>NC_135737.1:41107930-42352930 GCF_041903045.1 Epinephelus lanceolatus
AGATGGGGCACCAGGGGTGATGGGAGGACAGGGAGGAAATAAGAGGGAGAGAGGTGGAGAGGGAAGCAGGGGAGAAAGAGAGATTAAATGAGTCTCTAATCCAGCAGAGAGATAGACAACAGAGAGAGGGGCTGGTGTGCCCAGTAGATTGGAGCTAGCTGCTCTCCTCTCCACTGATTTGCCTTCGCACACAAATGAACCCTCCACTGTACTTCCACACACACATCACTGCGTGCACACTCACACTGGGGTGATGGGCAACAATTGTGAACGCTTCCTGCAGAATTAACATCCACTGAATTAATTATAATTCATTGCAGAGATTCAACAAAGTTTAAGGACATTTCGGGACACAACAGGCATTGTCTGCCAGCCGCTCTATTAGAGCTGACATTGAACCAAATTTTGCTACTTGTTTGCCCCATTTTGCTGGATAGGCCTCTAATTTGTAAGCCTCTAACAGCAAGTTTGTTTGTAGACATGCTAATTACCAGGGCTTGTTTAAAAGCCGATCGCAGTGTGGTAACTGGAACATAGTTAAACCCATACTGCGTAACGATGGCATTTATACAGTTGGTGAGGTGTTAAAGGCAGTGTTGATTGCCATGGCCTCGTGTAATAAATACATTCAGCTTTATTATCGCACATAGAGTCAGATGCTGTAGTGAAACAGTGTGCCAGCTTCCCTGCAGGTCTGCATCTGGCTCACAACTTTGCTGCTTTGTTCTGTGTCTTGTTTGTCCTCTTTTGTCTCACTGTAAGCTCTTAAAATCAATGTAAGAGCAACACTGAAAATTGGACACTAGTTCATTAGTAACTGGCCACCAGCCTCTTTGTTTTTAACCATTTACTTTCTACTACTATCACTCTTTCTTATCCTGTTCTCTTCCTGCCATCATAGCCTCGTCTCCCTCTCTGTCCTGGCACCACATTGGTATATATATTCCATGCAAATCAGTCAATTTAATCCCCTGACATGGTGTCAGCAAGGGCCTCTGGGAGCAATCTGGCCACACTTTGGCTCTGCTTGGATGAGCATCCCATAAAGAAGAGGAGAAGAAGCTGTGAGCTCAAAGGTCCCACATTACAGCCTCCATCCAGTCCACCTGTCCATTCCTCTCCCATCATCCCATAACATTACTGGATACCAGCTTATTAGAGCGTAATTAAAACCTTGGAATTATTCATCTCTAATTTACTATCATTGAGATGTGTGCTGTGAGTGAAATGCATTTGGGCAAAACACTAAAATACCATCACAGTCAACCGGCAGCACACAGTTGCCCAATCAGTACCATTCCAGTTCCCTCTCTCCTGTGAAGTGCTCTTCAAAGCAGGCACGTACAGGGCAGTCGTTCATGGAATTGCACGAAATGTCGCCTGTGTCTGCATCTCAGAGAGGCTGACAGACAGACAGACAGACAGGCAGACAGACAGACACACAGGCAGTCTATATCCCCACATCCCTGCTCAGGTGAAACCTGTGCAGCATCCGATGTGCGCCCCTGCTTTTGCACACAGGTCTATGACTTTTCTTTGTTTCAAACTGCCTAAGCTGGATGTGTTGTGTGCTCAAACACTCCTCGGTTGTATTTTTATATCGGAGCTATTGTTGGGCTTTTTTTTTTCCCCGGCTATATCTGTGCAAGTACCCGCTGACAGACGCACATCAGCCACCTTTTTGGCCGGGAGCCCAGGCGGGCAGCAGGCGTCTGCATTCCGCTGAAACCAGTCTCTGAAAAACAAAAAAGACCCCCAAAAAACTGCACAAAGGGGATCATTATGGGAGAAACTTCACGGGAAATCCACCCGTTTTAAGAGCTATTAGTGCAAATAAATGCCCCTAAAGATGCACGTTAAGAGTAAAACGCCAGATTGCAATTTATTTTATTATAGGCTTTATTATAGGCGCTAAAGATGAAAGCAAGTCCCGGAGTTAAAGCCGTACACCAGCGTATTTACCTCGGCTTATATATATCCGAGAGGTCCGGCAGTAAAGGTAACGCTGCAGCCAAAAACCCGAGCAGTGAGCTTCATTCTGCCTACCTGTTTACCCTCTCTATGTCCAAAAATGTGCACACAGGTACGGTAAAGCCATCTAAGCTGCCTGCCTCCGGGCCAGTCTGCCACTCCAGCCTGGCTTTGACCGTGATCTTGGCTGGCTACAGTGGCAAGGGACACACCGGGTCACCCAAATCTACCTCCAGCATTCCTCCATATCCCTGCACACACGCTGCTGTCGGCTCAGGGAAATGATTATATGAATTGCATCGGAGCGCACAATAATCCCCTCGTGCCAAAAACACAGAGATCCCCGCGTCAGCTTCAAATCTAACTTTTCTTTAGGGCTGATTCGCATCCGCTGACATTATCCCCATCTCTGCTGTATGCATTGCATGTATAGATGTGTTGGCAATCGTGCTGAGAAATATCAGGGAATTTAAGGCTCCCTAAATTGCACTGACAGCATGCACAAAATACAGAAAGCGCAAACGCGCAGGAAATTGTGTTGTACTTACGATTTGAGGGGGTTCTGTACCGCTGTGGCCATTTTGATATAGTATGATAGAATGCAACACTGCAGAGCCCGGTATTGTACATGTAATGTAGCAGCTATTTCAATTTCATTCATTCTCTGGGGCTGCGGCTGGAGCGAGCAGCCAATGGGAGGCGGGAGCGCTAGGTGACAGCTTTGGGGAAGTGTAGTTTTTACGCATGTCAACATGGAACATGCTGAGGGGGAGCGCACTACAAGTACCAGCGGGGATAGCGGTTTAAGTGGACCACAGTCCCGCCTCGGACTTGTAAGGGCAAAGCCATCCCCCAGTTCCGAATTTACTAAAGAAAAAAAAACGTCTACAGTTATGTCAAGGTTGGGTTGCAGGACTGTCTGTCAGTCTGAGGATGCCATGCATCTCTTATGCATTGTTGTCTTGCCTGCATGATGGTGGTGATGGGTGAGGTTGAATCAGTCCCAAAATTGCATCACAGCGTATAGACTGAGAGTCAACTTCATGGATGCATTTTATACTGAATGGTGAAACAAAATATGAAGAAATGTACTATGTGTAAGGGCAGCAAGTGGATGTATATTTTGCAAAGCACTGTCCAAATATCACCTTACCTGTGTGTTTATTATAGGGAACAACTAGTAAAGAGGAAAAATAATATTTTCAAAAAAGCATTGCTTCCAAATATAAACGTGTTCAACTCTATTCTACAAAAGTTGCATAATATGTAATTAAATTATAGCCTATTACCCCTCAGTAACAAGTTTATCCTATCTATTTGAGGCCAAATTGGGAGACGTTGTGTCTCCATAACCTTACATTAGTGATGGCATGTTGATAGACCCATGGTTAATCTTATATTATCTATGCTAGGTAGCCCTGCATTGAGCAGCTTTAATTATTCATTAATCAGGGGCGATGGGTTGGGAGTAGGCCTATAATTGATTCTTTCAGACATTTGTCTCTCATGGTTGAGCCCGGAGAAAGGCTGGGACCCTCTCCAATCTCCTCACCCCTCCATCCTTTATCCCTTCCTTCCTTAATTCCTTCTTTAAACGCCTTCCCGTGTCCTTGCTTGGAGTAAAGGAGGATGGATGGATGGATGGATGGAGGGAGGGAGGGGAGGAATCAAGAAAGGAAGGAGGACTGAAGGAGGGAAGTTGGGATGGAGCTCAGCCAGGACTGTTAGGGCAGCAATGCTGGAATTTCTTTCTCCATGTCCTGTTCGCAGCAGTGGCGCCGCTCTGAAGCCATTCAGTGACATGTGATATTTATAGATCTGTGCTAACAAATATTTAATGAACATTAGCAAGCAGCTCTAACATGGCAACGCTGCTCCAATAAAACACTCTCTGCCAGTTAAATGGAAACTTTTATTTCGTGTGTGTTGCTGTAATTATGAATTAGTTGCCGTTTTAAAAGACACATAGGCCTATTTTTTTTAGCTGTGTGGTGGAATAAATACAGCCACGGTTATGTGCTTGAATTTAGTTTGCATATTTTATATAAACTCGACAAATCTGCTACATAATACACAGAGAATTCATGTGTCTGTGAAGTCATCATCTCTAATTTTATGTTTTCTTATCCTCTGATTTCTAAAGTTTGTTGAACAGCTTTTCTTGTGTCATTCCCCATTTTGTCCACAGGGTGGTGCTGACGCACCAGACAAGGCGCTGGCCGAACGTCCTCACTGTGCGTCTGACGTCACCGCCTGCGTGCTCCTTGGCTCCGCCCGCAGCGTCAGCAGTACACGCGCTGTTGTTGTGATTGACAGTCAGGAGAGGAGTCATGTTGAAGTTTCGTTTTGCTTTTCGCTCGCACGAAATATGTTTTAATAAGTAAACAACGATGTCCGAGATACTGATGAAGGAAATGGAGAGTATCTCGATCGGTCCAATGAAGGCGGAGGAGTGTCCCGGCGGTGTGCGGAGCTTCCTGCTCGTGGATGAACAAGAAAACCTGAAGGTAAAGTTAGCTAACGTCAACTGAGCTAGCGGATGCTAACAGTTAGCTGCTAAGCTAAGAAGAGGAGGACAACATATTTTCCAACGAAGGCCACTAACCATCCCTTGTCACAGTTGTTGACAGTGTTGAAACGTGAACATAAACGACGTTACAAAGCACCCAGCTAAAGTCAGGTTATTCTTTTCCACTCATTAAAGTGGGTTTATGTCATGTTTTTCTTCACGATTCCTGACTTTAACATCAGATAGCGTTCACCCGTGACGTGTGCAATGTTTAGCCAACAAGGGCTCATGACCCCTCGAAGAAATAAACATTACAAACTTAAACAGAGAGAGGCAGAGCTGCAAATGTGCTTCTCATTGGGAAAGTCCCTGGTGAGTCATACAGTCCAGCTGACCCGCAGGGTGGCACCCTATTATTGCATTGTTGTCACTGCAGTACAAAGGGCAGGAGATAATAATTATTTTTCATGCGAATCAAAATAGTCTGGGATGTCTGCACAGCCAGGTGTGTCTGAACTGTTTGTCCTAAAAGACCTGAAGGCTCAGCAGCATATTGTTGATGAATGCAGATTTCTCCCTGGACTGAATGTACATAATAATAATAATAATAATAATAATACATTTTATTTGAAAGCGCCTTTCAGGACACCCAAGGTCACTGTCTCATAAGATGGCAGAACATAGATAACATAGTTTTTTATTTTGTCTTGTGTCAAGGCTCCTTGTCAGCCAATACTGAACTAATCACACAAATTCAATTCAGTTTTTTCCTACATTTAATGAAGCCAATTACGCCATGTCAAGACAGGCCAGCAATCCATCCTCTGTTCTTAAAAAAAGCTCTCCACATTGTGTCCCCCTTCCTCTCCCTCCAGGTCCGCGATGAGTCCGAGTTTGTGGACCGACTCGGCTGTGGGGACGTGGCAGGAGTCAAGGTCCTATCCATCTTCGGCAACACCGGCGATGGCAAGTCCCACACCCTCAACCACATCTTGTTCGGCGGCGAGACCGTGTTCTACACCTCCAAGTCCCCCAGCTCCTGTACGGTGGGAGTGTGGGCTGCGTATGACCCCACCCTCAGCCTGGTGGTGCTTGATACTGAGGGCCTGCTGGGGGCCGCAGTCAAACAGAACCAGAGAATGCGGCTGCTGCTAAAGGTGAGTTTGTCGTAATGAACTGAAAGCTGGATGCGTTTACACAAAACAGCAAATTTCGAATTTGTGTGCACATCACACAATGTACGGTTCACTGCTGTCTGTTATTAGGGTGAGTAAACGTGTGCAGATAAAGTTTGGCAATAGTTAGTAATCATTTACAGGCCTCATATATTTCTTGATTCATCCTAAATCGCATTATAGAGCCTCCACAGCCCCAGTTTTCTGCCCCGGCTCGGTGTTGCTCCAGGACCATGTGATGCTGGCAGTGTCAGCTCACAGTTGTGAGAGGCTCTCTTTGTTTTTCGGACAGCTGGTTTCAAGAGAGGGGTAGAAACACATATAGAGTGTAAGTTTCTGTAAGTGTAGGTGGTTGGTAGAAGAGTGAGATGTGATGTGAAGTTTGGGTCTTACTCGTGATTGAGTTTTATACACAGTATTAGTGTATTCTTTGAATTATTTTCTTCACACAATTAACAGTGTTTTTGAGTGCCTGAAAGTGCTCAAAGTCACATCCTGCAGCCTTTTTAAGATATTGTGTGCTCAAATTTTCTAGGTCTAAAGCCCCTTTCATACATGCACTGCAAACCTGACATTGTCTAGACATTACCCGGAGTAGCTGTATGTGAGCACGCAAATGTCCAAACTAGTTGGAGTGGACATGAAACCAACTTTATCCTGCCAGCTTCCTAGTCTAAAGTCTGTGTAGTGTCCAGTTGAGTCCGTGTGTGAATAGAGCAGGTAACTGTCCGGGGAGAATTAACAGTGATCAAGTGGATGTGTTAATGGCATTTCTATTGGTCACACGACACCAAGGAAAACAAACATCCAAGGTGAAGAAGAAGGGCCATTTACACAAAGACGGCAACAAAAATGTCAAACTTGAGAGACGATGACATATGGGAGCTTCTGTTGGTGAGGGCCAACGCCAAAATCAACAGATAAATTAAAGGAACGGCAGCAGAGGCTGTTGTTTGTGATCAAATTATGATCCAGCTGCGTGACCGTGTTGTAATCTGATTATGTCCTGCCTCCCGCATACTCTACCCAGGCACCACCCCTTATTTAAACCAAAGAGAGTATTTCTAGCAGGTGAGAACACATTTGACACAAACAACTTCCTGTTTTGTGTTACATGTGTGAAAGGGGAAGTCCAGACAACATTCAGGCCTGATTCTTTGGCCATTGTGTGGAGTTCATATGAGAAAATGGCTATAGATGTTATTTCTCACATAGCACTATGTAAATCTCTTTTTCAGGTATTGGCGGTGTCTGATATAGTGGTGTATCGTACACGGGCAGAGCGCCTTCACAACGACATGTTCCAGTTCCTGAGCAACGCCTCAGGGGCCTACCTGAAGCACTTCACCCCGGAGCTCAGGGCCCTCTCGAGCCGCTGTGGTCTGGACGTGCCCCTCTCCTCTCTTGGCCCTGCTGTCATCGTCTTCCAGGAGACAACGCACACCCAGTTGCTCGGTCAAGGTATGGGAGGGAAATATATTAAATGGCATGTGAATACTTTATGCGATTACACAAACACGATCCTTTTTACTGGATTTATTGTGATGGGTGTTAATCTCTTGTTTTCTGGTTTCCGTCTTCCAACTAAAATGTCTTGTCTTTCTGTCCCTTGTAGATTCTAAGGTGGCCGGCCATGCTGACACGCTGCTCCAGAAGCGTTTCCACGACCTGAGCTTGGGGACTGAGGCCTTCAGCTCGGTGCAGTATGTTGGCACTCAGACCATCACGCCTCCAACTGACTACAGCAGGCTGCTGGAGGCTGTCAAGCAGCAAGTGAAGAACACTCACACACGCTCGCCCCGCCAGCCCGGGATAGTGTTTCACGCTCTGGAGGTAAGTGGTGGACTATTACCTATCTTTGTGAAATAGACACAGAGTAGAATTTTAGAGAGATTAAACAGAGATAAAGACAATTCTGCGCTTTGATCATGGTAAGCTTGGCACACACACACACACACACACACACACAAAAGTAAGCAACTTAGCAGCAACAACAAACTAGCTGGGTATCGGCTACACTGTATGATTGATGTAGAGAGTAAAAAGGCACTGATCTTTGGGAGTCAACTTGTGGGCCTGCTTCCTGATGGCTGACCAACAATTCTGACATGTCAGAAGTTCACCCAAACGTCTGACAGCCTGTCAGGAGCAGCTGATGATAGGTCCTCCCTCCCTCCTGTAGACTGCACAGCAAACAACACCAGGCAAAGCTGAAATTTGGTCAGACTCTAAAATGAGTCGTGCAGCTCAAAAAGCGGGACAGAAACAGGCTCAAATTGCACAGTGCATGCCCAGCTTTAGTCTCCTGGTGTTGACAGTGACTTGCTTTGTGTCCACTTTTCTCTCCCCCATCAGTCTTCACCTTCATTTTTACGCTTCCACAGGCCCTAAGTGAGCGTTTCTGTGGGGAACTGACAGACGACAAGATAACCCCCTGCTCCTTCTTCCCAGATGAGTACTTCACCTGCTCCGCTGTCTGCCTCAGCTGCAAGTAAGTCATAACAAACATTTTAAGGAGGTACTTCAAATCAGATCAAATCGGACGTTAATTATATAGTATAATTCACGCAATCATGCAGCCTGAAATGCTTCACAGAGCAGGATCAAAACAGCACAGAAAAAATAACAAGTAAACAACTAAAAATTACAACAGTAAATGATGAAATGTTGAACATAATAAAAGTCAAAAGAACAAATAAACACAAGGGACAAGGCACTGTAAATACAAGCCAAGCTAAAAAGAAAATGAAAACACACAGATGAACTGTTTGTGGTTGTTTATTGAATATTTTGATATGTTGAATATTGAATATTGTGATCCTTTGTAAATGCTTGTGTTATCGAGAGCTGCTTTGTGGAGGCACTTGTCGCTGGGCGCTCGTCAGTCTTTTTTTTAAGCCATGCACTGTGCAGGTTCGGTAACATGATTGTTAGTATTACCTTTGATTGCTGAAACACTTTTTCCACAGTGTTTACATTTGATATCTTTCTGTTCGGTGTCGTCTTCATGAAAGCCAAAATGTGTCCAAATGATGAACATGGCATTTCTCTTTGGTATAAGCTGCTCAAGTTGCTCAGTTGGCTCGGTGTTTGAGCTCTCCTCCATGGTCGCGGACTGGACGGGGAGGAGTCACATGACTTCACACGCAGTAGTATGTTTTTAAGGGCACAGTATACAGTACAGGCCAAAAGTTTGGACACACCTTCTCATTCAATGCGTTTTCTTTATTTTCATGACTATTTACATTGTAGATTCTCACTGAAGGCATCAAAACTATGAATGAACGCATGTGGAGTTATGTACTTAACAAAAAAAGGTGAAATAACTGAAAACATGTTTTATATTCTAGTTTCTTCAAAATAGCCACCCTTTGCTCTGATTACTGCTTTGCACACTCTTGGCATTCTCTCCATGAGCTTCAAGAGGTAGTCACCTGAAATGGTTTTCCAACAGTCTTGAAGGAGTTCCCAGAGGTGTTTAGCACTTGTTGGCCCCTTTGCCTTCACTCTGCGGTCCAGCTCACCCCAAACCATCTGGATTGGGTTCAGGTCCGGTGACTGTGGAGGCCAGGTCATCTGCCGCAGCACTCCATCACTCTCCTTCTTGGTCAAATAGCCCTTACACAGCCTGGAGGTGTGTTTGGGGTCATTGTGCTGTTGAAAAATAAATGATCGTCCAACTAAACGCAAACCGGATGGGATGGCATGTCGCTGCAGGATGCTGTGGTAGCCATGCTGGTTCAGTGTGCCTTCAATTTTGAATAAATCCCCAACAGTGTCACCAGCAAAACACCCCCACACCATCACACCTCCTCCTCCATGCTTCACAGTGGGAACCAGGCATGTGGAATCCATCCGTTCACCTTTTCTGCATCTCACAAAGACACGGCGGTTGGAACCAAAGATCTCAAATTTGGACTCATCAGACCAAAGCACAGATTTCCACTGGTCTAATGTCCATTCCTTGTGTTTCTTGGCCCAAACAAATCTCTTCTGCTTGTTGCCTCTCCTTAGCAGTGGTTTCCTAGCAGCTATTTGACCATGAAGGCCTGATTCGCGCAGTCTCCTCTTAACAGTTGTTCTAGAGATGGGTCTGCTGCTAGAACTCTGTGTGGCATTCATCTGGTCTCTGATCTGAGCTGCTGTTAACTTGTGATTTCTGAGGCTGGTGACTCGGATGAACTTATCCTCAGAAGCAGAGGTGACTCTTGGTCTTCCTTTCCTGGGTCGGTCCTCATGTGTGCCAGTTTCGTTGTAGCGCTTGATGGTTTTTGCGACTCCACTTGGGGACACATTTAAAGTTTTTGCAATTTTCCGGACTGACTGACCTTCATTTCTTAAAGTAATGATGGCCACTCGTTTTTCTTTAGTTAGCTGATTGGTTCTTGCCATAATATGAATTTTAACAGTTGTCCAATAGGGCTGTCGGCTGTGTATTAACCTGACTTCTGCACAACACAACTGATGGTCCCAACCCCATTGATAACGCAAGAAATTCCACTAATTAACCCTGATAAGGCACACCTGTGAAGTGGAAACCATTTCAGGTGACTACCTCTTGAAGCTCATGGAGAGAATGCCAAGAGTGTGCAAAGCAGTAATCAGAGCAAAGGGTGGCTATTTTGAAGAAACTAGAATATAAAACATGTTTTCAGTTATTTCACCTTTTTTTGTTAAGTACATAACTCCACGTGTTCATTCATAGTTTTGATGCCTTCAGTGAGAATCTACAATGTAAATAGTCATGAAAATAAAGAAAACGCATTGAATGAGAAGGTGTGTCCAAACTTTTGGCCTGTACTGTATATTATTTTGTTGAAGTCCAGGGTGTCCGCGGGGTCTTAAAAAGTATTAAAAGTTGATAAATCAAATGTCGGAAAATTAAGGCCCTTAAAAAGTATTAAAAAGGCTTAATCGCAATTTTATGAAGTATTAAATTTTCTTGGCATTCAAACTTTGACAAAAAGTATCCATGAATGTATAATTTATTTTCCTCCTTGCGACTATTACAAACAACGATGTGTAGGTAGGCACACTTGGACTGCCGCTCGGGGTCATGCACGTACCTGTGCGAGATCACGCGACGGCGCATGTCCAGGCACCAAACAGAGGAGCAAAAGACAGTAAAAAATCCTTCACATCTTATATGAGTTCTGTTGTATGTTTATGCTCCATAGATTTAATTGCAAACTTGCTGCACTTAGATCCTCACAACAGCCAGTACACATCACTCAAGCTTTCACTAGGTCACATGATTTCAAATGAATATGGATGTGTTGTTTGATCATCACACATGTCAAAGTTTCATTAGGTCACATGGCTTATGTCTACAACTTGAGCTGGGGGACGACGGCGAGGGGCCGAGGTCCCGCCCAACGCTGCTTCGCAGCTTTAATTGCAAACTACAACTGTTAAGTAAGTTAAAGATGGGTTGCTACTAACGACAGCTTGAAGTGGCGATGAGGTATTAAGGTTTTTTTGGAAGGTCTTAAAAAAGTCTTAAAAAGGTATTGAAATTAACCTCATGATTCCTGCATATACCCTGAAGTCCTTGTGACGACCAGGAGGCCAGCTGTCTCTTAGTCTGTTTTCTCCACTCTAAAGATGGAGTTGGGATGGAAAATTCTTCCTAGGCCAAAATCAAGGAAGATTTTGGCTGAAACACTGATCAAAAAGCAAATAAATCCTCAAGTCATGCAGTCACTCTTCTGTACCTGTGCAAGATTGTCACTTCCCTTACATAGCTCAGTGCACACAAGCCCCTTTTTTTACTCCATAAAGATATATTTTTAAAATATTCTTTGCAATTAAAATAATCACTAGATTGTGTGAAGCTTTTATAAATAATTACAAAAGTCATGAAGGGCTGTATCACACTTCTGGTTTTATTTCTTGGCCACAAATCTCAGAGTTCTCCCCTGTTGGATGCTTTATGACAGATCCACGCTCCACTGCTCTCAACCTCGACGCAGTCTACTGTCCATTTCTCCGTTTTTAAAAGAATAGTATCATTTATTCAGCCTCCAAGACACGGAGACAGGTCAGATGGCCATTTGGGCTAAAAGCATTTTCCACTCTGGCGTCTCACCTTGCTCCCCCCCTCTGTTATGGATGAAGTCTGCTCCTCACGGTCAAACCTCAGCATTAGCAGGTCATCAAACGTCTGCACATTGATCCTTTGTAACCTTTCAGCAAATTGCAGATCCAGTTTCCAGTTTACCAGCATTTCTTCCAGTGTTTAGAGTTGTACTGTGGAGATGAAGTAGATGCGCTTTTAACCAGTTAGTTCATTAAATTTTTTGAGCGAAAACCCCCATAAGCCTTAAAAATTATTATTCAAAGCAGAGTATTTTCAGAAGTCTTAAATTGTATCTGGTGGTGATCTTTATTCTCTAAACATTTGTCTAATTGTAACTCTTTTAACTGGAGTTGGGGAACATCCCTCTTCATTAGAATCTTCACACAGCAGTTAAAGGCTTTTATTGCCGGATGGGAACATAAACAGACACACAAACAGAAATCTTTCAGTCGCCTCTGGCTGAATCACAGAATTGGAATTTATTCTCTCAGAGCAAAAATCTGTTGTTTTTCTTGTGGATGTTAACTGTCGCCCCAGTGGGACTCGTAAAACTTGATGTCTTTTCCATATTTTTGGAAAGGAGAAATGGGATTCCTCCACTCTTTGTGTTTCTTCTTTATGGAAGGCTGAGAGAAGTGTGAGTGGGGGAATTCAGAACAAGAAAAGATTCAGGGATTAATGGACTGAACACACTGGTCAGACTTTTACAAAAACCTTTCCACATCACTCTGACGTCTGTATGTCTATATGAAACTTTGTTTTTCTGTCTTGTCTCCAGCATTCGCTGTAAAAATGGAATGAACCATCTGAGAGACAGGGTCCCCCACATGGCAGATGGACTGTGCCAGTATGCACACCAGTTCAACAACAAGGTCCTTATCTGTAAGGTAAGACTGACTCATAAAACCACTCATCAGTCACCCCAGGTGAACTGGGACTCAGTTCAAAATGTGATGTTTACGTAGTTTCGCTGTTAAGATTTTGTACTGGTAATTTAATGTGGTGGGTTTTTCTGTTGCCTCTCTTCCAATTATTCCTTACATGCTATCCTAAAAATGCACATTGCAGAATTTCTGACATATTATATATCATTTTCTGTTTGTTTGTTTTTTGTTTTTGTTTGTTTTTTTACGTCTCATGTCTCCAGAGATGTTATGAAGGAGGCAGAGAGGTGATAGTCTTGCCCAAGACTTCAGCTTCCACAGACAATCCATGGTTTGGACTGGCCAAGTACGCCTGGTCAGGGTACGTAAACACACACACAGACAGAAACACGCACCTTTTCATTGCCTGTCATCCAGCCATCTCATGTTGTCCCCCCACCTCCCCATCAGCTATGTGTTGGAGTGCGCGAGCTGTGGTGTAATCTACCGCAGCAGACAGTACTGGATGGGAAACCAGGACCCTGAGAGCGGCGTGGTGCGGTCTGAGGTCAAGCACGTTTGGGAGGGGGTGAGTACTTGACTCTTATTCTCTTTTCAGTACAAAAGTACTACATACTGAGATTATAGTGTAGGTATCTGATGGATGAGATTATGCAGTGATGTTGCATCACTATACCTCGAGGCCAGACCACAACATTTAGAAGGTTACACGACATTCAACTTTCTTGGTGGATCATTAAATGCATTATATGCTAAGCATTTATTCTGGCAGAGTGTCATGGGCAACATTCAGAACATTTGCATTAAAGGGATAGTGCACCCAAAAATGAAAATTCAGCCATTATCTACTCACCCATATGCCGATGGAGGTTCAGGTGAAGTTTTAGAGTCCTCACATCACTTGCGGAGATCCAAGGGGAGAGGGGGTAGCAACACAACTCCACCTAATGGAGGCTGACGGCACCCCAGGTTCAGGCGTCCAAAAACACATAATTGAAACCACAAAATATCTCCATACTGCTCGTCCGTAGTGATCCAAGTGTCCTGAAGCCCCGACATAAAAAGTTGTTTGGAAAAACGTGATTTGAACTCTGTTTTTAGCCTCATTGTAGCCTGTAGCTCTGACTGCCTCTCTGTGTACCGTGTTCACGTGTGTGCGGTTGCGAGCGAGACCAGCGAGAGCACATAAACACATATGAACGCAGTGCCCATGTCTCACGGTCTCGCGCAACTGTGCACACATGATGCAGGCTACAGTAAGGCTAAAAGCAGAGTTCAAATCACGTTTTTCCAAACAACTTTTTATGTCAGGGCTTCAGGACACTTGGATCACTACGGACGAGCAGTATGGAGATATTTTGTGGTTTCAATTATGTGTTTTTGGACATTTGAATCTGGGGCGCCGTCAGCCTGCATTAGGTGGAGTTGTGTTGCTACCTCCTCTCCCCTTGGGTCTCCGGAAGTGTTGTGAGGACTCTAAAACTTCACCTGAGCCTCCCTCTGTATATGGGTGAGTAGATAATGGCTGGATTTTCATTTTTGGGTGCACTATCCCTTTAAATGGCAACATCTTGCATGAAGTTTGTGCATTTAGCTTCATCTAAAGAACTGAGATCCAGCAAGGGATGCACTGTAAGCATTTTTCCCTGCTTCAGTGTAGATTCATTGATTGGTACAGTAGCAATTCACTGACTGACCTTTTCCAATAAACCGTATTTTTCCATCTGTCTCTCATCCCTCTCTTCCTCATTTAACGTCTCGACAATAAAACCTGGAGCTTCTCTTTCACTTGTCTTCATTTTTTCTTCTTTCAGTCGGACACTTTTCTGACCAACCACCAAAACGCTGCCCAGAGGGTTCTGGACGGGATGAACTATGTGATTCAGTCAGTGTCGGAGTACAGCCACGGGCCCACCAAAGCTGTCACTGCCTGGCTCACTGATCAGGTGGCACCGCCATACTGGAGACCCAACACAGACATCACTGTGAGTCTGAAGAACTAAAGCTGCTGCAAACAACAAACACTGCAAAACAATTCAGATAAAAGAGTTTAAAGTTGGATTTCAGAAGACCACATGTAAAAATAAACTTCCCTTTGAGCTTTGTGCACAGAAGTGTGATGTTGTTAACCAAATGATTTGCTCAATGTCTGCAATAGTGTTTTCATCACTGACTCCTCCTCTCCCTCGTGCCTCAGGCCTGTCACAGCTGTCAAAAGGTGTTCGAGGAGGCGGAGAGGAAGCACCACTGCCGATCATGTGGCGAGGGTTTCTGTCACCCTTGCTCCAGCCACAGGATGCCAGTACCAGAGCGAGGCTGGGGCAGTGGCCCTGTCAGGGTGTGTGAGGCCTGCTATCGACAGGGAGGGCCACCTGACACTAACAGCCAGGGTAAGTGCCAAACAGTGAACTTTAACCAGGCGGTTTGTGTTAAATTACATGCATGTCCTTGTAATAGTAGTAGTAGTAGTAGTAATAGTAGTGTAATAGTATTGACAGGGTCAGTGAACATAGTGCGCATTCTCACCTCAAGAATTTCATTCACTTGCATTTTATTCCTGCTCATGTGTAATTTCAGAACTCCTCTAAATTTCCTTTCTTTCTTTTTTTATTGTAAAATGTGTTAAAATAATTCAGAAAGGTTAAAAATGTAAGAAGTCAAATAGTCACGTTCCTAAATATTTAAGGGATACAGACAGTGCTGTGGGAAAATATAAAAGAGAGGGGAAAAAACTCTGATTTCTTGTATTTAAATAATTCACAAAGAATGGATTGCAACAAGTGATATCACCATGAATTGCACATCACTTGCTTCTGCTGTCTTCTCGTCTTAAGGAAGATATTGTGCTAATGATATTACAGTGCAAACACACCTATCAAGTTATGTAGCTGAGTGCAGTTTGTCCTATTTGTGGTTGAATAGAGTATAAATGTTGCATTTGTACCAAGAACATAGTAGGCAGAACAATGGAAAGAGAAAAAGAAAACTGAAACTGACCGAGGAGTTGCAGAGGCATTCCCCAAAACTTCAGGCAAGAAAACGAAACCATATTTGGGTCATTACTACCCCTTAAACATGTACTTCACTTTACTCCACCAACTGTCCAAAGATGCTAATAATTACACTCTGTGTGTGGCTAGTGGTGCTGATCTTTGTGAATTAGTCTGTTTTTACAATGAGGCTTATTTGCATAGAAAGAGGACAATTTTGCACCAAATTTATGCTTATTATCTAACTCAAAGGAACAGTTTGAGCCAAAATCAAACATACATATTTATTTCTCTTACCTGTAGAGCTATTTATCAGTCAAGATTGTTTTGGTGAGAGTTGCTGAATGTTGGAGATATCGATCGTAGAGATGTCTGCCTTCTTTTAAATATAATGGAACTACATGTCACTTAGCTTGATGTGTTCAAGGCACCAAAAATAAGTAAATAAATTTCAGGCACCAACTGTATCACCATGCAGAAGAAATTGTGCAACTCTTGCTAGTTCACCTAGCACTACTGAGCAAGCTAATGTTACTAGTCAGCCGGGGAGGATGCTAGGGATGCGCGTGATTTATCAGTTTTAAAACAGCATGTGGGAAATTGGAGCGATGTCTTCTCGCAAAACCAGCGCAGTTTGGCAGTACTTTGATCTGGACTTCTGCAGCAATTTATCTTTTCTGAGATGTTATATTATTTATAAGCTTTAAGTGAGTTGTTGTCAGATAATGTGCAAGGTTTACATTCATATTGCATGGAGCTCATTTCAGCTGAAATTTAAATATAATTTAGATGTTGTTTTATTAACTTTAAAGTGATTTGCTATAATTTCTGTCATATAATCTGCAAGGTTCAGCGTGCACCACATTTCAGAGGCAATTTATTTATTTTAGATATTATTTTAGTGGTTAACTTTTGACTGAGTTGCTATCATGTTCACATTCATACCACACGGCGCAAAGTGTCTTGTTCTTCAGTGGCATTTAAAATCCGACACGGTTGTTGAAGATTGTGATTAAAGGCTTCAAAGGGCTCCTAATGCACACAATATTTTTTGGTCAATTTTTCAAATACTTAACGATAAATTGTGCTAAATTTTGACTGTTTTCTGAGTGTTTTCCCTTTTTAGACTAGTCGACTACTTAAAGTTTTCATTTAGTCGACAGGGAAATTAGTCGCCAGGAACATCCCTAGTCGACGCCATTAATGTTTACATCTTGTGCTGTCACGAGCACAAGCCTCTCGTCCATGAGTAGATGCATACTTCCTTGAATTGATAATAGCACTACAAATAACTGGAAAAATGAGTATTTTGATTTTGGGGTGAACTGTCTCTTTAAATATGTGCAAGGAGCACAGGAATGCCAAGGCGCTATTTGCTTGGCAGTGCAGTCAGGGGTGCATTTCACTAGGGATGCACCGAAATGAACATTTGTGGCCGAAGCCGAAGCCAAATATTATTAAATGCTTGGCCGAATACCGAGTACCGAATACTGAATATCATTGTTTAGTTTTTCATTAGTTGTTACAGATGAACCCCCTCCAGATTAGTGTTGTCACGGTACCAAAATTGGGACCCACTGTGCGATACCAGTGAAAATATCATGGTTATCATGAGTAGTATCACGATACCACAGCGAAAATGAGGCAGATGTGCCTTTTGTCATTTATGAAAAGATAAATCACTTTTCTATAATACATCAATGATATTTCAATGGAATAAATTACTTATTGACTTATTCATACTTCAAAAACAGCATCAGTAAGTGATTAACATAGGGGGGATCAAAATAAAATAAATAAATAAAATAAAAATCAACCAGCCACCCTCCTCCCCTGACAGTCCCTTCATAAGTAATGAACAGTCCCTAAAGTGCGGTGAGGTTTGTGGGCCGTTACTGCCAGAAAGAGAGAAATGTGAAAGGCTCGTTTCTCCTCTGACACATCACATAGCTGTGTTCGGCTGGCTCGGCTGTTCAGGTATTTCTGGGCAGTCATGACACCAAGAAGAGGATATTATTGGAACCGACTTCTCTGTCGCCGGGTAAGCCGATGGCCGCTGTATTTGACAGGAATACATTATCGTTACTGTCTGTGTCTGTGACCCCCGTTCAACCCACAATCGGTGGAATTCACCTTTTGTTTCTGCTGGTGGTTGAAATCTGTAGGCTGCTCGCACAGAGTGCTGAATGATTTAAGCCTATTTTGCTCGCTCAAAACTATTTTTAGTCGCAAATGCGAGTGCCGTGACGGACGGATCGCCACACTGCCGACATTTTATTCTGCCCGTCACGGCACGCTGTTTGATCGCGTTATCAAAACACGCCGCTATTATTCGGCCTTGCTTTTAACTTATTCCACCGAATACCGAATGTGTGGTTTTTTGCAATATTCGGCCGAATATATTCGGTTACCGAATATTCGGTGCATCCCTACATTTCACCCTTTGCAGGTGCTTTGACAATTAGTTACTTTTTGTCTATTTGTGCAGGTTTAGCAAACAAAAGACGCCCAATTCTTTTGTGAATTCGCCCATGATTGTGTCTGTGATAGCTGCTCACATATATTTGTATTGCTGATGTTGTGCACTGTATATCCATGTCTTTCTCTCATACATACACACATCTCTTTTCTTCAGTGTGCAAGGTGGAGCCTCGTGGTCTGATAGCTCGCAAGGTGACAGAGGTGGCGCAGTCCACGCTGGACATGGTCACCACAGCTGTGGAGTACCCTCTCTGTGAGTGCAGCTGCATTTCACCACCACACACTCTGTCAGCAGCACTGCAGCTGGTCGCGCATTATATCTGGGTCAAATAGCTTTTGACCGACCAATTTGTCGTACATGATTGTGATTACCAACTTTACAGTATGAAAATGTGATTTGTTTTTGATTTGTAAAGCTGCAGTTGTCTTTTGTTTGTCTGTTGGATAAATGTAAATGGGGGTGATTTGCAATACGGGAGAAAAGGAACTGACAGCCGTGTTGCAGTAAACCCAAAATGTGTGCTCATGAGAGCTGACTCTATATTCTGGCAGATGAGGAGGGTGTACTGAACCTCTGAGCCACTTTGACTCAATAGGTCACCTGCAAGGAGTGTGTGGCATAAATAAACACCTAATGGTCCAGAAGCTCTTCATCCATCATGAGTTATTTAGTAGCAGTTTGGAGATTCACACCATAAACATTAATGAAGCCTGGGATCCTGTAAAGTGATTTATATCATCCCGAGTGTATATGATATCGTGCAGTTTCACAGAATGGTCTGTGCAGATATGGATATATATGCTCACATAAAAACAGTGTACAATCCCTGCTCTTCAGTGAAATATTTACTCTTCGTCCTCTCCCCTTAGGTTTCGTGAAAGATGTGGCTCGGCCAGACTACTGGGTGCCAGACCAGGACATCACCCAGTGCCACCAGTGCTCCAAAACCTTCACTCCAGCAATGTCCAAGCACCACTGCAGGGCCTGCGGGCAGGGTGTGTGTGGTCCCTGCTCCACACATATCAAGCCCGTCCCCTCCCGAGGCTGGGACCACCCAGTCAGAGTGTGTGACAGCTGCCACGCCCGCACGGATAGTTTGTGAGCTCTTTGAACCGGGACAACTTCCTCAGATAATCCACAAAAACATTGTGAGTCCTGGCAGCGCTGCTCCACGAGAAGGAGGAGGATTGATTATGCAGCACGAAACAGCAGGACAGGAGTCAGCCTTGTTTTTGCGTAAAAAGACGGGCTGCTCCGAAGCTTAAAATGGTCTTCAACTGTGCACCAGGTTTGGTGTTATATCAGTGCTGACCTAGGATCAGCTTTATTTCATCTGCCTTCCTTCTCCAACTGATTCTTCAGGGGTTATGAGATAAAACTCAATATAAATCACTTTAACTACCGCCCCACTGGACCATTTAAGCTATCATGAAACCAACTGGACAAATAGAAAGCTGGACGTTTGATTTTAACTGACTGGACATTTAGACAATGAAGACATACATCTCAATTCTCATTTAACAGCAAAGCTTGTACTCGTAACTGCACTCAGATGTAGTCTTCCTCATTCATTCATTCATTCATTTGTGTTTGCACAGCCCTGAAACACACGGCCCATTCTCATTTTGATCAATTTGTTTGCTAGAAATGACTGGAGGAGAAGTAAAAGGGAAGTACTGGGAATAGTGGGAGGTTTTTAAATGTTTGGGGTTTGTTAAACCTGTCTGTTTCAAAGAGCATCAAGTCATCTCCGCAACTTGCATCATCTCTGCAAAGCCTAGAGAAAAGTAGAGATTGTGTGAGGTGATCATTGTTTTTATCCGCCTCATGATCATCCTCTAAACCAGCTCTCTCATGAAACTTCTGGACAGAGGAGGGAACCACAAAGCAGTTCAGATTTTTGGAGAAAAAAGCAACTGTGTGCCTGTTTTGCTCTGGACAGAAAGAGATACAAGATGAAGAAACACAAGCTACAGCAGTGTGTGCCTTCGTAGCCCCTAATATTTGTTTTAGGGGATTCCTCCATATGTGCAAGGACTAATGAGATTATTTGTGCCTAATAACAGAGCAGTGTAACCTAAAGCCTTGCTCGTCTAACTCTTACAGTTGTATCCACAATAAGGTGAAATGGATAGGAAGAGAAAATCTCATATTATAGCACAGCACATTATAGACATTCCAGTGTATGGGAATACTTGTGTATTTACTGATGTAGATTTGCCTTTCTGAGGTTATTATATAAAAAAGATGGCGCTCTCTTGAGCCACTGATGCTTCAGAAAGCTCTCTTAATATAACGAATGCACTGCACTAGACTGGACAATTGAGTTTTTCTGATATTTGAAAGGCGCTTGAATCACTTGTAATGTTGATGGAAAATGATTCTCTGTTTAACATGGTGGAAAAATTAACGCAACTTCTCTCTGTCTAGAAATAATCAATTCAACTTCACAGATGTTTTCCAGGGAAATCTGGAAATTGACAATCTTGATTCTCAGGCTTGTCCAAATAAAGAAACAAAGGAAGACTTTGTGTCTCTAAAATGTATTCACTCCCTTACTGCCTTTCTCTTTACCTCTCTGTCTCTAATCTCTCCATAATAATCATGCTTTATTTACATGGATCAGTACTACACATTGTTGCAAAAATAACCTGATGTTGACAACAGAGAGACAATGGCAATAAAAAAAAACGAGTAAATCAAGTAATGATTAACTGGCTAGATTTTCAAAAATATCACAATCAGCTCACCTTTAAAGCCTTGCAAAGCTACAGTAATTACTTGTTCTTGGTTAGAAGGAGTAGACAAAATAAGGGGCCTGACCCCGGCTCCCTACTGAAACCAGCAGATGAACATACTAGAGGAAACTTTAATAGACTTGAACGTGATTTATTTATATATTATTCCCCTCCTCAAATAAAAATACAGGAATTTTTTTTTTAAAAAAAAAGGTAATCAGAAGAATTTCCACTTTAATTTAATAATTATTTCCTGTGTTCAAGTTAAGGTAATCCCAGTGAGGAAGAAATGTCCAGAGTCAACTTTGAAAAAACAGGAACCAGGAACTTCATTGGAAGGAGTCATCCTACTAAGGAAGGATCCTTGACTTTGAGAAACACCAGTGGATTCTATGTGTCCTGATTCAGTGGTTCTCAAACAGAGGTCAGAGGACCCCCAGGGGTCCTTGAGGGAATTCCATTTCTTCCCCTTAGCCCTTGTCTTGGCCCTTCCCCTTGGGTTTTGCACGTTCACATGAGGAGAAGTGGGCTCAAGCTTGTGATACCCAAAGTCTTTTGTGCAATAGTTTAACTAGATTTGAGGGATTCCTTAAGAATAAGACCAAGGTAAGGAGAAAACCTTTAGTACTTAAGTGAACATTTTAAGGAAACCTGAAAGAAAAGATGTGTTTTGTGCCACTGATTGAAGGAAAATCTTAACTCAAGGTTTTTTGTGCAGCTGGTCCCTGGTCTTAATCATATCTAACAACCAAAATCTTTTCATACGGAGGTCCTTGAAGAGAAACCTTATCAAATGTGGGTCTGTGACCTTGAACAGTTTCAACTTAGGGCCCCTGACACAACAAAATGTTGAGAGCCACTGTCTTTATCAACAGCACCTCTGTTGTGCTTTTCTTTAAAGCAGGGGTCTTCAACATTTTTCACACCAAGGACCCCTTAACTGACAGAGACGGAGCAGGGACCCAGTACTACATATTCAGTGTTAAATCATATTGCATATTAAACCGGGCAGATGGAGGTTGTCAGGCAGGAGGCCACATCCGCCTCAGGCTGCAGTCTTGATCTGTATTTGCTTCTCAGGTAGGTGAGGGAGGAAACTCCACTTCCATACGGATGAGTTGCTGCAAGAGGCGAAATATATTGGACTCATATTAATGTGCATTTTCAGACATGTTTTAATTTTCGAAGAGGAAAAAAAACTTTAAAAAATGGACCACCTCCTGTTGAAGACCCAGGCTTTTAAGCGATTCATATAAGGGAGTTATGTGGATATTATTATGCAGATTTTTTTTGGAATACTGTACTGTTTTAAGTTTTTGTTTCATTTTATTTTCCCACTACTTATCATAAAACCCATTTATTGGCAGTGTCTATATCTTATGTGGCTGTGGGTGGTACAGATGGTGTTTGTGAGCTGTTGTTGGAACAGCTCGTTCTCTCTTGTCTTTATCCATCCATTATCTGTACCCGCTTATCCTATTTAGAGGTGTTGGGGGCGGGGGTGGAGCCGATCCCAACTGACACTGGGAGAAGGTGGGGTACACCCTGGAGAGGTTGCCAGTCAATCACAGGGCTGGGACAACCACTCACACACATTCATGTCTTGTTTTTTTGGCTCCAGACTTTTAACAGCTCTCTCGTTAACATTCTCAGTAGTAGTTTATATATTCCTTTCATTGTAATATTATCAAAGTTTATCCAAGTTATACTTGGTGGAGTAAAATGTATGTTTTCTATACTCTTTACAGGCATGGAGGCCTTTGCATTGAGGCTCCATGTAGCTCCGTATGTGTCAAACACAGATGAGCTTGTGCTAAGCCAGCATAGTTGTAGCTGGTGAACAATTAAAAAGATATTTGATATTGAAATAGTCGATTCCATCTTGTCTTCATTCACTTATATTCTCCAGTTCATTTGGAAGCAGTGTTGGATTTAATTTCCTGCTCCCTAGTAACTGAGAGATGTTGTGTCTTAGACTGCATCTTTGCCTTACACTTGTTTGTTGTTTACTCTGCGGTTTGTTGTTTGTTTCCTTTAGAAGACACAAGATTTACACAGTGAAGCTGCTATTTCCAGTATAGCATGTGGCAGGTACACACTGATGTATTTAATTTCTTCCTCCTACGACCTCCAGTTCAAGGTTATCTGAAGTTTATGCTCCCTGATGTCCTGTGCTCTAATGGATCGCTGACTAATATCCATGAAGCAGTGCTCATTTCCTTCACAAACCAATTATGCAAGCCTAAATTGACTTTAGCCGCACAGTCACAGACTATACATAGTGTCAGCGGAGACATCAGCCAGAGAGCCAGGAGCATCTGTATATAGACTGTAGATGCTGTTTTTACGATATAGCAGACATCAAAGTAAATACATTTAAAATGAAGGTAATGAGGTATATAAAAATAAAAGGATGCGGCTCTGGAAATATATCCTCCTTTTATTGGTTGTTGGCTTTGAGGTGATGATCAGCTGTAGATCACGGTCGCCTTTTTATTTACTGCTGCAGCACATAGCCGCTCAGTGCTCATTCTTCCCCTGCAGAACAGCAACACTTTAAAGTTACCACGCTGTAAAACTGATTTAGTGTGAAACTGCACTTGTAGAAAGAGAGCGCGCATGGTGAAGTTTAGCAGAAAGGTTGTACTGGTGTCGGTGCAGACAGGCAGAAGTTTTGACTGAGTGACTCTGCTGCTGCTGCAGTAAATCATTCTGCCCCATGTGTCTGCAGTGCACTGTTATTACTGTGTGTGGTCCCCCAAACCACCGTGGAAAAAATCCATCATGAAGCGTTAGTTCGAACAAGACACATTCAGGCAGTGATGACAAAACCACCAGTTTTCTCGACAGGCCTCTGAACAAAGCCTGGATCTGAGTGTGGTGACTGGAAGAGGTCGTATATGATGTGAATGTTAGATGCTCATGATCTGACACAATCTTGACCAGGGCTCTGTCTTGTTGATTTATTTTTGTCACGATGACAAGTCTTTCTATCAAGAGTAGTGTTCAATAACATCATGACCACTGAGTAGGAGGATTTGGGTGATATTCATACAATAAGATATAATATTAGAACAGTGGTTGTGTTTTTGGGGAGCTTTTCTTTTTTCATATTATATTGATAATATTATATACATACAGTAGGTCTCCTAGAGATGACATCTGAAAATAAGTTTCCCTCAAAAATGTACTTGCATTACGTAATGACGTGATTTCTAGGAAACAGGGCTGTATTCATTGTTTTTTTGTTGTTGTTTTTTTTATAGATCTTAAAGCATTTCATAATCATAAAACACACTTATGATGAAGCATTTACGTATATTGCATATATTATTTATGCATTCATAATAATTAGGGATGGGGGAAAAATCGATACAGCAAAGTATCTCAATATTTGTGTGGCAATATTGTATCATCACACAGTGCAAAGTATCGATTTTTATCATATAAATTATTAATATTGCAAATACAAATTAAATTTTAAGCAGCCTACTACAAAAATGTAATCAATTGCTTTTTCAGCTCGCTACACACATTTTGCTGCAATAAAAAAAAAGTCTGAAATCAGATGAACAGTCTGAAAACTTAATCTTATTTTATAGGACATCTCACAGTGGGGAAAGCATATGTCGTCCAAAATCCATGAAAAAAAAGTCATAGTATAGTATGTCGTCAAAATCCATGAAAAAAAGTCATAGTATAGTATGTCGTCAAAATTCATGAAAAAAAGTCATAGTATACTATGTCATCCAAAACCATGCAAAAAAGTCTGCCAAGACCTCTCTGACCCAATCAGGATTCCACTCCAAAATTTTAAATCTGCTCTCTTTCCTGCTGCTGACAGCCAACATTTTAACATTTTAGGCAGAATCTTCACACCCTCCTCCACACCGTTCACTTCCAGCCAGGACAAGTCCAGGACAAGCTCAAAGGCTCATTCCTTTACTAATCCAGATCATCAGCAGGTCTCCATCTTCCTCTCATCTCATCTTCACCACCTCTACCAGCGTCTTGACCCTGGATGTGGTTCCCTATTCGACTATGAATTCATTACCCTCCATGAATCCTACCATCTCTACAGGGTCTAATCTCTAAAGACTGTCTGTATTTGTATTCATATGTTCACATGTTAATAAATATTCTTTTGCAATAAAAACGAGTCTCTCTTGATTGAAGTCATACTATACTAATTTTTTTTAGATGATATACTACTACAACTATTTCATGGTTTTGGACAACATACTATACTATGACTTTTTTCATATTTTGGACATGATACTATACTATGACTTTTCTTCCGGTTTTTGACGACATACTATACTATGACTTTTTTATGATTTTAGATGTCATACTTTACTATGACTTTTATGTCATGGTTTTTGAAGACATAAAATATGATGACCTTATTTCATGATTTTGGACAACGTACTATACTATGACTTTTTTTTCATGATTCTGGTCAACATACTATACTATGACTTTTTTCATACTTTCGGTTTTGGTCAACATACTATAATATCACTGTTTTTTTCAAACTTTTGGACAACATACTATATGACCTTTTCTCATACTTTTTGACGTCATACTACGCTTTACTTTTTTTCATGGTTTTGGACAACATACTATAATTTGACTTTTTTCATGAATTTGGACGACACACTGGACTATGACTTTTTTTCATGGTTTTAGATGACAAGCTATACCATGACATTTTTTCATGATTTTGGACAACATACTATACTATGACTTTTTTCATGATATTGTACGACATACTATACTGTAATTTTTTTTCATGATTTTGGACGACATACTATACTATGACTTTTTTCATGACTTTTGATGACATACTATACTATAACCTTCTTTCAAACTTTTTGACGTCATACTACGCTATGACTTTTTTTCATACATTTTGACGACATACTGTTATATGACTATTTTTCATGAATTCGAATGATATACTATGATTTTTTTTCATGATTTTGGACAACATACTATACTATGACTTTTTTTCATACGTTTTGAGGACATACTATACTATGACTATTTTTCATGATTTCGGACGTCATACTTCGTCCAAAACCATAAAAAAAGTCATAGTATAATATGTCGTCCAAAATCATGAAAAAAAGTCATAGTATAGTATGTCGCCCAAAATTATAAAAAAAAAGTCATAGTGTAGTATGTCGTCCAAAACCACGAAAAAAAGTCATGGTAAAGTATGTCGTATGAAACAATGAAAAAAAGTCATAGTATAGTATGTCGTCCAAAATTATAAAAAAAAAGTCATAGTATAGTATGTCGTCTGAAATAATGAAAAAAAGTCATAGTATAGCATTTCGTCCAAAACCATGTAAAATGTCATAATATAGTATGTCGTCCAAAATCATGAAAAAAAGTCATAGTATAGTATGTTGTCCAAAATCATGAAAAAAAGTCATAGTATAGTATGTCATCCAAGACCATGAAAAAATGTCATACTATAGTATGTCATCAAAAACCATGAAAGAAGTCAAAGGTAGTATGTCGTCCAAAACCATTAAAAAAAGTCATAGTATAGTATGTCATCCAAAATTAAAAAAAAAGTCATAGTAAAGTATATGATCCAAGACCATGAAAAAATGTCATAGTATAGTATGTCATCAAAAACCATGAAAGAAGTCAAAGGATAGTATGTCGTCCAAAACCATAAAAAAAAGTCATAGTATAGTATGTCCTCCAAAACCATGAAAAATGTCATAGTATAGTATGTCCTCCAAAATCATGAAAAAAAGTCATAGTATAATATGTCGTCCAAGACCATGAGAAAAAGTCATAGTATAGTATGTCGTCAAAAATTATAAAAAAAAGTCATAATATAGTATGTCGTCTGAAACAATGATAAAAAAGTCATAGTATAGTATGTCGTTCAAAATTACAAAAAAAGTCATAGTATAGTATGTCGTCCAAAATTACAAAAAAAAGTCATAGTATAGTATGTCGTCCAAAATTATAAAAAAAAGTCATCGTATAGTATGTCGTTCAAAATTATAAAAAAACTCATAGTATAGTATGTCATCCAAAATTACAAAAAAGTCATAGTATAGTATGTCGTTCAAAATTACAAAACAAGTCATAGTATAGTATGTTGTTCAAAATTATAAAAAAAAGTTACAGTATAGTATGTCGTCCAAAATTACAATAAAGGTCATAGTATAGTATGTTGTCCAAGACCATGAAAAAAAGTCATAGTATAGTATGTCGTTCAAAATTATGAAAAAAACTCATAGTATAGTATGTTGTCAAAAATTCTAAAAAAAAATCATAGTATAGTATGTCGTCCAAAATTACAAAAAAAGTCATAGTATAATATGTCGTTCAAAATTATAAAAAAAGTCATAGTATAGTATGTCGTCGAAAATTATAAATAAAATCATAGCATAGTATGTCATCCAAGACATTGAAAATAAGTCATAGTATAGTATGTCATCCAAAATTTAAAAAAAAAGTCATAGTATAGTATTTCGTCCAAAATTATAAAAAAAGACATAGTATAGAATGTCGTCCAAGACCATGAAAAAAGTCATAGTATAGTATGTCATTCAAAATTATAAAAAAAAGTCATAGTATAGTATGTCGTTCAAAATTATAAAAAAAGTCATAGTATAGTATGTCGTTCAAAATTTTAAAAAAAGTCATAGTATAGTATGTCGTCCAAAATTACAAAAAAGTCATGGTATAGTATGTCGTCCAAAATTACAAAAAAGTCATGGTATAGTATGTTGTCCAAGACCATGAAAAAAAGTCATAGTATAGTATGTCGTCCAAAATTACAAAAAAGGTCATAGTATAGTATGTCGTCCAAGACCATGAAAAAAAGTCATAGTATAGTATGTCGTCCAAAATTACAAAAAAGTCATAGTATAGTATGTCGTCCAAGACCATGAAAAAAGTCATAGTATAGTATGTCGTTCAAAATTATAAAAAAAGTCATAGTATAGTATGTCGTTCAAAATTATGAAAAAAAGTCATAGTATAGTATGTTGTCAAAAATTATAAAAAAAAAAATCATAGTATAGTATGTCGTCCAAAATTACAAAAAAAGTCATAGCATATATGTCGTTCAAAATTATAAAAAAAGTCATAGTATAGTATGTCGTCGAAAATTATAAATAAAATCATAGTATAGTATGTCATCCAAGACATTAAAAATAAGTCATAGTATAGTATGTCGTCCAAAATTTCAAAAAATGTCATAGTATAGTATGTCGTCCAAAATTATAAAAAAAAGTCATAGTATAGTATGTTGTTCAAAATTATAAAAAAAAGTTATAGTATAGTATGTCGTCCAAAATTATAAAAAAAGTCATAGTATAGTATGTCATCCAAAATTACAAAAAAGGTCATTGTATAGTATGTCGTCCAAGACCATGAAAAAAAGTCATAGTATAGTATGTCGTTCAAAATTATGAAAAAAAGTCATAGTATAGTATGTTGTCAAAAATTATAAAAAAAAATCATAGTATAGTATGTCGTCCAAAATTACAAAAAAAGTCATAGCATATATGTCGTTCAAAATTATAAAAAAAGTCATAGTATAGTATGTCGTCGAAAATTATAAATAAAATCATAGTATAGTATGTCATCCAAGACATTAAAAATAAGTCATAGTATAGTATGTCGTCCAAAATTTCAAAAAATGTCATAGTATAGTATGTCGTCCAAAATTATAAAAAAAAAGTCATAGTATAGTATGTTGTTCAAAATTATAAAAAAAAGTTATAGTATAGTATGTCGTCCAAAATTATAAAAAAAGTCATAGTATAGTATGTCATCCAAAATTACAAAAAAGGTCATAGTATAGTATGTCGTCCAAGACCATGAAAAAAAGTCATAGTATAGTATGTCGTTCAAAATTATGAAAAAAACTCATAGTATAGTATGTTGTCAAAAATTATAAAAAAAAAAATCATAGTATAGTATGTCGTCCAAAATTACAAAAAAAAGTCATAGTATAATATGTCGTTCAAAATTATAAAAAAAAGTCATAGTATAGTATGTCGTCGAAAATTATAAATAAAATCATAGTATAGTATGTCATCCAAGACATTAAAAATAAGTCATAGTATAGTATGTCGTCCAAAATTTCAAAAAATGTCATAGTATAGTATGTCGTCCAAAATTACAAAAAAGTCATGGTATAGTATGTTGTCCAAGACCATGAAAAAAAGTCATAGTATAGTATGTCGTTCAAAATTACAAAAAAAGTCATAGTATAGTATGTCGTTCAAAATTATGAAAAAAGTCATGGTATAGTATGTCACCCAAAATTATAAAAAAAAGTCATACTATAGTCAAACCATAAAAAAAAACATCATAGTATATGTATGTAGTCCAAAACCATTAAATAAAGTCATACTATAGTGTGTCGTCTAAAATCATGAAAAAAGTCATACTATGGTATGCGTTTCAAAACTATGAAAAAAAGTCATTTTATTGCATGTCATCCAAATCATGAAAAAAGTCATAGTATAGTATGTCGTCCAAAATTACAAAAAAAAGTCATAGTATAGCATGTTGTCCAAAATTGTGAAAAAAGTCACAGTATAAAAATTATAAAAAAAAGGTCATAGTATATGTAGTCCAAAACCATTAAAAAAAGTCATAGTATAGCATGTCGTCCACAATTGTGAAAGAAGTCACAGTATATTATGTCACCCAAAATTATAAAAAAGTCATAGTATAGTATGTCGTCCAAAACCATGATGCCTTAATTACTGTTAAAGTTTAGATATTTAAACTGAAACAGAACAGCAAATGAAGTCACCTTTAATATTGGTTATTGGTCTTATATATTGAGTTCACTGAGCTGTATTGAGACAGCTTCCATCAGTGTGAAACAGTGCTTGTCATGCAATGTTATGCCCAGAGTCAATCTTGTGTAAGAGCCATTTAGCAGTAAAGGTTACTGGGACCACTGCAAGCCTTCAGACATGCGCATATGATAGTATTGGCTTGAATGGGCAAATTGGTGTCATCTGTTTTAGGAGTCGTGTATTAAAATATATTGTTGTGTCCATGTTGCAACACCCCGTTTCTACACAAGGGGGTGCTAGATGAGCAGAAATATTGAAGCTGCACCATAGTAAATTATGCATGAGACCACCTACTGTTAACTGTCCTGGGTGAGTCCCAGCAGGGGATTTTACTATAAAGCTGTCCTATTTGGAAGTCAGAAATTTGCATTCTCTCTGCCACTAAGTTATTCATGTTTCAAGAAGCTCAAACCCCTCTTCATAAGTAGAGGTGATATTACAAAGATGGTGCAGAGGAATGTGTTAAACCACACTTGTAATCCACTGTGGCTTACACATGAGTCACATGTAAAGCCGGCGGAGGTGATTGGGTCTGTATGATGATTGCATACATGTATTGTTTGCAGTGATGATGTCACAAGTCATAGTGCATCATCACCATCACATACGTACAGGAGCTTTATCTCATCTGATTACATAAGCACAAACACTTAGAGTTTTATCAGAGCTGTTCAAACTGTAGCATGATAATAGAGATGTTATTTAAAGAAAGACATAAATATTAGAGGATTTACTCATGTTGTTGACAATCTGTCATCCATGTGATGCCAAATAGTGAGTGAGCAAATGATTTAGCTCGTGACTAAGCACTCGAATGACTTCATTTTCAAGACTTGTCATCTCCGTCTCCTTTAGGCTTATTAGGTAGGACACAGCATAGAAAGAAGCCCCCCTCTGCGCCTGTAGCATAGTAAACAGATGATTTACATCAATGCTTGGATGATTTAAGCAACGCAAACAATGGGTGAGTGAGAGCACACTGGCTCTGGTCCTCTCTGGCACCCAGCGCTGATGAGTGACAGCTGCTGGCAGGGGGTGGTAGAAGCTGACACTGTGTGTGTGTGTGTGTGTGTGTGTGTGTGTGTGTGTGTGTGTGTGTGTGTGTGTGGACTGCAGTACTGGGCAAAGATGGACGTCTTGCCTACGTTTATTCTCACTCTTGAGCTGGGCGATATGGACCCAATCAAATATCACAATGTTTTGGACCAAATATCTTGATATCAATGTTGTGACAATATTGTAGGGTTGTCTATTGGTGCTTTCACAAAACTTACACAATGAGAGTTCTGATAAATAACCATCAGTAATGTGGATATAATGACTAAGTGGGCAAAGGCAAATTATAGAGCAGCAAGAACAGTCTGGTAAGAGAAAATTAGATCACTCCACTGTAATGCAGCCTTTTAAACCGAGACAAAACAGCACTTACAGCATTAAAATATCCACTATCTCACATGATATCTAGTGTCATATCATGATATTGATATATCAATATATTGTCCGGCCTAACCACACTAAAGCATAACCAACCTTCTGTGATCTTAAACATCAACATTTTTATCTTTAAATCTAATCATATAATTTTATCCCTAATAATCTTAATATCTGTTCAGAATTCAGCATCTCTGTTCAAAGGGCATAGTCATCCATGTCAACAACAAAGCCCCTTCTTAAAAAATAGATAAATGAATACAAAATTGGAAGAATAGCGTAAACATTAAACATGTTCTCATCCCAACTCATCATACTGCCGCTTTGTCAGTGAACATACACGTCAGCGTTTAATTTATTCTTATTACATGCATTGTGTCTTTTTATTTAACATAAACTTCAGTTTTCACAGGAAATGCACAGTTTCTGCTCGTTACATGCACACAGTCTCTTTCAAAATAAACTTACAATGTACATAAACTACTTTGTTTATACATTGATTTCCTTAGGTTTCAGCAACAAAAGCACTGCTAGGTTGAAAAAGTTTGGCATAAAATTCACAGGAGAACTTAACAGTATGCTGAAAGTCTGGAGTTTGTTTTAAGCCATCCACTTCCCCCTCCTGCCCACCCACTACAGACTTCTTTATATTATGTACATACTGCCGCAGAGGGTTCCTCTCTGTGTCCATGTCTGACTCCAGTGACCTCTGACAAAGGGGCAGTATTTGACGACTTGTGTTGTTGCCCACTGGCTTGAAAACTGACATGCCTGGTGCGTGTCATACCATCACAAAAAGTGGCTCTGTGCACTGACAAAGTGGCTGTATTTTGATCATTTTTAACTCTTGTAAAAAAAAAAAAAAAAGCGCCATTGTTTTATTGTATTATAATGTATTATCTTATTCTATTGTTTTTTTTAGTTTGTTTGTTTTAATTTTATTCTATGTTTTTTTGTTGTTGTTGTTGTTGTTGTTGGGAGAGAAAACAGGCTGAAACATTCACTTTGAAAATGTCACAAGAGTGAAACCATCAGTGTTTCCATTCCCCCAATTTATCTACAGGACATTAGATGGGCTGAATACTCTATGCATTATGCACCCTTCAGTTCTGTGGGGAGAAACAGCCGTATGTTGTATCTTCCCAGCCTGGGGCGGGGCTTTTACGCGTCCGTGCCCAGGGGCCCATCGTGTCATCCGCCTATGCTGCCCGGCCAATCACAGCATTTCTGTCCAAAGGTCTGACAGGATTCAACATTTTGCATAGTGTCTACAATGTCATACGAGACAGCAATGGTGCCAACATTTTGCATGTCACAAATGCCAGAGACGGGCATGGTTGTGTGTGTGTGTGTGTGTGTGTGTGTGTGTACAGATGGAGAGCTGATTGTGTGTATGTATGTGCCCTTGCCCTGGCATTTGAGGTTGCCTCAAACCCTGAGGGCCAAAGTCAGTATTTCTTGACGTGTGCATATTTCTACACATGCAAACACACACACACACACACACACACACACACGCTGCATGCAACCCCTTCGTGGAAGCTTGTCATGGCCTGTTTGCTCAGTATACAAGCATTAAAATGGATCACTGCTTCATGTCTTTCCAGCGTTATCCTTAAGATTTACATTACTGCCCCTGTCATTGCTGTTGGAACCAGCTGTGGACTAAACAAGAGGCAAGCTGCTGCACTAATCAATACCAAACACATGCTATTAATCAATGTAATTACTTCCTCCTAGCTCCAAGACCTGCAAGGTCACATTGCCAACACTATATTCATTGCAATTAGCAGCATTAGACCAGTGTGGGTATGTATGTATGTGTGTGTGTGTGTGTGTGTGTGAGAGACAGAGAAAGAGAAAGAGTCCTGAAGAAGGAAAAATTCTTGAACGAATTTTTGATATGTCACTGAAAACGCGAGAAATATTTCAGGAAATATTTCAGGACAAAAACATATATATATATATACAATACAGTGTATGTGTTTGTGTGTGTGTGCGGCTTGGATGCATTATCCAATGCTGATCTGACAATCTAGGTATGGCCCATTTCACAAACACCATTACTGAGTCTACGCTCATACTGCTATCAGACGCTGCCATCACGCAGACAGACGCACACACACACTGTATGGATACACACATATCACACACTCAGACACATCCTTCCTTTCCATCTCTATTTAATTACATAGTATATACACAGTGATGCGAAGAGCTGAAAGCGCCAACAACCTTCATTTTGCAGACATCCACTAAAAGCAGTGAAGAGAGGGAGAAAGCACTAATTGGAAGTGAAACAACATTGCCCGCAGTGATGTTTTCCATCCACATACACTCAAAGATCTTTGCTCCTCTTCTAGTATTAGTTGCAATAAGTCACGCCGCGCAAAAATCACACACACTCTCTTGTATGATTATCTTGCAGTAATTTGCTCTGAGTGATTATAACATACACACTTTAAATTTTAGCACCTGGCTCCTGTACAAGTGAAAATTAAGCCTTTGAAGCACTAATAAAGAACATGAGACGTCCTCCAACACACACACACACACACACACACATACACACACACATGTTTGTCCCGCCTGCCTTGAGAATCCATTAGGATGATATTGCCTTTTCAGCTACTATCATTTCTGGCACTTTAATTTTTGCATATAGGAGGCAGTTTTTGCTGACTAAGGCACTTTTCAGCTGTTATAAATTAGCCTTTCACTGCGTAGCCATGGCAACCAAGCATCTCCATCTCCTATGTTAGCATCTGCGACCAACTTTATTACTCAGTGTGATGCACAGATAGATTGAGGCGCTGGTGCAAGGGGTTGTGGTTTCATTGAATGCTTGTATGTGTGTGTGATGGTATATTGTAATCCTGTATGTGGAGGATAAAACATGTTACATTAAAAATATAAGTTTGTTGCTCCATGATGTCCGCCTCGTCCATGTTTAGCAACTACATAACCTATGAAAAACTCAGTTTCGAAAGTTGTAAATGTGTTTGAGGAATAATGGCGGAGCTGCACCTGTAAACTTTTGACAACATGTCATAAGTTGCACAAAAATTTGAGGATGAACATGTCACTAAATGAAGCTTTGCATTAGTTCATGCAGGACACGGAAGTCATACACCCCGGCTGTAACCAGCTAACAACCAGCTGATCATTGTTTCTCATCAGTAACACACGAATCACAGCCCATTCTCACAACAAGGCGGTCCATGTAAATATGGCCTCCTACTCACTGATCCCTGCTACACCAGTGCTGCCACACACCGCTGCTGCTGCCGGCAAAGCTTTACCTCCACCACCCCTGCCTATACCTTTCTGATTCCGAGTCCTAACATGGCTGTAAGGTTAAATACCTGGGAGGTTTTCTGCATTGCAATTCCTGTTTTGGCATAGCATGCTGCTTGTCTGATCCAGGGAGCACCTTAACAGCAGAGCCCTCAGCGCCAAGCATAACTCTGTTTCCATTTGTTGCAATAAATGGTTAAATGTAGGATGAGAGTGTTCCTGACTGAATTGAATAAATCTCTTATCAGCTCTTTTTTATGAAAACACCACATTACTGAAACCGGTTAAACATTCGTGTTTGAAGGGCCCTGACAGATGGCATAAATATTTTGCATGTAGGGGATTTACACAAAGTGGATGTTGATGAACACGTCCGAGAGCGATACGGATTGTGAGAAAAGCAGTGTGATCAATTTTGATCATTTTGATTACACTAATGTATTGTGCCACTGGATCAACTGAAGAGATTTGCACTTATATAATTTAATTCTGTGTGAAAGCAAGAAGAAATGCATATACTGTTGTGCGGAAATGATCCACAGATTAGAGAGTTAAACATAGTGTTATGATATCCATCCAGCTACTGAAAAAAGCCCATTAAAAAACAACAAAGACTGCCCTGATCAAAGCGCCTGTGTTACATGAAATCATCTCATTTGGCCTCACTGACACCGACTTTGATTTAACTTTCATATCAGCATGATGCACGATGAATGAATTACAGGAACATGAGGTGAACAAGTGTCCACTGGAGTTTAACCACAGTTATAAAGCTCTGCTGATCGTCCCCTCTTTGACTCCTCGGCAACACACACTCACTGACTCTGTCCTCAGATCAGAGGACAATGGCCGGCTGAGAGTTACTGCTACCACTGCTCAAGAGCTCAGTGTGTGTGTGTGTGTGCATCCGCCCCGTTTCTCACGGCCCTATGAAGAAAAGAGGCCTTGTCTGCTTCCATTAGTGACCTGAGCTGCAGCAGCAGCAGCGATCAGCCCGGCTGAGGGGAAGACAGCGCTGGTTAGACAGCAGTCACATCCAGGGGCTGGGGGGTGGGGGAGATTACTCTGAGAGGAGAGAGAAATGGCACCAGACAAAGGAAGAAGTATGGTGGTATACATATCTGAGATTGTTATTGATCTTTCATCTAACTCTCAGCAGCAAAGCCAGAAAATCTTCCAAAATGTCAAGTTACAGAGTGAGGGAGGAGTTGCTGCTCCAGAGGCTGTACTTTTTTGTACTGATGATTTTGTGTCAATCCAAACAGTCGAAGTGCTCCAGCTTTGACGTGGTCTATGAGTCTGTGGGGGCCCCAAAATGGCTTCTCTCACAACATAACTGTATTGCTTTAACCAGGGGTCGGCAACCTTTACTATCAAAGGAGCCATAAAAGAGGGGGAAAAATCTGTCTGGAGCTGCAACACATATTTGAGCCTCATGATCAAGGTAACACAGCCTTTTAAGTCAAATTCAGCCTCTCAACATCACTAATAGATCTAAATGAGCATTCACTGATATGTTTTAGCACAAGGTGGCTCCTCTGCAGTGAGGTATTTTTGATTATTCGGTACTTTAACTTTGTAGCACTGCTGATGAAAGCAAATAAATTTGTTCACGCACTATTAAATTCTCTATTTCTACCACTCAAGGATCAGTCAATGAATTCCATAAAGTACGGCAACCATTCCTGGACAATTATAATAATGTCTACATTTCAAGTAATGTGATTTAATGGCTATGTGTGCTTATAATAGTACCGAAATGTAATATTGCCTTTTTTTTAATCAGTCTATCTTAGGTCTGTATATTTTGTATATTTATCATGTGTAATTACTGGTGCTTATTTGTTTGTCTGTGCTGGCCAGCCTCAGGATGGGACGGGGTGGATCTGGGTGCTGTGGTTTTATGTTGTAAGGTTGTTTTGATGTCTTGGTTGTTTCATAACACCAATCAAAATAATTCAATAATAATAATAAATTCTCTATGCTCCCCCTTATACTTTTCCCGTTTTGGATTTGGAATCCACAGCTAGCCTAACTAGGATGATTGAAAATACTGTAGCAATCACTAGTGATGTTTTAGAGGAAAAAGTGCCAGGCCAGACATATGACACACATTTTAGCTGACAAAATGTTAAAATATTTTTTAAATCAGTGTACAGGCTACGCATTTTTGCAGTTGAAGAATGTAAGACTCACGTTAGGCCCACAACAATAACTGAAAATTTAAATGTAAAAAGAAATTGTTATTCATTTCCTTAGAATTGTCTATCAAAGCCACAGGAAGCCACTGGAGAGGGCTCTGGAGCCATAGACTGCCTACCCCTGCTTTAAACCAATCAGCTTTGAAAGGGGAACACCACCTAAATTCAGAATTCCAATATGTTATTTCCACAGGTGAGGAAAGTTCTATCAATATTTGTGGATGTGAGCTGCTCTCTCTCTCAAAGCTAAAAACCAGAGAAGTCAGTCACAGACTTGCGATGTTGTAAAGAGGGAGCCTGATTTTGTTGACCCACAAAATGTTTGTTTTCTTTTTTATACCCTAATGAACCTGTGTGCTCTCAGTGTCATCTAGAATAGTGGTTTACAGCTGGTCCAGACATAGGGTGCAGATTTCTCCTTAGTCACTAGTTCAAGGTCCACACAGTTTAATATATTAGGCGTCATTCTTGCGTTTGTTGACCTAGTTTGCTGTCTCTGTCAAGTAGCTGTCCATTAGTCACTCACTCTACAGCAGGAAACGGCGCTGTAATCTAAAATAAATTGTGTTTTTTACAAACTTGACATGTTCCTGAGTCACTTGCGTCTCGTGACCCAGTTTTGGAACATGACCCACCATTTTGGAACCACTGATGTAGAGCACCTTTCCCAATTTATTGTCGATGGAGCAGCTCCAGACTTTATACTTGATAACATCACAAATTTGAGTTTCTGTTTTTGGATTTGGGGGAGAATTTTTCATGTTTACTACTATTTTTGGAGCTTCTTAGACCAGTGGTTTTCAAACCTTTTGTATCCAAAGCACACCAAAGGGCGAGCCAAATTCTCAAGGTGGTAGGTCGTCTTCATTGGTGCTTTGTTGCAGTTTGCTCCGTACAATAAAGTGACCCATCGTCCCATTCATGCCTTTCTCCTTTTAAATGTTATCATCCCTCACACTGGCTGCCAATCGGGGCTTTTGATGTGTTACACACTAATAATTTCCATGCGTGAATGGCGACAAATAGGTCCCCTGTGAAGGTTTTTTAAATTAAATTCAGTTAAATTAATTTTTTTTTGCTAGAGTTTGCCTCTTTATTAGGAAATGGGCGTGCACAACATACTGATGCAGTCAATTAAAAATTCATTCATAACTTTTTGTATAGGCCCAGTTGAATATTGAAATAATAATGTGTGGTTATCACAAAATCACACACCATCTGAGAACCACTGCCTCAGAACATAAGGATAACATGTATGAAATTTGAAAATGGGCGTAGTTCTTTTACCTTCAGCTGTGTTCTAAAGACATTCAGGAAGCTGTTGAACCTGTTTCAGTACAGTCAATGGAAACAAACCTATGCTTTACCTATTTTAACTCTTGTTTCACAGGTTTGTCCTGAATTCACTCCGAAGCTAGATGGAAAAAAAAAAAGAAAAGTAAGACGAGTCAGATCAATAACAAGACAGCAGCTGAGATCCCGGGAGGCAGAAATAAAAAGAAAACGAAGGCAGGTCATAAAAGACAGGAGAGAAAACACAAGAGAAATAAAAAGTAGTTGTAGAAAAACTAAAAAAAACACCACATACAAAAACATGAACAGGAGTAATATTATATTACTTTATTTATCTTTTGTACAATGTAATTACAATACAAATATGTAGGTTTAAATACAAAAATTCTGTAAATAAAGATTAAAAATAAATTCCACTGGTTTGCTTTGTTACCATCACTAAACTATGGTTTTACAATCAAGTTTATGAGGTCATTTAGTTTGCTTTAACGCGGAAATACAATTAACCTACATTTATAATTTTGGAGGGCGTGCAAACAAGAGTCAAGGGCTAAAATATATTTTCAATGAAATAAAAGCACTGATTTTTATGTGTGAACCAGTCTGGTCTTGTAGAGAGAGGAGGGCAAAGAGAGAGCAATTTGGATTTGTTTTTGGTGGGGAAGAAATATCGATTCGTCTGAAAAACAAAAGACAATAACGTGGGGAGGACCCGAGATGGTATAAATTAGGCCGGTGGAACATAAATTTAAGATCTCTGAGAAGGCAGCCTATCAGGCGGGATGGCTGCCACAGGAAGAGACCTAATGAGCTAATTAAACTGTAGGGAGTTAATGAGCAGGAAACCTAATCAGTGGCAGTCCAAATCCATACAATTAAATTCCCAAGGAACATAACAGGAGTGTCTCTGGTCAGATTACAGTTTTTATATAACATACAGAAACCACCTGTTCGCTAGGCCTATATGTCACATGGAAAAGCCCTTCGATAAAGAACGTCTCTGCTCGCTAATGCTGCATCTTCTTCAAGCTTTTATGACGCAAACTGCAAGTTAACACACAGAAAGTTGTCTTGACATTGCTGAAGCTTTGACTATATAGGGAGTTGCACATCATTTTGAGACTTCAATAATATAGTAAGCAATATCTTTTAAAAAATATGATCAAAAGTGTTGTTTGTGAGGCATTAGGAGCTGAGGAACATGACGCTGAAATGGAAGTGGCTTGACCTCGGGATAAAAAAAGATGTAAAAACGGCAGGCAGTCCTCGGGTTGTGGGATTCATGATGAATGTGTCTTTGTTCTCGATATTTTCACACACTCTGTCTCCTCCTCTTATCTCTTTTTTTTAATATCTAATCTTATTTTCCTTTCTTCAGACTTCCTCCGTCTCATTTTTTTAAAGGTATGACTCCATTCTCTCCTTCAGTCTCTCACATACATGTTATCCTTCCTTCTTTCCTCTGGCAATCTATCTGCTGCTCTATATTTCCTCTCCCTGTAAATCTGTCAATCAAGTGTTCTTAATAGTTCTGCATCCAAAGTATATCCTTTATTTCTCTCGGTTCGTTCATTTGCCACGCCTCGATTTACATCTGCTCATGTTCCTCTCCTCTTTTCACCTCTTATCATTAATCCCAAAATCTGAAATGAGTGTAGCACTACTGACGCAGTAGCACAATAGAGGTGAATACACAGTCATACTGTACGAGATGAGACTATACCCTGTGTTTGAACACATAAAAGGATTATGAGTGCTGGAATGTAGTGCATCATCTTTTTTTTTTAGTTGCACAGTGTTGAGTGTTTTTTGTTTCCACTGAGTTGTTAAAGTTCCTTGGGTTTGTCTGGGGAAGATGAAGTCCTTGCTGTGCTGTATTATCCAGAGTGTCTGTGTGCTGGATATCCTGAAGTGATTTCTCGTATCCTGGTAACATTTGAACATAGACTTTAGCAACAGAAATGGGCTACAGAGCCGAGGTGAAGCCGTATCGACTCAACTGGCCTCACCAGCAGTGGAGCGTATATACGTGAGGACTAACAGGTGGAAGAAACATGCCGCTATATACACTTACTGTCTCACATGTTGCACAACACACTGCTTTACTGTCAGCCCAGGCTATATCCTGCTACACAACTCGGTTTCCCACATCACTTTCCCCTCTACTGCTGACATTACCTATCTGCTACCTGTAGTTTCCCTCCTCTTTACGGTTCAACAAAAATAAATATAGGGGATGAAAACAACACGCTCCTGAAACACTGCTTTAGAAATTTGATTTTTACGTATATATAACTTGTTAAAATAAAAATGCAGTACAATAAATAAAATAATTTGGCCATAAATCTCTACTATTAGTCAGTAAGTCCTTTTGGGTTGGTAGGGTCGGGTCTTTCATCATTGGCTAGTCCTTTCAGGTATCCAAACTTTCGCTGTGCTTGGCTAAGATCAGCATCAGTCTGATCATCAGTCCACAAATTGCTCCTCTGCTTCTCTGCACGTCTTGTGATGTTGCCATATCTGCTATATTCTCCACCAAAATCCTCCACCAGGGAAAAAAACAAAAACATCTCATGGGTTTGGAATGCATCTGAGTGGAGTCCCCTTTTAAAGAAAGAAACCACTGGGCTGTGCCCCCCCTACAATGTCCTCAGGGGGACACATACAGTACATCCAGGGACTTGCACCAAGTAAAGAAAAGCAAGAGTGGAGAAGTGAAAGCAGGGAAGAAAGGTGGGTAGCGGGTGGAGTGGAAGGATTCAGTCCAACAAGTCTAGTGAGCTAGAGACCTGATCATTCGATGGCAGCCCAGCAACTTGTAAGCTTCCTCCAAAGCTCTCATTGGAGTGTGAAGAAAGCAATTAAGATCATTATAACATCAACTCATATGAGAGCTTTTAGCAAGTTGCTAGGCTGCCACAGGTCAGATGCTAGGCTAACTTTGAGGACCTGCATCCTGTCCTAAGCCCACATTTCTCACTTGAACTTCAGGGCTAGAGCTACAGCTTTGGGAGGCCAACTCAGGCTTAAAGCTCAATCTCAAAAGTCTTTTGAAGATTGTTGGAAAACGGGTTGGCTGCTGCAGCTGGTGTCTTATTTCCAGGCTGCTGAGGCGATGGTTTGGCCTCCAGTGCTGCCCACTTAGCTTCAAAACGATCATCGTCTTGGGAGTCGCTGGCTGCCGGAGCTGTTAGCTGGCTGCCCTCTGGCGGCCAGCTGCTACTGCTGCCACCATTCCCACCACTGCTGGAGGTCCCATTCTGGAGGGCCATCGTGGCGCTGCTGTGCGGTGGGAGGCCGTTAATGGCTGTCGATAATGGCGGAGTGGGAGAGAATGGCGGTGTGGAAAACCCTCCAGTGTGCCCGACTGCACTGGGTACGCCTGGGTAAGAATGGTGCTGCCCAGCTGTTCCAAGTGGCCCCACTTTTGGTCCCCCTACGGCCGTGCCCATGGCTCCACCTGCACCAGATGAGCCTGTAGCAGTGCAGAAGACGTTAGCCACCATTTGCGATGGTGTGATGCCTACCACAGGCACACTGGCATTGGGATATGTCATACTGCTGGCCAGGCCTGGCATGTAGGTCTGCATGGGCACAAATGCTGGTTGGACAGGCTGGCTGGCGAACATTCCCACAGGAGCTGGGGTGGTATCAAAAGCCAAGGGAAAGGGTTGCATGGAGCTTGGAAGTGAGCATGGGGGCCCAGGGAGGGAGGGCTGGATCATTGGGGCCCCAGACATGCTCGGACCGGACATCGTGGGAATGGACATGGAGGGTAGAGACATCGGGGGGCCTGACACTGGAGGACCTGGTATTAGAGGAACTGATGATATTGACATGGGCGGGAGGGGCATCGGCGCCTGACCTGAGAGAGCAGAGGGGCCCGAGAGGAGAGGTTTGGACATGGTGCCAAGGGACATTGGGACAGTGGACACTGGGGCAGCTGATATGACTGCCTGACTGGACATCTGCTGACTCGACATAGAGGGTGGTCCAGGGATAGTGGGGATGGTGGGGCCTGGTGGAGGGGTCTGCTGAGCCTTTACAGCCTTGGAGACTTCCTCCAGCCATCTCTCAGCCTCGGAGGGTGTGCGCCTGTGTCCGCTCTGCATCTGCATTTGCATCGCCACAGAAACCGGAGGAGGAGAGTGGAGTGGAGGCTCTGGCTGCACCCAGGAAGAAGTACCTGGAGGGATAAAGTTAAAGATTTAGAAGAATAATTTCCCCAACACTGAGTGCTCACTATTAAAAAAAATAAAATGCTCAGTTGCAGTTCTTCTTACCCTGAATTGGTCCAGGTGGTGGAGGCAGGGCTGGGGGCACAGTGCAGGTTGGAGGGCCATTCGCAGGCAAAGACGGGTTTGAGAAGAGCTCAGCCGATGGATTGGTGAAGGAAGTGTTGATCTGGCTACACAGGGCGTTAATACTACAGTCTCCCTCCCCTGGCAACCCCATATCCATCTCTGGTACTAGCAAGAAAGGGACACACAGTGGGGAGGGGAGGAGAGGAGGTGGGAAAGAGATGGTGGAGATAAGGAAAGTTGTGAAAGAAAAGAGGTGGAATGGGAGAAGATGAGGATGAAGGAGAGGGACAAACAAACAAAAAGACAGAGAAAAAATATTCATTTATTTGTGCAACACATCCTGATAGCATCAAAAGCAATGAAACCTGAGCGAATGAAGTCTCGCTGCTATTGACCTAGAAAGCATCAAAAACGCAAGATTCTTAAGACAAACATGGCATTGTGCTCATCAGGACCTCCTTACTAAAAATAAAAAGGTTCACAGATAGTCACAAGAATATATTCAGGTCAAGCCAAACTGTGTAAACAACTCTATCTCATGCAGCATTATCCTTTATGTACATTGCAGCCTGCCAGCCATGTCATTACCTTGTATATCTGGTGCATTGGTATGACTCAGACAGAGGTGAATTTGGCTTAGCTTATCTATGTTTTTAAACCAACTGTAACTGATCTGACCAGTGAGGGATTAGAAGGCATAATGTTCCTGTCTGACTTTGGTTTGGACTACAGCTTTAAACCTCTCCTGCACAGGCCGCAGATATAAATAGATATAATATCTAATTCCCTGTTCCTATCCTCTGGTCAGAGACAGGAGAGGAATGTTGTTTCTTCCTCTATTACCCTCTTCTTTCTTCCACTAGCTTATCAGCCAAGTGGCCTGAAGAAACTGTTAGCATTGTGTGTTTCTGCAAACCACAGATATGTAACATTTGTACATTTCATTCACAGGATATCAAAATTTCTACAGTGACATAGTTCAGATTATATGAGCTGACTTTGTCATCAGGAGGTGGAGGGGATGGTGGATGGCGATACGGCCGCCTTTGTTTCCACCACTGTTTGAGGCCAACAAACAACAAAACTGAGTGTTTTTTGGGGAGACACCGGGCATGTCCAGCTGTGATTTTGGCACCCAAACCAGGTGTCTTTTTTGCAAGACAATGGGGCATTTCTAGCCGTGACTGTAGCACCATAACTGGGTGTTTGTTAGGGAGACATAGGGCCATTTCCAGATGCAATTGTGGTGCTACAACTGGGTGTTTTTTAGCGAGACATCAGAGCATTTACAGCCCTGATTGTATCAGCCAAACCAGGTGTTTTTTAGCAAGACATCAGGGCATTTCCAGCTGCAACCTTGGTGCCCAAACCAGGTGTTTGTTAGTGAGACATCAGAGCATTTCCAGCCGCAATAGTGGTGCCCAAGTTTTTTAGTGAGACGTCAAGGCATATCCAGCTGTGACTGTGGCGCCAAAACTGGGTGTTTGTTCGTGAGACATCAGGGCATTTCCAGCTGCCTTTGTGGCACAAAGACGGGTATTTTAAGCCAAAAATATGATCTTTTCCTAACCCTAATCAAGTGGTTTTGGCACCTGAATCAGCCACACTTTAACTACAGCCTTATCACATCATAAAATTAAAAATCAAAAGGTAAGTAAGTGGAGTTTCAACATATGAAACTCAGTCTTCCTGTTTTTGCTGCCCCCATCATCCCCATGCCCAGCTGTCCAAAACACTTGACAAAGAGGAGTCTGATGATGACACTTTTGACATTGTGGTTAAGTTTTATAACGCGCACATGCAGAGGGATGAATGTATAGATGAGTGGCATTTAAGTGAATAAACACGTTGAGCACAGATGTGCTCATTGTGGGTCAAACCCAAACCTTCACAAGCCCACTCTTCTTATACATGTATACTTTTCTCATTTGTGTGTATTGTGTGGCTACAGGCCTTGAATTATATAGGAGGGCGCTGGAGGCATGTGTAAGGTCTCCCCTTAAAGACTTCTCTGTGCTTTGTTCTACAAAGACCAACCCTGGCACCCTTTTCTATCCCCGCTCTACCAGTCAATGTCCCACAGAGTTCAGAAGCACTCTAAGCACCTCACGTGTGTTTCTATCTGTATGTGAGTGTGTGTTTCTGCAGTGGCAGGTTAAGGGCTGGAAGAGGGCTTGCTAACGGCTAACCCGGACAGCTGATTGACCACACAAATCAATACAGACATTGTTCAGAGAGTCACAAGGGAGCAGGGAGACAGCGTGGATCCATGTGTGTGTGTGATGGAGTGAGGTAGGATGCAAACTGCATCAAGTTCACCACCAATGGATGTATACATTAACTAACATGGGGGAATAAGGAACGGAAATTGAAGGAGTGTATATATGAGTGAGAGTGGGAGTTGAATGTTGTGGTTTAGTATTCCAGTCGGAGGAGTCCTCCAGTCAACCCTCTCATCTCCTCTAATGACTATAATCAGCCTCGCCACCGAGCGCTGTGATCCTGTGGCACCATGGTGAGTGGGTGTGTCTTTGTGTGTGTGTATACCTGTGAGGGGTAAGTCAGTTATTATTAATTGTCCTTAGTAAAAAGCACAGAGCTTTCAGAGTCACACAGGCCCAGCCATCAGCGCTGACGCTAATAGCAATAATAACAGCACTTTGCACAACTGCTTCTTATCTTGGCCCGCACACAATAGAAGGCGAGTGTCGGGATTAAAGTGAAGAATTACACATTGTATGAGGACATGAATAAGAATGCATCTGACATGTGCTGAAGGTTTATTCTGTAATAAAGACCTCAGATCTCTTCAGACGGGGGTCTTTGATGCCAGACTGAAGCCAAATGGAAAATGTTATGATGCTCCGATCTGCAAACAACCATGACGCAAGTGGAACACAAAGTCCCACATGTGTACTCTCTGTATTGGAGACAGCAGTAATGTTCTTTGACTTCTTTGAAATACAAAATAACAAATCATGTTGTTTTTCTGCACTTGCAAGGGAGAGGTCCCATCTGATTTCACTGTGGGTACTGGAGAGGCATTTTGATACCAAATGTAAATTAAAAGTGGATGAATCACCTCCAGAAACAAGCCCAATGTTAATGAATGTTAACTGATGTCATGGCCTTAAATTAGCCTTTTGCATCTGCCAGCTAATATCATCAGCCTCTCATAAGATTTCTGTTTCCCTCTTATTACAGCTAGCACATATGCTTTTATTCATTCTTTTTTTTGCATCAAATATCTGACTAGAGAAATTATTTCAGTGTGATTTTGTTCAACAGCTTGAATGATGTCCATTTGGTAAACTGTCTGTGAAATCAGCGTCCTGCTGCTAACCCAGCATCATCCCATAATGGTCTAAATGTTGTTCAATTGCAGTTACACTTCAAATAAACTGAATGACTAGTGTCAAATGGGATAAAATGATTCAATGGTGCAGTTCTTCTAGACTTTCCAAATGTTATCGGACCGAATGGGTTAAATCCTTATAGTGAAACAAGTCATTTTCACCATGTAAGTCAAAAGGAAAAAGTCTTTTTGGACCACAGCGCATCACTTCAACGTGTAATTATGCTGTTTGGCCTCAACGAAAAACTGACTTCAAAGCCCAGCGCACTTCCTGTGGGATGCAATGGGGTGGTGAAATGTGATGTTAATATAAGGCTCAAAAACACAGATAGTCTTTTGACAAAATTACAAACTTTAGATGATGTTGAGTTGAGGTGCTTTGTTGCAAGTAGTCTAACAATAGCAGACACACAGAATCCCATGATAACTACATCAACTGGCACTTGAGCAACACTTCAACGGCAACCCTACAGTATCAGTGTGAACACGGTATAGCTAACAGATGTTTCTACAAAAGGATCACAGCAGGAAAAGGTCGGGGTCTCCCAACTCACCAGGGTTCTTGTCTTGGAAGTCGGTCTTGCGTTGCAGTGTGGATGGCAGGTCGTTGAGGCGGAGCGACAGCTGCCTCTTGAAGGGAGAGTTCTTCTGGCTGAGGGCTGGGAATCCCCGGAACGAGCCCTGACGCACCAGCTGCTCGATGGGCGCGTGGCGACGGGGGATGGCGTGAGGCCCGCCAGGCTCTGGTCGCTCCATGGGGGACGCCGCACCCTCGGGTGGGGAGGCGGTGCCAGGTGGGAGAGCTGGGATGGCAGAAGGTTGGTCTAGAAGAGGAAATGGTTGCACGGTCATTTCAGTTCAAACCCTATTACAGCCATACATACTGTAATCTACTGGTGATCTACTAAACGTCTTGAGGCTATGATCCTCTGAGAGTTTGCTCAGTATATGCTTGAATTTAACATTTTAAGGGTCAACTTATATTTCCCATTGTATGAGCTGTACTTGAAAGTAGGCACAGGACTACATGACCATTTCATGTCATGATTGTCCTGGCCAAGACAATTGCAATACATGATAGTATCCCATTTTACCTTACATTTTGTTAAGAAACAAATATTTTTGTTGCATGACAGATAGATCACACATCATGGAAATTTACCACTATCAACTAATCATGAGCGTTTTTTAATCACAATCCGTGGTAGAACCGTATGTCGTCCCATCCCTACTTGAAAAACACGTGTGAGTATGTGTGCACACTCTGAAATGTCCCCCTACCTTTCTTCTTGTCCTGCAGCTTGTCATCTCTCTCGCTGCTGCTGCTCTGCTGGCAAGAAGGGTTGGACCGGAAGGAGCCCTCACGCACAAACGAGGTGCGACTGGCGTCAAAAGAAGCCGTCACGCCGCACTCCTTCTCCCTGCGCTGCTTCCTCTCCAGACAGGCGGCGAAGGCACAGCCAACTGCATGGCTTAGTCTCTCCCCCTGATGGAGCAAAAACACAGAGTTTAAAGGTCATAAATCTACAGGTAACCTGGACTGATCAATTTCAACAAAAACAGAATTAGGACACTTCAAATGTCTCCACTGTCAGCGATCTTGACTATTTGCATCAGGCGTGAGTTTTGTTCAGGTCAACCTTCAAATCAAGTTCAGGCATTCACATAACATACAGCTGTTGCAGTGAACATCGGATTAGGGTGCAATTATCAACCTCAAATCTCCTCTGCTGTCCAACGTCAACATGAGTTCATGTTCTGTGGCACTGAATGCAACTAACTCCAGCCTGCCTTTTGCAATTTATTCCCACTTTCCCACCACCTCTCTAACACCCTCCCTCCTATTCTGACTGCGTCTGTCTTTATAGACAGCCGTGACTGCTATGGGAGAGACAGTTCCGTTTAAGATGAGCAGATAGAAATATGGAGAGTGTGGTGGAAATAGAGACAGACAGAGATGGACAGATAACTCCACAGGCTTCTGTCTAATCCCCTCTCCTAATCCCGCAGGTCTGTGCTGCGCTCTCTTCCGTCCACATGAATAATCCAACTCGCAGTCTAAGCTGATGAAACAGCCACGGGGTTGAAACCGCAACACACTGTGACAGCATTGTTTCTATTGCAGTTGTCTTTCAATTACAACCTCCTCAGCCCAAGGTTGGTAAAACAAAAACACTAGAGGTTAGAAATCACTCTAACTCCAGGAGTTGAACACAACTGTGTCACAGAGATTGTTGCCACGGATGTGTCTAAATTATACATGCGCTGCAGACCGTAATAACATGAAAATGAAGACGTAGACTGCATAAAATAATGGATGCAGCTGCTTTGCAATCACCCATTGGTTTGTTGACTCCCATTCTGAAGCCTCGAGTTTGGCATTTCATCTATCGCCATGGTTTCTTGGAGCCAGAAGTGACCGTATTTGGACAAGAGGGTGGAGCTGTATCGATACCTCACAGACAGCTTGTGACCTAAGCAGCCCTGTCCTTAATTATGCATAACTTTAAGCCTTAATAAAACATAAACAAGTCAATTATATAGAAATTCATCCCCTGTACAGTTGTCATGAATGTTGAAATTAGCTATAGAGACCAAAACTGTTTTTTCTGCCTGGCTGTAAACATGTTTATTTCTGCTGTAAAGCTGGGCAGCACGTCTATGGGGATTGAGTGTTTCGGAGCCAGCCTCAAGTGGCCATTGGAGGAACTGCAGTTTTTGGCACTTGGACATCGGCTTCATTTCTCAGCCTCGGAGGCTGCTGCTTGGCCTGTCTGTAATAACAGCAGCTTAAAAAGTTTACAGACAGCAGCAGAGAATACAGCTGCAAACTTGAAGTAAATTCATGAGATGAGAGCTTTGGTGAATATTATCTTTGTGGAAGAAGTTGCGATTGCGTAAGTTTAACTTTGCTAAATTCATAAGGGTTTCATATTCTATTGCTATTTCTGTCCAGCAGATCAATCCCTGGCTCCTCCAGTGTGCTTGACGAGGTGTCCTTGGGCAACACACTGAACTCCAAATTGCTCCCGAAGGCCGTGCTATCGGTGTGTGGGTGTGTGTAATTGATTAGATTAGATCCTGATGAGCAGATTGGCACCCTGCAAGGCAGCCTGTGTATGAATGTGTCTATGAGTGGGTAAATGTGGCACATAGTGTAAAGCACTTTGAGTAGTCGGTAGACGAGAAAGGAGCAATATAAATGCAAGTCTATCCATTTACCATTTGAGCACCCTATTGAGCCTTGGCAGCATGCCTAAGGTTTTCAAATTTAAGGAATACCATTAACTGGTCCTATAGAACAGATTTAAGTGCCATAGTGGATAGCAATTTGTCAATCAGAACACATTTAATTTTTTTTAGACAGTCCATTGAAGGAAATGCTGAATGAGACTGTAGATGCTGGTGCAGCTCCTGTAACTCCTATAGAGAAAATCCCCAAAGGGTGGATGGGAGGTTAATTGTTCCCTCACCGAGTCTTTGAGAGCCATGAAGCAGTGGCACATCCACCGTCTGGTAGTACCGTCTCGGCAGATGTAGGAGAAGGCCTTGTCATAGTTACGATCAGGAGCACAGAATGAAACCTTCTCTATGGTCTGGTCCACAATGAGGTCCTGAGAGAGAAACACAGACAGAGAGGTCAGAGACAATCAGATTTGACAGCGCACACAATACAGTTAAGCCAATCATAGTGTTCCAGCAGGTAGACTGCATCAAATCACATCTGATGTGGTTTTGTCTTCCAAGCAGTGGCTTAACCGATGACGGACAGGAAATATAGCACGCCAGCTTGTAGGCTGATCCAATACTTGACACAGTGCTTTCAACCTCAGCTAACCCCATGCAACCCCTCTCAGTCCAACCTATTTACACATCCACCGAGGACAGAAAGGAAAGCGACTACAGACTAATGACACTGAACCCCCTTTTCATCTCGGAGATGTTTCCACCACTTGCCCTTCCTTCAATAAAAGGGTTATTCAGCCCGTCTCAGTGTCTATAGTCACTACAGAGGAAACTAAAAGGGGCCCTTCTCTTTCTCTGTGTACATTAAGGGGCCCTCAGTTCACCTCTGTGACTCACCGAGGACAGAAAGAGAAGGAAAACAAGAGGCGAGAGGGACAAGAAAGGGAAGAGAGGGGAAGATGGTTCACACACTCATCCACTCACTTCCTCCCACTCCTCCAGTGTCGCCAAAAACAAAGAGAGGAGAGAGGAAGAGGGAGGATGAGGACGGGATAGAAGAATAAAGAGGCAGAAGAATAACGGTCCATTCATTGTGGGCCAATTAGTGAATGAAGGGGGATGCTGGTACTGAGGTGAAAGGCTGAGCAGAGAGCAATGTGCTTCGTGTGTGCTTCTTCATCACCGGTACAGTAAGATGCTCTGTGTTACTAGAAGCACATTATACTGTATGTGCTGGTGTGAGATTTAGACTTCCGTTTGCTCATGCGTGGTGTATTTTTGATGAAAAGCGCAAGAAGAAAGTGTGTGTTTGTTGGTAAAGGTGACTCAGGCCATGTCCCGACATTCACTGAAAGGAAGAAGAATACCAGCAGCAGCAGCAGCATGTGACTCAGAGTGTCTCATCTACGCAGCCTCTCTGCCTTGAGCACAAAAAAAAGACTTCACTGTTTTTTTCTATCGATGCATTAGCAAGGTCATGTGGAGATGTGTCTCGATCGCACGCTCACATACTGTATATATACAGTACATTCACTGTGGGAAAGCGTCTGAATAATGGCCATGTGGGCGTTAATAAGTGCACTTGCTGATTCATAGATGGAGGCTGAGCTGATGATAAAAGATGATGAGGAGGCGAGAAATAAAGACAGAAGGTGGAGGAGGCTGTTTAGGGCAACGTGATGTCACAGAAATACGTAAGATGACCACAACCTCTGAACACCGCATTACGCTGTGGTGACGCATACTTTGTTGTAAATAAATGGCGGCAGTACAGTTGGGTTTCGGCTCCAAAAGTACTTGGTTAATTTTTGTAGAAAATCATATTTTTTCAAATTTCTTTGCTTGTTACGTACGGGACCAAAGTACAATGTAAGTATGTTATGTAACGTGATGTCAGAATGTAAGGGATGTTAAGTACATTAAGTTAAAAGAAGTCCACGTTGACTTTCAGCTTGACACAGGACACAAACAGTGGCCTCCCAGGTGAAAGTCCGGCTTTTGTTGACCCCCTTACCACCCTGGCCTCCTCCCTTATTGACTTTCTTCCTCTTTGCCTATGAGGTCGTAACATTAACCAACGCATTGCATGATATCGTTGAACCAGGGAATTCACGTGTCTGCCGAAACAAAGCTTCCTAATTGACTCTCCATTATCATTGTTTGGAATGTAATTTCTGCACAATACCTGCCACCACTGCGGTTACATATTTCTGTGACTCCAGGTCGGTTTGGGTTTTTTTGGCCAGTTGTGAGCAGTGCATCAAGCTATGAACACAACATTGACATATCACCACCTTGTAAAGATGTTATGGATAATGTTTTAGCAAACAGTGGCTGATTTACACATCCAGCTGAGACACAGCAACATTAGCATTGCTTTGGAGTCATCTCCTTTAGCTCGTTTTTAATCTCCACCAACTCCTGAGAGAAATATCTGGCTCTCTAGCTGCTAAATGCTTCGCTATGTTCACCAGCATGTCGCTAACAGTGTCTGTCTGTGGTTTGGTGCTGGGCTTGTAGTGTTCAGTGGGTTCATCAGAGGTGTGTTGCTGAAAATAACTGGGCGCATCTCGACGCTATGCTGATGGGAGCGGTGGAAGTGAAGCGACACAGTGAAGTTGCTGCAACAAATTAAAAGACATTCAACTGCTCTGTAAAGCTGAGAGGAACTGCAGTGGTCCATGGGTTTGTCTGGACTGACACCTTTAACATTACAAATCGTCATTTCATACACTGTTTGCATAAAAATACTGATCATAGCACTGTTAACCATGATGTGCTGAATAGGAAATGCTGAATATAAAGGAGAAACATTGATTAGATTTTTTTTGAACGTGACGTTTAACTTGCTTGAAGTGGAAAATATGCCAGTAAATTAACTGTGCTTCTGTGGTTTTCATTAAAAGGTTCACAGAGTGGGTAAACGCTGAGCGCATGTGTCCAAATACAGGTCCAATTCATGTGAATGAAATACTTCCATACTTGCACCGGAATTATTTAGACAAAATGGTAAAGGAGGATAAAAAGAGGGGAAGTCACAACCATCTAGTGCAAACTAAGAAAACTGTTTACTCATGTCTTTGTTTTTTTATGTTAAAGGTGTTATAGATATTGACTCACTGTCAACTAATTCTGTCAAGTGTTGTTAATGTGCTAACTCCCTAACTAGCGCCAAGATGGTCTGATGGAGGATTATACATGGCCACCGTCTGTCGGTGTTAAGACTTATTTCTTCTCACACAGGCACAGAAAATATGTGCTGGTTGACCGTTGACTCTGCAGTGTGGTCCTGTGCAACTTTTTTGGCTGAGACACAGAGGCGTCGGGCAATGCAGCAAGGGGCCTTCGTCGCCGCTAGTTCTCTGAAGTTGGTTTAGTGTGTCTAGGCCATTGTAAGCACCAAGCCAGAGGTCATATTCATTGTAATAAAGGAACTATCATCCAATATTTTAACTCATTGTTGGTTTTGGGATTTTTAGACAGGAAGAAATTTCTAAGATATTGCCAGCCTTATCCTTTAATATGTTTAGATGAGATACATCACTGAAAGAAAGTAAAGAGGGGTATTAAAGTGGGGGAAGAGTTGGAGAGGTGAGGTCATGTGTGTGGCCTCTCAACATAAAAAAAGGAAAGCGAGAGAAAGAAGAGGCTGCTCCGTTGGGCTCTCCTCTCTCCTCTATTCTCTGCTGCTCTTTATTCTGCTCGGCTTTCAATAGAGCCACAGCGAGCTGCACTCACTCTGTAGGAGGCCTCCCTGGCCGCCAGACACTCCTCAAGTGCATGTGTGTGTGTCTGTGTTTACTTGATCTTCCCTCCCCCACTAAGCACCTTCAGCAAGAGACCATGAGTCACATATGTCAGCTCTGAAACTGAATACACACACACACACATACACATACAGGGGCCAAAACTAGCCTTGGAGCATCCAGACAGTAGGTGCATAGTGCATCCTTCTGTTGTCAGCCATAAGGTGGTGTCATCAAACTGGGACAGAATGCGACTTTTGTTGGTGGTCTGAAGATGGAAAACATCTATTTTTTTTCTTGCTATTTTATTGTTGTCAGAAACTGAGAATGAAGATGTATAAGGAATACCTGTGTGGTGTGTATTGTACGTGATTGCAGGACAAACACTTCCCCTCTTCCCCTCTTTGTCCTTGTTTCCAAGTGAGTGATGAGGTAGATACAAAGAGGAAACAGAGGGGATGATGATGGAACACAGAGATGGACTCAACACACACATAAAAATGTGTTTGCTTACCTTAGTTTTGTCATCCACCACCCTGAGTCCATCAGCTGAAACCCACAATACTGCCTTGACTGTCTTTTTCCCACTCTGGAAAGACAGAAAAAATAGCATTAAGTAATTTATTACTTCAGATGCTGGTGACCAAGTTATGTAGAAAAGGTATTTCAGTGGTTTCATCAGATGTTCCTTCATTCTCATAAAGGTGCGATCAACAAGCTACGAGTATGTAAAAGCGACTTTTACTACTACTCATGGTAATGTGAAGTGATCATTACATCCTTACAGCAGATGACGTAGTGGTAGGTTAAGAGCGGTGAGGTGGGCAGAGGTAAAAACTGTGCCAGCTGGCACTAAGACTCATTTCTCCAGAGGAGGGCACCAGGCAGAGCTAATAACACACTCAGCATGCGCCCGGCTAAAAATACATGGACTAAAAAAGCAACATCTCCATGTGAGCGTGGAAGCGTGTGTGTACGTGCATGTCTTCATGCGCACATGAGTCTGCATATGAGTTTGTGTGTAAGTAAGGGAAACAGAAAGCAGGAGCACTGCAGGAAATGACTTTGAAACCCACAGTGAAGCGACAAGGAGCCTCAATTTTTGCATAATCCCATTGAGAGGAAGACAGCAGGAGTGAGAACAGAGGTGAAGAAACTGAGAGTGATGGAGGGAAAAGAGCAGGGAAGGGGAGGAAAGCTAAATTGGGAGGTGGAGCGGGGGGAACAAAAGATAGGGATAGCTGGTAGAAAGTTTTCAGTGTGAGCAACTGCGGAGAGGTGATAACACCGCTAAGGAAAGATGCTGATGTAGATGGAAGATGGAAAAGAGTCGATCCGGTGGGGAGAATCAGAGGAGAGAAACAATGAAAGGAAACGGTGGTGAGAGGAGAAGGAGACTAGAGTGAATGTATGAAACTGGCCGTGATTCAGTTAACTCTCTGAGATTTTCTGACAAAGTGGTGCCTTTTGTTAAATAAAGTTACATTCCTACTTGGGGGAATCAGGTTTAAGATGAGTGCATGCTGACTATAGAAAATGTGCTGCTCTGCAGTTTTGTTGGGCAACCTGATTTTTATATGACAGTGAAGTTTAAAGGAGCATTATATTGGATTCATAAGATTTTGTAGCATCTAGTGGTGAGCATTGCAGACTCCGACTGGCTGAAACATCTCCTATGTGCCAAGTGTGAACTTCAGGAGGTTTTTACTGGGAGCTGAATTATCCACAGATGTCTCTTCCTCTCCAAAACAAATGAACCAATGGATTTAAATTGGTAAAAAGACTGAATAAAGTAGTTTTACATTGAAATTCAGTGTTTTTCCAATGCTGTTCTGCTCGTCACTGCTCTTCACCTACTACTGTGTGTTCACCTTTTTTTTGCCATAAGTCAAATTATCCACAGAGGTCTCTTCCTCTCCAAAACAAATAGCCAGGTGATTTAAACCAGTAAAAACACTAATAAAGCAGTTTCATTTTTAAAAAACTTTTTCTCCAACATTATTTGGCATGTCGGAGACAGGCTGCTGGCCTTGGACTTGCTTAAGTGTGTTTTCCTTTCATCGCACATAGCTGAAGATTCAGACGTTCAGGAGGTTTTTACCGAAAGCTGAATTAACCACAGAGGTCTCCTCCTCTTCAAAACAAATGGACCAGGTGATTTAACCCGGTTAAAACACTGAACAAAGCACTTAACATTAAAATCAGTGTTTTTCTGATGCTGGTTGGCTCGTCACAAAGGGGCTTCTAACTATGATGGCCAATGTGAAAACACAAATGACCCTATCTAGATTTGAGACTACTGTAGAAACATGGCAGTGCAACATGCCAGTCTCTGTAGACAAGGACCCACTTCCTCCTATAGATATCAACAGCACATTCTAAGGTAACAAAACCCTGACAAATCTTATTTTCAGGTGATGAGACACTAATGAAAAACATATTATATTATATTCCATTTCTGCCAATATATCCCCCTAAATCCAACACACTAGTCCTTTAATGCTGTTTCATCAAAAGAGCCCTGAGCAGAAAGCGACACAAACTCCGGTTTTCTTCACTGCTGAGTGTGTGTGGCTGTCTGACACTGGCCGGTCTGTGTCACTCTGTTCACACGCTCCCTGTCCGAATCCAGCTTCCCAGGGGGGCAGACTATGTGTGTGAGTATGTGTGTGTATCAGTGAGCATGTATATGTGTTTATGTTCTGCTCTCATGCACGTAGTGGGATTAGACAGACAGACAGACAGACGGACAGATATGGAAGAAGACCCACCAGGGAGGGCGAGGCGGGAGATGAAAGAGGTAAAGAAGAGAAAATAACAAGAAGGTAACTGCAGAAAGTATTGAACGTGTGTGTGTGTGTTTGTGTGTGTGTGAGTGGGTGTGGGTGTGGGTGTTATTGCACGAGCTTGGCACAACTGGGTCTATAATGTGCTCCAGTGAAGTTTGCAGATCCTTGGGGTGAGTATTTGTAACTGCCTCGGCACAATAAAATGAACCTCCAGTGCTGCAGCAGGGGAGGTGTGCGTGCATGTGTGTGAGTGTGAGAGAGAGTGTGTGTGGTATACTTACAACTTTAAGCTTCTTCACTGCCTCCTCGCATACATGCATCCCTCTCGACTCCTCCACCTCGACCAACCCCAGGTACTGCGGAGAAAAGAGAGCAGTGATATTACACAACAGACCCTGATTGTTATGAAGTTTTTGATTTCACAGTTTTCATGTTTTGGCTTTACTCTTCATCTCACTGTCACGCCAATAAAGCAGACTGAGCTGAAATGAAAACTATGTCAAGACAAACAAACAAAAAAAAAAAGAGACAAAGTGACATAAAAGCTACCAAAGCCTCATTAGTCCCGATCAGTATTTCTGAGTGCTACCAAATTGACAGAGAGAGTAGCTAATAGGCTCCCATACTGGATTTACGGCCGCAAGTTGCTGCTGATAATAAAGACAGGAGAGAGAGGGGAGGTCTGAAATAATTTATAGCCTCACATCCCCTTTTGTTGTCTCTCCAGTGCTCTGCTCTGTGGTGTACGGAGAGCCTACAGGGACACAATTAAAGCTCCCCGCTGTTCTGCCCTAGTCAGAAGCCAAGCGGTGAGGCAACAGGAAGTTTTAAGGAGAGCTCTGAGTTTTGTAGAGATTGGTCCCCAAACTGAAATACCTGTTGTAAACAATATGTGTGGCAGATTTATGAATGAGAGCGGAATTGCTTTACGCTCACAGAACACGAATAAACAGTTTTCAGAGCGATGTCATTTTTAGATACACACACATGCGGGGGGTAGAAAACAAACAGGGATTAATGAGTGAGAGCTTGTGAGGAGAGGAACATGAGAAGTCTTTTTTTGTTTTTAGAAAACTGCAAAAGTAATGGGTGGAAAATGTTCAAAGTGCATCATTATTAATTAGCATCTAGTCATCTGGTTAAAGCCCTGGATTCTGATGAGGTGGAGAACGGCTTTGTGAAGAAACTGGGGAGGAAAAAATGTCTATTTTAAAGTATAAGATGGCTCACACTGTTAATGTGTGTTTCTGACTGTTTAATGAATATTTTACTGGCAAGAACCACACCATCATTAAATTGCATTTTTACAGTTTTATTCAAGAGAAATGTGACTAATGTGCGAGGCTTGGATTGCTTGTAGTGTACAACAGCGGATCTGCCGTAGCACCCGGGTACCACGAATCCCCTCAGGACTCTACACAGAGGAGATGAAGAGAGGAAAAGAGAGGATGGGATTGGACAGTGGGACAAAGAATACAAGAGCGAATCAGGAGGAGTGGGTTAGTGGGTATATATGCAGGAGGGTAAAAGGTTGAGGTCTCGCCCTGCTCCTGAAATTCTGCTAGATAGCTCCGGTCCAAATATTTGGTGATCAGTTTGGCAACATGGTGACAGTCTGATGGTTTTGGATGAAAAACACATTGTAACAACTAGAGATGCTCCAGTATTGTATTTTCCTTCCCAGTACTGATTCTGATACCTGAACTTGCGTATCGGCCGATAACAAGTACCCATCAGACACCACATAAATAAATAACAGCTATACTACTAACCTGTACGGATGTGAACGGATTGTTACATTGCTGTGTGGCCTGGCTCAGGTTAAATCCTTTGTAAAACATGAACAACTACATACAGAGAATGACAGCACAGAAATAACCAGACTCCTGACATTTTGCTAACAGCTAACGTTGCATTATTTACCAGAAATCAATTCCTTGCTGCTCTCAAACAGTAGTTGCCAGTGGCTGCACAGCACAACCTGCTGTGTAGGCTATGAGGGTGGAGAAGAACTATCTATGAATCTATGGGAAAACTGCAGTTTTATCTGGGTGTAAAACTACTTTATCAATTAAGTATGTTGTATTGGATCCTTGTATAACGTATACCCCATCCAGCATTTTAGGCAGTATCACAGGCATTTCCAAAACTGGTATCAGTATTGGAACAACTCAAGTTACAACTCCTAATTTTTCAAAGAAACATGGCTGTATACACTGCTGTCATCTATGATGAGTTTTTAAACAGCGCCTGATCACATGGATCTCTCTGTGAACTGGCGTCCTGCTAGCTATTGTACAAGCGTTGGATAATAAACTGAACAATCTCCATGCCTGCATCAGTTTACAACAGAACATCAGAAATTGTAATATCCTTTGTTTCATCCAAAAATCCTGGACAGCACCATTCAACCAAGAGGCTCTTTTTCTGTATATCAGTCTGACAGAGCTGCTCTGTCGAAGGAAGCAGATGAAGTCTGTGCTTTATGGTGAATAAGGACTGGTGTGACAGTGGGAATGTGAGGTGCTGTCCTGTTCCTGCTCATCTGTAACAGGAAACCGATGGAATTGGGAGCCGGTGATGTTTTTATTCCCACAGCTGGGGAAATCACAAGTTCGCACCATTTTGGTATTCCTCTGTTTACCTACAGCAGCTGACGAGGGTGTGTCGTGAGCCTGAGCCGGTGTTCGCACTGTAGTAGGTATATATAGGGCTAGTACATCTTCTTCCTCACTAATAATAGCCTTCTGGTTCTCTGTTGGAAACAGCCGATGAAGTTTTCGTTAGCCGTTGCTATCCTGCGCACCTGCACGGCGCGGTGATGAACTGTCTAATTGATTTCTCTTAGCGTGCTGTCTTGCGGGCCTGCACGGCGGAGTGATACTGGCCAGAAAATAGTCCCAATTGATAGCAAGGTCTGACGTAATGCGAGGATGTTTTAAAATTATTGAAATAGTCTAACAAAACACATGCATACTTTTTTGTAGCTTAAAACCTTCTGGTTACGTGTCCCCCTTATATCTTAAGAACAACTTTTTCTCCGGTAAGCTACGGGCCATTTTAGGTCAATTGGTGACTCTAAATTGTCCGTAGGTGTGAATGTGAGTGTGAATGGTTGTCTGTCTCTATGTGTCAGCCCTGTGATAGTCTGGAGACCTGTCCAGGTTTCCCCTGCCTCTCGCCCAATGTCAGCTGGGATAGGCTCCAGCCCCCAGTGACCTCTGTTTCTCACTTGAATTTCAGGTGTCAGGTTAGCAAGCTAGAGCTGACAGGTGTCTATCAACGTGCTGTATGTGGTGAAAAAAGTTTTGGACACATGAGGATAAATGCCACATACAAGTTCAACTTCCATATCCAGAGGAAGTGAAGGTGGTGTGTGCGGAGCTGGTACAGAGAAAAAAAAAAGTATCATTCATCAAAAATCGAGGCAGGCCATTTTTCAGAACTTTCCAAACTCAGATTTTAGTTAACTTTTTTGTCCGCATTGAGCTCAAGAACGCAGTTTTCTTTCCTCTGGTACAGTTGAACCGCTCTGCTACAGCCATTAATAGTGCATGAGTCGTGAATACATTTGGAGTGAAAATGGAGAGAAAGAGATGTGAGAAAGAAAGATGAACAGAGGGACGAGAAGGAAAGAAAAGCTGCAATAAAGAGACTGAGAGGTTTTTTAGTGCTACCATCTCTCGCTGCAAAGCTCCAAGCTCCACTTCGCTGCCCATCTCATTGCGAACTCTGTGGAGCATTACCATCAGGACCATTTTCCATTAGCTCTCACGCTGCCTTTTCTTACACTCATCTCTGCCTTTGTTATCTTTCTCTCTCTACCTTGTATTTTTCTTTTGCTTTCTGGTTTCTTCATTCAGTCTGCAGCCTTTCTACCATCTCACCCCTCTTATCCAGTTCCATATCTCTGCGGCGCTCTCATTTCATATCTCACAATGTGTCTCCGTCCCCTCCGTGTGCCCTCATCCCTCACCCTGTCATCTCCTGTGGTCTCCTTAATCTACAACCCCACCTCGATGTCATTCCTCCCTCTCTGTCCTCCATCTCTTACTGTCATTGTCTCTCCAGCCCTTCAACAAATCACTTTGGTTCTCAGCAATAGGCAGACAGCACACACTCAGACTGGAGCTGGTTATCAGTAAATTGGGCCATCAGTAATTCCTCTTATATATTTATTTATTTGCTGATTGCAAATGAGGCACAGAGCTGAGAGCTAAGAGTCTGTACTTTGCTCAAGGGCAATTTAATTACCACATGGTTTCTATTTGGATGAAATGGTCTTCAGTCTTATTGAGATCAAAATGGGAATTTATTTGACATGTAATTTGATCACGTTGCCAATAACACAGGCAGCCAATACAAGAAGATCAATGGTATTCTGTTGCTTGTTGACCACAGGTTTACATGCACTTTGGTCATATTATGCTTACACGCAGAATGCACCAAGCTCTGCCATGTTTGTATGACTCATGTCAGTTTTGGGTGCATTGCCTTCCAGTGAGTTCATTGCAAACAAACTTTAAAATGCAAACATCAAAATGAAATCAGTTGTCTTGTATTTTTAAAGGAACAGTTCAACATTTTGTAAAATACTCTTAATTGTTTTCTTGGCGAGAGTTAGATGAAAAGATTGATACCAGTGTCATATCTGTACACTGAAAGCTACAGCCAGCAACCCATTAGCTTAGCTTAGCATAAAGAGCCAGGCTAGCTGCTTCCCCCTGTTTCCAGTCTTTATGCTAAGCTAAGATAAGTGCCTCCTGGATCCAACAAGCAAATATTCAAAAATGCCAAACTAATTTTAAAGGTACAGCGTGTAGGATTTAGGCGAATATATTGTCAGACATGGTATTTAATATCCATAACTATGTTTTCATTAGTGTATAATCACCTGAAAATGTGTTGGTTTCTTTTTTTACCTTGCCGCGGAAATACATGGGACACAGACGCAACACAACTTGTCGCAGTTCAAAAGTGGGTTGTGGGTCCCTTCTGAATGGACCGCAAGTGACTCGCATGTCTCACATTTGCAAAAAAAACAAACACATTTTTGTTTAAGTACAGTGAATTTCTGGCACAGAGCTTTTATTTTAAAGTCCCGTTTCCTGCTGTAGAGTGAGTTACTAACAGAAAGTTCCTTGACAGAGACAGCAAACTAGCTTGACGATATGGCCAAACGCAAGTATGACGCCGAATGTATCAAACTGTGTGGACCTTGAACTAATGACTAAGAAGAAATCTGGACCCCACGGCTGGACCAGTTGGGAACCACTGTGCTACAGCATGCCCGCAACAACGTACGTCATTTATAATCAGCTAAAGCTGCTACACTGACCACAGACGCCACGCTTGCCCACGCAGGCATTGCACAGCTCCTCTATTTTGTACGACTAGTCTATTCTTTTTTTCTCAGCGCACGGCTCTGCAGTCCTCCAACAGATAACAAATACACAGTATTATGTAAAAAACAAAAAACAAGCAAAATTTGTTTAAAAATGATTCACATAAATACCAGCGACAATGTGCAGCAGCAGGTGAACCTTGTGGGTGTTTTTACCTTTTACATTTAAATAAATCAATCAATCAAATCAGTGCATCCTGTCGTTAAAACAATCCAGTTAATTGATTCAGTACCGGTTAATAGAGCCAAACCCTGCATACACAACTGTATTATCTTTTGGCAAAAGTAAATACACTCCACAGTAAAGCTAGTTTATATCTACATACGGTGCGCGTCCTCTTCCATGGAGTTTACCATGTCGTTTTATAGATGTGAACAAACCAAACACTGGCTCTAGATAGGGACATTCACATTTTTGCATCGGCCACCTGAGTTCTCCGACACACCTGGCACTCGGGAGAAGTTTCAGTTGGTTGTAATCTGCAGCCTCACCACTAGATGTTGCTAAATCCTTCTCACTAGGCCTTTAAGAAAAGCAAAATAAAGCCAAGTCTAAACCCAAATCTCAGAAAATACCTTTTTTTTTTTTTAATTAAATAGGTTTTAAATATTAAACCATACATACACCTACATGTATGAGGTAAATGGACCATCTAAGGCAGCTTGGTCCAGAAGCAGAATCTGAGTTTGTTCTTCCTCTGTGATGTTCAAGGATACAGTTCTGCATAAATGAGGATCCAGCGAACCTGTAATTGTTCTTAAACAGGACGCACTGGCATGAGCTGTGATAAATGAACTGCGGTCTCGGCCTCAACCCAGAAAACTCTACCTTGCCCTTTTGCGTGGCCCTTTGAGTTATTCAGCCGAGGTTCATGTCACTATATACGCAGAGTGAAGTTACTCCTCGCCTAAAATGGGAGATTACATTCATGACCTTGTGACATTTTGACCGTTATGTTCAGTCATATATGTATGTATATATATATCCCTTGTTTATACTGACAAAACTTAATGATAATTATGGTGTTTACTGTGGTTATTTCAGACGTATGTTGTGAAATATTCCCTCTGGGAAAGAAACACATTGAAATATGACTGTTATATTACTCTGGCTAAGAATGGACTGGCACTGTAGCAGCTTTGGATATTCACCCGAACAGGGAAGTTGCATTTGCCCTTTCGTACAGCCTCCTCGTCTGCCTGCCACTGATGCGGTCTGCTGGCCTCTGGCACGTAGGTGGGCTTCTTCCTCCTCAGGCTCTGACGAAGCTTGTTCATCTCCGGGGTCACGTGCTCCCTGGTACTGTGGACAAAGAAAAGAGACGGTGGTTTAGTTGCATTGCTCAGCCTGCACAGCTGCATGTTAGCTCAGAAGATTTAAAAACACTGAAAAAATGGCAATCATCACAAGTAAGTGAATCTCTTTAACACACATTAAAACAAACAGCATTCAGTCACTGTCAATTTAACAGTAAGGCTCATTAAACGCTAATTAAATGCAACAAACTACAATTTAAAGAAATGCCACTTGAGAGCTTTGAACAGAAACTGTAGCCCTGTGTTTCACGCAGGATTATGAGTGAAGAGGGATGGATTTCATTGATTAGCTCAAGCTCATTATGCAGTAATCATCCCTAACAAGGCAGTCAGTGCATTAGCGTCATAAACGCCACGATGCCCCATTGATTCTCCATTCAGAGACAGGCTGTACAAATCACACAGGTAGAACGTTAACGCTAATGAACACAAAGCATAGGGTGTGCTTTCATCTCCCCAAGAAACATCAAGAACGCAGAGTGAATGCTGATCACCACACACACACACATGTGCACACACTCCAATCCTTCTCTGAGCACACACAATCCTCTCTGCGCTGCTTAATTAGACCATTCAGCCCGCTGGCCTGTTTAGCGATGCTAATTTCCCAGCACAATGAAACATGACGCCATCAAAACATAACCTGTTTAAAAATGATAATTACTGTTTTCATTCCTCCACAGTCACATCCCCCCTCAACAGAAGACCTGCAGTACAATAAAAACATCTCTCCTCGCGTGCGTCCTGCGTCTTCATCAAGACTGAGTTAACTGAATCATCAGCTCCTCTGTTATCACAAGTGTTACATCTGACTTTACTCCATCCAGACCTTTCACGCCTCTTTACAGGTTCCTTACTTTGAAGGCATTTTCTTCGTCTGATAAGAGACACACCAGCAAGCCTTACTTGCTTTTGCAGAATTCTTGCAAACACAGCACAGTCCAGAGCAAAGAAATGTCTCTCTTAGTCCCTCTCTGCTTCCATTCCTCCATATCTCTTTGGTTTATCTGAGCAAAGAATATACATGTATCATTTTCTTACCATGTGCTTGCCCCAAAGGTCGGTATCCTGGCCACAGGGCGTGAAAGCACACAAATATTACACTGAAGAAACATTAAATCCATATGGTAGCAGTGAAGCTGCTACTGAAGGGAAGAAATCTTCTCTCTGCTCTGCCTCACACAGCAAATACATATATATACACACAGACAGATACATCACTTCCCATAATCACTGCTGTGTTACTGGTAATAAGGCAGGCGTGCAGGAAGGGTGTATAATTACATGTTCCCGTGAATCTCACACACACACTGTGGCGTGTGTGTAACGAAGAGTATTCCAATGAAACAACCCGAGTGGCTTTACTCATCTCTGGCATGTGAGGCACGCATCCTCTGCCAAGCGCACTCATACACACACACATACACACACACAACACACACAGGCCCCTCTGCAGCTTGCTGCGCACACATGTCAAGGCTTGCGCCAGTCATTTCTGGGCGAAGCGCCATCTGACTGGCACCTGGATGGCAGCAGGTGTGAACTAGCTGGTGCATAATGCCCCACAAGGGAGGCGGAGTGGGGGGCGGTTACAGTAGAAGGGACAGGGTGGGGGAAAGGAGGCGCTAGTTGGGGAATACAGGATGCCCTGTAACTGCCCTCATATGGTTGGGGACAGCAGTAGAGGAGGAGGAGGAGGAGGAATGAGCGAATAATCATCTGATGCCAAGCCACAGGGGGAAAGGCAGGAAAACGAAATGATGTAAACTGAGGGTACTGGGACAAGTGAAAACTGACTGGAAGAAGTGTAAAGATGAAGAAACGAGGTGAGAATATCATTGCTGTCACATGAAATTATCATGCTAATCATCCAACAAAGCAGCTACCAGAGAATAAAAATCCACCTCATGCTGACGACACACTGTGCCAGCAAAAACAGAACCTTCCTATTATTTGTATACAGAATGATCCATTAACATCAATTTTCAGATCATTTATCTTTTAATTGAGAAAATCTAATAAACTAAATCATATTTATCCACTTAAGAGCGCAGACTTTCGTATTTTAAAGACAGAGTAGCGATGTCATGACACTAAAATGCCTTGAAAAATAACAATACTCAATACCATTTTCTATATCATGGGAAAATTGACAGCTATAACACAAAAAATATGGAGTAATGTTCTTGCCTTTATGAAAAGCATTCACCTGTTTATGCCGATGTTTCTCCATAATTACTACCATAAACAGACCTTAATTATTATGCTAATGAGGTAATTAATTTTGTACTGTAAAATTTTGTATTAATATTATTATTAATTATAGTTTCAATGTGTTGGAGCAAGTCGATACACAAAGAAAAGAGGTGGAGGAGTGAAACAGGGAAGAAGGGGAAAAAAACAAGGTGAGGAAATTGATATTGTGACACACCCAATTATCCTGTCTCACAGCCATCAGTCATCCTGCTTTAATTAAATGGAGATATAGTGGGGTTAAGTGGTTTGACACGAAGATTAATAAGCCAGCTGACTAGAAGGAGGGAAACCAGACGAGGACAGACAGAGACAGACCAACAACAACACTGTCATACATTTATGCTCTACCTTTAAAGGTAGTGCAGACTTTGACAGGGAATCTGGCTTTAGTAATGTATAAAAAAAAAAAAAATATTAACTCTGTGTCTTAAAACAAACTTTGGGAAATACGCTTATTTGAGGGAGTTGGATTAGATTTCCCCCCAAATTGTAAATTGTTGCTGTTATGGCCGCAGCTGACTTAACCCTTTCTGTACCATGTTTAGGATGTGGTCCCCTGCACCTGATAGGCTGAGCTGCTGGCCTTCCCCAGGCCGACAAGTCTGGCCTCTGTCATCCAAACGGGGGAACTCAGCACCCAGAATCTACAAATGCCTGCCCAGCTTGGTAGCCAGACAACTGGAACTCTTCACATGACCAATGCGCTGATGGCAATAAACAAAGAAACAGTCCCGAGCGATTGTAAGGAGGCAGATTGGGGTGGTGGATGAGCCAAAAAGAAACAGACCTCTGCCTGTGACATTCCCCTGGAGTCTCATGTTCAGATCTGTGTGAAATTCAAGTGAACTGTGAGTCATTTTAAGGCATGTTTCTCTTCCTAAACCTAACCTCCGTAGCTTACTGTTAATTGCGTGATCGGCAAGATGCAGTGATGCAAGATCACAAAATACTGTCTTCCCTCTGCCCAACCAGCACTCGAACATTGATTCAAAGTAGTCTAGTTTGAAAGAGAGACTGATTAACTAAGATACATAAAAAGTTTTCACAGGCCTCCATGCTGCTTTCTTCTGTTTACCATAATTACGTGACTGTTCAGTATATTATACCAACAATTCATTTAGAATACGTTGAAAATTATTAATGTATTTTGGAAAGATTTCTTTTAAAACTGAGATATAACATGTTAATTAGTGAACTCCAGAGGTGCTGGACGGAGCCAGGCTAGTTGTTTCCCCCTGTTTTCAGGCTTTACGCTAAGCTAAGCTAAGCTAAGCTAAGCTAAGCTAACCTAACCTGCTGCCGGCTGTAGCTTTACATTTACTAGACAGATATGAGAGTGGTATCAAACTTGTCAACTCTGCCAGAAAAAAACACAGGCGTATTCCCCAGAATGTCAAGAAGAAAGAAGAAAGAAATGGGTTCCAAAATATATTCAGATGACACTGTGGAAAGTGTTTCTTTCATTTGTACGGGCGGTATGAAGTCCATGATGTATGTACCATGGCTGGAGGACAGAGAACATGACATAAGCCAGACTGCAGTGAAAACACAAGTGGAAACAAGTTGATAGTCCGCCTCTTGCTGAGCGGCGCAGTGTGAAATGAACTGGAATCTGGTAGTAAACCCTCTTTGATGGAGAGACACATTAGGGTGGAGACATTACCCAGCATGCAACACATGAAGGCCTCGCATAGCTGTGACCTCACCCCGCACAACAAGAACCATCTGCACGAGTGAAACAGAGACAAGAGACAGACAGAGGGGGCGAGCAGGCAGGCAGGGAGGCGAGGATGGAAAACATCACAATAAATCTATAAATCACCGGCACAAATGAAGTCCCCGCTCTCGTCATAAACCCACGCAAAACTTATGAGCACTCCAGCGCAGACTACACAAAACAAGAGGCCTGCTGCCAAAAAACACATAGTTGTTTCGCATCCAGTGTTTGAGTTAGCAGACATCTGGAATGTATTGTTGCAGCGGAGGTGGCAGGAGAGACGACTTACGATCATACGATGTTAGGTCGTAGACTTTTAAGTCTGTTCACCTGGGTTGACCCCCCCTTCATCGCAGCTTCCTTTCCAGACCCTCCCTATTCTTCTTCTTCGCTGGTGTTTATGCTCCAGGTCTCCCCTTTGCTCTGCTCGTGCCCCAAAGACGTCAACAACGGATGCAAAAATGGATCCCGAAGTTGAATGTCTGCAGCTCTGGTGATGTGAATGTGAGGAAATGGGTTTCACAGTGATGAATTTAGAGAGAAAGATTCGCCTACACGTACAGACTAATAAAATGCAGAGGAAAGTATTTCAACATATTTGCTCCGGCTTGTTAAGTTGGTATTTTAACTGTTAGTAATTTGGGACAATCGTCACTAACAGTGTGTGTCGGTGATCCAGTTTCTTAGCTTGTGTTTGAAGTGTTAGAAAGTTAATGTGCATGTCAGTCTGCATTCATATGTGTGTGTGTCACCTCTGTGTTCCCCGCACATAATCTATGTTAAGACTGCATGAACTCATGTGTGTCCAGCTGTGTTTTGTGCTTGCCAGATGTGAGTCTGATTGATATCTTTGGCACTCTCCCTCTCTTTCACACACACACACACACACACACACACTCCTGTACACACACATTTTTACACACACACACACGCATCGTTCCTCCCTGATCCAGATGTTCTGTGTTCAACAGCGGCTCAGAGATTTTGGCAAAACGGGACACACTCCTCCCTCACACTTCTTCCCAACCAGATGCTCACAAAACACACCTCGTACGGGGAGGGAGACAGAGGAGGAGGAGGAGGAGTGATGTTGCCCCACACACACACATGTAACACAAACACACACAGTGAGTCATTGCCACCTCGCATTACGGTAAGCCATATGTCTGTGGAGCTCCGGAGAGACAAGGAGGGGACAGCGAGAGGCGGAGCAAGTGTTCAAGTGTGTATGTGTGTGTGTGTGTGTGTGTAGGGGATTGTCTCGGCTTAGTCATTGAGCTGACCACTTTATATGGACACGATGTACCTCTCTGTTTCCTTCTCTCTGTTCCGCTGAATTCAAGTTGTGACTTATTGGCTGAACAGCTGAGAAGCTGGTGTGTTTTGCAAAAGCATCCACCGTGACTGACTGAGAACATTTAAAGTCATAATGGCAGAAAAAACACCAAAGATCAGCGTTACTATAGCTACAGTGCAAAATGATTGTTGTACTGTTTCAGGATTGAACTTTATGGCTTGTTTATCTAAACCATTTTACACCAGCACCATCTGACAGGCATAAACGCGTTTAGCAGCAAAAACACAGAGAGAATTTTTGTTCCAGACAGAAGCCACAGAAATATGGTGGCATTCATTCATTTTCCATAACAGCTTCATGGTTGCAGAGTTGCTGGAGCCTATCCCAGCTGTCACTGGGCGAGAGGCGGGGTACACACTGAACAGGTCGCCAGACTATCACAGGGCTGACACATAGAGAAACACAGACAAGCACTCACGATCACATTCACACCTACAGGCAGTTTAAAGTCACCAGTTAACCTAACCTGCATGTCTCTTGAAAACCCATGCTAACATGGAGAGAAAATGCAAACACATGAAGAGCGCAGCCAACTGGCCGGTTTGATCCTGGAACCCTCTTGTTTTGAGGCGACAGTGCTAATCACTGCACTCACCTGCTGCCAATATGAAAACATCTCTTTCTGAAATTATTTCAACATGTTAAAGACAATTTTGTAGTTTCTATCATATACCCCTTTTCCAACAAAATTAGCACATTTATGTGGGTTTTTCAAAAACGGGTGACCCCACTAAAACTAGTTTATAGACTCCTTTCCCATTGCCATTTTTCGACATCACAGACAGGCCAGGAAACTGGTAGGTAAACAGTTAATAATAAAATCTATGGTAAACAGTAGAAAGCAGGATGGCGACTTGCAAAAACTTCACTTCTTTTTATATATCTTGCACTTATTCAGTCTCTCTTTCAAATTCAGTACAGACTCATTTAGATCGGTATTTTGTGGTGGCATGTTATTGCATCTCGCCGGCTAAGGGGCTAAAATTAGCACGTTCACCTGGGTGTTGTGTTTCCATCAGTGCCGATCAGAGCCAGAGCTGATAGAGTCATTTGACCCAGGTGTGAATGCCAATTCCATTGCATTAAAAAGCCAGATGTTAGCAGATGTTAGCAGGTTTTTTGTGCAGTGGAAAACCGTGATCCGATCAAAGTTCTTCTGTCTGTAATTTATTTTGTGAAGTGATGTAACAAAAAACTGCTCTATAGAAAACTCTAAAACAATCACTCGTTACACATGACAGTACCACTTTCTAATAAAATATTTATGAACATTTTAGGAGTTGTATCAAATGTCTTATCTGTAGTAAATTAATCATTAACTCAACATTTATAGATCAGTTATAAGACATCAGTAAGAAGAACATTTGGGGCGGAGTGTTGGCCTATGGGTCGAGGCACTGGCTAAGGACATTTGCTCCATGTTATTCTCCAACTCTGTGTCCTCTCTCTCTCCACCGCCGCTGCCAAATAAAGACATAAAAATGTTCCCAAAAACGAATAAATTCATAAAATAAAACTGAAAAACCTTCAGGATGCCAGGTTGTGAAAACTCTCTTAGACTAGTTGGACTGTTTGGACGCTTGCTCTCTGGAAAAGGACAAAATTCCACTTATTAAAATGTTATTGACATCTTCAACGTAATACTAGTGAATGAACAGATAAATAAATATTTTATTTTCATGTCTTTTCAAGTCATTTACACGAGCCACCTCTCATGAGATTATTCAGACACATTTACCAACAACAAACCAAACATTCCTGAATGTTAACTCACTATCTTCCAGCAGCACAATACATAAACATCATCCAGAAACAAACATCACCATGCAAAAAAAAGACATAAACCTCCCAAAACCAAAGCTTCAACAGACATCCCACAACTGAAATATAAAGTACAGTACTACTACTATGTCTTAGTCGCAGGAGAAACAGCAGCCGAAGACATTTTCACAACCCTAAATGTGTTAACTGTCTGTGACTTTCATTGTTGCTGTTTCTTGACTTGTTGAAAGTTAATTTTTTCTTCACTTTTCAGCTTCATCAGCTTTGTAATAGATTACCTAACTCCATCTCAAACACACACACTCACACACAAAAGGCTCCCCATCCATTCATTTTTACGACCAGCTTTAAATGTCACTTCAATGGTGATTCATCTCTGGGCTAATAAGAGACAATATGCAAACATGTAGTTAATAGAATTAAATCAAAAGCACATTAGACACAGGCACATTGAGCTGACACACACACACAAACACACACACACACACACACACACACACACACACACAGAAAACTGACCCATTTTCTGGGCCCCGCAGACTTCGACTGACACTGACTGACCCGAATAGGGACAGCGACTCTTACTATCATCCAAAATTCTCTCTTCCTCTTTCTCTCCCTCTCCCGCACACACAACAAGTGACAGGTGGTCTGTGTTTGTGTGTGTGATTAAAAACAAAGGAGTGTGACGTGACGGAGATAAACCAGGGCACTTGTGTTTAGACTGGAGCCTGACCCAGGACAGGACGGCCTTATTCATTACAGTGGTTCATGAGGCTGTGGAGGAGTGTGTATGGGTGTGACAGAGTGACAGACGGAGAGTGCGCTACGTGCTCCTCCAAGGTCTTCCTTCCTGAAAATAACTACAAATAGATCATTTTAACGTCTGATTTTGACAGACAGATTGCTGCAGCACAAGCACTGCTACATACACAGATTTCCATAAAACATAAACACACAATTCAGTGTGAAATGAGACCAAGACTTTTGTTTTCTTACTCGCAGTTCGGAGAGAATATTGATATCAATTTAATCAGTGATGAGCAGTGCTGTAAAAATGAGACTTTGAGTTGAGTCAGACTATGACTGTGACACTTGACTTACAGTAGCTTCTGACACTGAGACATGAGACTCGCTAAAGATTTGATCTGAAGGCAAAGACATTTGCAAGTCTTGTGTTTCAGCCGCTAAATTCCCTGAACAATGAAAAATAAATAAGACAGCTTCAAACAGCCCTTGTAGTGCTCAATATTTTATTGTCAGCTAAATAATTATTGAGCCGTGTAAAAACATTTTTGACACAGCTCTGAAAGATGATTTATTAAATGTGTTGTGTTTTGGCATCTTAGCATTCAGAGATCAGAGAGACTTAAAATGCTGAAACATACTTTTGATGTTTAGTGCAGAGGTTATTTTTTTAGCCTAGCTTAGCTCAAGGACTGAAAACAGAGGGAAATAGCTCAGTTCTGTCATAACACGCCTCCCAACAACTTCATAAATACAACATATCCTCAAACAACAGCTCATATGATATCCTTTGAAATAGCGGCCCAAAAAAATAAAGACGTTATCCTTAAAAGTAAAGTTACTATAGTTAGCCAGGTGGTCCTGCTGGAATTGACTATGCCCTGGCATTTGAGAGGAGGAAGGTCAAGTACGAGGAGCTCACAGGTGAATGCCGAAGCAATGGATGGAAAACCTGATGCTGCCCCATCAAGGTCGGCTGCCGAGGATTTGCAAGCCAGTCGTTCTACAGGGCCTTCAAGTTGCTGGGGATAAAAGGACTGCACAGCAAGAGAGCCATCAGGAACATCACAGATGCTACTGAGAGCCAGTGATCCATGGTCCACACTATCTACCTAGACACATGCCAGGGTCTGATCAACCCTAACTGGGTTGCCTGGGCAAGGGTATACAATGTTGAAAGACCTGAAACACCCAATGACCCCAGGTTATGTCACTGATGATGTGTCTAGGTTGCATCTAAAGGTGTGTGTAAAATCAATCAGGCTTAGGAGAAGAAACATGTTGACGAAATGCCTTAAAATTCACATGGTTTCGAACATCGGCCTCCTGGGGAAAGTCCTGTGTTCTGTGACCCATCGCCCACTCCAACCTAAACCTGCCTCAGCTTCCTTCTTTACACCCATCTGCACATTGTTATCACAGCCTTCCAAAACACATGGGTTATGCACGAATTACTGGCTCATGTTTATGTGGGATATGTATGAATTTTGGCACATTATTTTTGCGGGAAAATGTACGAACAGTGCATGAGAGCAACCTTAAAAAATCACACATAGGCTTGACATTGTATTTTGTATGTTAAACAGAAGTAGGATAAAACTTAAGATGTGTCCTCATCGGCTTTGAAAACAAGTTAAGACAATACAACATGTTCATAAGAATGTTTTGAAGTTAAGGTAAGGTTGATTTCTGTCTTGCAAGCCAGCTGTCTCGCCGTGCTGGAAGTTGATGCTGAGTGCAAAGTCTAAAAGCGTCCTGGACCAATGAACACGCAAAGATGGAATTGATGTCAATGTTCTTTTCTGATGACTTATTTAAACCCTAAAACGGACAAAGAGTTACGCCCAGCTAAAAATAACATCAAAACACAGCTGATTATAATATGGTCTGTAACTCTGCTGTTGATCATCAGACAGCCACTCAACCAAATCAGACGGGTTACAGAGCAGACGGGCGGTGTGATGAAATTTTCCACGTCAATATCTCAGCTGGAAAACAACACAACCCCACCAATCATTCAGTCACTGCATCAATCATCACCACAGAAACTGAGGAAACATCACAGCCGAAATAAAGTCATGAAAACCGCAATCCCTTGGGTGCAGCGGCTACAGTGAGCAAACATAAAGAAGTCGCAGCACGTACAGATCGGTGAAGAGCTGCTCCGGTACAGCGTGTAGGTGGCTTATGAAGCATACTTTTCGGTAAGTGAGGAGGCAAACGCAGCCGTATTGCATCAGTAATGCTCCTTTCTGTCGAGATTAGGAGTGTGTGTGAGTGTGTGCGGACTGATGTACGGTGACAGCTGAGGCAGAGCCATGTGTTTAACCATCGGCCTGACACCTACTTGTCTCTGTCAGTCTCTTTCTGTCTGTCTCCTACACACACACACACACACACACACACACACACACACACACACACACACACACACGCACACACACTCTCTCACACACACACACACACATATGCCTCAGCTTGCTCCATAAAGCAGGTCCACTCTATAAAAAGGGGTATGTGAGTTCATACATCTCTTTGGCACTGAAATTCAGGGCTAATCCACGATCCATAGTCATTTGTAATGCAGTCAATACTGCTCATAACATAATATATAACAGTGGTATGTCCTTGAATGATTTTCTATACTGTAAAATTCATTATTAATGAAGTCAATTTTGTTTGCTTGCACTTAGATTTCCCAGTGTGCCTCCTGTACTGTGTGTGGGGTTAATAATTTCTAAATGTAACAAAGAAAAAAGCCAATAAAAATGTTTAAAATAGAAGAGGTACACTCACTGTCTGTGTCTAAATTTATTGTCAGCAAATGACTGAACATCCAGCAGCACACGGGCACGGAGAAACTTAATTTATTTTGATTTCCATGTGAGGAAATAGCACTGCAAAGTCATTTCTCGCTACATTTGACTCAGCAAGGAGGCTGCGAACGTGACAGAAATTTGTCACAACTGAGGTGAAGGCTCTGAGAGCTTGGAAGAAATGCAATGGTGACTCCAGCAAACCATAATAAACTCAATTATTTCTTCATCAACAAACAAGCGCTGTTGAAATTTTTACTCTACCAATTCATTTCCAACTGTGCTGACTCAATTACTAGTCACAGATTGGTAATATCTTCAGGTGGCAACTAACACACGTGATTGATAGTTTATTTTACTGCCATTGGCTCTGTTCCACCCATCAGGTTGGTCGTATTGATTGTGTTGTATTTTATGAGCTACGACTTCTCATCAGCGTCTACAAGACAGATTAGAGGTTAGATGGATTAACAGACAGACGGGTGTGTGTTCGTGGTGTGTCACAATGTCATGGTTACGTACAGACGCCAATTAGCTTGACACTGACTGGTAGACACATCCTGTCCTTCCTCTGACCCTCTAATGAAATACGATCTTTCAGGGGGCTTCTGGGCAGGGTGACGCATTACAGAAAGCTGCCCTAATGCAATTATAGTCAGTGTGTGTCTGAGTGTGAGTGTGTGTGTGTGTGTGTGTGTGTGTGTGTGCAGGCAGACTGGTGGTCATCTTGCATAATAAGACTGAACAGCCCTCTGTGACTCAGGCTGCAATGCAGTGTGGGAATGTAGTGCTTTATCGCAGCAACAAGTGGAAGAAGTGTGAGAAAGATGTGGTCATCACGATGAAATCACGAGAGTGGGTGAAGAGGTGAGTCAAACTGCTGATCCAGGATCAGTTCAGTCACTGCCTCCTTGTTCTTAAATCAAACTTTGTCTGCAACAACTGACTCACAGTCACAGGTGAAGGAGGGGGAATTTTAAATCATGTGCACATGAAAGATTCAGAGCATGGGCATTTAACTTGAAAGTGCAGTTTGTGTCTGTTTGTAGCCTGCAGGGACAGCATTGCAAATGTTCTGTGTTACATGTGAAATGCCTAATCGCAAGCCAGAAAAGTCTTCAGAAAACCCTACTCTTAGTATTCTTGGTGTGTTTAAGCATTAAAGCAGGTTGGATCAGAACTGTATCTCTTTTCTCTTTTCACAGCTAGCTCCGGTCTTTTGATAACTTCCATTAATTGTGTTTAATGGGGATCTTGTTCATGAGTGAGGGTCGAATGGAGTGTGAGATGGATCGGCTGCTTGGCACGGCATCTGCAGTGATGCAGGCGCTGCACTGGACCATCATGGTGAAGAGGGAGCTGAGCCTGAAGGCAAAGCTTTTGATTTACTGGCCCATCTACGTCCCAACCCCTCACCTGTGGTCATAAGCTCTGGGTAGTGACTGAAAGAATGAGGTCACAGATACAAATGGCCGAAATAAGTTTCCTCAAAAGGGTGGCTGGGCTCAGCCTTAGAGATAGGGTAAGGAGCTCGCACATCTGGATGGAGCTCAGAGAAGAGCCGCTGCTCCTTCGCGTTGAAAGGGGCCAGTTGAGGTGGTTCAGGCATCTGATCAGGATGCCTCCTGTGTGCCTCCCGCTAGAGGGCACATCCACTTGGTAGGAGGCCCCAGGGAAGAACAAGAACATGAAGGAGGGATTATATATCTCATCAATCAATCAATCAATCAATCAATCAATTTTATATATAAAGCCCAATATCACAAATCACAATTTGCCTCAGAGGGCTTTACAGCATACGACATCCCTCTGTCCTTAGGACCCTCGCAGCACATAAGGAAAAACTCCCCCAAAAAAAACCTTTAATGGGAAAAAAAAATCTGGCCCAAGAACACCTCGGGGTCCCCCAGGAGGAGCTGGAAAGCATCGCTGAGGAGAGTTATGTCTGGAATACCTTGCTCATCCTGCTGCCCACGGGACCTGGCTTCAGATAAGCGGTTGAAAATGGATGGATGGAAGCCCAATATCACAAATCACAATTTGCCTCAGAGGGCTTTACAGCATACGACATCCCTCTGTCCTTGGACTCTCACAGTGGAAATAGGAAAAACTGGGAACGGGGAAAAAATGGTAGAAACCTAAAGAAGGGGGCACCCAGTAGCTCACGGGGTAGAGCGGGCATCCCATGTACAAAGGCTATGTCCTTGCTGCTGCGGCCATGAGTTCAATGTCATGTCATCCCTTCTCTCTCTCTCCCCCCTTCACTCTTAGACTGTCCTGTCAAAACGTAAAAAGCCATAAAAATAATCTTTAAAAAAAAGAAATCTCAGGACGAGCAACTGTGGAGGGAGCCAACATGACGCCAGAATAAACAGCAGGAAGTTCAAGATCATTATAAAACCCTTCGACTTAGGTGGTGAAGCATTTTCTCACAGTGCCAGAGCCGCAAAAAATTTCTTGTTTCACGTTACCTCGTTTCAAAGCACACACAACTACAGCAAATACAGGAAGTCAAAGTTGAACCATGGACGTTGGTAAGTAAATTGTGATGGATGTTAAACTGGTGATAATCGTCTGAAAGCTTGTGTCTGGTGTATTTTTAGGAATCACTCAACAAATTAATTCACCAAGTTAGTTTTGATCTCAGGAATTAGAGCCCAAAGCACTGCACAGAAGTTTGTAATATTCTCTGATGTGTGATTTAACAAGTCTTAAAAATCCTAAATATCCCAGCAGTGATTATTTTATCATTTATCAAGACAGTCACAAGGTAAACAGTAGAATCCAGTGGAAAATAAAGTGAAGGAACATGTCCTTGCATGTATTAGACTGGCCACTGAAACATTTCGCCTGCTCATTTTATTCTTTAAATTCATTCTTCATCAAATGAAATGAAAATATAAAGCAAAGAGAAAGAGAGATTAAAGTTAATTTGGCACCTGAGAGTCAAACAGTTAAGATAACTTAGATAACCTTTAGACAAGATAGGTAAACTCCTAGGAAAGTACTTGGAATGAAATAAGATGTCAACAGTAAGAAGATGGATAGATCCAGGAAGCAGCGCAGGTTTCCAGAGCTGACTCTTGTCCTGGTTTGACTACAGCGAACGCTCACATCTAACTCGCACTCTCAAACTGACACATAATATCATGCTCAAAGACAGTAGCACACTCTCCTCATATTCCACACATACACACATACATACAATTCATTCAGTGGACACATCATGTTCCCGCTCCTCCTGCCTCACTCATTCAAGGCACAAATCGAATAAGGGGGCCGAGGAGGGCAGTCTGGCAAAGCCGGGAGTCTGAGAAAACATCCTGCAATTAAAATTATCTGCTTCCCAGTCTTTTCTGAAAATAGGATTTAGCTGGGAAACTTCAAGTGATATCGTGTTAGCTTTGCAGAGAGAGGGAGAGACAGAGGGAGCGTGTGCTGGTGCATTCACACGTGTATACACACACGCACTGTCACCTCAACACCATGAGATACACACATGCACACACAGCTCCCACACCTATTATCCTCTTCTTCCTGGCTTATCACGGCGCTGTGTCACCACCCCTCCTGCCACTGTTTCAATTCCCACCCACCCAAGTTAAGCCTGGTGTGTGTGTGTGAGTGTGTGTGTGTGTGTGTGTTGTACTCTGTGTTTCTGCAGGGAAACTTACCGAATGGAAGTTTCCCTGCAGAAACACAGGCACTATTTTTTGTAGGAAAAAGTATTCTTGTCTTTCTAAACATCATTGCATGCATTGCATTTGTGCACAAAAGTCTGTGCATGCTTGAATGCGTTCATACCTGTGTGTGCAGGCTTGTGTGTGTGTGTCTGAATGGGTCCAAAAATACAAAGGAGAGGCAGATTAACATAACAATATCCAAATCCCTCTCTGCCCTTGGAACAGCAGGTATGGGTACGGACCACGCTAGCTTTATATGTGTTTGTGATTGTGTGTGTGTGTGTGTGTGTGTGTGTGTGTGTGCATACATAGCATATGGCATTGTGTCTGCATCCATGTCAAAGAATGTCCATGTTTGCACGTTCGCATGTATCTGTGATGGGGAAACTGTGAGTGTGTGTGTGTTTGCGTGGTAGCTAATCTAAACACAGTGCAGCCAGGCGTGAATTGGAGCAGTCTAGTCGATATGCTCCAGTATCATATTGTCATGCTGTGTTCCCACTTTGTATTCCCTCCGATCAGTCTATCACAGTGCCCAAGGCTGGTTTATCATCTGTATTACGTCTCTGACATGGCAGCAAAGTGCGCAGCGCACTTTCATCTCTGGAGTCGGAGATGAGACTCACACACCATGGACATTATAGACTAACTTACTCCAGGCAGGAAGAAATTCACACCAACGCTCCAAAACTCCATATTTGCTGCTAACTGTCATGTCTTCACGGACATAATCAAAACACATGTTGAACACTGAGGGCTTTTCTAGACTAAGCGATATTCGAGTTTCCTGTAGTGAACTCAAAAACAACCCAAAATAAGCCTTTAAACACAATCACTTCATTCAAATTCAAAATGTTCCCCAGCTGAGGAACTTATTGTTGCTGCTGTAATTTCTCAATGTCTTGTCAACCCCACCCTCGAGCTTGAATTGTGCAGATTGTACGTCAGACTCTTGGGTCAGAGAAGAATGCCAAGTGACCCGGTGCGGCTCTGCAGCCTGCATTCGTAAACACTGAGCTCAGTCAAACAAGGCTTTGCAAAGTTTTGTGTATCAAAGTCATATATTTCCCCTTCTTTTTAGCTTCACTGACTGTTTTCTCAGGTCGCTAACCTCCTTCAAACTCTTTTCTTTGCACATGTTAAAAAGAATCCACTCTCATGTCTGCACAAACCTGCAAAATACTTTTTGATATCCTTCAAGGCCAGGTGATAATATAAACCACTATCTTCAGTCTGATTGTATCCTCTGCTGAAACAGGAGGAAAATCATATTCACTCCATAATAAATCTTTTCCTCAGCTTTTTCCTCACACACTCTCTTCCACCCTTCCCTTCTCAAACTCAACTTTCACTTTCACACCCCTCCTCTCATCTTCTCCCTCCTGTTGAGTCTCCGTCTTGCTGTTCCTCGTCTGTCCTCATTTCACTCGTTACACCGGTCTCTGTCGTCCGCAGTGTTCTCACACATTGCCTTTCTTTTTTGCAACACACATGAGAGCTGTCCTCCTCAATTATCTAATCATGAGGGCAGAGAGAGGAAAGAGAGGAAGTGTTGAATTCGGGAATTGAAGCAAACCAGTCCTTCCTCCATCAAGACTTAGAAACACATATCTTTTCTGCTATGTAAAAAAACAAAACATGTACGAACATACTCATATCTATAGGTGCATGCAAAAACATATGGAGGCACTAATGCAAAAAAAAACTGTTGGGCGTTTGTATCAATGTAGCAGGTTTAATCTCTTCCATATGGGCATGGGGGCTAATGCATCTGCTAAGGCTATTAGCCGCTATGAGCCCTGTGGAAACAGGCTGGACTAGACCTATTATCAGTTTGGCAGTGACTAAAATACCACCGTAGCCAATAACCCAACAACAACAACAACAACAACAACAACAACGACAAGCCGCAGCTATCACTCTCACGACAACCCAACATCTCCTGTTGACCTCTATAGAGCCCGCAGATTTCTGCCTTGTTGAAACAGGGTCAACTTGATGGACAGAAAAAGAGGTGAGGCTGAGAAAAATAGCCCAAGGTACTGACTGCTACAGTAACAGTCGACCCAGTTTGAAACCAAAATACTCCCAGGTGCACAATCACACACGGAAAAGCAGAAGAACAGACACACATGTGCACAGATACACAAACAGTGCATATGCATGATGGATATGACCTGCCAGTTGCTAAACAAACAAACAGTTCACACCCCCTACTCTGCATATGACTCACCTGAGCTCGATGGCCTCCCCCATCTCGCCACAAGAACTCATGTCACACAGCAATGCCAGCGGATGAGAGGAGATGCAGAGATGACAGGCTGAGAGAAAGAACTCCCTCAGACTAGCGGCCACAGCAACAACAGCACAAGAAGAAGATGAGAGGAGAGCATGTGATGATATTGCGCTCAGAGTGAGGGACAGAGAGGAGAGGGAGCGCAGAGCGAGAGCGAGAGCGAGAAAGAGAACCACACCTCTTCTTAAGGGATTAACTTGGAAAAAGGAGCTCTGACACACTCGCAAAGACATGCACAGTGATGCACCCAAACAATCAAACTGCCCACGACCCAGCATGGATGAGCATCTGGTACACAGATACACACAAACAAGTACTGCGCACGTACGCACGCACTACGCACATACGCTCGCAGCTGCTCTAAAAATAAAGACAAATCAATGTTTGATGCACCAAATCCTGGGAGTGAGGATAGAAGGGAGTGGGAGGATAGAGAGTCACAGAGAGACAGAGAAAAGGGGAGGGGTGAGTGAGCGAGCTATGGCTGGTGGTGACACAGTTTTCTTTGCTCTCCATCTGCTATGGGCGCACTGGTCAAGAGTGCACTGGGGGAGAGGGCAAGAACTGGGGCTGGAGCCTGGGGAGAGGCGCTGGAGCTGGAACTGGGGAATAAGGCCAGGGCTGGAGGATGTGTCTAACGTGAGGACTGGAACTCAGCCTAGTAGTATGTTTCCACAGGGGCGTTACTGGACGTGAGGGAGAGCGCTGCTGCCCAGTGCTGGATGCTGAAGGGCTGGCCACAGAAACACAGCAGACAGCGTTCCCAACAGATGATTAAGTAGTGCTGAAACCTTCCGACCACACCCAAGCGAGCACCTGGTTGTACGAGTGTTCCATGTTTTGAGAATCCATTGGTCTCTGTTCCACATTTCAAGCCTGGAAAACATTGCTGGCAAAGCTGCAGAAACCTACTTCATCCAAATGTTTTGCGTGTGAAATATGTGTCTAAAAACATTAGTGCGGTGTTAGAGTAAATCTAGTTTATAGTTGGTTCACAAGGTTTGGGAGCTTCATAGGTTTGTGGGTCATGCTGCAGATTTACATACTGTATAGGCCAACGCTTCTACTGTATAACAGATGTGGAGCAGTCGATGTATCACGCTGCCTCAGGAACCATTACAGGGATGCACTGCATGGTCACGTATGGTAAATTATACTCCAGGCAAAAAAGTACATGGACTTTTTTCAAGTGTAGTAAGAGGGGCAAAGTAGCTGATGCTTGGGTAAGGGTTGGTCAAAGCTAAATCAGGACACAGGTGCTTTGCCTTGAGGAAGGGTAGGTGCAGAGGTTGGGGGCTAGCAGGGAGAGGACCAGGGATAAAGCTGGAGACAAAGCTAGGACAAAAGACTAAAGCCATGTTCTGACAGACAACAGCACTGCATGAAAAACAGCCTCCTCATATGTCTAAACGAGACACAAGAGGGGTACAGAGGCAGGGTAGTTTGGCAAAAACTCTCACTGCAACCAAATGCAACATCGGCAAAGCGGATATGTTTAGGGACTCACAGCACTTGGTAAATAATACTTGAAAAGTCAAGAGCAATTTGAAGCATGAGAAGAGCTGTTTACATTATTAACGTTTAAACTGAAACCATGATCTGTCCGTCACGCTTCACTCTCATCTGCCTGCACTTTGTGGATCACATTTCATCGTTGCACCGGTAACCGAAGCAACAGGTCCCCACCAAGACAGCTGCCTGCACAGGTCTTTTTATGTCTGAATAGGTGTAAAGAAGAGCAAGGTTTGGCACTGAAAGTAGGGTTAATTTGAGGGCCTAGTACTTGGAGAGGGAACTGGTTATTGGAACAGTGCAGGAGCTGAGACAAGAAACAAACAGGGACAACTTTCAGTCAAGGTGGAGGACAAGTAACTGAGTTTGAACAAGAGTGGCGGAGCACTGTTTCTAGAGGTGAGCTGTTTGGGGACTGAGAGCCAACACAACTGAAGACATGAAGGAGGGATCAGCCTTGACACTCTGAAATATGTTTTGCATAAAACTGACATTCCTGAAGCAGGGTGAGGGTTTCTTGCGCAAGATCAAAAAACAACCATTGAACAACTTTATTGCATCAGTTTGTGGCCTTCATCGGGGTCACCACAAGCGGAGTCTTGCAATGAAGTTGTTCTAAATATTACAAGTGTTGCTGGGGTTTTGACACCTTTGATTCCTGAACTTGAAGACACAGTAAGGGTTTATAGGCTTGTTGGCAGCTGGGTGTTGGCGTGAGAGGATTTAGGAGCAAACGAACGACACTTCAACTTGTTCACACCTTGCACCAAAAGCATCATGGGTTAGCTAACCCTGTAAGTACACAACTAAAGTCGTTATCTCATATGAACTTCGTATTTAATGTCCAGAGTTGACCTATCACACATGAAGCACACAACAGGAAATTGTCCATGTCAGAGGCATTCTACTTGAAATACACCATGTGGTTTAGGCAAGTGGTGCAGGAGGCAGGACATGGTGCAAAAAGGATGCAGCCGAAATTGCAGTGTTTTATTTACGCAGCCAGTTTGGTCTCTTGCCGTTCGTTGAATTTGTCAGACAATTTAAGCATCAGCCCTCCACTGACAGAAGTTCCTGAATCTTGTCACCTCTCTAGTTCAGTGGTTTTCAAACTTTTGTGCCCAAGGCACACCAAAGGGCAAGCCAAAATCTCAAGGCACACCTGTATTCATATCTGTGCACAATAGCCTCTATAACATGTTATCACTCTTATCGTGACATAAATGTTTGTTTTTATTGACTAATATGAAATAACAATTAACAACAGACTATTACTCATGTAATATTTATGCACAAAATTATTCAAGTATTAATTTTAAACTTTCTAAAATTACATTAACGCACCATTAACACATCCATCTAAACAGGAAATAACGTAAGATTATTCCCACGTGAACAACAACAAATAGGTTCCTGTGAAGATTTTATTTAAATTAAACTACATTTTTTTAAGTAGAGTTAAGTAGAGTGCATGTGCACAACATACTGATACAGTCAATTAAAAATTCATTCCTAACTTTTTGTACAGGCCCAGTGGATTTGCATTGCGGCACACTATTTGAGAACCGCCACTCTAGTTAGACCTTTTTGTCGGCATCATTGTGTAAATGACTCTCCTTCTTCAACCTCTGATGTTTGTATTCTTCTAGTTTTGTGCTAGTTGCATGACAGGAACATCAACTCGCCTGCTCAGTTGGACATTACACAGACTCTTTACTAGGCAGCTGGCAGGATAAAGTCCGTTAAATGTGTGGTCCAACTGATTTGGACGTGTGCGTTCTCACATACAGCTCCTCCAGGTAATGTCTAGGTAAGTTCAGGTTTGCAGTGCATGTGTGAAAGAGGCTTTAGCAGACGTGTAAATGCACCTGGATCCAAACATTTCAGCCTGTGCTTCAGGATAGAGGAGGTTTTTAAATAGGAAGCTACAGCTGAGGCTCAGCTCAGAGATACTGTAACTCAGTTTAGTATTAATGCTATCTCTTTCGTCTCACACATTCCTAGCCTTCCATGATGCCAGTTCATCCCCTAAGCTATTTACCCAGCAACACCTCGAGCCAGAGATCAACAGTGGATGAGACTGAGAGGGATCAAAACATCCTTGTTGTCCTTGTGGGTATTTGTAGCTGACTGGCAACATTCACCATCATCTCTCTTTATGATTACTGTCAGTTGTTTCCATTGCACAGTGTGTTGACATGAACACTTGACAGGCCTAACATCACTGTGATTGTGATGTACTTAATTGTCCCCGTGGGGGAACTTGTATTAATGCTCACTGCAGGAGGCTTGCTCTAATTGCAAAAAGGCATATGAATAAATATTCAAATACATTTCACAAGCGATACTGAAGACTGCGACAGCTTATGGTGTTAAGTAACATGACATGTCAACAGAAACAGTGCTGGGTGGTTTATGTTTGATGAAAATCTTCAGGAAGCAAGACAGGAATCTTAAGAGGTTATTCAAAAATAAAAAATGATGGCTGCCTATTGCGATACTGTGACACACTCCTCACATTATTTTGAGACAGTAAAGTGATTTCCTGTTGTTGAAAGCTGCACTGCAACTGTGACATTTACAAACACAGATAAAATCCCACACAAATGTCACTGCGGTATTAATGTTGTCGGTCCATTGTTGTGTAAATCTGATGTCTGGACTCTGGGGTGTAATTTCAGGCAATCATTTTGTGTATCTAAATTAAATCTAATTTTCTGCTTTGGCAATTATGTGACTGCAAAAACAGTTACAGTGTGCTACAGTATGAGACACCTTCTGATGTCTCTCACATTGAAGGTGATACAAAGACGGCTCATTAACATTAGGAGTGAATTTTGAGCTGCACGTCATTTCCGTCATTTGTTCTGCATTATATCGACCTTTAATCCACATTATTAACTCGTCCTCCTCCTCCTTTCTTTTGCACTCCTCCGGGAGTGAGATGCACAGACTGAAAGAAGAGGAGGGTGAGAAGAAAAGGAATCTAAAAATAAGTGAACACAAAGCCACCGAAGAAGACAAAAGGGACAGAAATTTATAATCAGATGAGGGTAGATGTTATCTCTTTAGTGCTGAATAACTGTGCAGCATCTGCTTGTGCATGCAAATTCATCCGTCTGAGTGTGTATATCCGTCTACTTCAAAGACACTAGCATAAGCCTATTATAGCTGCCGTGTAGTTATGAAACATGATGATCTCACCAGCCAGGTGGTAGCAGACACACTTCCTGCTCACAATAAATAAGCCCTCTGGCACGTGTCTCAAGTGAGCTTTGCCACCAGTAAGAGCCGAAACAGAGAAACCTAATCGTGCCGTGCGTGTGTGTGTGTGTGTGTGTAATATGTTTGTGTCTGCGAACATGTTAAATCTGAGACTCTATGGTTTTACAACCACCATGCCTCAGTGACTCCATAACAGCCTGTTATTTTAACCAACCCTGTCTGAATGTAAATGAGGCTCCTTCTACACACACACACACACACACACACATACAACCATAATTAATGATCTGTGGGGTTACAAATACTCAATGATCTATCTAGTAAGCAGTCTTCCAGTGCAGCAGCGGTCAGCAGGGCCTCGAGCGCAGACTTACATACAGTAACAAGCTATAACCTACTTACTGTGCCTCACTGGAAACTGTAACACAGCTAAAATAAATTATGTGCGATCACTGAGCAAGTCATTCATTTCGAGGACCTTTATTACGTGTTGATTTGCCATAAAGTAGCTTTTTTTTTTTTTCAATGTAGCAATCAGCCTGTCTGACTTGAAATGAGCAGAGTTGAAAATATGTCAGGGGAAAGTGACATGAATCCTAAAAAAGGTCTGTCGTAAAAGAAAAAAACTAAAATCAAAATGGAGTTAATTTCAAGACAAAACCATTCTTGTGTCTGACTTTAAAATCAAGGTGAAGCTCATGCACAAAACTCTGAACTGTGTATAAAAATAAACTTTTCTGTTTACGTGAGGTTCAATTTCCAGCTGCATTTTTCCAAATTATATGTAATAAAATTGAAAATCATTACATAAAAGCATTATCATAGCATCATAAATCTGAACACACAACTGAAGAGAACATAATCCGGTTCACACGAGAAAGAAACAAAGTTGTGTTTTCTTGTTTTCTTTTCTGTGACTAAGCCAAATGGAGGAAATTAAAAACCAACCACTTTCAATGGCATAATTTCCTTTAACAAACCGCATGCTTCAGGCATTTACCCAAAACCTCAATTGTGTGTGTGTGTGTGTGTGTACATGGGATTGGTCTGTAATTCAGCAGTGTCCAATGTTATGGGGAGTAATGTTTAGAGTTTAACCTGATGCAAAAAAAAAAACATTTCACAAAATCTATTATACTCTCAGACTTATTAAACCTGCATTTTTGGTCACTTTGAAGACAACATTTACATATTTTCAACTCAGAAAGTTGCTCTAGTGAATGTGCTGGCAAATAGTTGCTTATTTACACATCCAGCATGTTTATCGACACTCATCTTAAGTCATGTTTTTGGCCACCTGATGAATATTAGTCCAATACCAACTCTCCTTTTATGTCTGATTTGGTCTCTACCAACTCCTGAGGGAAATAACTGACTTTTGTTGTGGCTGATTTCATGCTGGACAGGTAGAGAAGCTATGATGGGCTTACTGAAGCTTTTTGCTGTTGTTGTTGAAAACAGCTGCCGGCTGAAGCTGGAAATTATGTTGATTAGAGCCGTAAATTTACAGTACAGTTTTACGTCATAAAACCAAAAGAAAGATGCTAAAGGAAAGGTGAGGTGAGACCAAGTCATTGTTTTGCAAGTCACAAGTAAGGCTCAAGTCTTTGCACACAAGTTCCAAGTCAAATCCCAAGTCCTGAACTTTTTTGTAGGTCTGCCCCCTAATAGTTAACCAAATATTAGTAAACCAGAAAGTTCATTAGTCGTCAAGATTTCACTGGTAGCTTAGTCGCAAAAAACTCTATTAGGAGTTTCGTCTTGTCAAAATAAATCAAAACCTATGTGACTGGACCATGTGGGAATTTAATTTGAAAGGACTCAGCAGTCGGACAGGAGTCAGGTTAATTTCCAGGGCTGGTACCTGCAGTTATTCCACAGGCTAGTTAATAACATGTTGGGCAGGAAATCCAAAGTGTGGGATCATTTTGAGAAGGTGAAGGACGAACCCAGGGTGATATGTAAACTCATCTTCATTGGTCGACTACAAACATGACGTATCATCTGAAACATGGAAGGCGGCTCGCTCAGTGTGTGACGTGCACTTGTAGATAAAATATAGGCCTATATTAATGAAGGTTCATTAGTACGGTTTGTATTTCTCTGTAATGTAGCACAGTGTTAACAATGATACTATTCTTTCTCACACCTCGAACTCAAACCATGGTGTTGCCCAAAATATATCATTTAATAATTAAATTAATGTGGTAAACATGCGGGCGACTAGTCGACTAATGGCCCTACATGACGACTATTGCTCGACTAGGAAAATTCTTTGTTGGGGGGGCAGCACTGGAGTTTTGAGCCCTAAACAAGTCGCACTCTTCAATAAAAATAATGCCAGTTAAATTTACAAAAACCATGAACACTTTTCAAAATCTGCATCGATTTGTTAAAACAAGTTTGTTGAAAAGTTGCGTAGCTGTTAAGCTAATGTTAGCTAAGCATTTGCTTGCTAACTGTTGATATTTAGACTTACTGTTCTTTGTGCAACTTCAAATGTCAAACAAAGTTGGTAGTTGCGTGTCTTCGTCAAGTCTAAGGGCTCTAGTCAAAGTGAAGTCATCAATCATTTGGGTTAAAGTTCAAGTTGAGTTGCAAGTTCTTTCTACATTCTCAAGTCGAGTCTAAAGTCACCAAATTTGTGACTCAAGTCTAACTCAAGTCCAAGTCATGTGACATGAGTCCACACCCTTGTAAAGCTGAAGAGAGCTGCTGATTCATCTACAAGTGCCACTTCAGGAGTGCAGCTCCAACTAAAAGTTGTTTTGCTGTGCTCGACAACTGTGCTACAAAGAAACAGGTGGATAATCCTGAAGTGGGTTCACTCAACATGCTTCATTAGGAGATGTCAGCCACTTCAGCTCATCATCATGTTCTCTCACAGCCTCAGTGCCTTCTGCTAAACCAAACACAAGCTATCCAATCATCTGCTGATAAGAATTCCCCAAAACTTTATCCAGTCACGCTCTGTAAAACTGCACTCAGACGGACGGGCTGTCCAATAGGGGAGCGTGACAGCCAAATCCACTGCCTTATCCTGACAGACTGCTCATCGATTTCTGCCTCTGGTCAATACCTCTCTTTTTTTTCCTTCTTCTTTCTCTCCCTTCATCTGTCTCTCCTCTCCTCAACGACTCTCCATCATCATACGTCTCCAATATTGCTGACTTATCTTTCTCTACAGACCGACGTAAAGCCTGTAGTTACAGACAAAGCCTCATTGACCAACTGTAAGATGACGGAGGAGTGTGTGAGTGTGTCTTCAAGTGGCTTCGGACAAACACACTAGGTGCATGTCAGCTGATCAAGCTTGGCACTAGATTACATGATCAATAGCTCTACATCCTCTAGGGTGTGTGTGTGTCTGTGCATTTGTATGTGGGTCAGGTTCTTGGGGCCGACTACATCGCAGCAGTTAGTTTTCAAACCTCACATCCCAACTCAACACCTCTCTCCCTCGACCCAATCAACATGGCATCCAAACTCTGTCACGCCACGGCAGACACGCATACACGCGAGGACCATGTGAAAACCTCACTGCTGCTCCATGGCAACTGGATCCCATGGCAACCAATGGTATGGGTTTTTTGTGGGCTGGGAGAGAGAGAGTGAGGGAGAAGGGGAAGAGGAAAAGAGGAGGAGGAGGGGGTGACAGATATTTGGGAGAAAAGCAGCAACTCTGGAAAAGAACGAAAATAGAAAGAGAGAGGAAGGCAGAGGAAGTAGCGGGGCAGCACGAACACACACACACACACACTTCTTTCACTGTGCTGAGATCAGATGAGCATGAGGAGAGAGAGACAGACAGTGACAACATTGTGGGTGAAAGGAGACCTCCCTCTGCGCTGATCACAGCAAGGTCTTCCTGGTGAGGAGCAGAGAGGAGGGGTGAGTGTGATGGAGGAAGATATAGGGAGAAGGAAATGTCAACCTCTCAATCATTTACGCTTACACGTTAGATTACAGCCCGCAAATTACAGAGCCCGTAAAATACTTAGTACAATAAAATAAATGCTGAGTATCTACTGGTAGCAAGAGGGAGAAGTACAGGGGAAACAAATTTAAGACAGACCTTGAACTTTGTAATTACAATGAAAAAGAGGTGACTGTTTCATTTTACAGTCCGCATACTCTTTACTTATACTGTGATAATGGAGCTCTCTCCCGTTCCTTGTCCTTATGTCAGTGTACACACACCAAAAAGTAACAGCTATTAGTTCCTAACCCAGCTCACACCCTGTAAATAAATTGTAATTAAAAGGTTGAACAAGTGACTGCTTTAATTTACAGTACATAAAGGCAGCATTCTCACACAGCTTTACTTTTGTGTCCTGATAGTTTCATACTGTCACCAAAAGGTAGCAGCCGTTAGCCCCACTGGAATCACTCATGCTTACTTTTAAAAACAAGTTGATGTGTCCTCTCTGTGCCCCTGACATCTACACCAATGTTCCCCTGCATACATCTATATATTTTTCGTCTTTGCAAAGCATGGCAGCGATGTGAGCGGACCGCCATGAAGATGGAGCTAAGCTGGAAGGCGAAGCTTTCAGTTTACTGGTCCATCTGCATCCAAACCCTCACCTATGGTCATGAGCTCTGGGTAGTGACAGAAAGAATGAGGTCGCAGATACAAGCGGCCGAAAATGAGTTTCGTCCGTAGGGTGGCTGGGCTCAGCCTTAGAGATAGGCTTGGACATCCAGAAGGAGCTCAGAGTAGAGCCGCTGCTCCTTCGTAACGAAAGGGGTCAGTTGAGGTGGTTCGGGCATCTAATCAGTATCCTCCTGGGCGCCTCCTGTTAGAGGTGTTCCGGGCACGTCCCACTGGTAGGAGGCCCCGGGCAGACCCAGAACATGCTGGAGGAATTATACTGTATATCTCATCTGGCCTGGGAACACCTCGGGGTCCCCAAGCAGGAGCTGGAGATTGTTGCTGTGAAGAGAACCCAGATAAGTGGATGAAAATGGATGGATGTAAAGCACACCCTTTATTTTCTTTTTTTTTAAAGATTATTTTTGGACGTTTTCTTGGCTTTATTGACAGGACAGCTATGACTGACAGGTAAGGTGGGAGAGAGAGGGGGGATTGCACGCAGCAGAGAGCCACAGGTCGGAATCTAACCCAGGCCACTGCAGAGCACTCAGCCTATATGGGGCACACACTCAAGCAGGTGAGCTAGAAGTTGCCCTGAGCAGGCACATTTTTGTTTTATAGCTATTGTGGAACACTCAACACTCACTCTATATTATCATACAACAACAGCTACCTGCCCTGGACGACATCTTCACCTCCGGGTGCCTGCAGAAAACGCATAACATCCTAAAAGACTCCATCCTGCTCACCACCTGTTTGAACAGTTGCCCTTCAAAGAACGCTACAGATCCATCAAAACATGCACTTCAATACTCATACCCTAAAGCCATTACTGAAATCTGAACTGAAGCAAACTCACTTAAACACATTACTGTTCTTTTTCTTAAGTGCAATAATATGCATGAGCACTTTTTTTAATTCCCATTTTAGATGCATACGTTGGCAATGAGTGTATCTACAATTGTGTAGAATGTGAGGGGAATAGGAGCATTTATTTTCATTGCTATTTTATTACTAATTCTTACTTATTCTTATATATGAGCCCGGTCCTTGAGTGTACCTGAATTTTGTTGTATGTTCGTGCAATGACAATAAAGAAATCTGAATCCGAATCTGAATCTGAAAATTTATAAACCCTTTAAAATGTCATTTCCTAGTTAATTTTTTGCAAAAAAAAGTAAATTATAGTACCAAAATCTTGTTACCCACCTATATATTAATATATATAATGTCTTCCTGTATTTTACATACGTATTTGGACCCGTATATAATCAGTATCTTATGGATACCTGGTATGTACACAACAAATAAACTGTAGTTTGTGGGCTGTAATTTATAAGATAATTTAATTTTCATGTAAAAAGCACACACAATGAAGAATGGAGAGGAGAGGAGAGGAGAGGAGAGGAGACATTGTTGCCTGTGTAACAGTGCCCCTGCTGGAGAGTAAAAGTACAACACACTGTCATGTATGCTGCCTCTCATGTTGTGTATTTGTGTGTGTGTGTGTGTGTGTGTGTGTGTGTGTGTCAATATCCAGGTCACTTTCTGCAACCTCTGACCTCTGACCTCCTGTCAGATCTGTCCAGACAGGAAGACATTTTGCCACATACATGAATCTGTGTGCTGAAAGCAAACCACATGCTGTCTTAATGTGAACCGTGTCTCTTCAGATTTCTAGTGTTGACCGTCAATACAAAGCATTCATGCATAATGCGTGTTTATGCATGTGAAGCTACCAGATACAAGGCCAGGACTCTAAAATCAATAAGGCTTTTAAAGCTTTTAACATCTGCCCCATCACTCTCTGTGTGACTGCCACTCTCACGTCTGTTTGTCTTTGTGAATTCCTAAACAGGAAACACTTGGAGGTTGACGAAATGTTGATATAATTGTCTGTATTTCAAGATAGGGATCCAAATTTTGAGTTCAAAGAACATATGTTGCTCCTGCAGGTATAATTATTTGAGTCAGAGATCCATTTGAATCAATTTAAAGTTAGTTTTTGGAGAATCCTATAATCATAAATTCTTTATTTTGAACTTGTCCACACACAGCAGACGGTCAAATGCTCGCTCTGCATGTATGAATATATTATCTATCTGTTTATCCATCTGTCTGTCAATCTATATCTGCCTGTGTGACATCAACCATCTGCCTGCTCTCAAATCTGCAAATCTTGCAGCATTTTCCGCGCCACAAGGAAGCAACATTTACAACAATCCTCCTTATAGCAACATCTGGTGACACAGAAACTTGCTACACACACACAAAAAGAACATTTCTCTGAGGCACTTACAGTACGGCACGGAGACATGAGGAGAAAATTACAGTGAGTGTTATCCTTTCTGGTGATAAACAAAGCCAGTGGCAGGCTTTACAGTGGTTTGGGAGTTTGGGTTGTTGTGAAGAGAGAGACTGAATGACCTTCACAGGGTGGTCGTGTCTTATCGACCGGCACTAAAAGCCCGAGCTGGTCATGCAGAAACACAGACAGGGAAGATGGGTGCAGATATACAGGCAGACACGCACTGTGGCGGTGGCGCTGCAGCACACGTCTGATAGCTGATATTTTGAGTATCAATAGTAATTCACACATGGGTGTTCATTCTTAACATTAGCAACCAAAATGGTGAAGAATATCTCAGCTCAAAGGTTAATTTATTAATGATTTGAAACGTGTCTCAAAGCTGAAAACGCCTGTCACGACAAGTACGTCATTATCTTATCGAGGTCATGTCCACATATCGTAACATATTGCCAAAGAGCATGGATACCAAGAGCCGAAGCTCCGTTGAATTTCTGCCAACAGCCACTAGGGGCGCTACCGCCATTTTGGACTGTTGAGCTTGGACTGTTGCGCCCAGACAACATGCAAGATGTCAAGGAGAGAGGAGGAAACAAGTAAAAGAAAACAGTGTAGTGCAATTAACTGCAACAACTATCAGTGGAACACCCCGCACCTGGCCTTCCACCGTTTCCCGAAGGATCCCGACAGAGGTGTACGTTTTAAAGTGTTTTAATATCAATTTAATATACCAGTTTTCGTGGGTATATATATATATATATATATATATATAGGCCTATATGGCCTCTTGGACCATTTATATCAGAACTGATTACTGCTTTAGCATTAAAATATATCATATTAAAATAGATTATATATTATTATTATTATTATTATTATTATTATTATTATTGTTACTGTCCCCTTACTGTACAAACTGTAAATAAATCTTTATTCCTGACTATGTGACATCGCCATTAATGTGTTTCTAGTTAAAATATTGATTTTTTTTATTATTATTTATTGATTTTTTTTGGTAGATTGGCTTATGGGGTGATTTTGAAGGAGTAATTAAGTTAATCTTCTCATAAGTGGATGTAATATGTAGAGATGCCATCTCGGCCGTTTTTCTTCGTGGTTTTTTTTTTTTAAGTCTATATTTTGCTTTACAAAAACGTGAAAAAGCAGCTGTGACCAAGCTATCACGAGGTGAGTAGCATTGTAAGCATAATTAATAGCGATATACTTCAGTTTGTCTGTGTGTTTTTGTATGCAAGCCGGTCTGCTGCGGTCTGCTGACGGTCCAAAATGGCGGCGGTAGGACGAAACCATGGGGGGATTTGTTGCTATGGGGCGTTCTATTGAGCTTTGCCTCTTGGTATCCATGCTCTTTGATATTGCCCTTGTGTTTACATTCGTGTTTGTTTACATAAGAATGTCGCCAACATTTTTTACCAACACCATGCCAGAATAAACAGCAGGGTTTTCCCAAATGTGAAAGTGGCGATACAGCTAATCTAAAAGCTCATGTCAAACATGTTACTTGGTTCTACTTGTTGTTGTTGTGGTTACTTATATCTACAAGGGATGGCTGATAGGTTTTGAGCCTCAAGGAAACAAAACAAGATACAGATTTTTCAATGCTTTTATTTATCCCCCTCAAGGGCAACACTCTTGCTCCAGCTGTACTGAAGCACCCTTATCCCAGTCCCGCCACGCTTCTTTTCTTTTCTTTCTGGATTTTTGTACACAGCGTTTGACTGTGGCATATGAAGGGGCAGTGTCATGTTAAGTATCGAGCATATCTTGGTGGTTTTGAGATGGTGAAATTGCTTTGAGATGAAGATATTTGATCACAGCCTGATACTCCAATCTTCTTCTATCTTTTTCAACAAACTGACCACTACTCACTTCAAGAATCTGCAAAAATAAAACAAAAAGAGTTTGAAATATGAACATGGTTAATGATATACAAATAAAGGTGGTAGATTATAAAAAATACTCATTTCATTTCATTTATTTTATTTATTTGAACAGGTTAAAAACAAACAAAATAAAAAAATAAAGTTTAGGCAAAAAAACAAAACAAAAAAACCAAGTTGATGTGACAACTCTATAACAACATAAATAGCCATTCCATGTTCGAAAGGGTGTAGGGTGAAGTTAATAAAACTTATCTAGTCCTACTCCCTTTTTTGCTATGTTTTTATAGTTTATCAATCATAGCATGTAGAAAACAGAAGAAAAGAAAGCATATTAGCCAAACAAGGTGCATTGTTCATTGGTTATAAATTCATGTGTTCATATCCATTCAGAATGTTGTTTGTAAAAATTTGTTTGAACTTTCTTAGGGACATACATGTTTTCAATTCTTCACTACAGCTGTTCTACAGATTAACTCCTTTTACTGATATACAATGAGTTTTTGAGTTAGTGCGTACCTGCTGCTTTTTGAACATACACATTCCCCTGAGATTGTGGTTATTTTCCCTTAATTGAAACAACGTTTGGATGTCATGTGGTAACTGATGCTGTTTTGCTTTGTGCATGATTTGAATGGTTTTGAGGTCGACCAAGTCCTTGAATTTTAGTGCTTTCAGTTTGATGAAGAGTGGATTTGATGGTTCTCTGTAGGTGCTTTTGTTCACAATTCTTATTGCTCTTTTTTGAAGTCTGAGTATTGTTTCCGTATTTGTTTTATATGTGTTCCCCCACACTTCCACGCAGAATGGAAATAATTTGGTTTGCCTAGCTACCCATTTTCTGGGTTGGGCTCAAAACTTTTCAGTCAGCACTCGTAACTTGCACTTTTTGTTAACAAAGGTCTGTACCACTGAAAAATTGGATTGGCAGTATATTGCCTGTTAAGGAATGACTGTCTATAGCCCTGTGCCAAATGTTTAATATTTAAAATTTGCAATTTGTATTGACAGAGACAGTGAGTCCAATTTATTTATTGTTCCGGTTGCACAGTTTTATTTATTTATGTTTTATTTATAGAGGATTATTTTTTAAAACTCAAATTCCAATATCTAAATATTCCCAAGAATATAAAGTTTATTGCTCTTGACAGGGTGTACTTGCATTGTTATGCTATTATATCATCATTGTGTCACTGGCATAAAATGGTCTAAAAATGACAATACCAATCAATTTTTTTTTCTGGGACAATATATCGTCCAACAACAGTAGTTATCGTGACACACCTACTTAGATTTGTTGCCAAATAATAATCCAGTCATAGGTATTTTAAGAAAATAATAATGATTAGCAAACTTATAATACTGGCCTTTCGATAGAGTGGATGCAAAAATGTTTATCAGCTTCTGTAGTGCTGTTCTGATGCTCATTTCTGTCTGGATTCACATTTATATTTAATGAAATTAAGAAAAATGAAAGGACACACCCTGCCCTGTAGAGTGCCCCAAGTGCATCTTTGTTGCTGATGTAATGATTGTAGGAGAAGCAGAAAGAAGAGATCATCAGAGGGGGTTTAGAATAGACTAAGAAGAAATGGAAGTAGTGAATGAAAGAAAAACTTAAAGGATGGACGGACAAAAAGAGGGAATTAAATAGAGACGGACTGAAGGAGACTAAGGAGCGAAGGGAGGGGACACACAATGGAAAAGTGAGGAAGTGAATGAATGCAGGAATTATAGGTTAAATGAAACAAAGACCAGAGGAAGGAAGGAAGGAAGGAAAGAAGAAGAAGAAGAAGAACAAGACATCCACTGGGCAACAAGTTGGGGCAGTTATCTAATATTTCAGCTCAGTGAAAACTTCCCACCCTGACTTCCAGAAACTGTTGGAGTTCTGAGAACATAAGTTAACCTCCAGAAAAAAGAGGAAGTGGAGAGGGATTGTGAAGAAGCAGGGTAAACACTGCCGAAGTGAAGACCCTCAGGCAGACTGGGTCATCCAAGGCCAGAGAGAGAAGAAGAGACAGAGGGAGAGGAAAGACAAGTAGACGGGTGTTCAGGCCTGTTGCTAGAAAACAGGCGTTCAACAATGGACACTCTGACATACAGAGGACATGAGAGGATACAGGACATTCTTGTGGTTACTTTCTCTCCAAGATAGTAGCTTCACTTCAACCATATCAGCCTCTTTTGACACACACACACACACTCTTTCTGTCTCCACACCCCACTTTGGAGCAAAACAAAACCACCTCAATAGGCATCATGCCCCGAGTAAAGCGTGGCGAGACAAAAGAGAGGGATTCTTTTAGAAACCGAGAAGTGTGTGTGTTTGTGTGTGTATGTGTGCAGTCACTACAGATTACAGACACGCACCACAGATGGCCAGCGCGTCTCGTCTTTTCACCGCCACCACCACGGAGAATAATGGCCAGCGGTGGCCCCTCCTCCTCCTCCTCCGCTCCCTTTCTCTTTTGACAGCACGTGTGTCCGTCAAATGGAAGCGTGTGTCTGGGACAATGGCAGCCAAACAAAGAGCCCGCCTACCCCCCACCAGGATGCTGAATAGGGGGGCACGTGGGCCTTGTCATCGAGGGAACAATAGCACTGGGGGAGAGGGAGAGAGGGAGAGGGTGTGGCACCCCAGCACCCACTGCAACCGGGGATGGCGAGGGTGCAGCCTGGGTGGCCTGCAGATTTGAACTTGTGGGGTTTAGTTCTTTTAACGAGGGCCAAATAACAAGGAAAATAGCCAGAAATCAATAAGTAGGCCATGCGATTAAAAAAATCACATCAAAGGGAGATGCAGCATCAGTGTGCCCCCTGGGCTGTGTGCTTTTGGTGAGGCTAATAATGTTTTATTAATTCACCACGTTATTAGTCACTTCCTCATTTTGTCTGCAGATTCAGAGATAATACTTGTGGTTCTGCACGTGTCGGCCCGTCAACCGCTAATCATCGATTGCTGGCGTCTTATCAAAGCACACGATCATGTTGCATGTTTAAAGACAGACTTCCTACCTTCTGGGAAGTCACTGGAATCCATCCATTTCAGAACAGCATCAACTTGTAGAGACATAAAACCTGTGAGATCAGTGATCTGTCACAATTAAATCCACAGTAGACTTCAGTCGTTTAGTGGTTTAGCAGTTGGAACACTTACAAACTGTACTTGTTTGTGCTTTCAAAGGAATTTCTGACATCTAGGATTTGAGACTAAGTGGTTGTCTGGGCAATGTGTCAATAGTATTTCAATATCATGATATAAGACTGTAGATAGTGTCTTAGATTTTTGTCTTTCCTGGTGTTACCAGCTCTAAACCATAGCTGGGAACACGCCGGCTTATTAACATTAATTTCAGCTTGGCTCGTTATTAGCTGGTAACTAGCTTCTCGCGGTCCAGACCACTCTACAGAGAGCAAGGATGGCGACGCGTTCGGGTGCCGTTCACAAACAATGGCTATATTGCAGCCTCTACCACAAAACAACAAACATGGCCTTCTAATGAGGTTTAGCAGTCGCCCTGAGCGTATCTAGACTCTTAATTCTGCTACTATCATCACTCTTTGCCACATGCAGTCTTCACCCCTGAGAGACCTGCTTCCCTCATACACCATGAAGACCACGTCACACCCTCACAGGTTCCCCAAAAGGCCACTGCCCTTAAAGGGGGAAAAGGGTGAGCTGGTAACACTGGTTTTAAAGGCTGCATTACAGTAAAGTGAAGTGTGCAAGCATCAGTAGACAACCCTACAGTATCATCGCAGATATCAAAGAATTTAGTCGAAAGTATTGAGATGCTTGATTTTCTCCTTATCACCCAGCCCTACATTTCAACCATGGTACTAGCCTAGCTCTCGGGACGTGTGTCTATCGGCCGGTCCATCCATCACTTTGGTCCAAACTGAAATATCTCAACAACTATCAGATGGCGATGGATTGCCATTTAAGTTTGTACAGACATTCATGGTCTCCAGAGGATGAACCCCACTGACTAAAGTGATCCCGTCTGTTCCTGTAATGCCACCGTGAATTTGACATATGAGGTTTTCACTGAAATGTCTCGCCCACTATTAGATGGACTACCTTGAAATGAGGTTATTAGGTTATGCAAGAACATATTCATGTTGCCCTCATGATGAATTGTAGTAACTTTTGTGGTCTGCTGATTTTTTCATCTGGCATAATCAGGTCAGAGAGGCATCGACAGGAAGGCAATCTGGGCACTCTAAAAAAAAAAACAAATAGAAAAACAAGGAAGGAAATATTAAGAAGCCTTTATTGTAGTGGCTAAATCATTAAAAGAGCCACTTTTAGCCACTACAATAAAGGCTTTTTTATATTTCCTTCCGTGTTTTTCTGCCTGGATTGCCTTCCTGTCGATCCTGTTGTTTCCTGTTCTCCACGAGCACGTATACAGTCGTCTCTCCCTTCTTCTAGGTCAGAATTACACTTTATCCAAGACACTTTATCCATGACCAAATACCTGCAAAACTATTGAAATATCTCTTGGACTCAGCTGCACTGTGCTATTATTAGCATGTTAGCATGATAGCTCAAATCATCACTGTGTCTAAGAACAGCCTCAAAGAGCTGCTAGCATGGCTGTGGACTTTTAGTTTCTTGAGTAAGTTGACTTTTAGATCCATTTCATGACACTGATTTCTCTTGAAGTTTGTCATCTGGCTTATAACATAGACTTTCATTGTAATTTAGCATATGTTAAACTTGTTTACGTACAAGGCATTTCAGCTCAGTACTTGTTACATTCTCATCATCATCTCGCGTCAAAGCATTGTGTTTAATTTGCCAAGTCACTTTGTCTTTTGACACATGTTGATATGTTTGCTTGCTTTCATCTTTGTTCTCTCTTGCCTCTTATTGTAATGTAAGCAGTGTCTTTTAGTGGAGGCACACATGCCTGGGCACGTCTTTGGTGTATGACAATAAGAGTATTCATTAATTCGTCACTTCTTTTCATCAGAAGCATCAAGTTTTCCCATCCCTGTTGGCATTAAAATGACAATGTGTCAGTGATGGATCGATTCCTGTGAAAAATGACCTCCCTAAAGTGTGTTTCAAGTCTCATCAAGTTGATTTTTATACCAAAACATGACAAAATGAAAACTAATCGCTGTGGAAAATGGTCAGCAGTGAGGTTAATGACTCAGAATTTGTACTTAATAGGCACAAAATTGTGAAAAATCATCAGCTCTAAGTGACATTTTTTGTCAGATGCAGAGACTTTGAGATACAGTGTAACTGATGCCTATGACCAAACATAAAGCAGAGGCCGCCTTCAAGTCCGTCCTATAGGGCCAAGTCCCAGCTGGTGGATTTACTCCCGCCTCAGGCTTGTACTCGTCAGTCCAACTCCTGAGACACCTTTGATGTGACTTATGGGATTACTGAGTCGACTGGGCAAAATGTATCAGAGCTTATGTGTATGTGTGCACACTCAGTAGCATGCACAGTTGTTTGTAAATGCAGGAAGAGTTTTTTTTCTCTCCTTGGGGTCAGGGTGCATAGTGGCAGGGGAGGAGAGTAGAAAGCTTGGAACAGCTGGGCTGAGTCTGCAGGGGGACAGGACACAGGGGGAGCTGGGGGGACAGACAGAGAAGGAGAGGGGCAGGCACGTACAGGCAGGCAGGCTGCTGACGGGCTCTTTTGAGGCAGCAGCTGGTTGGAGTGGGGGTCTCACCAGCTGTGCCTCCGCTGACCTCTGCCCACACTCCTCCACCTCCTCTTCCTCTCCAAACTCCTCTTCCCATCCCCCCACGAACCAGAACCCTCACCCGAATGTAGGCAGAAACACACACACATACGCCACACACGACCATCTGTCAGTAGGAGGAGAGTTGGTCTCTCTGATTGCCACATAACGGTGTTGAGACACTCTTGGTAAAACGCAGCACCACACCCAAACAAAAGCCCTGGAGATATGGAACTATTCTTAACCAGACATCTTCCAACAAGCCTCCTGTGGCGTTTCAAACCCAGAGACAAGTTCCCTGGATAGATCACTACGGCTCAAGGCCTGTGACTCATACACGATTGTGAGGCAATGCACAGCAGCAAAATTGCTTTCAGCAGTGCAAAGTGACAGGAGCCGACAATTTTTCACACGTTTATGGGGCTGCATTTGTCATTAGATATGATTTGGGAATAAATAAAGGAATGTTTTCATTTCTTTCTTGTCTTGTGACAATTACTGAATGCAGGTCATGATTCAGTCGAATAAAGCTGATGCCTCCTGTTAGGAAAAAATGAACCATTTATGCCAAATAATATGGTGTAATCATGACGATTCAGTGAAAGAATCATCATTCATTAAAGCAGTTCTCTAAAAGATATCCTGTGATTCAAACACTGGATCTCATATTCCTCAGATCAATCCTCTTGGACAACCGAGGCTGACTCATGGATCTAACCCACTCCCTGTTTGCCGCCTCCCTTATTATGATCTGCACCAGGCTGACAGCAGATCAGCGCAGATCATCTCTGATTTATATGACAACAACAAAAAAAAAGAAAAGGAAAAAAGTTGCAGATGCAGCCAGCATCGCTTCAGAAGTGCTTATTCAGAGCACCACTAAATCAAGTGCATCCACGGAGTAATTGATTCAAGCTCTGTTCTTGTTTTTCACTCCGTCATGTGTAGCTGGCGGGGTGAATGTGCTGCGTCGGAAGAGAACAACAACACAAAAGAGAGAGCAGAGAGAGGAGAGAGAAAAGACCAAGGCCAGAACACTGATTGCTTGAGAGAAAGAGAAGAAGTAATATTAGGCACAGGCAGTGAAGAAGTTGTGCAAAACACTGGCAAAGCCGGGAGAGTCGCTTCAGAGCTGCAGTGAATTTGATTTCACTGCGTTAATTAGAGACAGCTTCAAAATATTGACTCCATTCTCTATTTTGTCTCTCTTGCCTAACAGTATTTGTCTTCTATTATACACTATGACTAAGGGAATAACCACATCCATATGCTTATACCCTCAACAACACAAGAAAACAATATACCGGGGTGTAAATGGAACGTGGCCAACTCATTCTATGGCACATGTCTGGGCACACTGACTCTTTTAAAGTGAAGCAGTGGTTCTCTGCTGCTGAGTGAACTGTCTAAAAGCTTCCTCTATCAATCCTTTTCTGCTACTCTTGGGAATGTTCGAGCCCCAAATGAGGTGATTTCATATCTTAAGTTTTGTTCTGTTACATTAAATATTCATAACAATGTGCCACTAAATACTAAATATCATAAATTCTGAGGCAAACAGTCCCACATCTGTCAAATTCTGAATTAAAATGTTGCGACATATTTGATTCATGCACAGTAGAGCAGCAACTATTAGTTGATTAGTCAATGAAATTAATCGCCAACTATTTTGATAGTTGATCAGTCATTTGACACATTTTTCAAGCAAAAATGTCAAGTACCCGGGTTCCAGCTTTTTGACAATTTGAAGACGTCATTTTGGGCTGTTGGAACTTCTGATTGCATTTTTTTTTTTTTTTTTTTTTTTTTTACATCTTACAGACTAAATCATTAAAAGATGAATCCATTAATTGTGAAAATAATATGCAGATTACTCAATAATGAAAATGAAAATGTTTCAGCCTTAGTGCACAGCGATACGTCACATCGCCTTTCTACAGCTGAGCCCTGCCCACTTTAAACCAATGAGAAGAGACTAAAAAACACAGAAAATCTCTGACGTGACAAAACTAAAACTGTTAAAACTTGGCAGAAGAATGTTTGTACATGTAAGACAGTGTTGTTTACTGTAAGAAGCTGATTGAGAAAATGGGTTTTCAGGGTGTTTAAAGCTCATAGTACATGTCATTCCTGGCTATGAGTGTGTATGTGTGTGTAACTTGCACACATCTGTAACTTATCTTTTAATCCATCTTCTTCTGAAGTGTCTGCAGCACCGCACTGAGCACTGGCTAACTGAGTGCAACAGCATTTGTCAGTGAGTGAGTGTGCAGCTTTTTGTGCGTGTGTATTAAATCTGTTTTGTGTAGTATTCCCTTTTAAAGTCAGAAGACTTCCAGGAAGAGTCCTGTTTATTGCTCTCTTTTCCTCCCTCTCCTCTCCTCTTCTCTCCCCCCTCCAGTCTCTTTACCCTCAAGGGTTAGCAGTGTGAATATTGGATAGGGACAGATTGTATTAGATAACACAGACCTACATAGAGCCATGCACAGATTCACACACACGGGGAGCTTTATGACTTACAAATACACAGATGGTCCTGAGTCTGTACTTGAGGAACACTTCACCACTGCTATGACACAAAATGACACCTGTATAACATCACATTTAGCTGAATAAATATAATATAATAAATAATATAATATATATAGTAATTTCTTCATTTCTTAAAGAGTATTTTCTACATTTTTTAACCTGGACCCAAATTTTACGATGTTTTTGTGTCTACGTAACAAGTGGGAACAGCCATTTTTAAAAGTGGTTCGGTATTGAGCATGTTCTGCATTGGGCATGTGTGTGTCGTTAATTTACATTCATTAAAAGTGCTTGTTTTTGCCACTGACAGGCTCAGATTATTATCTCAAGTGTCTGACAACTTATGGAAAAGATCCCTACAGAGATAGACCTTTTTGTTTAAGAGAATGATCCTTTATGTGTAGCCGAAACAGCCCTGACATTGTCACCAGTGCCCACCAGACTCCATTTAAATAAACAGTAATTTTAGTGTGTATAGAGCCAGCATATGTTCACATCCACCCGGGTGAACTAGGGATTTATTTCAATCAAACAAGAGTTGGTGATTGTTGGAACAGTGGAAAGATGAACCAAGATGGTTTTTGTACGTTTTATTTTGCTTCAGCTGACTGTGAATAAGGTGTGTTTTACAATGATAAAATTAGTGTTTATTTAATGGAGTCTGGTGCAGTTGGCGATAGTGATTTTGGGGCTGTTTCTGGTTAAACATAAAGGATCTTACTCGTTAATAAAAAGTCCTATCTCTGTAGGGATCGTTTCCACAGGTTGTCAGACACTTAAAATAACAATCTGAGCCTGTCAGTGGCAAAAACAAACACTTTTAGTGGGCATAAATTGAAGGTGGAAACATGCCCCAAATGGTCAGCATTTTCTCTCAACACTCGATGACTTTCAAAAACTGTTTCTCCAATAAGTCACTTAAACACAAATACACGGGAAAATACAACCCGATCTCACTCAGAAGTCATCGAATACTGGCGCTTGGGCAGTGACTTCCGGTGTCAGACAACGACAAAATAAGCCTTTCATTTCGGCATGATATGTGGTCGGTTGCCATTATTATATAACAGTGCACGATGGTGTCAGGGGGAAGAGCGGCAGGACAAGAACTTAAAGGATAACTTTGGTATTTTTCAACCTGGGCCCTATTTCCCCATGTGTATGTGTGCGTATGATTCATAGGTACAACTCGTTCTAAAACTGGTTCAGTATTGAGGGAGGCGGATGCAGCTGGCAGCCGCGAAACGAGCTAAAACGGTAACGGGGGCAAATGCGTCCCATATAAGTTTGCGCATTAAAAGTGCTTTTTTTCGCCACTGACTGGTTCAGATCGCCAGTGCTATCTCTGTAGATAGCATACTAAGCGTTTTCCTGACCCTTCACCTCCTCCTGGCTGTGACATCATCTCGTGAGAGCTTTGCTTGTTGACAGAAGAAAACAGAGGAGCCATGCTGAGTGCCCCTCAGAGTGGCGCTGGTTGTCCCGGAATACAGTTGAGAGTTTTACTGCATTGATTGAAAACAATGGTTCGTGTTTGTGCTTATCTGAATTGCAAGAACAGGATGTCGCGCAACACCCCGTACAGCTTTCACAGGCTGCCTTTGTCGGACGGCGAGATGCTGAAGTTGTGGCTAGTTGTGCTACAAATGGATGCTAACACTCCTGTCCAGACACTGCGCCTTGCAGACCATCAGGTCTGCAGTGCTCACTTCTCCCAAGATGGCTACTGCCAGCCAAAGAAGAGAACACCTTCTCCTCAAGAAAACGGCTGTCCCACGAGTAGAGAGAGCTACAGACACAGTGGAGGTAATGTTATATAAACAATGTTCGAAACGCTTAGTATGCTATTTACAGAGATAGCACTGGCGATCTGAACCGGTCAGTGGCAAAAAAAAGCACTTTTAATACGCAAACTTATACGGGACACATTTGCCCCCGTTACCCTTTTAGCTCGTTTCGCGGCTGCCAGCTGCATCCGCCTCCTCAATACTGAACCAATTTTAGAACGAGTTGTACCCATGAATCATACGCACACATACACATGGGGAAATAGGGCCCAGGTTGAAAAATACCGAAGTTGTCCTTTAAGTTAAGGGAGCAGAAGGTCTGAGTAGGGTGGGTGGAAGAGGTGGTGAATGGGTCCAACAACCACCGGCTTTCATCCAGGAGGCCGATGTTCGCATCCCGCAAGACTGTAAGCCAAATCCCAACCACATGCATGTGTTGTGCAGACACCAATGTCAATTAGCAGTGTTGTACCGATGCGGTGCTTTTACTTTGAAAAAGACTGTATGCAAACTGTACATTTCCTGTGAAAACGGAAGTGTATTTTGAAAACAGACAATGCATGTAACAGGGTCAACAACCAACACATCCAGGGTACCTTGCACGTCTTATCTCGATGTGGAAAGTCCATAAATTGGAAAATAGGTTCCAGGTTGAAAAATAATGAACATACCCTTTAATACTGCTCTGTTTTAATGTGTCTGGTCTCATGATACTAACACTTAAATGTGTTTAAAGAGACTGCAGTGTCAAGGGAAACTACAGAAAAGTGATGTCTTTAAAGAGAAAAGTGAGATATCAAGGCTGAATATGAGACTAAATGACTTATACATGCTTTGCAGAATAACACTAATTAAACACTGCGTTGCTTCTCATCCTTTCCATAACTATGCATATTTCTGTTTCATATCTTGTAAGACACGCACACATACAATTGTCTCCTGATATGTATGGGAGGGAGGAGCCCACACAGCACACTGGGGGGGCCCTAACAAATTCTCTCCTAACTTTACTTTGTAAAGACGGGGCCTCAGGCGAACGCTTAGATTTTTTTTTTGCGTGTTAGGCAAGGTTTAAAAATTGTAGATGTGTGCTGAGGGATTTGTGCCGAAAATTGGGAGTGAAAGAAATTAGCGTGGAGCAATGGAGAATGCAGCATAATGGGGATATGAATGTGTATACATAATGCATGCACAGGATGGTTTCTGTATGCGCCTCATCAGGCCCCTGAACATCTCATCTCATTCACTAAGTGAGACACACATACACATGCACACCAGGCTTTTAATACTCAGAGTTACATTATGATAAAGGGGATTATGGTGTTGCCAGAAAACAAGATCAGAAATATTCCTCGGTATCAGTGGAAACAATGTGCGGGGGTTGTTGTGGTGCAGCAGGTATCACACAGCTACAGTAAATGGACACAGACAGCATGCATAAACAGGCGTACACTTCACAGGCAGAGGGGGTACATGCAACTGCTCTGTGAGTCGGGATCTGTCCGTCAAAACAAGTCACCAGGGAAAACAAGAGGAGAGGATAAGAAAGCAGCACGTCAGGTTGTTTGCCATCCCTGTGCTAATAACCAAGCCGTCTCAAAAATCCATCAAAATGCATCTGTGTCACGAGGGATGGTGCCTTTTGTGGTCAAATCATTATCCCATGCAGCTTGACTAAGCAACACCTCAGCAAGAGAACGCGCCTTCAGTAAATCATCCATACAACCTCTGTCATGAGCCATGTACTCTGGGAGCTGGCTGCCAGGATGTAAACAAAATCCATGTGAGGAAAGGAGTTGAGCGGAGTGTGCGAGGGTGTGTGTGCGCATGTGTGTGAGTGAGAGAAGAGAAAGAGAAAAGAACTTCAAAGCCGGTCTACAGCTGAGAAGGGGGGTTAAAAGGGGTTGAGATTTTCCTCTGGCTCTGAGGAATGCGGAGCGAGAGCAATAACACATTCCCTATGTGGAGCACAGAGAGCAACATAGTACGGATAGCATGTAAGCACACACACAGGAACAGCCAGTCTGGTGTGCCTGGGTCTGTTCTCTCTGCAACATATCAAGGAGCCATCTGGTGAACTGGACGATCCAGGACATGGCTGAGTCAGACTGTTGTCCAGCCCTGCAGCCATGTAGTTTTTATTCTCCTCACAACCGCTTATCGTCTCCCTCATCCTCCTCTCCTCCCCTCTCCTCTTCTTGTAACCCATACTACTCTCCTGTTACCCTCGTGCCATCCTTTGAAAGCATGGAGACAAGGGGTGATGTCGAGGGAGGGAAGGAGGCTTAAAGGGAATGGTAAATGCATGCTCACCTCTCCTGACATACTGACTTCACAGAGAGTGAAGTGGTGCTACAGGGTGAGAGATGAAGGGAGAGAAGCTCCACTAATCAAACCATAGTGTTCCTATTACATCAAATCATTTCCTCGCCGGCTGGGTGTCGCCTTGGCATCTCCACAATATCCCTCTGTGATCCGAGGCGAGAGCAGACGCAGCCTGTGGGAGGACAGTCTATATACTTTCTATTGATCTCCTTGTTAAGGCTTGTTGAAGCCTGAGGTGCCTGGAGCTTCATCCATTAAAACATAATGATGAAAAAAAGAAAGAAGCACTCTGGCTTTATTCTAGATTTTATCATGCCTGTAGAGTCATTTCAGAGTGTAGTCAAAGGTGTGAATGTGATATCAGGAGGATCATGTGGTGCATAATGATGTAAAGTAGATTCAGCTTTGAAATATAATAGAAAATCAATGTTACTGGGTGTTTTTGGTTTCCTGTCCCAAAAGGGCTTGGTAGTGGTCGGGAGAAGTTTGGAGGGGAAGTGCGATCATATGAGCTCGTACATGCAGATAACAAGCAAACCTGCTGCTGATACGCTGAAGTTATGACATCTCTGCCTTCATAAGTATCTCAGATCACTTTCTTGCTTTAAATACATTTAATTAATTATTTTAAATTTTGAATATCACTTGGAGTCTTTAGATTGACAAGTACCTTATTATTTCAGTAAAGCTAAGTAAATAACACTAACCTCAGAACAATTGTAAGCATCTTACGATCTTACTCTAAAATGACGAAAACTCTGTCTGTCTGTGGGTGTGTGTGTGGGTGAACATAATCTAGGGACCAATATCTAAAGTTCCCTCTTGGCAAAAGTTGGAAAACTTACTAAAACTGAGCTTCTATAAGGCAATGAATATTGCGGAGGGCGTGGCTCATCACATAAAGGTGTATAACATCTCAAGGGTTTCACCGATCACCACGCAACTTTGTAGGCATATGACCACACATAATCTGAGGGGACCCCTCCATTATTGACCCCATCAAACAAAATGGGGTCACTAGAGAGCTAATTTCTTATCAAGGCCTAACCGCCATATCGATTTTTACTAAACTTGGTAGATATGTAGAACAGGACGCCCCTTTTTTTGCCTATATTTGACAGGACAGTGAAGCATGTCAGGAAGGATGGGAGAGAGAGCAAGGAAGACATGCAGCAAAGAATGAAGGCCAGATTCCAACCCCCACCGCTGCAACAAGGGCTAGCCGCACCTTTCCCATGTGAACTACCAGTGCGCCCCACTTTTAAGTCAATTCAACATAAAACACTTTAACTATCTGCCTTTCAACGTGCTACCTCAACTACTAATGTATAGTTTTAGCCCACTAACTACCCCACTATTGGCAATGGTACTACTGTACTTTCAATAAAGCAATCATACTATCAAATTCACAAAACCTCTGTCTGAATACATTGCTCTTCTTAATGGGTTCACTTGACTATTTAATCTGCAATTTCCTATGACCTGTATCCCAAACACACATCATGTGAAACTATACAGGGGCAACTGTGCACTCAATGGGTATGGACTAGTTATACCTAATTCTTAAATCAGTACTGTACGTTTACCTCAGAGCGGGACATTAAAGGTTCAGCATACAGGATTTGGGGGCATATATTGGCAGAAATGGAATAAAATATAAGAAGTATAGAATATAATATAAAAGTATAAAATCAGGGCTGTCAAAGTTCATGCATTAATAATGAGTTAAAGCAAATTCCTTTTAATGTCACTGATTTTTTTGACGTATTCTCTGTAATTATGACTCTCTGCCCACTTGTTTGGGAAATCAGGAAGTGATGCAGCAGCAACATTATGGATGGCAAGCAGAAACAAACCTCCATGAGTAGAAATGGATAAAGACAGGCGTCTTTCGAATGGAAAGTTCAGCTTCAAAGCCCTGCCACATGATTCTATCGGCAAGACCAAAGTTTTTTCATTTACTGTTATGTGAATTCAGTTACTTTGGAGTATGTCGAGCTGCTTAAAAACAGGATGTTTAGTTAAGTATTAAAAACTTGAAAAATATCCCCTTACGGTACATTTAGAACAGATAAAAAATGTGTGGTTAATTTGCGATAAATCACGAGTTAACTAGGGACAATGATGCGATTAAATATTTTAATCAGTTGAAAGCCCTATTTAAAATATGTTGGGTTTTTTAGTGTATAATCACCTGAAAATAGTATGAAACAGAGCAGGTGTGTCAAACTCATTTTAGTTCAGGGGCCACATATTGCCCAGTTTAATCTCAAGTTGGCCAGACCGGTTAAACCATTGCATAATAACCTATAAATAAAGACCCCTTTTTCCCTTTTTTTAGCATAAAGAAGTCCATTCTGAGAACGTTCATCCATTTACAAAACAGATGATGAACAGTCCACCATATCCTCAGAAAAACATGTCCAAATTCAACAGTATGTCTCAGTTTTTCCACATTCAGTACTACTCACTGTCGTTACATGTGCATTTTTTTTCATAATTTTCCACTACAGTGGAAGCTGTTGAAGAAGCAGGTTAAGTCATCCCCTGCCTTACAAACCATTTACAATCTGAAGTTCTGTCAGTGCCTCAGCAGCAGGGTGCCACCCATATTGTTTTAAGACAGAAGTCTGAAACAGATTCTTTTATACTGAAACTGCTGGTTGACAATATTTTGCACAATGTTCAGTATATTTAAATATGACCACAGACAGTGTTCATTGCTATTTAAACCTCTCCTCCTTCATATGCATCAATATCAGGTGTGTAAAGTCATCCAGTGGGCCAGATTGGACCCTTTGGTGGGAAGATTCTGGCCTCTGGGCTGTATGTTTGACACCCCTGCCTTAGAGTAAGCTGTTTATTTACTACATAGGGAGCGGGTCCTTGTCCACAGAGAACACCATGTTGTACCATCATGTTTCTACAGTACCCCAGAATGGACAAGCCAAACACTGGCTCAGGATAGGGCCATTTGTGTTTTTGTGTTGGCCACTGTAGTTAGAAGTCTCTCTGTGACTTTCTTTTTTTTTACTGTAAAACTGCTTTATTCAGTGTTCTGCCACTTTGCCATTTATTTTGGAGAGGAGGAGACCTCTGCAGATAATTCAGCTCCCTGTAAAAACTTCCTGCATGTCTGGATCTTAAGGTATCAGAGAAAAAAGGTCAACATACATTAGCAGGCGTTAGGCTAGTGGCATGTCCCTGTCTTGCCAAACAGCATCATAGAAACACTGATTTGTTACATGAAACTCCTTTATTGAGTGTTTTTGCTGGTTTAAATCACCAGGCCCTTTGTTTTGGAGAGGAACAGACCTCTGTGGATAATTTGTCTCCCTGTAAAAACCACCTGAATGTCTGGATGAGAAATAAGAGGAGCACATATTAACAGGCACTGGGCTAGCAGCCCGTCTGTGACATGCCAAACAGCACTGGGGATACACTGATCTGTAAGGTGAAGCTGCTTTATTCAGTGTTTTTACTGGTTTAAATCAATGTATCGGTTTGTTTTGGAGTGGAAGAGACCTCTGAACACTGGAGGACTCACTACCTGGAGAAGTTTCAGCTGGTTGCAATCTGCAGTCCTCACCACTAGACGCCACTAAGTCCCCTTAAATCTTATACAAAAAAGGAAAACTGGAAATACACTTATTTGATTTCTTGCTGAGAATTTGATGAGAAGACTGATACCACTCTTTATTCTTTGGTCTGTATCCTTTATATCTGTCAGATATACAGCTACAGCCAGCAGCCGTAAGCTATCACTGCACCCTGGAGTCTATTTCAGCCAAGAAATAGTCCAGCACATCACTGCCCATAAAACTACAACCTGTTGTTTGAACACTTCATTTTTTGTAAAGATATAACATGTCAATTATAGTATACTATAGTAAAGTATAGTATAGCAGTTTAATTAACTTTTGTAGATTTTTCCGTTGGATTGGGGACACTGTTTGTCTTTGTCAGTGACTAAAAATCATAACCCTTGTGTTTTAATTCTCCTCTAGTGAACGAAAGCACTCAGAATTTTGAATCTATAGTGTTTTTATGTTTTCTCAAAAGCCCTGAATCTTTGCTGTTGCCTTAAGAGATCTAATATAATTGAACAAATGTTCTTGTGTTGGCATAATATTCAATTCAGAGTACTGGAGACCAAGTTTATTTGGCATTATTCGGGATCCTTGATTTGCAGTTAGAGCAGCCCAGATTAATACAGCACTGATTCAAATGTGGCAGATCTGTAAATAAACATTTATTCTGTGAACTCCACTCCAGCATAGTAAAATAAAAATAGGTTTCAAGATTAGTAATGTTTTTTTACACCAAATTCCTACCCTGCCTTTGTTATGTAACTTAAAAATAGTAACATCAGGCAGTTGTTGCCTTTTTTTTTAGGTGGCAGCAGAGGAAATTACTCATCCTCAACATTTGGTTTTGTTGTGTTTTCAGGATGACAAAGACAGGAGGAGAACAATTAGATAGAAAACAGGATGTTGACTCTACAGGATTGATTTTTTCCTTGTCGACTCTTTTTTTTTTAACCAAATGATTAAACTCACAAGTCAGTCTTTAGACGCTTTGCTTAACTAAAGACTGATGACTTTCTCCCTGATTTTGTATTTAGATGGGCGGATACAATTTCAGAGTTTAAAAAAAACTCCCTACGTTGCAGAACCAATAGTAAATCCGCAAGGCGTTCCTTTGGTGGCTCGCTGAACTCTTGTGCTCGTAAAAAACATAATCCGACTAGAAACATGTGTAGCGGTACAAAATGGCTCAAGTCGCTGTAAGTCCTTCATTTCCACAATCTTGTGGACTAAGCACACGTTTGATAAAACAGAGTTAAATCTCTCGGCATCCATTTTCAAGCTCTCTGTGTGTTTGTTGCCTTGCGGACGAGAAAAGGAGGAGCGCACATTTCCGGGAGGGTGTGTCCTTTTCAAAAATGCAAGAGGCGTTGCTTTGTTGCCGGCCGTTTTCACCAGTGTGTTAAACACACTTTAGAAAGGAGTGTCCCCAGACTATTAGAAGGCAGAGATCTCTGATTGTCTGGTGGCGAGACTACCAAATGATGTACAGATTTTTAAGCACTCTATTAAGTCAAATGCTTTGAAAAATTGCGCACTAAGCCATCACGTTCTCACATTTCGACCTCGTCACATATCGATGTTTTGGTCATGGACTTTACACGTCCACATACGACGTGCAAGGTACCCTGAGCGCATTGGTTGTTGATGTTCTGGGGCACCATGTCAAATTCTCTTCTGTCAAGATACACCTCCATTTTTACAGGAAATTTAAAGTTTACATACAGACTCTTTCAAAATAAACGCACTACGTCAGTAAAACACCGTGATTTGACTTTTTTTTTTTTTACTTTAGCACCAAACATGGTTAGCTTTAGGCAACAAACACACGTGGTTAGGTTTAGGAAAAAAGAACAGGGTTTGGCTTTAGAATCGTACGGGATACGAACACCACTCCCTCGGGTGAAAGTCCACCACCACTCGGACTTTTGCCACCTTAACTTTCATCCTTGTCCTGCCGTGTTTCCCTCTGATGCCACCGGGCACTGTTAAACTATAATGCAACCGGCCGCATATCATGCCGATGTTAAAGGACACCTATTTTCGGTGGTTTGTGGCGCCTCAAGTCACTGCCCAAGACCTGGATTTCGACAACTTCAGAATGAGACCATGCTCCCTAAGCTGTCATAAATGGGGACAAAAATCTCCCCAGGGGAGCATACCCCCAACCCCCCTATACTCAAGCTGAGCTCTGAATGTTTAAAACATCTTGCTCCGCCCTGTCACACCCCAGGTATCAATAAGCTGCTTACAGTCAAGAAAGAAAGATGTGATTTAATGACATTCAGTAGGTGAAATAAATTCAAAAACAGGTAGTACTCGAGTGCCATAATGTCATGTAGCATTGTAAAACATCTGACAGTTCCCACTGGCTGCTCTCACTTTATAGCATGAGGTAATAAATTGGACCGCAATAACTTCACACTTTGGATTATGTCCAAGTAAGTAGGGGAGATTTTGAATGGCAGTGCTTCTGTTCACAAGTCATTGCACATTTTGGTTATGCTTGGAAAACATTAAACCGAGGTCTGCGGTCTGTCTGTCTCCGTCTGCATCATGCTTTCCCATCCATTCTTCCCAATAGTCCAGATTGCCTAACATAATACCTGACTGACTGGATAGCTAGCTATACAGCCCGGGAGGGCCTTGGCCTGAGTGGCTGGCTGATTTACAAGCATTCTGGGTGGCTGGCTCAACACAGACAAACCCTGAATCCCCTACTGGGCTTGCTGGGCTTACTGGGCGGACCGGCTCCTCATCTTCCTACAGTGCAGACAGACAAAGGTTGGTCTGTTCCTCTGGGAGCCAGCAGGCAGCGACTGCCACTTCCCCTGACCGGGAGAGGCAGACAGAGAGAAGGGGGGAAAGTGAGATAGATGAAGAAATTGATGTTTTGAGAGGAAAGGGAGAGGACACAGAAAGATAAAGAGCTGAACAGAAAAGACAGAGGGAGGTTTTTAACAACTGAGGGCTGAGAGGAAACTGGAAAAAGACACGGAGGATTATAAAAAATTAGAGGAGGGAAAGAGCTCAGTGTAGAGAACAGGTCTGCAGGTCAGGCACTGCTTATTAGCTGTATATAGTCCAATATGGTTCTGGTGTAATGACCCACAGTCAATCAAAATGTTGCTTTCTATTGCCCTTTTCACAAAGTATTTGCCTCACAGCCTTCTGAGCAGTCACGACAGGAACAATCCACTCTAAATGTTAACAACACGATCAACAATCTCCATGGTTGTTTCTTTTTTTCACAGTGGCAGTGGCATTTTGCTGCAGCTCGCCTGCGAAACAAGACACCTCTCCCTCCTCCATCTTCCCTCCTTTCATCTCTCCCTCTGCTCTGTCCATCTCTTCAGTGCCTACAATGGCTCCTCACCTCTCTCCTCTTGGCCTCCAGCCTCATCCATCTGCCCCAGCAAATAGCTGCTGTCGTGTAAAGACCAGCTGGGATCATTTGGATTCCCCCAGACTAATTTTTCAGATTTCTACCTTGTTACAATGCCTCACACTTCATTCAATTCTCTTTTGAGAACACAGCAGACAGTATGTTACAGCTTATTTCTTATGATTTCAGGCAAATTCACACAATTTGATTGTGAGCCCCAGGAGAAAGGAAATTTTGTGTTGCAAACAGTTTTGAGTCCAAGTTCAAAGGAAGTCACAAGTACATTAGCTAATAGGGGAGAGCGGGGTCAGTTGGGACAGAAAGACAGTTGGGACGGTGCCTTTTTAGCATGTTAGAAAGCAACTATGTCCAGACCATTTACCATACTCATACTCAGCCACACTCTCCTCACTTTTAACCTCAAAGTGAAGACCTTCTGACTGGTCCTCACGTTTTTCATTTCAGATCCTCAGCATTTTATTGTCATTACTGTTCAAGTAGTCTGTATTTAATGGAAGGTTATTTAATGTCGACACAAAAAAGTGCCCCTACTTCTGCCAGTTAGAAGCTAGCCTCCTTTCAGCCCCCAAAAAATACTAATGAGGCTCTAACAAAAGTTCAGTCGGGAAGACGATACTTTTCATGCTCAGGCTCTAAGTTTTCTTTCTCACTCTGCCATTCACTCCTTGCACGTATGCCCACTCACTGTCTCTAGGTGTCATTGTCTGGGTAGGTCAATTGAGTCATCAGCTGATTCACAATCAACCAATAGCACAGCGACACACCTTCTCTGCCAGCCTATCATCTTACTGCTCCTCATTTTAAATATGGCTCCTTCTCTGCTGTAGTTATTTCTCACTGCCGTCGTGCGCGCCCTCCACCTCCCCATCACCACCCAGTCTTTACGGATTCATCAGCCTCAGTAGTCGGCAGCCTCAGAGTCATCAGCCACCACCACTACCATCAGTGTCTGGACTCCATGGGGGGATTTATCCTGCTGCTGCTCAGATGTCCCTCGATCACAAAGTATCTTCCTCTGGTGTCCAAGCACCAATGACCTCTGTTAAATCTTACTCAGCACAAATCATCTGTTAATCTATACACTCATATTCTGTATTAAATATGATCTTTACTTCATTTTTCTGTCTCTCCTGATTGAAATGTTTGCTGTGGCCTACATGACCCTCCTACACATTTCTGAATTGTAGGCTAATTTGTTTAAGAAATGTCAAATACTTGATGAAAATGTAGAACTTCCTACGGAATAGACAGTTTGTTTAGCTTAGCATAAAAAAGAGACAGCGAGCCCCGTCAATAAGTTGCCAGTTTTACACCTTGGTTTTTGTAATAAATAAACAAGATATTCTCAAAGTTCTGAACCGTTGCTGCTACATGACTATGGCATGGGGAAATTTCACTTCCAGTGCCACTTGTACCAGTGCAGAGAAATACTCTATAAAATGGCAAATTAAAATTGTTTTCTTCACAACATCAATGTGCCACTATGCCAAAGAGCTGCTATGTGACTGGTTGTACGACTACCAAGAACAAAAATCCAAGTCTCAGTTTCATGTCATACCAGTTGAGGAATTGAAAAGACAAAAAGGTCAGCGGCCATCAAGAAGGCTCACCTAAATGCCGATGGAAGTATAATCAGACACCGGTCACACTTATGTCTGCTCTACCCATTAGTCATATATTTAGAGATGCACAATAATATCGGCACATCATCAGCTCAATATCAGCTTTAAAATGAACAATCAGAATCGGCCAATATGCTTTTTCTTATCTCATACAATGAACAAATATTATATTGAAAAGTATTGTATTTCATGTCTCCATCTGCTGGTGGGCCATCACGATAAAAGTATGCATGCATTATATGATGTTAATTCCACTACAGGAGAGACTTGATCATCACTAAAATGAGGTAGAGAAAAAAGTGATTAAAGCAACATCAGAATTGGTTATCTGTCAAATGAGTTGTAATATATCGGCATATCGGATATCAGCAAAAGATCCACCATTGTGCATCTCTACATGTAATAGTGATACTCCGACCTGGCGTTTGGTCTTGCATTTTGGCAGTCATTGCAGTCTCAGGGTTGGCCAGTTTAAAGTACTTTAACTTACTCATACTTTATTTGTTTTTTAAGCTAGGGTGAAGGTAGTGGTATCATGTACACCTGGTTCAGCCTGCTACCAGCTCAGCTAACCCACTGCTGGCTGTGTCTTCATATTCAGTGGACAGGCATGAGGGTGGTATCAATCTTCTCATTTAACTCCTGTCAAGACAGTGAGTAAACGCTGTTCCCAAAATGTCAAACTATTGCTTTAAGGGAGGGAGGAACGCGGGTTGTGAAGGTGAAACTTTTCTCTAAGCACTGGTCTCATTTTGAGTTTCTGAAAGGTGACATTTTGGGTGATATGTTTTCACTCAGCAACGGTGACACTCCTCTTCGCCTCGTCTTCCCCTCCTCCGCTGCTCTACCCCTCCATCTCTTGTGTCCCTGCTCACGATTCAGCCTGCTTCCTTCCTTCTTTTCCTCAAACTCAAAAAAATCTGCCTCATCAAACTGTGGATTTTACTGAAAACGTTGCCTCTTGCTGGGTTATTGCATGTTCCTGTGCATCTCTTTTATGTGGTTTCTAATGAATGCGAGCCTCATAAAAGGGTCTTACGGTAAAGTCTGTCTGTGGTACTCAAGAGTGACCTTACACTGCTTAATGGCATTTTTATCATCTGTGCCATCACTATATGTTCCTATAGGGATTCCCAGTCTGTCTGTGGTACTCACTACAGTGTCTGTGATTTGTGTCTTTTAAGTCTTAAATGGCTAATCAGTTTTTTAAATCCCATACAGCATGGCAGGATATTACTGTAAACTCCTGTACCAGGCTATTCTGGTGTGTTTGTGTTATATATTTCCTTCCTTCTTCCTGCTATTTTTACATATTTAGGCTTCTCTCGTGGACTATGAGGATTTACTACGCCTTGTTCTTCATGAGGGATCATTCCCATCTCATTCCTCTCTTCTTCACGACCATGATGCCAACAGCTGGGAGAGTGGACCACATCTGGCATGCAGCTGGCCACCATAGAAAGACAGACAGAGCGTTGGGACTGAGAGGAGAGTGGGAGAAAAGAGGAGAGCAGAGGAGCAGTGAAGGGCGATGGTGCGATAAGAAAATCTATATGAGGTATATTAAAGGTTGTTGAGTGCGGCAGAACCAAAGCGAGGGACGGGAGGAGAAGCAGAAGGTACAAAACACACAATGAAACAAGGAGCAGAGTAAAAGAACAGATGAATGACACCTGCAATTTGAGAAAACAGAGATATAGAGAAGATGAGAGTGATAACAGACTGATGGAAGGATAGCAAGATAGGAAAAGGGGCAGCACCCAGGAGGGTTGGACCGATGGAGGCAGAGAGAGGAAAGGAGTACAGTCATGTGGAGTCAGATGCTCCTAATCAGCTGTGTTGCTGTCAGAGCGCCTCGCCATAGCAACCATGAGTCATAGCACCAGTAAACAGACAGAATGTTTTATAAACCGAAAGCCTCGCTGGCTCATTCGCTGTGGCATCACTCTACGTTTTACAAGCATACTGTAGCAGGAGGAGAGCCCCAAACTGATCAGCACAGAATATAACACGTGCTGCTCACAGGAGGTCCCTCAACCAGTCATTTTTACAGCTGGATTACAGTCAACTTTACAAGAACAACCTGTAGGAGTCTGTGAGGCAGAAAAACAAAGGATTCCTTGTTTTACCCTGGCATCAGTGATGGATTTAAGCAGGGGGAGTCAATTCTCCGAAAGCAACTGTCACCAAAACTGAAGAAAAGAAACTACTAGTGAACTTCACATTTCCTGGGACAAAGCAGTGACTGATGTCCGGCAATAGAGTTTTATTTGGTCAGCGTGCTCCCCTGACGTGATTTTGTTGTTGGAAGATGTCGCTTCCAAATGGATTCTCTCACTTCCTTTGTTTCATCTTTGCTCTCTATCACAAACTGCATGATCACATTAGGGCCACACGCTGACGCCCCTGACTGAAGACCGTAATTTACTGTAGTGACCAAAGACCTGCTGAAAATCACTATAAAGTTAATGCATTTATAAAACTGTGACAACACACTGCTGCAATGACACATCAAGAGCACTATGTTCCTTTAATCCTTTTTATTAGCCAATAATAACTTTATCCTTTTACCAGGATTTATAGCTCTGGAACAACAGCTGAGCAAAGTAGCTGCTGCCATATAAGTAACAATAGAGGACTTTAGTATTAAATTATTAAATAACTGTTAGCTCAGTGTATCAATTTATTGGGCATTAAACAGTAGCTTGAAAAACGCAATATATAATGTGATAAATCAGGGCTGAGCCATATGGAGAGAATCAAATAATATCACAGTATTTCTGACCAAATATCTCAGTATCAATGTTAGATCAATAATGTAGGGTGGACAAAGGGTCAGGAAAGAGGATATAATGACTACGTGGGTAAAGGCAATCAGTAGAGCAGCTAGAACAGTCTGGTAAGTTCAGAAAATCACATCAGTTTACTTTAATGCAGCCTTTAAAATCAGGAAAAGACAACAGGATATTATAATAATACTGATACATACTGATAATAAGATTAAGAGCTTTTAAAATATCCAACAATTGAGCATAGTGTTACTTCAGGCAGGACATGATGTCAAGCTCAGCTCACATCCCGGCTACATCAGCTGATCTCAAACAGCCCAATCAGCTGATGGAGCAGCTGACTGATGGAAGGGAGTCAGCTGATAGATCACATGATTCCTTTCTATGCAACCAGTTGGTGAATCTTATTCAGGGCTCCCTATTTAAACTGCTCTGGCCTGCCTACTGTTGCTGCTTCCTCTGTAAGCCGCTTTGCAACCTGCCTCCATCCCAGCTCCTCCTTTTTATGTTGTATCTGACTTATCAGTGTCATTCCTGTTTGTCATTGATGCTGCTCTGTTCTGTTCCCGTGGGGTCTTTGCTGCTGCTCTCCCTGCCTTAGGCTTTCCATGTAAGCGCATGGAAGGGTAGGGAGGTTTGCTCTCTCTGCCTCAGGCTTCCCTCCTTTGCACGTGGAAGGGCAGATGGGTTTGCTCTCTCTGCCTTAGGCTTTCCACATAGGTGCGTGGAAGGGCAGAGAGGCCCCAGAACAGAGCCATACCACCAAATATAACACTGCAAATTGAAATACAGTTTTCTTTGACTTAAGTGTTCCTCACTGAAATGACATACAGTATATCAGCCAATAATCATTTCTTTATATATGCATGGCACATATAAACAGGTATGGAGAGAACTTGTCTGTTTACAGGTCTTGGGGAGAACTACTGCACATGTGGAAAAAAAGTAAAGCCTTTTGTGGCTCAAGAGGGAGCTCCACAAAGTCTGATTAATTGCCTCAAGTGCAGTAAGCTAATATCAGCTGATTTATCAGTCTGGACAATTTTTTGGTGGAGCTCTAATAAGCACTGCTTAAATTTACATTTCATAAGTATATCTGCAGAATAACGCCTGAGTCACCATCACTTCCCCAGTTCATTCCTCCACCCTGAGTAGACTTTTCAAGCAGGTCTGATCCACAGTTGTGTTCCTCGACCTTTGTTTTGTCAGGCCCTGTCAGGTTGTGCCACATGCACCCCAGAGCATAAGCAGTCACTACTAGTACATGCACACAGACACACAAAAAATACATGTGCACCAAAACAAAAGTGAAGGCATGTACCCGCTTTCTGCCATGACTCATTCTTTTTTTCACCTGGAGGTAACTTGTGGCTGCTTTCCCACATAAACTGAAACTTACCCTCTTTGTCCCTCTCTATCTGGCTCACACACACACACATGCACACACACGTGCATACAGAGCTTAATTCCTATATGTGTCCACTATCGGCAGAGAGCTGCTATCAGCTGTCCTCCATCCCTCACTGTCTCTGGGTCTCCGACTGCTTCAGACAGGCCCGTGCAGCTATAGAACACACACCGCACAGATGCACGCAATCAACCATAAAAAAACGCTTAAGTGTTGTCACCCCGCTCCTCCACCCCCACCTCACTCACTGCCACCCCTCTCTTTCTCTCTCCCTATCCACTCTTCACATAGCACAGTGAATAGGCCCCTCTGTGCTCTGGAAGATTTAACTTGGGTTCTGTCTGTCGCTAACAATCTCCCTCCCTTGACGTTACTCTGAAATAGTGCAGCGGAGGAGCCGGCCTTGTATTAAATAGTGTTTTTTTCCACGCCGTAAGACCAAAACTCAGCTGCACTCACACACTGTGCAGGCTTTGAATAATAACAGAAGAGTGCGGTGGAAAGTCGTCGTACGTGGGATGTGGGTACTGTAAATAACACAATATTAGAAAATAACAACGCCAACGCTTCTCTGATGCATCACACTGAAGACAGGCCATCTGGGCTCATTTACCTCCATGTATAGATCAGATGGAGAATCCTGACAATGCGATCATGATTTCTTTTAACCCCAGGATAGTTGCAAGCATACTGTTTTTCTAGTATCCTGCCACACTTTCACACAGCTAAACATAATCAGACAGGAGATATGGACTCAGCGCCTTGCTCAAGGACACTTTAATAATGATTATGAGGCCTCCATACTCCATGTTTTTCCCCTCAAATGTTACCAGTGGAGTAACGGAGGGGAGAAATAATTAATTATTGTGTAATTCTTTAATTCTGCCATGAATCTCACACTGAGGCTGTGTTAAGCCTCCTCTGCAGGCAGGCAACACTTCCTCTAGAAATCTTGCAAAGGCAGCACACAAGTGTGTTCACACTGCAGAAGGAGGTACGGAGTAAAATGCATTCTGTATTGGACGTTCACAGTAGGTGTTAGGTGTAATTTGGGACAAACCATGTGAAAACAATTGACAAGCAGCGAGCAAAGCTGTTGCTAAAAGCTTGGAAAAAGGATATAGATCAGATCAGAGCCTGAGGGAGGGATGTGGTGTTTCAGAGGCTTGTTTTTTTTAGCATTGTAGCTTTTCTGCACGCAAGTCCCTCATCGAGCTGTTGCATCTGAGCGTCAACTGCTAAACAGGCTGAAATAGGTCATCACTGAAAAATAAATCAAGGCGCCAATGAGACAAAAAAATGCAACCCTCGCAACCCAAAGTGACGGTTATCAGTTGCGATGAGCACTTCACTCGGAGTTGGAGCTGCTGAGAAAGACCCATTTCCACTTTCCTTGTTATCTGCAGAGAAAAACGTCACTGAAGCAAAGGGATAAACTCCTGATCGCCTGGGAAACAGGCGTGAACACACACGCACACAAGCCAGTAAGCATCCCTCTACACACACGCATGGTCAAACACACAGAATAAAATCCAAACCGCCGCCTTCACACATGAGTGTCCACTAGACAGGCATTCAAATCCAATGCTCCGATCATTTATCAATCCAGATCAACATAATGGGCAGCAATAAGAGCGCATCCAATGCATACAAACACACACACAGGACAATAGGCCTATGTCTTTACACTGTGAGTATGCCATTAGCGTGTGCAGTAATGGAACTATATGGGGGGAAAGGAGTGGTTGCATTTAACTAGCCTGCAGAAATCAGATAACTCCACTCAGCACATACTGAAGGCACTTAGGCATCAGACAGCAGAGCTGGAAGTGTGTGAGTGAGGGAGTGACTGAGCAGCAGGATGACGTGGACATAAATTTTAGAAGACAAGTACATCTTCTGTGTCGGAGGTTCTGTGCAGACTGACAAGATCACATCCAATGAGGAGAGGAGTTTCTGCCACAAATTAAAGACAGCAACTGGGGAACAAATGGTTTCCAGAGTCCCTGTTGGCTAATTCCCACTTTTGTGCTCTGCTCTGTTCAGTCCATCTCTCTATTGTTCTTTAACATTGTCACTCACTTTCTTTCTGTCTCTTTCTAATATCCGTTGTATTGTCTTTCTCTCTCCTCCTCCTCAGCACCCTGCTGTCTCTAAAGCACTTCCTCTTTCCACTCATCCCTTTCTGTCTCCACTCTCTTCACCATCTTTTAAGTGCTTTAAATCCCATTATCATATTCTATTTATTTAATTAATCACACTGCCAGAAATAGAATTCTGTAGTCAAGTTAAAGGTTTCAGTTGCAGGGTTTAGTTTCATTCATTAACACCCACACACACAAATTAAACCTGCACAGTACTGATGGAACACTGTGAAGCCTCTAAATACTATCATCCAATGTGCAGCATAGCAGTCATCTCTGATAACATACCACAGCGTGGTTGTAAACATAATTTACGGCTTGATTGTAACTTTTTGTGTTTGTTCTCTTTCTCCGTAAAGGCTCAACAACTTGTGTTTTCAAAGAGGAGCTGATTACCAACCAGAAATCCAGTCATAAACCAATAAAACACTTCCTCTTAACTAGACAGGCTCCTGACCTGCAGTCTAATAAAGTGTCCAGAGGTCGGTGTGACTGGTTCTGAGGAAGCGCAGTGTGGCTGCCGGCAGTAGCAGGGCCGGGGCTGGAAGTGGAGCCGCTTGTTTAGCAGACCCACCCTGACCAGCACAAAGGGGGGCAACGCCCTCCTCTGCCACCAGCCAACCCAGACAGCACTGTGATTGGCCAGCTGGATGACCTTTGATCCCCGCTGTATTGTGGTCTCAGCTGCGCCAACCCTCCCCCTTGTGTGTGTAAGTGTGTGTGTGTGGACAACAAAAGACAGCCAAGTCCTAATGCAGCAATCAGAGCAGTGGGAGAGGGGAAATGGTCTGAGGGGAAATGGAGAGTGTGTAAGTGTGTGCATTTATGTGTGTGCACTGCTGTTTGGGTGGGGGTGGTGTAATTATGTTGTAGTTCTGATGACTGAGTTGCAACACTGATTAGCTACATCAGAACCCATTTATATCGAGCAGCCCCTTGGTTTGGACTTCAAAATCTGGCACCTCTCTCTTCTATCCCCAGCTTGAGACCAAATATAACCTTCCTCTAGGCCTTTCTGAGCCAAACTTGGTCATTTTGGCCCCATTTCTGGACCAAACCTACCCTTCCTCTAGCCTGATTTCCAGACCAAACTTAGCCCTCCTTCAGCCCCAGCTTCAGGGCAATGGCTGCCTTCCTGTAGACCTTGTTCTGGACCAATCTTAGCTTTCATCCAGCCCCAGTTCTGAACCAAACATAGCTTTTTTTGGCTCAGTTCTCCACCATACCTAACCTTCCTCTAGCCACATTTCCAGACCAAACTTAGCCATCCTTCAGCCCCAGCTCCAGGCCAAATATTGCCTTCCTGTAGGCCCTGTTCTGGACCTATCTTAGCCTTCTTTAGCCCCCCGGTCTGGACCTAACCTAACCCCTCTCTAGCCCCAATTCTGGAGTAAATGCTTTTTAGCCCCAGTTCTGAACCAAACCTAACCTTCCTCTTGCCTCATTTCTAGACCAAACAAAGCCTCAGATCCAAGCTAAATATTGCCTCCCTGTAGGCCCCGTTCTGGACCAATCTTAGCCTTGCTTTAGCCCCTAGGTCTAGACCAAACCTAATCATCCTCTAGCCTCATTTCCAGACCAAACTTAACCCTCCTTCAGCCCCAGCTCCAGGTCAAATATTGCCTTCCTATAGGCCCTGTTCTGGACCTATAGTCTTCCTCCAGCCCCAGACCAAGATCAACCCAAGCCACTCACTGGCCCCACCTCTGGACCAAACCTAACCTTTCTCTGGACAAGCTAACCCAAACTTTGAACCAGAACTGGCTACTTTTAGCCCCAGGACCAGACTTAGCCTTTCTCTAGCCTCAGCCGTAAAACCAGACCAAACTTAGCCTTGCTTTAGTCTCAATATCCACACCAAATCTAGCTCCCTGTAGCCCAAGCCTATATAGCCTAATCTAGCGTATGGTCCAGACCAATTTAACTAACCTAGCTTTTAGCCAAAGCCAAGCCGACCTCTAGCTGCAGCTAAAGACTAAATCTAGCTTCCCATTAGCCCCAGCTATAGACCAAACCTAGCCAACCTCCAGCCTAATCTTAGGCCAAATTTAATGCTTCAGGAAACCCAGTCCTGGGCCAAACCTAGCCCTCCAGCCTGGCCCGGGAGCTGTCTATGCAGGTGGTCTAGGGCTTGTGGGCTGAGACACCCTGAGCCCTGCACCTACACTCTTAATACACCCCATGTGACACGCTCGCTCTCTCTCTCTCTCTCTCTCTCTCTCTCTCTCTCTCTCTCTCTCTCTCTCTCTCCCTCTGTCTCTGGAGGCAGTGGGTCAGGGTAGACCACCCCCTAACAGCATGACTGGCTGTCTGAGGAATGCCATGTCATGGAACAGATGGAGCTCCACAGACAATAGAGCCGCATGCATTTACTGGGCCTATATATGAAGGCATGTGCCAAGTGTTGTAAATGCATGTGTGCATTATAGCTGCAGTCTCGAACATTTTTCCCCTCCTCTCATGCTCTTTGAATCTCCCATTTGTGCCAGGGAACAAGAAGTGTGGGAGAAATCACGGGAAGCTGCAGCAGCACTTTTTTTCCTCTCCCCCCCAACACATAATAACAAGCCCTGAAGAACTTTGAGCATGATGCAATCAAGTCCAAAAGACACAATTAACACCACAGCATGATGCAACGGGGGGAGATAGAGAGGATGCTGCAGACAGGTAGAATTATGTGTCTTACATATTCAAACTCAGGGCGCGTGTTTCGGTGGCCATGCTGTCCTGGAGATAATAGGCTACCTGCAAACCTATGGAGCAATAATCACCCAATAATCAACCAGCCAATATCACATTATCTCATTCCCACGCCAATAATGACGCAATAAGGTGCAGTCTTTACAACAATCGGGGTCTAAGCATCATAATAAGGAGCTATAGGCCTGCAAAGTTTAAGCTTTTTATATATGTGGCATCATTAGAATATTCCTATAAGATAATATTCACATTGAGACTATCTGTGTGCTGGTAGTTGTGTGTGTAAGAGCCGATCAGAGTCCTACTAGAATACTTAGTTCCCCTTCGTTATGGATTAGGGATGTAAACCGCTATCAAAGGCTGGAGCTGCCACATTTCATTCATTTCACGCATATGGGCCCAGTGGCGAGATCCATATCCAAAAGCGTTGCAGTTGTATCCAAACATTATGATCACCCCACAACTCACACATCGAGCATTCAGTGTCATCCCCAAGTGGATCGCACACTTCTTAAACTGCGGATTCATTCATTATAAAGACATTATACCGGCTCTCCGAATAACCCTGGGAAGTGTCAGTAAATAGGGATGCCAGATTTGACGGGAATCCAGTGAACTCACCCAAGAGAACGACGGATGATCGGCTCCCCGCTCCTCCTCTGTGTAAATCCAGGACCCCGGACAGAAATATATTACACACAAGAATAATCTGTAATGGGTAATTTCACAAAATCTTCTTCATCCGCACTGTGGAAGCGATGTATGGAGGCGATGTGGAGCCGCAAACCAACCTGGTCGGCGCGTAAACACACATACACGTAAAATAAAATAGAATAAAATAAGATAAAGGCTTACAACAACGATCTTAAGGAGATTTCGGTGAAATTGGTGTATCTGTAGTACTCTCGGATGCTTTGGTTGTTGACTGTGTACTTACTGGGCTGCTTCCCCCGGCTCCACCCGCTAACCCAGCCTTCCCAGTGCGCCCATTGGCACAGACGGCCGGACATGCAAATCCACTCTTCCCATTGATGTTTTCCAGAGAAGAAAAGCAGGGCTCGGTTACAGTTGCTCCACTGCGCCACCGTGCGGTGTTTTAGCCACTGTGATGATGGAAACTGTCCTGTTTGTGGAGGGTAGTTGCAGCCAGTGAAGTACTCAGATCCTTTACTTTAGTAAAAATAGAAATATCATGGTCTAAAAATACTCCATTACAAGTGGACGTCCTGGATTCAACATTATGCCAAAGTAAAAGTACAGAAGCAGCAGCACACTATTTGCAAGATGCTGGCCACTTACAGTATCAAAATTAGTCTTTACATCATGCAGAATGCTTTCTTAACCAGTGTTATATCCTCCTGAGACCTGAACTTTAGTTGGGTATGCATTTTTAATTTCTCCAAACTATTTGGGCTCAGTAGGACCTGATAAGTAGCCTATGAAACACTAATGAAGTCAAAATGTCTTCAAAGGAGTATTTCCTAATAAACAGCATCTAATTTGTTGTAATATCAAACTATAAACATCATCAGTCATAAATAAACAAGTTTCAACGATAAAATGTGATCAAGTTTTGGACCGTGTCCACTTTTGTGTCGAGATCGGCTGCAGAACGACTTGGCAGAGATGGCTGCCATCTTGTTTTTATATGGATCAGTGCATTGTGGTCTCACTACCACTGGATGACACAAGAGTCCACAAACGAGGACAACAGGTCTGAGTTAAGTAGAATTAAGTATAAGGTCTAAACTGAGATGTCTTCATATGAGGACACAGGGTCTCAGGAGGATATTATTCAGAATCAGGATCTGAATCAGATATATCACCAAGTAGTTTTTCACTTATGAGGGATTTGCTTTAAACATACAATAAACATATTGAGAGAAACTAAAATAAGTAAGTAATACGTACTGCAACACTCAAGAACTTTGCACCCCTGATCAAAATTTTGTTTACCGTGAGAAGTTAAGTAGGAGTAGATGAACCGATTTCCAAAAGGCATGGAGTTAAAGATGGAACATTTCTTCAATATTTTAAGCAAGACTACTTTTTAATGTCAATCTCTTACAATTTCAAAATAACAAAAAGTGAAAAGGACCTGAGGCAAAAGTTTGTTCACCTTGCATGGTCAGTTCATAGTTGCGCCCCCTGTGGCAAGTATCACAGCTTCTAAACGCTTTTTGTAATCAACTAAGAATCTTTCAGTTCTTGTTTTACCCATTCTTCTAAAGTAACTAGTAACTGTCAGTGTCAGATAAATGTAATGGAGTAAGAAGTATAGTATTTCCCACAATGTATTTGAGTGAAGTAGAACGTAGCATAGATACTCAAGTAAAGTACAAGTCCCTCAAAACTGTATGTGCAGTACAGTACTGGAGTAAATGTGCTCAGTTACTTTCTACATCTGCTTCCCACTGGGTGAACAGCACCAGGGGCTCACAGATGAAAGCCAGACATGGCGTGCACCAAAAAATCGACAATCAGACTTACACATGTGGGTCGCCAATTTCCCATTTCCAAAGAGTTCATAAGCACGTTTCAAAGTTTCTCCAATCAATTCTGTTTTTTAGATCACAACTTTGGCGTGGAAAGAGGTGTACGCCTCTTTCAGGCCTTGTTTTGTGCAAACGCAGTGTTTATAAATGAGACCCCAGGAGGTTAATTAAGGAACCAGTGCCTTGCTCAGGGTGCTTTTATAAATGCATCCTATTTAATAATGCCATACTGGTTATGGTCCATTAAGTGTTCAGCCTTAATATCACTTTACATTAATGGTATAAATATAATGGAGTCATTTCATATCATTTGATTTGTTCATATTTGATTTAATTATATAAACTCTCAGTTTTATTTCCCAGTACAAAGACCAAAGGCATTTTAATTTTGAGATTTTGTTTCAAAGCCCTCTACACGCTGTCAAGAATAAAATGCCAGTGATTGAATGCTGAATCCATTATTTTTGTTAGCCTGAAATGAGTCAAATTCAAAGTCTGCTCCACTTAAAAACATGTCTTTTTGTTACCTCATTTAAGCATCGCTGTAGAGAATGATGCATCTGCAAGGCTGTTTTCAAAATTCATCTGCTGATGGAGCAAAGTCTTTCTGTACTCACCTTGAATGTTAGATATTAGATTAACGTAAATATCCACAATACTAGCTCCAGCCCTATTAGTAATTATTAAAGTGATACCATATTTGCAAAAGTAAAAAAAATGAAAACAAGAAAATACAACAAGGTTTCTGTAACCAGTAAACATTCTTGTGGAGTCCCAGCAGTCCCAAAGCCTAAGACAGATAAATAGCAGTAAAGTTCCATTATGATACAGCCAGTTCAGCCTATATAATATAAACAGTAAAAGCAGACTGGGCAGAGAGGCTGCCAACTGTCCCTTAATGTTCCCACTGTGGCTCCAAAGTCTGGAATCACATTATTTTTCATTCGCCGATGCCAACAACAATGAAACTCTGCATTTAAACATAATGTGCACCCAAACATTCCCTCAAAATGTGTCTCCTGACATGCACCATGTGCTAACTTCATAAGTGAGCTGGTCCTGGTAGGCATCACCCCTCACCAGTCCGGTATTAGCCCTAATGAAAAGACTGAGCCTGAAGTCAAAAAGAGCCAATTCTCCTCCAACAAACTGAAGCCAGCTGCTTCTCACACGCAGAGAGAAGGCTCCAACTTTCCGTTGCGTCGAACTACAAGAGAAGAATGCACTTTTTCTTCTCTGAACATGTGCTGCACTTTACTAACGGTGGCCCGATCCCAAAACTCCGAAAAATCAACTGTGATTTTGATGTAGAGTACTAGAGCCAGCCTCGCTGCAGCTGTGCTATACAGGATGCAACAAAGGTCAGTGGAGGGACACTAACAGCGAGCACTAATGGGGATCCAGTAAAAGGCTGCATCATTCTCCATCTAGGTTTTTATGATGTCATTGAAAGCCTCACTTCTCAGCTCCTGTGGTGTGAACACAGACAGTCCTGTAATGGCCTGACTGCAGACAAAGCAGGCAGCACTGCCCTGACACAAAAATAGGTAATGAAAAAAATAGACCAATCAATGCTGCCATTAGTTCAAGTCTGAGCCAAACTTATTGTACCATGATTCTTAATGGTCAATACAAGAATGGTGAGGGTGGAGAGTGGGATCAAACATGGCCTCCAATCGATATTTCCTAAAGAGGCCCAAAACTGAAATGGAAAGATCAATATAGCGTGAAGGAAATCCTTGGCTTATATCTTCTTCTTGACACCTGCCAGTAAAGCTCAATTTGTGATACATATAAATCTTTATTTCCTTAAAAAATGTACAGCACACTATCCTGTAGGTTACACAGCTCTGTGATACAGAGGCATTAAAACAAAAACAAAAAAAGTCAGTTTTCACATTATGGAGTTTTAAAGGTCCAGTGCGAAGGATTTAGTGGCATCTAGCAGTGAGGTTGCACGATTGAAATTTATTGAGTTTGCAAAGCATGTGAGTCGGGTGGGTCCCGACTTTTTTGAGTGGGGGCCAGATTTGATAATGTAAAAATACTCAGGGTCAGCTACTACTAAAAAACATCCCACACAAATTAGACAAAGCAACTGTTTCATCTTTGACTGAAAAAGAATTCAACTTTCCACCGCTCCTGAAAGGAGTGGCCCTCTCTGTCAGCGTCACACTTGTTTGCTGTGATCATGTCTGCTGCCTAGCAGGACATTTCTGCTCTTAGATACCGGTTTGTTTGATTGTTTGCTCCCTTTTTATGAAAATGAATCATCTCTTTTAACACAGAGATCGCGTTCTAGGGCTGGTACGAACTCCCTTCTTTATGCCGCCTTTGCATTTTTGCACACAACCGAACAATGGCAGCATCAAAGAGGTGCAACCGACATGACATAATACAACAGCGTCTCTATTGTCACATTTTAAAGATGCGTTGGAAGCGCTTAAAAACAATAACTGGCATTAACAATCATTTACCATCTCTGTTAAATAGCGGCCAATCTTGACCTCTGCTCGGAGGGGAAGGAGTTCCCGGACCTCATTGTTCATGGACATTTTCAGCTACTATTCTTCTTTGAGTTAGCTGCAAACTGCTAAATCTAAAACTTTTAAATCTCCCACAGTGGGTCACACGCATAACATGTTATCAAAACATCACGCCTGTGCCACTCCCGTCCTGCAGTCTTTCCCGTTCATTCAGACATTTTATAGTTTAAAGGGAGCTGACAAAAACAATGAATGTTACAAGGGTAGGTGTAATAAGCTAAGGCTTTTAATGCTAAAAAAGCATTAATGTAATGTTTATTTATTGTGTATCTACCAGTATATTTGAGTTTTATAAGTTGGAAAATGACCAAAATTAGCCAAACTAAACTAGTTGTTTCAACGCCGTTACTACCTCTAATGCCACTTAAAGGCATTATGAAATTTCTGCCTTGAAAAGACAGTGTAAAAGGGGTTATCAGTTCTGCCTGTGTAGCTCCTACTTGGTGCATGTCTATCTGTACGATCATCCTGCCACTTTGAGGTGAGCAGAAAAAATGCAAAGTGATCTTGCTTGAAAAACCAATATTGTGTGGTGGGTCACCTATGGTATATTTTGAACAACAAGCCTTTTAACATTGGTCTGTGGGCCATGATTGGACTTTGAAACTTTGGACATGCCTGCTATAAGAGAACTGTGGTAGTCGATGAGAAAACATGAAAATACGAATGAGCCAAAGTTTGGTAAACCATTCCAGGCTACCGTAGAAACAATAAATGCCCCTAAATCCTACACACTGGACCTTTCAGTCAAATATACTTTATAATGCAAGGCCATAACTCAATGGGATTCAATAAGACTCTGAAACTTAATTAGCACCTTATCAGGTGGCACACAAAGTTCTTGTGACAAGAGAGTACCGAGCAGCATCAACTACAAAATATAGGGCTTATCATGTGTCCTTAAAGGATAACTTCGGTATTTTTCAACCTGGGCCCTATTGCCCCATGTGTATGTGTGTGTATGATTCATAGGTACAACTCGTTCTAAAATTGGTTCAGTATTGAGGGAGGCGGATGCAACCAGCAGCTGCGAAACAAGCTAAAACGGTAACGGGGGCAAATGTGTCCCGTATAAGTTTGTGCATTAAAAGTGCTTGTTTTCGCCACTGACCGGTTCAGATCACCAGTGCTATCTCTGTAAATAGCATACAAAGCGTTTCCCTTACCCTTCACTTGCTCTGGGCTGTGTGTGACATCATCTCGTGAGAGCTTTGCTTGTTGCCGGAAGAAAACAGAGGAGCCATGCTGAGCGCCGCTCAGAGTGGCGCTGGTTGTCCTGGAGTACAGTTGAGAGTTTTACTGCATCGGTATCATGGCTGCATATTTACCCGATTTCGAGAGTGAGGATGAGCCATTTATTACGATGACCGCCTGTACTTATTTGAGCCCGAGTATACGGACGAGGAGCTCCTACAAATTGAAGAGCAGACGAGGATAGAGAGAGAGGGCCAACAAGCAGACGAGGGTGAAGCAGCGGCTGCACGAACGCAAATCTCTAAAGACTGGTGGTGCTCCTGTGGTTGCTGTGACTCCATACCCACAGAGGAAGAATGTTTGTGTTGCAACGAGTGGGACCTGCTGCCCAATATTCATGGTCTCGATGTGTCCTGGGATGATACAGAAACTACCAAATGCTGTGTAACTACATTAGAGGATTTCCCCCCTCTGATCAACAGGGCAGTGCTGGATACCTTTTTTCATGTGCCCAAAATAAATTGGAGGAGGCGGCCAAAACCACAGGGACCAAATGGTCAACTATCCATCAAGTAAGTATAACCAATGTCTTCATGCATGTAATACTGATACCTAGAATTGTCTCCGAGACGCACATTTACTGTTGCATACTTCGCCCTCGTATATATCGTACCCTGTTTTCTTCTGGCAACAAGCAAAGCTCTCGTGAGATGACGTCACACAGCCCAGAGGAAGTGAAGGGTCAGGGAAACACTTAGTATGCTATTTACAGAGATAGCACTGGCGATCTGAACCGGTCAGCGGCAAAAAAAAAGCACTTTTAATGCGCAAACTTATACAGGACGCATTTGCCCCCATATCTACCTTGCGGCTGCATCCGCCTCCTTCAATACTGAACCAATTTTAGAATGAGTTGTAACTATGAATCATACGCACACATACACATGGGGAAATAGGGCCCAGGTTGAAAAATACCAAAGTTATCCTTTAAGACAGAATATACACATTTTTCTGGAGCTATAGTAAACCTTGATGTGAAAGTGAGCAGGAGTCAGAATAAACAAATTAACAGCAGTCGGAGGGGAACACTGTACATAAAGCTAGCTTGCATTTACACCAGCATTTTGCAGTGTGTTTGCTGTGACAGAGGGGTGTAACCATCGAGCCAATGTAATCAAACACACACTAACACACAAGATTAACTACATATTCCTGTCTTCAAGTAATATACAGATTTAATCACATCAGTTATTTAACCATTTGGGCTTCAGCATATACCGGTATTTGTTATGGCACAAATATCTCCATCATTTCCAAAGTACTCACATTACGTGTCATAGTTATGAAGTATTTATGTCTGTACGTGACAGTGTTAGTTAAGCCTTCATGAGTCAGAGTGACAGGTTAGAGCAGGATCACCCAAATCATTATACACTTACGCTGATGTCAGAAAACTGAAGCACTTGAGGAGAAAAGCACAGAAAGTCAAGCACTTATGGTCCTCGTTAGAGCATGTTCCCATATTCAGCTATATGTTGACATGGTGTAAAGTCTTAAGGATGTCTGATCTAGTGTCCCTGCTTCATGCTTTCTGTTCCTATCAGGGTTGGAAATTAGCATCAGCTTCCAGCCAAATGCTGGTTAAGTATGTAAGTGGCTGCTAAATTTGCTTTTCTCACCAACCAAAAACAACGGTAAACTATGGAGTGGCTGGTAGATTTTGGAATCCACCAGCCACAGTGGCAGGTAGCCAAATAGTTGATTTCCAGTGCTGGTCCCTGTACGTAACAGCCCTCTCTGAAAAAGTCCATGGCGTATTTGGGGAGTGTCCCTGTGCGTCTAAGCAGTGGCCTGTGCTGCCTGCTGCTCCTGCTTCCTCTGGTTGTACGTGTTGTACACATCCAGGAACATGTCCTTGCACGATATCTTTGCTTTCAGTTTGGAGCAGATGAGGAAGGAGCCGGCCATCTTGCGGTGGAGGGAGTATGACTCTTCGGGCGGCGGAGTGAGGCGGTGGCGCAGCATGATAGGGATGAAGCTCTGGATGCGCTGGGTGGTGCTCTGGGTGCCGAAGTCAAAGGGCTCCTCGGACGCAAAGGCTTCACCGAGGATCATCACCGCCTCCACGTGGGCGTCCTGGAAGGCCTGGTGGAGAACACGGAGAGGCGTTAAAACAGCTATCTGTGTGCAAAATAATCAACTGGACAATATTTCATCATAGAAGCTCATAACTGGTAGAACAGTTAACTGAGTTTACACAAACAAACTTAAGCACTTTTTTGAGAGTGTACTCCGATCAGCCACAAAAATTAAACAAACAGACTGACAGGTGGAGGAGCCCAGTAGCTCACCAGGGAGAGAGAACGCCCTTTGTACTAAGTCTATATCCTTCCTGCAGCCTTTTGCTGCATGTCATCCCTTCTCTCTTTCCCTCTCACTCTGAAGCTGCGTTATCCAATAAAAGCAAAAAAAAAACAGAAAAATAATAATACCGTTGCAGACTAAGTTCACCCCCTCATGACAATGTGCAACGCCACACTGCAAAAAAACTGTTCAGGAATGGCCCGAGGAACGTGACAAAGAGCTCAAGGCGTAAACCTGACCTCCAGACTCCCCTGATCCCAAACTGATCGAGCGTGTACAGGATGTGCTTGTACGCCACCTCACAACCTACAGGACTCAAAGGAGCTGCCACCAAGGCCCTGGTGCCAGACACCACAGGGCATCTGCAGAAGACATCTGTGTCCATGCCTAAACAGGTCAGAGCCAAGTCTGATCCGAGGAGGCCTGACCCTGGATCAGGGGTACCTCTGGCGTCCCAGGTATGCTCAATCACATTGGGATCAGGGGAATTTGGAGGCCAGGTCGACGCCTTGAGCACTTTGTCACGTTCCTCGGGACATTTGTAAGCAGTTTTTGTGGTGTAGCATGGTGCATTGTTCTGCTGGGGAGGCCACTGCAGTTCCCAGACAAAATCAATAATATTCACTTCACCTGTCAGTGGTTTTAATGTTTTGGCCGATCTGTGTTAACTCATGGACAGCCTGAGGAAATGTTTACTCGAGATGTTAGAACCTAAAGTGCGCATTATATGTTATGTAGCTATGCCGTATATACAACTCCAAGGTACATGTACACAATTCCACATCCTCAGCTAAGAATAAATAATGTTTTTTGTGCATAACGAATAGTTTTTCTCAATTTTCTGCCTGTTTTCCTCTACGCATAGCCACATTTTATAGAATACTAGGATAAAAATGTCATATAAAAAGGAAACTTTCCAGAAAGACCACACTAGATTACACTTGAGACATTCAGTGCACATACTGAAAACCTTCAGAGCACTCACTCAAAGTAAATACAAGACTGACACAACCTCTTTAACAAAGATACCAATAAAGTGTAGAGAAAAAGGAGGATGATGCACTATAACTACAGTGAGTATGACTCAAGCAGAGAGAGTGAGACTGGGGTTGGAAGAGACACAAATAAATGGACAAGACAGAAGAGACCGGGGAGGATAAACCACATCAAAAATAAATGAGCACAGCAGCAGAGACCAAAATATCTTACCTTGGTCTCGAAGCCTGTCAGGAATTTGAGGTCCTTCGATTTGGAAAGAACTGTGGCTCGATCACCCACGGAGGCTGCGTGCACCACCTGAGCACGCAACACACACAGATAAAATGATGATATGGATGTGGTAATCGGGTTTATTTAAAGAGCTCCATTTTGAGGCACTGGTAGATTGAAGTAGCTGCCAGTATTAAAGCGTGCAAATGCATGTGATTGTGTGTGACTGTTTTTTACTTAAATTTAGCCAAAGACTCTGGTGCTTAATTATTCACAGAAATCTTGATGCATAAATCATGTTGTGTGGGCCACTGGTGGGTGTCTTGTAATTTTAGATTCATCATACCTGTATGTAGTCATCTGTGAAGGATTCTGGGTAGCCTCTGCACGCTCCAAAGTCCAACAGAACAACCTACAGACAAAATGCGAGTGTTATGCATCTGCTGCACGTGATGATTTTTTGTTATGATTAAATATTTGATCAACACAGCATCCCTTTCTGTGTTAGACAAACATTTACAACTTCAACATCAGACTCTCGTTACCTTGTTGGTGTCTGAGTTGTAGAAGAAGTTGGCCCAGTTTGGATCCGTCTGCATGAACCTGAACTCAAACAGCTCCCTGAGACACAGCTGGAGGATCTTGAAACAGATCTGGAGATGAGAGGAGAGGGTTGTGTTAAATGCCGTGCTGTCATTATAATCAGCGTGATATTTTGATGCTGTAGCTCTGGTACAGTGCACTGCCACACACACACAATGTCTAAACATCCTGCATTACTGTAGGTCACGCTCCAAGTGCATAAATCTCAACCATTAAATGAGAATTTTCACAGTGTCTAATTTTCACTGCTGCTGTCCTTTACAAACAGTTTGAGGTCCTGCTGTATAATTTGCCAGCAAGTAACTTGTTTATAAGAGAATTAATGAGCAATTCATCAGATCAGTTCTGCACTTGTCACAGTATGGCACGTATGTTACAAATAAAAGTGATCTTCACTGGCTTCAATCACCAGCAAGGGGTGGAATACACATATATAATACATTAAATTTAAACAAAAGCACAGGGTGGTGCAACACAGTTATCTAGTCTGCTCCTTTTAGTTGTCAGAGGGTATCAGCTCTAATTGGCTCCCACAATTAAGGGCCCAGGCTGTGATGGTCTAGATCTGTCAGCCACTTAGTGTCGATGCAGCATTCTCACTGTGGTCCTTATATAAACTCCCGTGACCTTTATTTTCACTGTTCTTTGCTTCCAGCACTTTTATTACTTGTAATATATTATTTGTAGATTTTAACACAAACAGTACAAAAACAAAAGAAGACAAAAAGAAGCTCTTATAGGTAGCATGACCAGTAAGAAGTTCAGCACCAACTACACAATGGATTTCTGTACATATGCATATAGTGTGAGTACAAAGAGGCTGTTTGTCCAACCCATTATGAACAAGTATCTACACATATATGCAAACACTTCTCGATAAATAGGACATGATGGGATGCCATGTTTTATCAAAGATTACAGAGCTGAGGTGCATCTAAGGGCGCGTTCACACCAGGATAGTCCGGGGGACTCGGTTCGATTGGGCAGGAATGCTGAAAAATGTCACACCTTCATTTGGTGCGGTTCACTTTCACACTGCACTTTTTAAAAGAGGACAAAACTGCCTGGACAATGTCACACAGTTACAACAGCTGCACATTTGGGGGTGGTATCGCCCGAAACGACCACTGACCAGGAAGAAAAAAAGCATGAGGAAGAAGAAAGCCCGGCTCATTGATTGGCCAGGACCGAAAACGGAAATCCATCCCCTTCAGTCAGCTTGGTCGCCACAAAAACAATGGAACAACACCAAACTTATGCAGTCTCTCACTACCCCATGTCTGCCCACCAGATATTTTCCAACTTTTTCTTTTTTTAACCTCTGCTTCTCCCGCTTCGAGCTGTATGCTTTGTATTTTTTTTCTATCCAAAATACACTGCACTCTACGTTACTTCCTCTCTTAGGTTCACCTCCTTTCTTTGGTTCGCTGGATAGTCCGTTTGCATTTCCCACTGTAAGCAAACAGCACCAGGGTTCACTTGCAAGTGAACTGAGACCCCCGTTTTCAAGCGGACCAGGGTTCACTCGTTTGGTCTGCACCAGAGTTCGAATGAGCGTTCACACCACTCCAAACGAACTGAAATATCCATGGAAGCGGACCAGGGTTCGTTTAAAGCGGACCAAATAGCGCCAGTGTGAATGCACCCTAACTCTCTCCATGTGTAGCAAGTTGGTGCCAACCAGGTCTTAAAAGAAGGCACATCCTCAGTAAGAGAGAATTAAAATAGAAGAGATAAAATATTCATTTTTGCCACAACCATGCCATATTGTATTGTCTTTTGTTTCAAGAGTGATAGAGCTAATAGATGTCTGGTTCCACCCAGGATGGCAGAGCGTGGGTCTGGTGTAATATCGCAGTTGTATACTTCTGAAAAGCCCTTAAAAATATCTGACCAGAACCAATTTAGCTTGGAGCAAGACCAAAAGAGGTGGCCCAAGATGTCCTCTGCTGATGTAGTGTGATATAGCTTTGATGAAAAGAACATTAAATTGAGCATCACCACCTGATACAATAACAATATTGATCATGTTGCTTTAAGAACCTTCTGCTAGTCATTTGTAAAAATATTCTGCAATACCTCTCAAGCCCAAAGAATTAATTCCCACTCTCTCCTTGTCTCCAGTGCACCATGGGATTCATGTGCCTGTTTAGTCAACCCGTACCTGGTTCCTGGTCTCCTGGTCCAAGTCTACGCAGCGGTCCAGTGGGACTCCTTGTACCAGCTCCATGGCCAGCACCCTGCGGCCTGACAGCTCATCGACCACCTCAGGGATTTGGAAATATTCGTTTCCCTCCAGCATGGACCTGATATGAAGGCCAGATATGAATGGTCCGAAAAAAACAAGCCAATCATGACGAGCAGTTTGTGCATTGCAGAATATGTAGAATACGTGTGAAATCAGTTAGAAAACGCACATATACAGATACTTAACACTAATCCAGCCTGTCTTCAGTATCTTTATATCACAGCAATATTAAGAGAGAGGGTACAACAACTCTTAAAACTTTTTAAATTAATAAAAATAAGTCAATAAATAAATCTATAGTACAAATTCTCAAAGTACAAAGCTCTGAATTTCTATCAGAACCCAACATATTAAAGGAATACTCTGATCTTTTTAATAAAATCTAGAATAAATTCAAAGGAAAGCTGCAGTTTACGCACAATATATATGGAGTTTTACAGCAGGAGTTAACATTTAGTGAACATCTAATTATAGAATAGCTATCTTGAATCTTTATCGCCAACTTGATGTGGTTTTGTTCCTGTGCAGTTAAATGGTTTGTATCGGCTCACTGGTGGGCTTCAGTGTGGGAGGGTTAATGGTTCAATACACCACAAACCTACCTGAACTGCTTGGCACACTCTGCTTCCCTCTTGTAGTCACACTCCCATGCCAGCTCCCTCTGAAGAACCTCTAAGCTGCTGTCAGCAAACAGACCTGCGGAAAAACAAATAGTGACTCTGTCATCTTTAAACACAACAGTGTGGTCTCTGCAAATGAGCAAAGTGTGGAAACAATTTTCGTGGGTGTACGTGGGACTGTGATGGTGAACGTCACTGGATACAAATAACCTCTGTAATCATCTGTCAAGATAACTCATTTAATATTTTTGACTGAAGCATGTAGGTTTGGGCATCTATTTCACTCAATTGGTTACACACATTTCGCAAATAACAGGTTAATTTACAGTAATGTAACGCTCACACCTCCGTCAGTAAAAGTCTTCTCTGGTGAACAGGTAAACTATTTTTCATTGCTTTCTCACTGCAGGTCTCAACTTGGGTTGTCGCAAAATACTGGTGTTGACGATAACCATGATACTATTTCTTTCTTTTTTTTTTTTAAGATTGTTTTTTTAGGGCTTTGTGCCTTTAGTGACAGGACAGTTTGAGGTGTGAATGGGAGGGGACGACATGCAGCAAAGAGCCATGAGCTGGAACTGAACCCGTGACCACTGCAGCAAGGACACTGCCTTTGTGAAAGGAGTGCCTGCTCTACCCACTGAGCTACTGGCAGCCCCATAACTGCGATATTTAAAAATGCAATGTTGATATCATGTTTATAACACACATATGATAATATTGTGTAAATAATCCAGCAGCATTTAAATCTTTGTGTCTTTCTGTTCTCGCTATGTCTGAAAGATGAATTTAACTGATATTATTATCATTATTATTTTGTTAAATTTTCTATAGATATTAAGGGCAACACGGTGGGCCAGTGGTTAGCATTGTCACCTCTGCGCAAGAGGGTTCCTGGTTCAAACCCAGGGTAGTGGTTCAATCCTGGGGTGGGGGAGCCCTTCTGTGCAAAGTTCGCATGTTCTCCCCATGTTAACTCCAGGTACTTCGGCTTCCTCCCACAGTCCAAAGACATGCAGGTTAATTGGTGACTCTAAATTGTCCGTAGGTGTGAATGTGAGTGTAAATGATTGTCTCTATGTGTCAGCCCTGTGATAGTCTGGAGACCCATCCAGGGCGTACCCTGCCTCTCAACCAAAATAAACTGGGATAGGCTCCAGCCCCCCTTCGACCCCTAACAGGATAAGCGGTTATGGAAACTGAATGACTGATTGAATATAGATATTGCAATAATATCATCATCATGAACTCTTTCATGTAGTGAAAATCTGATATTGTGCCGGCCCTATAAGCCCCTAAGGTCAATAGTTTGAAGATCACTGTATTTTAAACCCTGTCATTTTCAATTTCAATTTTATTTATAAAGCCCAATATCACAATTTGCCTCAGTGGGCTTTACAGCACACAACATCCCTCTGTCCTTTGGACCCTCACAGGGGACTTCTTACAGTATGTACATGACATCTAGTGTGTAAAAATAACTACAATGTGTAAATATTTATTTTTGTATGAGAGTCTTTCCCATTTTGTACACAGCAAAACAAATGTAAACGTGTGTTGACAAGTCGTTGTTTACAATACCCTCTACAGTTCTATTCGGGCATTACAAAAACACACCACTAATATTTTAAGTGCTCAGTACAGAACCCAAAGTGTAGTATGGCTGTAAAACAGAGTCAATAATGTGACTGAAAGATGTAACTCCAGTTTAGTTTTGTATTATTGAATAAATGAGAAAACACACATTTTCAATCGAGCACAAATTGTAGGTTTTGATAAAAAAAAATGTTCGGTTTTGATGTGTGTGTGTGTGACAAGTTTTAAGAAAGTGGTGTCATTTTGCAAACAAAGTGCTGTTTGTGTCTTTTCTTCTTCTGTTAAGAGCTGCGTGTGTGAGCTGTTTTGAAGAAGTAAACTGTGACTGTAAACATGTGCCACAGAACACAAGAGAAACTGTAATGATGCAGAAATCCTCTCGGTTACTCAGCAACAACTGTGTCACCTAGTTTTAACCTGCAACTACAGCACCACCCTATGGTCTACTGTCATAGTGAAAACGCTGGAATGAAAGAGAACAGGAGCTAACCGATGGGAGAACAATCTACGGTCACCTCCCAGTATAATGATGGGGGGCAGTCAAAGAACTTTAAATCTCAAGCAGTTTTAACATGCAAAAAAGCTGAATTTGAATTTCTTATCCTCAATATGGCTTCATCACCAAACACTGAAACAATCACCGATGTTGCTGTTACCTTCTGGCAGGGTCATGCTCATTTTCAGGACGGATAGCAGGTTGTTTATGTCACTGTGGATGCTCTCTGCCACTCCAGGGTACTGGGAGGAATATGGAAATAACAAACAACATCAGTGCAGACAGAGGTTGATAGAAGTAGTGAGGGATACAGACATAGAGTGTGTATGAATACCTGGATCTTCATAGCGATCTCTCTTCCATCTTTTAACACCGCATGATGCACCTGTCCGATGGAAGCTGCAGCAAACGGTTTGTCTTCAAAGGATGATAGCTTATCTCGCCAGTCAGGCCCCAGGTCCTCCTCGAGAACTTTCTGTACAATCAGACCCACACAGAAAAAGTTCTTACTCTAAGGCAAGCTTTAAAAAATGTACAAACATCAAGCTGCATCTGTGAACTGCCAGGCTGAATAAAACACACTTAGTCAAACCATCTTCTGTGCAATCTCATCTTGTCAGAAACATACACTACAGCTCTGACACCATTAACTGCTAGTAAACAAGATGACTATGTTTTCGGGAAAGCTCATGCTTACAGTCATCTGCCAGGTAGGCATGAAGTCTGCACTCTGCCGGACTCTCTCAAAGATCCTCTGCAGCTGGGGGCTGATGAAGTTGTTGTCTGGAGAAAAATAAAAATATGACAAACTGTCAGAAACAAAGAAAAACATTTTCACTGCCTGAAATCCTCTGACACTGTGAGGACATCTGAACATCACTTTGAGGTGATGCCGTTGCTACAGCGTCCACCTTGAAGGCTGAACATCTGTCCGATCTTGAGTGCGGCCCCGCGGACCTTGCACAACGTGTTGACTATTCTCTCAGCGTTGGCGTCTGACAGGAGCGGAGAGTTTATGATGGCACCTTCTGCAAAACAGCACACACAGGATTATTAGCAGGGATACAAAGCATAAGCTGCACCACGTACAGCTGCATGATCAAGAGTAATTTGCCTTTGTTAGTATCTTCAAACTGCCGCACATAAATAATTAAGCTCTAACTAGCCAATTGTAAAAAGCAGCGTGTAAAAACTGGGGCAGTACATCATTAAACACTGCTCATTTAACACATATTAAAGCCTGTCTTTCTTGTTAACAGCTTTGATTTAATGCCTGTCCAGTGCCTGGCAGGTGCTGACACATGAGAAGCTTCTCCAGGGCTGACCAGATGTCCATCTGTCTGCTGGATCTGACGAGTGTGCACTGGAACCAGGAGCTCTTTTACAGGATGGGAGGAGCACAGGAGAGAAGAATATCATTACCTCCTTTCTGTTTGCCTCCCATAGACTGTTTTGCCACTTCCGCAAGGGTACCAATCCCAAGTCCTACAGCGAGTCCTGCAGCAGGAAGATGGAGATAGAAGTGATTTTAGATTCAGGGCCACTTAACAGATGCTTGAGGGAAGCACTGATTTGACACAGCTGCTGCTGCTAGTTGAATACGAGAGAATATTTCATGTCTGATGTTGTTTGCAAAACATTTTGACTTGAAAAATTCTGTCACTTAAGAAATATTGCAAGTAAAAAATCAACTTGTTGCTGCTGTGAAAATGCAAACACATTTCCTTTTCTTGTAAACTGAGTGAAAAAATAATAATAAATACTAATTAAATATATTAGGAGTGGGAATTAGGCACCTCATGATTTGATTCAGAGCTCTACTATGCAATTACAAAATGATTATCAGTGCGTCTTGATGCATCAAAACTTTTATTTCTACACAGGATTTTCTCACTGTGCCACTACTTGCTACTTTTAAAACAGTGTTTTTGTAAAGATCCATAATTAAATTGAACAAATGAGTTAACATGTATATGCATTGTGGCTCTTTTCAGGGTCCGTTTTCCCTTTAAGTTCACAGAAGCTAAAATGCTTCCACGTGCTAGCTTTTAAGCCAGGTAGAGGCAGTCAGATTGTATCCTCATCAAGTCCCAAGAAGTAGTCTCACTAAAGAATGTACACGACGCACATTTTTACATCAGTTACGTTTCAACATCCAACTGGTTCAGCCGTAAGGAACATGCATTCCAGTCTTATAACATTGTTGTCATAATGTCAACAGCTGGGTTTTTAATGCAGGGTTAAATGTCAGTGATCTTCAGATCACTTTTCTGCATCGAGACATAATCTTTCTAAAGAGAATCGCAGTGCATCCAAGAATCAATTTTCCCCACCGCTAATACTGACATTTAACCCTGCATTAATGTGGTGTCTGAATAACTGGCAAGATTTGTTCCAGACTGGGAAAATTCCTGTGAATGGCCACTGCAAATATTTTGGTACATGAGTTGCAGATTTGGCATCATATATGCAGAAACACTGCGGATGAAAATAAATGTTCAGTTATAATTAAAAACGTTTTATTAAATTACATGTTGCATCATGATATTTTGCTCACATGTAATTTGTAATATGGTTTCAGGTTGTAACTGTTAGTTGCTGTCTGCGTAGAGTGACCTAGAATATTTAGAAAAGTTATTACAAGCGTTAGTCAGGGAAAGCAATAAAGTAGTTTTAAGGGATGTACTGGTGCGGCAACAAGTCTGGGACAAAATCACTTTGCAATGTAAAGCTGCAAACTATTATTTGAAGCATTCACATACACAGATTGTCATTTTGTGGGTGAAGTATTTTTCCAGATTGCCCATTCATCAACTCCTCCCAGATTTAGCCAGTTAGTGCATTTAGCTAGAGCAACAATGTCAAAGCAATTGTGACATATTATGAAACAAAACTGAACTTTTAAATAGACAATAATCAAATAACATTTCATAATAATGAGTTGAGCTTCAATCGTTTCAAATTATTTCACCAACTGTTTAATTTATTCCTTAAAACTGTACACACTGGGACTCCACACTCTCAAACACCGCCTCCTTTCATTACAACTTAAAGCTCATGAACACACTGAAGTTTGAGGAATGACTTCCCAACTTGTGAAATAGGACCATCCGAGGAGCTCAAGTTCTCCTAAGGAATGTGTTTCGGCAAGACCTTCGAACCAGTTTAAGGGTATACAGTATATTCAGGCTCCATACTATCATATTTAGTTATGAAGCACAGATAACAACAGAGCAACAGCCCCACTTTTGCAACACTGGTGTTCAGACATTTGTTACATTTAACAGCACGTGTTAAGTTGTGAGCTATGAGTCATGTCATTCACCTCACCTTAAGGTTTTTTTTATTGTGCTGGTAAAACATCGTAATGACTGATATCATGTGAGAGGTATAAAAAAACGTTTTTATAGCAACACTGTATAAGTGTAATTACTGCTCTCTGTGCTCTTTATTCCCAGCAGACTGTGAGCTTGCGTGATTCCTAAGACATTCAAACATTCTCTCCTGAACAACAATGTATGAACAATGTATCTTGTCAAATTTGACATGCGCAACAATGGAAAAATGAATAAAACAGTATATTATTCTCACCTCCAAAATTAACCAGCCGGCTGATTCTTGTGGCGGGCACCTTCCTCTCTTTGGCACGGTCACTCAGCTGAAGAGGTCATACCAAAAAATAACAAACAAAGACAAGTATGAGAAATCTTATCTAAAGCTGTTTCTGATTGGCATTGATTATCTCTTGATCTTTGCCAAAAGAGAAACAAAGTGGGAAACTCTTCAGACAGTAACCTTGAATTACATCACAAAGTCAAACACACTGTTTATGTCACGCGTTACATAACATGTCTCTACTCAAAATATGGTCCTACCATCTGTCTGTGGTTGATCTCCTGCCTGTACCACTATGAATATACAACTAATGCATATGTATTTAACATGTGAATATGAGAGACAAAACACATTACCACCACTGGAAGTACTTTTCCATTTCAAGCTTCACTGCCTGTACCCAAGTCACCATCTTCCTTATCTCAACAATGACCCACCAGGTCAAGATAAAATGTATGAATGTAAAATCATACATGACCATCTGCTCATTACAGGATCGGTCTCACTAGATACTGTCATGCTCATGAAAACAACAAATGAAGCTCAGACACTGAAAGATGATGAATAAATACTCTTTCAGGTAGACTTTGCATGCATCTGCAGTGACTCATGTTGTTTTGTTTCAATCAAAATTAGTCTGTAGATGAGTCTTAACCCACCTTCTGTCTGACGGGTTTGACCAAGGCCTGCTTGGCCTCCCTGGCTTTCTTGATGTCCTCTGGTGTGAGTCTGGCCACCACTGTGTCATGGACGGCCCTGGTCTGGTGGTAGTAGTAGGGGTAGAGGCCGGGGGTCGTGTGGAGGAAGCGAGAGCTCTGTCCCGGCCAGCCCGCCCCTGCAGGACCTACCCCTGGGGAGGGAGGAACTCCTGTGGTATAGAAGGAGAGGGCAATGTTTAATTGATACATGATGTGAACATAAAATAACCTATATGTGACTGTTTTGAAGACTTGTCATATCGGCCTATGTGTCCAAAAACTGAGTACTGAAAGTGGAAATATTAAGTTGCTTATTGTTTTTATGATGTTAAGGCATCTGCACTAGTATCCTGGTCACTTTACAAGATAGCTACCATGTTTTTTATATTGTATTTTGTACTGTGCAGTCTGTACATACTGCTTCTGTTATGTTAGGCACATCGATTTACTGTAGTCTGCATTGCACCTTGAATTTTATTTTTATCTATTGCATCTGGTGCAACCATGTTTTCATTTCTTGTAAATCATTAATGCCATGGCACACTATCCTCTCACAAATCGAATAAACTAAACTAAACCAAACTTCACAACCCTGAAAAAAGGACTTAAGGCATTAAAATATTTTCATGAAAAGAAAAAAAAACTCTTTTAGATCCATATACTTCGCTGGTATTGACAATACCTGTTGGCATCTCTGCTTCAGCTCCAGCTTCTGTCTGGCTTTGCTCCACAGCATCAGGGAACTCTGACCCCATGGCCCATTTAGCTGCTTCATCAGGGTCCATATTCTCCCATTCCTCCACCTCCGGGAACACATCCTCCTTTATCGTCTGTTGCTACAGACACAGCAGAATTGGAAAATTTAACCAAATAACCACCTGTATATATAACTTGGGCTACATTTATGTTCTTATTATATAAATTAATTGATCACTTATTGTTTTTAATAAATCAATTAATCATTTTTAATATCAAATGCCCATTTCAAGTTTCCCAGAGCCCAAAGTGATGCATTCAGGGTCTCATCCTTACCGCACTGCTGCCGCCCATGATGGTGCCCACCAGTCCCTCCACCACACCCTGAGCAGCCTGGACCCCAGCTCCCACGGAGGAGTTACAGGCCATTAATCGGAGCTGCTCTCCCTGGGTGGTGACCAGGGCAGACCCCACTTTGCCTGCCCCCCGCAGCACCTTCAGGAGTTCTGATAACATCACTTCAGATAGAAAGGTGGAGAGGAGGGAGTCAGGTTACGTGGGGAACGATGGTGGAAGTGACAGTTTTTTTTAAAAAGTACACAAAGTACCAGACACACCCACCACACTTTTTGACACAGATAAGCATATGTTTGTGACATTAATACATCCATGCAGTTCTGGGACAAACTTTGATCACAGTCTTCACCCTGCTAGATGCTTTAACCTTGGATATGTTGTGCTACACATGTCAAGACATGCTCATGTGGCTTGGACACGTGTCGCCTATAGTAACGGTGCACCAGTGACCTGCTGTCTTGTGCACAGTATTTTACAACACATTTACATGATTAAAACCAGTAACTACACACTCTCAGCTACGTCAACTCGCTCATTAGCTAGCTAACGTTACTGTATCAAGTGTCAACCATGTTGTATAACGTTAGCTGCTGAATGAAGCTTGTAGTCGTAAGCTAGCTAAACCGAAACAGTTATACACAAATGGTTTATTCTTCCACGTGAAGAAAAAACGTTAATAAACAAAACATATTGCTGTAAACAAATGACGTTACTCACTTTTCCCGAAGCTGCTGTAGTCTCCCTCCTGTGACTGTCCTCTTTCACTGCCAGGTTGTCTGTTTTGCAACGCTTTGACACCCGGAAGTTCAAATTTGACTGACCCGCCCTTCCACCAATCACAGTCCGGCTTTTGATACATAGGCGGAACCCAGATGGAAGAGAGGAGGAGTTTGTTCCTTTGACCAATAGCAGTGCAGAATATCAGATGATGGACGTCTGAATCAGGGCAGTTGGTCCAATCACAGTCAACGTAAGGCGGGCTTTAGATGTAACAACGGCTAATGAGAATTCAGGGGTGTCCTCGTCCTGAAGGACGCTTGAATGCACGTGCAAAGAGGCACGGTCGGTTACCCAGGTGTTTCCCAAGCAATAGTACACTTTTTTTTGCTATAATTTAGACATTATTTTTTAAAATGTTTGTTTACATGTTGCCCTCAGCCCACCCTATAAGATGCAGACTTTAACTTATTTATCTGCAGCATTTGTGTGTGAAAGAGGAACAGTACGGTGCAAGGAATGCAAAGAAAAAGAATAAGATGTTTGTATTTTAACAATGCACCAGCTGTAATTGTAAAGTTACTGAGCAAGTTCAGTGGGGCTGCCATGAAAATACTTCACATTAAGTTGCTGTCATTGGTCAAAGGCATTTCATTTTATACCATTTTTATGTCTTAAAAGGGGGTTTATGGTTAATAAGTTTGATTCATTTGTCTGGCAGTACAGTTGTTGTGATTTTGTGAAGTTAGGAATAGTTTAGGAGACACTGAGTTAAGTGGTGGGGCTTGCATGAATGATCAGAAATGCTATGCAGAAGAAATTCATAACTTGCTTTTCAACAAAGCTGTGAAAATAATGTTGCAAAATACTGTTATCGACTCCAGAATATAAATATTATTATTTCCCAGCTGTTAAATTAAGTCATAAACACACACAATAGATTTGAAAAATTACAGTAGCCTATTTTTTTACTCTTTGTAAAACCCAATCATTGCACACTAATCATATAACCAAAATCAGTAATATAGTTGTGAATACTAGACAATAATTACTTTTTAAATCCTAGCATATCTTCATCTGTTATCCTTGTTTTGGAAGAATAATCATTTGTTAATAAGTTTAATGTGTGTATGATTTGTTTTAAAACCTAACAAGTTTTTTAATCACAACTTGCTTGATATAATTAGTTTGGAGGGAAAGAAATTTCTGAAACAATAGCATGACATCATTATGTAATGACAATATGATTCCAGTAAAAATTGATTATGAATTAGTGCCCAGCCCTACAGCCTGATGCGTGTTACACAATGGAAATCTTTTCAAGTGAAAACAATTTAGAGAAAATACATTTTCTTTATTTAAAAAAAGGAAAAAAAATGTTTATCAGGACTACAGTTTGTTTTTTGTTTAACTCATCTGTAATAGCTTAGCCATCTTCTTCTTTACCGTCACTGACCTCAGAACTCCAAGATGATAATGAGTCAGAGGACTTTGGTTACTTGTGTAATGAATGCCAGTAAGCAAGGTCGACATGAAATACTGTTTACAGATACAATACACACGATGCAGTAGTGCTGGCCCTCTGCTGGACTGAGAAGGTGCTGCTTTGAGATTTTGCATCTCTGCATATATGTGCACAACATACTGACCACTATCACACACATATTGTATTTCTCCACCACTGCCTAAAGATGGATTTTATTGTGTGTTATAGGTACAGTATGTTTAGTGTAAACATACTAATATTTTTTTTTGTTTGTTTGTTTCATTTCTAACACACAGGGAGCTACACGTTTTGGAAGATAAGATAAAACTTTAATGATCCCTGTTGGTTAACTGGGTCAGTGGCAGCAAATAGAAATACACATGTGGAGGATTTTGTATGGAATTGAAACAAGATTATAAAATTGGCACAATATTGTTAATATCAACTACAGAATCATAAATATTTACATGCATATGTACATATCCTATCAACACCCTTTACATTTTTACTGTGTGTCCTGATGTGCAACACTTTTACCATTTAATGTGCAATAATATGTATATATTTCTATATTTTTACAGTAATAATACTACACATCATCCTATGCAACTATCAGTTATGAACATACAGTACCTAAATGAAAGGTACATACATAAACAATATTTGCATCGGGCATAGAGCACTTTACTTAAACTGTGTTTTTCTAACTTAGTTCTTTGTTTCTGCTTATTTATTTATTTATTAATTTATTTTATCAATTATCTTTAAAATCTAACTCTTATTCTAATATCTAGTTTTGCATAAAGGGTGACTGGCAGTTACGGGTTTCACTGTACGGTGTAAATAGCTTTGTTTTTACTGTGCATGTGACAATAAACTTCTTGATTTCTGGAATTAATATTATAAATAGATGTTATAGGCTATTATCTTAATTTTTAATTTGTGTATTTTTTTTGTTGTTTTTTTTTATCCTATTTAGGACTCAATCAATTTTTCTCCTACTTTTTTCTAATTGTTTTCAGACTCTTGAGCTGCTGTGACATGTAAATTTCCACTAGTGTGGGATTAATAAAGTATTATTTTATCTTATCTAATCTTGTTTTGTCTTATCTTATCTTATCAAAATAAGCAGGGATGCACAACATTTGATTTCTATGCCAATATGCCGATATATATCAACTTATTTGGCTGATAAGAGATACCAATATCGATATAGCCACATTTTTCCCCACCTATATTAGTGATCATTAAGTCTCTTCTGTAGTAGAATTAATGTCATATTATGCACTCTTATCTTGAAGGCCCACCAGCAGATGGAAACATGAAATAGAGTGCTTTTTAGTATATGTAATATTCATTAATTGTGCAAAATAAGAAAAAGCTTGTTGGCCAATCCTTAAAAATAAGATATAAAGATGCCAAAAAACAACAAGAGGACTTAAATAGTAAAAGAATTAGAGTACATGATTAAATTATGATTTAGTTTGTATTACCTGACCAAAAATATGGAAAATATTTAACACCAAATTAAAGAATAATGAGGCATACCATGGTGTATGAAATAGATGAGGAATGGTGTGAGCATGTTGTGCATACTTTTAGTGTAACATGTGTGCAAATGTGGCTTTTTTAAGTGTGTATGGATTCTCCCACCTGTCTTTGGCACAGTGACCTTTTGATGCTGAGGTTTTACGGTGTGTGTCCAGTGTAGTGAGAGTGTGTGTGTGTGTGTGTGTGTGTGTGTGTGTGGGGGGGGGGGGGGGGGGGGGGGGGGGGCAGCAGAGGGAGGGAGCTGTGCAGACGCCATATATGGGCACACCACCGACTCTGCATTGCTATTGGCTGCGGGCCTTATGCAGCTGCTTGTCAACAAGATGGCCTTCCTCCTCCTGCCGTTTTGACACTGATTATTTTGGTATCCCCGAGAACATACCGTAAAAGCTTGTGTCACTTCTAAATAGATAGTGGGAGAACGACTGCTCAGAGTCCTAACAAGGCGTACAGTCAGCTAGACTTTGTTCAGAGAGCTGACAGGCACACGAGCCTCGATAGCAGCCATCACCAGACAAGGTTGATAATAGAAAGTAGCTGCTGGCTAATGTCGACGTTAGCCTGCGAGTGAGCTAGCTTAGCTACGTGGACACGGATAGTTAACTCGTGTCACCTGCGTTTCAGCAGACAATCTGGTTCGGTTAGGGGGGAATACAGCGAGGAAACACTTGTCATCGATCGTTTGCGAGTCCAGAAGATTGTCTGTGGACATCAACGCTGATAAGGTGGGTACGCTAGCACAATATAACGTTGAGGATTTTTTTTATCTTGTTAGCTTGCTAGCAAGCGCTGTCATGTTATTATGCAGGTAAGTTGTGCTATCCAGTTAGCAAGCTCGTTAGCTAACGACGGCTCCATTTACTTTGCACAACTAACCGTGTATTAACTCTATCAAGTATTAAAGTTACATGAAACATAGTTGATTTAGGTTTAATTATTGTTGATTATTCATAAACTGAAAAACACACCGAACATTTAACGTTAACTACGACGTTAAGCTAACTGTTTGCTAGTTGGGTAACTAACCAGCAAGTGGTTGGTCAAAGACGTTTTGCCAGACGTTCAAAGGTGATTGCCGAAGTAAATAACAGCAATCAGATGGGTGATGTTGTTGCTGTTATTGTTGGTGTTTGTGACACCACACTTGTTGGTTGTCACTGGGGAAGGTGGCTTCATTTCAGACAGTTTGTAGGGTTGTAAGGTGATCTGAAACAGAACCAGGAAAGTAGTGGTCAGGTGACCTGCAGGCCTTCCTTTGCGATATGGAAATTTGATCATAGTAAAGACTAAATAAAGATTGCATGTGCATTATTTTGGTGATGCATTTATGAATAAAGGTATAAACTTGTTGAAGTATTGTATGGTATAACTTAGTAGGTACAAGGAGATGTGTACGACTGGATAAGCCAAGATGAACAGGACTATTGGAGAGTAGTATATTAAGACCTCATGTTGTCATTGCTATAAAACTATCAGTTATGTTTGATTCAATGTAGACTACTTCAACATAAAATACTGTCTGATGTGATATTGTTAGACCCTGCATGATTGTCCCTCCTCCTCTCAGATGTCCAAGTATGATAATACCCTGTGATGACACAGTGGCCTTTGTGATTGTAGTATCAAAGCTTGCATCAAAGTCTAACTTGTGACGATGTTACAGCACCAACGCGCAGATGCTCACACAGACAGCCCTGCAGGCCAGTCAGCCACTCTTCCTAGGTGTCCTCTCAATGTAATAACGTTCCCCGAGCAGACTGCTGGAGTGATGCACTCAGCTCTATTGTGCTGTTGACAGTTTGCAGCAAAGCTGGCCTGCTGGCTGTGCTTCTGTTGCATTGTCTTCACAGGCGCACATGCAGAGAGGGAGATTGAGCTAAGACTTTTTGGCGTGCTTCTGTATTATCATTCGTCAGCTTTTGGCAGCCTGGCTGAAATGCTGTGAAAGAGCGCAGGAGGGCTGGAGGAGAGTATGAGGTGGCTGAGTGGGAGTGTTACTGTTTTGTGTTTGTCAGGCTGACTCTTTGCAGGGAGCTGTAAACGACACAAACTTCCAAGTCACAAGCTTTGAAATCGATGCTCCTTTTGATAATCCACCCTGTTAAATTTTAAATTAGCACTGAATGGGGATGTGGTACACTCTGTGCACACTGCACACACCTACCATAGTAATACCATTATCCTGTTATATGCTGAGCCACTCTTGATTTGTATAGGTAAATGACCAGTCCTTCAGAAATTCAGTTTTAATGTAATGGGACAAATCTGCCAATCTGTCACCATGCAAACACCAGGGTAGTAATTTGCGCACAGATCAGCCTGCCTTGTAAACATTTGTGTATATGTGTTGTGTGCAGCTATTTAAGGAGAATTGTGTGGATTTCCACACTTTGACTGTAGCAGTAATCCACAGGCAGTAAGCCATTTGTGCATCTAGACATTTTTGGCAGTGTTAGAAAGACAAAATCAGAATCTCCCAAACAGAGGAGGGATGGTGTACTCTGTATTATTGACATAACGTACATGTATGTGCAGTTTCTTTTATTTTAGACAAACAAATCTGATTTGACCTAATTAGTACAAATTCTGACAAAAATGCTTAGAGGCACCATCACTGCATACTGTTGTACCGTAGCTCGTGTAATCCCGGTTTACTACTGCCTACCCTACTACTGCTTACATTTAAAACCGCATAGTTCTGTATGTGTGGAAATAAATAAGTGTTAAGAATTATAGAAAGAAACTCCTCATTCTCCTTTGACATTTAATTTGTCAGACAGCTTGGGTACCTAACGATGCAGTCCCAGGCACTGTAGCGTTGCTGTGGTGTCACTGGCTGCCACTGTTCTTGGACAGGATTTGAAGGATTAGGTTGATGCAGAAAGCTTAAAACCAACCCCAAGCCTTCATTTGCAGGAACTGTTTCAAATTAAGAGAAAAAAATCTCAGTACTAACTTAGACTGACTGCTGCGGAGTAATGTGGAGTACTTAAAACTGAATGAGAGATGACTGTCTACAGTTGTATCTGGATGTGAGACACTGAATAGTAGGGGTGCCCAACATGGGGAAGATGTGCAATAGCATTAAATATCACGATGATAAATAAATAAAGGAATATTTAAGTGCTCAGTTCTGCCTTTCTGCTGCAATACAACAAATTACTAAAGAAGAAAAAAACACACTGACTCTCCAACTTACTTAATGTAGAAGTCCACAGTGTAGGTTGACAGACTGACAAGCACCCATGGCACTCTGATTGCCAGTTAAAATCCTTTATTAAAACATGGATGACCAACACATCCCAACAGTCTTCATCAGGGTGTAAATTTTAGAAGTCAAAACACGTTGGTGCCTGGGATGCTTTCCAAACTGCCAACCTATACCAAGGACTTGTGACTGCTTGCCCTATCCTTGTAGATGTGGGTGGGAATCACCAGAGGTCTGTACGATATTATCACGATACTGAGGTCACGATGCAATAATATTGCAATTTTAAACGTGTTACGATATGCTGAGTATTGCCTATACGTATATTGCGATTCATTATGTTTTTTCAACTGCAAATTATGTCCCCATAGAAAAACTTCAGCATCGATTGTCAGCATCGATAATGTTTTCAGTCTGTTCATTGATCTCATTTCAAGCATTTTTATTGCAGTAAATTGTATCTAGTGCACTGAAAAAGCAATTGATTGTATTATTCTAGTAGGCTATCAAAAGTTAAATTTGTATTTGTAATAGGGCTGTAACAGTACATGTATTTGTGTCGAACCGTTCGGTACGCGACTTTCGGTTCGGCACGACCGTGTACCGAATTATTGGGCGCAGGATATTATTTTATTTAATTTTGTTTTATTTTAATTCCGTTTTTGTGAGCCAAACCATTTAAAATATCTAGTTCCCCGATGGACATAATTGAGTGACGGACCGAGTCCCGTAAATCTCCGCTTTCACTTTGTGCATGGTGTGGGTTAAAATGAAAAAGAAAGTGACAAACACATAAGCCATGAGCCTGCTCCGCCTCAAGCCGGTCACGGCGCACCATACGCCCGCCGCGAGCCGTTCAGCACCGCGGACAGTCGGACTAATGGGATGTCGAACCAATGACATGGACCCCATGGCAAGTGAGCCTGACGAACCTGAAGACCCACCCGCAAACCTTAAGTCCTCCGTTCGGGAACACTTTGGTTTCAGGGTAAAATACGAAGATGGAAATAAACAAGTTGACAAGACAAAAGCAGTGTGCCGACACTGCAGAACAGCGGTCGGGTATGTACTTGGAAACACGTCTAACATACTAACGCATCTAAAGCGACACCACCCGAGTTTGAACATTAACTGGCACGACTAGAAAAGGCAATCTGGTGCAAACTACGATATCGTCGTCGTTTAAAAAGAAAGAGCGTTTCCCTGACCATTGCGCTAAAGAAATGACCAACGCCATTGGAGTTGAGTAAAATTGTTTAAGCTGCACTTTAGATATAAGCATGTTTTGTTTACTGCACTTTAACAAAGTGGGAAAGCTAAGTAAGTTCCTAGTAAAACTGAATCTGAGCAGGCTTTAAAGCTGACCAGCTGCACTATACTTTTTATTTTAATTGAGTAAAACTGTTAAAGCAGAAATGTATATTTATATTTTTCATTCAAAAAATGTGTTAAAAAAACAGCAGGATTTTATTTTTCACTTTTATATTTCTATTTTCATTCAAACAATGTGAAAAAGCAGGATTATATATATATTTGTTTCATTCAAAAATTGTGTAAAAAGAGTTAACTGCTGTGGTGGTATGTTTTTAATAAGGTTACCAATAAGTAAAAGATATTTAATAGTTGTCTATTTTTTTCATTACTGTACTGAAAAAAAAGGAACCGTGACTTGTGTACCGAGGTATGTACCGAACCGAGATTTTTGTGTACCGTTACACCCCTAATTTGTAATATGAACAATCTATATAATTCTATATAATTACTTGTTCAATAAAACATGACAGGAAATTATTTCCAACATTCTTCTATGGAACAAATTGTACTGAACACAAAAGGCACCAATAAAAACATTATAGTCAAGCTTGTGTTTTAAAGTGCAGGTATTGTGACGTGTCTTTCAACTAACTCATAAAACCCGTGAGTGCAGTATTGCGCAAGGTGACATCGCAATGATAATTAAAAAAACTATGCATTTTGCAATCCTACTGGATAGATAGCTTATGTTAAGTCATCCAGAAAGACATCTTTGACAGGCATTGGAATTTCTGCGTATTTATTTTGTTGTTTGTTATAGCAGCTCTTTCAAAACGATATACATCACTGCACAGAGAAGCTGGCTGCCGTAAATGTAGCAGTGATTTTAAGATATTGTCATGAAATCTCTGTGATTGCTCATTTTGATCACCAGTAAAGCCGCAATAGAGCCGTTGTCATTTATCTTTATTTGTGTTTATGTTATCAGATTATGTCTCAAGCATTAAACAGGGATTTGGTCTCAATGACTTTGCTGTTCACCTTGGTTATTATGGAGGTTATCATGGAGTTTATGAATTCATCATCTCAGAACAGAAATGAAAACAATGCAGTGACAACAGTTAAATTGTGTTGAGCTCTATTGAAAAAATCTAAATGATCACAGAGAGCAGGAGATGAGAGAGTGGAGTTTTAACCTGCTGAGACCAACAGCAGTAACCTGGCTGTGAGTGTCCCGCTCCTTGCCAAATGTTCACTGCACTACACAATTTTGCAGTTTGCTAACCCACAAAGGAGGAAGAAGAAGAGATGTCTTTTGTATTTTTTGAGTTTTATTCTCTGTAGAGGAAGGACAATCCAAAAGTCATTTTCAGATGTATCTACTCTAGTGTGGACATGGCTTCTGTCACACCCATCCTAAATTCATAGGACACTGAGAGCTGATAATTCTGGTCTGTAGTTTCATAAGGTGGCTGATGTTCAGAGTGTGTGTGTGTGTGTGTGTGTGTGTGTGTTTATGTGTGTGTCTTTGCACTGAAGCACTGCAGTGGGCAGACCGTCTCTTCTGGCCTCTCTTATAATACCATCCAATCTGTTATGAGAGGTGGATTGCATGATGCAGTGAGAGGGAGGGGAAAAGAGGAGAGGATGGAGAGGACGAAGAGAATAAAAGTGGTTAAAGAGAGGGAGTCAGAAAGGGACATGGAGAGAAGGGCAGTTTAAAAAAAAAAAAAAAAAGATCACCAGCTTTTTTCTCACAACAGTATAATCTGCATGCTCTTAGCTGAGTCGTTGCCGTGTGATTATAGAGGAAGCATTTGAATTGGTTCACCACAGTGTGTGGGCGGTGTTTGCTTTTTGCACCTCTCGAGCCATTCCATTAGTCCAAATGTACAAAGCACCACCCATTCAGTGTGTCAGGCAGAGAAGCACAACAATGACCTGTTGTAAAGCCTGTGGATTGAAGGAGTCGGGTGGCGAATGGAGAGCAGGCTACAGTATCGTCAAGAGTAACCGATCTTAAACATATCAACCTTTTGCAAAATAAGCATTCGAGTCAACTTTGTGTTAAGCAACAAGATTGTTTGAAGCGCTCTGATGGTGGGATTTTCAAGTGCTGCATTACTTGCTTGTATCGTCCACTAAAAAAAGCCCTGTGTGAACTAATACTGGCATTATTCCTTGCTACAACACTTGGGAATGTTTGTAATAGTACAAGTGCCGTTGATGCCAATTTTATTTTAGGCTGCTGCTTTTTTGTTGCACAACCATCCAAGCCAGTCCAAGTTGCTGGTTACCTGCCAGTATTGCAGACAGCTTTTTTTAAGTTGCTGCCGCACCCAGAGATGTGCCAGGCAATCTGTAAATCTAACACTGCGTAAGGGGACAAGTTAATCAAAGATATATGGAGATGCTTTTTCATGAAATGTAGAGGTGAAGATTGAAACAACAGACAGAATGATGGGACTGAATTGTTGGTATTTATACTGAATGTAAAGGACTTTACAAGTTGTTAACCTCTTGCACTCCACCCCCATTTTGCAGCAAAAACGCCTAAAATGACATACCCAAATTAAAATGACTGTAGCTTCTGAACCGCTCTGACTACATGCATGCTTGAGGTCTTGCCAGAAAGAAAACTCTCTGAAGTTTCTTGTGAAAGTGTTAGAAACACTCTAGGTGATACAGAGACAGAGTAGTGGGCCTCTGAAGTCAGTAAAAATTGAAGATTTTGCCTAAAATAAAAAAAAAAGTTTTTCAGGATGAATAACTGTCTGTGGTTTCATCTGAGCAGGTAAATGACACTGTGGGGCTGTAGGCACACTATCAATAAACTCTCATTTCAAATTTGAAGATTTCTCAAAGTATGACCATTCTATAGTGTTTTTCCCATGAAAAGATCCAGGCGGAGCTCCAAATGACAAGTTGGTCACTCGGCTTCAAAACAGTACTATCAGTGATCAAACAACACTCAGCCAGCTTCAAACATTGTACCTTATTGAAATCAGGTGTGTTTATGACACAGAAATGTCATAAAACATCACCAGAATAAAGCCACATGAAACGTGAATGTTATGATCCCACTTTCTAGAGGGCATATCTCAGCCAAAAATAGTGGTAGGAGTGAGACTCTTACCTTTTAAAAAAAGAGCTAAGTCCCTGCTAACAGCTCCGCATAAGATCGCGAGTAATCCTTTAACTTTCCCCTCGTAAAACGGCATGACATGACTTGTCACCACTCATCACGATTTTGGACTATATGTGTTTAGGCTGCTCTGGTGCGAATAAGAAATAAAAGAAAAACAATGTTATTTTTGAAAAGTCGAGAGTGGAGAGAAAAGAGGAGATACCATTTAACAGAGGAGGAGGGGAGCGAGGACGTCAGCGTCCTGGCGGAGTTAGAGAGCAGTGCATTCTTCATGTTGCGTATTGGTACAAGGCCTGTTTTTGTCACTACACATATAGGGTTTAATACATCCAAACAAATACACATTTAACCGTTTATAACATGATCTGTTTCCTCTGGTTGTGCTTGGAAACACACTGACACTTACATTAAAGGTAAAGTATGCAGGAATTGTCAGTTACTGATTGTAAACATGCCTGTCAGCCAAAGTGAAAGTAAAAGCCAACTCCAGATTCTAGATTAGAGTTTTGTCTGTGTGGGTTTTGCCTTGCTATGTTTGCGTTTTTCCGCGACCCTTGGATGCACGCTGTGCCCCAGAACGTCCCGAACAAAGCAAAATAAATCAGAACTCTTGTTGCGCAGTCATTTTAGCCTGTTGAAATTTACCTTAAGTAGGAAATTGTACAGGTAAAAGTTGAAGTTCAAAGGTAATATGAAAAAGTAAAGCCTTGTCCAGTCTAATCCTATAATACAATTTAAAAACATGTAGGCTAATGTGTGAAGGGTAACCTTAAAGGAAGCAGCTCAGGAGGGACTAACAGATGAAGTGTAAGTTCAGGTTCAAGCTGTTCTGGGTTGCAGAGGAGGCCTTCAGATCAGCAGTGAGCCAAACTTGTTGCTCCATTGCCACTCCTTAAGTATGCCGGCACGTTCCTGGCAGCCCCTATAGCTGGCATAGCTGCAGAAGCATGCCGGTTGGACTAAAGGCTTTCCCCCCCTAGCCTGTAGCATAGGCTCGTTGGCAGGGGTGAGGACAGGCAGGACAGCTACAGCAGTTTCACTACTACCCACCCCCTCCTGCTGTTTGCTAAAAATAGGTCCGGCATATGCCTGCATGCTCCTCCCTGTGTTGCCTCCTATTAAGCAAGTCCTCTTTGAAGCACTGAGATGCAGGAGAGGAGCAGAGGGAGAGAGGGGAGTCCATTTGGAGCTTTTTGTGTTCCATCTTTCATCCCTTTCATCTGCAGGCCGCAGGCACCAAACCTGAAATGGAATCCCTTTAATTTGATTTAGAGGCTCCAAAGCGGGAAGATGATCATAGTACACAGTAGCAAATGTAATTGCTAATTGAGTTTGGCCAAAGTAGGAGGCCAGCCTTAGTTCAGTGAGTAGTGTGATGGTAGTTCAGTTCTGTCCAGTCTAGTGGCTGGGCTGCTGGTGTACAACGCTAACAGCCTGTCTGAATTGTACCTCGAGGCGACTATTCAGTACAACCTCAATTGGTCATTGATTATCTGAACTGATCCCAGTACGGTCGAGCATTGTTACTGGACAGATATAAACTCTGTTTTCACTGTGCTCTTTCTCTCATTCCTCCCTCTCCGCCTATACCCCACCCTTTCCTCTTATCCCTCCCTTTCCTGTTGATGCAGGTTGTATGCCCAGTGTTGCTGGTGACCTTGGTGACAGACAGTACCCATCAGGTTGGCACTGTGACAGGGAGCTGACAATGAGAGCTCTGGCTCTGGGTTTTTGCTGGCCAGCATAGATGCCGATATGCCCCGGTGGTCCGCATCCTGATGGACCGAGACACCTTCTCCCACATCCGTCTGTGGTGCCCACGCCCCTTTGGCACCTACTCCCAGAACAAAGCTAGGAGCCCAGGCTCAGGCGGCAGCGGCGGAGGTGGAGGCGGTGGTGGGACGGGGTCCCCCACCCTCTGCAAGGCTGAGCCCTCTCCAGGTGCCAGAAGGACTGTGGATGGAAGTGAAGATGGAGGGATGATAGTGGGTGTGCAGGAGGTGAATGGAGAAGAGGAGGATGTGGGCTCAGAGAACACTCCACCTGAACCTGAGCTTGTCCCCAGCTCCCTGGCACAGAGCCAGGCCCCTCCACCTTCTTCAGCCCCTCCCTCGCCACCCTCTTCCGGGTCCCAGATGGAAGATGGCCGCGTGCTGTTAGACACCTGGTATGTCATTAAGCCGGGAAACACCAAGGAGAAGATAGCCTTCTTTGTTGCACACCAGTTCAGTGGAGCAGGCCAGCCCAGACCCAGCGCTATGAAGGTGAAGAGCTGAAACATAATTTGTTGTTTTAAAAGAGATTTTGTTCAATTTGGCTGTTACTTAAACTGAATATGAATTATTTTCCTCCATAGGTTAAAGGTAACTGGGCAACTGACTGCAGTAAAGCCAAAAGACGAAGACGATGCTCCTCCTATGACCCTCCAACACGCTCCCAATCCTCAGACCCAAACCTCAGCCATGACTCCTCCCTTGCGCCTCCTAGCTCTGATGAATCCCCTGTAGGTGGAGTGAATGAGACCGACCTGCTGTCAGTGGCAGAGATGGTTGCCTTGGTTGAACAGAGGACTGCCATGGCCCTCCAGGGCATTGTGGCTGTTCATGGGAATCAACACCAACACCAGCCCCCAAATACCACTCACAGTCAGGGCCTTACCCCCCACCAGCACACTCTACTGCGGGGCACGGTGTCAGACCCCACTCCTATCGTGTTTGTGTCGGACAGTTCAAGTGGCCAGCCCTCCAAAGAGGCCCAGGAGTCATCATCTCCCATCCAGACAGACCAGGAGCTGGAGGAGCAGCAGGAGTCATTGAGGGTAGCCCAGGCCATAGCGCACTTTGAGTCCCAGAACCTGGAGAATCGGCTCCATCTGGGTGCTGGTCCTGGAACAGACTCTTCTAATCGAGACCGAGAAAAGGAGCGTAGGAGAGGAGGGGAGTCTGGAGTTGTAACCCCTCCTCCACCCCCCAGTCACAGTCATGGTGAGGTTAGAATAGCTTTCCGAGTGTCAAATCTGGATCCGCGGTCTCAGCTGGAGCCATCTGGCAGGTCCCGCTGTATGTTTATGAGCTGTGGTGGTGGGGGTAACCAGGCAGCAGCCAGGGCCAAAGAGAAAATCACCTGTGACCTCTACCAGCTCGTCAGCCCCTCATCTAGAGACCCAAGTAGTCTGCTGCTTGCCGCCACAACTGCTGCCCCCAAACCAGATGGAGACCTCCATCACCCAGACAGGCAGGCCTGTGGCAGCCCAGACCCAACACAGGAGGAGAAGAAAGCGGCGGGTGTGGGGAGGGAGCGAGTGACTGGTTTCCATGTGGAGGTAGTGGTAACAGGTGCTGTGGACCAATGTGTGTTTTATGGCAAAGACAGTACAGAGAATGTGCAGGAGGAGACAGTGTGTTTCGCTATGCCTAGTGGGGGTGGGGGTGGTGGGGGTGTAGGCAGCTCCACTGAACCTTCATCAGATGATCCCCCTCCTGGACAACTCTTCTTCCTTCAGCCCCCTCGGGGCCCGGAGGAGGATGTAAAAGGAACGGGCACTGGCAGTGGGTCAGGAATTTGCTCTTTGGACTGTGCCAACAATAACGGCCCCGGGGCAGGGGTGGCAGTGGGCTCAGGGGAGCGGGCAGCTCGACCAGATTCCCCCAGCGTTGGGGAGGACTGTTCAGACCCTTCGCTGTGTCGCCTCTACCGCCACGTTTCCCATGACTTCCTGGAGATCCGCTTTCAGATTCAGCGCCTCCTTGAACCGCGCCAGTACATGTTGCTACTGCCTGACCACATCATGGTCAACATCTTCAGCTACCTGCCGACACGCTCACTGGCAGCCCTCAAGTGCACCTGCCACTACTTCAAGGCGCTGATTGAGACATATGGGGTGCGGGCGGTGGATTCACGCTGGAATCAAGACCCTCTGTACAGGGATGACCCCTGCAAGCAGTGTAAGCGGCAATATGAGCGCGGGGACGTTTCCCTGTGCCGTTGGCACCCCAAACCTTACCACCACGACCTGCCTTATGGACGTTCCTACTGGATGTGCTGCCGGCGTACAGACAAGGACACACCGGGCTGCCGTGTTGGGCTCCATGATAACAACTGGGTCCAGCAACCTGCTGATGGCTCTCAGCCCATACGCACCAAGAGGGAGGACAGGAGGGAGGAGGCCAGGTAGAGAGGGAAGAGTGCACCTCACACATATGGACTCTCATCTCCTCCTGCTCACCTCCTTCTCGGTCCTTCTCGTATCTGTTCAGATAATGAACAGGAGAAAGGAGAGGATTACAAGGAGGAATCAGCACTCCAGAACTGTTTTGTTTTTCTTTGCTCCAGCACTCCTTTCTCGTGCTTGCCCTCAGGAGAGGGAAGTTGAGAGGTAAAGAAGGAAGAGAGGTGTGTCACTCTCCTTGCCTTTTTGTTTTTCAAGCCCTCCAGAATCCCTCTCTCCCCCCACTGTGCTCCAGAGTGGCACCTTTTAAAAGTTTGCATTACCAGGGTTGGGGTCCCCTCCTGCTGCTGTCAGTCAGCCATCTTTCTGCCTCGTGCTCATTCGGGTTTCTGTCTAACTCCGTACATACATACATGGTTTTTAGGTCATTCATGTGAAAACTTTGCAGTGTATTTGATTGAGATTAGCATTCATAAAGTGACGCATAGAAATGTATTGCCCTAGAGCCTGCTTACTGTTCCCAATACTTGTTCTATGTTCTGTGTTGTATCACAAACTTCCATGTTAGCTGTACAATGGTGCTTCGAGGAATGAGGTGTACCGAGTCCAACAGATGTAAAAGTTTTCAGTGGTGGAATGTTCAGCGTTGCTATAGAAATGTGATTGTATAAAGCAAACTTGATTTTCCGTTGTACAAGATGCCATTTGTACGTGTCCTGCGCCATGCGTTTCTATTTCTCTGAATGTGCTGTAACGTACTATGTTGATTAGTCCCCTGATAATGCTGCTGAAATCATTGCCTGTGTCACTGACGTTAATTCTGAAATAGCCATACCAATGGTTAATGACAGGCACAGTCTCACTCGCTACTGAGACCTGTTCGTGTCATTGTTTCAGAGTGGACCCTAACCTTGCTGACCAGCCATAAAGAGAAGCCACTGAGTACTTCCTGGTTTACAGAGAAATATGGGAGATGGACTTTATTGATTAAGACCAGTGGGATTGAATGGGATTAAAAAGAGAAACTTGATGTCACTTTGGAAAGGCCTGATGTCACTTTGTATGGTTTGATTGACCTGCTTGTTTGCCATTTTGTTTTTTCTTTTTTTCTTTTTTTTTTTTGTTTGGCTGTTTTATTGGGGTGTGTGTCAGAGAATGTTTGCTGTTGTATTTGCTTTTATTCTTGAGGACTGTGTTCTCCTTGTATCAGTCTGTCACCCTACTCAACCTGCAAAGATGTATTTTTTAAATACTCCATCTTTGTTTTAACCCCCAGCTCTCTTCCTTTCCTTCCCCCTCCCCCCTCCGTCCTCCTATTTGGCAGAGGGCAGTGTTTGCCAAAGCCGTCATTCATGCTTCGAAGCGGGTGAAACCAACTACCACAGACCGCAGAAACTCTCTACACCAGCTTCCAGCCTTAAAAGCCCCCTACCTCTTACTCACCCTGCAGGAGATTGAGGCGTCAGATACCTCACAGATGATCAAGAGTATTGGGAGTTGCACAGGACCCTGTACGCGGCTAGATTTTAGATGCTCGATAGACTCCATCCAGCTCTACCGGATCCACCCATAACTCTTTGTGTGGGAGTGTAAGATGAACAGTGCCTGGTGACGGCTCTGACTCTTCATTCTTGGAAAAAAAACAAAACCTCTTTCTCTTCTCCTCCCCCGTCTCCCTCGCTGTTAAACTCCCCCACCCCTGCAAGCTGACAGACTGGACGTTAAAGAACTGATGTGATGAATGATGCTGAAACTCTGCATGGAGGTGGGAAGATGGTTGGGTATTCATGGGAGAACTCTGTAGGTTCCAGACATGTACAATGCTAATGGGAAATATCTGCTTAAATAAAAACAGAAGTGATGATTAAAACTGGAAATCAGAATTGCTACCTGGCTCGTGTGGTGTCTGATAGGATAATAGCAGGCCGGCAACCAGTGACGGCTTTCAAGCTGATCATCTAACAGTGATTGATTAAATCATTTCTCTTTTACGAAGACAGAAACAATGCTTATCACATCTTATCAAAGCTGATCGTAGTGTGACAAATGGCCAAAAACAACAGCTTTCAAGCCTTCAATATGAACTTCTGTGTATTTGTTCTCTATGTGAGTTCATCTTTTTCATTGTCCTCTTGAGCAAAAGTTTGAGAAGGAAGTGGAAAAAACTTTGAAGCTACTTGAGGCTTTATTGGATTACAATTTTACCTGGCTTCCAAATTAAACTTTCGACTTCTCACACCTTTTATTTGAATGCAGGAAGCAGGCGCAGATTGACCTGTGATTGAATCAACATGTAACAGTATACAGTAATGGCACCCTAACCTGATCAAACATTTTTAGACTGCATTACACACACTCTTTAAAACTGGAGAAATGCAGCGAAGGTTCACAACCTGCTGTGCCCTACAGAGAAGACAGACTTTTGGTAGTGGGGTTGCATGACTGTTTATTTTAAACGTATTCATTTTGACATCTCTGATTTGCAGTGCAGTGACACGTAGTTGCCAACAGGTGGCAACACTGCTGTATTTATCAACCTTTATTAACCTTAATCATATTTTAGATACCAACTCACATCCTTTTTCAATTAATAGGACTTCTAAGCATAGTAACCCCACATGAAAACTGCTACAGCCATCATAATGAGAGCGTTAGCATCCACCGTGTACTTCCACACTGGGTCCTCACTGATGTCAGGCAGCTTCTCTGATGCCTCAGGTGTATCTTGCTCCTGGGCCTGAGAGCCGCCACCTCCGCTGCCACAGAACCGACCGACCAGGTGACAGATACCAGACTTTTCCTCCTCTTCAGCCACTACGAGGGAGAGAGGAGTTACTACTTTCTCCGCTATTTACCTGTCTTTGTGACTGTGATCCTTTCTTTCTTACCTGCAGCACTGTTCTCCCTCATCCTCTCCTCAGCCTCTCTTCGGGCTCTTCTCCCTTTCTCCTCTTGCTCCCAATCCAAATCCTTCCTATCCTCTTTGGAACGACGCAGGCTGTACACCAGACGATGCAGCTGGAAGCAAAACAATCTTATAAGACGGAGAAACAATTTTTTTCTCTCAAATGCAGTCAAGTTTTGCTTCATCCAGTTGCAGACTAGGGTTCCCAAAATGATTTCATGTCATGGACCCTTAAAGGTAAAGTGCAGCCAAAAATGAAAATTCACCAATTATCTACTCACCCATATGCCGAGGGAGGCTCAGGTGAAGTTTTAGAGTCCTCACATCACTTGCGGAGATCCAAGGGGAGAGGGGGTAGCAACACAACTCCACCTAATGGAGGCTGACGGTGCCCCAGATTCAAACGTCCAAAAACACATAATTGAAACCACAAAATATCTCCATACTGCTCGTCCGTAGTGATCCAAGTGTCCTGAAGCCCTGACATAAAAAGTTGTTTGGAAAAACGTCATTTAAACTGTTTTTAGCCTCATTGTAGCCTGCAGCTCTAACTGCCTCTCTGTGCACCGCGCTCACATGTGTGCACTTGCGCGAGACCATGAGACGTGGGCACCGCGTTCATGTGTGTTCGTGAACACAGTGCACAGAGAGGCAGTTAGAGCTACAGGCTACAATGAGGCTAAAAACAGAGTTCAAATTACGTTTTTCCAAACAACTTTTTATGTCAGGGCTTCAGGACACTTGGATCACTATGGATGAGCAGTATGGAGATATTTTGTGGTTTCAATTATGTGTTTTTGGACGTTTGAATCTGGGGCGCCGTCAGCCTCCATTAGGTGGAGTTGTGTTGCTACCCCCTCTCCCCTTGGATCTCCGCAAGTGTTGTGAGAACTCTAAAACTTCACCTGAGCCTCCATCGGCATATGGGTGAGTAGATAATGGGTGAATTTTCATTTTTGGGTGCATTATCCCTTTAATGAATGACATTTTGCCCTGCGGATATATGGGGTCTAACTGCATCAGTGCATCTGTGTGTTAAGTAAATAAATAACTCACATGTTGATCGTCTATGGGCTGGGTGCAGTAGCTGACCATCAGCACCAGCACTGAAGTACAGAAGAAGAGTATGATTGCAAAGTGGAGGTAGTGGATCCCACACACCAAGAAAGGGCAGTTGGAGGGGAAAATACAGCTGCCAGAGCCAAACCAGAACTCAGGCAACATCCGGCACAAACCCATCACCAGGCCGCCTATCAAGCCCCAGAATGCACCCTGCAGGTGAAGGAAAATCAAATATTCTTAAGGTTTGATCCCACCAGGTGTTTCATCACAGGTTATATGATTTAATATGTCACCATCTCACCTTTTCATTGACCCTCTTAACAAACACAGCCAGGAGGAAGACTGAGGCAATGGGTGGTGCCAGATAGCTTGAGACTGACTGGATGTAATCAAACAGCTGGCCGCTCTGAGCCGCCCGCACAACTGGGATCCAACAGATACTGATGGCTACAATGAACAGAACCCAGACTCTGAAGAGGAAAAACAAAGAAAGATACCGAGAGGCTGGTAATGCATCCAGAACTATCAATATTACTTCACAGTGTCATACATTCAGGAATAGCCTTGAATAGCCTTGAATCAACTTTTTAACAGAAGTCGTTATATACTTTTAAAGTTGTGGTATTAATTCCAGTTAGCACGTGTATCCTATCTACTTATCTTAATGGCATTTCATTGGCGACACATTACATATAAGGTAACATTTGTTTACTATATCACCGTCCATTTACCTGCCCACAATAAGGAGCTCACGCTCGGCGGCCTGCGGTCTGATGCGGGTCCAGATGTCCATGGTGAACAGAGTGCTGCTGCTATTAAAGATGGAGGCCAGAGAGGACATGAGAGCAGCCAGCATCACAGCCAGCATCAGACCTCGCAAACCTGCACAGAGAGGTGGCAGGTGACGGGGAGAAGTGAGTGGGCGGGTTGATGGATGGAAGGTAAAACTTCTCCTCTTCGTCTCTATTAAAGGTAGTCATAGTTATGTGTTCTTACCATTCGGCATGACTGTCACCACCAGTTTAGGATAAGCAATGTTGGAGCAGCCCACCTCAGTCCCACACACACTCTTACACACCTCAGGGACAACACAGCCAACTTCATCTGCAGGTGGATGGAAACACATTCATACATTTGCCCTTGTCAGACATTTGCTAAACAAAAATACAACCATGGGCTTTATACATTTACGTCGAGTCAACACACCTCTACAAACACTTGCCAGTGTGATAGCTGTTCTGTTGTAAACCAAGATGTTTCTTAAATGGGATTTGAAAGGACACATTTAAGCACAGACCTGGGTAGAGGACCCTGCTGATCATGCCGGGGAACACCATGAGGAACATTGGCAGCAGTTTGAGGTAGCCGCACATGATGCAACCGGCTTTCACATGGGTTAGACTACGAGCTGCGAGGCACCGCTGGACTATCACCTACAGAGATACAAGACAGGAGAGATTATTTTCTGCTCAGAGAAGACAAAGACTAATCCCGTAACTAGTATTTCTAAAGCGCAGAGCAGGAAATCTAGTCAAAGTTTATAGTGTTCATAGATTCCATCATTTTCTGAATGAGGAGAAGCTGGGATCTTGATAAGAGTCAAATGCAAGTAAAGTAAACGTATAATAAAGAAGACAACCTGTCAGCAGCCAATGAAATAACATTCCTGTATACCTAACTGCATATTATTTGGATAAAGGGAGTAAATTAGCAGTAGCTAAGGTTATCTCACTGCAACTTGATTTTTACATGCAAATTTTTCCCCAAAAAATATACATTTCTATGGCATAATAACTTTAATATGGTAAGGTAAAAGCAGTTTAAAAGTCAGATTCTGACCTGCACTCAAATTTTAAACAGATAAGAAGTCATTTTATGCCCTTATCCTTAAATTCCCCCTTAAGATTAAGAAACTAAACCAAAGCTTTTCAGCTGACAACTGAGTGGGACATTCACCTGGTCTGTGCACCAGTACCATCCTCCCACTATAGCAATCCCAAACAGCACTCCAGGCCAGGGCAGGTCCCCTGTGGTTGGGTCCCTCAGCAGGCTGAAGGCGTCCTGTCTGGGGGTGTAGCACTGGGGGGAGATGTTGTAGCGCTGGGGATCCGTGGAGGAGAAGTTACTTGGTATAGCAGAGCTGTATTTGGCCAGCAGAGCGCTGTAGCCCCCAACTTCAGCAAAAGCTGAAGGTGAAAATGAGAAGTGTTAGACAAATTCAGATAGCAGCATGCTATGGTATAAATATATTCCTGTTTCTACAGTATTCAGTATAAAACAAGACTGTTGTATGTAAAAAATATATATGTAAGCACACTGTATATTGCATTCTTTCTACTCAGCTCCATAGTCCAGAACTCTCTTGATAGTTTCCTAACTGAAGATATGAGTCAGCTGCTGAGTCAGCACTTTTGTCTCAACGCATCACCAATTCACAAAAGGAGGTGGCTGCTTTCTTCCCCCTCCACGGCTTTCTCACCCATGCTTATCTTGCCTACCACCTCCCTTGACTTTGTCGGTAATCTACACCAGGATTAGACTGATATATATTGACCCTGTATGGAAAAATCAATAAGGTTGCAGGAGGTGGTTGTCATTGTTGTTGTGTCTGCTGAAGGTGGAGAGTATTGTGGCTCTGCAGCGTCAGCATACTGTACACCGCTGTAGTGAAATGAATGATTACTGACCCTGGTTAATCTCTTTCCTGTTGTGAAATTGCCAGGGCAGGACACAGCCACAGGCCTGGAGGGACTGACAGATGCCAAAAACGATGAACTGTGTGTAGAGTGAGTGGAAATAAGATTAAACGACGCTGTGCGGCTTGTACTTACAGAAGCCGGTGAGGACGAAGGCCCCAGCGATGATGACAATAGTCTGAACGGTGTCAGTGTACATCAGTGCAGCCAGGCCACCTGTTAACACACACACACACACACACACACACACACACACACACACACACACCTTTAAAATACATACACTAAGAGAAATATTGCAAATTTAAATATTTTTATGGCACTTCCATAAAGTTGGGGACTTGCATGGGATATGTTTAAAACAGAATGGCTGACACTGGAGCAGTAGGTGGCTATATATCCTAATTTTTTGGCCTTAATAGGGGTCAAGCTCCAAAAACACTGCATTCCTGCATTTCCCATAATGCAACAAATAGGTAACAGTCCCTTTCCTACAAATGGGAAGGTACAAATGAGCGGCAGTAGCGCAGTCCATAAGGACTTGGGTTGGGAACCGGAGGGTCACGAGCTCAAGTCCCCATCTGTACCAAATATGGAGCGTGGACTGGTAGCTGGAGAGGTACCAGCTCACCTCCTGGGCACTGCCGAGGTGCCCTTGAGCAAGGAATCATCCCATATGGATATATTGCTTGGTAAGTGACCACTGGTTGTACACTACTTTTCACAATGTATTGTGGGGCACTTTGAGCCCACTATGTAGGGTGTAATAATTTCCACTACACATTCAAACAGCACTACAAAATGGCGAACTCACTAAATAGTGGACCATACAGTGAGCAGTGAGTGATTTTGGTCACAGCCATTGTCCTTTAATAAGCCGGAAAAGAAATCAGTTTACTTGATCCAATTAGCACTATCCTCATTATGGATGAACGGATCCTCGGACCACTTTCAGGACAGACATACCTGTAACAGTGTACAAGGCTGTTATTAGCAGGAGGGTGATGACGGCCACGTAGATGTTCCACCCTAATGCCTGCTGGATAAACACAGCCCCTGAAAACATATCGACCTGGAGAGACACAGAGAGACAGGGATTGAAGGAATGAAGACAGAAACACACACTGTATGTTGTGTGTTCTCAGACAGGATGACTCACTGAGATCTTGGTGAAAATGTAGAGGAACAGAGAAATGACGGAGAGGTAGAGGCTGATCCTGGTCCCTCCGAACCTTTTCTTTAGGTACTGGGGCATGGTGATCACCTAACAGTGAAATTTCACACAATATAGGAAATAAGAGGAGTCATCTCATCAGTGGACACTTGTTAACATGTAGACTCTCACAGTGGATGTGTGCTGAAATGATAATACCGCCTGAACTACTTACCCCAGCTGTGAGGTAGACAGGTACAAACAACCAGCCCAGCAGCAGCACAATGAACAGAGCCTGACCCAGTAGATACACGACACACAGTAACATATGACATGTTACACCACACAATTCTGGGAGTTAAACTACAGAGTTGTACAAACTGTGAGTATATAATGTGACTTACATTCCACTCAAAGCCTCCCACAGCGATGCCACTGGCTGCCCCAGTGCCCGCCAAGCCCACAAAGTGACCACTACCAATGTTGCTGGCAAACAGAGACGCACCAACCTGAGAGAGAACACAGAAAATCACTGAAGAAAGCAAATCAAAACCAAACAAATTAAAGAGCAACATCATACAGCATGAAGACTATGAGCAGGAATGTACAAAACAAACATGAGATCATAGTGAAGTATATTGAGCCAACAAAATCTTTACAAGAGATTAAAATTCAAGCCATACATCGCCATTTTTCTGAAAGGAACCACAATAGTTTGTTGCTCATTAAGATCCAAAAGTATTTGAGTTGTTGGACAAACTTTACCTTGACTTCCTTCCTTCTATACGAAGACATGAAGAACTTTAAAATACACCTAATCCATACATTTCCTTTAATTTATTTTTTTTAAATATATGCACTGAGAAGGACATTTTACAGTGTAGAAATAGACATGTGCCCTCTGGTGGACAAACTATGAAATGATAATAAGGTTTCTGAATGACCTCAGGCATATGTGGTGTTTTTTCTCCACATCGTCTTATTATTGTCCAGGGGCGTAAATACAGACAGTGCAGGCAGGGCAGTTGCACTGGGGCCCATGGGGTGAGGGGGCCCATAGAGAGAGAGTGGGCCCCCCAGCTATATGTTAGGCAGAACACGGGCTTGTGAGTAATTTAGAGCGCCATAGAAATGTATATATTTTTGTACAGTTGCCAGTAGCAATCTATAACAAAATATGTTATAAAATATATGCTTACTCTACATAAACTATAAATAAGGTAGAAAAATATTCAGTTAAAAAATAATCCCTTATTTTCTTAGGTATTTTTGTCCTATACATAGATGCATTAATGATTTCCGGGTGGATATGTATGCCGGTGCTGTAAATGTAAAGTCTCTATTTGATCATGTGACGATAAGATTATACAGTAGCTATTTTAGGCGGATAGGCAGCGTGGCGTTGCGGTGGTTGCCATTGTCGCCTCACAGCAAGAGGATTCCTGTTCCTGTTCCTGTTTCGAACCCTGGGGAGTTTGCATGTTCTCCAGATACTCCAGCTTCCTCCCACCATCCAAAGACATGCAGGTTAACTGGTGACTCTAAATTGCCCATAAGTGTGAATGTGAGTGGTTGTCTGTCTCTATGCGTCAGCTCTGTGATAGTCTGTACCCCTGGACAGGTCATGAGACTATCACAGTCAAGTCTTTGGGTGGTGGGAGGAAGCCAGAGTACCCGGAGAACATGCTAACTCTGCACAGAAGGGTTCCCCACCCCAGGGTTTGAACCCCCCCACCCCGGCCAAGGTGCCCAATGTCAGCTGGGATAAGCTCCTGCCCCCGTGACCCCTAACAGGATAAGTGGTTACCGAAAATGAATGAATAGTTTAGGCACATTACAAGTAACTACCTTACACCAACATATGTACTAATCAGCTAATATTGGGCTATTTATCAGCTCTCCACTGAACTCACCGGCCACCAGGTCATGGTGCGCCCTGCCAGAAAATATCCTCCGACTGTCCCACGACTGGTCCGAAACATGGCCTAAAACAGACAGGACAGTTCTGTTATCCTCACAAACCAAATGCAGTGCTACTTGTGTCTCCTTATACATGTGATGTACATATTTTGTGGTGATACACATTATACACATTATTTTATTGAGCCACTATAATGTCTTGATAATTAGATTGTTTCAGACTAACACAGGTACACTCACCCAAATGCCGACACTGATAACCATGACGAAATATCCAACAATGACGGTGATGTCTGCTGGGTTGTTGATGATCACTTTGTCTGACGAGGGATTCTCCATTGCTCCACTTATAAAACTTTGTTCAGCCTGATGCTTTAGGTTCCTATACTGCAGCGTGACTTTTAATAAAGGCTAAAAAAAAAATCACCTTCATTTGCAAAACTCTTTACCACTGACACCAATATGACAAAATCACTAAAAGAAAATCAATACTGTATCTGTAGAGGAGCAATGCATCGGCAGTAGATTTGTAGTGGTCAGTCCAAGTGAGAACTTTGGCCATGTGACAATGGGCAGTGTCAGCAGTTTATTAATTAGAGTAATTATTAACACCAAACCATGAAAAACAGGGTTTCAGTCATGTAGTTCCACTGGGTTTTAACACTTTACATGCAGAAATGAAGACTTGTATCTATCGTCGGCCTCTTTTATGCCCCAACATCTTCTGTATGTGCCCCACAGTACAAATGTTGATCTTCATCAAAAGTTCCTGTTGTAAAAAAAAAGTGGAATAAAACTCTTAAGCAAACAGTCCTTTAATCGTTTGACAGCACTGCTTTCATCAAAACATCCATTTGCCTTTGAGTTAACAAATCAGATTGTACAAATGAGGGCAGCTTCACTTCTCTGAATGGACACACAGCGTGTGGGTGCGGATGTGTGCAAAGAGCCTGTGTTGAACAGATTTACGCTTCAGCATAGAAAACATGCACACAATCACCTTTCACATGTACAAGCTGTAAGCACACGGAGAGAAAGGAAATCATTTGATGTTTCGAGGTGACATTTCAGAGCATGATTTCGGAAATAAAAAAATACAATGTGACAATGATTTTTTTTCTTCTAAAAACACAAACTGAAACTCACGTCTCTCAACCAACTCAACTAAAAATAATCTGTTGTGTGTATGACTAGTGAACCGACTATTGTAATGAACATTATCACAATGTTATATTCAAGCTGTGTCACACTTTGCTAGAAATAACTTGACTGTGCTGTTCAATATCTGCTGTTAGCTGGGAACTGATGAAACTCCACTACTCTGTTCTTGAGGGAGTCGTTGTAACATTCTGGAAAGCTCTACATGGGAGGGTGAATTGAGAAATGTATTTCTGATCCAGTATAACCCAGTGAGGAGCGGAGTTATGAGACAAATCTAACCACAGTCTGATTTGAGTCTTATTTGTAGGGGAGACACATGACTTTGGCCTCAACGGTCTGGTTTTACAATAAAATTATGTGAGAAAGCTTCTCCTTTTCTCACCAAATTCGTACTTTTAACTAGTTCTAGTTGTTACGTTTCAGGCTGCCATTGATTTGCTGCTTCAGTAAACTTAAATGAATCCACTTTGAGTCCTGCACAGAGTCATACTTTGTCTTATCCCAGTTCTAAGACTTGAAAAAGAAATCCTATTTTGCCATTAGACACAAATCCTATATGTAGTCACAGTCCTATTAATCAATGTTAGCCAACCTAAAGTTACGTCTGAAAACTAATTTCTGGCCCCCAGTAGTTCCAAAACTAATATCCCTGCTCCTCCTGCATCCTTTAGCATTCGAAACCTAGAGGTGGGAATGTCCCAGCACCAAGATTTATCCATATACTTTCTGGCCCTGTTGCTAGTTGCAATCTGACGTCAACACTAATAGATTTCTGCCATGTTCAGACACAGCTCGCAGTGTTTTTCCTACACACATACCTCCTGCAGAAGAATCTAAATCGATCAATGTGAATAAATAAGAGAGGAAAATAAAAGAAAAAAGGATAAAATAAAACACAGCGGCTTACAGCAAAACAGTGTGCTTACATTTGTAGGCAAACTTTCTGACATTTCATGAAAATCAAAATTCAGGAATTCGGTTTTTTAAAAACCCTCAGTCATTTTCACATTCCCACAACACGCCTGCTCCTGTTTGACAGGTCTGACTAAACTCATAGTGCCATCCTGCAGGATGCCTTGGCTCTGCAGTCAGAGCAAAAAGTCTCAAAACAACAACAAAAATCTTTTGAAATACATTTCAATAAATTAGATGCAGTGCTAATGTGTTCAGGAAATCCAAAGCCTCCATGCCAAACACACTCACGAGTCCTGTGGCTGGAGCAGTTGAAACAAAAATGACATTTTGACACGGTTGCTGAATCAAGTAAAAATGACTTTTCACCTGGCTTGAAGGTTTTGGAAAGGTGCGATAGTCTAGACACAAGAATGCTGTGGGACACCCTTACACATTTACCTTCTGTCACTGTAATCATATCATGCTCGCTGAAAAGGACAGCTCAAGTTTTCTTTGCAGCTGAAGCTCATGAACATCTACCAACATTTCTTTAAACCACACATTGCTGTATATATTAATCTCCAATTCTTTTTTTTTTTTTTGCACACTGTCCAGCCCATTCTGCACATTTAACCCACTGCTATGTTCCACTTGTTTGAGGCAGGACCTTTATGAGAGCAATTAAAAACACTGAACACGAGCACGGTTTCTGCTGGGAGTTGAGAATCACCAGAGGCCGATATGATATTACTGCAATTTCAAATGTGTTGTTATATACTGCGTATTGCAATAAAATAGTGTGCAATAAATGGTGATTCATTACCTTTTATCAACTGCAAACTACACTCATCAGCTACTTTATTAGGTACACCTTGATAGTACCAGGTTGGACCCCTTTTGCTTTCAGGACTGCCTCAATTCTTCGTGGCAGAGATTTGACAAGATACTGGAAACATTCCTCAGAGATTTGGGTCCATATTGACATGATGACATCACACAGTTGCTGCAAATTTGTCGGCTGCACATCCACGATGTTAATCTCCCGTTCCACCACATCCCAAAGGTGCTCTATTGGACTGAGATCTGGTGACTGTGGAGGCCATTGGAGTACAGTGAACTCATTGTCATGTTCAAGAAACCAGTTTGAGATGATTTGAGCTTTGTGACATGGTGCGTTATCCTGCTGGAAGTGGCCATCAGAAGATGGGTACACTGTGGTCATAAAGGGATGGACACGGTCAGCAACAATACTCAGGTAGGCTGTGGTGTTTAAACCATGCTCAGTTGTGTGCCATGTAATGATATGATATTGCCTCACAAAAATATTGCATTACTATGCTGTGTCATTTTTTCCCCATACCCCTAGTTCCTACTTAGTGAAGAGACACTGGGTGCTTCTAAAAGTCAAGGTGCTTCCTTGGTAGGACAGATCCTTCCAAGTCAGGTCCTACAGAGGCTAGGCAAGTCTCCTTCCTAGCATTTGGTGAACACACATTGGAACAGGCTAGGGAGCGCCCAGGTGTGCATCACTGAAAAGGCGCTGCTTCATTTCAGTAAATTGTGCACAAGCAATTGTGGATACTTCATCCCTGCTGAGGATACACACATGAATCCTTGAAAATTCTCTGAAGGAAGGACTTGATCCTCGGTAGAATTTGAAGGACCCTTCACACTGGAGCAGTCCCTCTGCAGGATTTCATAATATAGCCTCCTTTAAATGCAGCCATTTAAGGATCCTTCCTTCACTTTGAGAAGCACCAACTATCTGCTGTGTTTAACACACAGGCTGCCATATTTGGGATCAGTTGGAGGGATCTGACTGCCTGCGTGAAGACACCAGTAAACAGAGCTTTGCAGGAGTTCAACACTGGACAGTGTTTTGAGATGGAAGATGTGGGTCTGATGTTGTGAGAGATTAAACTCAACAAATGAGCTATTGATGTGCTGTACAAACCAGCATAGGGTGTCTACAGTTCTGAGGATGTGACTGATGTCCTACACTGAGATGGGAGATCAATAAAGGGCTTGTTTGTGCATGTGTGTGTGTATTTTGGGCCAGTGTGGTAATGTGTAAAAATAACAACACCGTGGAAAAAAAAAGATTTTCCCCTCTGGGATCAATAAAGCATGTCTTCTTCTTTTTCAAGACATGAGTCAAAAACAGAACAGGCATTCGCCTCTTCACTGGTTTATGAGTTAATAATTAAACTTTCAGTTCATTTTAAAACGCAGACTTGTAATTCACAAACTGTGCTGCTGCTGTGTTTGGTCATAAATGTGCCAAAACACATCTTTAGTTTCCATTTTGTCAGTCGATTAAAAACAAGGAACCGATGGTATGAGTAAAAACTGTCAACGTGCAAGAAGGTTGATGAAAAATGTGTGTTTCCTATGATATGTTTCCAGTCATGGTTATTTGTATAACCCTGAACTGCAGTTTCAAAGAGCTCTGCAGGCCCACGCTAGAGAAGAAACAAGATGCAAACAAAGTGGAACATAGCATGATCAGTGTTATGTGCTGGCGTCCTTGTGTCTAAACTAAACACTGCTGAAAAATTCACAGCATTGAAACGGTATCCAAACAGCTTTAAAAATGGCGCCAGCAAAAAGCTGAAAGTAATTTTACACTTTAAGAAAATGAAAAGGCCCTTCTTTGTCTCTCAAAGGACTGCTGTTCTGACAAATAGTGGATTAGGTTACATTCAGGTGCTTGTTGCCTGACTTCTAATCAGTTTCTGGCTCCACATGATTCCTGCCTGTACATTTATTATCCATACTACATTTCATGAGATCTGTCTGCATCCGGTCTGTTGTAGGTCTACTCTGTGGCTGCACTCAGATTGTATAAAATGGTCTCTTCCTTGTGACTTCATCTTAACACCAATATTTCATGAGGTCAAGGGGAGCTAATTCAAACTCAGCCTGGAGCTCATCTCTGGGTCACATTAACGGCTGCCTCCACTTCAGTCGTACTGGTCCCTAATTGAGCTAGTCAGCAGCCTTCTTGCAGTTTTCTTTGGCTAGTCTCAGTCTGGACAGGATGTGTTTCTTCGGGAACTTTAAAGTGGTACACCCAAACTGGCTCACCCCTCCAGTGTCTCCAGGAAGTTTCTCCCGTCTCTGGACCCAGCTGCGCCAGCCAGGCTTCCAACAGTACACACTGTCATAGAACCGTGAGCCATTTTCCCCACCCAGCACATAAATCCTGCGTTTCCACCTCGCCACACCCCCCGCTGCGATCCGCCGCGGCAGCCCAGGAAATACCACAGGGCTTGGGGCTCGGTCGCTTCCTCCACCTGCACCACCCCGCTGCTCCGCGGTGACCATCACCCCTCCCCCAGTCACCTCCCTCTCTACTCCAGACCCCCTGCCCTCTCTGAAAAACAGCACACGCCCAGTGGCGTCTAAAGTCTCCAGATTGGTGTAGTTTCCATCCAGGAACTTGGTGGTATCCCTCATGTATCCCCCGATGGCACAGACTCCTCCTCGCACTGCTACTCCTCCGGCGAGACAAGTGGCGCCGGAGTCCAGAGCCACACGGGTCCAGCAGTCTGTAAGGGTGTGATAAATAAGCACCCCCGAGTGAACCACAGCCCGGTTCTGTTCAAGTGTGGTTCCACCCAGAAGGTAAAGCCGTCCACGTAACGCTGCGCAGGCGAAGGCGCGCAGAGGGAGCGGTAACCGAGGTCCCGCAGTCCACTGAAGTGTAGTCAGCTCCAGGGTCTCACTGGAGTCCAGCAGAGCTGAGCGGTTACTACCACCCAGGGCAAAGAGTGACTCTCCACAGCCCAGAAGGCCGAGCATAGCCCGTGGCTGGACCATAGAAGGCCGCTCTACCCAGCGGTCTAACACTGCATCATATTCATGCACAGCTGCAGACACAGAACCTGTCCGCAAGATCCCACCCGCTACAAACAGCCGGTCTCCTACAGCCGTACAGCCGGGACTGACCAGAGAACCCAGCGCTGCTAACTTCTCCCACTTCCCTGTCCGAGGGTCAAAGCAGTCCACTGTGTAGTCTCTTGCAGCTAAATTCTCATCTTCCCGAGGCGTCAGGTCCACACAGACAATCTTTTTCTCAAACATGCCCTCCCGTGGTCTCAGAGGCCCCCCGAGGCCCTCACCAGCCGCAGCCGGCCCCAACTCCTGGCACAGTCTTCGGCTCTCTTCCTGAGACAGCAGCCCCGGCCGCAGGTGGTGGAGCAGCGCCGGCATGTGGACGTAGCGATCCAAAGGTTGGTGCTCTGCCCAGCGGCGCGCTGCGTCGTAAACCTCCGCTTCGGAGTCCACCCCCAGACGGTCAGAGCTCAGGAGGCTGCCTAAGGTGCCGTGGTCAAGCAGGAGGAAGTCTTTCTGCCGTGCCACCCGGGGAAAGTGCTGGGCTACGAGCCGCAGGGAGGCGCGCAGCAGCAGCTGATCATGGTGAGAGCGAGCTAGAGAGTACATCCCCAGGCAGTTATCCACTGAGAGGTGCTCGAATAGAAACCTGGAGGGATAAATGGAGAGAAACTAACTGTCAACTAAAACCTGATGTCAAAGTAATTACATAGTCATCTGATTTGTAAAATCTAATGAATAAAACTGCAAACTTAATTATCTGTCACTTTTTTACAGCAGATGTACCTTGAGCACAGGTCTTGAAGGGGCATGACCTGGAGCCGGTTGGCGGCCACAAACAGATCCTCAGCTGTGTCCAGAGAGAGCCCCGCCTCACCGGTGTACACAAACTGGATGACAGTCTCCATGACAGACGGCGTCACCTCCTCCAGTCGGATCTCGGTGAGGCGGGACTCTACCAGAGGGCTGGTGAACATAGCCCTAAAGTACGGGCTCACGGCTGCTAAGAGGACTCTGAGGATGAAAGATAGAATATTATTTGGAGGATATATTCATACCATCAGAGGAAGACACTTCTACATTTTACAGTGCTTAGTAGTTCTTAGTTTTTGTCTACTCTGTCGAACCAAGGTGTTTGGTATTTATCACCTCTTTGATATCAAACACAGGCAGCAAACAGCTTTCTACTACACAGAGCTGGCCTGTATAATTGTAACTTCATTGTCAATCGATGTTATAATGGATGGGGAAATTATTATCAATCCGTCACTCAATTGGAAAAGAAGGATGCAGTAAAAATATCAAATATTTGTTGATTCTATCTTTTAAAATTATCCAAAACAAAACACTGATTGATTTAAAAAAACATCCATGAATTTAGAGATAGAAAAAAATGTATTAGCTGCAGCCCTGGCTGAAATGCTTCTAGTTCTTGAACAAAACTTTGTGAGTGGGTTTTTTCCATTTCCGCCAACAATCGTACCTGTGACACATGAACTTCTTTCCCTCAACAAGCAGAGTGACATCACACAGCTGCTGAGCATCCAGGAGCTGCTTCAGTCCTGAAACACAGCAAAAAGAGGAAGGAGAAACAGAGAGGAGGGGGAGAATGGAAGGAGGGATGAGTAACAGCAGAAGACAGAGCAGCAGAAGGACCCCTCTGAAGGTTCGCTTCAGGTCCACTTCACCTGTGCCTTGTGAACACAAAGCGCTCCAGGTTCGCTTTGCTCTTTACCATTGTATTTAACCCTGTAGATCACTTTCTATTTCACAGGGACACTTGAAAAAACAGACAAAACCACGTTGGCCTTTAACACTTGCAAGGATGTAGGATGAGGAGTGGTTTGGTCCATGGAAAATACTGAACGTCTCCAGATGTGTAAAGTAGAATACATGAAATGGCGACAGTCTACAGCACAGAAACACTACTGTTCTCCTCCTATATTAAATTAATCCGAAAGCGAGGGGCTTTATAATCACACTGTGTGCCACGTCAAAGTAAAATCAAAACTATATCAATATATTTTATATATAGTGTGAACAGAAAGAGGACTGAGGCCCCATCAGAGCTGAAACTGACCAGAACGAGAACTGAGACCTCTTTCAAATGAACTGACAATGTGAACACAAAAAGAACTGAGTTCCTTTTCTGTTGGTCTACTTTTTGGTGCACTTTAAGGACACATTCACACTGGTGCTCTTTGGTACACTTTGGTACACTTTAAACAAACCCTGGTCCACTTCCTAAGGTTGTTTGGTTCATTTGGAGTGGTGTGAACGCTCATTTGAACTCTGGTGCGGACCAAACGAGCAAACTGGGGGTCTCGGTTCACTTGCAAGTGAACCCTGGTGCGGTTTGCTTTCAGTGGGAAGTGCAAACGGACTATCCAGCGAACCAAAGAGAGGAAGTGAACCAAAGAGAGGAAGATATGTAGAGTGCCGTGCATTTTGGGTAGAAAAAAAAAACCAGCGCAAACCAGGAGAAGTGGAGGTAAAAAAAAAAGAAAAAGTTGGAAAATGTCTCGTGGGCAGACGTGGAGTAGTGAGGAGGTGCAGCGCTTATTGATATATGGTCAGAGGACTATATATCACAGTTGCTTGTGGCCAATCAATGAGCCGGGGTTTTCTTCTTTCTCATGCTTTTTTTTTTCATCCTGGTCAGTGGTCGTTTCGGGCAATCCCGCCTCCAAACAAGCAGCTGTTGTAACTGTGTGACGTTGTCCAGGCGGTAAAAAAGTAGTGTGAAAGTGAACTGATCCAAATGAATTAGTGTTTTTCTTTTCTTTTATATCAGACAAGATAAGGTTTCTTTTAACCTTGACATGTTTCGTCGGGTGTCTTCCGTCTTCTTCAGAAGTGTCACCAGACGTTGTCCAGGTGGTTTTGTCCGTTTCAAAAAGTGCAGTGAAAGTGAACCGAACCAAATTAAGGTGTGAAATTTTTCAGCATTTTGGACTTCTTTTTTTTTGGACTTTCCTGGTGTGAATGCGCCCTAAGAGGACTGAGTTTGGTTTGTTTAAAAAGGCCCAAGACAAAGGGCTAGTTTCCAAATTCCCACTGACACCCTCTCTAGCCTCGTAATTTCCTCTGTCTCACCATGTGTGATGTAGTCTCCCAACGGTGTGGTGCTGTCATCAGGGAAGTCCTCCTCCTCTGAGTCGCTGTCTGACAGAGGCTCTCCTCCTCCTCCGTCCCCATCCTGCCACGGCTGGGGACGCCAGGTGACTGTGCCCCCCCGCACAGCATTCATCTGGAGCACAGTAAATATCCAAACACTCATGTGTAAGCTAGAGAAATGTGCACAGGAAAGCTTTTACACTTTAATCTCTATGCATGTAGGGCCTATCTGTGGCAGACAGGCCTATGTAGACAGAGGCCTATGACAGATATGACACAGATAGCAGCTGTGGAAGAAGTGTTGCTTGTTAGATAAGGTTCACAATACAGATTATGTTGAGTAAACATTGTGTGCTATAGATTTGCCCCTGCAATATGTTTACATTTCCATGTTATGAGATGTCTTAATAAAATACAGGGTGCACCACATAACAAACACAAACCAGACTGTTGTTGTTGCATCAGTTAACCGGTTAGATATTGATTTTCCAGCTGACATGAACGCACCTTTGCTCTTCTTCTCGTTTCCACCGTGAAGGCTGTCTGGGTCTCACTTTCAACAGGAATTGGTGAGGCAGTTTGGGGCAGGCTAGCAGTACCCGAGTACCCGGCTGTTACCACAAGCTCCGGGAGGCTTTCCTCGCTCTCATCTGGGTGTCCTGGTCCTCCGGGCTCGGCTGAAAGGCTCGTCCCGGCCTGTGGAGAAGACGCGTCAGGCTACTCGCTGCTCATCCAGCCCCGTGCACAACATCACTACTAACGGACCAAACTAGCTTACAAAGGAACAATTCCCCCGCTGTGAGAAAGCCTCTCGTCGCGACACATATCAGTCCACCATTGTATTGTTCACACGCGTGCAGCTCGGTGGTGTTGCTGTGGGGGATACTGGAGTTTTGGGAGCCTGTGGGGCAGAAATTTAGGACTGAGTTCAGGTTCAGTCGGCCGCACTTGTCACGTCTGAACCGGATTACCGCAACGTTAAACTTCCGCCCATCTGATTGGTTGACCTTTGGCTCGTGACGACGGTTTGGAGCTGAGGCGTTTTCTGTCACAAAAAATAAGAATAAATTAAATAAAATATCTCTTGCCACATTTTTTTGATTATGTGACAACATTTGTGTAAAAATGCTTATACATAAATAATAATAATAATAATAATAATAATAAAAATACGTTTTATAGTAATGTTACTTCCAATATAAACTTCCGTATTCATGCTGCATTCAAGACACATAGGACGTTTTACAGCCGTCATAAGACAAGATAAGATACACCTTTATTGATCCCACAATTGAGAAATTCCAGTGTTACAGCAGTCAAGGGGAAAAGTCAGATTAAAGATTTCAGTATTTAAAAACTTAAAAAACTAGGCATGCAAAAAAAGAAAATAATAATAATGATAATAATAAGCAGTGGATTAAAGTGAGCATATTTAGATTTATATAGTCCATTTATATAGTGCTTCCTGTTAATAACAGAGACACCAGAAATACTCTGGACTGTCTTACACCTGCAGCAATGTTTTTTATTAGTCTTCTATCATGGGTGATTTACAAATAGTACTGTAATTATAATACTGTAGACAAATAATGTATTAACTGTGCAATATTTGTTTGATATATGACTTAATCATGCAAATAACTGTACATATTTCTTATGTTTACTTTTATTCTATTCCTGTTTATTCTATTAATATATATATTGTAGTTAAATTTCACACTTACATCTTCAGCACAGTGCTGATATATATTTTATATTTATATATAATTTATTTCTAATATTTTAAATCTTGTGGTAAACACTGCAGCATAATGAACATTCAGTTTTTCTAATTTTATTTTAATGTACATTTTCATATCTATTTATTTTATTTCATTTTATTTTATTGCTTTATATTTACGTACTTCTATTACATACTCTTATTCTTACTTCATAATTCTCTATTTTTTACATCAGAGCAAGTGTAACGACTTACAGTTTCCCCTTGGGAATTGATAAAGTATTTCTGATTCTGATTCTGATTCTGATTCTGATCAATATTAAAGTGAAAGAAGTATCCTTCAAAAGTTTACATGGAATTTACCCAGCTAAAGAAGTGCTGGAAAGATTTAAGGTAAATGTAGATTGTACATGTGCTTTTTGTAATTCACATAGAGAAACATTTCATTTGTTCTTTTACTGTGAACATTCAGGTTTATTTTGGACAGATAAGCAAAACTTTATAAATAGGAAAATGGGCACTAGGGTTGAGCTGAGCACTCGGATGAAACGAGTATCCAGTGCAGATAATGTCCATTTTACGAGTACAAGTATCATACAAGTAAAATGTGCAATTATCTGTACTCCTGATAAAGGAAAATCCTCATAGTGGTAGCTTTGTTTATATTATTCTTGTGATTTAAAAAGAAAAGATCAAAAAAGCTCAATTCTGAGGCTGTTCTGTCAATACTTTTCTTGTAGGTAATAAATATTGCAATCTCTGATCAACCCATTCAGGCTTAAAATAACAATTTCTGATTAGGCCCAACCCACTTTAGATTTAAACCCCACTCACATCTGGCATAAATGTTGCCCATTGCGAGTAAAGATACAGATAATTTAGTTGGCTGAACAGATACAGATATTGGTGTACTCGCTCATCTCTAATGTATGTTTTTTATATTTTATTTACTTGTTTATTTGACAAGGACAAATGCATAAGACATTGCTTCATATGTCTCTATGGGCCCCCCACCTCACAGGCCCCAGTGCACTGTCAAAATCTACGCCCCTGTCAAGCAGCATGGCACCTTACCAAAATATGTGAAGAGGAAAAAAACTACAAAGACTTTCAATATTTTAAAACACGGACATTTACTTTGAACTCCCTGGTTTAATTAGCAGCTAAAAAAGACAATAGTCCAGTCAATAATCATTAAATGTAACCGTTTTCAAATGCGGTAGCCTAGAATCGTTGCAATTCCGATAGCCCGCGAATGCAACATCGTCCACTACACAAACATGGCGACCTGCATCGGCATGGTCGCAAGAGTCGGATGCACTGCACTGTCTATGCTAAAGCCGGTCGCCAGGCAGTGTTCAAGGCAGAGGACATGTGTGTTCACCCCGCACCGCTTCTGTCACGGAGTCCGCAGCAGTTTGTACGAGCATGTCCGTGAAGGCTACAGCGACAAACCCGAGCTGGATATGAGAGCAGTGTGTGAGGAAACCGACAAAGTCATAGCAAATGTGGAGAACAGGAAGGGTGACCTGAAAGGGGACGATGTCAGGAAGATTGTAAGTGACTCTAAAGCTGCTAATTCAGTCCTCTTTGTGACAACACATAAAAAATACATGAATTAAATAATAACTATGATAATAACCTCTGTCAAAAACATGTGCCATGGGTTGACAGCTGGCTGTGTGGCTGCTTATGAGTGTTTAAAGTCAAACCGACATTGCATAGGTCTACTTTACTGAGATTCACCCAAAGAATTTGACTCAGGTTGTCAATAGCCCTCACTACACTTACATACTGTACTGCATATATTCTTGAAATTGAATACAATGTTCTGCAAGGGAACCTGTATTCATGTGGATGCCACTTGACATGTTCCACCCATCTAAACACAGTTGAAGTTAGACCAAGCTCACCCCCTCATGGCAAAGGTACTTCCCTATGGCAGTGCCCCACCCCACCAGGACAAGGCACCATGTCACACTGCAGGAACTGCTTAAAAAAGGCCCAAGGAACATGACAAATAGCTCAAGGCATTGATCCGGAGTGAAAAAGTCCCCAGATCTGAATGTCATAGAGTATCCCTGGGACATGTCAGTACCCTAGATGTACCCTTGATCCACAGTGGGACTTCCTTGGATCGGACTTGGAGCTGATCCGTCAAAGCATCGTCACAGGACCTCTGGTGGCATCTTGTGGCGTCTGGCACCAGGGCTTTTGCGTCTGTTTCTTTGAGTTCTGTGGGTTGTGAGGCAGGTTACTGGTATGTCTCATGATCAGATTGGGATCTGGGGAATTTGGACTCCAGATTCCCCAGATCCCAATCTGATTGAGTGTTCACGAGATGTGCTCGTACGCTACTTCACAACCTACAGGACTCAAAGAACCTGCCATCAAGGCCCTGGTGCCAGACGCCACAGGACATCCGCAGAGGTCCAGGTCAAGTCTGATCCAAGGAGGCCCGACCCTGGATCATGGGTACCTCTGGTGTACTAGCACGTCAAACGAATGCTGGATCACATTTGATTCTGGGGAGTTTGGAGGCCAAGTCGATGTCTTGAGCTCTTGGTCACATTTCTCGGGCCTTTCCTGAGCAGTTTTTGCAGTGTGGCATGGCGCATTGTCCTGCTGGGGGGCCACTGCTATCAGGGAGTGCTGTTGCCATGAGGGTAGGTACTTAGTCTGCAACAGAGTTTGGATGAGTGGCTCGTGTCAAGTGGCATCTATATGAACGCCAGGACCCAAGGATTCCCAGCCGAGCATTGCAGTGTAGAAGATGATTAATGTAATTTACTTCACCCGACAGTGGTTTTAATGTTGTGGCTGTGTATAAATGTCCTATAAGGGAAACATGGAGAATCCACTGTTCTACTTGCATTTCAGTTGATTGTCTGTGTGTCCACATCGTAGGTGTGTGTGTGGCAGGAGCTCAAGGCAGTGCAGGAGGAAATCGCTGGGCTAGAAGAGCAGAAGCGTCACATCGGTGCCACAGTCAAAACACTAGTGGTCAGTAAAAGTTATTACAGTTATTACTTCTCTGTTATATGCTGTTTGTGTTGATTGTTTTGAATATATAGAAGTTCTGGATAAATTTTTGTGGTGCCATAAGTTGTAAGACTATAAACTGCATTCATAATTGTGATATCAATTATCTTTTCCGCACAGTCCAAGAACGACAAGAAAGCTCTTGCCAGTGTAAGTTTGACACTTTAAACATTAAACTCTTTAATACTTGGGTAATAACTCAGCCAATCTTCATATTGTTAGTATTATCAGTGTGTTGGTCAGTGTTAAATCACACCTGGGACCAGTTCTGAGTCCTCGTTGTTTGTCACACAGCTCCCAGAGTACACCCAGGCTCTGCAGAAGGGCCGAGAGGTCCGCAACAGACTGAATCAACTCTATCCCAAAGAGAATGAGCTGGATCAGGAATACTACGGACGAGCGCTCAGACTGCCCAACACCTCACACCCCGATGTGGTGAGGTCACACACACACAGATACACACACAGAGAAAAGTTAGCGTGATTTAAAACTTCTTAAAGTGCGTCCTTACTTTTTCAGCCGGTTGGAGATGAGAGCCAGGCGAGGGTGGTGGAGCTGGTCGGACAGAAACCAGGTGAAGTGTCAGATCAATAATAATCTAAACTGCTCTACTCATGTGTGTTTTTAAAAAACAAATTTCATAATCAGTGATTTGTATCTCTGCTGTAGAGTTTGACTTCAAGCCCAGAGGCCATTTAGAGCTGGGGGAAGGGTTAGGTCTCATCAGGCAGAGGTGAGGATGACTTGCCCCACTTGATATTCCACTTCCTGTGCCAGTCGTGCGCTATTATTTTTACCTTTTGTTCATATGATTGAAAGAAAATTGAAGAGGAGAAGAGGAAAATGCATTTTTGTATGCCATAATATTTAATAATATTAAGCTCATTATGAATGAGAATCTTTATGCTTTGTTTCTCCCTCCTCTCCTGCAGACATCTAGCTCATGTCTCAGGCCACAGGTCCTACTATCTGAGGGGTGCAGGGGCCAGACTTCAGACTGCACTACAAAACCTTGCCCTCGACACACTGCAGAGACGGGTAAGCAAAGTCTGCTAAATGAACGTTTATTATTATTCTGTTAACATATAGGAGAGCCAAATTTGAGTTTTCCTTTTGACCCCTGCAGGGCTTCATCCCCATGGTTGTTCCTGACCTGCTGAAGGGGGCAATATTTGTGAGTAGCAGAACTCTGTTTCATCTGTTTCTAACGTACCTGATATTGAGGAGGTGTTATCATGATACTGCAGTTTGACTTAATGGAAGATACTAAACTTAATAACTAAAATTGAGATTTAAAATGCACATTTGTTAAAAAAGAACTGAATATTTTGCAACAAAACACTCAGGGTGCTTTCACACACAAACTCAAGTTCGTATGCCCCCTAAGTGCAGTTCATTTGTGCACGTGTGAACACAGCAATCACACCCGGACCGAGACCTTCTTGAAGAGGTTTGGTTTCAAACGAACTCTGGTGCGGTTGGTTTGTGGTGAGAACGTGTTCCGACCTGGATGTGAAGCAACTGCAGTCACATGACACATTGTTTGGGTTAAACATGAGCATGTTACAGTCCTGGAGGATTATTAATGTGCACCTCCTCCTGTACTGCCTTAATATGCACATTCAGCACATCCAATGCATCAAAACATTGTTTTCTAGTTGGAGCCACGCCTCGTTTTCAAACTGTATGGTTTGACTAAAATGAACAATGACAGCAATATAGTCCACGATGAGCAGCGCTAAAATCAACCTGCGTAGTTGTCCCTCCATTGTGACATTAGAAAGTGTCACATTTATCTTGCAAGTGTACTCTTCTTCAACGTTTGCTTTACTTCCTGGATTTTTCCCGCATGGAAATTCTGACCCATCAAGAGCAGCTTTCTCACACAAGGCATTTGATCTGGTCCGCTTGTAAATGCTGCCATGAGAACACGAACCAACTCTAGGAAATTATGCAGCTTTGGAACGAAATTAGTCCCTGATTCAGACCAAAGGAGACAACTGTAGGTCTGACAGCACCCTCAGACATAACAGTTGCAAGACTAAAGCATCTTTTAAGCCACACACTATCCCACTCTCACTGACCTCTCCTCTTTTCTCTTCTTTCTTTCTTTCTTTCTTTCTTTTTCTTTCTTTCTTTCTTTCTTTCTTTCTTTCTTTCGGATCCCCATTAGCACCTGTATACCCTTTGGCTATTCTTCCTGGGGTCCACAACACATACAATCATACACATTTATACACACAACAACAAAAACAAAAACAGCTTATCTCATTGAATAAATCAAATGCATACTGAAGAGAAATAATATTATCATCCTCTCAACAGAAATTCAGCCAAGTACAAAATCAATAGTAATTCATACATGACATAAATCATTTGTTCAAAGGCCTCCTTAACTAATAACTATCATGTGCTTTCTCACATGTAATTCCAAGGTAAACAAAGGGTTTAAAGTCATTCAAAGTAGATCACCAGATTTACAGATACATATTTTCTAGTGTATGCGAAGATGATGTTTCAACAAAAATTTAAATCTTTCATTACTATTCTCTAAGACAATATTTGCTGGCAGATCATTCCACTTGATCATGGCTCTGTACTGTATGTAACTGTTTTTTGCAGAGTACTTGTGTTTGCTTTCGGCAGCATGAACCTCATTTTGTTTCGTCCCCCTCCAGGAGGGTTGTGGGATGCAGCCCAACACCCATCTCTCTCAGGTCTATTCACTGGACCAGACACGTTTCCCAGACCTCAAACTGGCTGGGACTGGAGAGGTCGGAGTGGCAGGTGAGGCTTCCTCTTTCACTAATGTTAATGCACTGCATTAAAAGGCAACGTCGACGAGGTTTTGAGTTTCCCAAATACCCCCAACCCGTCCACTTCTATTCAGTGCGAGTGAAGGGGGGATTAAAACATTTGCTTCCAGTAGTGAGGCAAATTCTGTATTCTTAAGCAAATGTGTTATTCATTCCTTCGCTTGCACTGAATCGAAGTGAAAAGGAGGTAAATATTCACCAATCGTAATTTTGCGCATGTGTGACTGTGCCCTAAATCTAAATCTGACCTTTGAATGATGATGTGTGTCCGTCTTCTCCAGGCTTTTTCATGGATCATGCAGTAAACTGGAAGGACCTGCCTGTCAGGTGAGAAGCAGCCCTCACCTCTAGTTTGCTACAGATAGTGTCATTTCAGCAGGAATTCTAGCTGACATGATCTGTCATCTCCCGCTGCAGGACGGTGTGCAGCAGCACCTGCTACAGAGCGGAGACAGACACGGGCAGGGAGACATGGGGGCTCTACAGAGTGCATCACTTCAACAAGGTAACAACAAGTCCACTATTTTACAACAGCAATTAGAAATCAGATACATACAAATGTGCATTGCCAAATCTTTGTAATTAACTGTGTGTGTGTGTGTGTGTGTGTGTGTGTGTGTTTCCGTCCAGGTAGAGATGTTTGGAGTGACAGCAGATGAGACGGGAGAAGAGAGCTCTCAGCTGCTGGAGGAGTTTGTCTCTCTGCAGAAAGAGATGTTCTCTGCACTGGAACTACATTACAGGTTAGCGCAGACACACACACACACACACACACACACACACACACACACAGTCACAGTCACAGTCTAAGTGGCCCTGTCCTTTCTTACATCCATTAAATTTTACATGATATTAGAATTTCTAGCTCTAAGCTGTGTTTGTGTGTATCTGCACGCAGAGTGCTGGACATGCCGACACAGGAACTGGGCCTTCCAGCATACCGAAAGTATGACATAGAGGCATGGATGCCTGGGAGGGACAGCTACGGAGAGGTCTGTCCCATTACATCACAGATACCAGCTAACCTTACTTCACCAGTATAAGTCAGATATGTAGGATGTGACAGGATGTCAGCTGAGATATTTGCTGACCATGACTTAGCTAAAGATGCTAATTCATGCTGCAGGGTGGACATGGACAGACACACAAACATGTCTCCAGTGACTCCCTTAACTTGTCAGTCAAAGCCTGCATGCTCGCCCTCACAGTCCCATCTCATCATTCCTCTAAACCTCTGAAGTTAAACAGGATGAAAAAGTCTCTAAAGCCCCAAAAAATTTCAATGTTTTGTTGCCAAACAAGTGTTATCCATGGTTGAAAAGTGGATTTTTACATCCTATATTTAATTCATTATCTCCTACATTAATAATGGCGAGCAGAATCTGTAGCATGCATGCATGACCAGGGTGGTGTTAGAGGAAAATGTAGCAATAAGGAGGCAAATTTGGACTGTGTTTAGTAACAAAATGCTAATGGAGGAGAAAGAAGATGATGATTTTTTCCAGTTAAACCAAGCCTGAGTATTGTTGCCGTACCCACTGAACTCCACAGAGCCAGTTCGCTGTATTTTGCTGCTGATTCTGATTGCGGTTCTCCTTTCTCTATATTCTATCTAAATGTATGTGTCAGATTTCCAGTGGGTCCAACTGTACAGACTTCCAGAGCAGACGTCTCAACATCCTGTATGAGAGAGAGGACGGCAGCCTGCAGTACGCCCACACAGTAAGACTGCAGATGAGGCAGCACTGCTGTACATTCCTGCGGGGTTAGCTTACAGCAGTATACCACCTCCATGATGTGTTTTATTTTCTAGGTGAATGCTACAGCGTGTGCCATCCCTCGAACAGTCATCGCCATCCTGGAGACTCATCAGACCAAAGTAAGATGCCAACATAAGGGCACACTTCACACATGAGGGTTCCCCAAAAGCCTGGAAGTCTTAAATGCATAAAAAAATGTCCTAGAAAATAAAATAGATTTTAAGGTCCAGTGTGTAGGATTGTTGAGCATTTATTGGCAGCAGTGATATATAATATCCATAACAATGTTTTCATTAGTTTATAATGACCTGAAAATAATAATAGTTTTGTTTTTAATACCTTAGAATGAGCAGTTCATATGTACACAACAAGCAGGTCCTCCTCCACGGAGTCTGCCACGTTGTTTCTACTGTAGCCCAGAATGGACAAACCAAACACTGGCTACCCTAGGTTTCTTACACGCAACCTCACTACTAGATGCCATGTAAGCCCTGTTTCCACCAAACCCGTTCGGTATGGTACCTTTGGAACCAAAAGAAACCCTTCAGATATGGGACCTTGACCCTGTTTCAGCTCAGCCCTGAGCAGAGTGACTGTTCGCTATTGACCAATCAACAGACTGCAGTGTTCACAGCTCCACCTTTTAGTACCAGATCTGTGTGCTAGGTACCCCAACAGAGGGGGGATCAAATATGGGGACAGGACAGTACAGAACAGTTCCATTGGTACCATCCACAACTTTTCACAGTGGAAACAGAAAAACTGCAAACTAAACTGTATCATTCAGTATTGCCGGTGGAAACAGGGTTTAAATCCTACATACTGGACCTTTAAATGTCCTGGGCAACAATGAATTGTCTTGAACAGGTTGTAATGAGCAAGAAATTATAGTCAGGTTGTGATATGAACCACGATGTCCCTACGTTATCTTTTATTTATTTATCTTTTAAGATATTTTTTGGGGCATTTTTAGCCTTCAATGGATAGGACAGACAAGTGTGAAGGGGGGAGAGAGAGGGAGTGACATGCAGCAAAGGGCCACAGGCTGGAGTCGAACCTGGGCCGCGTGGCAGCAGCCTTGTACACGGGGCGCCTGCTCTACCACTAAGCCACCGACGCCCCGTCCCTACAATATCTGACAATAGCTGAAGATTCTGCACTGCAAATGAAAGAAATAAAATAAAAATCTCATGGCAGACTTGTAGTTACATTTGTGTATGTACAGAGTAGTTGTGTATGTATACACCCAGCTGACAAAAAACACTATAACAGCACGTTAGCGACTAAACACGGACCGAAAAAGTTTACATGAAAATGTGTAAAAACCGTCTTTTGAAAAATATACGTGCACTTTCCTCCCTTCTCTTTGAGTCTTCCGTCACCTTGTCCACCTTCTACTGAATTAATGTGTATTTATTTGCATGCGCCTTTTTTGAAGTGGCTCCCCCTTGTGATTGTATCAGGCAAAACATTTTTATACAAATTGTAATGTATTTCTTAAAGATTACTGACATAACATACAAATAATACTGCAGTTTCCTCTATATTGCTAAACAGTTTTACATTTTCCTGAGGGAGAGAAATTGTGTGACAAATAACACAGGCTCAGTTGGCTTCATTAAGGGGAAACGATTTCAGTCTGTATTGTAACAGCCCACTAATTCCCATGTTTCTTAATCTGTATAAGACACCTCTTCATGTAAACATATGTTTTTCATTTACATGCACACATGATAATGAAATACATTTAACTATGTGTATTATATTTCACTTTTGTTAAGCCCCCCTCTGAAACAGGTGTCAAAAGACAACAATAACACAACAATTACAGAATTGAAGGAGTCACAGTAGAAGTGTAAAAATGAAAAGCGATGTATTTACAACCTTAACACAAGGTTCTCAAATGTGGGGGAGAAAGGGATAAAATGGTCGTGCCAAATTGAAGAAACTAATGTGACAAAATCAAGCCTCAACTAACTTCTACCTCTGAAAACAAAACCCAAACCCAAAACCTAACATTCTTATCTAAAAAAGAGAGTTTCACCAAACAAATACAAGAATGGCAACCACCATTAAACCTAATGTTTCCAAACAAAATGTAGGGAAATGTGTAGGGTACCCACCCACCTATTGTCCTCAACCTCGCGTCACATACCTTTTTAATTTTTAACAACGTTCTCAAACAGAGCAGCAGCAGCCCAGGCAGAACTCCTGGATTTCTATGATTTATTTTTATTTAGGCATTTTAAGTCCTCCATTAAATTGGGCCTTAATGACCTCCAAAGAGATTTACTTCTACCCAATTGGTGGATTCCCAGCTAATTCAAAACATTTTTATAATTTCCTTAACATGAGTGTTCTTCTGTGTCTTCCCCTCCTCTGTCCTTCCTCTCCATCCCCTCAGGAGGGAACAGTGCGTGTCCCACGAGCCCTGCAGCCCTATTTGGGCTTAGAAGTGATCGAGAAGCCAAAGTACTCTCCACTGAAATACATCGGACCCAACCAGCACCATCGACCACCCAGGCCTGCTCCCAAAACCAGATGACACAAATACAAACATGCAAACACCTGAGGTGGGAGCTTGAGGTGACAGATCCAAACCTGCAGTTTACTAATGATAAAAATATTCGTCTTACTTTGTCAAATGCCATGAAATTGTGAATGTACGCCCAAACGTGTTGTCCACAAGGAGGACCAATAAAGTTGAGTGCTTGATTTCTGGCTGTGTTTTTCTCATGCCTGTCTGGTGCTGTTAAATACAACATATAAACATACTGAATGACACTGTGACCTTGAGGGGGAGCCTGCAGATGGAGAGCAGAAAGTCCCAGAGGTGACTTAGACTCCTGTTAATGTGTGTTACATTACCAGCTGTTACAAAGTATGAATAATTGATGTGCAGGAGTAATTAAGCAGCAGCCAGGGGAGGTGGTGATGATGTTTGCACGAACCTTGCAAATAAAATTAAAATCTGTTATAATGATATTCTCACTGGGCATATTTAGTATGATTTGCATGGAGGGAAATTACAGATTTTTTATTTCCTAGTAGCCACTTTTGCACCCTTACAGCCCTCAAACTGGGTTATATTAAATTACATTAATGTTAACATGCCTGAGACACAGATTAACCGCTGTGGAACATTTTGGCGACATACTGTAAGTACAGGACGACCAACTGACATCTCTGGTACCTTAACAAGGCTTGGGCTCTGAGCTGGTCTCAAGTCACCTGATCCCCCCCACACACACACACTCACACTCACACACAGAGTCTCACAGCCTCTCTCACACACACACAGCTCCGCGGCTCGGCTCCACCTCGCTCGGCGGGTGTGTGAAGAAGATCCAGCCCGTTATTTCAAGGTTATCTCCTGCAGGAACCTCACTTTTCGGATCCTATGGGAATTCTGATAACCGCAGTTTTGCTCTGGGCTGCCGTCGGAGGTAAGCATCTATCACACTGATTTACCAATGTGTGTGTGTGTGAGTGTGTGTGTGTGTTTATGTTGTGCGCTTAAAATGACGGTACAAAACGCGAGTGTGTGTCTCAGCAGGCTGCGCCGGAGACAAGCCTCATCTTTCACACACTCATGTGGTCCTTGGTTTTCTTTTATTACCGGCATGTGATAGTAGAAACAAACCAAACTGCATGTATTATAATAAGACTTTATGGAGCAGACAGAGTGTGTGTGTGAACCTAATGGCGAAGCCTCAGGGGGTTTAGACTAATAGGCTAAACAAAAGCGTTGTTACATAATTTCTTATGCGCCTACCTTTCTGTTTGTGTCTGCTGCTGGACTGACGCTGCTGTCACTGCTTGTAAGAGGACATTTTAAACACACATATTTCCCTGACCCCCAAACAGTCCTCTGGAGCAACATTAATGCGAATTAAAGCTCCGCACAGGTGAGCGGAACCGCGCACATGTGCGCGTGCGGCACGGTGACGTGCGCCAGCTGCGGCGAAAACGTGTTAATGAGGTAAAATAAGTGTAGGTGTTAAAATCAGGGGGAGATCTGCCTCCCACTGGGACATGTGTATAAAGCAGGGTAAATATTGGTCTGCAGTGGCTGTGTGTGGTGCAGTAACACAGGCGGTAACCTACATACAGCAGACTGTTCATAGGTTTAAGTGTATTTAGCTGGCATGGTGTGTGTGGAGGCAATTATTGTCAAACCCCATCCTAACGAAGCACAACTAAAGCTATAGTCTACATTTTAAAGGGATACACTTCGCCTCAGAAGCAGCAGCTGTAGGTAAAATAACAATCTCAGTGTGGCACTAAATGCCAAGATGAGGAGCAGCCTAATCTCTTTACTGCGCATCTCCAGCTCCTATAGCAAACTCATTTTAGTTCAGGGGCCACATACAGATAACAAGATAACAGGAGGCCAGGGGCCAGTTGCAGCCGCCCTGCACAGGTCAGGGGTAAGCAGGGGCGTGTCTAAAATTTAATGAAATTCAGGGAGGTGGAGCCATGATATAGTTTGTTTGTTTATTCTGTCCTTATCTAAACAAGGTAAAAATAAATATACACATGCAGTTATTAAACTGAACACAAGGTGGAGCACCCATGTGTGAAGGGCATATAGGTAAGCTCCAGGTAATGAGAATCAGGTGCATATGGACAATGCTGTCGCCCTTTTGATGAGCATATACAGATATATTGTTTCATCCAATCCAAAGAGTTAAAGCGCACTGGACATTGGTTTATTGTTAGCCAAGAACACACATCCGGAACAAGTTCACCCATTTGCAACCCAGTGGCTTGTTTAGAAATGTTGTTTAGTCAAAGTGTCACTACACAGGGCTTTGCTTCGACCTCTTCTGGGAGGTTCGGGAAGATTGTCCCCTAGCATTTTTATATTTCATAAAAAAAGCTCTATTTTGATGCTTTTTATGCTCTCTGGCATCTTATTTGCTGTAAAAAATTCCAGTAGCCTATAAATTCATTTATTTTCAGTGTGAATTAGAAATGACGGGAAAGTCCAACTGAAGGAGGAAGTTTAGTTGATTCAAAACAAACCCAAAACACACATGAAACTAACACACATTAAACATGGCTTAATAGCGACAATTTCAAATACAAGTACACAATTCAGCTTCACTATAACTCGCAGCATTCCCAGACAAAGCACTTGTCTTTATCTGGACACATTTTCCCCACAAATACAACATTCTAATGTTACTAGCACAGGCCTATGACATTTTACATTGTATAAATTAGCCTAACAGCTAGCAGACTTGTCCTCTTCTCATATAAAACCAGGGACAAATCAATTTTAAACAAAGGTAATGATACAAAATTTGGCTTCATTGTAACTCACGAGGTTCACTGACAAAAACAACTGTCTTATACTAAACACGTTTTCCAAACAAATACAACATGCTAACGTTATTAGCACAAGCTTATGGCATTTTATATTGTATAAATTAGCCTAGCGACGAGCAGATATTTCCTCTGCTCATATAAAGCCAGAATAAATCACACACAAGATTAAAATGCAATTTTTGTGGAGGCTTTATTGTTTTCACAATTTATTGTTTCATATCTGTGAAATTAAAGTAAATAAAAGCTTTGTTTCCACTGAGGGAAATGGTTTCAGTGGAAAAAAAAATGTGTCAATGCAGAGCCTACACCATAGGTACGGCGTTGATTCAAGGCAAAAGTATAAATTCCTCCTGAGCCTTCACAAGTGCATTAATATCAGGTGTGCAAAGGACTGGGTCCTTTGGCAGCCAGTTCTGGTCCCCAGGCCGTATGTTTGACATCCCTGCCCTATAGGCACATCTACTGCTGACTCAGATGTGGCTTTAGTTTGTAGTCCAGCCAACATGTTTTTGCTGAATCTATCAAGTCATTTTGTCCATCAACAAACTGCAGCCCTCTGACATGCACAGATGCTCTTGATTTCTAAATTTCTCACATGGAGTTTGGCTGACCACAGGCAGCAGCACAAGCCAATAAAACCAGCTTTAATTATGGGGCTGGGGTGTCCCAGCTTGGACACACACACCACATACACACACCATCATCACATGGACATGCAGAGCCTTACAGTGCCCAGCTGTAGGCAGCTCACGTGTCTACAGGGGGGTTCATCAGTGGCCAAGGTATCAATTAGTCCTATTGATCCTGATCTGTGCTGATCTGGCTGTGTGCTGACACACACTGCAGAGTGGAGATCACACTTACAGCTGGTACATGTGTCATGTGAGTGAAGGCAGCAGACGCACATGGGTTTGCAGTGTTGTGTCTCAGTCTTACCAGCAGTCTTTTTAATTTGTTTTATTTGCTTTGATGGTGTTAATTTGACAGAAAGCAGAATCATGTTTCTAAACTGACATTTAGATTCACGACTAAATGAAGTGCAGTAATTGGACACCATCTCATATTGTGTCTCCACCAGTCTTTGTTCCCGATACATAACAATAAAAGAGAAGGTCACGGGCTGATAGCTGAACACGGACTGTGATCTACTCTGACATTTAGATCCTTTCAAGGTATCTCCGTGAGAAAAGGCGTTGATGGCACAGCTCAGTGTGCCTTTAATGATCTACTGGCAGGCGGGGCCTGGTGACTGATTTAGCCCTGGTGGTGAAACTACCTGTGAGCTAAAGCCTTTGGGAATATGTGCATCCTGGAGGGAGAGGGAGAGGGAGAGGAGGTTAAGCTTCTTTGCTGTGTCGCTTTACCAAGGTAACTGTGCTTACCTTAATGAGGGAACAGCTACACCCACGCCCGTGCAGGACAAACCACTACTACGTAAACAAACTAGTTCATGTGTGGAGCTCTAGTTTGGTGCTTTTGCTGTTGCGTGAATGCTAAATGTATTGATTTTTCTCTCCCTGCTCTCTCTGTATCTCCTCCCTTGTTTCGTGCCTCAGTGGGAAGCCGGCCAGTAACCTCACCCCTAAATGATGCAAAGGTCAGAAACAAGTGCTTTTTATTTCCCCAATCTTTCAGTATTATAAAGATTTTTATCTAAATTGGTCAAAGTGTAATTGTGTGTGTTTGTTTTGTGCCTCTAGGTTGAATGTATTATTCAGGAGACGCTGAATGAAGATGGGTCTCCTCATGAATGTGGCCCTCAGCTAGCAGGTGATGTCTCTAATTATCTGGTCATCAGCACTCAGAAAACTGTATTTAAGGTTTGGAGCTTAAATAATTATTTAATAAGTCACCAATAGGAAATTAATCATCAACATTTGTTTGCCTCCATGCCAGCAATAGCTGTGACAGAGGCATTATGTTTTCAGGTTGTCTGTTCCATTCATATGAACACAATATCTCAGGAATGGCTTTAGGAAGTTTCTTCATTTGGCACAAACATCAACTTGGATTCAGGAATGAACTCTGTGACGTTAGTGGTCATGAGTCAAAAGTAAAGGTCACGGTGACCTCTTCTGCTTCATTCTCATGAACGTAATATCTCAAGAACACCTCGAGGGAATTTCTTGAATTTGGCACAAACATCCACTTGGACTCAAGGATAAACTGATTAGATTTGCATTGTCAGAGGTCAAGGTCACTGTAACCTTGTGTCCATCTCATTCATGTGAACACAATAAATTGTCAAAAGTTGCCAAATTTGGCACAAACATCAACTTTGAGTCAAGAATGAAGTGATTGGAATTTCTTGGTCAAAGGTCAAGGTAACTGTGGCCTTCCATCTGACTCATTCTCATAAGTGTCATATCTCGAGAACACCTCAATTGAATTTCGTCAAATTTGGCACAAACGTCAACTTGGACTCCAGAATGAACTGATAAGAATTTGTTGGCCAAAGATCAAGGTCATTGTGACCTTGCAACTTCTTATTCTCGTGAAGGCAATATTTGAAGATGGCCTGTTTCCTCAAATTTGGCGCAAACGTCCACTTGGACGGAATGAATTTGCACTGTAAATTGATGGTCCAACATCAACAATCAGGGTCACTATGACCTCACAAAACTGTTTTTGGCCATAACTCAGAATTCATACGCTAATTGTAACAACATTTCACGTAAATGTCTAATAGAATAAAATAATGATATAAAGTGAGAATATTATATATCAAAAGGTCAAAGGTCAAATTCTCTGTGACATCATAATGTTCAACAAAAACACTTTTTTTAATCATTATTCACCATCATATCTCAGGAACAGAAGGCGAGACATTTGGTCAGATACTGAATTGTTACACTAATCTTGAAAGTGGTGATTATTTCGATCTTCTGTGCTGCCGGGGAAAGATATGTGGTTTGACTGGTTTGTGAAGGCATACAACCATGAAGCCATTATTCGAACTGAAAATGAATTAATATGTAAAGTATTAAGAATGCCAAACATCCACGAGCAAATTTCTATTTTTCTCTTTGGAGACAAGACATTTGGAGATGACTTTTGATGGGCAGTTTTCAGAATATATGGACATTTTACAGACTAAATGTTTAATCGATTAATTTTCAGTTTAACAGTACATGAAAATATAATATGGCAAACTAATATGATTCATCTATCACAAGATATTGTTGTCTTATTTGCTGAAATTCACCATAATTCTAATCTGTGATGGGTGTTTCGACACACTCCTCTTGATGTGTAAAGACTTGACTGCATCTACAGAGCATTATGTACATATTTTGTTGGCTGTTTTTGGTGCAATGTTGTGTTATTAAAGTATTGTGTGCCATTATTTCTGCAGAGGAACTTGATGAAGTCCAAAGACATCAGGGTTTACTCAGGGAGCTGCAGAGGCTGGCTGGTGATGGTACGCACAAATTCACATTGACACACAACATCCACTGCTACAAAGTAAAACAGGTCTAATTTGGTTTTTCATTTAAAAGTCTTTGAATTAAATGGAATTAATAGTCTTCACCCTCAATCAGACACATGTGCTCATGCATTTTAACACCACATGGCACTGACCATTGCAGTCTGACTGTTGCAGAGAGAGACATGGAGCAAGACGACGAGAGGGAGCAATATGAGTACAACCTGGCTGATGATGAGAGCGACTTTGAGCAGGGGGATGAGGAGATGAAGGAGGAGAGAGACGTGACCAGCGTTCCAAAAGAGACAGAGGAAAAGAAACAAGAGAAGACAGAGGAAGACGACACCAAGAAGATAATGGAGGAGCCACGGATCGAAGACAGAGGGAGGGACAATGAAGAGGAGCGAGCCAAAGAGCTTGAGGAGCTGTTAGCTGAAGAGATCACCAAGAAAGGGAAGGAGGAGAAGAATGATGAGGAGCTCAAAGAACTGCTAAAGGAGCTGAAGAAGAAACGGTACGAGGCAGTGAAGGAGAGGGAGGTCCAGAAAGGCTCTGGAACAGAGCAGAAGAAAGAGGTGGAGGAGAAGAAGACAAAGGAGGACAAAGAGAAGAAGGGAGACACAGTGGAGGATTTGGAGAAGCAGAGGATCGAGGAGAGGAGGAAGAATGAAGTGGAGCTGATGGTGGAGAAGGAGAAGGTGGAGAAGGAGCTAAAGGAGCTGCTCAAAGAGCAGGACAGCAAGAGCAAGGCGGAGCAGGAGAGAAAGAGGAAGGAGAAGCAGGAGGAGCTGGACGAACTCGTCAGGAAGATGAAACGGGTGCAGGAGGAGGAGGAACAGGAGACGCAAGGCAAGACGAAAGAGGACAGCGTGGATGAGAAGAAAGCAGAGGAGAAGCGTGAGAAGAAGGAGGGGCATGACAACAAGGAGCCAGATGAGAAAACAGAGAATGAAGTCAAGAAGAAGGAGGAGGCAACAGACGTGAAGGAGCCGCAGCAGAAGAGAGTGATGGAGAAAGCCAGCGATGAGGCCACGCAGCAGTTTGAGAGGGAGAGGTACAAGGATGCGGAGGAGGAGGAGGAGGATGAGGACGAGGAAGATGAGGATGAGTACGTTAGAGAGGATGAGGAGGGGCAGGAGGAGGAAGACGATGAGGAGGGTGACGCAGAAGAAGATGAAGGGGAGGTAAGTTGGTGCAAATAACGTGACTATTTGTGTATCTGTGTGTTTGTAAGCCCACAAATTACAGTGTCATGATTGAGTATATATGTAGGACTAATCATGGATGGATTAATGAAGTGGCCTGCTGGGCACAGGCCCAGGGGCCCAAAGTGTCAGGGGGGCTCCTGGCCTTCATCTGTCACTCAAATGAACATATACAATAAAAACAAACAAAACATAATGGCTAAAGAGACACATAAAAACCACAAAGAGATGCAGAAGAAGTTGTAAGAGATACCACAAAAATATAAAAAGGGGCAAAACAGTCACAAAAAGACACACAACAACCATAGAGAGACACGAAACAACTGCAAAAAGACACACAACAACTACATAGGGACACAAAGCAACCAAAATGACTCAAAACAACAACAAAGAGACACAAAACAACCACAAAAAGACACACAACAACCATAGAGAGACACAAAACAACAACAAAGAGACACAAAACAACCACAAAAAGACACAAAATTACCTCAAAAAGACACAAAACAACAACAAAGAGACACAAAATTACCTCAGAGACACAAAACAACCAAAGTAGACACAATACAACCACAAAGAGACACAAAATAACCATAGAGAGACACAAAACAACCAAAAATGACTCAAAACAACCAAAAATGACTCAAAACAACAACAAAGAGACACAAAATTACCTCAAAAAGACTTTAAATTGCCCCAAAAAGACACAAAACAACAACAAAGAGACACAAAACAACAACAAAGAGATACAAAATTACCTCAAAAAGACACAAAACAACCAAGGTAGACACAATACAACCACAAAGAGACACAAAACAACTACAAGGAAATGCAAAACAATAACAAATAAAGAGGCAAAACCACCACAATGTCAGTGTTTCAGAATCAGAATTATAATCCTAAATACTTTCTTGATCCCTGAGGGAAAATTGTGATTTGTTACAGTAGCTCCAATGTAAAGAATAAAGAATCATAAGAAGTAAGAATGAAATAGAAGTATGTAAGAAGTAGAAGTAGAAGCATGTAAATATAAAGCAATAAAATAAAATGAAATAAATACAAATGAACAGTACATTAAAAACTACAAAAAAAATGTGCTATAGTGTTTAACACTATCTTCACAATTATCTTCACTCTGCTGAGAGTGTAAGTGTGAAATTTATCTACGATATATACATTAATAGAATAAACAAGAATAGAATAAGTAAACAGTAAACATAAATAAACATTTCTGGCGCCTGTGAAGGAGAGGTGGTGGAGCCTCCTGCAAGTTAGTGCCCAGGGGTCCGTTATCCCATGGTGCTAATGACATACTTACACATACCTATACCTGGACGAATATGTAACTACTGGGGAAAAAGTAGTAACAATGTTAGCGCTATGAACATCAGTTTTGACCATTGGACCAGCCTCTATGTCCTTATTACAGTGCAAGTCTGGAGTATACAGGCCATTTATTAAAGCATTCCCTTGTTCACATCTTATTCTCTGATGGATAGGCTGTGCAGGCTGCAAGTAATCAGTTGTCACCTCTTTGTGAGGGTAAATACAAAATAAATGCAGGGTGTTTTTGCTGCAATATGAACATTTACTGTTTCCATCTCAATGCTAGATGTCAAAATATAAACAGTAAGTACAATACACAGCAGTTTGTTTGCTTGAAGAGCAGTGGCTCTGAACTAAAGTTGGAATCCCCTTGATAAGCTGAATAATACAGCAGTTCTTGACTTAAAATGAATGTGGACCAGGGGCATAAAGTAGGGGGACATCAGTCCTTTCCCGAATTCCTACCCCCCACTTTTTCGGCATTATTGCTTGGACCACACCAGTCTTTGAACTCAACCTTAATTGTGACCTCAGCTACACACCTCTAAAGTTTAGTGACTGCATTTTGCACAGTTGTAACGCAATCCCAGGAACAAAAGTCTATCTCATAAACATTTGAACACCTGTCAAAGTATTCAATCATCATCATCATTGTAAAATTTCCCTCTACCTACCAACAGGTACCCAGCAAGTTTCATTGCAACCCAAAAACATGGACAAGACAATTTCATTGTTATTCGCGAGCTATGACATGAAGCATCGTGTCACTGTGTCCTGTTTTGCTCGGTCACATATTCTCGTGGCTCTCTGTCCACAGGAGCTGCTGGAGATTGAAGCAGAGCTGCGCAAAGTGGCTGCAGAGCTGAGGGAGCTTCGCAGAGGATAAGACACACAGACATGGACACACACACACACACACACACACACACACACACACACACACACACACACACAGCGGACTGACAAAACCCTTTGTTGCATTCACAGTCACACATTCAGCTCACACATTTTCCATTTTACAGCCTTCAAGTCCCCAGAGCACTCAGAGAATTGTCTTCAGATGTGAATCTGTAAATGGACATTAGTAGAAACTGTACATACGGTTGTTTCATTTCTGCTTTTAGATTGCCTGGAAAAGGCTGTCACTGTTTCCTTGATGCGTCTGAGTGTTGAGGAGAGAAAAAAAAGACACACTTTTCTAGAGAATCTGAAAGATCTTTGTGTCTATCTCCACTTGTCTCAATACCTATAAATGCTGTTTGTGAGGTAGACGGTTGATTTCACTTCAGTTGTGAACAGCCATGGATGCAAAGCATTCAGCACTTTGTATTCAAATTTTATTTTTGACTGCAGATTGCCGACCACACAAACACCATCATCTTTGAAATCTGAGTCATGAGTACTGGCAAGCAGCACTTTTGTTTTTTTCTCTGAAGGGTATCATCCTCGATGGTGTGTTCTCGATGGGAAAAAAACAGATTCCCTACCATGAGTAATATGTGTATTTCAATATATATATTTTGTGCAATAACTGATAACTATGTGTAAGCTGTTCCTGCTGTTCTGACTGTTAACGATACGTATTACTGATATTTCTACACAGGAGTAAGTCATTATTTCCTCTTCGTTTCTTCGATGATAAAGTAGAAACAAGGATTGTGTTTCATTTGGCTCTCGCACTGTTAAAACCAGACTGTTTGTGACGAACCAGGGTGACACGAACAAAACACAGAGGAAGTAGATCAGCGTTAAAGTTCTGCACAGGGACACGTGTGTCGGATGTTAGGTTTGTCTTGAGCGTGGTTAGTGTTTGGCCACAGGATGTTATGTACTTAGAGCTTAAAAGGTCTAAAAGTGTCACTTCAGGTTCTCAGCCAGCTTTGCACTCTTATCTTAACAAGCCAAGGAGGAGTCGAGGGAAGAGGGAGTCACTAAAGCCATTTTGATGTCTTTTGGTAATAGCCACACTGACAATAACATTGATAAACGCTCTGTAGTGTTCACAGATTTCATGGCTGTCATGTCATTTGTGTAAATATCAGATATCACGTCTGTAAGCCAAGGTCATAGGAAATATGAAGCAACAACGCCCCCAAGAGGACACTGGGTAGAAATGCACACGGTGCAGGATTAACAGGGTAACCACTGGACGCCCACTAAACTGCAATAACACAATATAGACTACAGCACATGTGAATGCAATAATTAGCCAAATAACGAATTATTTCATGTATTTTAATATGTTGTCAAAGTGCATCATAGAGTACTCATATAGCAGATATATAATCTCTCTTTTTCTACACAGCCAAGATTTACAATACATTAAAACACTGGCAGAGTAGCCGGTGGGTCAGCTTGTGTAAACACGTAGTGATGACACACAGGATCAGCTCATTATTGTCTGTTCCAGCGATGAGGTGTTTGTTCACTTGAGAATAAATGAAAAAAAATTAATGTACTGTCGTTTTTTTCTTTTTCTATATTAGTGCAAAAATGTTTCCACAAAATGTATCTTACAAACCAGCAAGAAAGACGCAGGAAATGTCTGCGGGGGAGGGCGTGACACGAGGCCATAGAGGACATTTCGAACAACAGGGAAAAATATGATAACAAAAACACCATTTGTAATATTACTGGCCAATCAGAGTGCTGTATTTTGTGCCTGCTGTATCTTCTTCTATGCTACCCGTCAATCAATAAACGGAAAGTGTATTAAGCCATCATGTGCCTTCTGTTTTTGCTTGTAAAAAGAGCAGAAAATAGCTCACAATTATTAGTGTGATTTACAGACGGTACAGTTTAATGTACAATTAAAGTTAAGGCTTCCTTTTGGTCCCAACATAAGAGTGAAAAAGCCAGTGTCATTGACTTCATTTGTCCTGGGAAGCTGATGAAACACAGTGCAATCCACGCTGTGCTCCTGAGGTGACTTAAAGGCCAGTTGTTGCAGCAGATGGACCTCCTGTAGTCTGTGTTGACTCGGGAGAGCCGGTTGCCTCGGGGCCAGCAGAGGCCTGTTTGTCCAACACTGACTCAATGTGGCTGAGCAGAGAGGAGAAAAACTGGGGCACTCCTTCATAGCCTGACAATGAGAAGAGTCTATGAGTACATCACTGTGTCTGTGTGTGTGTCTGTGTGTCTGTGTGTCTGTGCAGGTGCAGTACCTGGGAAGATGTTGATGTCGATGACGGTGAGGGTGTGTGTGTGTATGTTGACGATGACGTCCACGCCGAACAGGGCCATGCCAAGCTGAAGTCTGAGCTCTCTGACCAGGGCGGCCATGGCTTCAGAGCTGGGAGGAGGCAGGCATGGCATCTGCTCGTCCAGCTTAGAGGACAGGAGGACACATTATTGGGGTGGATCTCACCCCAGAGAGGTGCCAAATGGGTTGGGGCTGACTGGTGGAACTACTGTTAAGCCATATGTGCAACCTAAATGACACCACTGAACAGTTTTGCAGATATATTAGGAGTAGGATATTAAAACTGAGAAAATTGATCCAAAACAGTATTGCTTTACTCCTGACTTCATCTGAAAGAATTTAGGAAATACGATGCCACTTGTCATACTTACTGCTGTGAGATCAGAGTTTGACTCTGGCTTGGACACCTGATGGCTGTTGAAGAAAATGGTCTTCCTGTCTGGAGGCAGAGATAAATTACAGTATGAGTGGATACAGGGAACAGATAGAGCAAATACAAAACAAGGTAGAGTAACATAGGGCAAAGCAAGTCACAGCAGGACATGACATGTCAGGACAGGACAGGAAATGATACAATGAGATAAGGGGGAAAAAAGGAAAGGACAACAGAGGAGAGGACAGAAAGGGAAGGGAAGGGAAGGAAAAAGACAGAGAAGGAAAGGACAATGGTAAAGGGTTGAAGGAAATGACATGGTAGGAAAGGAAAGGTAAGAAAAGGAAAGGACAACAGAGTAGACGAGAGGAAAGGGAAGGAGACACGAAAGTAAAGGGGAAAAGTAAATGATAAGGCAGGAAAGGACAAGGGAAGGAAAATTAAGGAAAGGAAAGGACAAGACAGAAAAGGGAAGGAAAGGAATAGACAAGACAGGGAATGGAAGGAAAGGAAAGGAAAGGAAAGGAAAGGAAAGGAAAGGAAAGGAAAGGAGATGGCAGGAACAGAGAAGACAGGACAGGACAGGAAATCATAAGTTAAGAAAGGAAAAGGACAACAAAGTAGAGGAGTAGAGGACAGAAAAGGAAGGGAAGGATAGGGTGACAAGAAAGGGAAAGTAAAGCAAGAAAAGGACAAGAAAGGAAATGTCAAGGGTAAAATGGTGAAGGAAATGACAATGTAGAAAAGGGAAGGAAAGGAAATGACAAGGTAGGAAGGGAAAGGGAAGGTAAGAAAAGGAAAGGACAACAGAGTAGACAACAGGAAAGGGAAGGGAAATAAAGAAAGGACAAGACAGGAAATGGGGAAAGTAAACAATAAGGCAGGAAGTGAAAGGAAAGGAAAGGAAAGGAAAGGAAAGGAAAGCACAAGACAGAAAGGGGTGAGAAATGACATTAAAGGACAAGGAAGAAAAGGGATTGAAAACAAAAGGACAACAAGATAAAGATAAGGAAAGGAAAAGATGGCAGGAAAATTGAGGAATGGAACCGCCAAGACAAGCAATGAAAGGAAAAAAGTAAAGGACAAGGAAAGGAAAGAAAAAAGAAGAGAAGACAGGAAAGGGAAAGGAGAGGACAAGATAGGAAACAGAAGGAAAACAAAGTAAAGGACATGACAGACAAGGAAGGAAAGGGCAAGACGGGAAAGGGAAGGAAACGAACTGCCTGGCAGGACAGGAACATAAATATCTATATATCTGTAAGTCTGTTGCAGACTGACCACAGGGACCGGAGGGGAAGTTCTTGAGTGACGGCCTCTCTACACAGTAGTGTCTGTCTCCCACCACAAACATCTTGTGCAGAACAGCCCCGTGGTTGACGAAGCTCTGGAGCACACAGGGAGGACGGATATCAGCCAGACACCCCGCACTGAAAATCAAAGACATCTGCAACACACACAGATATCACACAGACATTAGGACAAACAGAGAGCAAATAAATAACAGTTATGAACATACAAACAAGACTGCATTGGTACAATGTTCGCATAAACCACTCACCTCATGGGAAAGGGAGCCGTGTGCCACTCTGGTTTTACAAACTGGGGTCAAGAGAGCAAAGGAGAAAGTGTTTATGGGTTCTGTGATACTTGACGAAGGCAGAGTCTCTGCAGAAAAATACACCCCACACACTTCTAGTGGATCATAAGTGATGACTGAGAGGGTTTATTTCTGTATGTCTATACATCGTTTGTCTAGCGTTAAACCCCCCACCCGAAAAAAGCCCAGTCTGCTCTGATTGGTCAGCATTTCCAGGTCTTCAGTATCTGCACTCTCAGCGTCTCTGTAACATCACTACAGCTAAATATGATCCGAAATCCAGGAGAAATGAACAACGTCAGCATCCAAGAGGACATGTTTCCCTGACGTTAGCATGTAGCTACGTTTAGCAGTGTACTTGCAGCCAGGGAATGACTGTAATGGAGTATAGCTGCGCTGCCTACCATGAAAAATCAGCAATAAAAGCTTCTAAACACAACTGGACTTGCTCCAGTAGGAATATGAGCCGAAATCTGGGAGAATTAATAACACTGGCAACCAAAGAGCATATAAAGAAATAAGGTACAAACTGATGTCAGCTTGTTTTGAGAATACGGTGGTCCCCTTCAAAGTTAATTTAAACGCTCTCAACTTATGAAATTGAAAATATAAGAATGAAATACGTAAGCAAGTGAAAGTGAACTGACTGAGAGGAAAGCTTAGGCCCTGGGTCATCACAGCCTGTTGAATAGATGACAGGTCACTGACACTGTGGATCTCGAGGTAAGGAGGACTGCAGACGCGCCAGTCTGTTGAACAGAATATAAGAAGGGTGGGTGTTTATATCTATTAACAGCAGTATACTACAACATACACTGTGAGGCTGCAGTTCACCTTGGAGTGAATTGTGCAGCTTGCTCATGATCCGATAAGAGGCAAAGCGGTCTAAGAGTTGAGTCATGGCAGGCAGGGGGTCCAGGAGAACTGTACTGGGATGAGCCGACACATAGCTCTGTAATTTAAAGCACAGATGGAGAAATCCTCTCACTTCAAGTAACTGCACATTGACAAGCAGCTGCATGATAAAATTCAATATTTCTCTTGGGACAGATGCAAAAAGGAGGTCCGTTTACAACACAGTCTTACCTGGAAGTTGGCAAGGAGCTGCTGCGATTGGCTGTCGTGCTCAGCCTCCACAATGACATCAGACAGCTTGTGAACGATGACGTCGAAGGGTCCCTGGGGCCCCAGTGGCTGCGTGAGGTCGATCTGATGGAGGAAAAATCACTATTGAACTACCAAGAGGCACTACTGAACTACAGTACCACTATCCATCCATCCATCCATCCATCCATCCATCCATCCATCCATCCATTTTCATCCGCTTATCCGAGGCCGGGTCGCGGGGGCAGCAGGCCGAGCAAAGCACCCCAGACGTCCCTCTCCCCAGCAACGCTTTCCAGCTCCTCCTGGGGGACCCAAGGTGTTCCCAGGCCAGATGAGATATGTAATCCCTCCAGTGTGCTCTGGGTCTGCCCCGGGGCCTCCTACCAGTGGGACGTGCCTGAAACACCTCCAGCGGGAGGCACCCAGGAGGATCCTGATCAGATGCCTGAACTACCTCAACTGACCCCTTTCAACGCGAAGGAGCAGCGGCTCTACTCCGAGCTCCCTCCAGGACAGTATCACTATACTATTTATATTCATTCATTTGTTTTCCGTGACCATTTATCCTGTTAGGGGTTGCTGAGGGGCTGGAGCCTATCCCAGGTGACACTGGTCGAGAGGCGGGGTACACCCTGGACAGGTTGACAGACCTATCACAGGGCTGACACATAGAGACAGTCACATTCACATCTACGGACAATTTAGAGTCACCAATTAACCTGCTCGTCTTAGGACTGCAGGAAGCTGGAGTACCCGGAGAAAACCCACGCTGACATGGGGAGAACATGCAAACTCCACACAAAAGGGCTCCCCCACCCCAGGATTTGAATAAGGACCCTCTTGCTGTGAGGCGACAATGCAAACCACTGCACCACCGTGCCGCCCCACTTTCAATATTGCTCATCTTTAATTTGGGAGACTTGAAACGGGAAACCGATGTAGAAATGATCAACTATCACAAACACTGAACATATGAACCAACTCTTGTTTAGAGTCAGATTATACTCTGTATCACTTTTGACTCTCGTGTTTCATTCGCATCTGTCATTACAGACCAGTCACTGCAGGAAAAGCAGGTAGAGCAGGCAGAGAGATGAGAGCCCTTTTCAACAAAGGAGCCCTGTCAAAGGCATAACAAAAGATAGTGCAGCAATTAATCTTATTAGTTACACATATGCTTAATGAGTCACAGTTTCCTCTGGAAGCTAGGTCTATTGTATATCATGATACGGTACATAACATGAAAGATTTCAGCGTGAAGTACTTGGAATTTTTATGCAATAATAATTTAAAGATCCTGTTTATGCTAGCTATCATACTTGAATAGCGTGTTTCTAATTTCAGTTTAGCTCACCACAGACACGTTAAGCCACTTCTCTAAATAATGCCAAACATTTGTGACATGATGATTTATGTCCTGGCACACTTTCCTCTTTAATTAAAATAACGGTTTGTATTTGTACACCACCATAACAACACATGGCTGCAGTTTTCACTGCTCTTCATATAGTAGCAGGTTTCTGTGAACTGTGAACCCAGGCTCAGACAATATTAAATGTGGTTTAGAGACTGACTGAGACGACTCAACTTCTCTGCAATTACCTGATTTGTTTATTGTAATTTGACCGTTTTGATATGTGTGCTAGCTTCTTGTGACATGTGGGCAAAGGTGAAGTCATTACTGTTGTGTGTAAATGTCTATCGTGCTCCTGTTCAGATATTCACACGCGATGAAATGTCTGAGCAGCTACAATCAGGCAGACATTGTTCACGGCGTTTGCTGCAAACAGATTGTAGGCGTGGGCTGCAGGTGGCAGTGACATGGATTAGTAAAGTTGCTGACATGTGTGCATGACACATGTGTGTGTGGGTGGACAGGGTTCCCAAACCGCTCTCACATACCTCTGGAATAAAATTCTATACGTGTATGTGTGTGAAGGTGTTACGACATCTATGTAAGGAAAACGACGCATAAATACAGACATCAATCTATCTTCATTTGTACACGGACATAAACATTATGCAAAGATGAGCACATTCACACAACACACACACAAACAATAGCCTCACACTTACATATTGCCTTTCTTCATCCCTTCATTTTAAACTGTAAAGATTATATGATTTCATGTATATGTTTAGACACCTACCTCCACCACTTCCACTCCATGGCCCCTGCAGAGAAAAAGATGGTGATAATGTTTATGTTTTAACACTGATGATAACACATGGAGTCTTCTGACGTCAAACAGGGTTGTTAATGAATAAAGCTTCTCATGCAGTGTGGACAGATTTTCATTGCTGGTGATAAAGAGTTGCACAATTATGTACACTTGATTATAGTGAGGGCGTTATTACGACAGTTTCTTTAAGATAAAATGAAATGATTATTTTTCAATGGGACCCTCTTTACTATCTATCCAGGGGCCCCATAGGAGAGCCTGAATGAGCTCTAAATTAATCTCAAAAAGTCAAACACCGGCTGCAACTTACGCACAGAAGTCTGCAAAGGCGTCCAGGTTCATCCTCCTGCGCTTCTTATCGCTGAGCCAGAAGCCAACCCTGCGGCCCGACATTTGTCTGTGTGTCCGGGGGCCACCAGCAGCCAAGTGACAGCAGGCACACTCAGGGATGTCAGGGTCGCAGCCTCGCTCCTCTCCATTCAACCCTCCCCTCCTGATATTCCTGCTGCTTCCTGCTGGTGTCTTTCACTAAAAGACTCGAAGCTTCTCCAGATTCACAACTTTCGCCCACAGGTGGAAAAGGGAGACAGAGAGAGAGAGAGAGAGAGAGAGAGACAGAGACAGAGAGGGAGCCAGTCTAACTGGTAAAGTCACTTGACTTCCTTATTGCTGCCATCCAATAATAAGAGAGGCCAGTGGTGGAGCTGCACCGCACTCACATATAAATGAAAGAGAAAGTAAAAAATCTTGCAGGGAAGTAACTCCATTATCCTGTTTATCGTTCAGCTCAGACATGCTGTTTCCTATTAACTGACAAAGGAAAAGAGAATAGTTTAGGAAGATATAAAGATATATTAAAGTGTTGCGAAGTTCATCTGAGGTCACGAGGAGGAAACAATGTCGCGCGGTTCAAACGCAGGTTTCGACCGACACATCACCATATTTTCACCGGAGGGCCGCCTCTACCAAGTCGGTAAGGCACACGCTTTGTCCGGGGTTTTAGAGCTGGATCATGATTATAGGCTACCTCCTAATACACAAGAGAAATCTGCTACCACTACCAGCTGATACTTTGGATTATTAATACAAATTGTGTGTGACTGCAGGATTATTATCATGTAGCTGCAGTGGTTAGCGTGTCCAGTGGAGTGCAGCTATAGAGTCAAAACTTGCACCCACGTTTACTCATTTTAATGTTATTTTTTAAATACACTGACATTTTAAAGTAAAATTCAGCTCTCAACTGGATATGAATCCACAGGTTATAGAAGTGATACTCAACTGGCCCACAACAGGGTGCCAGGTGGCCCAGCAACCATTTTCTAATCCCATGCACCCACCCAGGGTGAGGTCACAGGGCAGCAGGCTAAGTAAAACACAGCAGACCAGGGATGTCAACTGGCTCACCAAAGGGTCCAATCTGACCCACTGGATGATTTCGCACACCTCATATTGATGCACTTGTATAAGGTGTCAGGTCATCTGACCTGGGGCTCCTGGCTGTCCCACGCTTCAGATTTCAGCTCAGGGGTGATGGTGCCTTTGCTGTGTCTGCCCTCAAATTGTGGAACAGCATCCCCCTCTCACTCAGATCTAGATCTGCCCCCTCCATTAACTTGTTTAAGTCCAGGCTCCTTCTACTTTTATTCATTAGCGTTTGAGTCCCCCAGATGTGGGCTTCCCTGATGCGTGCCTGTGTGTGTTGTGTCTCTAAATGTGTGAGCTGTGTACCTGACAGTTATGTTGCCTTTTATGTATGTGTTTTTAGCATTTTATTCCTTTTGTACAGCACTTTGGTCAATGTGACCAGAACACAGCTCTCTGAAATAACAATGAATACTGTCTGTGGTCAGATTTAGAGAAATTGAACGTTGTGCTAAATATGTTCAACCAGCAGCTTCAGTACAAAAGACTTCTATCATGAAACAATATGGCAGGGGATGACCTCACCTGCTGCTTCAATAGCTTCCACTTTAGTGAAAAATTATGAAAAAATGCACATGAACTGAAAGTGAGGGGTGGACTGACTGAACGTGGAAAACCCGAGACATACTGTTGAATTTGCACATATTTTTCGTAGGATATCGCTGGCACTAAAAAAAGGGAAAATCTGAAGGGGTTGCTATTTATAGGTTAGTGAGTAATGTTTTTTACTGGAGATCAAGTAACTAGACCCAGAACTAAAATAAGTTTGACACCCCTGCTCTAGATGTCCCTCTGCCCAGCAAAGCTTTCCAGCTCCTCCTGAAGGGTCTCGAGGCGTTCCCAAGTCAGACAAGATATATAACCCGTCCAGTGTGTTCTGTGTCTGCCCCTGGGCCTCCCAACAGTTGGACGTGCCTGGGATTTCTAATTCACACTAACAATAAATTAATTCACACAGGAATTTTTCGTACTTTTACTGTGAATAAGATAGTGACCCTCCCCCAGGAGAGGTCCAAGCTAAGCCTCCAGTGTCTTTAAATCCTCAAGTGTCTTTAAATCCTAGAAATGCCTCTGTGTACCCCTGACCTGTGCAGGGCTCCTGCAACTGGCTCCTAGCCTCCTGTTATCTTGCAAAAGTGGCCCCCTGGGCAAAGCAAGTTTGTTAAATCCTGTTATGTTCAATATTTGTGGTGTAAATAGCTCTCAAACTGCTGGGATGCTTTGTTCCTCAGATGTATCTTCATAATACTGATGTGTTTGATGAAGGAGCAAACATGCAGTTCTCCATGGATGAACAGGATATCAGATCCAGCGGTCTTATATTAAGATACTATTCTGTTTGTTTATTTTCTGTCTCATATGCTGTGCTGCAGAGTATGCCTTCAAAGCCATCTCCCAGAGCGGGCTGACGTCTGTGGGGATCCGGGGGACAGACAGCGTTGTGGTGGTCACACAAAAGAAAATACCTGTAAGATATCACACACAATCACTCACTCAGACGATGATGATCTGAGTTCAAGCGAAACACTGAAGCCTCACAGGAGTCCTGACTCCAGCTCTTTGCTGACTTGACACTGAACAAACGCCAGCTCTCACATTACCAAGCTAAAGACTACTTTATTTTCCTTTTACAAGAGCACAAGATAAAACTGTATTTGGTCCATCCCCTGTCAATTTAAAGGTCTAATCATCATAATCATAGATAGATAAGTCTGAGTAATTCATATCCATGTAAATGCAGCGCTGATTTGTCCACACGCACAGTCATACACTGAAGTGTGTTGGCACAGTATCACTTTATAGGTTGGATGTGACACTCTTTCCTTTTCCTGACTGCAGGACAAGCTGCTGGACTCTACTACTGTGACCAACATGTTCAAACTGACCCCTCGCATTGGCTGTGTGATGACTGGGCACGGTGGTAGGTATTCATCAACACACACACAGCACATCTTTGACCAGGTAACTGTGAGACTTTGATATAACGACCATGAACAAATGTGACTACGATTAAGATGACGTTTGTTTTATTTCACATCAGAAAGCCTGGCATTTTTGTGTCCTTAAATGAGGACGAGAAACAACTGGTATTTAAGGCATTACAATCTGTTATCATTCTTGTGTAACCGTCAACTTTCTCCTGTCTTGTGCAGCGGATAGTCGCTCCCAAGTTCACCGGGCGCGAGTGGAAGCAGGAGAATGGAAGTATAAGTTTGGCTATGACATCACAGCGGACGTGTTGTGTCGCAGGTTGGCGGATATCTCCCAGGTCTACACACAAAACGCCGAAATGAGGCCTCTAGGCTGCTGTAAGTGAGGGTCATGATTTCTGCCTTTTGGTGTTCATTGGTTTGTTTATACTGCTCTTCATCAACAACTCATTCTTTCTTTTTCTTGTCTTTTTTAAAAATTTGTGAGCATACAATGTCTCACACACTCAGGATGGGACATACCTGGTGCTACTGTACCAGTTTTCTGCTGCGTATTTGCATTATTATCTGACCTGGCCTTGATAGTGGCTGCTCAGGACATTGTTCCCTTGTCTTTGGTTTCATTTCCGTCTTATTACATGGCTTCTTTATTCCCTTTTAAGCAACTAAAAATGCCACTGAAGTGTAACAGCTTGCAAGGGATCATTAAAAAATGTCTGAATACAGTTGGGGACATCTTCCTCATAATGGTGTAACGGTCTTGCTCTCTCCATCTCTCATCCTCCTCTGCTCTCGTCAGGTATGATCATGGCGGCCATAGACCCCCAGCAGGGCCCTGTCCTGTTTAAATGTGACCCCGCAGGTTACTACTGCGGCTTCAGAGCCACAGCGGTCGGTGCCAAACAAACAGAGGCCAACAGCTACCTGGAGAAGAAACTGAAGAAGAAGCCTGATCTGACCCACGACAGAACAGTACAGGTAGAGGGAAACTGACACTTCCATTCACTGAAAGTAACATTTAGAGAGGCTTCTGTGTGTTTAGACTTATCAGCACACTCATTTAACTTTCTTTCTTTACAGATGGCTATCACATGTCTGTCCTCTGTGCTGTCCTTGGATTTCAAGGCCACTGAGCTGGAGATTGGCGTGGTCACTAAGGAAAAACCTAAGTTCAGGTAACTTCACTCAGACCTACTGTAAATTTACTTAAGACTAGACAATATTCGCCTTATTGACTGTCAGTCGGTTAATAAGATGAGATTCACCAATGGCTGATGTTGTCCTGTTGTGTCACATCAATTGTGTGGAAGCTAAAAAGCAGGACTCAGTACTAACAGGGTCCCATAGTCCTGGGGACAATAATTAACATGTTTGGGATCTTTTCACAGCGATATAAAATGATATTAGAGACAAAATTATGATATATATAAAAGGTTTTTGAAGCATTTAGGTCATGTTTTCTTTTAAAAGAAGATATTTTACATGTGAACAGTCATATTAAAAGTTGTTTCGTAAATTTGTTTGATTCATTTAAGTGAGCATTTAAAGAGGCTGTCTGATGCCTTAAAAACAGTTCAATTATTTATTTCATAATGAAGACTCCAATCCTTGGCACAAATGGGAGAATTAACATCAGCAAAAAATTTAAGTTTTAAGTTTTGGTGTTTGGATCCCAAAAATGCAGAGACAGAGTCAAGGACAGTTCTTGGGGTGTTTATTGAAAGAATAATGCCTCAAAGAAAAAAGGCAAGAGGCTGGAGGTGGTGGCTGAGGGCTGACTGGTGTTGCAGGCGAGGTGGCAAATTGTCCAGGAGATCCACAGAGGCTGAGCGCCAGAAAAACAGTAGCACTGGAGACTGCAGGCAGGCATACTGGAAAACTATACACAGGGAAAAAAACTCAGGTCAGTCCGTACTCTAGATAACAAAAAAACTCAAGTCACAAGATGCTCTGGTGAACAAGGGAATCATCAGGGACTCATAATTACCAACTGCAACGGGATAATCTGGCACAGAAGTGGTGTCTTGACCAGGCTTTTATGGCAGGAGTGATTACTGATAAGAATCAGGTGTGCATCGTAGTGAAGGACCTGCTCAGCCAGCCACACCCTCAGCTGCCCACACACTGCCGGGGAGAAAAAACAGAAAGGAGGAGAAAAAGAAAACACAGAACAACCCCTAAATACAAACCAAGTAGCTGTCACCATTGTGCATTTTCTTTTAATATGATTAAAGCACTGACAAATTACTTTTCATTTTTATTTTAGTCCTGTGAAGTAGGGCTTTTGTGAGTTATTAGCTCACGTCTGTTACCTCCTTATCCTTCGTTTGATTCCTCTTTCCTCTGGTTGTTATTCGCATTTTCACTTTTCTTCCCTCACTTTACCTCCTCTCTCCGTCCTGTAGGCTGCTGACGGAGGAGGAGATCGAAGCCCACCTGGTTGCCATAGCAGAACGGGAGTAAAGGTGCCCTCACAAACTTCAGACTACTTCATTCTCAGTGCGCTTGATTTAACCCAAGTCAACAGTCTGAAGACAAAAGTACACACCTGTGTGTCCAGGATGATAAAACATACACACAAGGAAGAAACTCTGTTATAAAGAACTGATGTAGGTTGGATTAGGCTTTATTTTGTAAATTTCAGTATACACAAGTAAAGCAATGATTAAATTCTGGCACATTAAACCATATTTAGCAACACGTTCCACCTCTCTAACATCATATTTCCATGTTTGAGATACAGAAATTTATGGATTCTACTAATTTTGTATGACTGTTTACAGAATGTTTTCCATACAGCTCATTTGTTTGTAACAGCAGCCTCATTGTCATCTCCACACTTTTGTAAAGTTGCAAGAGACATCCATCAAACTCATTGTCAGCCCCTCTAACACAACTGTTATAATAAAATAGAATAGAAAAGATGACTGCTTCTGGTTTGCTTTAAATTAATAACAGGGTGTCTACAGGTCCTTAAAAGGTCATTAAATAGTCTTGAATTTGAATTTGTGAGTTCTTAACTGCTATGAACATTTTATGTAATTTCATTTATGCATTTTTAAATTTCTTTTTGTGAAAATGAGTGAAGCCTTTCTGTGTAAAAGTCCACATTTCTAATCTTACAAATCTTTAAAAACCTTTAATGCTGTCATTTTACTTCATACGTGCACTTACCTGTTGGCAAAATGTAAATTTAACTGTCTGATACCTGTAGACACTCTGTGAAAAGTGCATTGACTCTCATCACTAGAATGGACAGACGGTTTGCATTTCTCTCCCAAACTTTACCGTATATACAGATCTAACAACATTCCCCTTGTTGAACAGCAGATGGCGTCAGTGAGGTGTTAAAGTTGCCTGAGGTTGCCCAGTAGAAGGTCAGTTGACTGAGGTAGAGGGCAAGGACAGGTCTGAATCCACAACATCTTTTGAAAAACGATTTTGTGGATTTGGAAATGAGTCGACGAGTCACTGATATTCACACAGGGGTAAATATGTTATACTCTTGTAGGAGGTGATGTATCACAAATGCTGCATGTGTTCAGTTATTTTAGCAGCAATGATAGTAGTAGTAATTGAAGTGAACTGAGTTACCAGCGGAGTACATCAAGCTGCTTAAAAAACAGGGTTATGTTTAGTCTCTCTTTACAAGTGTAAAGATGGACACTACATGGTGTTAGCATTACTAGGTAATGTTACATTCAGGTCAATATGTCCATCTGTTGTTGCTTGTTGGGCTTGAGTTTGCCATGGTATGCATATTTTTTCAGCATGCAGTACCTTTGAGGTTCATCTGGAGAATATTCTGGACAGTATTTGGCATTGCTTTGGACTGTTGCAATAATAATAAGCACACATTTGCATAAAGCAAGCATATGTGTCCACTACCATGTTTATAAGAATATTAAAACCTGAAAAATATCCCTTTAAGGTACATTTAGAACAGATAAAAAGTTTGTGATTAATGTACGGTTAAATATTGTAATCCAATGACAGCCCTGATATGTATTTTACAATTTAGATGCTGGCCCCCCAAAGCTGTTAATCATCCATCCTCTCCACTGTACTGCAGGTTCTCTTACGGTACTTTATGACACCACTAGATGGCAGTGTTGTTTCAGCCTCTGAGTCCTCTCACAGCAGAATTCAGTACTTCTCTGTGTACTTTTCTATTTGAGGAAACCTATTTCGACTCCTGTAAACAATTACACTTCTGAGTCTTCGGAGATTGCGTGTTTGTGTTTGTGTCAGACAGCCAATCAGCCAATCCTGGCAAGACGTCTTCTTATGTATGCTTCCGTACATGTGTGCGAGTGTGTATCACTGTCCTGTTCGATCACTGAGTGTCACTAGCAATCTGAATGTAGATGTATTTCTGGACACACATACACACAGTCACATTTAAACAGGAATCAGACAGTGACAGAGAGCAGGAGTGTGTTTTTACTTTATTAAAAACAGAAGTTAACACATTGAAGGAAAATGCTATAGATTTTCAGAATTTGATCACTTTTACAGGGTTGACATCAAAAATAAACTCTATTACACATACACAAAATTATTCCAATATTATGTATTCAACACTGATAAGGCTTTTTTCCATTCTTACTTACCTGAAGGCATTTGGTGGGGGATTATGGTATGTGAATAAGAGTTATTATACAGATTTTCTGTGTATTTGTAATAATGAAGGTAGATTTGAAAATGACAAGAGTTGCCCAGAATTCAGTGCCTTAGTTTGGGCTTAAACAATTACCATATACTTAGCATATACTTAGTATTATGTAGTATCTATGTGAGATACACGTGATAGAAATACATGTTGTAATTTTTAAGTGTGGGTTCCCAGTTCCAGATAGGTTATAATGGTATGACTGGCAGGCTGAATTATATTTTTATCTTATTATTAAGGTAAGAATAATATTGTAAGTCATTAACAAAGAAGCATGAATTCGCAATAGCTGCCTCTAAGTTATTTTTATTTGTACAAAGTGCCTTACAAATTAAAAAAAAAACTTTGACTAATCAGGCAAATGTAATGGGGACAAAGGAATTAACTTGTAAGAACAATAGACGATTAAAAACCATAATGAGTGAATTTGAACTAAAATAGAGCAGTGCAAGACTTTAGTGCAATGTCAAGAGTGTAACTCACCAGTTAAGAATAAAAATACTTCTAAAAATTTGAAGGAGAAATTATCGGAAAGCCTTGCGCCTAAGATACGTTTTCAAAAGTGATTTAAAAGAAGATGCATAGCAAGCTGAAGTTCCTCAGACAGGTTGTTTCACAGCTGAGGAGCCCTAACAGCAAACACTCCATCACCATTTTAAACCTGTGGCAGTAACAGTCAGCAGGTTCCTGCCTGAGGATCACAGGTTGCACGCTGTTTGGTACGGGGACAGCAGTTCAGATATATATTCTGGGACCAGGCCATGATGGACTTTAAAAGTAACAAGTAATCTTAACATGAGTCCGTAAACAAATGGGCAGCCAGTGTAAGGTCACAAACATCGGAGTAGTGTGTTCTCTTTTATTGATTTTTGTTAGAAGTCTTGCTGCTGCATTTTGCACAGTTTGGAGTCTACAAACAGATTTCTGATTTATATCTGAGTTTGTGTCATTCAACTTATTTGTCTTTCATGCATTCACACACACAGAATCTCACAAACACTCATATGTCCAGTAATGCCTCCATATGTCAGCTGGTTTATGAGTTATAAAAGGCTATGTGGAAAAATAATGTGTGTTAATGTATGTGTATTTGTGTGTGTCTTTCTATTAAGTTTTGTCATAAAAACAAACACACACTTGACCTCCATGCCAAATTTCAGCCTCCCAGGGCAAAAACTGTGGCCACCAAAGAGTGGGAAATTTTTGTGGACCGACCAGTAAATATGATTAATCTGTCACATCTACTCACTTCTGTGAGCGGAGGGATAGTTAAATAGCGGATACTCAGTTTGTTTGCAGACACAATTAGGATTTAAGCTGAGAGGCTTGTATCGTTGATTCTCAGCGAGAGCAGCAAAAAGCCTCGCTAGTCTCCTTAAAGCTACAACTGCGAGACGCTCCTCAGTTACACTGATAGGCCTCTTAACTTAATTCTTCTCTGTGACTACTTTACCTCACAGGTGAGAGTGTTTCATGGGTGAAGTGTTGAGTAAAATCACTGCATGTACAGTATATGTGTTTTTAGGATACTGGTAAATATAAAATACCTTAAAAGGTCTTTTAAATACCAACAAAGAGATCTGGAAAGAATGTTGGTGTTCTGACAGGTGATTCAAAGCTGTACACATCTCACATTTGTCTCTTCCTCCTCATGTCTGGCACCTGATGCACATGGTAACCTGGGAAAACACAAAAAAAGAAAACCACAGTTAGGACCAGCAGGCATCCATTTTGCATAAATGCTGAAGAAAAAGAAACATCAAAGTGACGTCCAGACAGATCAAACTGTTCATGCACACCACAGCAATTAGTGCAACATGTCAAAGTTTTATGCACTGCATGTTGTCATTTCCAGTTAGATTATTCACACAGGTCATGTAAGTCTTTGGGGTGTGTTCCAGTGCAACTTTTTAGCCAAGACACAGGTGATGCAACAGTTGCCCGTGGTTGCCACTAGTCCTTGATGTCCTTTGGTGTGTCTGGGCCTTTAAACGATACACTTTTGGGAAGAACTTAAACAGTCTTACGCAAACATTGCCACATTTATCATTTAAAATAACTGGCTTAAGCCTGCATTAACTGATTTTCTTGGCCTCAGTGGAAACAGACGAACAAACGAAGATGAAGCATCATCAACTTTCAAGTTCATATGGCGTTCACATGTTAGCAAACAGTTACTGAGCAACATTATCATTCATTTGGAGTTTCTGTCCACCGGGTGCTTGTAAGTAAGACTCTTTGGCTGCTAAATGTTCCACTATCTTCACCAGCTAGTCGCTAGCAGTTATTAACTCTTTTTTTAAGCCTACTGGCCGAAAACAACAATTTGAGCAGAGAGAGTAAATCAAACAAGTTATGGGTCAGATAGCTGAATAATGAGCTGAAACTCACTGTAAAGCTCCGTAAAGCTGCAGCTTCAGGTGATAATTCTCTGTAGGGTCACTATGAGTGACCCCTTTCACATAGTCACGTTGTTTTCACATTATCATTTAATACATTTTCATTGTAGCAGTTCATATTTTCTCACTCTTGGCATTGTGGTAGTTACAGCTTTACACCTACTATGAATGACACGACAGTCTTCCCAAATACTAATGTAGGGCTTTAATTTAGTGTGACCCAGAGTCCAGCCTAGTGTCTTGGGGGACACTTAGTTCCTTACTTTAATTTGTTTTCTTTCCTCATTATCAAAATCTTGTCAGTAATAAACTGTTTTTAGTAATTTATGTCTCCACGCTGGCGATAGCTGTTGCTGGAGGCATCGTGTTTTCAGGTCTGTCCCGTTCTTCTGAACACGATATCTCAAGAACGCCTCAAGGAAATCTCTTTAAACGTGGCACAAATGTCCACTTGGGCTCAGTGATGAACTAATTAGACTTTGGTGTTTATAGGTCAAAGGTCAATGTCACTGTGACCTCTTCCGTCTCATTCTTGTGAATGCAATATCTCAAGAACACTTCGAGGGATTTCTTTCAGATTTGGCACAAATGTTCACAAAGATTGAAGGTGTTCAAAGGTCAAAGTCAATGGGACCTTGTATCTGTCTCATTTTTGTTAATGTGATATCTTAAGACCACCTTGAGATAATTTCTTCAACTTTGGCACAAACGTCCACTTGGACTCATGAATGAACTGATTAGAATTTGTTGGTTGAAAGGTGGCCATAACTCAAGAATTCAAATATAATCATGACAAAATTTCAGCCAAATGTCTAATAGGATATGATAATGAGATGATGACACTTCCAAAAGGTTTAAGGTCAGCTTCAATGTGGCATCATAATGTTCTGCAAAAACACTTATCTGGACATTATTCAATGTCATATCTGAGGAACAAAGAGGGAGACATCTGAGAAAAGAATTGGTGACTCTACTCTTGAGTGTCCACCTTGAAACTGTGCTGATTTTATAGATTGTTTGTGCTGCTGAGGGGGAAGATGTGTGTTAAGCATCCATGTTTTCACAGACATGGATGCACTTTTTTCCCTCCACACCTCACATCCCTTACCTCCATCCTCCTGCTGTGCTTTTCTTCCCACCCTCCCTCTACCTTAGCCACCTTCCTATTTCTGCTCCTCTACCTGCTCTCGCCTCACGTTGACCACTACCCCCACCTATTCACCTCCTCCTCGTCCAAAGTCGTCAGACTCCTACTCCTCCACACCACATTCTCCTTCCTCTCCATCCACCATCACCCCCTTCCTTCCTCCGTCCCCTGATATGAAATGTTGACCCTGTGGCTGGTGTCTCCTGGTACTGGGACTGCCTGCCAAGCTGAATGGACCCAGGGCATCGGGTAGCCAGGCTGTGTGTGTGTGTGTGTGTGTGTGTGTGTGTTGGGTCACGGCGTGGGGATTAGGTGTGTGTGAGTGATTGAGGGTGACAGCGGCCCTAGCATTAGGGGCCCTGTGGCAGATTTCGTGGGCCTGTTTTAGACACACTAAGCTGGATTTACCAGCAGCAGTGTGTCAGCAGTGATGCAGCCCGCCTGGACCTCCTACAGAACACACACAGACACAGACACACAAATACACACGCGCACAAGCACACACACACATAGAGCCACGTCACCTGTGACCCCACCTATCTACCTGCAACCAGTCTGACGTCCCATCGTCCATTTCTCGCTGTGTGTTTCTTCCCTTACTGGTAACGGTTCAAAATGTCTTCCTGCTGTAACGTTTCTAATTTCCTTTAGTTTGTTTCGATCTCTTCACACTACAGTAAACATGCTGAGGAACAATGGACTCTGTGGTGCATGCAGACCACTGTAGCATGCTCCAAGCATCACCCCTCACTGCGACCCCAAAACAAACATTAGGGCCCGGTCAGTGAAACTTTGCCGATTTCTTAAAAGAATAATTACAAACAGTGGATTCCCTTATCAGCATCAAAGTTAATCAGAGCGCAGCTTGCTTTGGTGACATTGTGGTGCAAAAGCCTGGTGCTACGGCACAGTCAGATGTGATCATGGTCGAATAGATGGCATAACTGTGTGTTAGTGAGCTAAGAAGCTCACAATGTTCTGACACTAATATGTAAAATAATTTCTCTCTGCCTGTCTGTGGTGTGACTCTCTGGCCCTGAAAGATCCAGTGTGTAGGATTTAGGGGTAAATATGGTCAGAAATGTAATATATTATAATAAATATGTTTTCTTTAGTGTATAATCACCTGAAACTAAGAATCATTGTGTTTTTGTTACCTTAAAATGAGCAGTTTATATCTACATAGGGAGCAGGTCCTCATCTATTGAGATCACCATGTTTCTACAGTACCCCAAAATGGACAAAGCAAACACTGGCTCTAGATAGAGCCATTTGCTTTTTGATGACAGCCACCATGGTTAGCAGCCCCTCCATGGTTAGAGCATCGGAAAAAACATTTTTTTTTTTACATGAAAATACTCAGTGTTTCCATGTTTAAATCAACAGGTCTGTTTGTTCTGGAGAGGAAAAGACCTCTGCAGATTATTTGGCTTGCAGTAAAAACCTCCTGAAAGTCTGGAGCCAGTTAAACAACACACCTTAAGTTTTCTTCATAAGTATGACACCTAAGACTTAATTTTTCCTAAACTGAGGGACTTACTAAAGGGTGTTGCAAAGAATGCCCTTAGTTAAGTAAAAATGTTATGGCATTTACTGCATTGAAAGAGATTTTACAGTGGTAATATATAATATATAATATATATTTATATATAATATAAATATGACAGTTTCCACTGCTTGCCCTCAAGCTTGTGACACTTAAAGTCTTTTGTGCAATGGTTTAACTAATTTTAAGGGAGACCTTAAGTATAAGACCAAGATAAGAAGAACATCTGAAATACTTAAGAGAACATTTTAAAGAAATCTGAAGAAAAGATGTGTTTTGTGCAACCGATTTTATTTTAAGATGCTTTAACGTGGACTTTAAGGAGAATCTTAACTTAAGGTCAGTGGCTGGCCCCTGGATCTTGAGTTATCAGAGGAAAAAGAAGAGTGCATATTAGCAAGTGCTGGGCTAGCTCCTGTCTCCTATGAGCCAAGGAGCATCAGAGAAACACTGTTTTGTAATGTGAAACTGCTTTATTCAGTGTTTTTACCACTTTAAATCACTGTGTCAATTTGTTTTGGAGAGGAGGAGACCTCTGCGGATAATTCAGCTCACTGTAAAAACTTCGAAACATCATAAATAATCTGAATCTGACATAAGGTGAGCACACATTAAATTATCAGAAAAAATAGGTGAGAAGAAGCTAGCGGCCTGTCTCCAGTGAGCCAGACAGGGTCGGAGAAACACTCATTTTTAATGTGAAACTACTTTATTCAGTATTTTTACTGGTTTTATTCACGTGATCCATTTATTTTGGAGAGGAAGAGACCTCTGTGGAAAATTCGTCTCCCGGTAGAAACCTCCCGAACGTCTGGATCTTAAGTTATCACATATCTGCAGGTGCTAGCAGCCCATCTCCAATGAGCCGAACAGGGTCGGAGAAACACTGATTTATAACATGAAACTTCTTTATTCACTGTGTTTACTGGTTTTATACACCTGGTCCATTTGTTTTGGAGAGGAAGAGACCTCTGTGGATAAAAGCCTCAAGAAACAAAGAAATAATTCTGACCGGAAGAAGTTTCAGCAGGTTGCAGTCTTTACTGCTAGATGCCACTAAATCCCCCGACATGCTACACACTGTTCATGTAAAGGAGACTTGAGGGCAAACAATCCAGACAACACATGCAGCTAAATGTAAAGGTGAGATGGTGTAGAGGTGTTTGAGCCTCTCTTAAAATTTTAAATGACATTTTTCTGCATCTGTTCATCCTCAGCTTCTCTACAGTGAAGTTGCATGTTTGGTGTACATGTGTGGTCACTTCGTATGTGTTAACACAGGGGGTATGTGAGGCCACTGTGGCCCCACTTGTCAGCACACACATGTGCCGATGCATGATCGTGTGTTTCTTTGTGCACACCTTCGTCTGTGTGTGTTTGTGCGCACACTGGTGTGTATGCACACTCCCAGATCTCTGTTACAGCCTGTCCATTGTGAAGGAGAGTGTTGAGCAAGATCCTGACCTACCGGCGGGTACTAATCAGACGCATTCCTCAGGATTAAACGGCCAATTAACAATAAGAGAGCCATTGTGGCCCCGTCTCCTTGTGCGTCACAGTTAAAAGGTTTTGTGTGTGTACGTGTCGCACTGAGCGCGTGTGTGACTCTGTTTGTGTGTGCGCGGGCATGTGCTCTTGTGTGTGTTTCAAAAAGCACTCTTTGTGATTTTTCTACAAGCATGTTGCACTTGTGTGTTGCACCACTCAGGTTTTAAATGAACATGCCCGCTATAGCCCCATTAAAAAAACAGATTACATATAAATTGTGTGCATTTTAAACACACTCATGCTGTGGGTAGAGTGAGAGATGGCGCATTAAAGGTCCTGCATGCCAAATAGTGGCTGCAGGTCACAAGATGTGTATGTGTGCGTGTGTTTGACATAGTGTTCCTAGTGATGCAAGTTAATCCAGGGTTTGTTCAGGCACCAGCGGCAAGTCCACCTGGCCTTTACATTTACATTTAATTCAAACAATATAATGGACAATATTTGATTCTGTCCATTTGTGTGCTGCTGTGCATGCAGTGTGTATGTGCATTAAGTGTATCTTCCATAACCATTCTTCTGTGTGTGTGTGTGTGTGTGTGTGTGTGTAGGGTGGGTATATGCATCAGTGTGGCACGTGTCGGAGTGTGGCAGAGGATTAGTGAGGCTCAGGGCCTGTTGCTCCACTTCCATGATTACTACTGCTGTCTACTGCCATATGGGGTGGTGGGGGTGCAGGTGGAGGCGGGTGGTGGTGGGGGTGGGGGTGGGGGTTGCAAGCTACTGTACCACGCTACACACACACACACACACACACACACACTTAAACTCACCCCACCCACCTCGAACCCACACCAATAATGTCCCCCTCCGCACCAGCACACACATGCTCCCAGAACACATGCCCAGAGGGGGTTTACACACACACACACACACACACACACACACACACACACTCCTTCATAAGGCAGTGCATATGAAACCACGCATGAATGCATATTCGAAGAGCTTTGTTTTAACAAGTTGAAGACTCTGTGTGTGTGTGTGTGTGTTTGTGTGTTTGTGTGTGAGATATCTTGTTCATACACCTGATTGCCCAAAAGCTAAATAAATTATTTTTATACAAGATGGTGCATCACCTAAGTCTGTACAATGTAAAAAATAAGTTTTACAAAATAAAATAAAAATAAAGAAAAATAAAAATTAATAATAATAATGATAAATAAAATATATAAAAGATTAAATCTTTATAAGTTTTGAAATAAAATTCCAAAAATAAAATAAAATTTAAAAAAGTAACCAACTTAACTGCAATACAATTTGAATTATTGAATTAAATATATTTAAGGAAATTTAATCAGTATTTCTCTTTTCTTTTTTGGTGGTGTTTTGACTGGACTTTTGAAAAAAGATGTCAGGCACACACTCTAAGACTCGATGCAAAAATATTTTCTTTTATTCAAGTACCAACGTTTCGACTAGACCGTCTTCATCAGGGTTTTTGACTGGACTTACAATTTGTCATTATGAATTATCAGTGAATAATAATTTGACTGTAGAGACAAGTCACCTGATAAGTTACCAGTTAACGCTTAAAGAATACGCACTTACTGCTGCCATTAAAAATGGTCATGGAGCTGTGTTTTATTACAGTAAATAATTGCTGCAAGCTTTTTCATAGAGGTAATTTGAACAGAAACATTTGATGCACTGCCAGTGTTAGAATAAAACATTTACCGTAATAACAGCCTGGATTCACAAATACAACTGACACTGCTCATTTGATCTAATTAGAACTGTATGAGTATGAGGGCATGAACAGGTGTTAACTTGCTAAAACCCCAGACAGTGGTTAAGGAGGGGGCTAAATGATGACAGAGGACACACATACACACACACACACACCACCTGCTGCTGTCTGCAGTGGATTAGAGATCTGTCTCCTCTCAGAAGACAGCAGGACACACACATCCACGCCGCAGGGGGTCCACTGTCTAAAATTGATCAAGATGCTGAGGCCAGACATTATTTACAGATGAACTCATGGTCACAGACACGATGTGTGCACCAAAGACTGCTGTGAAATATATCTAATAACAGAAGAAAATGTCACCTGAACTGAAGTTTGAACAACCACACAGTTCTCAGGTGGTTAACACACCTCAGTCTGGGAAATAACGTCTCACTACAGGCTGTTCTTACAGTCAATTAGTCATCCTCCTGGGAGCCATGTTACCCTGACTGAGCATCGGCCTTCAGTGGATGGTACCAGCCACTGTTTGTGTGGCCTGTTGGCTTAACAGCCACAAAGCTGCATGTTCCTGCTGCAATTCTTTTCTTTACTCTGAGTTGAAGCCGAAAACGCATATAAAAATAATCTAAAAATAAGTTAATAGATGAATGAAGGGAGAGACTGGAATGGGTGTGAGATTTTTCCCTTAAATATAAATTGTGTGAAAGCATAACTGGGGAAAAAATACTACACATGATATATATTTACAAATCTAGAACCATAAATGAGTAAAAAGCTTTGGTACGGTCATTACAACATACTTCATGCAGTGGCGGAACTTCCTGTAGATCAGAAGTCTTCAACATTTTTCAGACCAAGGACCCCCTACATAAGGCTTACTGAGTTGCACTTGAGATAATTCTCTGAATATTTTCGGGTCATCTCTTGTTTGTGGTTGCCTGTAGCTGCTAAGTCAGCAGCAGTTGTCGCATGGCTATGTGCATTAGCCTCACCCTCCACACTCTCATGGGTGGTTTCTGAGGAAGACGGTGTGTCAGAGATTCTTGCTCGAAAAGTTACAAAAATTATGGCTCGTACGAATGATTTACGCTCAGAATAAAAATACAACTAACTGGCCAATATGTTTCAGTATGTAACCAGTTCACCTCGTAGTTATGAAAAGGTGCCACACAGTGATTTAATGCTAGCCAGCTAACATAATTGCACAAGGTTTCATGGGTAACGTTTAGCCTGTCATTATTATTGTGCATTGTAAATGAAATGTGTTTTGAGCCTACACCGTAGCCTGACGTGCACCTCCCCAAAAATGTAGCCTAACTACACGTCATGGGGACGCACACCTCCTGTCTATTTTTGTAAGCTGAAACCCTCAGTGGAAACAAAGCTTTTATTTACTTTAATTTCACAGATAAACAATAAATTGTGAAAACAATAAAGCCTCCATAAAATTGCATTTTAAGTCTTGTGTGTGATTTATCCTGGCTTCATATGAGCAGAGGAAATCTCTGCTTGTTGCTAGGGTAATTTATACAATGTAAAATGCCATAGGCTTGTGCTAATAATGTTAGCATGTTGCATTTGTGGAGAAAATGTGTCCGGATAAAGACAAGTGTTCTGTCTGTGAATGCTGCGAGTTACAGTGAAGCTGATTTGTGTACTTGTGTTTGAAGTTGTTGCTATTAAGCCATGTTTAACGTGTGTTTAATGTGTGTTTTTATGCGTGTTTTATGTGTGTTTTGGGTGTGTTAAGAGTCAACTAAACTTTACAGCACTTAACAGAAACCTCCGCCGCCAACTAGTGTTTAGGAGGTGTAACTGCAGAGTGACACAGACACACCACCGCACAAGTATAAATGCTCACAATGGCATATAAACCCTGCTTAACTCTGTGGACCCCCTTTAGTGGTCAGGGACCACCTGTTGAAGACCCAGGCGATAGATTAAAATCTCCAGCTCCCTCTTTTTTAACATTCAAAGAAATTGAACATAAGGGAAATGAAAATAAAAAGGCAAAAGCCATTTGGGGCACAGTACAAAAGTAGAACATTTTTAATTGTTTGTTTCATATTTTCATTGATTGTAAGTTGTTTATTTGTGCTGATTGAGATATAACTACAAAAGATAACAGTTATTATTTTAGGTAATATTTTAGGTTTGTTATGTGCACTACACTATTAATGATCAACACTGAGCAACATAAACTTAACTTATATAATTAAGCTTTTGCTGGTAGTGCTAGTAAACAAACACTCACTTAAACCTGTAGGTTATATATATACTTAATAGAGAAGGTAGACTTGTACACTTATGTAGTTCATCATTATATAAGCGTCCGCAGCCTGAGTTTATCTTTAGCTTAGACCCATGACAGACTGCTGACAAGTCTTACTATATGGACACAGACACACACATGCTCACAGACACTTATACAAACACTAATGGCATGTAATGTCAGTCTAACAGCAGGGACATTTAATGTAACCTGCATGGGACCTTCATCATCTCATATGGCCCATTGTGTTAGATGGAAGAGGAGTGCTGTGCAGAGAGACACATGGTCTGGCCTGGACTCACGCAGAGTAATCCTCACATCACTTTAATGAGGAGTTGACACACGGTGACCTCGATACACACACACAAGCACACACACACATACACACAGACATTTTTTTAACCATATGAGCATAAAGACAGTTGCAGTAATGTGATACATATCCATTTAAAACCAAAATCAAACTGATTTCAAAAGCAAAAATGCAGCATATCAATTGTTATAAATCTAAAACAGCAAAACCAAGAAAAATTTCACAGCAAGACCCTCAGAAACTCAGACTCAGTCTGTTCCAACGCTCCTCCCATACCCCCCTTCCCCATCTGCCTCTCCCTCTCTCTTCTTCCACCTATCTCTGCCCTGTTTGATCATCACGCACCCGTTCACTTCCTTCCTTCCTTCCACCCCACCCCATCCGTAACTTTCCACCCAGTTTCCTCCAGTAACCATGTTCACCTCCACCAGTGCCTCACAGTGACCACATGCTTTTCTCCTGCTCTGCCTCTCCATCACACCCACACACACACACCCACACACACTTCACTGTGGCCCTCTCTGTTAGCTCCACTCCTTCCCGTCCCATAATGCCCAGTTACCTTATCAATAGTGATCGATCCAGCCACAGAACCGAAGGTCCTGCTTTCTGTCCCTGTGCAGCGAGCACTCGGTTCTCTCCATCCACCCTTCCTCTGTCAATCTGGCCACAAACCCCTCTTTCCTCCCTTTATCCCGAGGTAAGATACTTACTTTTCAGATAAAGCATATTATGATAAATCGGCTGAACTCTGTGCGTGTGTGTGTGTGTGTGTGTGTGTGTGAGAGAGTGTGTAACTGTCACACACACACACACACACACACACACACACACACACACACACACACACACACACACACACACCATAAGCACACAGTGTGCACACACGTACAAAAATACAGTGTGTGTATCGAACAACATGATGTCAGAGGTACTTAACAGCTGGAAAAGTGTTAGTGTGTTTATATAATGCATGTGTGCGTGTGTGATTTTGGGTCTTTTGGGACGTGTTCTGTGGTTTATGTTGTTAATCATTCAATAATGGAGACACAAATATGATTAGGAGCCTTTCCTCTTCTCGTGTTTTCACATTGGAGCAAAAAATGCATACACAACAAAGTCTGCTTTGTCAGGGAGGATTCTGGGAAAATTTGGTTTCATTACTCTCAGTTTTCTCAGGGAAAAAAACGTGGCCTGTACAGTAGTTTTTGTTCATAAAAAGGGTCCAGAAAGCTTCATCAGAATGATGACTGTAGTGAAGTCTGAGTCAAACTTCATTTAATTTGAAATCCTTTTTCATTTTGATCCATCTGAGTGTTTCTACAATAGATTCAATAGTAAAACAGGCTGCTGAAACATTCAGTATATACGCAGATAGCTATGCATATGCCCTGACCACACGGACGAGGAAGACTGTATGTTCCCTCTTATACTATAGTTGTCTAGAACGACTGCTCTCTGCCTCATAGCCATCAAAGGATGCGTCATACACGTCTGCTAATGAAATGGGCCGAGGGAAATAGTGGAGCATATGGGCAAATGTTCTTCAACCAAGTGGGATGGAAGTTCAGGTCAACAAGGGGAATAAAAGAGTTTGGAGAAAATGAAAACTAAATGAAAATACAATGGCTGTGTTTGCCTCTGGGACGTGTATGCGTGCTTGTTTCAAAATGGGATGTTTATGAAATGCCTGCCCTGTGTGTGTGTGTGTGTGTGTGTGTGTGTAGGAGTATAGATTAGATGCACTAAGCCTCTTATGTGCTGGTTGTCCTTAATTTGTGTCTGCTCTGGGTCCTAGTGCGTCCAGACTACCAGCAGTCCTTCAGCACGGAGCCATTTCCACACAAACAACCACAAAACATCACATGTCGTGCAACAATAAAACATATAATCTTAATCTTAAAGTGCATTAATATATAGTACTTATCTTTGGCAATGTATAATTATGTAAATATAACCATAAAACAACCCCCACAAGATTAAACTTTTCTTACTCTTTAACTTGTTGAGGGAAAAGAATGTCAAATGATAACACCGAATAAATCACAACCAATGCTCATAATGCTCTGATGAAGGTCTAATAGATGGAAAACTCAACAATCAAGTGAAACACTGCACATCTTTTCTATACCAGTTTGGACTTATTGATGTTCCCAGCACCTTGCCAAGACCAAGCTGGGTGGAGCAGTTGTTGTTCTGCATCATTAACCCACAATACAAAATTCTGTCTTATAAAAAAACATGAACCATCTTTTTATCATGCATATGCTGTGTAAACCAGAGATTATGTCATCTCTATATTTACAATGTGTGACTGTCCAGTGCTTTTTCCACTTTTAAATTTAGGGTGTAATTTAATGTAATGTCTGCACAGTGTTCCTATCCCAAAATCTTTTATTAATCACTTTCATTGTAAAGAAATGTTGCAGTTACTCAAAAGTAATATTCATATCTTTAGTGGTGGGAAGTAACCAGAAAGTATGTAATTAGATTACAGTTACTGATCAAAATGTTGGTGATTACAAAGGAGTTACATCCAGATACATTCTTTATGTGTAGAATTTAACATTTTATCTGTTGCTTTACATCGTTTTACTGTACAGGAATGCCTTCTTTTGCTATATATTTTTCAGACATTTTTCAGTTTTGTTGCCCATTTTAAAACATTTGGTAGAAAAGTAATCACATGTAATATATTACATTACTTTAATAATTAGTAATTAAAATAGTTACATTACTTATTACTACTACTTAGATAGTAACTAGTAATCTGTAAGCCAAAAATTTAAAAATAACCCTCCCAACATGCATATTCTATTATTTTCAATATTTTACAATGTCACAATATTTTAGAGACATATAGAGCTAGAAATTAATGTATTTTTATTTAATTTTTAATTATTTTTTACCATTTTATGTTATTTTCGAAATTATTTGTATTTATTTATTTATTTATTTTTGGCGCGCACAAACGCCACAGTTAAAGGCCTGTTGTTGGCCTATTTGTCCAAACTTTATGTAGTGACTTTCTTTACTATTTTACTCGATGGATTAAGCTAATTACTTGATTAACTGCAACTTTTTCGGCCTGCTATTATCTTAAGGTATCGTGTATTGTTTTTATATTGATAAATAAAGCATGAAGAGGCTGCTGCTGAAAAAAATAGCCATTTTTAGTTTGAGTTAAGACATAAAATAGGTCATGGTAAGTAAATTTGTTTATTGTTTAAAGCTCCACAGTCTGCAGCCTTTAAATCAAAATATCACTTTTAAAGTAAAGTAAAATACATGAAAATGTTTGCTTTAAATATGATAAATAGCCTACATTGCTATATAATGCAACCGAGGAGTCTGGTGGCTGCAGGTGTGTGAAGTGTGCGCGCGCACAGAAATGCTGCGCGCAGTGTCGCGCGCTCTGAGGTCTCTCGCTATTCCCGCCGGGGTTTTTTTTCAGTCGGAGGTCTCGAGACATTCTTGTCCTCGGACTCCCCACAGTTCCTCCAATATCTGTCTTGCTGGCTGTGAGCTCACCTCAAGATGCTCGAGCTACAGCAACCAAACAGCACGAGATAAACAAACAAACAAACAAACAAAACGTACCTGGAGGTGAAGCGTCCACCGGAGACGGCAGGTATCCAAACGTCATCACCACACACACACACTCAAACACGGCCCTCCTGCACTCAAACAGCCACACACACTCTCCTCAGCAGGTGAAGACATTTTATTGAGAAACGTTCAAACACGCCGGTAAAGTCTCTCTGTCGCTCTGTGTGTGTCTTTATATCTCCGCTTTGGCTTTACACAGCTAGATAAACCCCTTATACAGTTTGGGCTGTAGCTACATGGGTCTGTGTGTGTGCGTGCGTGTGTGCGTGTGTGTGTGTGTGTGTGTGGATTTTAAACTATAAGAAATCCGATTCAATTAACAAGCGCAGAGAATCGGCTTTGGACACTGTGAAATTGTCCCGTAGAGGAGGATGGCACAGGACTAACTAGCACACAGAGAGGAGACACAGAATACACACGGAGTCGGAGCAAACAAAACCCTGGAGGCCTCTGCTGGAATATTATGAAGAAATGAATAAAACAATAAAACAAAATATACTTTTTATTACAACTATCTGACGCTTGGACCAGGATTTAACAATGGAAATATGTGTCACTGTGGAGTCTTTAAACAAATTAAACATGTCCTCTCTTGCCTTAAATTAACTCAGCAGCTACTTATACTTAAACTTATATTTAACATTTTATTTTAGTAGACCATTGGCCTACCTGTTACCCGCTTCGTTTTCATTTATAAACATTATTATATGTAGCGTATATTTTCCTGTATAATACATGATCCTCCTCTGTAGCTTGGTGCGTAAATTTGACACCAAATATCTATTATGTAAATATCCTATATTTACATCAAGAATAATTATGTGGGTCCACCAATAAAGTGTTACACATGATACAAGGCAAAACATTATGATTATTATTATCATTATTTATTATTATTGTTATTGACTGTAAAGAATGAATGGATGAATGGGCCGGAGGGAGCATGTTGGGGATCAGAAGGGGATTTAATAGCAGAACAACGCGCTCTTTGTGTTGCTTCTAATCCGGCCTGTACCCCCTTCTCCGCCTCTAAGTTGCTCTGTCTCTGCCACCACACTCAGGCAGGGTCGCCCAATTATTTTAGGAGGCCAATTTTGAAAAGAGGTCGTAACAATAAAACCTGGAAAAAGGGAAGAAGAAGAAAAGGTTGAGATGGGAACTTAACATTCACTATAATTGTTTTAAAGTCAATTTGCCAAGTGCCAAACTAACTCTAGGCGAATTTTGTCTACATTTCTTTCTCATTTTAATCATTTAAATCACTCGTGACCATGCAGGCTATAAATCAGCAGGTGTCAGTGACAGAGCTGCTGTGACGACAAAAAGTGGCCTGGACGTTTTAACAAATATGAGACATATAAAATAAACCGGGACACTTCATATATAGCACTACAGACCCAACATAAATACATGATGACCGTTTACGTGTGCGCGCGTGCGTCTGCGTGAGCGCGCCCGAGAGAGGGAGGGAGGGAAAGAGGGAGGGCTCTGGGTGTCTACTTGGGTAAGAAGTTACTTCTAATTAGCCAGCCTCTTCTTGCTCGCCTCACTTGTCCACTGTGCAGATCCAGATCCTCTCCTCACGGACCAGGTACCGACAAGGGCCCCGGCACTTTTCAGCACCCATCACACCGCAGCCGGCTAAACTGCTGTGGAACTGCTGCGTTTGGTACCTTTCATCACCTGGCGACGCCGGTGCGCAATTACGCACGACTTGGATGGAGAAACTGCGCTTTGGCACGGGTCTTCTTTAGTTAACCTTTATTTATTTTTAATGTGGTGTCTTTATTTATAGTCTTGGGTTGATTTCAGTTGTTGTTGTCCTTTTTCTTTTGGTAGAAGAAGCTAAAATACCCGGTCTTTAAATCAGCGGTGTTTTACGCATCAGGTTAAAACAGGTGTAAAGGCGCACTGCTGTTAGACTCACAGTTACAGGTGCCTGGTTTGGATGCACTGAGTCAGAGTATCCTACAAAGGCAGTAAAGGACAACCAGCTAGGAAAAATAAAAAACAACAACCAAGTGACAAACAACCCAGGGTGAAAGAAAAACAGAGAGGGAGGGGTGACAGAAAAAAAAAAACGAGAGAGAGGGAGGGAGAAACAGAGAGAGAGACACCCCCTGGAGACTATAGGAGACCCGGCCCCCGGTCTGAGAGAAGGAGAGAGAGAGTGAGATAGTGAGGGAGTGTTTTAAAGCCAGCAGGAGGCATGATGTCCTACATTAAGCAACCCCATTACGCCGTGAACGGGTTAACGCTGTCCGGCCCGGGCATGGATCTGCTCCACTCCGCCGCCGTTGGATACCCCAGTAAGTAATGACTGATTACTTCTGACTGTATTTTTTGTTCCAGTAATTTTTAACCTGTCGTTTCGTTGTTGTTTCAAGTGAAAACTGTTTAATTTGAAACACAGACACTGAAAGAATTCACATAAAGTGTCGTTTGAAGTTCGCGTAAAATGCTCTTTAAAAAAAGCACCAATTCACTTGTATATATATATATTTTAATTTAGCTGAGAGGTTATGCTTTATGACTATGAATAGATGTCTGATTCTTCATCCACCAGAACATGTGTTCACTTGACCTATAAGTTCAGCGGATTACAGAGTCAAAAAACAATAAAAAAAAACGTGTGTGAATGGAAACGCAGGCTGTTCTCACACCGACTTAACATCAGCACAGACTCCAATCTGTTGCTCTTATCATGTAACCTATTTACAAAACGACTCTCATTGTATTTTATCTTCTGGCATTATGTTTTTTTTTCTTTTCATGAATGAACACTTCTTATATTGTTTGGCCTGATCAGCATCTGCCATCCTTGAGAGGAGAGTTTGAATGAAATTATGCCGAGGTTTGGCACCGATGACAGAAGGCGTGGTGGGCCTTCTTGACGCAGATTAGAGTTTGAATCAGCGAGGAGTTGAGATCATTTTTAAAATTCTGAAACTAAGCTTTGGAGTAATTTTCGTTTCTTCACTTTGTATATTTCGATTTAAACCATCTTAGCTGTGAGAAATAAAACCATAAGACATTTTTATTTGATTCTATCCAATAAAAACATCAGTCATGAAGTAATTATTTGACTCAAGCCTACATTTCTTAGAGAGGCCAAAAGGGTGCGATGAAAATGATGATGGAAACGAAAATGCATTCAACTTTAGTGGGTATTATTTTGTGAGACATATTCTGTAAAAAAAAAAAAAAAAAAATCGATATTCTCGGGGTGACGTTAAGTTTTATTATTTTAGTATTTAAGAGAAAGAAGTCATTCAGGTTCGCTGATTCATTAGCAGTCCTTGAAACTTTATTTTGTGGAGTTGTTTATTGAAATAGCTTTCTTTAATTATAACTTTAAGGGATTTTAAAACCCTAAAATAAACTAGAACTTGTGATAGACATTCTCGAGGTTTATTTATTTATTTATCTAATTTTTATTTGTGTTAAATGTTTGAACCAACACAGATTGTTACAGCTATAGTGCAGCAACAATCTTTTTTATGCCAACATAAAAGCAATGTAATAATAGTAATAATAAAAGTAATATTTTTTTTTCTTTAACTTTTTATGTTTCATTGTAGGCACCCCGCGTAAACAGCGTCGGGAGCGTACCACCTTCACACGCGCACAGCTGGACATCCTCGAGGCTCTGTTTGCCAAAACCCGCTACCCAGACATTTTCATGAGGGAGGAGGTGGCCCTCAAGATCAACCTGCCAGAGTCCCGAGTGCAGGTAACACATTACAAACCAGTTTTACGACTGTTTTAGTATTTTATTATGCTTTGATCAATGTAATAATTATTTTTATGCCAAAATAATAATAATTATACATATGGCTCTTCAAAAAGAAAGAAATGTCTGTATGTGTGTGTGAGAGAGGGAAATATATCCCAACCAGGTACCCAGAGACCCAGGTGTCCCCACAATAGCACCTTCTATAGTTTAACTGTTTATCTGGATTTGTTTATTCAGCAGTGATTTTAAATTGACCCCAGCACCCCTGCCATCCTCCAGGTTTGGTTCAAGAACCGTCGTGCCAAGTGCCGCCAGCAGCAGCAGCAGAGCACAGGCCAGTCCAAACCACGGCCCCCTAAAAAGAAGGCATCCCCTGCTCGTGACGCCAACACTGAGGCCAGTGCCAACCCCACCAATGGACCCTACAGCCCTCCACCCCCTCCTCCAGGCACCGCCATCACCCCCAGCTCTGCTAGTGCCACAGTGTCCATCTGGAGCCCAGCCTCCATCTCCCCACTGCCAGACCCCCTGTCTGCCTCCACCACCCCCTGCATGCAGCGCACCACCACCTACCCCATGACCTACACTCAAGCCCCGGCCTACAGCCAGAGCTACGCAGGCTCCTCCTCCTACTTCACTGGCCTGGACTGTAGCTCCTACCTGTCCCCAATGCACCCGCAGCTGTCAGGCACTGGAGGTGCCCTGAGCCCCATCACAGCCTCCTCGATGGGTGGGCCCCTCAGCCAGTCCCCAGCTTCGCTCTCCTCCCAGGGCTACACAGCAGCCTCGCTGGGCTTCGGAGCTGTCGACTGTCTAGACTACAAGGACCAAGCTGCCTGGAAGCTCAATTTCAATGCCACTGACTGTCTGGACTACAAAGACCAGAACTCCTGGAAGTTCCAGGTCTTGTAAATAACAAGAAGTGGGAGGTGGGGAGGGAAGGGGTCAGGGGTCAGGGGTGAGAAATTGAACAAAATCAAAGTAGGGTGACAAACCCCAGATTAACTTTTGCTGTTTTTTAGAAGACGGAGGAGACCTTGGGGCACAGAAATCAAATAATCATATCAGTTGAAGAACTAATCAGCTGAATTAATGTCCTTGTTTTGCTGTTTTAGAAAAATGTGTGTGGAAGTAAACTGATCTGTTGATGCTTGGCTTGGTGATTGTTACAAAGAGATGACAGTAGTTTTCCTTAAGTTAAGCAAATCAGCCTGGAAATCAAGGAAAGGCTGCATTCAAGGAAAACAAGATATCTGTACAAGAAAATTTAATTAGTGAGAAAGAACAACAGCTTTAATTCTGCAGCTCAGAGGTGTTAGGGCTGAAATTGTTGTGATTTAAAGACAGTATAAAGATAGTACTGATGACAAGAGAATGCAACATTTTGATTGAAGACTCAGTAGTTTGTTTTTTTAGAGATCTTGTCCATCTGATTTGTTTGATAGAGCTGAATTCAGAAACTTCTCAACAGGCTTCGACTATGACCACATTTTAAGCAGAGCTTCCAGAGCACATCAGTTTCAGCAACCCACAAGTTTACTGCATAGAGAGCCTTGAAATCGACGTGTTAAAGCACAACAACTGACTCATGTTTATTTCTTCCTTCTAGACTTTGTCTTGTATTTTCTGTGATGTATTTTTTTTTAAAAAAAAAAGCTGCTTTTCATCAGCGAGCTGACTCAAAAAAGCTTCGAGCCAAACGACTCATCTAACCCAACCTGACACTTTCAGCAGGTGTCTTTACAGGGTGGCCACTAATTAAATACCACGTGAAAAATGTTTAGCAGACAGAAGCTGATGATTCCCAGTAGCCTTGTGTGATACTGATCCCCTGCAGCCTGTGTCTGACACAAGCCGAGGGGGTAGAGTTGGTCACTGGAGTGACTGCAGTACAAACCTGTTGCCTTTGAGCATGGTTGAAATCATTAGCAGAATGGCTTGTGCATTGTTAGTTTAATAGGATCACTTCCAGACAATTTGTGCAACAATGGTCGCTTTGTGGCCATTGGCAGCCGAGTACTCCCCCCCCCCACTCCATCTCACAGTGTTTGCATGAGGTTAGTTGATTGTTGAAGCAGTTCTTGAATCTACAAACGACTTTATTATGAACTGATTTGCTGATAAACTGCTCCAGTGAGGCGTTCAATGGGAGAGAAGACTGCACCAGAGAAAGGGAAGGGACTGGGCTGCCATGCAGCCCCCCCTTTGCACAGAGCGCTTGGTGCCTCTTTCAACTCCGACCTGTAAAGATGTGATGGGTACCACTTTATGTGTTTGATGTATCTGATTTTTTTTTTTTTTTTTTGTATTAGACTTAAACAATATTGTTTCTTTTAAAATTTGTGAATTCGTTAAAGTAAAAATTGTGGTAATTTGTTTTGAAGTTGATATTATTATTATCAGTATTATTACTATTATCGTTAATATTATGTCTTCAGCTGACATGGACGTTGCTAATATACTTTTTTTGTTCTTTTGTAAATATTAAAACTTGAAAATGCAATCATGTCTGCTATCAGCAGCGAGTTGTTACGCAGGCGCACCACCCAACAGAATCTCTTTCTTTCTTAATTTCTATAAAACTGCCAACTTTTTATTTTTTTCTGTTTATATTTTTCTGGTTTCTGCTTCTTCTTCTTCTTCTTCTTCATCTTCTTCTTCTTTTTTTTCAAACTCAGGGGTTTATCCAATAAAAGTAGCAGTAATAGGATACAATGCTGTTCATGCTTCTTAATCATTTACTGTACTTTTATCTTTTTTGCATTACTATAATCTTCTCTGCTTATTTTTCTGACATGAATTATTTTGTATATTTCATTTGTCTCCTGTGTTCGACCAGTCTCACCACTACCATGCTAGATAGCTACGATGTTTCTGAGACATTAAACGACTTCATTAAAACTCTGGGGTCATTGTGTTCTGTCAATCGATGTTAGTGTTGAATCAAGGTAGGCTCCTCGAGGCCATCTCTTTCCTTTGGGGGCCACGGTAAGAGGAAAAGGGAGTGTCAGACATCCAGAGAGGGGAGATTGGGAATCAGTTTCTGGGAGCGTTCCACTAATCCATGCAAGAGGTTGAGTGGGTATAAGGCAGAGATGAGAGGGAGCAGGGAAGAGAGGACAGAAAAAGATTAGAACTAACAATAATACTGAGTCCCACCGCTCACACCAGCCCCAAACTGCAGCACCAGAGATGGGCAGATTATTTTGGATTGCTGAATGTTTCCTGTGTGTTCCTGCCACTGGCAGGCCAGAGGGTCATCATCGTTGGGGTTGTGAGGAGTGCACTGGATGAAGGGTTAGGGATGTAATTAGCTTATGGTGTGTTGAGATGCTCGTTATCTCGGGAAATAAGGCACAAATCCCAATGACATAATACACCTATTAGAATTAAATGTGATTTACTTATAATAAATGGTCCAACCCAACATGAAATACTCGCTGCTGTCAACAGGTATCTTGAGGCAGATTAGCAGCATGGCTCTAAGAATGTCAATGTCAGTCCACCACTTTGGTCCAGATTGAAATACCTCCACAGCTATTGAACATATTGCCACGAAATATACAGGTAATCATGGTCCACAGAGGATGAATACAATGACTTTGGTGATCACCAAATGTCTGGTAAAGAGGATTGCTGAATGGGTTGCCATAACATTTGGGAGCCTATATTACTCACAGGAGGAATAGCAATACCTTTGGTGAACTGTTAACTTTTTCTCTGCCACCATCATTCTGTTAAAATGTGTCCAATACTATGATTTATAGCCACATACCAACAAAATTAATGACACTCCCTTCTGTCTAAGTTGTACTTTGTTCATTTATTTTCCGTAATCGCTTATTCTGTTAGGGGTCGCTGAAGGGCTGGAGTCTATCCCAGGTGACATTAGGCAGGAGCAGGGGCACACCCTGGACAGGTCGGCAGACTATCATAGGCCTGACACATAGAGACAGACAACCTATGGCCTATTCACCAGTAAACCTAACCTGCATGTCTTTGGACTGTGGGAGGAAGCCAGAGTACCTGGTGAAAACTGAAGCTGACACGGGGAGAGCATGCAAACTCTGCACACCCGGGGTTCGACCCCTCCACCTTTGGTTTGAACCAGGAACCCTGCTAACCACTGCAACACTGTGCTGCCAGTTGTACTTTGTGTTTCGTGCCAATTAGCAAATGTGCTAAACAAAAATGGTAAACATAAACATTTTACCTTCAACATGATACAATAACACTGTCATTGTGAGGATGTTGTCTCGCTGACGTTAGCATTTAGCTTAAAGCACAGCCGTCCTGAAAAACCAAGCCCCGAGGAACAGCACCGGGCTTTGACCCTAATTTTACATAGTGGTCAAATATGGAATTACAACTTCCTTACCCATCATGTGCCTCAAAAAGACTTTTTCCCATGAAATTACATTGTGAAAGAACGTCTGTGAATCAGTAGATACATTTTTTGAGTGTCACATCTCACATGAAATGAACTGTTTTACTATCAGGAATGATCTGATAACATTTCAGAAGTCTAAATCTTTTTACCCCCATTCAGGTTATCGCTGGGGTCAACCAGAAGTTAGCCATTTGACCGCCAGAAGTCTCAAGTGCACTTGCTGTATGGGCCCCACAATGTGGAAAATCCAGGTCATTTTGTATTGTGGAAATCTTTTTGGATTCATGTGCCACTGAACAAATTTCATGGGAATGCAGGTTCTCCCCCTCCAATGCTGTATCCAGTTCTCTTTGTATATCCATGTAAAATACATTACAGAGCCACTAACGTACCTGTAGACTCTTCTGTAGCTTTTGTTTCTGATGATGTAAAATCAGGGCATGAATATCCTACACTTTGGGAAAAATATCATTCACTTCTGGGTTGATGTTGAATCTGCAAGTATAATCTGCACTCAGTGGGGGTCCATGTCATTGGTCCGACAGCCCATTGGTCCGACATCCCATTAGTCCGACAGTCCGCGGTACTGAACAGCTCCCGGCGGGTGTATTTCTACCTTGATGGTTGGACCGGCTCTGGGTCAGCTGGGAAAGGCTTGAGGCAGAGCAGGCTCACAGCTTATGTGTTTGTCACTTTCTTTTTCATTTTAACCCACACCATGATCTTTTCCAAACCCTAACCAAATGGTTTTTGTGCCTAAACCTAACCAGACCTTAACCACAGGGAATCATGATGATTTCGGAACAACGGGACTTCAGAACAATGGGTTTAATATGGTCGGAATAATGGGATGTCGGACCAATGGGCAGTTCCCCTCAGTGGCGTCCTTCACACCGCGCACTGTGAAATGCTTAATGGGACTATAGAGCTAAACATGATCAGACAGATAAGTTAATACTGATCACTGTTACAGTATGCCACGACCAGTACTACTCGTCTTGGCTGGTTGTTGCACCTATGGACTTAGACTGCCAAGTAACAGTGAGTCTCTGCCCTCTGACTGGGATTTAGCCTGAGAACACAGAGCTGGGCTCAGCCTCGTGGTGACACAGCACAACACTGGCCACGAAGCCCAAAAGCTCATTACAAAGTGCAGTGGACTATGGTCACTGACAAGCTGGGGTTCTAATGAGTGTTCATTTAACATGTCATACATGTGGAAAATGCTACAGTGGTACGCCAACGACTGATTGTTATATCTTTTAGTGTTAGATGGGTGGGTGGGTGGGTGGATGGATAGATAGATAGATAGATAGATAGATAGACAGATAGATAGATAGATAGATAGATAGATAGATAGATAGATAGATAGATAGATAGATAGATAGATAGACCCCCTCCTGTGCTCTGCTGCCAGCATGCTCCTGTAATCCCCCAGCAGCAGCATATGGACTCTGAAGCGCAGAGACACAGACACAGATACACTCAGGACTTAGAAATATGATTCATTTCTTTCCTCTCTCTAATCCCCAACAAACAAGCTGGTGGCCAGCCTGCTCCGGAGGCACACTGTAATCATGCCACAGGCTGCTGCCAGAGCTGACCGGCCCAGCCTCCCCTTCATCCCTTCCTCCCTCTTCCTCCCTCCTGCCTGCCTGCAGTCCATTTTCCTCTTAATCGATTCCTAATCCCAACGCCACCGAGCATACACGCGCTGAGCACACGCCCAAGCACACATACACACGCACACATATGTACAGACACGATCAAATACATATTAACACACACACACACATGCATACACATACAAACAGTCATTATCACTGGTTAACGTTTATCAGCTACAGACAAAAGACACATTTACACAGACGATGGCCCACACACACACACACACACACACACACAGTTAAAAAGATTTAATTTTTTTTGTGGTTGTTTTTTTTGTTTGGGTTGGAATAAAATGAAAAAGAAATCCATGATGAAACAGTTTAACTGAGTTCATTTCAGAGTAGAATTAAGAACAATTTTTGCTGTTGTCCAGGTAAAAATAGTGGCTAGAAACAGTATTTGTTGCCTGGTTTTGTTTGCTGTAATCACAGGTGTAGATTTCAGGGGACATGTCCCACTCAATACTGAGAACACGTGCATTTGTCCTCCACCAGTAAAAACATTAAGTGGTAGAGGACTTTTATTTTGACAAAATTACAGACATTTACACCAGAAATTGATGCAGTAAATACCCAATTTGGTGCATAAAAATTCACCAGAATGCAGGAAATTAAGTGCTCAATATTTTCTGGCTGAGAACCTCAAACCCTCGGTCATATGTGTCTCAACATGAAACCAAGCCTTGGCTGTAGATCATGTGTATAAGGAGTTTGTTTTGAATTTTCTTCACAGTTTTACAGCCCATTTTATATTTTCATAATGGATGTGTAGAGAGTGTTATATTCTGTCTGTTGTCACTAATTACAGTACCACCGAGTTGTATCCCTAAGGACTTTTTCCAGGTGTGCTTCATCACTTAAATATTATGACACAAAAGTACAGGGAGGTCTAGATCATCAGAGGAAAGTGTTGATGGTCAGTTTTATGTTCTTTATGAATCTAGAGTTTTAACTTTTTAAAAGTCCAGTGTGCAGGATTTAGGGGGATATATTGGCAGAAATGGAATATGATATTCAGAACTATGTTTTCATTAGTTTATAATCACCTGAAAATAAGAATTGTTGTGATTTTGTGAACCTAGAATGAGCTATTGATATTTACATGGAGTCCTCTCCCACAGAGTCTGCCATGTTGTTCTACAGTAGCCCAGAATGGACAAATCAAACAGTGGCTCTATTTAAGGCCATTGGCATTTTAGCATTTTTACATTAGCCTCCATATTTCTCCTACATGCTTGGCACACAGAGGAAGTTTCAATTCCATAACCTCACTGCTAGATGCCACTAAAGCCTACACACTAGAACTTTAAAGGGACAGTTCCACCTCAAATCAAAAATACTTATTTTTTCTCTTGAACTGCTTTTAATGAGATTGTTTTGAGTTGCAGAATGTTGGTGACATCGGCTGTAGAAATACCTGTCTTCTCTTGAATATTGTGGTGCTCAAATTTGGTGCTTTCAATCTGTGCGTGAGGCTAGCAGCTCGAGGCTATATTATTAGCAACTAATATAACACACCCCAACGTGCCCTTTGATCCCAGTTAAGCCAGTTTTCGAAGCAGCTGCAGATGGTTTCATGTTATGGTTTATATCAACTTTACAGGTATCTATAACAAGGGAGATCATGATTTAATTCTAAACCTATAAAGGTCGACTCTGGTGGGACTCGAACCCACAACCTTTGAATCACTTCTCTTGTGTTTAACTAGAAGTCCAATGCGCTATCCATTGCGCCACAGAGCCACACACTCCATACAGATGTGACAGTCTCTTTTAAGCAGACTTGATGTTGCTCTGACCTCATCACATATCAACGTTTGGTCATGGACTGATACGTGACATGATGAGATGTAACGTGCAAGGTACCCCGGGTGTGTTAGTCTTTTACGTTCCAGGATGCTGTGTCAGCTTCAGCCTGTTACAAAATACACTTTCGTTTGCACACAGTCTGCATTGATGTTTTTTTTCCTTCAACAAAAAACGTACATGATTTCGTTTAGCCAACACACATGGTTGGGTTTAGGTGACAAAAGCACAGTTTGGTTTAGGAAAAAATAACAGGGTTTGGCCTCAAATCTTGTGGGACGCGAACACCGGCCTCCTGGGTGAAGGTCAGTGGTTGTTGGAACCACCCAACCACCCTCCTTGGACATCTGTCGCCGTAACATGGGGTTGTTGTCCTGCTGACACCACCAGGCATCATTTAACAATATAGCAATCGGCTGTGTATCATACCGAGTGAAAGGACAGCTTTTTCCATCAGTATCTGACGCTGGAATTCACTGCCCAAATGCCGATATTATGCTTCTGAGTGAGAATGGACTGTCAGTGGAAGTTGCTGTCAGGCATGGATGCAGAGAGACATCCTTTCTGCCGATATGATATGCACTTTGTGACGCTATCAGCAACTGTAATATATAGAGCAATAGCCTCCATATACACACTTTCATCTGGGAGCATGCTGTTCAGTTACTGTGTGAATTTTAAGTCAAACCATGATGTTCTTTTTATCTAAATCTAACCACTTGCTTTTGTTCCCCTATCGGCCATTACCAACATGACAACAAAAACATGATAAATGTGTCCCTTTGTATTTCCTGTTGGAATATTTTGCAGTGTATGTGAATGACATCAGCTGACAGGAAGTAAACATGGACCCAAGCTGTTTCCTAGCAATGCAGTTCCAGGAAATGGTCTACTGTCAAATTATCATCAAATTGATCACACAACAAAAAAACAAAAAAAAAACAAAGTAATCACTCACATAAGTCATCAAATAAGATTTGTAATGGTCCAGTAAAGCTGCTAAATCACATAGTCCTGCAGTGTAAGTAGGTGTGAGTGATCTGCAGCTAGTAGTGGTAACAGGATCAGTATTACAGTATGAATGGATCAACCAGCCACTGTCAACCTCAGCATACACTTCTGCTAAGGGCTTTACTGCAGATTACAACTTAACACCTAGTTAATATCACTAATAGTAAAAGTCAGAGTTTAGAGCCACAGATTAATGATATGCTGGACTAAAACAGTTGTGTGGATTATGGGGGCATTTGGCGTCTGGTGCTGGTTGGAATATCAAATGTGATCGGAGATACTGAGTGAAGTTTTGTTGAGTGACAAGGCTTTTTTTCTCACAATTGCTCACTTTAAGATGCATGCATCAGTCACCTCTGAGCTGTTTGGGGGTTAAATGCCTTGCTCAGGGGCACCTGCTGTAAATATTAGATGTTAAAGGATGTGTGAGCAGTGTGTATTTTTCCAAACTGGCAACAAACTTTTTCCACATGTTCTCCCGATGTTTCCTCAGAGATTTCATGCCACTTTCTTGACGCATGTGACTCTTCTCTTCTGTCCCTGCACCCTTCCCTCATGCCACCTTCCCTCATCTGCCCCTTCCTTCGTGCCACCTCTCCCAGTGTGCCCCTTTTCCCCCTCCACTCCACCTCTCCTTGCAGTTTGTTATTCTTGCTGATCTAATTTAGAGAATGTCCCAAATCCTCTTAGTGTCCTGCTCCCTCAGCGCAACACTAAGTGAATTAGACAGGATTACTGTCTCCCTCTTCCTCCTCCTCCTCCTCCTTCCCGTCCTCCTCTTCCTCCACCTCCTCCTCCTCTTCTTCTTCTTCTCCGTGCTCTGTCCTCATCATCCCACTTGCCCCTATCTCTCCACTTGTATGTCCATCTTTCTCTGGACATTTCTCTTTTCATCGGCAGGATTAAAGCCTTCCCCCTGTCCAGATGACAAATTGGTTCCAATGTTCCCCCGGTGACAGATGCTCTCGCAGGCCCAGTGCATCATGGGACATAAAGTATCATTAGTTAAACTTTGACCTCTTGCAAATAAAAATAGAAAAAAAACTCTGACATAACACAGATGAAGTTCACCAAACACCAACATGGACAGCATGTACGGGGAGATGAAACTGTAAGTTAAAGGAAAACAGTGAAGAAGTAATGGTTCCTCTCTTTCTCTTTCTCTGCTGTTTCTCTCTACATTTTACAAAAATACCAAAGGTGGAGTGCTGGAAAAGAGCAATGACAGAGCCATATTTCCTCATGGTATGACTCTCTCTATACATGACCTTTAAACAGCAGGACAGACGAACCCCAGGTCCAGTCAGGCCGTCCAGTTCCAGTGCAGTGCCAGTGTGATGTAGTTTAATCTATAGTTTGGCTCTCCCAGTTTCACCCTGATCTCTGCTGTTCCAACACAGGGTCAATTAAAGATCCCGAGTGCTCACCAGGACAAAAACACTGTGATGTAATTTTGTTTATCTCAGATTATTTTTTCTGTTGTTTGTTCTGGAGTTCATGTTACCATCCAGGATTCACACAGGCCAGAATACTGTTTAAATAATTTGAATTTTGTACACATTTATTTTATTTTTTATTTTTTTATAGGGACGATGCAATGTAACATCGTTCCAATACAGAGTATGGGACTGATGTGTTGCACAGACAGTTAGCTATTGCTAATTTTTAACTCTTATTCCTAGTTGGGCTTTTTCTGTTTTCAAAATCGATGCCAAACTTCCCTCTGAAAAAGTCAAGAATTGAGACACAGAGAACAAGGGTGTCAAACGAGATGAGATAGTAAAAGATACAAGTAAATGAAAGGGTAAATCTAGAAATAGAAAGGTTCATCTAGACGTCAGCACACCCATAAAGAGTCACAAGACAAATCTGAGGGCCCATGAGACGATCAACACTGGAATTAGAGCTGTAAAAAAAAGTTTCCTCTAATTATTTCCATTTTTGTACCAAATTACGTGATAATTTACCACTTCAAGCCTCTAGAAAATTAAAACAAAGAGGGAGAATTACTCATTGAAAGAGGTTACAACTACTGGACATGTGCAGTCAGTGATGAGGGGCCACAAATAGACTTTACAGTAGCACTTAATAATAACCATCATTCATAAGAAGTAAAGTAAAGTAAACATAAATTAATGGATACTTTACTGTCAGAGACATTGAACCAATAAATAGTCATGTGTACTTATTATTAGTAATGCTTTAATTTACAGTATTTTAAGTTTATTGCTGCATACATTATATTAAATGTTTGGTAATTATTGCCAAATGATTGAAAACCTTTAAGAAATAATTTCAAAAACATGTGTAACATTACCATTAGATAGATAGATATTTGTAACACCTTTTCAATGGTTAATACTTTTTTTTTGTAAACCATCTGTGGAAACTGATCACACAGATAACAATATCTTGTTAAATGGTTAATAAATACTCTGTAGTGCACCTATAAATATTGCAACTTGATATCCAAATAATGTTTTTAGATATCTGATCCATCTTATAATAATATACAGATGTTCTATAAAAGATTTCTTTATGATTGACAAAGTATTTGGTGATTATTAACAAACACTTAATGTAGTATATTGAAATATTATAATGTGAGCAACAATAAAAAGCACAAATTATAGCATCACTAATGCTTTACATTATTAATTATTATTTCAACATTTGATTACAGTTAATCAAGATCATGAGTTAAAAAATACATAAAAAGATAGGAATGTTTTTTTTTTTTTCTAATGATAAGTCAACTGTGAAACCATTCATAAATTACATTTTTCTTACATTCAGGGTGCAACGGCACTTTGAGTCCTTGTTAAAGTCAGTGACCTTATTTTATTTTGACTGATGTTGTAACTGACCATTTTACATTGCTACTCTTATAGATACACCCCAAAGTAGCTATATTATATTTTACATTTTATACTTGACTGTACATTTGCTGATTGTAATGAGCACCTACATTAAACACATGCAACAATGTGGAGGTAACTTCATTGTATTTTATCTATTTATCTATTATATGAACATTGATAACATATGTTTGTAAGCCATAACTTGTTGACTCTATCAGCCTAATCTAAAGTTCAGTCTTGTTTTCTTCCTTTCTTGTTCTAGATAAAAGTGGACCCTTTTTTAATTTTACTCACTGTGCCAAAAACATTTCTTTCAAACGTTAGCAGTACATGTGTGAAATGACAATTTTCCAAGTTCATACAAAGTATGACAGCTAGCAGGTTTTTGTTTTCTTCAATGATCATTCTGCATTGCTCAATAAGATTTTTACTTATTTTTATTATTACTATCATGTGTAATAATATTTGCTGTTTTCTTTGTCTGACTCACTGCAAGGTGAATACATCTTTCACCTCCTGCCAAATTGTTTTACACATGTGTTTTTCTTGCAGAGCTCCACTTTGTCAAACACTTTCCTGCATTTAGAGCATCAGGCCTTTATATTGTTCAATCCCCCCTTTTAATGTAAACCCCTACATATCTTCATCCCCCCTCTCAGTCATCCTGTACTCCTCTTTCTTTGTCTCAGTCTATCTTTTCTTCTCTCTCCTCCTCATCCTCTCTTCATCAGCAGGCCATCTGAACCACCCCCCCTCCTCCCCATCTCCTCCCTCACTTTCAGTAATTCCAGCGTTGCCTCTCCTGCTAGCTGGCGTAGCTCGCCCTAATCCAGCTCTGACCTCAATCCCGTGATGTAACCGATCATGTGATGTGGGGAGAAAGAGGGAGAGAAATAGAAAAGAGAGGAGAGGAGAGGTAGAGAGGGAGGAACAGGGGACGTAAAGTGGGGAAACATGGTCTAATCCTTGATGCTGGAGCCACAGACCAATCACAAACTGATGGAGGGTGGAGTGTGTGTGTATGTGTGTGTGTGTGTGGGGGGGGGGGGTCAGGGGGTGCCTCCATTAAGTTACAAAATATTAGTCAGACACGCACTGATGCACTCACACACACATACCAGCACACACAGGCACGTAGGAGCACACACACACACATACACACCCCTTCTGGAAACAACAAGTCAACATGTTTGTTCCATCTCTGTCACTCTGTGGCTATTTACATACCAGTTTGTTTGTGTACTGCTGACAACAAACACATCGATCACTTTGTTTATGACTGACAGGCACCTTCACACCCACATAAATATATTTACTGCACAACATTATTGTATATATGCATTCCTACACCCTTTGTTCAGAAGAAATGTAGTTTTCTATGAACCAAACTACTGGAATAAAAGTTAAAATCTGTTTCATATCTCGCATAATTTGCATACATTAGTTTTTGGATTTAAATAACAGGGCTCTTAAAAACAGTGGCCATATGGCTGATCTGATACAGAGTACATAATATACTGTACAGTTTAAAATGTCACTGAACTTATCCATATCTTGACTTTTACCCCGACTTTAAGAGCATGTTTATTCTTTACTGTAAGAAGTGAAATATGACCGAGCTGACTATTATTACATTGCACTGTCATTTTCAAATGCTTTAACACTATTGTCAATTTGTGTGTAAAAAAATCAGTAAATAATGTTCATAAATATAAAATAAAATAAAATAAAACAAAAGTAGAATAAAATATAATAAAATAAAATAAAACAAAAATAGAATAAAATGAAATAAAATAAAATAAGATAAAATAAAACAAAAATTAGAATAAAATAAGATAAAATGAAATAAAAATGGAATAAAATAAAAAAAAATGAAATGAAATAAAAAATAAAATAAAACAAAAGTAGAATAAAATTAAAATGTCACTAAACTAAAAGACACCGGAAGCCCTTTCTACTACCTGTGTTTTTTCCTTAATTATTTTCAACAGATGTTATTTATTATGTCATAAGTATACGATAACAACATAATATCTCAAAATTATGGCATGGCATTAAAACGACTTAATAATGGGAATTATAAACCATCAATATAATCTGAGTTAAAGTTATATGTTTGTTTGGCTCATAAAGCAGCAGGAGATGTCTTACTGACTTTCATCAGCTGAAATGACTTTTCATATTGGGGTAAGACAGCTGTCAAACACATAATAATACATATATGTTCACAGTAATACTTTTTTTGAAGGACTTGTTTTTCAGTGTCACAGGGTAGTTTCCTCCACCATTACGGTCTAAATTTAACTCAAGATTTAAAGACATATTTGTTGTCAAACAGTATTTCAGTTTCAGTTTTCAGTTTTCAGTGTTGTGTGTCTTATGTAATTCTATAAGTGGTCGTTAGGGGGAGCTGTGGAGCGAAAACACATAATGACAAACAGAGCGAGTATCCAGAGACTCGTGTATGTTCTCCTCTGTTCCCTCCCCTCTTATTTCTGGTGGCAGTGTGACTACAGAAGCACATGGCCTGCGAGACACAGGCCAGCACACACACCCACAACCACACCAGCCCACTTACACACACACGCACACACACACACACACACACACTGGCACAGCAACACATCAAACAGCCATACAAATGAAAAACTTTGGAATGACAGCAAATGAATCAAATAGGTCCAATCATGCTCACACTGGCTCACCTAAAGTCCCTGGCCACCCTCTCCACAGCAGTAGCTCGGTCCATAGGGACTTTAGTTGAAAACTGGAGGGTTGGTGGTTCAAGTCCCTGTCTAGACAAAATATGAATTGTGGACTGGTAGCTGGAGAAGTGCCAGTTCACCTCCTAGGCACTGCCGAGCTAGGTACCAAACCTCCAATACACATGTTTGTGTATCTCAGGCCTGTGTGTGTATGACAACATAGTGAAAAAACTGAATTTACCCCAAGGGCTATATAAAGTTTATCTTCTTCTTCTTCCAATAAAAAGGTATTTTGCTTTTTGTTCCTTCACTGTGCAGAATGATGTACTTCATGTGCAGAGTTTGATGCTAAAAATCTAATGTTTTATCTGAACAGAGAAAGTACATGGGTGGGAAATGACATCACAACTAATTAGGAAAAAGCAGCAACCTCTGAGGCTGAAAAATTAAACAACTGTGAAAGAAAACAATTCCCCATTCCCGTGAAGCTCAGTACCAGATTAATAAAAGTCCCGCGCCCCGAACCACACTCACATTGAACTGGGTTCTCTGTTCTTGAATGCAGCAGAATCTTTCACTGGCTGCACTCAATGCTGTTATGGTGAAAACATTCAATCACTGCTAGGTTAGGAAACATTTTAGCATGCTCCTTCCACCACCATAAAACCTCAAAAGGATCCTCCTTAGGTGTCTTGAACTCGATGTACGCTGCCACCTCATCCCCGGGCTGCAAAGTGTCATGGCTGGAGTCCTCCACATCGGTGACAAATGTGACAGTGGGGTCAAAGGTTCCACTTGTGTCACTGAATTTCAAAATAAAATGAATTGCAGCTTGATAATATTGATTCAGATGTCACAATATTACACATATACTGCAGCTTTTTCAATTGTTTTATTCTGAAAAATAAAAAATATATTTGAAGTAAACATGCTGATGTTAAATTTTTGTTTCTGTGACCTTTAAAGACCATAAAATAGTTATGTGCCAACCAACCCTGGCCTCCCCTAGTTTTGGCACAATGACTAGCTCACCATTTCATGTCATGAGAAAAAGTCTTGACCCTAGCACGTTCATACAGAGTAGTGACCTTAACAGCCTACTTCAGGCATCAAGAACTGGAGACGACCATCACCAGTGACATTTAATTAAAAAACTTTTCTACTGAATTTACAGGAAGTAGAATCACACACTGTACAATTAGTTTTGCCCACAAACTCTGGATCAGAGACACAAACAAAATTTTTCCAAACACTGAATCAGATGAGTACATGACATAGCTTTACGTGTTTTGGCAACTTTTAGCTTGTTGTTTTGGTTTCCTGCACATAAACTGTGATTATGTCTTTCAGCTCTCATCATTACACGCTGTATGTAACCAAACAGCATGTACCATCAGTGTTTCATTAATAGCTACAGTGTATGTGTGTGTGTGTGTGTGTGTGTGTGTGTGTCTCCACTGAACCCTGCTGTGTTGCTAGTTCACTACCAGGTTGTGCTAATGGCTGAACATATTTAATCCCTGGGAGCAGTGCCCAACTCCCTGCACACCCCCACCCACGGGTCCCCCAGCCCTCCCACTTGCCATGTCTCTTTGTGCACTAGTACACTACATTAATCTCAGTGGTGCGCTCATCTAGCCTGAACCCGCTCACCCCCCTCTGCCCTCGCCCCTCCCACCATGACCACAATCACACACACACACACACACACACACACACAAAAGATGCCCCCATGTCTTTTCTAGTGTCTGTCAATCATCTCACCTGTGTAGGACCGTTTTTCCAAACAGCGATTTCCTGCTGTGATTCGCCAGGTGTGAGGAGGTGTGAAAGTAAGACTCAACCTTTTTCATTCGTCACTTTTTTTCATGCACCATCATCAAATGCCTGCAAGGAGAGACTGTCAGAAGACTTTTGAGTGCGGCCATGTGAGACAAGTTTACGCACTTCTGCCTTCATATGTGTTTGAACAACACTTCAAATAAACTACTTTATGTCAAGCATACCCTTCAGCCTTCAGAGCAACAATTTTCGTAGCTCCCCACAGTCTGATAATCATGTCGACTTAATGCTGTAACTGCCGAGCATTTCAGGGTGGTAAAGTCATCTGAGTTTCTGAAGATCTCCTCCTATAATATTTACATTATTATTTTCTGCATTTTTTGCACGTACAACTGACTGAAACACCATCAGTGCCTTTGAGGAGAGACTGTCTGAGGCCACATCCACACCCACTTCTTTTAAAAAAGGTTTTTTTAAAACAATCTCCATGCACACAAGTGTTTTAGCACTGTGCCAAAAATACTGCCCATACTAACACACCTGAGAACACATATCACATGATGACTGGATATGGGGCGTGTCTATGTAAACAGAAAGCAGATTGTCTACTCTGCAGGTGATTACTTAGTATGGTTGAGCTTATTGTTGTTAGAATGACCTGTTCATATCCGCATACTGAGCAGGTCCTCTTCCACAGATTTCACCATGTTGATTCTACAGTGGCCCAGAAGGGACAAATCAGACACTAGCTCTAGACAGTAGGGATAAGTGAGTGATATCTATCTGTATCTGTTAAACCAACTAAATTCCAAGTGTCTGTATCCGTACTTTAAACTACTATGATTGAAACCAGATGTGGAGGTGACTTTAATCTAGAAATGGGAGGGGCTTAACAAGAAGCTGGTGTTTTAAACCTGAAAATGATATGGGTTGATCAGAAGGTTCTATATTTATTGTATATTTGAAAAATATTTACAGAACAATCTCAGAATTGAGCGTCCAGTAATTTTTGATCACATCACAAGAGTAAGTATTAGTCATGTACAGGGCAAAAAGCAAAGTATTGCAAGAAAATGTACAAAAGTTGTTTGTTTTTATTTCAGAAGTTGAGGAGCATAGAAGGAAATTTCACTTTAAGCACCAGTTTGCAACTTCTGAGGCTAAAAATTAAAGCCATTGCGGAAGAAACCTGCCGAAATCTGACATTTATTTAAACAAGGACCAAAAAAACTTGAACATTTAAAGGAATATCTGCCCATTTTATAAACAGGACATTTTTAATTCGTTGAAGAAAATTTCACTTTGAGCACCTGTTTGCATAAACTACATTAAAGCAGATGTGTACTTTGATGGTTGGCATCAAAATATGGAATTTTCTACAGAATAATATGAAGAAAGACAATAAAAATAAGACAACATGAAGCTTTTTGGTCATTGAATGTGTGTTGGAGTTGTTTTGATTTTCAGATCTGATTGTTGTGTGTTAGCATGAGTAAAACAAAAGAGATTGATCACAGCTATCCAAACGAGGATTTTCTTGCATCATAAGCACGGATACTGACACATTTACTACCGGGGCATAAATATAGACAGTGCAGACAGTGCAAACGCAAACTTCCTTACACCACTGATTTACTAAGAAGAGACTTGTACTTGTAAAAAGCACATTTGGCTCAACTCTACTAGACAGGGCCATTCGCATTTTCACAACGGCCACCATAGTCTCTTACATGTTCAGCACACAAGAGAAGTTTCAGCAAGGTGCGATCTGCAACTTCACCACTAGGTGCCACTAAATCTTATACACTCGACCTTTAAACCTGTGTCTCTGTCTTCCCCTGTTCCTCCACACCAACTGCACTCATGAATTTATGTCTGGTTCAGCCACATAAAGAACCTCAGCAACTCCTCATTTCTCTGACTTTGTGTTAACTACGACCCCCATCCATCCACCCAGCATGTATTGTACATCTACATCCTTCCTCCTTCTTCCCCTTCTGTCCCTCTCTGGGTCTGTAAGCTCCCCCCACCCGGTGCCCAAACACACACACACACACACACACACACACACACACTGTACCAGTTGTGTACTAATCTGGGGTTGACCTCTCAACCCGCCCCCCACCTTCCCCCAACACACACATCTCTCTTCCTCAGCATCCGTCCACCTCTCTCTTCCACCCACACCCCATCTCTCCATCTCTCCTCACCCCCACCACCCCCCTTCTACCAATCCCAGCACTGTGTTAATCTGGTGCTGGTCTGACGGTCAGCACTTTGAGCAGCAGACAGACAGATTGGCTTTAATCCCCTGAGTGCCACAGATGGAGCGCCACTACGCAGACCTTGGGGAAGGCGAACGCACAGTCGTGCACACACACACACACACACACACACGGACAAAGACACACAATTAGACACAGATAACTATGCACATACTCTCTCTGTAGATGGAGGAACATGTACGCTCCATTATATGTTCAGCAATTAGGGCTTCTAATGAGTGGTCACATCATCACAGTCTCATGTGATGCTCCAATGTGGAAGCACACGTGTCCCATGATTTTCATGAATGCGGCAATGAACACTTTGAAAACAAACAGAGAGGCTGATGTTGCAATCACAAGCTGAATAAAAGAGGAAGTCTTGATCTCTGGCTGCTGATGATAACACAATGTGGCAACTCACTTGGTAAAGTAACCACAGGCCCAACTTGGATTTTGCAAAACTAAATGGATGCAAGATAATGCAGTCATCATAGTTTATAATTATTAAGGCTTATTTAGAACAATAAAAGCCTGACGCTGCTGCTCACACACTGTACCAGGCTTTTCTCACAGTTTTTGGATCCAAATCCTGAAAGAAACAGTTCTTTGATATGCCGCCATGTAATCCTGCAGTTAGATTAGCTAAGTGTGAGCTGGCTTTTTTTTTTTTTAAATTTTAATCCAAAGAATAAAATCATTTCATGTATAATTATCTGGGTACCTATGTGAACCCAGTCAGTAGTTATCTGGGAAAATGTAGCCTGGGAGAAATGAGAAGAGATAAGATTATATGAATTATTACATGATTGGTAAGTTATTGGTTTACAACACTGGACTGTAAACGTAATCATATTGTATGTAGTAGTAACTGATACACCTTTGTAATGTAATACAAACATAACATGTCCTCAAGTGATTCCCAACTAGGGGTACTTACTGTACTTCAGCAGTCGTCAGCAGGTTTGTTGAGATATTTTTATGGGGTATATATTTGTGCTCAGGTGGAAAATAACACAGATGTAATGAGGCTGTTGTTTAGTTTATTTAATGTTAAAGAAACCAATAAAATAATTACAACAACTGTCATTTATGGACTCTTCTTTCCATATAAGATTGTATTGCTTTGACTGATTTGAATTGTCAATCAGAAGGGACTGAAATGTGATTCCTGAAACACAGAACTGGGTGGAAGCAACGCTGCTGACCCTCACCCTGATGTAGTTATTGACTGTGTACATGAGTGTGTGTGTTTGTGTGTCCACACCACTGTAGCTGTGCTGCCCATTCAAAACAACGGGATTAAAGGGGCTGGTGTTTGATTAGATGTTTGTTTGTCTATGTGTGTTTCATTATAATGAGTATAGCCGAGGCCACAGTGACATGGCTGAGTGTGTGTGTGTGTGTGTGTGTGTGTGTGTGTGTGTGTGTGTATGTGTGTGTTTCATTGTAATGAATATGGCTGAGGGCATGGCTTTATCCCTTTTAATCAAGGAAGTAGAAGGATGAAATGAAACACTGATGAGGGGAATGATGTCAAGCCAGAAAAAGATATTAATTGTAATGCTGGAGTCTCACGACTGTGTGTCTGTGTTTACGTGTGTCTGTTAAAGATGGCCACAAAACAGTTTTCCAGATCAAAACAGAAACAAAAATGTGCTGAGCTAGAATTTGTTAAATTTGACTTAAATTTAGTTTAATAGTCAGATGTGTAAATGAATTAGTTAATTGTATTTCATTGGCAGAATAACAAAGGCAGGATATGAAAAATACATTTAAGTTTAAAGTGTGTTTAAGAAGAAGAAAATCAAGGCCACAGGGGTTTAATAATACTGTTTTAATTTACTCCAAGCTAAGGAACAATTTAGTATCAGCAGCAGATCTGTTACTCAGTTTGAAGGAGTTGATATACCAACACAAACATGGTGCTTTACTGCCATCTAGTGGTGCAACTGGCATCAGCATTCCCAAACATTTTCCTCAAGGAACCCCTTTTCTGTCATTGAGTAAACTGACAACCCTGGAATAAGTAACCTAGTTTATGGATATTTCATTTTATATTCAGTGCATAACAATAAAAGAAGAGACCAACTGTACAATTTACCCACATAGTGAACACAGTGACTGCAGGAAGTTGCAGCCAGAAGGTCCCACTGAGATATGAGATCTCTTTTCCAGGGAGTCCAGATCAAGACAGTGGCAAAATCAATATAATCAGTTTCATTTGAAAGAAAGAATAAAATAAACTATGTTAGTAAGTCACATTCAATATATGAAAGCAACACAAGGGGAAATAGTGGGAGAAAAGGGATGTACAGGCCATACCAGTGACATCCATACACTACACTCAGGTCAAGGAGTATATGAAGCAGAAGCAGCAACATGTTTTCTTTCAGGAGAGTTTTTAAAAGACTTTTAAAAGTGTTCAGTGAAGGGAGTGTCTAAGGTTTGGAGCTCGGTTCATGGCCACATTGTATAAGAAGAGAAAGCAGTTTTATCGAGCTCTGTGCTACGAAGCATCTGACTTTATTTCTCCTAAAATTACAAATTTAATCTCTTAATATTACGACTTTATTCACATAATATTAGGACTTTATTCTCTAATTCTGTCTCTAATCTCTAATTTTTTCTTTAACATGGCCCTAATCCTCCTGTGTTCTGTGCACATCCCAGGGACACAGAGATTTTCTTAAAAACAGTTTATATCTTGAATAATATCTAAGCTTTCGATATACAATTCTTCATAGAAATGAATGAAATCCCAAAATACAGGCCTACAGTATATATCATTTTAAAGTTTTCTGACACACCTTAAAATCACGAAGGCCTCAAAACGCCTGTGAAGTTTGGCGACCCCTTAGTTGGGATTGGGACCACCAGGTAGGGAAAGATGATGATTTAAGATAATAGGTTATGGGAAAGGAACCTAAAGGCAATAATGTGCCCTCAAGTCAGTGTATTTTCACAGTCTGGGAGGGTTTGTTTATGGTATGTGAACATGTCCAGGCTTGTTGCATTTCCTCCGAACCTCAAAATATTCAGTGCTTGCTTAATGATGTCAGAATATAAAAAAATCCTCTAGCTGCTCTTTGTTTATCGTGTTTTTGGTATAAATTTACAATCTTGGGGTTGTTTTTACCACTGCAATGGAATCTAGTTTTTGTCAATTCAGGCATGTTTCATTTTTTTGTCATGCAGTTTTAATTTCTGAACCACTTTCCGTGTAAACTCTGAGTTCAAAGTTCTTTCTCAATGCCAGCGCCACCAAAACAAATATATATGGTCTTTAAATACTCTATCAAAACCATCACCTTATTGTAAATTTCCTTTTAACTGGAAATACAACAGGAGTATTTATATTGAAATATCAGTGTAGGAAGAATAAAAGACACAGGAGTGTGTGTAACATCCATTTATTACCACCTTATATGACAAATCTGGAAATTACAAACATTGTTTAATTGAAACATTATCCTCAACATTTCAAAAAAAAGAAAAAGAAAATCAAATTGAGCAAAAAAAATAAAAATTAAGTTAAAAGGGTGACAAGTCAACCTGAGAAACGGTATACAGACGATCAACTGATCCGGAGGAAAAAAAAATAGAAGCAAAGGGGGGACGTATACAGAAAACATGACTAGTATTATCTGTCATGTAACACTGATTACAATACAATTTTCACATTTTAATCAGTTATTTTGTTTTTAAAAAAAATAATTTTCACACTTTGAGAGCTTTTGGTTTTGGAGAACGTTACAAACCTAAAAGGAACCTTTGTTATAAAAAGGTCCTGAATTTAAAAAAAATGAGCCACTGCTACAAAAGTATCTCTGACACCGTACTTGAGCTCTCAAGCTTTGGCTTTAAATAATTCAATGAAACCAATTTGAACACCACAAAAACAGGTGAGGTTAAACTCTTCTGTCAGTTAGGAAAAGAGTGTCTACAAGAGGATCAAACTTTGGTGCCAAAACGAGTCAGTAGCTTCACATTTCAGTAGAAAAAATTCTGTTCAATTCTGTGTTTTTTTTTTTTTTTTTTGTTCTCTGCAAGTGTTTTAATCTGATTTAGCCCCCCCATCTCTACATCATCCACAAATAGTTTGAAGTGAAAAACAAAAATCCTGTGCGTGAGACTCATTTGGAAGGAAAAAATAAACTTAACATGCTGAATGACAGCGATGATCATTATGGTAATCATAAATCAACTTCTTCAAAGATGCTGATGGACTGTATACAATATGCTGTGGCGATCAGAGCCAACACTCATGCAGACACATACAGGGACAGAAAATCCAGCCTCGGCCTTCATGAGGAGAGACCAACATTGTCGTCTCTGCGCATTTCTGAGTGAGGCGGGCGGAGGATAGAGAGCAGGGGGAGAGGACCGGGTAAGTTCTTCTAGCACCCTGCTGCAGAAAAGAGACAAGAGTCCCCCAGCAGACACATACCCATCCTCTCCTCCTGTCTGTCCCTTCCAAATTTGCATTGTTCTACTCCACAATTTTTTTCTTACTCTACCCACAAACCATCCTCTCCTCCTCAGAGGCCGATTAGAAACAGTGCAAACTAGGAGACGTGTGCTTGAGGAGATCTCATCACCAAAGAGTCGGTACATGCACAAAAAGAGAGTACCCTAGAAGTCTGCTGCCGAGAGCACTAAGAAAAACACGACTATACACTTTATCCATAATGTAATCAGTTTTCCTCTACACACTACTAACACGGGGAGGGAGAGGGGGAGGGAGCAGGGGAAGGGGAGAGGGACGGAGAGACAGACTGGTGAAGGAAGGGCAGGAAGAGGTAAAAAGGAGAAAGACCAAGAGGAGGCGTTTAAGCGCGTTCCCCACGGATACGACGTGCCAGCTGGATGTCTTTGGGCATGATGGTGACACGCTTGGCGTGGATGGCGCACAGGTTGGTGTCCTCAAACAGACCCACCAGGTAGGCCTCGCTGGCCTCCTGCAGAGAGGGAAAACAGGAAATGCAAAAGTTGTCAGTAGAGTTATATGTCGATTAAATGATATATCACTTTCATAATTTATTATGGCCAGTTGTCATTAGCTTAAACACTTGTTTAGTAATAAAAATTGTCAATAATTTAAGTGTAATGAAAATAGTAGTAAAAGCAGCCATTAGTCCCTGCATCTACAGACTTTTATGGATTCAGTGTGTGTAGATGTATTTAACTTAACTGTACATGAATATGATATTGTAAAGTGTACACTTGGGATGCAAAAATTAAGAATCATTAGCCATCTTTCAGTGCATAGAATGGATCTGTTTGTGAAAACAGACCTGCAGAGCTCCGATGGCTGCACTCTGGAAACGCAGATCGGTCTTGAAGTCCTGGGCAATTTCTCTCACCAGGCGCTGGAAGGGCAGCTTGCGGATCAGCAGCTCAGTGGACTTCTGGTAACGACGGATCTCACGCAGAGCCACAGTACCAGGCCTTTACGGTACATAAACAGTACATACGGTTTGAGAATTTGTTGTACTCCTTTGTTATTTGTTAACTTTTAATGTCTTTTTCTCCTATTATTTTGTCTCCATAATTAAAAGACATTATTTAGGATTTCTGTCTGGCCTAAAACAAATTGAAAACACATTTCTGGGAGCAGTTTTTACTCATCTCACCTGTAACGATGGGGCTTCTTGACACCACCAGTGGAAGGGGCGCTCTTACGAGCAGCCTTTGTGGCCAGCTGTTTACGTGGGGCTTTGCCTCCAGTGGACTTACGGGCAGTCTGCTTGGTACGGGCCATGGCTACTTGAGATCACCTGAGGAAGATGGGGAAGAAGGAAAATAACTCAGAGGCTTTGGTTTAATATAACATGCTTCATGGTCAAGAGTTCTCCTTTTAAATATTTTTTCTGATTTCCTGTACATTATTTACCTCGTTAGTCAGAAAGAAATGCAAACATGGTGACAGATATAAAGTAAAATATTGTGTTTATCACTGTATTTTGTTGGTTTGATACTCCTACAGTTTATGTGCTACCACTGCTGTGAAAGACACTTCCCATATAGTAACTGTCAGTCCTCTCAAATGCGCATAAAAAAACATAAATATTATATAATAATACCGGAGCATGCAAGTTGAATTAAGTTAACTTTTTGGTAAATAAACATACAAGACAATCTGTGTCACAATCTGCCCGACAAGCATCAATCAAACTTGAACGACGACACTATTGGCTGGTAGACCAATACGTATCTGAAAATAAAACATCTAAGCCAATCAGCATGCAGCGTCTTCAAAGTGGGCGGGCTCTACAACTGCCTTCCACTGTTGCTAGGCCCGCCCACCCCGCTCTGATGATGGCGGCGGTTTGATGCGCAAACGGGATAAAGACCCAGGGCAGAAGAGCAAAGGAGTAGCACCAAAACAACTTCAATTTTTCAAATAACCGCTGTTCCACCTTATCGGGAAATGTGAGAACAACATAGGAGACATTTCAAGGAACTCATAAAGAGGCGAAGGAGAGCTGTACGGTCCCTAACAGCTGCGTAGGACCGAGCTGAACCGGCGCATAATTTGAAACAGAATTTCCCCTCATCTCAACGGCTGCAGAAAAGACTGCATTTCACCGTCGCTTCGACAGCCGTGTTTGTTATTTTCCCACACGACGAAATAAGAGCTTTTTCGCTGTTAAATGCGCCCAGGAATGGAAAAAAATACAACTTAAAAAATCCAAAGTTCATTTACAACCACTTCGACACATTTTGAGAGGCTTACCGGCGGAAAAAGTGAGTAGAAGTCGTGAGAAATGTTTCGCTTGTCTCTATTTTCTTCTTCGTATCCACAATGGGAAGCAGCGTCCAGCGGGAAAATGGCCGCCGCGTCAATCATCTGTCCCACAATGCAACAGTGTTTACAGCATTTCTCCGGTTACTTTTATCAGTTTGACACATAAGTTCAGGTTACCGGTCAGCGCGAGGTGATTAGTTTGACTGCGTTTGTTAATATTTATCGATCAAGTCGGTGCTCGTACTGTTATCAGTAAATGTGAAATGTGTTTTTGGTGCGTTCATACTCCGTCTTTATTTTACTTTCAGTATGACTGTGACCAAACCAAACCCAAAGTTTGACATGTAAACATAATTTAAATACTTTTGGTGATTTTGGTTGGAAAGTGCCTCAATGTATAACAATCATGCAACAACCATTAAAAGCCTGTTTACAAGTGAATCTTTGTTGTTTTTGTTTTTAAAAGAAATAAACACGGAAGTGATGCATTTTCAGAGTTGATTTATTGGTGACCTACATCTGTCTGAAATATGTTTTACTTATTATTTGACAGGTCATAATAGCTCTTTTTTTATTCACTGTCATCTAAAAACAGAGTTAAAGAGATATAGTTCAAACAGACGGATATTTAGTGTAATCTTAAGCACTGTAGCCTTATGGATATGATACTTGCCAACAAGACATTAAATTATATAAATAAATTATATTTAATACAAAGAGAATACGGTGTATTATCTCCCTTATACAGTTTAATGTATGAATTATTTTTTGTTTAATGTTATTTTGTACTGTTATATTTGAAATATCATCAATAAAATAGGTATAGGTAAGCCATTTTTGGCTTCTAACCTGTCCTGCATAATTTTTCAACTTTGAATTTTTTTCCCCTGTATTTTCTATGCATGTATATGCAACTAAATTAAACTTTAAGCATTATGTCAGAAGGCCAAATTATATATTTCTAACAAAATTTTAGAGATTTGTTTTAAAATGATGCACAGTTTCTTCCCTTCTTAACAGTGTTAAGATTTACTGAGTGGCATGAAAAAATGTACATTTTGCAATAATGAACCTGAAATGTTATCACCTTTGTTTTGTAGTTGTTCACTGTCTATTCAATTTTGGACAGATTTGGAATGTGTTTTAAGGAATGCTGGTCACTTGGTGAAAATCAATCGTAAAAGTGTTAGTTTATTTTAAAATCAGTGTTAATTCATTGAATTTTATGATGAACCTCATGATCCTGCAAGGTAAGTTGCATATACACAACTTTCAACTTGCCAAATCATCCCCATATTTACAAGATTTTTTATTTTTTGCCTGATACTGTCTCTGGAACATGTGAATAATTTATCTATTATTTCCTTACCATTCAATGTAAGTCTGTCACTTGTCTTTCTGTCCATATGTGACTTCTACAGTGTTTTACGCTGTTCTATTTACCTTGTCTCAATAACGGAAAAATCCTGTACATGTGTCTTGTGGATTTTTAAATACAGAAGTGAAATGTTGTTTTGGATATAATTAACAATAAAAATAGTTTAAGTGAAAGTATGCAGGTGTTTTTTTTCAAGGAGGCCACTCATTTGACCTCAGCTGCATTTATTCTTGGGACAATGTGCGAGAATATAATGTACTAAATGTGTGCAAAGGAATGTAAATTAGGGCTGCCTTGTTTTTGATTGATCTCCAAAACTTGTGAAAAATGGCCATCACAATTTCCTTGTGTCCGATGTGGCTTAAAATTTCTTGATTTGTACGAACAATGGCCCAAATTTCTAAGTAATTCAGATGATGAACACAACAGAGAAATAAAATAAAACACCCTCATCATTAATAATGTGGGATAAGTTTTTTTTCCAACACATTTGCTTGAAAATGACAGTGGATTATCAAAGTAGTTGCAGATTAATTTTCTGTCAGTCAACTAATCATTTACACTTAAACGTGATCATTATTTGAATGTAGATATTCACTCATACAGTTCATTTAACCACAAGAATCTTTATTATGTTTGTATGTGAATTCCAGAGTACAAATATTTTGCTTTTTAAAAATGAAAACATAAATCAAAAACACAGTAGAAAAAAAAAAGGTTATCATATCAACCTGAGAGAGGAACAAAAAGTCAAAACATTACCTGGACATAATAACGTGGCTGAAAATCAAAATATGATCACCATAGGTCTGCTACATATATGCCGCTTGTGTTCTGCCAAAAATGCAGTGTCATCATAGCACAATGACGTTTCTAATTGACGACCAGAATCAAACTTTTGTATTTTGATACATTAAACACTAACAGTAGAAATACACCATTATTGTAAAAAAAAAAGAAAATTCACTACTTTTACAACAAATCCCTATTAAAAAAAAATCAGAAGACCCAATATATCAACGTGTATGTCCGCCTGAAGATGAAAATGTCTTAACCTTAATGCTATTTCCTATTCTCATGTCACACACTATTCTCGGCTTGCAAAAACACCTTATGCATGGAGACAACAAGCATTCCTGTGAGCTAGCTAGTTAGAAGTGTCATTGTGATTCAAAGTTTCAAACATACATGAAGACATCTCTAAGGAAACTGCTACTAGTAGCACCAAAGAAGACATGATCAAACATTTTACGGTTATCACAATCATATGATATATGTATAGGACCTCAAACCAAACTACTAACTAAGTATAGAGGAAGGAAAGGGCTGGAAAGAGTGGTGACGGGACAAGAGGACAGCATATAACAAATCAGAAAACATTTTAAGCGCGTTCCCCACGGATACGACGTGCCAGCTGGATGTCTTTGGGCATGATAGTGACACGCTTGGCGTGGATGGCGCACAGGTTGGTGTCCTCAAACAGACCCACCAGGTAGGCCTCGCTGGCCTCCTGCAGAGGGCAGAGACAGAACAGTGATTTTTAGTGGGAATGAAGGAACATGGTTTACGTTTAACCCTTTGAAACCTGGAGTAATATCACTTTTGTCGTGCTGCTCTCAGACACTTTTTGCAAATATTTAAACTATATTTAAAATTGGTCACTATCTTTCAAAAGCATGGGAGAAAAGGAAATGAGGAACTTGATGAGAAATGTTCCAAAAATTCCAAAAAAAATGTAGATTCAGAAAAATCAGTAAAAAAAATAGGGAAAATAAAGAGATAGGGAAAACTGTATTTATGTTTAATATTCTTATATTCTAAAAATATGTAACATCGTTATTTTTCTGTTTTTATAGTTGTTTTTAAACAAATTTTTACTTTTTTTATTTACTTATTTTTACAAATTTTCTTGCTTTTTTTTTTTTTTTCTTTTTTATTAATTTCTTGCAAATTTCTTGGGGTATTTCTTACTTTGTTGCTCATTTCTAATTTTTTTTTTTTTTTTACATTTTTTTCTTTTCTTATTTTCTACTTTTCTTGTTTTTTTTATTGTTGTTTGCTTTGTTTTGTTTTTACTAATTTCCTGCATTTTTTGGGGGTAGTTTCTTCTTTTGTTGCTCATTGCCTTCTTCCCATGTTTTTGAAGGAATCAAGCCACTTTGCTCCGGTTTCTGGGGGTTAATCATGTTCTTAACAGTGGGAGCTACTGACCTGCAGAGCACCGATGGCTGCACTCTGGAAACGCAGATCGGTCTTGAAGTCCTGGGCGATTTCTCTCACCAGGCGCTGGAAGGGCAGCTTGCGGATCAGCAGCTCAGTGGACTTCTGGTAACGACGGATCTCACGCAGAGCCACAGTACCGGGCCTGGAGAGGAGAGGAAAAAATTAACATACAAAATTTGAGGTGGGAGGCGTGTTTTTGCACAAACCTTCTTACATCCTTTCACAGAACTCTTAGTCTTGTGGACTATTCTTATCTTTACCTTGCAACTGTGTATGCTGCTGATAAGGCAATGGAATTTTTGAATTCGGGTCTATTCTACACGTAGCAGTCTGACAGGATATCACATCAGCTCCACTCAGAGATATTTTTTAATGTTCTTCATGTAAAGTCAAAATGCACATAGCACTGTGTTATTCACATATGCACATTTTGCAAAATTAACTGCTAAATATCTACACTTGATGTTTGCAATAATGTGCCACTCAGCCTATCTAATTATTACTTTATCTTGCTTTTATTTTTCACTGCTTATAATCAATCACTCGGGTGTAATATCAGTATTGTTAAACTGACCAATATTCATACTTCCATTAGTCAATAATGTTAAATCAGCCATTCAGTCTGTCTCTTTATTATATTTTTCTTCTTTTTGATGCTTCCTTATTGTATTGCTTTGTGTTTTTATACTGTTTGCTTATTATACTGCTTGTGTTGTACAGTTTACTTATTTTACGCTCTCATATGTTACTTTGTATTTTATTTTTTTATACTGATTACTATTTGCACTATCCCTTTGCTGCTGTAATGTTGTAAATTTCCCCGCTGGGGGCGAATAAAGGATTATCTTATCTTCTTTTAAAACTGTGGTGTCCCTTGCATTGTGTTTTTCCAGCATACCAGAAGAATGATGGGAGCTCTCACCTGTAACCAACTATGAACTATACAAAGCAAAACACCTGCAGTTGGTTTAGAGAGAGTTTACAATCTAGGGTTCGAGAATTTGTTGTACTTTCATGTTTTTTTCTCCATATCATTTTGTCCCCATAATTTAAAGACATTATTTAGGATTTCTGTCTGGCCTAACACAGAGTGCAGACACTTTTCCAGGCTGATCTCACCTGTAACGATGGGGCTTCTTGACGCCACCAGTGGAAGGGGCGCTCTTGCGAGCAGCCTTTGTGGCCAGCTGTTTACGTGGGGCTTTGCCTCCAGTGGACTTACGGGCAGTCTGCTTGGTACGGGCCATGGCTACTAAAGGTCACCTGAGGGGACAAGACAAAGGTTGCTTTAGTAAAATTACTTAAATGCATTTTTAAGCACGTTAGACTAAATATCTTAAGGGTACAGGATGTGGAAGATAAAAATTGAATCTTACAATTTTTTTTTTCTTACTGAATTTAAAACTTTACATCAGCATTTAAAAACTCTGCTCTTCAATAAGAGGGTGTTTCAAAAATAATCAGCATCAGGGGCCTCTTTTTTCAGATTATATCGAAGGCAGCTTATGTAATGACTGTGATAAAAAGGACAGCGAAGGCATCCAATCATAGCAGAGCTCTTTATCATGTCAACCAATCACCGTCTTTAAACGAGCCTGTAAGGCGGGATGTTGTGATCATCTCCACCAATCACAGCCCGATTATAGCCCGACGAACCCCGCCCCTTGCGCATTGAACGTGGGTTCGCTCGTTTCTTCGTCAGGTGCTCCCCGGCTGCGCACGAGCCTTGATTTTTTATTCAGAATGAGCTATTTTGAAGGAAATGCAGTCGGCCCCGCCCGCGCCGGCTGCCCCGTCTCCGCAAACGAGCACACCTAAAGATGATGGCTGGCTGCTGGCTAGAAGAATGTAAACGGGAAGGAAAAATCGTTGTAGCAAACGAAGAGGGTGATGATAAAAACGACGGAAGAATATAAAAACCACGGCGTGAAAGTGGAATATACTTTTTGGGGACGACACTAGACATGTCAGCGGATCAACTGATGAACAATATTTTGTCAGATGACCCCTCACTTTAGGCGCATTTCCGAGTCAAATTTGACCAGATCACAAGTGCTTTTTAGGTCCCCGACTCCCCGAGCAGGCAGATAATAGCTCGACTGCTCTGCGTTTTCTTTTTCACCAAAAATAAACGAAAAAACACGACCATCCGTGAACTAACATGACATTATGTGATAGATTGGAGTTTTAATAAAATGATGATACTCACCTTTGAAAAGTTAGTGAAAGATTGCAGCTCGAAAATGGGAATGTATTCTTGAGTGTCTAAAGCGTTGTTCTCGCTATAAAATGAAGGGAGGAAAAAAAGGAAAAAGAACATAGGAAAGCAACAGGAGACACGTTTCCCATGATGCATCTGGGACAAACATATTACATACATGCTGCAACATGATAAACAATTGCACAACCACAATCAGGTGCAATGTCAACAAGTTTTTGTAAATACTAATTATTGACACTTTTAATAGTTTAGATTAATAGTTTTTTATTAAATGTATTTTACCTGGTCAGAAAAAGGCAGCTAAAGCACTACTAATATTCGTGAGAGAATTTAAACTGAGTGACATTCAAATATCCTGACTTTTAACACTATATTCAGTTCTAACTTTATTTTTTATGTAATTTATATAAAAATATAATTTAAAACCACCACAGTAGTCTTCATTTATCGGAGTATCACGCAAAACATGTTAATAAACTCACTCTGTGTATTTATTATTGCAAATAATTAACAGAGCTTTATGAAATATAAAGTAAAATAAAAAATAAACAAGTTTAAACTTTTATTAACATCAAGCCAGATATTATAGTATTTACACTATCAGTCCTGCGGGTGGCGCTGCAGCGTCCTGTCAGTCCTCCACCACAAAAGAAGAAGAAGGAGCGTGTTTCCACAGTGAGCCAATATGGCGGCGGCCAGGAGGTTGAAACGCGTGGTGGCTTCACAGCCCGGTTTTCTTAATTTAAAGTCCTCTTTAGACGGTGCAGGTTTGGGTAGCAGTCGGAGAAAACGTGTGAACAAGAATAAGAAAAAGAACTGGAACAAATTCAGCGACATTAACGATGTAGACGAGTTTTTAGAAGACGTCAGACACCAGGAGAGGACCACAGGGTGAGTTTGGTTAGCCGTATGTGGAGAAGAAGAACAGTGTGATATCGGTAATTTACGTTAAAATAAAACTCTAAAAACGTCCACCAGTAAGTTACCTCCCGTACAGGACATTTTGTGGATGTTTTCCGGTTTTTTCCCCTTGTTTGTCGTCGTCTCTCCAACATACGGGCATTCCTGTCGATGATATTTAAAAGGCTGCCTACATCTTTAACATTTAGATTAGTCAGACCTGTTGAATGGCGTCTTGTTGTTATTTTAAAAATATCTCTACCTCATTAACTGTCACAAATTGAGGTGTCTCTATAAAATAAGTCTAGTAGTAAACTACTGCTAAAGCTGCCAATGCACGTTTTGTTTATCAGGCCTGTGGAGATTCACATTGATTTTCCAACACATTTTAATTATAAAGGAATTTAAACATCTGCATATTTGTTCCCAAATATGGGTATTTGCAACGTCTCTGTCTTTTAGACCTTTGTAAATCGCTGTTGACCCATGTTTGTGGCTGAAAAATGACTCTTAGATATCTTTTATAATAGATAAAACATGATAAAGTGTCCTTTTGGGTGCCCTTACAATGAACAAAATGTTATGCAGTGTTATAGACAGCGACCAGCCAAAACATTAAAACAACTGGGGTGCCCAGAACCTCAGTGGGTACAGTGGTCACCCACTCACCTAGACACAGAGGCAATGGATCCTGCGGAAAACCTGTTTTTAACTGAGTTAGGCTAGTTTTAACTGTAACACACTATGTTACTTTTAATTCCTTTCCTGTATAAATAAAATGAAAATGAATTATGTCCTTGCTGCAGCGGCTGAGGATTTGAATCCAGCCCACAGCCCTCTGCTGCATGTCATCCCCCCTCTCTCTCTCTCTCTCTCTCTCTCTCTCTCGCTCCCCCTTTCACGCTTAAAATCTTTAAAAAAAAAAAACAGCTGACAAATGGGGTAAGCTACTGATCATCTTGTGACAATGCCCTGACATCCATGTGGCTGCCACTTGATGCACTCCACTCATCTAAACACTGTTGCAGACAAATACACCCCGTTCAATGGGAACAGCACTCAACAGCAGCAGTGGCCCTACAGCAGGACAGTACACAATACCACACCGCATGAGCTGCTGAGGATTGGCTTGAGGAAGGTGACAAAGTGCTCAAGGGAGTGACCTGTCCTCAAAATTGCCCAGATGCCAATCTGATCGAGCATCTGTGGGATGTTCCTTTATCCCAGAGGTACCCCCGAACCATGGTGGGGCATTGTTGGATTGCGCTTGGCTCTGACCACCGGGGCATCAGCGGCAGATCTCATGAGTCCTGTGGGTTGCGAGGTGGTGTACCAGCACCTCTCATGGATGCGTGATTAGATTGCGATCGGGGGAATTTTAAGGACAAGTCAACATCTTTAGTTCATGTCATGTTCCTCGGTCCTGAGCAGTTTTTGTGGTGTGGCACATTGTCTGCCGAGACGGCCATTGCCATGAGGGGGAGTGCTTGGTCTGTACTAGTGTTTGGGTGAGTGGAGCATGTCAGGTGGCACCCACATAAATGCTAAGACCCGAGGATTCCAGCAGAACATTGCTTTGTAACTGGATGATCAGTGTTACTTGCTTTATCTGTCAGCGGTTTTCGTGTTGTGGCTGATCGGTGTAGGCTGCCCTTCATGCCAAAAACAACTTGTGTGTGCTGGTGCTCAATCACATGCAGCAAGTGCCCTTTGTATTTGTTTATTTTGCCCAGTCTGAATCCATCCACCACTTTCTGATGCCAATTTTCTTTTTTTCCCCTCTCTTTTTGTCTGACGTTTCATTCAATAAATGGTGAACCATTTCCTTGGAGGAAATGGCTCAACAGATTATTTGATGATGAAAATAAATGTTAGTTGTCAGTGGGTCTTTGGAAAAAAACAGTGTCTTCAATTGTAAATCAAAATGTGACTGTGTTTCAGAGGTCTGCTGTCTGAGAAGTCAGATGACAGTTTGTTCTTTTTGGATGTTGGACAACCAAAGAAACCTGAACCGAAGGGTAAATATGCAATTTCACAACTAGATAGGAATTTCCTTGGGCCTACAGTTGGGTCATGGTTTTCTCAGAGCACCTGACTTGTGTATGTAAATGTGTTCATGATCCTGATTAAATCTATATTTCTCTTGAAGCAGAGGAACCTGTCAAGGGGAAGAAGAGGAAAGGGAAAGCGTCACGTCCTCTGAGGATAGACCTGATCCTGCAGCATGACTCCCTCGTTCCACCAGCAAAAGAGTTAGTATCCATCACTTTGTACATTGTTAAAACCTCAAGTGCTATTTTTAGGTTTAGATTCAGTTCTTAGGAATGCTGCAGCATGTGTAAATCAGGCAGCTCAGTAGTTCTGTATGTGAGAACAGTGGTATTGTGTAAATAATGTAACTTAATCTATGTTGGACAAGCTGAATTAAACAGCTGGTTCTAAAATTTGTGGTCTTGTTAGATAACACAATTTATAGTGCAGACTGTCAATGTGACACCTTTATCTGTTAAAGCAGATGATTTTAAAACACATGTATTTAAATATTAGCCTTGCATGTAATTACTTAAATGTTTGAGGACTGTGTGTGTCCCGTGATGATCTCATCCTTGCGCTCCCAGTATTTCCTTCATGGGAATGTGAAGACAACAGACAGGAGCTCAGGAGACTGTTGTGTGAACAGTGTCCTGGGATCTGAGGATATGCAAACACACATCATGAAGTGTCAAATCAAACAGGCCTAAATATTTTCAACTGCATCATGTCTCATGTTACCTGTCATCTTTACCTCCAACCAATCATCTTTACCTCCAACCAATCATCTCTCTGCCTTCCCCCCCAGCGTGCTGGCCTACCAGCAACCTAATGCCAAGAAACTTCGTCGCATTGCCCAGAAGGCCGAGCAGCTGGCAGCCAAAGGCGTGGTGCCACGGAGGCAGAAACAGCTGCTCAACAGACGGCCGGTCAACAGGACGGCCAAGAAGGCCGTGACAGAGGCCAACAACAACCCAGAAAGAGAATACTATGACATATGGGGGCAAGAGTGTGAGTGCTCTTTGTGTGTGTATGGCGTGTGTGTGTGTGTGTGTGTGTGTGTGTGTGTGTGTGTGTGTGTGTGTGTGTGTGTGTGTGTGTGTGTGTCCAGTGATGATCTCATCCTTGCGCTCCCAGTATTTCCTTCACGGGAATGTGAAGACATACATGGAGCTCAGGTGACTGTTGTGTGAACAGTCATCTGGGATCTGAGGATACAAGTGTAAAAGTAGAGATATGGAATAGGAATATTAGTAATGAATAGATTTTTAGTCATTCATAAGAACTGTATAAATAGCATTAACCTAAAATGTGCAACGTTGTGTGCATCTCTTGAACAGTACGTTCACAGACAGATGTGGACCCTGTGAAAATGGATGCCAACTTAATGATTTCTTAAGCTAAACTAAGCCTCTTGTCGCTGCCAGCTGATGGTGATCAGGGGAATTGAAGGGGGAAACCACTAGACTTTTATTTTACTGTCTGAACTGGTAAATGCTGGCCTATTTGGAGTGTTTATTGCAATACATGGGGGCTGATGTACCCTTGTGAAATGTTTATTTAGGTTACCTTAACTAAATGAAGAAGTTGAAGGGGGAGATGTGTTACTGTAATCTGTCACCATCTTTGTTTTTAAAAAGCTCAGTCTTTCTGATGGCCGCACAACCCATTTAAAAATGTGTACTCCTGCACTTGTGTTTGCTGTCAAATCCTCATGAACACACATAAATGCTTATATTTGAAACTGGGGCGGCAGTAGCTCAGTCCATAGGGACTTGGGTTGGGAACCGGAGGGTCGCCTGTTCGAGTCCCCGTCCGGACCAAATATGGAGCGTGGACTGGTGGCTGGAGAGGTGCCAGTTCACCTCCTGGGCACTGCCGAGGTGCCCTTGAGCAAGGCACCGAACCCCCCATCCGCTCGGGGCGCCTGACCAAAGGGCAGCCCCCTCACTCTGACATCTCTCCACTTTGTGCATGTATATGTATAGGTCCTGTTTGTGCATGTGTGTGTCTTTCAGATCTGTGTGTAATTGACAAGCAAGAGTGAAAACATTGAATTTCCTCTCAGGGGGATTAATAAAGTAAATAAACTTAAACTTAAACTTACTTTTTCTTGTTAATGCAGCCAAAGAAACAGCCGACCCCTGGTACCTTCAGCAGACGCGCAAGAAGCTTGTCAAGGTGAGAACAAGTGTTTGTTTTTGTGAGAGATTTAAGTGATGGGTTAAAAACTCTTCCACAGTTAGATTATATCTAATGAGCTGTTGTCAGGGGACTCATATGTGTGAAGGTTTGAGTCTGACCAATGTGGCTGCATCTCTGTTTTGTCAGCGTCCAGAGAAGTTGAATGAGAAGCCGTCTGTGCTTCCCGCTGTGGAGGTGATCGCTCCTGGAGGATCCTACAACCCAGACTTCTTCTCCCACCAGGTGAGGAACAACTCTGCAGCCTACTGACTCACTAATGGCTGCAAATGTTCTACCTTTTTTTGTTTGTTTTTTTTAACATATTTTTACATATGTCGTAATGTTTTGTTGAATTTATCCAGTACAAAGGCAGTTCATTTGTGCAGATATCTGTTCTGATAAAAAGTTAAAATCAAAATTTCCATCAGAATATGTTGTTCAAGGTTACTCTTGTTGTAATGTCCTGCCCTGACTGACCATTAATCTCTCTCTCTCTCTCTCTCTCTCTCTCTCTCTCTCTCTCTCTCTCTCTCTCTCTCTCTCTCTCTCTCTCTCTTTCTGTGTGTGTGTGTGTGTGTGTGTGTGTGTGTGTGTGTGTGTGTGTGTGAACACAGGCCTTGCTGCAGGAGGCTCATGAGGTGGAAGTCAAGAAACACAAAGAGGAGGAAAAGATCGAGAGACAGCTGGCCGTCAACAAAGAACACATAGCAACAGAGGTGCACACGATTATTCCTGCTCATCCATCATCTTCTGTTTATTCTTAATGTTGTGAAAGTTAAGGTGTTTTATTTTGTCTAACCTGTGTTTGTGTTCTGCAGGAGACAATCTTCAACGAGCAGGTTGAAGGCTTGGTGGAAGAAGAGAATGAAGAAGAAGAAGCAGCAGCTGCTCCTAATGATGAAGAGGAGGGTGTGCCAGTGGGAGCCATCTCACTGGCAGAGAAGAAGACTGAGAGACAGAGGAAGAAAGAGAAGGCGGAGAAAATTAAGGTACATGCCAGAGTATGGAGACCCGACCCGAGCCCGAGTTGTTGGAAAGAAATTACTATTTTTTTAAAATCTATGAATCATTTCAAGGTTTTTAATGTTTTTTTTTATGCAAGAATAGCCCAACATCTACTGGTTTTAGCTTCTCAGATGCAAGAATTTTTTTCAGACAGATACCTAAACTACTTAACCATTCAAAAACAATGTTGCAGCTTCTTAAAGAGTCAATTGTAACAGCTTCTGTCAAGCACTGTCAAAAAGTTACCATATTGTCGTTGCTCCACTCACCGTCTGACAGTCCACCTTAACGTTTCTCTTCCTCTTTCCATCCAGGAGCAACAGCGACAGGCGTACAGACAGCAGACTGACCGGCGGCAGCAGCTTTTCCAGCTGCGCTCCATAAAGTCCTCCATCAAAGAGCAGGAACAGAAAACTAAGGACAGACAGAAGCAGCGCAAGGCCAATCAGGAGGCCCAGAAAGCTCAACCCAGACGCCTCGGCAAACTCAAGTACACACCTTACTCTTTCCTCACACCTGCCTGCACGTTAGAGAGCTACTCAGTAATCCCACTTTTGTGAAGATGGAAAGGGACAGTTTAACAAAAGGTCAAAATTAATAGGGCAGAGGCCGAGATATCAAGACTGCCGTATGTGTGAGGCTCCATAAACACTGGATCCTACATTTCCCATAATGCAACTCATAGTTATTTTGTTGAGAACCTCTCTGACTCCTAAATGCTGCACCTCTTTCAAACTGCACAGCCTCAGTTTGTAATGCAGGCTTTCTATTAGAAATTTACTCACAGGTTGAATGTATAGGCTGAGATGTGTAAACCGATCTCTATTTTTACATGGACTGTTGCTCTGTCATTAACAGTCACATGGTTTCCTAAACCCCTAGCTATATCATCAGAAGGTGATGTTTCAGTTAAGTTTAAGCCCAGGTGCAGTGTCCTGTAGGAATCACTAAAGGCCACTAGAGGTCATCGTAGCTGAGGTTTAACTTAGACCTACTTTGGTTTAAGAGAGGAAGGTGAACATAACCTGAGCCAAATAAGACAGCCTTTTTATTCAGCACTATCAACATAAAACAGTTCTGCAAATAGTCTAAATGTATAAAACTGGCTGGACATTGAATTTTGAACAGTATGTGGTAACTGGATCTGAGGGGCCTTGCTTCAGAATAAGGTGTCAGGCAGTCCCCAATTATGACAGAGCCAAACCATGCAGGGCTTTAAAAGTAACTTCAGGAGTCTTAAACTGAACTCTATGGGAAGAGGTGTAATACAGCCAGGGGACGGAGAGATCAGGACAGACACTAGGGCCAGTTAGATAACAAAGTGCAATAATCAGGATTATTTTCCAGGGGTACATCTCATAATAGTTTGATGTTATGGCAATGGAATTTTAGATTTATATTTAAAGGTTGATTATGTAGAATGAGCAGAATACCGCCATCTAGTGTGTCTAGATCGTAGTCGCAACTACAAAAAATAATTCCAGCAGTCGGGTTGCCAGGTTCGATGCCAAGTGTGTGAAGCCATCAGCCTGCACCATGTCAAGTGATGAATCATACAGGGTAACGACTAATTTCGAGTAATCATTTCATTTTACAACAGTATTTAACATTAGCCTAGCTATAGGTCTATATATATATATATATATATATATATATATATATATATATATATATATATATATATATATATATATATATATATATATATATATGATGTTATGTGTGGTATTTATTCAGTTTTGGGAAATCACAATGTGTAGAAGGCATCAGTGGCTGCATGAAGCGGGCTCAAGCCCCCGTTCCGCTGTGGGCCGTGTCGGGTTGGCGACTACTTCATTTCTTACCACGCAGAGTGCACTGCAGACGCTAATGTTTGTGTCACTTTTTACCGAGTCAAAATCAAAGTAATGTCGGTACTTCCAAGCATTAAACGCTGCATGGTCCTGCTCTCTCCTGCACTCCATGTTATCTGTTGTTGATCTACACATGTCTGTTGTTTACCACTGACGTCGCACCGCTCATACCTGATTGTCATGAGACAGTCTCACATAATCACGGTTTATAAAGCAGTATCGCAGCCTGCTTGCAGTAAATCTATCTTGAAAAAGTAAATTGACCACAGTGCCGACAGGTAACATTAGCTAAGTTAGCAAGTGAGTTAGCTTACCGATCGAGGAGAAAAGTAGCCATTTCCGCGTGCGTTCTTATGCCGTGGGAATCCTTTATTTGAGTCCATCGAGCAAATGCTTTGCCAATATTAACTCTCGTCTTTGCCCTTCTCCGGTCACTCTGTTGCTGGGATGGATAACGCTCTAAAGCAGCTGCTGGACATGCAGACTCCATCATGCCGAGCATAGAGACCGTACTTGGCAACCGGCAATGCCCGGCCGCTATTGGCTGGTACGATGTAAACATGATGTGTAAACATCGTCGAACCCGTCAAAATTTATAAAATTATTTAATTCAGACAAAATATAATTTTTCAAGGAAATGCTATACTTTTACCTTTAAATTTAGTATATAAAGTTTTATTTAAAGTTTATAGCGTTTGGTGATTTAGCATTTAACCTTCATGTGAAAAACAAAATGTAAAATTGAAATTTAAAAAAAAAAAAAAAAAATTTAACTGCTGACGGACCACACAATTGCACAGACCAGTCCCAGTTTAGCACACAGTTGTTTTAAATGTTGTAAATTCTAGTTCAGTTGGACTCCTTCTAGCCTGCAGCTAAATTAGGTAGGTTTTTGTTGCCTTTTAGTTTGTTCTCCAGTGCCATTAAAAAAACACAAATTATATTTCAGGACTTCCACAGATCATTAGAAAGTCCTAAAAGGCACTGAATATATTGATCTAAAATAATGCTTTAATTTGTATTAAAATGTCTCCAATCAATCTTTCAAAAGTCTTAAACATGGGAAGTAGGGTTTGTGACATTGCACTGTAAAATTTCAAAATAATTTGCAACATCTATTTATAAAAAATAATGTCCAGAGTGCCTGTTGCATTAACGCACACAGATCAGGGTAGTAGAACCAAACGCCTGTGACAGAACAGTGCCAGGTATTTTTGAGTTCTGTTCTGCCCTTGCCTCCACCACGCATCTGCCATTTTTCATGTTGTTTTTTTTTGCTTCAGTTTTGGTTATTGTAAAATTGGTCGCAAATTTTATTCTAAGTGGTATTTGAAATCTTGACTCGAACTTGCCTTAGTGGCCGTACACATGCCGCATCTTAAACCGCCTATAAAACACAAGGTCAGGTGCTTGATCCTACTGTTGTGTCTTTTCTGTGCCAGCTTTCAAGAGCACGGTGGCAGGTTGTGCCTGAGGTTGCCAAGCAACCTTAAGATGCACTGTATTGTAGCCTACTTACCTGAAATCCAGAGTGCAGAGCTGATCTTCTCCCAGGCGCTGTGTGTGTGTGTGTTCATCACAGACTGATATTTACGGATGAAGGGAAAGATGTCTGTCGGCTGTGATTGGTCTTCATCTCATTACATGCGATGCGTTGTGCTGCGTTCCAAAAGTTAAACTCAGTTTATCTCAGGGCGCAGTCATCGCACCCGGAAAAATAGGAGCTCAGGAACCCATGGGTGCCGCTGGCGTTTGAGCGTGCCTGCTGCGTGTCTACATTCAAAACAATAGATTTGAGACTGCAACAAACACAAGATGTGTATGGCCCCTTAAACTGTAGGAACCCTGTATTTTCTGGTACTATTTTATGCATTATGTGGCTGGATCTGTTTGTTCATTCTGGGAACAGCTGTAAGATTTTTGGTCCTTATTTGCAGGTTCCAGCCTCAGGACATGGAGGTTCAGTTGAGTGACGAGCTGGCCGGCTCCCTGCGACAGCTCAAGGTACTTTACTAGTTTTTACAATGTTTGCTAACTCATCCACTGTGACCTTTGCCAGGGAGGACACAAAGTCTTATCTGTAATGAGTTTTGGTTCATTTAGTTGGTGTATTATCTTCAGCACTCTGTATTGTCTTATTCTAAGCTTTATCCTATTCTCTAATACTGCCACAGCCCACTTTTCCCTACGGGGATTGTTACAATTTCAAATGATCTAATTGCCAGTGGAAAATTCTCTCTTATCTGCTGCTATTATGTCTGTGAATAATACTAAAATCAGCCTTTATGGTGTGAATCGGGTTTTATAATTTGGGTGGGAATTGCGCATTGAGTCAAAGCAGAGTGACATTTGTCTCACATGGATTTGTCTGGGCTTGTCTCTCCCTCCTCTCGCCTCCTGTAATGCTGTGACTCTACAGCCAGAGGGCAGCGTCCTCAAGGACCGCTTCAAGAGTCTGCAGAAGAGGAACCTGATTGAACCAAGAGAAAGAGCCAAGTAAGGACCTCTGCTCTGCCTTCGCTCTTACGTAACATCTCCTCAAAGGCTCACAGTGATATACGCATTCATAAGGTGTGTATTGATTTTTAAAATGTGCGATCCCACTCTCTCACCCTTCTCTTAGGTTCAAGAGGAAGCACAAGCTGAAGTATGTGGAGAAGAGGGCTTTTAGAGAGATCACTTAGTGCCGGGCCACAGACCACAGGGACTGAGCACAAGAAGCTGGCAAGCATTTCAAAGCCACAACATAATGGAACTGTGTATATATACGCCTTAATGACCGCTGAGGGCCCGTTTGACCCTTTTAGGTGATTTCTAACTGCTAACAATTTAATATGTCACATCAATGATATAAACTGAGCTGAAAAGTGTTGGATGTCAGTGTGGTGCATTTCTCCAGTGTATGTCATGCATGTTTAATATCACTTTTCACACATAGCGTTTTAGTGTGCGTTGCGTAATGTAGCCCCTATCAGGAAAAGGTTGTCTGAGGGTTTATAGTGTGCAGCTGGGTCTGCTGAGGCCAAGTGTCACTGTGTCACTACTCTGCTCATACATGAGACGTTCAGCTTAGGTTAATAACGTGGTCAGACACATGAAATGTTACTATCTACTGCAAGGATATTGGTCAGGCTTTTATCGGCTGTCAGTGCGGCTGATATTTCTCAAGATTACTTAATTTTAATCATGTATACTGTGTAATATATCCTATGTTTCTTGGTGTGTCACATAAGGAGGCTGTTTTTCAAGTGATTATAACCATTTCTGTGTACGTGCGTTCGATGTCGTGACAACCAGATTAACATGAAGCAAAAAGTACTGGACAGTGATTAAAAAGTTTAGAGTAGACATAACAGAAATGAAAAAAATGCGTATTTTTATCCCTATAATTAGATAACTCAATTAAGTGGAGTTAATTTGAAGTAGATTAATGACTTTTTTTTTATCGTAGGTAGAAAAAAAAAAACAGACAGATGGGCTTGAGGAAGTTGGCATGTGATAATTGATTCCATCCCGCTGGCTTTAAAACCATAATTGCCTTCAGTGTCCTGCTGGTGTGAACACACACACACATACACACACACACTCCCATGGTGCCTGGAGCTACGCCAAAGCTTATCCGATGATCAGCGTGCAAATGTAATCTTTTACCTTCAGAATCTGCAGGAGCCCCCACCCATCCTCCCACCCACCTAGCCACCTCAATCAGTTGATCTCCCTCCTCTCCTCGTCACAAGACAAAGTGTGCAGTGAACCCTGGAGCACCTCCCGTTTCAGCGGCTTATCAATGTTTTAATGCCAACTACCCGCTGATGAATTAACCTGCAGCCTCATAAAACCAGTTTGTCCCTAAGGAACCTCATTCATTACTTTCCTACTTAAAGGATTTAGTGCAGAATATACATGACGGTGAGGCTATCATCAGCCCTTTACAACAGCCACCACACTATTTTATAGTAAATGAAGTAATAATGAGACACTATTCGTATTATTGACTCAAACTCACTGGAAGTCCAGTAATGTACCCTTGGATAAAATATGTATTTTTGTAAATTTGTAACCACCAATACCAGCTCACTTTTATGGATGTCTGCTTTCCATTTCCTTATCTCTGCACAATCTCTGCAGGCCCCAGATGTCAGATTGATGTCAGACAGATGTTAGACTCCTGCGTCAGACAGACGTTACATTTTGATGGGAATGAAAATCATGTAAATGTCTCATGACGTTAGAATTTCATGTTTTGCAGACATTGGGTATCATTCATTAAAAGTGAGCAGAATGAATTTGTGTGTAAACTGTTGGCAGAAGGAAATGTTCGTAGTTACTAACAAAATCTACACCTGCTTCTGGCTGCTCGTAGTGTCTGTGTAAATAAGACATTGCACATACGTCATTGCCCTCTTTACGCACTGCATCCCCAAACTGCATGTCATTTTGTTTAATTATCAGAGAATATCAACACCTGTCATCAGCATTTACATCAGTTGACGTTGTCCTGACACTGAATTTTGGTCACCTGACCTTGCAATCTAAATTTAACCAAATATCAACGTGTTGGCAAGCTGGGATGGGCCTTATACAAAAAGAAATAACCACAAAATCTTCATTATGTGGCAAGTAACTGCAATTCTATGTGATACCATGATAAAATGTGTTATGTTCATATTTGTGCTTTGTGACAGGATAAAGCCACAGCTGTGCCAGCAGATCAGAGGCTTTACTTGCTAACGTTGGCATGATAGCATGCTCACAGTAACAAAGCAAACACTGATGTTTAACAAATATAATATTCACCATCTTAGTTTAGCTTGTTGCATACTAACGTGTTGATAAAAGGAAAAAAAGGACTGACTAAGGCTCATGGAAATATTGTTAGCATTCAGATATTTGATCCTAAACCAAAGCATTGGGACAAATATAAATCTTAACATGATGACAACAAATGAAAAGTCAGGGGATCATGAAAACCAGTAGAGTCCATCCTCTGGATCCTGACGCTAAGTCTGTGCAAGATTTAATGACAATCCAATCAATAGTTGAGATATTTTCAGTCTGGCCTAAATCCGTCAGCTGAACATTCAGTAATAATTCAGAAATTATATATTTTGAGAGTTCTCAAGAAGAACAGAAATTGACTTTATATCTTTCAAGGATATCAGGAGTTTAGAGAAATATGTTAGTGTCTTCTGTATGCTCATGCCAGACGGAGGCAGACTGCACCCAGCTCCCCCCCTTCCCTACTCTCTTCACGTGTGAGACACGGTGCTGCCAGATTGTCTTGGCATGGGGTAGGAAGGTGTGTGTGTGTGTGTGTGTGTGTGTGTGTGTGTGTGTGTGTGTGTGTGTGTGTGTGTGTGTGTGTGTGTGTGTGCAGTCACTCCTTACCTCCTTAAGAATAGATTACTACTCTTCCAGTCTTTGGGATCCTGGGAGTGACAGAGAAGCCATTAAAACACTTAGCCACACTGCATGGAGATGATGCTCTGTGTGTGTGTGTGTTTGAGTATTGTCATGTGATCTAATGCTTGTTTGCTGCAAAGTGACGTGCATTTGCCTGGCGGCCCAGTGCTCCCCTGCCTGTCTCTCACAGATGCTTTAGTTGGGCACAGGTAGAGGCACATGGTCTCACTGAAGTTTGGGCTGCAAGTTAGCTGAGGTCACATCCCAGCATGGTTCACCTTAAAGGGGACATTCATACATAAAAATAAGACGATGGGTATGAAAATAGTCTACAACAGATTTTTTTAGCCACCCAGGGGCAGTGGGAAAGAAAAAAAAGGAGTGTCTGTTTGCGCCTGTGTGAGAATAGGCACAGTGCAGCTATGAGACTATTTACACCCATACCTATGATGAGTTATGATGGATCCCATTGTGTGCTGTGACGCCCAGTACTCATCACCTTGACGTTCTGAGGTTGGAGGTTAGGGCAATGAGTTCGTGGTTAGGGCTAACACTATCCAATCTTGGATATTCTCTGAGAATAAAGTGGTGAATTTTCGAGAGAAATCTGACAAATGTACTCCCAGAAGGTCAGGTGACTTGGTATAGAAAGTGACAACCTACAGAGGGAGTAAGACATAGTGGATGAATGGACCAAACACAGGACTTTCTCCAGGAGACTGGGGTTTGTGTCTTGTGTGACTCTTTCCTGGGATCTCATTTATAAAACAGTGCGTACGATCCATACTTAAAATGTACATACAGATGGGGTGCTCACTAGCTCACCTGGTAGAGCAGGCTTTGTTCAAAGGCTGTGTCTTTGCCGCAGCGGCTGCAGGTTCAAGGTCCTTTGCTGCATGTTATCCCCCACCTCTCCCCCTTTCATGCTATAGCTGTCCTGTCAAATAAAGGCAAAAAGCCCCCCAAAATATCTAAAATATATGTATAATGTATACATATGGACAAGAGCCAAAACATATTCGACAATTTCTACAATCAGGCTTCTACTTTACCATCTGCGTGGCCAATTTCCCGTCTTCAAAATGTTCCTAAGCATGGGTCAAAGCTTCTCCCATCAAGTCTAGTTTTATAGATCACAACATTTCCATGGGAGGTGGCATGCGCCTCTTACAAGCCTCGTTTTGTGTGTACACATGTTTATAAATGAAACATATTTCGATGTTGTGAGGACACTCAGTAATACATACACCTGGGTGTATACAGCATTGTTGGTGACTGACACCTGGGTGCTAACAGTATCTGTCAAAACAACCTGTTGACATAACATATAGATATTATCACCATATGTTAACTTAGTAGATTTAGACATCCAGCAGACACAAAACGGCACTGATCTGTAGTAATTCACCTGGTGAATACAATTAACCAGCTGTTGGCAGATTGGCTGCAAAAGCGCCTTCGCTGGCTGTTACAGTGAAAATAAAATTCCAATATTAACACTTAATACAAATGATTAAGCTAATGTTGTAGCAGCTATAGTCTGTGTGCGGTTTCACTTGGTAACCAACTGCAACAAGTAGCCTACGTACCTCCTGTCAAAGTTTACATGAATGCAGAATTAGTCGAATTCACTCCCCTTTAACCAAACTGTTGCACCACTGAAATCATTATTTGTATCTGAGTTTCTTCTACAAGTTGTGTTCTGCTCCTCCCTCCCCCTGTGCACCTGTTTGGAAATAGATGGCAGAGTATTTCTTTGTTTGTTTCTGAGCTTTTTGGTCTCCACTAACTCCTGAGGGAAATAGCTGACTCTTAAGTCACTAAATGCTCCGCTATATTCCCCAGTTAGTCTGCGTGCCGTTTAGTGTTACGCAGGTAGTGCACAGTTTTCTCTGAAAACAGCTTCCTGCTGTGGCTGAAAACAATGCTATAAGGAAGACAAAATAATACATAAAAAGAAAGAGGAACCATCAAGTCGAATGAAATTCTTAACGTATCATTCATTCATAATATACAAAAATAACATGTATTATAGCTGTTTCAATTCAGTTATCAAGCAAACATACCAAACATTTGCTGATTCCAGCTCCTCCAATCTGAGTATTTGCACATTTTCTGTTTTTAATTTCACTGCAAACTGAACATAATTTGGGTTTAGCTCGCACAAAACAAGCTGAAGACCCCATTGTTAGTGAGGTAGCCTGTAGTTTTAGAGGAGTCCTCCAACCACCCCACCCCATGGGATTTGCCAAATATATTTTGGGCCTAAAAAAGTCCAATTTAAGAGTCTAGACTATTCTTAATCAAGTGTAATCAGTCTGTAACAGTAGCTGTCCTCGAGTGGCCCTACGCAAGATTTTAAATAAATAATCCAAAAATAATCAACAGATTAATCGATGAAAGTAATCTGGCCCTCAGTGATACCTTGTAATTATTGTTCATCTCTAGAAAAAATGACTTGTGATTACAGTGTGTGTGTGTGTGTGTGTGTGTGTGTGTGTGTGTGTGTGTGAGTGAGTGAGTGCATCCAACCCATCCCACAAATTGCTCTAAATCTTGATGACTGTCACTAATTCCATTTCCATCTCTCCCTCTCGTACACACACTCACTCATGCTATGCATAGCCTCTGCATAGCAATGCCTTACATGTCTGGATATGTGTGTGTGTGTGTGTGTGTGTGTGTGTGCATGTGTGTGTTAACAGCAAAGATCATCCTTGCTACAGTAGGTATCAGTGCACACAGACATGGAGATGATAAAAACACATATGAAAGACAAAATGATGAGCAATGTGCTGAGAGAGAGAAGAGTAGAAAATGGTTTGTGTTGTTGGTGGTGGAGCAGTAAGAGATGAAGAGGAGGAGGAGGAGAAGGGGGGATAAACACTGATGGAGAGTGAGTGAGAGGGGGGAGGAGCAGAGAGATGATTCCTCTCTCTAATCCTCTAGACACACGCTCGGTCTGGCTGCCTACTGGCTCAGAGAGAGAGACGGAGGCAGGTGGAGGGCGCAAACGGAGAGAGAAAGAGAGAGAAACCAAGTGGGAAGGGAAAAACAAGATGAAGGGAAGAGAGGAAAGGAGAGCTGCCTCTCGTAAACCACGCTGACAGAAACGCGGAGGGAAGGAGAGAGGCAGTGAGGACGAGGAGGACTGGAGAAGCCAGTGACTCTCGCACGGTTTCAAGTGGAGGGAAGGAGACGGTGGAAGAGGAGGAAGAGGAGTGCGATGCTTCAGTCCAGCGCTGCCTGAACCAAACCAGGAGAAGGAGAGGAGCAACAGAGAGGAGGAGAAGGAATCCATTGGGTGGAAGAAATGAAGAGGATGGAGGAGCAGAGAACGAGCAGAGACACAGATCCCCGGTTACTCAGGCTCACATGAGTGTATGGACCTGAGCCTGCCCAGAGTTACTACAAGATGCTGTCAAAGAACCAGTGTGTGAGGGCGGAGTGATGGATGCCTGTTTGCACAAACTACCTTGAAACTCAGTAGAAGTAGATGAGCGCTGGTGTGTCTGCGTGCTGGAGCAGGTGTGTGTGTCAGTGCGAGAACATATGACACAGCAGCTGTTGTAGGAGGTGACAGGGTCCGGTGCACCCAGAGAAGGGACACAAGGAGGGAGGCAGGAAGACAGACACATGGACGAAGAATAACACACACAGTCAACGATGAGTGTGTGTGCAGCGAGCAAGTAGACGAGCTTCAGTCCAACCATCTCAGGTGCAGTTAAGGGCGTGTGTGTACTTTGGGACAGCACCTAAAGAAAAGAAGCTCACAATGAGGTGCCACTGAGCTCCTTCGAGGTTGACTCCTCTTTAAACACCGGACAAGCCACCTGACGCCGCTCCCTACCTCATTGCAACCCAACAAGTGGACTTGAAGACTCAGAAGAAGGGACCAGCTCCGGTGCCCTGCTGACTGGGAAGCCCCCAGCTGATTTCCTGTGCCCAGTGGATGCCTCCTGACTCCAACCATGGGAGAATGGACCATCCTAGAGCGCCTTCTAGAGGCCGCTGTGCAGCAGCACTCTACTATGATCGGAAGGTGAGTTCTTGTCAGAGTGCGGTGTGCGATTGCTGTCGTGTGCATGTGTCTTTATGTTTCTGCTGTACGTCTCTGCATGCATACAGTATTTAAAATACAAGTATGCCAATGCATGTGCAGGATATGAATCCTTCCCCGCTCCACTCTCAGTCTTTAATCCCTCTGACTGATAGTGACGGGAGGGTTAGGCGACCAGGAGGGACACTGTGTGCACACAAAGGCTTTGGACATCCAAAGCAGCGTGACGATACCTCACCTTAAAGTCCACAATGCCTTTATTGCTGTCATTCATTTTCTGCTGTACCTCGCCACGCTGATGTCTTCTTTCTCCCTCCTTTTTCCTCTCGTCAACTCTGCTTCAGATGCCATCCCAAGCCTCATTTCAGCTTTCCCACAATCCAACCCCTCCCTCCCGCCTTCCCTCTTATCTTTCGCTTTCTTTCTCTGTCAAGTATGAAGTCATTCCGCAACCTAAAAAAACTAGTCACGAGCGCAAGATCAGGGCAGTTATGATTTATGCATCACTATACATGCCGGGATGTCTTGTATTTTAGTTTGAATAACTCATTCCCGTTGGCCGCAGGACGAGCAATTATTGATGAGCGTTTTAGCCACAGAGGCGCATCAGCTTTGGAGATGGTATTAAACATGATTTCACATCTAGTAAAGGACACATTTCTGAGTTTGGGGTTTTCTTGGGACATGTTTGAAAACCACAGGTTCAGCATGGGTTCATTAGAGACTGTCTGAATTAGCAGTTTAAGCCAATCCCCTGTAGCCACTGACTCACTCACGTTAGTGGTACTCTTGAATTATTGAGTGAATAAATGTCAGCCAGTTTACGAAGTGACTGATGTGGAGAAACATCCTTTTTTTGGCAGGAGATGAGTCTTCTTCTGCTGACAAAGCTCTGAGTGTGAATTTTGCCGGTTTATGAAACTGAAGTGATTTGGAGTGTTGCTCTGAGAGCACTCTGTGTCGGCTGGATGGTTAGATAGACTTGTTTCCTTTTGGTGTTATGATGGGATGATGGGTCAGCATTTGCTTCCCCTCATTCATGACACACTGGAGGAGCAGTGTCGCTCATCAACTGGACTAGTCATCCTGGCTGCAGGGTCTCAGTGGCAGCGAGAAAGAGACGAGAGCAGAAACAGAGGGTTGTTAAGGAGGACGAAGAGAAATAAAATCCCCAAAGGAAACTGAGGAAAAGATGGGGAAAGAAGGAGTTTGGTTGCAAAGTAGAGAAGCAATGAACTGAAATCCACAGAGTGCGAGATGTGAGAGACAGAGAGCAGATGATGGAGAAAGAGTAAAAAGACAGAGTGAAGGCGAGGGGCGGCGCGGAGCAGTTATTCACAGACAAGCGAGCAGACACATGGCCTCAGTCTGTAGGGCGTTGGTAGGAAGCCAAGAGGACTGTCTCGTCACGAGATGGTGCTGCATGTCATGACCTAAGCAGGGCAACCAGGACACCCAGCGGCAAAAAGCCTCAGATCATCTTCATGCAGAATATATCTGTTGTCCAGACAGTTGAAATGTTCAGATGACGGGAGGAACTTTTTCAAAACAGCTGGACAGTGTTTTTCAAAACACTGTCCAGCAATACCTCAGCTTTTATAATGTACACAATGTTTCAGTAAACCAATGAATTACAGCTTTTGAAATGCTTCCAATGGTCTGTGTAAAGTATCTGTCTGAGCAAACTCAGGTGGTGCATTTTTCCGGCAATATAAAACTGATTTTATGTGTGCAGGAAGTTCAGAGGTCAGGACAATATCAACAGCATCTCTTCAGCTAATAGGAAGCTATTCAGTGGTCGGCTCAAGGACACTTCAGCAGGGTGGATCCTCGCTGTCGAGTGGTTTGAGCTCAGGTTGACATGGTGAAGGATGTAGTGATAGCTGTAGCCTCTCAGTGCACAACAGTCAGACAGTATAACAGCCATTTAAAGTGTTTTTACAGGTAGTTGTTATTTAAGCTGTAAGTGAAACTCTTTTAGCAGCTGTAAACTGATTATTGATTAACTGTCCAATTGGCCAACTGATTGAGTACAGGCTTTCCTTTCATTACTAACTCGACTAAGAGAATTATTGTAGTGGTTTTCATGGTAAAATAGCAAAGACAGGACCAAGTCATTGTTTTGCAAGGGTGCTTTCACACCTGCCCTGTTTGGTCCGGTTACAAACGAACTCTGGTGCGGTTCATTTGTGGTGAGAAGGTGTTCTGACCTGGATCTGAACCAGCTGCAGTCACATGACACATTGTTTGGGTTAAACATGAGCATGTTATAGTCCTGGAGGATTATTAATGTGCACCTCCTCCTGTACTGCCTTAATATGCACATTCAGCACATCCAATGCATCAAAACATTGTTTTCTAGTTGGAGCCGCGCCTCGTTTTCAAACTGTATGGTTTGACTAAAATGAACAATGACAGCAATATAGTCCACGATGAGCAGCGCTAAAATCAACCTGCGTAGTTGTCCCTCCATTGTGACATTAGAAAGTGTCACATTTATCTTAAGTGTACTCTTCTTCAACGCTTGCTTTACTTCCTGGATTTTTCCCACATGGAAATTCTGACCAATCAAGAGCAGCTTTCTCACACAAGGCATTTGATCTGGTCCGCTTGTAAATGTTGCCGTGAGAACACGAACCAACTCTAGGTAATAACGCAACTTTGGAACAAAATGAGTCCCTGATTCAGACCAAAGCAAGACAACTCTAGATCTCAAGTCTCAAGTCTTTACACTCAAGTCCCAAGTTGAGTCCCAAGTCCCAAACATTGAGTCTGAAGTCCTGAACAAGTCATAATGTACTCGTCACCAAATGTAATGCCATTTTAACAACAGGATAATAATGTATTCAATTTAGAAAATGTAAGCTGATTCAAGAAATGAGGGGCATTAAGTTGTGGCACACTTTTCAAATTGCATACTTTTTAATCTTTGGGTATGGGGGAAGGTTTCAAGTATTTTCAAGTCAAAAGGCTCAAGTCTAAGTGAGGTCATGGGTCATTGGTGTAAAGGCCAAAGCTGAGTTGCAAGTCTTTTTAGATTTTTTTTAAGTTGAATGTAATTATCAAATTTGTGACTCGAGTTCATGTAATTTGACTCGAGTCTACACCTCTGTAAATTAGGCTGGTTGTTTGTTGGATGTTACCTTCACAACACAGCCCTGGGTATGCACAGGTATGTTTACTGGAATCTAAAAGGTGTTGCTGCTTGGACATACATGTGACATTTTACTAACTTAAAACACGGAAAAAAAGAGGGAGGATTTCATTCATGGTATTTATTTATCCCTTGAAATGTGTTAATCAGAAGCTTTCCTATTTACTTAGTGCTCTTACTGATGATATGAAAAGAGCCAGTCAACCATTTTTAGCTTTAGTTTCTGTGTGACAGCCTGTACGTTCCCTCAGTAAAGTGCCTTCCCTGCATCTGGCTTTTCTACAGCTCAAAACCATCTAATCTGGGACATCACTGCTGACATGAATTTTTATAAACGCACGCTAATACTCCCTCAATCCTAAAACCTATTGGTTCCCCCGCTGGGATTTCACGCATTTCATTGGTCAGCGCAGGTGCCGTCCTGCCGGAGAAAGCGCTGGACAGGTTGCTGTCCGTGAGGTGATGCCAGCGTGTGTTCTCATGAGCCCACCATGACAACAGCCTGCAGGCCTGAGTGGATTCGTCATACATGAGTCACACACGCATTAGGGGAATGTAACACTTGTTTGTGTAAGATTACGAACAGCTCTAGAGATTCCCTTCTACGGTCAGGGTTGTGTGTGTGTGTGTGTGTGTGTGTGCAGAAACACTCCTGCTCCTGTGTACTGTCTTGTTATCACATGTGCTTGGACGGATTTCGGTCCTATCTGTGAGTGTGTGTTTGTGTATTCACCTGCTACCTGTGATTAATTCCTGCCATTACGGGCAGTGGGGCAGGTGTAAATCGACGGGGACCATCTGATGGAGCGCCTGTTGGTACACACGGCCTCTGATGAGAAACCGTGATGAAGCACTCTTTACCTAACTACTGTCAACACATCACTCATGCTGTCTCTGTGGTCCAGCTCCCATAGGCTACAGTCCCACATGTGAGCTGCCATTGGTCGGCGTGGGCCCGTTAAACATGCAGGCGCATCCTCCCACAATGTGATATTGATCTCCAATAATGGAATAGGAAGTGGAGCTTGATAGAAGACAGGGCACTTAATGAAACAGTCTTTAGGCTTGTCCATTTGCAATACAAATGGACTCATGGGTTGCAGCGACTGGAATGTTAAGTGAGTGATTAAAGCTGTAAGTACATCATTGACTTTTCTGCCTGTTAAAATAAAACATAAGAGTAATTAGCAGACCAAATATTTATACTGGCAATACCTTTCTTGACAAGTGAGCAGTGGTTAAACACCTTCAAGATGGACAAAAGTTACCCCTCAAAACTATTTGTCCAAGGATAACATACTGCTGATCATTAAAGCCTTTTTCTTGTAAAAGGGAATGGCAAAATACTTCCATTAAAAGCAGAGCATAAATTCCACATTTGTGTTGCTCATCTATCAGTCACTCTCCTGTTGGGGACTGCACACTGCTCCGACGACCCAAAATTCTGAAACCCTATTTTGCCTATTTCACTTCTCCGACAGCAAGTAATGTTTCCCAGAAAATACACACTCCCTGCAATAAGACTGTCCAATTGCCAGAAAAAAATGTTCTCATTGTGCGTTTCTCTAAACCAGGGATGGTTTTTGCTATGGGCAATGTGGGCGACCGCCCAGGGCGCAATCTATGTGAGGGCGCACGAGCGCCCTCCAAAAAAAACAAAACAAAAAAAAACTCTCAAAACTCGCCAGTTTTCTAGACTACCGCTCATTTCCATGTCAAGTTAGTGGAGTGGGCGCTGGGGCGCCCCTATTATCACGTTTCAACCAGCAGCAGAAAGGTGGGTTGAATGGGGGTCACAGACAGGAATATGGCGGAGGCTCATAGTGCTCTGCGGCGCAAGATAACGGCTTACCGGCAACAGAGAAGTCCAACTCCAGGTCCAGTAATTTCCTCTTTCGTTGGTGTCATGACTGCCCAGTAGTACCTGGACAACCGAGCCGTGGCGGCACACAGGTATGTAGCGTGTCAGAGGAGAAACGAGCCGTTCACATTTCTCTCTTTGTGGCAGGTAACGGCCCACAAACCTCACCGCACTTTAGGGACTGTTCTTTACTTATGGATGCGTTAGATTTGTGCATTATTTTTAGTGGACATGTTGAAACTCCACGTCAACATCCCAGTATCTGAAGGTGTGGTAAGGTATACGCATTAGCGTTAGCCTCCGACTCCGACTTGTTGCTTCCTTGGTGACTTTTTGGCATTTTTCTCTCAGCAATTGAAAAGCTGTCGACTTAACTTGCCTATAAAAACACATAGGGTTGTAGAGAGTGGTTTAAAAAGAATAAATATATTGGTAGTCCCATGAGGAGCTCAACCAAACTCCATCTTCACATTGCGCTGCCCACACCGGAGGTCGTGGTAAGGTATAAGAACGAAAACCACTTATGGTTAGGAAAATATCACCTTTTGGCTTAAAACATCCACATTCGGTGGCTCAAACTCCGCTGGGAAATCGTAACTAACTGCAGAAAGTGTATTTTCAGAGAAATGAGACTTCGGAGCAATTGGCGGCTGTTTTTGGGATAACGGGCTGACAGAGAAATGGGCTGTTAGTCCAACAGGACATTTTTGGACTAATGGGGCTTCAGAATTTTGGGCTATTGGTATAGTGACATGGCACCTTCCCGTCAGGTTCTAAGAGCGGTCAGAATGATTTTCTCTGGCTTTTTTGTCAGACTTCTTTTTGTCTTTTTGAATCATGACATCGCTGATTTTTGGCTGCTTGACAGATAATTTTGTTGCCAGTGTATTTTCTGCAGTAAAGACATCAAGAAAAAGGAATTTATTTCCTCCATGGCAGGAAAAAACAGACATAGAGAAACTTGTTAGCTTAGCAACATCAAGGCTGCGAACAACCCTTAATGCAACACTTTATTCTCTCTACTAAAAAACGACATTGACTATGATATGTTCCTTTTTCTTCCGCATAAATTTTCCAGAAAAAAAAAATATTACTTGGGCCAAAACGCTACTATAAAAGTCTCAGTATTCTACAACTGAACTAGGCTGAAAGTTGGATAGCGTTTTGTCTGACCATTCTGACAGCACAGATGTTTTTAAGCTGTTCTGAGTGGCCACATTCAAAATTACAATTTTTTTTCTATACATTTAATGTCTCTGCTGAATGAATGTACAAACGGAGATAACACACTCTCAAACCTTCTTTCCTCTGAAGCATTCATGGTGTTACACTCACTCACATACACAAAAAGTGATGGACGATCAAGAGAGTCAAACTTTGCCTATTGTCGCACGTCTTTGTACCTCTTCATACCTGGCCCACAGCTGCAGAAAGTGGGCAGAATTGTTGAAATGTGTGTTTTGGAAAGTTAACACCTACCTGATATCAGACAAAACTGTCATTTTTTCTTGACCAGTCACTAGAGACTAGAGACATATGCGCTTGAATCTAACATCATTTTAAGTCCACACTGATGCGTAGTCATGCCAACATACCTGTTTTTACCAGTTTTAAGAGCAGAGTATCGTCATTGTTGGTATTACTACCCATTGGTTCCAGCACACAGCTTGACAACTGCGTTAGACCTGCTGGTGGTGCTGATTGGCTAATCTCTAGTCCCCTCGTGGTGCTCATTGGATTGTTTCTGACTTTAAGCAACTGCTGCTTCATGTCATGATGCCAGATTAATCAGTCAACTTAGTGTAATGGGCGGATTCCAAGGTCTGGACCCAGTAAACGTCTGCAAAGGGGGTTTCTGACGCTGCGACGTGACCTGACATGCACTGTGTTTGAAGCATACTGAGGCCTTAAAACTGCTTTGAAGCACTAGATGGGTGTTTTGAAATACTGTCCTTGCAGCTGTAGTTCATGTGGAGAGCTACACAGAACCCCTGAAGAAGAGATGGTTGAAGGTTTGCTTGTCTCTCAGCATGCTTTTGCACATGTGCACTTTACAGGAGGCGATCAAGAGCGTGTGCAGGTGTGTTTCTGCAGGAGAGCTACAACTCATTCTTGACATAGGCCAGCTCGCTCAGCATGACTCCTCAGCACGGCTCCCCTGAGTCAAATAAGTGTCGTCACTCAGGAGCCATCAGCTTATCCGTCTCGGCAAGCATGTGTGTGTGTTTATGTCACATGCACTCTTTCAGCACAGCACAATGTACACACCAAGTCAAAACCAATATGTATTGGTGAGCAGCGTGTTCACGCGACTCCACGTGCCTGTGTTTGTCGACAGGTTACAGCTCTGTCGTCACATGACCTTTAGATCATCGCGCTTTTATTTAGCGAGTCCCCACGGAGCGCTCACAACCCCCACGGAGGTGATGGGTGATTTTGTTTGCACAGAATGAGGCTTATCTGGCAAATGTGTGCTATATTGCAGAAAAAAAGAAAGCGAGGAAGAGGCTGTGATATCGCCTCGCCTGCGGCAGATTCCCCGGAGAGATTGTTAAAAAGAGACACTTACAGAAGGCCATGCGAGACCTCAGACATCTATTCTCTCCATCCCTCCCAGTCTCTGTTTCACACTTCCTCTATCCATATGTAATGGCCCCCGGGATGCTGTCGGATGTAGTGTCAGAGACTTCTCTGCGCTGCCATAAGAAACAGGTTATTAAAATGACCTCACATTTTCTATAATGAGATTATGAATCATATGAATGGGAGGTAGATGTAATTCCTGCTGCATCTCAGACTTTCAGAGCATACACTTGCTGATAAAACCTCAATTTATGGACTCTATCTGGCAAAATACTCATAATGTCAAGTTTATTATTAACGATGCTCCTCAAGTGTGCTTTAGAGTTCATGTCAGTGCTGATAGTGGGATTGATCTACTCTAGCTGCGTGCTAGAAAAACAGGCATCCTGGGAATGAGCCTCGAGAGCAGGAAAGAGCTGTTCTGTAGTTGCCTGCAGCCTTTCATGACTGGAGTACTACAAGCAGCATCCATAGGGACTGATGGAGAGCAGTAGCTGGGGGAGAAAGAGAGAGCAACCACACATAATTATGCAGCTTGTGTTCTCATTTCTTTTTTGCTTACACCTCATACACACTTCCACTTATTCTCTCTCTGTTTCTCAGCTGCTTTTTCTCCTTCTCTTGAGCATCACAGTCCACATATGCTAAGATCAGGGTTGTCGTGGTGTAATCGATTCCTGTTGCAAATGTGTGTTAATTCAGGCCAATCACCAGCATAAACGTTGGCAATTTATGTTTCTGCAAACCATGGATATGTAACATTTGCATCCTGTTATGTAGCAGCTATAGGTGCAAAAACCACTTGGTTAAGGTTAGGAAAAGATCATATTTTGGCTTAAAATACCCAGTTTTGGGGCCACAATCGCAGCTGGAAATGCAGAGGGACCAGTTTCGAAGCACGATCCTCGCTAGAAATGCAGCCATGGCTTGCTAAATACAACCAGTGTTGTTGTTTGTTGGTCTCAGACAGTGGCCTGCTGTGATCTGCAGCTTGGCAGCTGTCTCACTGAGTCAGCTTATACATGTAATCAGAACTAAGTCACTTTAGAAAACCATGATATGACACGTATGAATGTACAAATGTAATGTATCCGTGGTTTGCAGAAATGTACAATGCCAACATATTCTCCTGGTGACTGGGCTCCAGCTAAACCTCCATCTTGATCCTGTGTTAACGCAGTCTTACATCAGCTGTATCATGATACAATTGCAGGGAAACACTGGCAGATGAACAGACTCAGGCGAGACCTAACCACACTACAATAATGTGATGGTCACGGAGAAGAGAAGAGAGGTAGAGGGATGAATGGATAAAGATAGGGAGATTAGGTTCAGGTGAAGGGGTTCGAGTTCAGGCAGATTTCACCTTGCAGGGCCTCGGGGAGAAACTGTCTCTGGCAGGGTGACTCAGTAAGGCTTACAGGTTTAGCGTTAGCACCTCTCTGGAGGACAGAGCAGGTCAGTGTTGGAATGATACCAGGGGGTTGGTTTAACCCGGACATTACCTTACACACACAAACACAGGAGAGCAACCCTGTAAAAAAAAAAGCAACCTGAGCCAGCCATGTAGTCATTTATGAAATATGTTTTCATTTTTAAGCATCAGTGTAGAATTGAAACAGAGCCCTTGGAATAATTTTGGGTCTAGTGCAGTGAAACTTGCACTACACAACTGATATATTCTTAATCCATCACTTTGATCATTCTGTTGACTTTTAAGTTGAAGTCACGTTTTTGTGAAGTGGTTGAAAGCAGGATCCAATTTGAAACCTCTCACCTGCTGGTGCATTCAGGGACCTGTTATCAGATCTGACATCCAAGGTATGAAAATCACCCGCCAAGGTCTGCAGTATGCTGTTAGAAAATCAATACCTGAACACGCCAACATGAAAAGCACATCCTTGTACTCATCTGCATTACCACATGATGACAGCGGTGACGGGATGAATTATTAATCTCAGGCAGGTTTTACACCACCGCAAGATTATTTTCATACCTTGCTGACGCGAGCTGTATGGAAGGCAGGCATACGGTAAATATATTGGCTGTTGGAGGTTGTGTTATACCAGCGTATATATGGATATGTTAATGAAATATTAGTCATATAAATATTAAATGTCATCTTTATTAGAAAGTTGTCAGTTCTCATAAGGTCTAATAAGGCGAGGGATTTAATGTCAAGTAGTGTATAAATGAATTCCTAATGGGGTAGTGTAGTCACTGTGCTGAGGGTAATACAGTTTCTCTGAGGGCTCATTTATGTACGTCCGTTTCAAATATTGTAAATGTCACTGCCCTCATACTTCCATGCCTCATTTATGATGGCATAGATACAGCCCATAGATAGCACTAGAGGGCAGAGTCAAATGTTTCACAACAAACAACACATGATGAACGGTGGAGGTTGTAATAATGTACTTTTTGATGTAGTCGGCAGTGTTCTCTGAAGCCATGTAAGACATAGCGGCTCTGGAAGGAGAATTCTTTTCACTATATTAATGATTCCCTCCATTTTTGAATTGTCGTCGTAGTCTCCTGCATTTGTATCTTGTTTAAACCTGGTGACACTGCCCCCATGATCTCCGGTGGTACTACTGCATTTCATCCGTATCTGACGGACAAAATGAAAGCAGAGTAAAGAGAGAAGGCTTCATCTGTGTCCATATATGTATCCAATGTGGAGCATAAGGCCCTGATCACACAGAAAGTGTTTTAGCAGCTGGAGGCGGCTCTCTGTTATTGTTTGTAATGTGAATGAAGCTTTTTGCTCGCTTTTTTGCGTTGCCATGTACCTCGCATTTCTGTGCTCTAGGCGCCTTTTTTGCAGAAGTGTTCTGAACTTGAGTTGAAAAAACTTCAACTCAGAGCGGAAAACACCCAGCGTCATCTCTGCTTTTTTTCCCCATTGTACAATCGGATGATATGAGAGGTGGGCCTTCTATGGTGGTCACGACAACAAGTTTACAACTGGTAAACAACATTTTTGTAATGCTAGGCCTGACGACAGACAGCAGGTTGTCAGACTGCCCACGAGTCCTCCTAAAATATGCCTGGAAATGGCCATCATCGAGGAGAAGCTCCTGGACCAACTGGTGGTTCTCCCTGTGACTCACCCTCTTTTTTAGGGTCTCATGTACCCACACAGATCTCTGTTTCCCTGTGCCCAACAAACCATTTGCAAGTACCCTCTGCTCTGCCTGTTCATTTTATTACCTAGCTCCTAATTACTGTGAAAGAAAAGGAAGACACAGGAATGCTAGGGTAGAGAGGTGATGGAGTGGTTGCCGGGCAACAATAAAAAGGCACATCAAGCATTTTTGCCTTGTGTTTTGCAACCTGTGAAATGCTCTCTGTGATCGGGGCCTTAATGAACCTGTAGGATTAATATTCTCTAATCAATACCAACATGACAATGACAGTAAAATACCTAACTTCACTTTTGGTTTTCAGGTTAGAGTCTTGACTTGTTCCCCCATTGCTGTTACAGTCACAACTGTTGCCCTAAAATAACCCGACTAAAAATTACGCTGAGGCAGTAACTAGCCTAAAGTGCACACATAAACAGTAATAATACACTGCGTGTGAAATTGCAAACTATGCACTACATACCCAACATGTGTGCTGTGTTCAACATATTTTAATTTCATTTTACGTAACCACTCATCTTGTTGGGGGTCGCAGGGTGGCTGGAGCCTATCCCAGCTGACAATGGGTGAAAGACTATCACAGGGCTGACACATAGAGACAGACAACCATTCACACTCACATTCACACCTACAATTTAGAGTCACCAATTAACCTGCATGTCTTTGGACTGTGGGAGGAAGCCGGAGCACCTGGAGGAAACCCACACTGACACAGGGAGAACATGCAAACTTCATACAGAAGTTGCCTAGTATATTTTTCATTACACTGAGCTGTAATTACCACATCACTTCGTGAGAGCCTTGTTGCCTGTCTCCAGTAGTGCTATGGCAGACGATGTGAGAAAGTGAGACTGTGGTGTAATGGTAAGTAATGGTATGTCATTAGACTCATGCTGAAGTGGCTGTGCTCACTGGGAGAAAAATATCTGACCCTCTTATAAAGTCAGTTAGAAATAAAGATAAAATACGAGCAATGACATTAAAATTCATAACCAACTTTGATCTTTGTTTCATACAAAGCAACGCTGCAGCTCAAATTTTCTCAGTCTATTTGTGTGAGCTCATGGCTGTGAGATCGCTGCCTTATTTATAAAACCTACTTCTATTATGCATGACCAACAGCATTTCAACAGAGGCATCGTAAAGCTGACATTCTCCTTTTGTTTGATTGATGATTGTTTGTCCGCTGATGTTCTGATACAAGCAGCTCCACCACATATCTCCATGCATGTCTCTTCTGTTCTTTTTCACTCTGCCTCCTCACTTTATCTCCCTCCATCTCGTTGTTTGAAGATGAAAAGGGCCCTCTTCTGCCATTGATTTATCCTCCTTATCCCCACCCGCCCAGACTCCCATCATCGGCTGCATCTTCACACTTTACTGCGGTCTCTAATGAACAAGCTGACGGTGTAAGAGTCACTTAGACAGCAGTGCATTCATCTCTTTCAGCATGTTTAAGTGTGTGTGTTTGTGACGACTCTTCCTCGGAGGCAGTATCAGCTTGTGCACAGTGTGATCGACTCAACATGAATAAAAAATCGTGAGCACACCGAGTCACACCTTGCTAAAATGCGCAACATCTTCACCAGGACCAACACCCTATAATGAGACATCTGATTCACTGCCCCATCACACGTGTACATGCACACACACACACACACACTCACACACTCTTTACCAGATGGTCATCCAAATATACAAACATGTGCGTAAGCAAACTTGCAGCGTGGTTAATATATTTATACTCATTACTGAGGGCGGAAACATACACATAGACACGCTTCCTCACACATACGTACACATACTGCCAAAGCTGTCACAGCACTCGTCTTTGCATATGAGCATCCAGATAGAGTGTGACAATGCATTCACACCTCACACACACACACACACACACACACACACAATCCCATTCGCAGATTCTTCAATTAAGCAGTGAAGTCACGCTGCAGGGTGTGTGTCTGACTCTCGGCAATATGCTGCACTCACACCGCTCTCTTAGCTAATTATGAACAAGCTACTTGGTAGACAAACAGATAAATTTAGCCTTCACAGCCTGTAGAATGACAGCAGCATGACTTGTAGGTTGGCGGCTGTTTACCAGAGGAAGCTGTATGTCCCAACAGGCATCAGTGTCACATTATGATGCTGCGGTCTTGTTATAGCAGATAGATGATGAGCACCACAGATAGGGCCTGACATAAAAATATTACTCACTTCAAGAAAGAGTTCCATGGTAATGTCTGTCCATCAAATATTAAGAGGAGCCAGGAGAAATGCTGCTTAGCGTAGCACTTAGCATGAAAACAGCGGAAACAGCTAACAGCTCCAAGTAATTACGCTTGGCTAAGAAACAGTTGGGCACAAAACCCCCCATAAAACCTCAACTTTTTTATGTTACGGTTTTGAAACTGAATAAACAAATGAGATATATTGCCTCATAGTGAACTCCACAGGTGCTGGTGTGTGGATTTTGCTACCAGGCTAGCTGTTCCCCTCCTTTTCCAGTTTAGTTTCAAGCTTAAGGTGTCAAATACTGCAGGGAAAAGTCAGGGTTTGATGAGCTTGATACAAAGGAGTTTCACAAGGGTCGTTAACGGAATATTTCACCCACAAAATGACTACTTGCATATCAAATACTCACCCTGTGTCATATTCAATTCCTAAAAAAGTTTCTCACATGCCTTCACGGTGAACGAAGAATCCAAAACAGAGAATATTCTTGATGAATTGCAAAAAAGCAACAACAAAACTATGTCAAAACATCTGTTACAACTCGACAACTAAAATCCAAGTCTCATTTATCCAGTCGTATGATCACAACTTCCCAAGCACATGAATTTCCACTTAAATCTAACTGTTTAAAACACTTCAGCTCATGCACAGATGAGTAGCGCACGTGGGCGTTTAAACTCTGCTCAGTGGAATACACGTGCAGAGTTCGAATGCACCTGGTTGCCCATTGCTGCAACTCAGTAAATGAGACTTGGGTTATACCAGTGGTTCCCAAAATGGAGGTTGTGGGTACATTCTGAATGAACCACAAGTGACTTGCAAACTAGTCAAGTTTGTATAAAACACTAAGGATAGACCAATACATCAGCTGGCCGATATATCGGGCCGATATTTGAGTTTTTTTACTTGTATCGGCATCGGCCGATACGCGCGTGGGTTCGCGGATTTATTTTTCCCTGGCATGATTTACAGACAGGGATCCACAGGCAGCTCTGTGTTGCCGGAAGACCCTGCAGCGTACATGCAGCGAATCCTACTGTGTACAGTAGTTGTTGTTTTATTTATGCTTCAGCTTAAATATTTGTTTATTTTATAAAGACATTACTGGAAGATTTAAGAGCACTGAACTCTTTTTTTTATTTGAATGTATAATAATAATAATAACATTCTACCTGTTCTACCTCAACTTTCCATCTTGTTTTAGTATTTTTTACTGTTCAATAAATGTTTCTTATTTTAAACTTGAGACCTGTAATATTTGTTATCATTGTGTCTTTTTTTTATGTAAATTGAGGGAGCAAAAGCAGTATCGGCCCCAAATATCGGCTCAAGAAAATCGGCAGTCCATAATCGGTCATCAGCTAAGGGTGATGGAAAAAAAATCGGTATCGGCATCGGCCCTAAAAAATCCATATCGGTCTAACCCTATAAAACACACCTTATTTTGAAGTACAGTACATTTCCAGCACACAGCTTTCATTTTGAAGTGCCATTTCCTGTTGTAGAGTGAGTGAGACAGCAATCTAACTCAACAACATGGACAAACACAAGCATGACACTGTACGTATTAAAATGTGTGGACCTTGATCTAATGATTACAAAGAAATCTGGACCCTGTGGCTGGACCAGTTTGGAACCTCTGGGTAATACTACATGATTTGTGTGAGCATTTGTTAATGGATAATGGTTACATGGGGTAAATAACTGATATACAAATGATCATTTTGAGGGTGAAGTATAAAGAATTATTATTCTAATTTGAAAGAAAACCAACAGAATGTTTGTGATTATAACTTCAAGTCTTGATACACTGATTATCTACATGCTGGATTTGTCAGACAGTGAAGTTTTTGGTCGCACACAACATGAACCCAAATTAACTGGCAAAGCAATGGCACCCCAAGGTCCACTACATAGCTTTTCTGGAACTTTTGATCATATCACATGATTTCTTCAACAGATGGAGCTTGGCCAGTTGTTATGGAGCTGTAGAGGTTTAAGCAAAGGTGTAGGATTTTCCATTTTTTTGGAGCACTTTGTGATGGCTTTAGAGTTGAGATTGAAAGCTGTAGATATTAGCACCGTTACTGAGTGGACCTTATGGTGAGACTGTTCTGGAAATTTCTGGACATGTCCTAAAAATGGAAATACCCAAGTGAGGTACAAATGTCTCATAACCCAACTGAAGTACAGTACTTAATCTACTAAATTACATTCCATCACTTCCCATTCTGGACATGAGACCTGTGTAAAATGTTTTTTTTTTTATGTGAGATCAGAAACACTGTATAAAAATAGGAGGCCTATAGGTGTGTTTTTTGTTGGTTTGGGATGTTCCCTGCACAGCCATGTGCTGTCTGCTTGTGTGTCATGGAGGCTCCCTGCATGTGCCAGAGCGGCTGATTTGGGTTGGAGCTTGGCACGGGGAGAGTCACAGTGGGTGGGGGGTTTGGCATGGATGCGGCGGGCCTAACTCGGGATTGTCCAAAACCCACCGTTTTAATCCGGATTACCGCCATCATTTCTCCCTCTCTCACTCCCTTTCTGTATTTCCCTCCGTTGACCCCCCTCCATCCCCCCTTTTCCCGCCTACGCATCCGCTCTCTTCCTCTCTCCTGCTGCTCTTTCTCCTGCTCACGCCTCACCCCTACATCACAACCTTACAACCTACCCAAAAAACCAATAACGCGCCACACTGGTTGCCATGGTGACCACTCATGCCAATTCTTTTCACTCCTGCCAATGATCTGCTCTGAATGATCACTCAGAGAGTAGCTTTTTATAAAGTCTATTTTTAATGTATGGGCTCCCATTTAACTCTTACTTGATTGCCTTGTCTGTTGCCAAGGTAACTGCCACAGTTATTATCGTCCTCATGGAGACCCTTGCATTCAGTGCACTTGTGCACCAGTGCACTGGTAGGAAAATGGGATACATTTAACCTCTCTCCGGATCAGGCTCTTCAAAAAGATTGTATTTTATAGTTATTAGGCAGGGGTGTAATGGGTATACATCATGTGGCTTTACAGATTACAGATGATGAATACACAACTGGACATTTGCGTGTGTGTGTGTGTGTGTGTGCACATGTGTGCATAAGACACTCTTTTAACTTTGAATGAATCACTGCCTCAGTAGGGCTATGATTTTCATCAATGTATCTCCAGAGCCCTTCAGCTCACATTCATCAACACGCCACTTAAATACCTCTGTGTGCATGTGTGTGTGTGCGTGTGTGTGTCTGAGAGAGGGAGAGGGATGGAGAGATGGAGAGATAAGTGAACAGTATTAGATTATGCTATTATTAGATTTCCATTTTAGGAGCTTACAGACCCAGGATTACACATGGAGGCTATACCATTATTAAAGAATACTGTCTTTAACCACTGTATTATTCAGCAGAAATACACAGTACAGTGCAGCAGTGCATGGAGAATATACATTACTAACATGTACTATATTGGTACTTAAGTAAAAATACAGAAGTATTATCATCTATCAGTCTACATAAAGCTTTCTTACTTAAATCAAAAATGAAAGTACCTCTCTCTTGAGGAGATTGGCCCCTGTGACTACCATAGCCATTAACCATTAGGCTACATATTACGTTATTAGATGATTATTCAGCCTCTCTAGGATGTTGCAATCACCAATACCTGTGAATTCTGCACAACCTAGCAATTTTGTCAAATCACTGCAACTTTACTTTGATTATTTAAAATGGGCAAGCGTAACCGTCATTGTAGAGCTGCGCAGAGTGTATTGATTGGCTCAGCACCCTCTTGCTCCGGTCTCTGTGTCTCTCTGTTTATCATGAGACTACTGCTGTCGTTAAACTACAGGTTAACGAGTCGAGCCGTTTTGGTATCATTGTGAGATTAACTGCTCAGTGTCGGATGTTAACCACTGCTTCTATGTTATGTCGAGCTAACTGGTCAGAGAGACCAGGAGGAGAGCGACTCACAGGGACAGTCATAACATCGTTTCGAGCATCAACAGCTGATCGTCGGCGGGCCGCGGCTGCCCCATATCGTACCCAGAAATAAAAATCTTTTCAGCCCAATCAGGGATCTGCAGCAGAGCTGAAAACGTAAGCATTCAATCAGGGACTGCGTCATAGTTGATGACGTAAAATGCGTGCCGCAACTTGCAGAACAATAATGGTGGCTCCAGAAGCAACAAGCGCTAACTCTATCAAAAGTAGAGTAAACACCACAATAAATGAAGTCATTACAGAAATATTGTCAAAAACAACAAAAACAAGAACAAGTATCCACTTGCAGAGTTTAACAGATTAAAAGACATTCTTTACCATTCTTCCAACTGGATTTGCAAAAGCTTAATTCATCAACTGGCTCTGCTGGTGATGAAGTAGATGTTCCCCACTGTTTTGTTACAATGATTGTCTGAAGCAGTTTGTCTGTCAAGGCGAGTACTCCCGCCCACTGAAAGTGTTTGGAGTGGCAGTCCAGACTGATACAGAGAGCGAAACAGAACATTGAGCTCATGTCATCAGGATGGTCTTACCAGGCTACATCCCCCCTATGAGCACAAATAGATTCTAATTCTGTGGTAAACTTCAAATACTTCAAATACTTAAAACCTCCAAATCCAAGACAGTATTGCAACTATTCAGTTATCACTTGCCTCTGCAGTTTAATCTCAAAAATCTCAAAAAAAAGGTGTAAAACTTTGCAATATTTGCATTTTAGAAAAGCTGACGTGCACTCAGGTATTTCAGGCTGCAACACTGTGAAGGCGCTGATTATTAATGTTGCATCCGTGCACACATGGCATTTTACTGTTGCAGTTGGTCAGTGTGGAGGTTTAACTGCTTTATATACTGAAGCATCCAGTCCAGTGTCCAGTGTTTTCCAACCTGAGGGTCGAGCCCCTTCCAAAGGGTCAATCTGAGGGGGCGTGAGATGATTAAAGGGTGAAATTCGTAGACATCTGAAACATGACAAGAGGCCCCTGAAGTAACAAGCGACCAAAGCTGTCAAATGAATGTGAGGAGTAAGTTGTTGAGTAGATGTAGCATAAAATGGAAATACCTGAATTAAATACAAATACTTTAAAATTGTTCTTCAATACAGTACTGCAGTTGCACATGAACGTACTGCACATTTTCCAAATTTATCTTCCTGGCTTTCTGGCTCCATAAATATTTCTGGTTCAATCTGTCATTGAACCAAATTTAACCTGCAGCCACCTGCTCGGAGTTCAAAGGCTCGCGGGCTACACAATGGTAAAAGCATTATTACTGGTTGGTATGATAGAAATTCATCTTCATCTCCTGATAGGATGGAACTAACACCCGGCAATGTCAGACACAATCGGCTTTGTGACGCCCTGCAACAGCTGGAAGAGTGTGTGTGTCTGTGATTAAAATGTGTGTGTGTGTGTGTGTGTGCATGTGCATGGAGAGGTGTCCTTAGAGATTTCATTCTCTGATTCTGTCTAAATCTGTGTATATTTTTGTTATACTGGTCTTAGCATGTGAGTGTGATAGTGAGTGTCCGTGTGTGTGTGTGTGTGTGTGTGTGTGTCAGTGCCTGTGTATGTGTGTTGGGTGGCCATGCAGGATAAAGGTCTGTCGGCGGGGGAGAGTGCAGCCCCCTCGCTCCTTCTGTCACTGGCTTGAGGCACCGGAACATCCCTTCTGGGTGTGTGTATTTGTGCGTGTGTGTTTCTCTGAGGGCTCCTGTGTGAGGTCGGATAAAGCTCGGTGCCAGATGACCCGCCGTGAACTACACGCTATTGATAAACCTTGGCAATGGATCACAGACTGGGAGAGAGAGAGAGTATGACAAGTGTCCATCCATATTTGATGTGACAGAATTGGATTTTATCAGAGCTGCTGGTGTGTTGTATTTAGGTTACCACCTGGCAGCCTTAAGACACGAGAGAGAGACAGAAGGTCAAAACACTGTGAGGGAAAAAGAGAAATAATAAGAAGAGAAGGAGGATAAAGGTTGGAGTAAACAGAAAGATGGATGGACTGAGGAGGGATTTTCCCAAACCGCTGCTAACACTGATGTGAAAAACATTGCTGTAAATCCCAAATCTCCACTACGCTGTCGTGTGGGCAGCTGACTTGCGTGCCAAGCAAGATGCTGGGTTGATTCAACTTCTGTCAGGAGGCGGGCTCAACACAGACAGACTAAAATTACTGCCTCGCAGATGTGTGCCTCCTCCAGCCAGTCAAGTTGCAGTTTACATCCATGTCTGTCCAGACACACATGATATTAAAAATATATACAGTATATATTAAATGAAAGTTATCACTATATTGACATGTATGATTCCAGTGAATAATTTGCAGGGAAAAACACACTCTTTACTCCGAGATTATTTTTACAAAGGAGGACTGATGGAGAGCTTTCCCAGCTGGCACCAGACATCAATATGACATTGGACTGTTACAGTGGACAGATGTTACATTTTGGGTGAATGAAAATCCGATGGACAATATTCTAAATGTCTAATGATTAGAATTTCACATCGTGCAGACGTTAACATTGTGTTTTGCAGACAGTGGATTCTGTTCTCCATAGTTTAGGACTAAATGTCTGTATTCCATGTCAAGATGATGTTGGCGTCAGATGATTGGAAGTTATTGGATTTTTGTAACTTAACAATGTAACTTAAATCCAACAAAATATCATCTTCATCCGTCTTCAGTATTCTACATCAAATTGCATTAGGTGTTGTCCTGACACTAAATTCAGTCACCTGATGTCACAACCTAAATTCAAATCCAAATATCCACATCAAATGACATTGGTGGCCAGCTAGGTTGTCACACAGTGCAACGACGATCACCTGAAGCTCAGTGTCAGCAAAAGCTCATAGTAGACGACCGGAGGAACAGGACAGAACACAAAGTTGTAGCGATGAAAGTTGACTTTAAATGTGCATGTTGCTGGAAAGAAGTTACAAATGTTAAAACATGGATGCTTCATATACATCTTTAACTACATTCTTGAAATATGTTGACGAGAATGGGCGAGCCAGAGTGCTGACCAGAATAAATGTTGGCATTTGATGTTTCTACAAACCATGGATATGTGACATTTATACATTAATATGTAGCGGAGGTTGTCAAACTTTGTTTAGGCACAAAACCCACTTGGTTATGGTTAGGAAAAGATCATGTTTTAGAAATGCCACCAAACACTTGGGTAACTGTATTGCCACACCAGCCACCATTTCCTTGATCTCCTGATGATCAAGTCAGCTTACATTGATGTGATCAGAACTTCATCACTTTAGAATGTTGATATGATATGTATGGAATGCAAAATCAGTGCTAACATTTTCCTCTGCTGACTGGGTTGGGCCATGGCAGTTACTGACATGGAGGCATAAAAACGTATGTAAATGTATTACATACAAGTATCAAAGAATAAAACATATCTGAGTAACCCCATGCACATTTGCCTACATGCAGCCCAGAGAAGCATAATTCCATTTTAAGAGGTTTTGCCATTGTAACAGTGCTGCCCTGATGTCAGCAAAATGTCAATAAAGTTTCATTTTAAAGGAATAGTTTTACATTTTTGGAAATTTGTTTATTTCTTGCAGAGAGTTAGATGAGAAGATTGGCCTCATATCTGATCTTAAAATATGAACCTGGAGCCAGGAGAAGGTAACCTTAGCTTAGCACAAAGACTGGAAGTTTGGGGAAACTGTGGGCTCTGTCTAAATGTAAAAAAAATCAGCTCATCTGCCACCTCTGAAGCTCAATAATTAACATGTTATATTCTGTTATTTAATGCATATTAAAAACTAGTTAGTTGTTTCCTCATGTGTCCAGTCTTTGTGCTAAGCTAAGCGACCCATCTCCTGCCTTCATATTTAGCAAACATATGATAATGAGTGGTATCTTCTCATCTAACCTTGGCAAGACATATGAGTGTATTTACCAAAAATTTAAACTGTTCTTTCAAGTGTTTGAGCAAGCAGCCGAAGATCGTTGTTCTAGTGAGGTTAGCCTTGCATTATCTTTGGGCCTTGAACAGTGGCTCATTTCATGTTTTCTGATTTGGCATGTTTCACATTTCATGATTTTATTCATCATGTTCTGCTTTAGCTCGCCAGCTACCTCAGTGTTTACAGCCATTGGGATATCATGAGATACTAGTCAGATGCTAAAATATTTATAGACACACCAAGTAATATTCCTCACCTGACGACCAACAGTCTTCCTCTTTGCCTTCTCTAATTCATACATGTTTATGTGGTGACTGGTCCAATAATCTGAAAGTCAGTTTAAGGAAGAGCAATCCTGCGTAATTGCATTCCATTACTTTAGCTAACATTTGCATTTACTGCAACATTTTACATTGCCCATGTGGCTCACATTGCCTTCACAATCCCGTGGTGCTGTGCTCACACAGTTAAATGTGCTGAGCCTCTGAAAAAGTGAGAAACTGCTCCCTTAAAGAAATTGCGTCTTGTGTGTTACAACAATCAGATGCTTGATTTCAAACCTCTGACTTTAAAAATGAAGTGAAATGAAAAGCAATCTTAGATTATCAGGCTAAGTAAGCATCATACTTCGGAGCCTGCCTGGTGACATTTATGAAGAAAAAAGAATATTTCACGGCTAATGCATGGAGAGGAGATCCTATTCAGTGGCCATGACCTTTTTAATGCGAGATCATTAAGTCGTGGCCACACTTTAATAAGATGTGGAAACCAAATAATTCAAGTTCCAGATGTGGTGTGATGTTTGTCAGTTTTCGAGTGATGCAGCGACTAAAGGTGATGATATTTGCTGGTATATCATAAATATGATCACATTTATTAGAGATGGCACAAATCACAGAAAACACAAACACATGAGTGACACCAAAAAATTGACTGGGATGTGTGGGATGCTGCCTAGGTGTGCCGCTTTCAATCATGTGATTTTTCAGGAACAGCCATGTATGCAACCACTGGTGCGGAACCCATATGGTCTTAACTTGTAAGAATCTACATACCAGATTTAGTCTACTACCTATTGTTCACGTGTCTGGGATGACACTGGATTCCACCATGCGGCCGGGGTGTATTCAGGGTGCTGGAAAAATATGCATCTAGTCCATTTTTGACTTGTCTTAACACAGTTGCACAGAGCAAATTGAGCCATGCAGGAAAATAGATGTAAATATAAATACAAAATAATAATAACGATGAATGCATTTTTAACACAGCCATAAATCTTTGACCCATGTCATTCATAACTACTTTAAATTGTATTACCTTTGTCTGTAGGCTACAACACAACAAAGTAGGAAATAACATTTTAACATTGAACTGCAAAGTCTACTTACTTGTACATGTTCGAAGCACAAATAAAGGAAAAATGATCAAATCAACAAACTTTGCAATTTGAAAAACATCGGGTAGACACAACACTATTTTTCCATGATGAAAATGAGACGATGACGAGCTAAAAATAGATCTTGATAATAAAAACTAAGACAGAATTTATGTTTCATTTTCGCTGACGAGACAAAAAAGTTAGTGGTGGACTATTGGACATTGAAAGCCAAGAACGGCCATGCTTGCAATTATCTTCGAATGCCACATGAGCAACAGGCTGGTAAACTCCAGTGAACAGTCAGCGCCAGGATGTTTCGTTAACCACAAAAAACACTCACACTGGAGAGGCGTGAGCCGTTTGTGCGAGTTGTGAGCTGTAATCCAGCAGTAAATAATCAGCCGTGTGTGTCTGACTGTGGATGGTGGAAGTGTTGCATTTGTGGAGTTTGTTATGTGCAGCGGTGGCTGTTAGCAGCTCCACTTATTAGCAGCTGAACAGCAGCAAATCCGTCTCAGGTCTCAGGAAGGTTGATGGTTTGATTACTGATTGACAGTCAGGCAGGCAGAAAGCTCAATTATCTGTGAATGTAGCTGTACTATAAAACAGTCTGAAAGGCATACAAGTTTGTAAGTGCACAGAAATTATTGGTTGTTGTAAAAAAAAAATAGCCTAACTGGATTAGTGTAAAGATTAAAAAAAACAACAACATATAGACTAAATGTTTTGAATTTCCGTTGACTAAAACTAAAAACTACACAGGATAAAAATGACTGAACTGTGACTAAAACTATTAGCATTTTCATCACAAGACTAACACTGGAATAAAGCGTCTCTTGCTGAGAATGACTCCAACCTTCCTGCAAGTGACTTAAGTCTGTCACTCTAATTTGTTCCTAGATTGAAAATAAATGAAACCAGTTCAAACTCGCCCATGTTTTCAGGCAGCTAAAGCTACTGATGATAGACCTACTAGTTAATCAACGAACAACAATAATTTTCTTGTGGCAATACAAAATTATTTAATTAAAGCTTGGCAGCTTAATGATCTTGATCCCACACATAATTAATTCGTGGCCACACATTTTTTTTCTTGTCACAAATGTCCCCAGGCAGGCTCCGTAGCAAATAGTTCAGAGGTAGTAAAACACAAGATGGTGAATATTTTAGAGACAGGAACTGGGATGTAAATTAACGAGAGATGCAGGTTGTAGATGTGAGTCGTAGTGAAAATAGAGCTGCAGCAGGTATGGAAGTAGTAGTAGTAGTGTAGAAAGGGGGGGAAGGGAGCTGTGCAGAGAAAAAGCAGAGCTTAACAGTGAAGGGACAGGTATTGATGGAGGATAAAGGTGAGGCTCTGAAAAGGATTAGCAGGTCAGCCATAACATTGGACTTGTTTACATCACTGTCAGGAGCAGCAAACAGACTCCTGAGCCTGCAGGAAGCTAAGAGGTGTGCTTTTTACTGATTATCCCTCATACAAACATCATCAAACATCCAAAAAATGGAAAATCAGCATTTCAAAAACACAAATTTTAGATGATGTATCCATATTTCAAAATGGTTCCTGTGTCTCATTTGGAAAATAACCTAGATGCAGAGTTTCTTTTCTCTTCAAGGGAGCCAACATGTTGTGGTTTTCTTCACGGCATTATCTTCTAAGCAACTTACACACAGTAGCATCATTTGGCTTGCTGGCATAATTTGCTGTGAACTCCTCTTCAGGCTTTCACATAAAGTAAACAAGCATCGAGCTCTTTGAGGCACCTAAGCCACGCTCTAACTGCTGCAACAAATCTGCAGAAACATGCTGCTTCTTTAGTTGACTTAGCTGCTAGTCAGCACACTTCTCGCTCCCTTCATCTCCCTTCGTTTTCTGCCCCTCGCCTGTTGCCGTGGTAACCAACGAAGGGGAGTTGAGCGGAGGGGAGATTGAAGGGAGAGAGGGAGGAGAGATGAGAGGAATGGAGATGGAGGGGGGGGGGGGTTGTTTCGGGTTTCTGGGTAAAGGAACCACGGCTGCTCTTCCTCCACCCTTCTGCCCTTCCTCCCTCCCTCTTATCTCCTCTGACACATCTTCTAATCTCTCCAAAAACCTTACGCTCCTTATCAATCCCTCGACAATTATTTCCTGTCCTTTGCCTCCTCTTCCTCATTATCCTCCCCAGTGTTGCCTGCTTCTGGTTTAAATTCTTCTTCTGTTATCTTCCTCCTTGAATGTTCTGCTTTTCCACGTGATCTCAAACACTGTCCTCGTCTCCGTGGCATATCAGTGGAGAACAACATACGTGCTCTGTGTGCTTTGCAGTGGACACGATACTTTAAAGTGCCTAACAACACTACAAGTGTGTGCACTCTCCATATGCTTTGCGCAACTCAACTTCAGCTCTTCCTACTGAGCTACACACAACTCTTACCTCAGCTCTGCTATTTTTATGCAGCTCATCCTCTCCACTTACCATGTAAACACTGCTGAAGGTTTCATTGAAAGAGAGTGACATTAAACATAATGTAAGATCTTCAGTGATATGAGGGAAAGCTGCTCTGTGAATGGCATTTCATTTTCTCTGGAAGTTGAATAATGCAGACCGCTGGAGCAGCAACACCAACGTGCATGTATGTGCATGCATACGGAGGGGGCAGATGGAGCCAGTTATCTCCTGTCACATGCGGAACCTATGATTATTTTTCACATTACTGTACACGATTAATTTCTTCAATTAATCTCATGTCCATAATGACAGGTTTGAACATGACAAATGCCTCCTCAGTGCAAGGTATCCGCCGTCAGATAATGAGGAGGACAAACAGAAAAAGGCAGCGGGTCGGGGACACACAATTGCTGCAGGAGAAGAGGCGTTTTGGACTTGGGCTGGCATAATATTTTCTGCATAATCACCACCGTCTGTGTGATAACAGGCAACATATTAGTCAAAGGGAACAACAAACAGTGTCTGCTGTGAGTGCTAATACGTCTGCCATGTTTGATACAGTGACCGACAAAGGCAGATGCACAACGGCCTAAAAGTGAAAAAACATAAAATACAGAAATGATGCAAAGTCAAGCATAGCTAATTTTTTTACAATATTATAAAAGAACAAATTTAAGTAGCTAGCATTAGTATGCCAGAGATGCTATTGTTAGCTATGTTTATATGTCAGGTCAAATGTATAAAAGAACACATACCTTTTATGTCGCCCCTTCACTCAACTTCACTTCCCGCTGCAAAATCAAACACAATCTCTCATCTGATGTTTCTCTTTCGGGTCAAACATCAAGCTGTTCCTGAGAGGCTGGAGAACCTCCGTTGTGTTGACTGGAGGTGCACTGTGTTTCCATTCTTTTACCTTTATTTAACCAGGAAGTCCCATTGACATTGGAAATCTCTCTTACAACAGAGACCTGGCTGAGGTAGCAGCCAATCACAACACATTAAAATGCAACAAATACAACATAAAATACAAAAATCCACCATTCAACAAGAACTATTCAAACATTCTCTGTTGTTTTTCTTTTGGTAGTTTGCGTGTTTTTATTCTGACTCACTGAAAGTAGTCTGTGGCTATAAACCTGCCACTGGGTGCTGATTTCAGCCGGCATTCTCCCTTCCTTCCACTATGAGCGTGTTACCATTTCTTCTTCGGAAAGCAAAAACTACCTCCGAGCTAACAACTTATACAGGCTGAAAGTGGCACGTTTTGATGAAGATTCGGATCATGCAATATGGCATGCCTGCTTTGTTCTTGCAGTGAATTGTTGTAAAGATCTACAACAGGTAAAAACAACTTGTAACTACACGTTGGAAAAGCCCAGACTCCGTCTCGCAGGAGTCTCCTGTCTGATGTTGATCCAATTTGTGACACGTCCAATCAGAGTTGATTTGCCACATTTTTTAAGTCAGCAGAAGCAGCAGCAGTGGCAATGATTTCAGTGTCACAATCTGTTCCACTTCACGTTAGCTTCTGTGATATCATCGTAATAATGATCTACTAGAGCCATGTACAGCCAGCAAATCCTCTGTGGTTTTAACAGGTCCAGTGAGTTCCATCAGAGCTAAGTCAGACTTGACCTCTCAGGCCCTCTCAAATTATGTTTGTCTGTTTTTTTATCACTAAATGTGGAATCACACAGTGGTGACTGTTAATTCTTTTGTGGGGCCATTTTAATGACAGTGCTCGCCTCCTCACGTGCAAATGTTCCACCAAAACAAGTTCACCCCCGACACCATTTTGCAGGAGCACCACTGCTGCATCCAGGGCTCAGTGCCGCCCAAGATGATTGTGATTGGTTTAAAGAAACAAAAACAAACCTTAGCTTTTTCCCCCTATAGCAGAAAGATATTCAGTGATCTCAGACCTTTCTGTAGCGCAGACAGCACTGGGGAGATGGACCAGTGTGTTTCTGACTTTGTATTGTTTCCCTACTATTTGCATTTGCTGCTTATGTTTTTGTTTTGGCTTCCTGCAGCACATTTCCTTTATTTTTTAAAATTCAAACTTTTCGTATGTGTTTTTGAATTGGCAACGGTTTTGAGGCTGCAACATGTTTCTTCTGATGGAAATGTTTTGGGCATTTGTAGGAGACTACAAAAGTAGCTACAGCCACTTTCTTTTTGATGCCATATGACACACCCCTACAAACTGCGCCCACAGTATAAGACAAACCCTCCATTGCGACGGTTATTTGAACCAGGCAACAACATGGTGTTGTAGTAAATACTTAGGCCGAACATAGCATTAATCCACTTAATTCATTACACATGAAGATGTGATTCACTTAAGGTAACAAGATCTAACCCTAACCCTAACCCTTACCTTAACTGCCTCTCTTTTAACCCGTCACTTCATAGCTGTCTAGATGTGATGAAATATTGCATTTTCTTCAGGGCTCCTGCTTCCAGACCAAAGAGTGAAGAGGGCTGATCGTGTAGGTATGGTGGGCAAATCATGTAACTGCTCCGGCTGCAGCTATACCAGCTTGTGTTGTAGCCCATATGCCCTTGTTGACCACTGTAGGTTGAAGTATACATTTTCAACATAGAGCTGTGCCAATGATTTTTGGTTCTTTTTTGTTTGTTTGTTATTTTGTAGATGAATTCATGACAAATTGAATTAATAAAATGTGAAAATTCACAACACTGCCATCAACCAATCCAGCAGGGACCAATGTGTTGTAAATGGTGTAGGTTTCCACAAGAGTACAAGCGTGCCGACACAATTAGAGAGTGCATTAGACAGACTTTGGTGTGGTGTTTTCCGTATTAGCGGGAGGCCACTGGCAATTTAAATGTCTCCCGAGTGTTCTCAGAGAAAGGAGGCTCTTCATAGAAAACTACAGACACAAGCTGGAGATTATTCCTGACAGAAAGAGGGGGTGGGGGGGTCACAGAGAGAGAGTGAGAGAGAGAGAAAGGGCCATGGCGGGAGCTGTGGGAGTGCAAATGAAAGAAAGAAAAAACAGGAAGATGCTCTAGAGAGGAGAGAAAAAACAGGTGGGGGTTTGCTGCGTGGCGTACGATAATCTAAAGCTATTCGATGGCATTAACAACAAAAAAAAAAAACCTAATGCAAGAATCCTCCCTTGGCCCAGCCACAGATTACAGCAGTGGGTTTGCGTGTGGAAGCTATTATATAATTCATTCTCTATGATGAGATTTTCCTCCATTGCTGGTTTTCCTTTCTCGCACTCCGTCCCAGCACTGGCAGGTTTCTCTTTTAATTTAAGGCAGGGATGTCCGAGCCACACTGTTTTTCAGTGACTTTATAATCTTTTTATCCCTGTCTGGAACTAATTCATCTTAAACAGCAATTTGATGTCTTTCAGTGCACAGTTAAATTTAAACGCTCACTGTCTGGATGGTGTTTTGTTGCATGGATATGTGCGCGAGCGTGCATGTGTGTGGCCGCACAGAATACATGTACCGTATGTGTGTTTGTGTGCACACGTGCGCCCATTTAGTGCAATACCCTCTCGCTCTGGTATTGTGAATTCTCTGCTCACTAAGCTCCTTAATGGAGTCACTACAAGGGCAAAAGCACTTTCATTTTTTTCCCATTTATTTTTTCCTCTCTCCCTTCTTCCCTCCCTCTCCGCATGCCAGCTGATCACAGGTGGGCAGATTGGCATTAAGTCCTTTATTTTTCATTTTGGAGGTCATCACTGATGACCTGCCGTTTTGATGAGAGGTACATGTGAACCACACGCCGTCAGACTCTGGAAAGGATTAACTCTGCCCTTCGACTCCACATCTGCGCCATGCAAGACTGGCAAAGCTACTGTGTGATTGGTAGATTACCCTTCACACAGCCAAATGCCATCTAATGATTATCTGGCAGCATCTAAGGTGCAGTGGTGTGGGCCTCCCTCTCTGGATCTACTGTACAGGCACAATGGTGTCCACATAAACACATCGTCTGAGTTTGATAAATCTATACTGTGCACAAATAGTACTCTCTCTATGAAATGCAGTGGATCGACCTGAGGTGAATTCAAGTGACAGCTCTGATTTCTGGTTGATTTTATGTAATAAATCCGGACCTATCTTGAGGGAGAGCTGCAGGTGAAACGGAGGAAAGAGGTTAAGGTGGGATTTGAAATGGAAAGCTGCCTGCTGAGGCTGCTGTCAGAGGAGAGAGGGGATGAGAAATGTCTCTGTATAAATATTGATCGATCTTGCAAGAAGCTTGAGGGACTCAAAACCGATGTTTGAAGTTTTTAGATCGCTAAATCAGAAATAGAACATAGAAGTAGAAAGCCTTTATTGTCATTGTACAAAGACTATATGACGAGATTAGGAGTGCTACATCTGATCAGGTGCCAACTAGTCATTAAAACAAGCAAGCAAAAAATAGACATACATCATCATCATCACCATTCATAAAATTGGAAATAAATAGTGTAAAATAAAATAAAATAAACAGACTGTAACAAGCTGTTACACATTTAAAATAAATAGGGGATTGCACTTTTTAATAAATAGTTCTTTAGTCTATTTGTGTGTGACTTTAAGCTCCTGCATTTCCTACGAGAGGGCAGGAGAGAGCACAGTTTGTGACCTGGGTATTTTATTATCAAACTCTACATTGTCAGATACAATCTTTATCCAGCCGTTTATCTACTGACATAATAAAAATACACCATCAGACAAAATAAGCTAAATGCTCATGTGTATGCCCTCGAGATCCAGTGATGTACAGTACAGGCCAAAGGTTTGGACACACCTTCTCATTCAGTGCGTTTTCTTTATTTTCATGACTATTTACATTGTAGATTCTCACTGAAGGCATCAAAACTATGAATGAACACATGTGGAGTTATGTACTTAACAAAAAAAGGTGAAATAACTGAAAACATGTTTTATATTCTAGTTTCTTCAAAATAGCCACCCTTTGCTCTGATTACTGCTTTGCACACTCTTGGCATTCTCTCCATGAGCTTCAAGAGGTAGTCACCTGAAATGGTTTTCCAACAGTCTTGAAGGAGCTCCCAGAGGTGTTTAGCACTTGTTGGCCCCTTTGCCTTCACTCTGCAGTCCAGCTCACCCCAAACCATCTGGATTGGGTTCAGGTCCGGTGACTGTGGAGGCCAGGTCATCTGCCGCAGCACTCCATCACTCTCCTTCTTGGTCAAATAGCCCTTACACAGCCTGGAGGTGTGTTTGGGGTCATTGTCCTGTTGAAAAATAAATGATGGTCCAACTAAACGCAAACCGGATGGGATGGCATGTCGCTGCAGGATGCTGTGGTAGCCATGCTGGTTCAGTGTGCCTTCAATTTTGAATAAATCCCCAACAGTGTCACCAGCAAAACACCCCCACACCATCACACCTCCTCCTCCATGCTTCACAGTGGGAACCAGGCATGTGGAATCCATCCGTTCACCTTTTCTGCGTCTCACAAAGACACGGCGGTTGGAACCAAAGATCTCAAATTTGGACTCATCAGACCAAAGCACAGATTTCCACTGGTCTAATGTCCATTCCTTGTGTTTCTTGGCCCAAACAAATCTCTTCTGCTTGTTGCCTCTCCTTAGCAGTGGTTTCCTAGCAGCTATTTGACCATGAAGGCCTGATTGGCGCAGTCTCCTCTTAACAGTTGTTCTAGAGATGGGTCTGCTGCTAGAACTCTGTGTGGCATTCATCTGGTCTCTGATCTGAGCTGCTGTTAACTTGCGATTTCTGAGGCTGGTGACTCGGATGAACTTATCCTCAGAAGCAGAGGTGACTCTTGGTCTTCCTTTCCTGGGTCGGTCCTCATGTGTGCCAGTTTCGTTGTAGCGCTTGATGGTTTTTGCGACTCCACTTGGGGACACATTTAAAGTTTTTGCAATTTTCCGGACTGACTGACCTTCATTTCTTAAAGTAATGATGGCCACTTGTTTTTCTTTAGTTAGCTGATTGGTTCTTGCCATAATTTGAATTTTAACAGTTGTCCAATAGGGCTGTCGGCTGTGTATGAACCTGACTTCTGCACAACACAGCTGATGGTCCCAACCCCATTGATAAAGCAAGAAATTCCACTAATTAACCCTGATAAGGCACACCTGTGAAGTGGAAACCATTTCAGGTGACTACCTCTTGAAGCTCATGGAGAGAATGCCAAGAGTGTGCAAAGCAGTAATCAGAGCAAAGGGTGGCTATTTTGAAGAAACTAGAATATAAAACATGTTTTCAGTTATTTCACCTTTTTTTGTTAAGTACATAACTCCACATGTGTTCATTCATAGTTTTGATAGTGAGAATCTACAATGTAAATAGTCATGAAAATAAAGAAAACGCATTGAATGAGAAGGTGTGTCCAAACTTTTGGCCTGTACTGTATCTGTCCTTAAGTGGCAATGTTTCCTCGTTATTCGTACTTGAGCTGTGTAGAAAATGTCTTACACTTACGCAGACCTGGAGTCCTTTCAGACACCAATACATGTTATATATGTAAAACTGGTGTGGCAGTTCTATCTCACACAGCTGCCCTTTACTGGACTCTATGGGTAATACTCTCCTTTAATCACAAGCACTCATTCACCCACTGAAATTTGCATAAATGCAGCCAATCAGGATGTGCCTACTCTAATATGTGCGGAGCCCACAGTATATACAGCAGCCCTCCTGTCAGGCTCCTTTTCATGTCTGTGCTCACTAGAATGACACAGGACTAGTGGCAGTGTTTGGATGTATGTCAGCTGTGTTGCACCTGATTAAACTCTGAGCGTGATACATCAACGTTTAGGGTTGGGCCAAATACTCGGATGAAACGAGTATCCAGTACAGATAATGTACTTTTTATGAGTACGACTATCATATGAATAGAATGTGTCATTATCTGTACTCATGATAAATGAAAATCCTCATTTGAGTAACTTTGTTTAATCTGTTAGTCTTGTGATAAAAAAAAAATTGCCTAGAGATCTTCATTTTGAGGCTGTTCTGTAAATACATTTCTAGTAGGTAGTAAATATTGCAACTTCTCATTCATTCATATAAATTTCAGGCTTAAAATAACAACTTCGTTTAGGCCCGAGCCACTTTTGATTTCAATTTCTGGCATAAACTCCGCCCATTCTGACTGAGTACAGATACAGATGGTGTACTCACTCCTCCCTACCAACATGTTCCTGTGCTCCCTCATGACATGTGATATGTGGTGTGCAGGGTGCCTATTGCTTGTCTTTCGACCCCTGCAAAGTTAGGCCACAACTCCACCCCGTTTGGTTGCTCACCACCTGGGTTGGCTGGGACCCACTATGTCTCCACTGTGGCGGCCTAAGTTGTAAAGAAGTAGACAGGCTACAGTGACTAACCTTTAGCTGGTTAGGATCAGTGTGGCTGGGTCGATGTTGTATTACAATAGGGTGTTCATTTATTGGGCTCCACCCACTGTGCCCATAGAGTCCAGTAGAGGGCGGAGCCTGTGTGAGATAGAACAAAGGTTACGATATTGTAACCCTTAGCACAGACAATCCCTCTACCTAGGGCCCCTGTCGCTCCTACGCCACTCACTGAAGAGGGTGTAGCATGCTGATGCTGTCATATGGCTCCTTCATATAATGTGGGCTCCGCATATATTGTGTATTACGATTAGCCAGCTATGTGTATGCAAATTTTAGTGGGTGAATGCACACTTGTGATTGGAAGATTTACCCATAGAGTCCAGGATAGTGAAGGAATGGTGCGCCTTACTCTGCCTCTGACACTTTTACCCCAACCCTAACCAGTTTTACTCCTTTTGACTAAACCTACTAACCAATCCAACCATCGAAGGCAACAGGTGCTAGCTAGTCATAAGGAGGGTAGGGCAGGTAATATCCTTGTTAACCTAGGAAATGCAAATTCACATCTAGCAGAGGGCTCTGCCTGTGCTAGTAGAACTGGGGTTACAATATCACAACCTTTGTTACGTTTTACCACTGAAATCGGAGAGGTGCTTACAGTATGTTTAAATTGAAATGACATTTTCTAAGGAATTAGTGACTCTTCCTGCAGCATGCTGTACTGCCCATTAACACTGCCTCCAAAGCCATTTTTATACGTCACAATCTATTGACTTGCATGCTCTTGTATAAAAGCCCATAAATCCGTGATGAATGTAATGAGGTCAGGTTTTGATGCGCTACCATAATGGTGTCTACTGTGGGTTCACGTGAAGCAAGGACAGCGATTTATCATAGCGTTATTTATGGGATTATCGTTATTATAAATGGCAGTGATTAGTGAGAGCTGATCTTACAGTATGCAGAACTCGTTATCTATGGGACTGAACTAAAAGGCAGCAATCAATCAACAGATTAACAATGTCCAGGCCTGTCTGCGCTCTGCAGCCGCGTTCCAGACTTGAGTCACAGATTACAGCGTGCGACAGCCAACAGGCTGGCACACACAGCGAAAGGCAAAAAGTCTGCTATCTAAAGTGCTTGCTTGGTCTCAGATCTGAAAAATAAATGAGGGATGAGTAAAGTAAGAATAGAACAAAGAGAGGGATGTCTGAAAGAAAGGAGGGGGGAGGAACTGGAACGTGTGAGTCCAACTCATGAAGCACACAGACACACGAAGAGTACAGAAATGCCAAGTCAGCACATCTGTACGCTTAAATAGACGCACGTTAGCATGCACACACGCACACAAAGAGAATTGAAGTGAACCTAATTTCAGCAACAATAATCTCTCTGTCTCACCACACGCAGAAATAACACCTAATCTGCAAACAGCCTTCACCTCAGTGTCACCTGTTGCCAGGGCGGTGAAAGTAGAGTACATCTGTGCTAATAACAAAGTTAACAACTGACAGATTACGCTGTACGATCGTGTGTGTGTGTGTAGAAACTGATCACAGCTCCAATTTAAGTGAGTCTAATCCAAGGTTGCCATGGTAACTGTGCCTAATGATGCAGAAGACACTAAAATTAGACCAGATCTCACCTCCTTTTACCTGTAAACACCCTCACAACACACACCTACTGCGTCTCGAACCGCTGATGACAGGCCGTGAGTTATGGGCGCTGACGACACATCGAGGCTCCGCTCACAACCGTTCTTCTTCTTCTGGAGTGTTTACTCTGGCTGATAAATGGGATTTTGAGCACTCTTCTTCTCTGGCTCTTATCAGAAGGAACAGTGACTTAACAGTGACACAATGTCCCTCTCCATCATTAGTGCAGTCTTCTCTCTTTTCTCTGCCTCTGCAGCCTCTCTCTCACCTCTCTTTTCTAATTAAGGAGTTCAAAGTCCTTCGTGAGGCTCCCTGCCGTGATTACAACTTCAAATCCCTCCACTCGACCTTGATTCTGACTTTTTTTATTCATGCTTTGTATCCTTTCTTGAATTTCCTTCCTAATTCTCCAGCCCTTTCATGTACAGTTTTTAAGGCGAGTCGAGAGGTGCAATTTGCTTCGCCTTCCTTTTAACTCTTGCCTACATTCCACTTCTCTGTTTAGTTCTCATATTAGTCGCATGTTTAACATATTTAAACATATTTCTCATAAAAGAATGATGGAGGGCAAATAAATTCTACTGTGCTCCATTTGTAATGTTGCTCATAAATACGCCCACACATACCAGTGGTAAGCGGTACGGTTAATTTCATCCGTGCATCTTTGTGACATAGGCAAGCAGCTAACATGATAGCACGCTTTAAATAAAATTGTTTACAGTAACTTCTGCGTAGAAAATCCCAGCATCACATGCATAAAATGAAATGTCACAGAGCAGATGCGCCCTCAGTTGGGTAGTTTTTAGCCAACTAAGAAAGGTCCACCAGACTCCATTGACAAAAACCATCATTTAAGAATGCAGGAGTTGCTGATCTACCTCTGCCTCGATCAGTTAAGCCCAGTTCAGACCAGTGATTTGCAAAAAGACGATGCAGAGAAAAGTTGCAGCAGTATGAACTGGCTGACTTATGCCATCAAAACACCAGCAGCTGGTTTTAGAACAAAAAGCTCATCACCTGTTTCACCATATAATCAACTTGTAGTGAAGTCCAACGGTCAAGTCAAAATGACCGCAGATGGTGTGTTCACTTGGTGCGGCAGGTGCTCCGTCCCCGCTGAGCCCTCTGTTTCCATCCTCACGGTGTGCCGATGTCGGACGGTGGGCCACTGCTGCTGCTCGCTGTATGTGCTTATGCCCAACCACACACACATTCTCACTGACTGATTAATTGGCGCTGCTTACTTTTGTTTTTGTGGCATATTAATTATAAATACAGTCCATCTGTTGCTCATTTTGTTCCTGTTTTTTTCGTCACTACAAATGCATCTGTAGCCAGTATCTCACTATCACTATCCTCATTCATATTTTAAGAAGCTAGAGATTATATTCAGCAACAAAATAAGCCTGAAAAGCTGCAAACAGAGCAGAAGTACAGAGAGTTGTTGCATAGAGATGATACACCATTTCATCTAGTTGCATTGGTGTGAACTGCAATTAATTGCATGTCTCAGCTTTGGTCTGAACTGGGCTTTAGTGTGTCAGGTAAAACATTCCCAATATTCCTAATATAGCGTACACTTTAGCTGATATTGATCGAGGCTAAAATCCATTTTGTACATTGCTGAGCCTCTGCTGGTAGATATGGTTTCTCAAAAACACTAGCAGAGCAGCACAATACATAAAATAAGCTCAGCAGAAACGTCAGACAGGTCAGACAATTGCGTTTAATTATGTTTCTTTAAACATCACATTTATGCTAAAAAAGACAGCAAAAGTTTGCCAAATTCAGATCTTATTACCAGTTGTCAACCTGAAAGTGTGTGAAATGTCACAGTGATTCGGTCTATATCTCCCTGAGCTGCTCTTTATTTACTCTGTACTGTAACTGTTACAGATTTGTGTTAAATGAAGGTGTCATTGGGTGTTTAAGGTTTTGCTTTTAAAAACTAATAATAGTGCAGAGAGTATTTTTACACAGACATTTTTGACGCTGCACTATTTTTATTCTTTTCAAAGCTGATTATTTAAATTTCTCCACTGAATAGCTTCCTTCTGTACATTTACATTTTTTCTGGCTGTCTTATCTCTGTTATTCGTCTTCTCTGCTTTCTCGCACTGTCCTTTCATACTCAGCACATCTGTAAAACCATTGCTGGGAAGGATATCTGAGGACATCTCATCCTTCCTGGCACAGTAAATCACTGTGCGTCTCCGACTATTAACCTCATTTATCTCTTTCTTTCTCCTCTAGGATCCTGCTGACAGTAGTGGTGATCTTCCGTATCCTGATCGTCGCCATTGTGGGTGAGACTGTGTACGAGGACGAGCAAACCATGTTCATTTGCAACACTCTGCAGCCAGGTTGCAACCAGGCCTGCTATGACAAGGCCTTCCCCATTTCCCACATTCGCTACTGGGTCTTCCAGATCATACTGGTGTGCACGCCCAGCCTCTGCTTCATCACCTACTCCGTCCACCAGTCAGCCAAGCAGAAAGACCGGCGCTACTCTTTTCTCTATCCCATAATGGAGAGGGACTACGGGGGAAGAGACGGGGCGCGGAAGCTCCGCAACATTAATGGAATTCTAGTGCAACATGGTGGTGATGGTGGAGGAGGGAAAGAAGAACCAGACTGCCTGGAGGTGAAGGAGATCCCCAACGCCCCGCGGGGCCTCACCCACGGGAAGAGCTCCAAGGTTCGCCGGCAAGAAGGGATCTCCCGCTTTTACATCATTCAGGTGGTGTTCAGAAACGCATTGGAGATTGGCTTTTTGGCGGGCCAATATTTCCTTTACGGCTTTAGTGTGCCTGGGATTTTCGAGTGTGACCGCTACCCATGTCTGAAGGAGGTGGAGTGCTACGTGTCCCGTCCCACAGAAAAAACGGTTTTCCTGGTGTTCATGTTTGCGGTGAGCGGCATCTGCGTGGTGCTCAACCTGGCCGAGCTCAACCATCTGGGCTGGCGCAAGATCAAGGCCGCCATCAGGGGCGTCCAGGCCCGCAGGAAGTCTATCTGTGAGATCAGGAAGAAGGACATGGCGCATCTGTCCCAGCCGCCCAACCTGGGACGCACGCAGTCCAGCGAATCAGCCTACGTCTGATGATGAAGAGAAGAAAAAAAAGAGGAGGTGTGGGGTGAATGTGCAAGAGCGAGGATGAATTAATTATGATTTTAATTTAATGAAGACGGAGTGGAGACGGCCCCTCCTCTGCGATGATGTGAAACAGAATGTAAAAAGACCAAACCTCCGGCTCTACGACTTTGAGAGTCGAGGAGGAGGAGGGGAAGAAGAAAATGAGAAAAAAAAGCATAGAGAGACGATAAAGGAGGACAAAAAGTTCAGTTCTGCAAATGAACACGTTTTGGTCTCATGGGGGAGATATTCCAACTGCCATTTTATACTTTTGTCTTTCTTTTTTAAACTAATTAACTTCTTCTCTGCCCCTCAATTCTTCTAAAGTGGGGAATTAAATCCTCAAGGGGCTGGAGAGGGAAGGACTAGAGATGAGACGATGAGGAGCAGGGAGAGGAGAGCAGATGAGAGGCTGTTTTGTATTCTTTGGGGATATTGGAAGATGACGGTGGCGTTTGATGCATCCCATGGTGCTTTACTTCTGGATTGTGTCAGCCTCAATGAAAAAGGGAGGACTAGTTTGGGGATGGGATCGGGAGGATGAGCAGCAACATCATTAAAAGAGGAGCGGAAGAACTGTCAAAGCCATAACGGACTCTAGAGAACGAAGGCGAGTTTGTAAAGGGAGGGAGAGTAGGTGGGAAATATCACACTCTGGGAAAAGCATATGATACACCCGAGGAGGGAGAGAAGAGAGTTTTTCTTTCACTTCCTCTCCTCGCCGGAGACTCGAGTTTGTCCGAAGCCAAGAGAGAAAGAGCTGCCTCTGATCAGTGTCAACCTCGCCTCCGTTGGAACATCGTCACAAGCCAAAACCAAGAGAAAAAGACTGACGATGTTTATGTTTTGTCTCTTGGCAAAAGATGATTTTAACACAAACACAGCGAGTACCATAAACACTTTTTTTTTCTTTCCTCCCCCCTATCTCTCGCTCTCTCTGCTCCGCGGTTGGCAGCTATATAGACCCCAGGGGCTTCTGATGACAGTAATGACTCTCACTGCTCTCCCTCTGCGTAAACTTTGGAGAGGAACTAATGAACAAATGGACAAACAGCGTGTAAACATCGAGTCTCTCCTAAAGCACAAACCAAACTTCCCTCCTTCCAGCATTCCAGTGTGCTGAGAGACAAAGGAGAGACAGAAAGAGAGGGGAGGAGAGAAAAGGGAACGGGAACTTGTAGAGTATAGGGAACAGATCACTTTATTACAACTTTAAACAAATTTTATAAAATATATCACCAGAGTTATGTTTTTCTTTTTCTTTTTTTTTTTTTGAGAAAGCGATGGTGCCATCCTTGAGATATTTAATTATTGTTGAAAAGTTATGTAGAGTATATCATGGTAATATTATTTATCCATTTAGAATATATCCAAATAGATTTATTTATCTTTGCGTGCGGGTTGGTCGGGACATCATGTTGCTGTTTTTTGTTTTTTTTTCAAATGTATAAACTGTCTGTCTTTTTTTTTTTCATTTTTTTGTTTAGTTTAAAGCATTTCTCACTGAAGGAACTGATTCATGGCATGTACGGGGGGTGGGGAGGGACAAGTTTGTGAGCTTCGTTTTTGAATTGAGGCTGTGCAGCTGACTTTTTTATTCGTAGAAACCTGCATTGCAATTGTTATTTAATTGCAGTCAAAGTGTAGAACGAAGCGTCTTCATGCATATTCTACAGAGAGCCTTGGGTTCCTTCGAAATCAGCTGCACAGCTTCAGACAATTAAGGCCTGCGAGCCATTTGAAAAAGGCATGTTTACATGATGCAATGTTTCTTGAATGATCAAGCTGTGTAGCCGATGAGTAGTAACTCGCTAGGGACAGTTGTGTTTTTTGAATCTCAGTGGTTTTCATTTTGCATTTCTTTTTCCTGACTGGATTTCAGCATGCATGCCTTGTAAGAGAAAAAGAACGACATGAAAGAAAAAAAAAATGATAAAGATGACAGAGAGTGTTGCACCTTGATTAATGCAGACGAGTGGGAGAGTGGCAGACTGAAGGAACTCGAGTTGGCAGCGCGAAGGCTGCTTTGTCGGACACACTCGGTACATAATTTAAAACGGGGAGCTCTCACACTGCAAGCTTGTGAAACCAGACATAGAGACAGTTCAGTGGACCTCATGTGGCGTCTTTGAAGGAAAAAGTTGTTATTTAACTGACATGAGCACACACCCACACACCTGTTCCTCACTGCGGTTCATGTTTGTTGATCCTGTTGCAGAGACTAAGATATTGGTGTTCTGGTAATCAGCTAACTAAGGAAAAATCTAACGCTGGTCTAAACATACTGTCGCAGATCAGTAGTCTGAGCTTTAGCCCTTCCACTGCAAACTAAATGGCCTTATAGCTCAACACTGCAGCAGCTTAACACTGCCACGTTTGGGGCTTTGACTCCTACAGGGGCCACCCGTGCACTACTGCCACTCACACGGCGTTTGTATGACTACTGTGGATAAACACATTAGCAGACATGTTATACCAAACTGCAGCTACAGTATATATTGTGCTACCTTTTCAACCTCTGCCACTAGATAGTAGCGTTAACTGTTGAAAATGTGAAGAAAACACCGTTGTAAGAATCTATGTGATTTAAAATTCTGTTGTATCCTCTTCCCTGCAACTTGCCTTATCTGCTTGTGCTTCGATTAGCGACTTCCTACATTATTAACAATGCCTTTGGAAAGCTCCCTGGTCAATATGCTAAGAATAGATACAAAAAAATTAGCTCACCCCAACAAAAATGCTAAATAAATTGCACCTGATTGCAAATGTATTTTTAATAGTTCAAGTGCAGCATTGCAGCTGTTCTGGAAATACCTTGACAGCACCACGAATACACTGGAGCAACTGTAACAGCTGACGTAGCAGAAGAAATCCCCCCCAATTTTCTGTTTCTCCATTCACTCCCACTGTCATAATCTCCATGATTCTTACAGGTGATTATCCCCAGATTTAGACTGAGGATCTCTGTGGGGCTCAATGGCATCGGCGCGGTCTACTGTACGCACTAGGAAGGACGAATACGCTGAAAGGGCACGCCAGAATGCCTAATAATAGAGGTTGAGTCATGGCTTCCCTCAGTTAGTGAGAGCTTGTGCTTCTAGCGGAGGCTTAAACGCTGACCTTGAGCTTAAAGGCCAAGCCAATGTCCTGTACTATATGCAGTCACTGCGAGCTGCAGCACTGATCTAATCTGCACAGAGCACAGGTCAATGCTGGTGTGAGGTCTATTTTTAGTGGCTTGTAGATACACACATGCTGAACATACATTCATTTTAGGAAAAACAACCACGTCTTGAACGTGAGAAGAACGGTGTGAGTTCCTCCTCTTGGATTCTGTTGTTATGTCTGGTTTCATTCAGGACGGAAACATACACACACAGCGTGAGGACGTCGAGGGCCATAAATGTGTCCTGGTCTTCTTCGGTTTACATTCATCCAGCGTTCATTAGTGACTCACGACTCCTGCAGTTAGACACTCAGTGGGTACACCACTGTCCAAAGTAAAAGCAGGCCCCAGTTCTTCCAACAGTCCACTACTCTCCACAGTCTACTTTTCTATTTGTCAATGTGAAATTAATTATGCAACTTTTTTTTTTCTCATTTGCTTCTCTTTTTGACTTGTGGGTTCATTTTGTTGTCTGTTGCTCTTTTTGTGCAGTGACATATCAAAAAAAACAAAGATGTTTTTTTTTTCTATGTAAAGGAACAAAAAGTTTTTCAATGTGTAAAACCAAGGGTAGAATGTCGAAATATAAGACTAGCAGAAAAATATGTTATATTTCCTCCCTTGCCAAAGTGATATGCAAAATTTCATTCATTTCAAAGATTTTTTATCTGCATGTGTAACAGCTAGACTAAGCATGTTTCTATGTTTTCTTCAGCAGAATCTTTAAAGAAAGACTTTTTTTTAGCTCCAATCTACGAAGCAAAGCTATTACATCTTGATGCCAAGTGTGTATATTAATTACCCAGTTCTTCAGACGGTACAGAGCCAGGCAGACAACTCAGTGATGTTAAAACTTCCTGTTAAAGTTTATCACTCTCAGTTTCAACTCCCAAAAGATTCTGAAAACCGCTCCATACAGTAAATCTTCTACTTTAAGAAATTTGCACATGAATATATACCTTTATAATCTGCTGTAGAAGATGATTATAAGCCAATCAGTCTACTGTAAAACACAGGGTACACAAGAATATAAGCATACAGGTTAAAGACTGGCACCATGAGATGCCAGACGCCAGAACATTCCAGGGTTTAGTCCCCAGCACAATGTGTAATTAACCTCCAATTTACAGCCTCTTTATGTGTTAAATATAATTAAGTCCTCAGTGAAACTCCTCATGGACACTTTGTTAGAGAACAGTACAGTGACACTCAGGAAAGACAACAATGCTGATCTTTTAAATCTTTTCTAGTAAAAACAAAAATGCTGTTTCTACATTAACACACAAGAACGCTCTCAGAGAAATGGTATCACGACATGTCAGCATACTTTCCATTGACCATCCTAACCTTGTACTGTAAAGCCCACCCAAGACAATTCTCTCAAAGCCTGATTATTTTACCTGTTGCTGCTAATGACTTCGGACTCTTAACCAAAAACATGAATTCAGATACATTCCCTTGTCTTGAGCACACATCTGCTGCCCCACATATCACAGGTCATGTAGCAAAGCAGGTCTCCTTAAAACTCAAGCTGTTAACTCTTGACTGTTACTAACCATGTCCGCAACAGCAGGTAATGAGATCATTTCCATTAAAACCCTTCACTGACCTTGTTCTGCAGATGAGTAGCAAACAATTTGATTCCTCAGGAATGCAGCAAGTAATTGAGCTGCATCATTCATTAACACAAAGCTACCACATTACTCTACTGCCAAAACGATGCTAGATTAACTTAGTAATTATGTAGCCAATCCTAAGGGCTGCTTGGAGGCCCTCGAGCAAGTTTTGGAAGCACCCCTCTTATACATTAAGGGCTTCGTACTTATTACAAACTAAAAAGCCATAGTTTAAAAAAAAGAAAAAAGATTTCCAACTTGACTTGGTGCATTACTTTGAAAGAAACGTGCACTCATGGGCCAAGATTAATCACATTTAAACGATTAAGTGATCGTTTTTGCATTCAAACTGAAAATTAGACGTTAAAATGAAAAGCTTTCTACTATGTTTAATCGAATGAGAAAAAAATGTAAGTTATAAAGCTCCTTTTATCCAGATGTTCAGCTTCAATTTTCATTTTAGAAATAAAATGCTCCCTCCTCCCCCTTCCCTCCTGCCCTGTCTGATACTGGTGCTGCCGCCGCACTGTAGAGGCTAGATTATAACCATTTCAGGGTTCAGAGAAGGACCTCTTAACCTCTCGCTAATCTGTCATGATATCAATCGTGATTACTTCGTCTAATTACACTGAGTGGCAGATACAGGCAGGGTGGGATTTAAACCACCATCCGGATTTGACCAAATACGCCCGTGCATCTCTCTCATCTCTCTCTCACCGGCTCTGCAGCCACCTCCTGCCAGCAGGTCGTGGAAGTGAGATTATGACCTGAGATAGCTTCAGTCTGTGTCTCTAAAATTCAATAATTTGCAGACTGTTGATTCATAGTTTTAATTGGAAAAGGGGCAAGACTATCTCCTCGTGATCTTAGACCAGGTCACTTATATGTCGACTGGGTGAGGAGCCAGATGTTACAATGAGAGGGGTGAATGGTGACGTGTCAGGGGAGCGGGGGAGCAACGTCAAGTTTAGCCAATATTTGGCATCCTATCTTATCATATTTAATACACAGTAAGAGATAATATTTAAGGGATCAGAAAAAGGGAAAATAGTTAAATATCTTAGCCCTAGAAACCTTTCGTTCTTAAGCTTAGCTTCTACTGTGACATCTGCACGGATGTAAAAGCATGGACTGAAAAACAGAAACGAAGAAACAGACACTTCAAACACACTCACGCTTTGTAACCTTCATCTGAAACTCTGTCGTTTTCCGACTGCAGATTTTATGGTGTACCTGACGGACCTTCGCTGAAGGTTCACTGTATATTTCTGACTGGTGTACTGTACGTAAAGACTGAATAAAACCTTGAATGTTACATCAAGCCTGGAGTGGCCTCGTGTCTGCTGATTTATGACCTGTGAGCGTGTGTGTTCATGCATTATGTGCATGTATTGTTTCTTGAACAATGTGATGTGTGTAAGAAAAGAAAACGTGAGTGGGAGGGTTTTTTGAGCACGTGGCAGTGATGGGATTTAGGAAATAAAAAAGCCCTCTGTGATGTGAGGGAAACTGAACAAAGGTGGCTGCAATTCATATTGATACAGTGCTATATATAGCTGCCTGAAAACAATATTTGCAGAGAGCTGCATGCAGCCCAGCTGGTTGGCGACATTTTTGAACCCAATAGGTGACACTGAAACCTTTCAGCAGGATTAAAACCTTTATACCATAGTACTGATGAGAGGAGACGAGGCATGCATGTGTGTGTGTGTGTGTGCGTGAGCACAGTCATATTTCCTCTTAAACTCCCCTCTCATTAAATGCACACTTTATGCGTTCTAACAAAATGCCGTATATGCACGCACACACCATATCACCAAATTATGGAGTGTCCATGTTGTGTGTGTGTGTGTGTGTGTGTGTGTGTGTGTGCTCGCGTGCATGTGAGTGTCCAACCCCCACCCACCTTCCTCAGCAAGGTCACATGGTGGCTACGCTGGACTGGGATTGAAGGCTTGTTGCCACGGCAATAAGCCAGCCGGTAATATCTCTAAGCACAGCCAGGATTAATCTGCCGACAGATGGCTGGCTGCTCAGCGTCACTTCCTGAAACACACACACACACACACACACACACACACACAGAGGATTCATATTCACCATCATCATCCTCATCATCATTGTCCTCTTATCCTTTAACATTAACACCACCTTCACTTCCCATGCATGCAATCATACACACACACACACACACACACATACAAAGAGCATAATTTCCCCCACGCCAGCACCATTATCGAAGCCATCCACCCTGGCCGCATCATCTACGGCATTATCATCCTAACTGCAGCAGCCTTCCTCATCACCATCATTACTCATCATCCTCATCATGACCATCCTCTTCCTCACCTGCCACCTACCACATATCTCCTTCCCCTCACCATCACATCCATTACCACCACTATCATCTGAAGCACCATGGTCATTACTGAAAAAACGCCTTCGCCCCACAGGGATCAATACGCAAGGCGGCTGTTAAATCACCCTGGGTGCCTTTACATTCAGCTCCCTGATTCATCAACGCAGCCTCATGATAATAGAAGCAGGACCTTAGTTCATGGTTCAGGGGGTGCGCACCTCATCCACACAGCGACTTCTTTATTTACTCACTGGGGAATTTCCACAAGCTTAGAAGTGAGAACATTGGAAATGAAATGCTGTGCACTTTTAACCTGAATCAGATTGTCGTCAGATCTAAGGTAGCATCCACTGTTGCATAAGTGTACTGTTTTTGTGATAACTGTGTGGATCTTTGTCCTAACAAGCTTCTGCTGAGGGTCATCAAGTTCATTCATAAAGCAGGTAGCTGATTTGTCCTGTCCTTTTCTACAGTACAATCTGTACAGTGTATGATGCAACAAAATGCAATAAGCATGAGCGGGGCTGTGCATTAGACACATGCAGAGGTACAGAGGTTCAAGTGCCCTCTTTTGCTGATGGAAGGAGACCTTGAGGCGAGATATTCTGTCAATTGTTCTTTATTATTAAAGACAACCTCCTGCTTTAAGCAATCAGTTGTGTTCTTCCCGCAAAAACATTCATGTACAATCTACTCCTTCTCCTCTATTGAATAAATCAATAATCCTTAATTATGCAAATACTGCGTGGTTCATTTCAAAGGTTTGACTCCTGGACACAAGATGTCTCCTACTTTACTGAGAATCAATTCTCAGTGTGTGCGCACTGGGTGTTTCGAGTTTACACATCACGCTTGTTAAATTTGTGTTAAATTCAGATTTAAGAAGAGCACAGAAAAAAAAAGTTCCCCCTTCAGCGAAAAGGCATCCAATGTAAAACTGCACATACATCGTTCTGCACAGCGAAACTCAAACAACCAAATGAACAAACTGCAAGCGAAGCACATTTGTGAGTGGAGGGAGACTTTAAGCAGGTGATTTACTCAGCAGTTATAATTGGTCTGCATGTTAGCCTGAAACTAAGACTGTTTCTTAATTAGTTCCCCTAATCAGTTAATGGCCTTAGAGCACACTGCATGCAGCTGTATTTCTGTCTGACGACGTGGTCAGCGTTTTGCATCTGTTAGGGCTTGTCACAAAAGTTATTGTCACAACTAAATTTGAACTAAAATTCATTAAAGGATGAGGTAAGTGTGACCACCCCTTCGTTCCAATAGGTGTGCCTGTTTTTCTGTCTGTTCTTTCAGCTACAGGATGCAGGTCAAGGCAGAGGGTCGCCATTAGTCTCATGAGCCACACCTGGGCCCTTGTGTGCTTCATGATATAAAAACTCATCACCTTCCAACACAATATCCCTCTTCCCTCACTGCACAGCTGTTGTTCTTTTGGTTTTTCTACAGACATTTCTACACACCCATACATGCAGATTTATTCCATTATCATTATTTTGTAAATGAATAAACTTTAAACTCTTTGTTGGAGCCTAAGAGCCAGGTTGTAACATAATCTATGCACTCCAGACAACTCTGAGCTCAAACCACTGTAAGAACAGACTGAAAAATGAGACGGGATACTATAACTGTGTGCGACAGATCCCAGTATCACAAATCAATTGATTTTAATTAAATTGAACTGATCATAGAATTTGCTTCTGGAGGCTAATAGTAAGCCAAGTTCAACTAATTCAAACTGTCTTGTCAATCTATATTATTAGCTTGGTGTAGCATCCAATTTTATACAATCAAGCTCTGCTGAATATAAAGCAGCACCAGTGGGAGCTTTCTTCTTCGGATGTTGCAACAGCTCAGTCGTCAGAATGAAATGTTGTACATTTCTGCAAACCAGGGATATGTTACATATTTAAGTTTCATATGCATGACATAGCTCACATTACCGGACTGTTCTCATGCACTGTTTGTATGTTTCCTATGAAAAGTAATGCACCAAAATTCGTACATGTACTACGCGATCATGAGCCAGTAATTTGTGTGAGACATATTTGGGAAGACTGCAATCACGTGACCGATGCACTGCAGTTAAGAAGGTAGCTGGAGTCTGGTGTTTGGAACTATGAGTCATTGTTACGTACATCAGTGCCATGTTTCTTTTCCTAAACCTAACCACAGTTACATTACTCACCTAAACCTAATCTTCATAATTTTATGTTAATTATATAACTTTACATTACGGACATAACATCATTCATGGGGCACTAAATTGTAGGGTATCATACAAACTGTTGCATGAGGATATGTTGAGCTGAGAAAGAAACAGCTGAGTATCAGACCACTCTTTGACAACAACAAAGCAGGTGTTTTTAACAACAGTTTGAGACATGTCTAACAGTGTTTATAGCGACCAAACAGGGTATCTTAGGCCAAAATATAATGTTTTCCTAATCCTAACCAAGTGCTTTTTGGGTCTAAACCTAACCACACGTTAACTACAATGCTCTCACAACATGAAATTGAGAACTGAAACGTAAACATTGTTACAGCGGTCATTTAGGACCCAAAAGCAGACACGGACAAAGCGGGTAGTTTGTAGAAGGTTAGGGAGATTTATTGAGGAACCGGGGGAAGGGATGAGGGGTGCTGATGGCGGCAGGGGACAGGCAGGCAGATGAGCTGGGTGAACGGATGGAGGAATGAGCTGGAGTGAAGTTGTAGATGGCAGATGCCGAGGGGAAGGCGCTGGAATCCTGGAGCACAGGAGAAACAATATCAGAAAACGGTTGCACAGGAAAAACACTTCTCAGGTAATATTGAGTGGCCAATATAGTACCATATAGCTGGCTGAACAATCTGGCGCTGAGTGGCTGCAAAGCTGGATTCTTAAGTAGGTTGCTGATGAGGTGATTGAGAGCAGGTGAAGAGTTTCACCAGGTGCCAGACGAGGTAGCCGCACCCACAACACACACACACCCACACACAGGAGGAGGAGACACAGGGAAAACAGGGGGAAACACAAGGGAAAAAACTGTAGTCCCAGCCTGGGCCATGACAAAAATATTTGCTACATATGAAACGTACAAATATAAAATATCCGTGGTTTGCAGAAATGTACAATGCCAACATTTATTCTGGCGAGTGACCTGGCTGCAAACAAAACTAGCCACAGCCTTCTGTAGCCACTGCAGAAGTCAAATCACCAAGCTTCCAGCAAGAGACTAGTTTTGCTGACACTTTCTGGTGGGACTGGACATTTAACCATAACCCCTATAGTCTGTTAAGATGTTTAAATGCTCCATATCTATGACTATATTGTGAAAAAGTTGTATTAATGATCAGATGATATTAGATACCTTTGAGTTCACACAGCAGCTGTTTACCACTGTAGCAGACTGACTGTTCACTGTAAAAAGATGCGATGACTGAAGCTTCATATTGTCTTCAGTGACAGACACCACAGAGAGACAACAGAAGCAGAGAGACACCTCAGCATGAGCTGAGATGCAACTGAAAGGAGCTGCTTTCAAATCAGCTGAATCACTATGACTGAAATATCTAGCAGCCACTTCCTACACACTTACTTAACTCCGATAAGTGTTTATGTCTGTTCTGTCTTTCATTTAAATGAGCGTACTTTCATTCTTTCCGCTGCCCCTCGAAGTGCTGCACATGATGTGACAAGGCTGTGGGCAAAGTAAGGAGGCAAGAAAGTCATTACCATAAACATGAACCCATATGTGATGCTGATAAAAACCGCACAAGCAAGGAGGGAGGAGGTGATGAGAATCAAGGAGTAAACAAAAACTGAGTAGAGCAAAGAGGGGGATTGGTGGAGAGTTGGTTTGATGCTGAGCGGAGAGGAAGCAAAGAGAGAAGGAGGCAGAGAAGCCATTCTGTTAGTGGTAGAAACACGGGGGGAATGAGAGTAGGGAAGAGGGCTTGAGGAAGAGAGAGACAAGAATGGCCTCGAGCAATGTTTAGCTTTGAAGGGGGATAGAGGGAGAGATGCAAGGACCAGGGATAAAGCCTCGAGGCAAGTGAAGAGTAAGGAGAAGGAAAGAAGGAAAGTGGATGAATGGAAAATGAGGAAGTGTAGCAAAGAGAAAAAATTCAAATGTAAGAATGGAGATGCCAAAAAACACAATGTGTGCTGAGGAAAATGAAGCATGGGGGAGAATAATGGGGTGATGGGGAGAGAAACGGAGAGGTTTAAGAGGGCTGCTGCAGTAAGAGAACATGGGAACATGCTGGCTGTTCTGCCTGGCTGCATCTGCTCTGTCTTCAGGGAGAGCAGCTGAGGAGGAGGAGAGGAACAGGGTGAGGAAGAGGGGGAGGATCAGGAGGAAGGGGGTTGCTTAAGGATTGAATACAGAGCAGATACGGAAAGAGAAAGAGGTTAGGGAGAGGAAGACATTTGAGGGGTTGAAGGCAAGAGAGGCGGGGAGCGAGAGGTGAGGAAATACTTCATCGAGGATGATGAACTGGCTGTCAAGTTGTTAAAATAAAAGTGGTCCTCTGAGAGGTAAAAGGGGAGAGCAGAGAGAGACAAATGGACAAAGACTCGGGGGGAAAGAAGCACTAGTGGACCTAAAATGGAAAGACAGAGGAATAAGACTAAGTGGAAAAAGTAAAAAAGCCAATAAAGAATGAAATGGGAGCAGAGATGCAGGAGGCGCTTCAAGAGAGAGGAGTAGGACAACGAAAAGACAAAATAAGATGGACAGCGAGTCACGAGAGGAGAACAACAGAGAGAGAGAGAAGACGCAGAAAAATAAGGAGAAGAGAGGGAATCGTGTCAGAGTGATTGTGTGAGACGGCGAGGCAGTAGCTCTGGGCAGGGTGAGAGGAAGTGATGCGTACGCTAACAGGAAGGAGCAGATCTCGGCAGCACGCGCCAATCAAACACCAGTCCTCCCAGGCGCCCTCCTTGACCGCCAGCACAGACACACATTCATTACCAGCATGAACACACACATGCACGCAGACATTATGAAGCAATGAGGGGGATCCTGGAACCACTTTGCTGGTACACACTTGAACAGACATCTACACACACACACACATAAAATAGAGGATTGGCAGGAGCGTCGTGTAACCTCACATGATGGGTTCACACACACACGCACACACACACACACACACACTCACACACACAAACAGGTCAGTTGGCAGGCCCTTAGTGGCATGACACGGTGTCCAGGCGATGTCTGGCCAGCTCCTCGAGCACCACAGAGTCACAGTCCCTGTCACTTCACACACGCAATCCGTATAATATATAGCTGTTAAGTGGGTTGTGCATCAGTAAAGACTTTTAAGTAAAGTGGTAAGTAAAGTCAAACTGCTAACAGATACTATGTATGTAAAGTATTGTGGTTAGACATGTTACAGCATTTATTGTTTTAATATTATATGTTTTTAAATTGTTCACTTAAAGGGAAACGGCACCTGTCATGGTGGTATGATACGCTGTTGGTTGTCCATACGGCACCTCTCACAGCAATATGAGACGCAGACAGGTGGTATCAGTTAATAAAGCAGCCAGGCGGCACCTGTCACAGCTGTATGATACGCCGCTGGACAGTGTTCGTTTGAAACACTGCTGATGATGACGTAATATAAGGACGTGGAAAGTCCCTATAGGGTGGGCAGGAGGGGCGGTAGATGTGTCCAACAAACCCTGCACTTTCAGTCAGGAGGCCAGTGATTGCCAAACCACGATGTTTTTTCTAAACCCAACCACATGCTTGTGTTGCACAGTGTAAATTGATGCGCCGTCCTGAAACCTCAACAACAAACCCAGGAAGATAGCTAGCGTGTAATATGTAGACTGAAAGGGCACTGACCAAGTGGTGATATGTGATGAGCTGGGATGAAAACAGGTTTTTTATCGTAACAATGTGGGTAGTATATGTGTAAATGAACTTTAAACTTCCCTACATTTCACCAGCGCCAAAATCACCCTACTCATCTCCCAGCTTAAATCTGCGGGATGATGCATTTTTCGCTGGCTCTGCCACCCCACCCTCGAGACACAGTCGGCCCTCATCCCCACTAGTTCTTTGATGTTGGTTTGGAGTGTCTGGGCCTTAAGCCCCTCCTACAGACTTTGTCAATACACATTAGCCCTTTTTAGATAGGAATTGTGCAAATTCGCAGGAAAGCCCAATCAGTCTTTTTTCAGCATTGGCAGTATAAAAACAAAATTGGGGAGTCCAGCAAAATGCCCCCTGCCTACTTTTGTTCATACAGAATGCGCCTTTTTCGGGGCAATGGGGGGCGTGAGCAAGTAACAAAATGTGTAGCTCAGCGTGTGATGTAAACAGTGACGTGGGAGGGAAGCCGTGGCTGGTCAGTCCTTCGGCGATTCTCTCGTAAGTCGGCCTGTCCTTCACCGTTCCCGTCATCTGATGGTTAATGGCCTCTTCGTTGTGAGGGCAAGGAGGGCGCGCAATTCTTTGTCTCCCCAGTTGCTCATCTTTACAGTGTCTGTCAGGTTTGCATTTCCCTCTTGCTACTATCTGCTTGCTAATTCCTGCTGTCAGCTGTTTCCTGTTTATCCACCGCCAGTGGGTCGCACGTGCAGCGTCATCAAGAGCTCCTCCCACAAGTCTTCAACAGCCCCTCCCGTTGCGGAAGGCCGCCTCGGTCTGTTTAAACTAAAAAGGTTCCGCCAATATGTCTACCCTACGAGGCGGAAAATTGGGCATCTCGGATCAACTCGCCAATCCGGCTCTGTGTGTCTAAACGCTCGCAGCTTGCCGGCAAAATGGCCCAACATCCACCGAAAATCATGCAGTGTAAAAGGGGCTTTTGTCAATAGACAACGTCATGCATGTGCGAAAAGGTCTGCCATCTTAAACAGTTAACCAAACCACCAACTCAATGGCAATTTGTGAGAAAACGCAAAAATGCAAAACGATGACTTTTGACTGCTTTATCACTACTACCAGTGAAGGCTTGTTGAATCTGTGTTAAAATAAGGTCAATCCAACAACTAACCACGTAATCAGATTTAAAAGTCACACATCCTAATGAACTTTATTTCTAAAAAATACAAGTAATGTCATTTTTCCTCATGGTGAATGTGGCCAGAGGTTTGTAGGGTCAGCTCTACCTGCTGTTGTGAAATTTATTTTATTTTTTCAGCTCTGGTCTGCAGCCTCTGATTCCCTGCAGCATTACACACTATTAGAAGAACAACTTACTTTCTTACTAAAACAACTGCAGGTTTCACTGACTGACCTGACTTACCAGTGTTTTATCAAATTTACGTCAGTGATGGAGGAGGAAACAAGACAACTCAGAAAAAAACACATTTAAGTATTTATTTGTACCAGATCTTCTCTAGGTGGGTGGCCATCTGCTGCGACCGGCTGGGATCAGAGAGAATGAAGGAGACATAATCATTTTTAATTCAATAATGCATGCGCGACTCACATCTATGGTTGAAACTCACATTGTGAGATGTGGTTTGTCCAAGTGGTGTATGGTGCAGTAGGTAGCTGTCCAAAATGGCGGACCTTTTTGCACATGTGTGACTCTCATTCTGTATTGACACAATTCATACTGTAACCTGTACAAGTAACCTCGTTGTCACTGCTTGATCTGCACCACTATTTCTGAGTGAATCATTATACACTGATAGTCTCTCCGGGGTAAATTATCAGCTAACTAAAACTATGTGTGTCACTATAGACTTTCAGTCAAACCCATATTATGTTGCTGGAAACTGAGGTGCACAAGTTAAATGTTCCGTTATTTTTAATGGTGTATATATGATACATTTTGCAGCCTGGCAGTTCTAAGCATAAGTACAGTTCTGTCATCACTTTTTCCACATTCACTATTTGAATCTGTGGTTTAGAAATAAAGATAAATATTACTGTAAGACACAGACCAACACCACAGCATCTGACAGGCTAACAAAGGCATACACACTATATTTTATAACATGTATACATAAAAATGTTATGTATACAATGAGATCCTGTCATGCACAGGAACACGTGCACAGCAGTTGCTAACAGTTTATTTACAGAAGATGTAAGAGCAAAGACTTGGTTGGACACCAGAGAATAAACCAAAGGAAGTTTATGCTGGCAGCGACAAAATTTAATCATTTGCAGTGAAATAATGAGAAATTCCTCATGCACAAACAGTCTTAAAGATCAGTCAGTGACACGCAACCTGTTCATCATGGACCAGGAACCTAAATGTAAACAGAACAACGTGCCAGGACCCATGACACTCTTTAAACAATGTATAAGCCACCGGAGATACAGCACCTTCTGTTGTCACATGAGATGCCTCGTGACTGTATTATTTGATCTTTTCATTCACATTTATTGGTTTGATTTTTTTAATATGTATATGGGCTTTAAAAGTGTATCAAAACATTACCAATGCACATGAAAGTGTTTGTTTTTTGCTTGCTTATCATATTAAATCCTCTTACGTGACCTTCATGGTGTTATATAGGCTTCAAATGGCAGGTTGTGATGCATTGCACAAATATGGCATATTCAACCTGACATGCCCTTTAAAGCAGCCCGACTCTAAATGTCTCCAGCAGGCACTTACACTGCATACTGTTTAAGTCATGAATATGAATAAAGCCTGTGATTTATGACCTCTTTTTCTAATGTTATTACTGTTATCACTGGTTATCATGTGTCTTCTGTGCAGTCCTGTTTAAGTCTTCAAACTACTACGTCTTAAGAAAGTGTCTCAGTGAATTATTGACCGTTTCTGAGCGAGTCTGTGTATTCATGGTGATGTCATTGCAATGTAGGCTCCCTGTTGTGACCTACACACAATGGACCTCATTGATAAAATGTTCCAACTCGTGCTTACAATCTAAATCCATCCCAAAGTTATGATTTAATATAAAAAGAAATATTTAATGTGATTGAAAGCACAGAGCTAACTTAAATTAGAGCTGTGTTTTCCAAATTAAGAAAAGGCCTTTTAATAGACTTTTGCAGTGCCTTTGATGTCTATTCTCCCCACACTGTTAACAGAGGAGCCTTTGTATTTCCAAAGAGCTGACATGCTGTAATCTTGTTCTGCTATGTTTAGGATTTCCAAATTTAGTCACCTATCAAAAGCTAAAAGCAAATTCAAGCCTTGCCCGAGGTACTGCGCTGCACGTCTGCAACTGATATCTTATTTCTTTTGTCATCACAGTTGTTGAAATGATTGCACGATAAAATCCAGGATAAAGTCAAAAAGCCTGTTTTATAAATGAGGCCCCAGTGTTTCCTTACATAATGCCCAGGAACAGAGGGACGGTGGACATTAGACAGAAGCTTTTTACAGGACCGCTGGACTTTGTCTGCTAAGTGCTTTCAGAGGGTGACTTACACCGACAAGCGCACATATACAAGCGTACACACAGACATATGTATCTGTACACAACTACACATGCATGCACCCATCCCTGTTCCCATTGAACTTACCCTCCTCCACCCCCGGCCCCCCTCCTCCTCCACACATACACAAACCACAGAGATACACCATCCATCTACATGACACACTCTCCTTATATAATCCTCACCACTAGAGATCATTACAGAGGCTTTAAAGCTCCAATCCGTCACTTTAACAGCATCTCGAGCCCCTGACACTTTGTTTAGGGTAAGCTGAGGGATGTGGCACTGGCAAAAAAATCTTGGAAGCCGGTGCTACGTACGGTGCCAGAAAAGTTGCTCTCATGACGTTACTCATGCAGCACAGTTTAATACATCACAGTACAGAGAATGAACAAAGAGACAAAAACCTGAAGTGTAATCCTTCAATGCTGGACTTTTTAAATACTGTTTACCATCAGGTCAGTCAGGGTAAAGCCCAGTTCAGACGAGATGAAACCACTCTAGAGCGCTGCATAGACAAGTTGCAATGGTGTGAACTGGCCAGTCTGAGCTCGACTCAAGATGGTGTCAACTCAGCTGGTCCAATCACCGGCAGCTGGTTTTACAATGTAAAGCACGTCACCTGTTTCAACAGCCAACTGGCTTGTAGTGAAGTCCATTGGTCAAGTCAAAATAACTGCAGATGGCTTGTTTGCTTGCTGTGGGAGGTGCTCCGTCCCCAATGAGCCCTGTTTTTGTCCTCATGGTGTGCCAGTGTTGGACAGTGGGTCGCTGCTGCTGCTCACTGAATGTGCTTATGTCCCCACACATATACATTCTCACTGACTGATTAATTAGTGCTGGTTATTTACATTAATGTGGCATATTTATTATGAATACAGTCCATCTGATGCTCGTTTTATTTCTGTTTTTTGTGTTCATCACTACTACAAATGCAGTTGTAGCCAGTATCTCACTATCATTATCCTCATTCATATTTTAAGGAGCTACAAATTATATTCAGCTACACAACAAGCCTGAAAAGCTGCAAATCAGAACAGAAGTACAGAGAGTTGTTGCATAGAGATGATACACCATCTCATCTAGTTGCATTGGTGTGAACCGGCAGGTTTTTAACTCAACTCATCTCACTGCGAATCTTTGGTCTGAACTGAGCTTAAGGGTGACTGTGTGGCATTTATTGCCTACATACATGTAGATAGGAGAGCTGACAGGACATAAGGGGAGAGAGAAAGGGGCAGTGGTGGAAGACGTACACAAATCCTTGACTGAAGTAAAAGTACTAATATGAAAATGTAAAAATACTCCATTGCAAGGAAAACCTCATATTTAAGTAAGTACTTAAGTACAGAAGTATTATCAGCAAAATATAGGCTACTTGAAGTATCAAAAATAAAAGTACTCGTTCTGCAATACGAATGATAGCCATGACTGGAGGCACTCTGTTTTTGGGTTGTCTGCCCTTCCGCACTACCATGCCATTCTTGTGAACATGGTATCTCAAGACATGAACGCGATATCTCAAGAACTCTTCGAGGGAATTTCTTCAACATCCACTTGGACCTAGCAATGAACTGATTAGATTTTGGTGGTCATAGGTCAAAGGTCAGGGTCACTGTGACCTCTTCTGTCTCATTCGTGTGAGTGTAATACCTCAAGAACAGCTTGAGGGATTTTTTTTTTTTTTTCAAATTTGGCACAAATGTTCTCTTGGACTTAACAATGAACTGATTAGACATTTGAAGATTGAAATGTCGAGGTCAGTGCGACCTTGTGTCCATCTTGTTCTCGTGAACGCAATGTCTCATGAACACCTTGAGGAAGTTTGGCACAAACGTCAGCTTGGACTTAAGAATGAACTGACTAGAATTTAGTGGTTGAAGGTCAAGGATCAAGGTCAGTGTGACAAGAATTCATACGCTAATTATGGGAAAATTGTACACAAATGTCAAATAGGATATAGGATGTGATGATATTTTGTATCCAGAAGGTCAAAGGTCAACATCCATTTAACATTACTTTGGCCATTACAGGCCATTTCTCAACGTCATAACTGAGTAGGGGTGACTTTTGGTGGGATACTGAATTGGTGACCCTATCTTGGGTGTCCACCTTTAAACTGTGCAGACTGTATAGATCTTCTGTGCTGCTGGGTGAAGATGTGTGTGAGGCATCTGTGTTTTCACAGACATGGAGGTGAACTGTATGTGCAACTTGAGTGGTTCAGGGAGGTACACAACCATGAGGTGGTAATTCTAAAAAAATGTTTGTTGGTGGTTATGTTTGTCTCTTGAATGAAATGTTTTTTCCTGTACATAGGGACAGTATCTGTCACTTCCCCTCTCTGTGATTTCACAGATAGTCTGTCGGCATCAGCAGTTAGTCATCTGACTTTGGATGTAGCTATGAGCAAAAGCACTATCAATAATTCTTTCCCTCCAGGGCAATGGAAGTAAGATAGGCAGACGGATGGACAGATGAGTCAGCCACTTCTGAAACAGGAAAAAGCTGAATGTCAGGAATAACTGGGAGCACTACTGTATTAATGAGATTTGTGTGTGGCTGACCTGAACTCGGAGACAAAGGTGAGTTCAGGTAGATTAGACAGGCAACACTCAATCTGTCAGTGTACAGTCCAAACCCTCACTGCACATTCATACATATTCATTTCCAAATGTTTGTTCTAACATTAGGACGAAGTTAGTGCCACTGGAATAAAAGGACACTGTACACACTGAAAACATTGTATCGCTTCCAATCCCAGTAGATATGTTATAAATATGTATATAACATGTAACAGATATAGGAATATAATTGACTTTCACAGTGCAGCCTGCTCCAGCATATGCTGCCCTTCCAGCCTCCACTGAATTACTGGGACACTCCACAGGCCATCAGCAAGGACAATGCAGCGCCACAGTCTGACTGTACTGTCAGTCACAAGTGTACACCTTTAGCCTGCATCTGCTCATCCAGCAGATGGTGTGTGTGCAAGGTCAAAGGGCTGAAGATGTGGTTCTTTATGCATGGGTGCATACACGAACATGTGCTGTCATCTGTCCGTCTGTGTGAATGTGTGCTACCATTGCAGCGTGGTTATAATAAAGTTTTATCATGTATAATTTACACATTTACATTTAAATCCAAACATCATATTTCCCTTCCTCATGCATTATTAATAGAAGTGATGTTTGTAGGATTCAGTCGGGTTCATTTTGAAGTCACTGTGTATGGTGAGTGCACTCTTGTTTGACACCAGAATATATACAAACAGATTCGAGAGGCAGAGTAAATCACGTGTGGGGTGAGCAGGCAGACCAAACTCTCGTGGCTTACGTTCTTTTGACTGTTTAGACTGTACGGATGCTGAGTATGCAAGCATGGGGGAAAAAATGAAGATCTGACAACATTAAAGCTGCAATATTCAGCTCTTTATTGACGCTTTAAAGAAGAATAGATAAATATGATGTGTGGTCCAGTATCAGCCTGTTGCTGTTTGTAATGCTGTGCATGTACGTGCTGGATGAATTGCAGGTCTCAGTGATGTCAAGGTAAATGACTGTGTACCATTTGCTGCGGCTGTGTCTATAGTGGTGAGCTGGGCTGTCAAGATAATGTAAGCAGCGGTGGCCATGAAGGGAAAAAACTGTACCAAAAGGTGAGTGAAAAACAGGGAAAGAGACCCCACTGTTCCTTCTATAATACAAGACTTGATGTAGGAAATTATGACATAACCTATGCATATTCTTACTAAACCATTTCACCCATCGCACGGTCAGAGAAAATGGGCTTGCTTTGAGAAAAAGCAATTTCCCCTGCTATGTAAATAAACATCCCACCAAAATGCATTTAGAGGAATCAAACATCATTCTGAGTGGGGAAGTGTGATTTCCCCTTTCTTTTCTTTCTCTTTACACACACTAAGTCACAATGCACAGCTGTCTGAAGGGCTACCATTAAAGAAGGCTGAGTGTTTTTTAGCTCTTAGATAACTCTATTTACTCCACTTACTCTTTAAAGTCTGTATTAAAGTGACATATTCCATCCTTAAAATTGAGGAGTGATTTTAAAAGACGATAAAAGGAAATTTAAAGGAAAAAATAGCACAAAATACAAACCAGTCTGCACATATGTAACATTTAACTCAACTTACCATTTACAGTTTTTACAGGAAGGATGGTCGTTGGAGATGAGACGAGAAAGAAGAAGAGGAGATGAGCAAGGGGAACAGAGGCTAGTTATACTACCTACATGTAATCTCTATGAACAGATATGTGTAGACAACAGGTCAAGATTTTAGCATTGGAAGCGTTCTGGTTTCTGTTTGCAGTCTGATTACTGTTGACTGATCATGTTTGAGCGTCAGATAAGCAGTCTGTGTAGAGAACAAAAGAGGTGGAGCAAAACAGCAACCTCTGGGGCTGCAGTTCTTTGAATCGGCACTTGAGGCTGGCTCCAGAAGCAACACATTCTCACTCGTCACTTATCGGCATATGGTCATGGACTTTCCACATCCAGATACGACCTGCAAGGTATCCTGGGTGCGTTGGTTGTTGATGTTCTGGGGTGGCATGTCAAGTTCTTCCGATTTTGATGTCGCAGAGGATCTTGAGAGCCACCTTGGGTCGGAGGTGAGTTGGCATATAGACTGCCCTCATGTGTGAACAACCCTCCGAGCCAGTCGCCCCCTTGTCTGTGACTAGGACTGGATATCTGGCATGCTAGAAAACTGGAAGGGTGTGACACGACTGACAAAGCATCAGCCAATAAGAGGCAGGATACGTCCCATGTCAGCACGCAGGAGGATAGAATAAATGTGAGGAGGACAAGCCGGCAAGCAACAACAATAGCAGCGTCCACAGGAGCACGAAGTGCGCGTTGTGTTTGGACCCAGGCTGTGGAGGCAGATCTTATTCATTTATTTTTACTTCCACCCAATTTAAATAACCCACCTGAAGCCAGATAGCTCAGGGTCAAGGACAGACGTTCTCTAGGAGATATGGCAAGCCTAAATCTGGTGTCTTTCCTTGCAATGTATGGCTCTACCAGTCCCAGCAAGAAATCAGAGTCCTCTGCTGTCATCTGTAGCATTTCCCGAAAACCCATTGGATCATTCAGCTATGAAAGGTACAATAACCTCGGTCAGAATACATGCATGGTCTACAGTACGATGAAAACTAATAGGCTAGCGGCACAGTGGCAACCGGGTTTCATTCATAACTCACCTCCAACTCTCTCTGCAGAGTTGACAACCCGCGCAATCTGCGTGTAGCAACCCATTCCTCTACCCAAATCCCAGTTGTGTAATGTGAACAAGGCTTAACTTTCATTCTTGTCCCGCCAGGTTTCCCCCTGATGCTACCGACCAGACGTGTATAATGCCAATATAATGCTTTCTTCCTCTGTGTCTGACGCCGCAAGTCGCTGCTCAAGCCTTGGATTTCGATGACTTCAGAGTGAGATCAAGTTGCCAGAAGTGAGTCAGTCCTCATAGACCACCATGTTAAAATGCCGCATTTACTTTACAGCAGAAATAAACATGATTACAGCTTGGTACAGAAAGGTGTCATCATCTATCTTAACAAGGCTTGAGGTAAGCATATTTAAGTGAAAGGCTGTGTGCGAGGCGTCGCTGTCTGTGAGTCAGATCCACCCATCACTCCTCCAAATCTCCAACGTCCAAAATGCCAAACTGGAGACTTCAAAACAGCAGTCGACAAACCAGTGGGTGACATCACAGTAGCTACGTCTATTATTCATACAGGCAGAATATAGTGGCCGAAATGCAACCTTGGAACCCATCAGCAATTATCTGACGACCATTCAGCTTTTTTAAATTTTAAACTCTAAATCTTCATTCATATGCAGATACCCGTATATAACAGAAAGGGAAAAAAGGGAACAGAAAGCCTTTGCCAGGATATCCATTTGCACCAGACATCCCAAAATAATCATCCCTGTTGCCCCCAAAGGCAACCAATGGGTTCCGATATTGCACCGAAAGTTGACCGAACATTGCTCGATATGCTCTGTAGAAATATGAGGTTTTTGTTTAGCATCTTGCAAAAGAAGAGCACACAAGGGGACAAGATGAGATAGGAGGGGAGAAAGGGATGATGAGGAGGGAGTGGCAAGGAAGGGGAATGATGCAATTATGCATTCAAGAGGTGGATCAACTTTGACCTTCATAAGACCAATGACCCGAGTAGGAATCGATTATTTTTTCAATAATGAATTTAACCTCAGAAAACATAACCTCTTATAACATACAGTACAGATGTGGTGCTTTTTTTCTAGTGTGTGAATGAATGTCAGAAAGAACTTTGCTTGCCATAAAATGACCAAAAACAGGTGGTTGAATTCAGCGGAGAAATAAAAAACAATTTAAAATAGGGCACAGAAATAACGCAACCTTTAAAAACTGACAGAACAAGAAGGACAGACAGAGGTGACGGGAGATGAAGTACAGTAGAGGAAGACGAGAAAGATGAGTAGAAAGGCTGATGACTGCAATACACGCTACTTCCATTCTGTTGCCCGACTCGCGTGACACGAAAATCACGGCTGAGCACATAATAAGTACGAGCCTCGTTAATTAGCTTTCAACCTCTGTGCTTCAACATGATAAAGTAGGCTCTGATGGTATGCATGGATGGAGTGTGCGAGCTGTGGAATGAAGAGACGCAGCGCTGTAGAGAGGAAAGAAAAGAGGCAGAGAAGCTTATGTGTGATTCTGAATTTGCAAGCAGTGGTCGTTTTTTGTGTTTGTGCTCAGAGTACAATTTCCAATAAATCCCACTTCAGTGACATGAACACATGAGGCAGTGAGTGATGGAGACGAGGGTGAAGCAGATGAGGAGGGTTGAGCTGCATGGATGGATGGGTGCACGGTTGGGTGAAGGGTGAAAGAGGAAATTAAAGGGACATTATGGGTATGTCAGAGGGAATAAATGAGCAGAGGAAGAGGAGGAAAGGACAATGATAAAGCTGAGGGAGGGGTGTGAAGGACGAAGACTGTCAGATAGATAAGGATATTGGAAAATGGGAGAGGACAGAGAGTGAGTGCCACAGATGAGGACTGACTTTGTTTACGCTGCTATCTGTTTGCATGCGGCCAATCATACCTCACGACCATCATTAGGAGCGATGTTGTGGTGCAGAGTTGTTTTTATGTCACAGTGTATGAGATCTAAAATACATTAATTTGACGTATTATGTTTTGTGTGGAGTTCAGCCAGCAGTCACACGAAGAATCAGTGAATCATAAAATGATATATAATACTTCTTGAAGAGTAAAAATAACAAATTGCTCTCCTCTTGGCTAACGCTTCCCCGTCCTCCCTGCATCCTGTCGCTCTGCATTTACCGAACACAGACACACACAGCCGTTTTGCTTTGCTTCACCACACATTCAAATACACTTATTGATCATCTGATGGATTACAAATCCCCTTCAGTGTCAAAGCTGTCTGGATTTTAGGCCAGACGCAGTTTTTTTTTTTTTTTTGAGTGACTGACAACGAGATTGAGACTAAGAGTTTCCCCAGCATAGACTATTTTAAGCCCCAACAGACACTCTACCCCCGGGGTAGAACTGACAGCTGGGTTTCCATATACAGTCAATGGTGTGTCTCAAATCACTTCCAAGCTCAGACATTAGTGAATCACTTTGGTGAACTGGATTTTGGGAGGTAATTCTGCATTCAAGCAAGATTCAAAGACATTGCTGGCCTTGCAGACAGATACATGGAGATTTGGCCTAAATTGACTGTTGTTTTAAATCAGGTTTCATATATGCAGTGAGTGCTTCTCCTTCTATAACATCACTGAACTCATGATGGACAGGTAAATTTGTCAACAAGGATAAAAAAAATCAATGCAGCAGAGCCAGAAATAACATTTTTAAATTCAGTGCATTATTTTACCTTTTCAAAAAAGATGCATTCATTACCCACATCCCAAACCAGATTTGGGTGTGTTGTTAGGAACGACAAATAGAGTGCTGAAGAAATAAGTCCTAAAACATGGAAATGAGTCTGCATTTTTGCACTTCCAGTCTCTTGTCTCGAAGTCAATGAGTTTTTGGTTCGACGTCTGAAATAAGGTCTTTGGTTACACAAGTTTACGATATTGTCATGTTTTGTTCTACAACATAAATTACGTCAGTAAATATCCCACACCTTAATTTTGAAGCTTTACAGCCTCATAGTGGCAACGTCAAAGTCATGAGTCTGTGGTGTAGTTTGTTTATAGCCTAATGTGAGCTTTCTATCTCTGTTTCCTGTGTGATGTGTCAGCCAAATGTTTGCTAACACTTTACAAGGTGATATTACTATGTCAGTGTTGTGTTTACAGTTCAATGAATTAATGTAAGTCACATGTAAACTAGGGCTGCAACTAACAATTATTTTCATTGTTGACTAACCTGAGAATTATTTCTTCGATTAGTCGACTAATCATTTTATCGAAAAATGTGTTAAAATGTTGAAAAATGTCAGTCTGTCTCTCCCAAACCTCAAAATTATGCCTTGTTTCGTACTCATGCCAAATTATTTCAACATAAGAAGCTGCAATAAGAGTATTTTGGGGCACTTTTATAGTACTTTTCTATGAAAAATGACTCAAACTGATTAGTCGACTACTAAAATAGTCACCGATTATTTTAATAGTCGATTAGTCATCAATTAGTCGTTGCTGCCCTAATGTAAACAACGAGTATATAGCTTATTTTTAATTAACTGTATGTGTTGTTAAGATTTTATTTACCTGTATTGTTACTGCCAGAGTTGGGGTCTTTGTATTCATGTTGCCACCACCAAGCTGTCACAGCTCAAGTTTCTTAGGTTGTTTTTTATTCCAGTCATTCATGTTGTTTCCTATTTTTTTTTGACTCTCACGTCTCTTCTCGTTTCGGATCACCTCACTTCCTGCCCCTGTGTGTTTTCCCTCCCGTTTTGATGACCTCACCTGTGTCTGATTGTCTGCCCCGCCCTGATTAGCCTCACCTGTGTCTCATTATCCTTCCCCTCACCAGAGTATTAAGTGTGTGTCTTGTTTTCTCTCAGTGCCAGTTTATCTTAGCTCATTGTGTGTCTAGTGCTCCAGTGTCCTTTTCTTGGTTGTTGGATTTAGCCTGTTGATTGACTCTGCTTCATCCCCATTGGATTTGTTGGCCTTAAAGGGAAATTTCGGTTTATTTCAACCCATGTCCTATTGTCCTAAATTTGTTTCAAGTCACTAGTGACATAGAAATGATAGTTAGCATGTTAGCCGTTAGCCTAGATGCAGCTGTAGCGTCAGACCTGTTAAAACGTAATTGAACCGGCATCCGTTCAAGTGCAAAGTTTGTCCACTAAACAAGCTTTTTCTCCACAAAGACCGCCTCATATCGTTAGGATAAATGTCAGAGAACATATAGAAAACGACATGTAAATGTGTTGTCTTACCTTACCGGTGTGGTGCCACGTTTGTTGTTTACCATTTAGCTAAGGCTGCAACCGGTCCCATTCCTTGCAACAGAGGTATTCCTCTTCTGTGGGCATTAGGGTACAGCATACACAGGTAACGTTACACCACCAATCTCCAGAGCTAAAGCTTTCCAGCAGCCATTCCTCCTCTGTCGTCCTCTAACGTTACCTGTTGTGCCTCTCTCTCTCCTCCTCCTTTCTTCAATTTCACAAAGCTCTTCGTCAGTGTATTCTGGCTCAAATAAATAAGGGCGGCCATAAAACTCTGCAAAATCAAATTCCTCCTCCACAAAGTCGAAGTCTGGCAAAAAGTCAGCCATTATTCTATAAATCTTTCATAAAATAAATGAATGAACCTTTCAGGCTACCGTCTGGTTCTGCCTTGCAGCTGCTGCGGCTTGTTCTCGCGAGATTTCAGGCACGGTATGAGATTGCTGCTTGTTCTCGCAATATTTCGGCTGCGCTTTGGGAAGCAGAGGTAAATGGTAAACACATGGTAAGGTAAGACAACAACTCTGAAGACCACCTAAATGTGGAATGTTAGTATATAGGCTTTCCACATCGAGAGGCGATGGCCGCCCTTATTTATTTGAGCCAGAATACACTGACGAAGAGCTTTGTGAAATTGAAGAACGGAGGAGGAGAGAGAGAGGCGCAACAGGTAACGTTAGAGGACGACAGAGGAGGAATGGCTGCTGGAAGGCTTTAGCTCTGGAGATTGGTGGTGTAACGTTACCTGTGAATGCTGTACCCCAATGCCCACAGAAGAGGAATATCTCTGTTGCAAAGAATGGGACCGGTTGCAGCCTTAGCTAAATGGTAAACAAACATGGCAGCACACCGATAAGGTAAGACAACACATTTACATGTCGTTTTCTATATGTTCTCTGACATTTATCCTAACGATATGAGGCGGTCTTTGTGGAGAAAAAGCTTGTTTAGTGGACTAACTTTGCACTTGAAAGGATGCCCATTCAATTACGTTTTAACAGGTCTGATGCTACGGCTGTATCTAGGCTAACGGCTAACATGCTAACTATTATTTCTATGTCACTAGTGACTTGAAACAAATTTAGGACGATAGGAGATGGGTTGGAATAAACTGAAATTTCCCTTTAACTGTTAGTCCTTCTGTGTACCAAACCTACCTTCTGACCAGTAAAGACTGTTATTTTACCTGAATTGTCCGTGCGTTTGAGTCCACTCTTACCTGTTTCACCAGTTGTAACACAAGCCTGTGATGCCACATGGGCAAACATGTCCTACATTATAAAAGAGACATCTGTAAATCAGTGGATTAAGTTTATTTGAACGTCTCAACACTGCAAAATGACTTGTTTCACTATGTGGATTTGAACCCTTCGGTCAGGTAACATTTTGAGAGTCTCTAGGAGCAGCACAATTAAATCATTTTATCCCCATTCATGTTAGCGAAAGGCTAAACCTGAAGTTAGCTCCTCACTAAAAAAATTGTTACGTACAGAAACCTTGCACACAGATTCCAATGCGTTTTATTGTTGTAGTCGTGAAAAATTTGCATTATGTGACAAAAATAAAAGACATGTTTCCTTCTTTGCCTCTCTCCCTTGGAGTTACATATCTAGCTGTCACCACTCCCTCCCTGTGTCTTGAATTTGGCACCGCAGCTCCATGAAGGGGCGGAGCTATCCTCCCTCTCTGTCTCCACATTCCACATCCTCCTCCTCGTCATCATCATCCACCTGAATATTACTATCTGACCTGTGGAAAGTAGCTGTCTGAGTTATAAAATGATCCTGTATGCCCCGTTACTCTGTCTTGTCACGGCTGTGTCCCCCCACCACAGTTTCTTCACATTCTTGGTCAAACGTCTCTAAAGGCTCTGACTTGCGACAATTTCGGATGAAAATAACGGACTCAGTGTGCAAAGGCCTTAAGTCTCTAGTGTGCCTGCTGATGGGCCCCACAATAAGGAAGATGCACCACTGAGCGACTTTAATAGGAATGAAGGGGGGCCCAACCTCCTCCTTCTGTATTGAGTTCTCTTTATTCATCCATGGTTGCTATGCTCTGTATGACAACTCTGTGCTTCTTATCACCAGTTGGAGATAGCTTTCAGAAATGTACAATATACCTGAATCAGAACAACTCGGAGGCTGACGTCAACCAGATGCTTGCAGCTACAGTCTCATAAAGGTGAATATTAGAGTTGAATACAGTGGGACATTGATGAGTTAATGGCTCACGATATTGACGTCACACCAACAACAAATTACCCCACATTTAGAGAGGCTGCGGCGTACAACGCTATAAAAAATAATAACTGTCAAACTATTAGTATTTGTTGCTGTAGAGCGACATTAGATTCTCAGGGACTCTTCATAGTCGTCATAGCATAGAAAACACAGCTGCAGCTAATAAACTTAATTACTTAAACACTTTGATTTAGGTGAGTTAATGAGCGACAGACACTGACAGTAGTCAGTATTAATGCCAGTGCTCACTAACTGGCCCATCCCTGTCAAACTTATCCTTTTTTAACTCTATCAGCTGCAGCTGTGCTCACCCTGCTGTGACACTGTGAAAAGGGTCTGTGAGTGTGGAGCAGCAGAAGTGTACTGACAAGACATGTCAGTGTTATTTATAAAGCCCCAAATCACAAGTTTGTCTCAGAGGGCTTTTATTGACGTCACTTCCAGTCAGTGAGAAAAGAGCTCACTGCTTTTTACAGTCTGTTTTGGGAATTTTCAAGGGAGCTGATGCTACAGTCACATTATGAGAGATGGACGGCAGCGATGAGACACATCGAAGCAGTTATGGCTCAGGCATCCTGACAGCTCCAGATGGTGACTGTCAGACCAACAAATTTTAATGAATAATTATTGAGCTGCGGTTGTATGATGATAGGCAGAGTTGGTCATTAAGAAAATAAGGTTTGTCATTAAATCTGCATCAGATTAATGTTTTTTTACATTGAGATAATGGATTTCATGTGGTTGACATATGCTGTATTATGTAGGCTACATTATGTATTATAGGCCTGTCTTTGTTAAACTATAATGAATTTTGTTATTGCATGCAGCATGCTGAGATTTGGGGGTTACCGCCAGTTTAATCTATAAAATCACATGCACGTGCTTACTGACAAAAACAACTGCTTTATTCTCCTCATCTCCGAGAATGAATTTGATCCCAACATTAAAATGATTTTGGGAAACCCGTAGCGGGATAATCTTCAACTGAATCCTCAGACTTGTGTGGAGCAGACAGCAAAAACCAATCAGTGTTTTAGACAGGGGTTTGCCTCGGCTTCATCAGACCTCCCGCTGCGTGTCTATCGGTGACAGGAGATCGCCATCTCAATAATCAGCTTATCACCTGAAAGTGAAAAGGGTCCAGTATTAAGGTGAGGGGAGGGGGGCTTACAGGAGGAGACAGGAAGATTGGTAGGTTATGTAATAGCTTACAGTCTCCCCATGACTAATCTAAAGCACTCATAAATGAAGATTTAAGTATTTTACATCCATGACACTGGCACAAAAAGCTTAGTTGTGAAATGAGAAACTAACATCCAGGCTTAAAAATTATTAAAGGGGACCTATTGTGCTAATTTTCAGGTTCATGCTTGTATCTAAGATTTCTATTAGAACATGTTTACACACTTTAATAGTCAAAAAACACTTTATTTTTGTCATACTTTCTGTACTGGAACATCTGTGTTCACCCTCCTACTGAAACACTTTGTTGAGCGCCTGTCCCTTTAAGTCCCCATTTTGAAAAAGCCCAGTCTGGTCTGATTGATCTTCCACATCTCTGCGTTGTTTCACTGTCATTATAGCTGGGGAATGGCTGCAGCAGAGGATAGCAACACTTTTTACTATGGCCCATAAAAGCTTTTAAGCTCTGGACATGTTTCAACAGGAATCTGATCCAAAATCTGGGAGAAATTAACATCAGCAACCAAGATTACATGTTTTCCTGATGTTAGCATGTACGTGGCTACATGTAGCAGCGTAGCTACATAATGTAGTGTGCCTGGAACAGATGATCATATGAAGAAATCCAACACACTATACAATTACATTGCAACCAGAGCAGAAAGAACAGTTAGAGACAAAGTGCTCAGAACGGTCTGAAACCTAAAAGCTGGGACATACTTTCCACGTTCAACATCTGCAAAGAACTGCAGTCGCATGGATAGTACAACTGACAGCCCGCGGCAGTAAAGAGGAAGGCTTGAAGGTGACCTTACCGCACTCCTACTGCCAACATTGGGTGACAATAAAAACAACATGATACCGCTAGGTCCAGAGTGAATGTCTGTCAAATATCCAACTTAAAACTAACCTTACTGTGGTTAGGCGGCGGCTGCTGGCTTGACTGCAGTGTTTTGGATTTGACTAGAGTCTGGAGCGAGAGATTGGAGCACGCACAGTCAGTGTCTCCTACAGTCCACTCAGTCTAGAAAAGATGGGCTGCACGTGGATGTCCACATAGGGTTGACGACATTTTCGTCACACAAACCAAAACAGGCCCTCGCAAACACACAGATGTGGAGACTATGCTATGACTATGCAGATGCTATGACGGGAGATGTGATGAACTAACTGTCTTTGATTTAGATTTAGTCACTGCATGATGATCCAGGGTGCTGCTGTTGGTTTTAGAGTTGATCCTATCCTGATTTTTAGGATGTACGGAGAGTTGCAAGATGACGCTATGAACTGACTGCTGCGTTATTAAAAAATGGAAACAAAAAATCCTGAAACAAACATTCCCCAAATAAACAGGGCTCTCCAAAAACAAAGTTAAAATTAATGGGGTATTAAAAAACAACAATAAAATACTAAGATCAACCAAAAACACTGAGGTTAAAGACTGTAACCCCGTGGCATCTTCCATGCTCCACACTTGCTTGAGCACACCTGCCGTTAATTAAAGTCTCCTGAGAAGCCAGGTCAGGTGGCGCATTAAAGTGATTAAAAAATAATAGGAAACTAGGACTCTAGGACTTTAGAAATGGCTCTAACACTATGAACTGGTCTCAAAGGATTTTGCTCAGATAATTTGAAACTTTCCCCATATTGAAATATTTTTAAGGTCATGCCTGAGAAAACTGCAGTGGTGTACAGACTCACAGCTTGCAATGAAAGGCTTTTATCAGCTAGATTATACAGCGGCAAACACAGTTCGGAGTGAGTTTGGCTGCTCAGAGAGGTTATTTAATCATAGTTTGAATAGAAGCAGATATTGCCTGGTTGACATGCAGCCCAGAGTCCATTATCAGCTTAATGAAGCTACAGCGGAGTAAAAAGACAGGGCCGTGATTGATGACACCATGAACCAACAGCCGGAATATGAACATGTTATTAGTTATTCATGATTTGCAGCTCGATCTTGGAGTCGTTTTGAATCTTCTGTCTCCTTTTCCTCTCCTGCTCCCTTTGACATGTATTTATATGTGTGTGCGCTGCATGTGTTCTTATTACACACCACAGGCTGAACTCAATATTCTGCTGACAAAGACAGAGAGAGGGAGAGATTAGGGAGGGACGTGAGCGGAAATGATAACGCATGAGCTGAATTTATACATTAAAAAGCCTGACTTGCATGTGCTGTTACGGAAGGAGGTTATCGAGTGCAGAAAAACGGGAGGTTGGGTGTGGCATGCAAAAAGAACAAAGGAGTTAAAGAAGAGGTGTTCAGAGAAAGAACATGGGCGTAGAAAGACCTGGAATAGGAAACTACAACAGGATATAAGATGACTGATAAGTCTAATTAACTCTAATTTAGCTGCATCTATTTATAGCTGTAATGTAAAATACAATGAATATGCCTCACTCACAGCACATTACACTGTATCCAACATACACTATAAAGGCTTTTATTTAGCTCAATTAAATGAAAAAAAAAACTCATTAAAACAACCTATATCATGCACAACAGAAGTATCATTGTGAATGCAAGGAGTCATTCAGAAGTCACACAACAGAGATGGCATGCCAAGCAGACGTTTTGAGGTTAGCATCAGTTTACAACCTACATCTGATGTATCATAGCTCACGTAGCTGCCGTGCAGAAAAAAGCCCTTTATTTCCTTTGCATTATTCATCTGCTGCTGTGTAGCTGACACTTTGAAAACTCTCTTCAATCTAATGGGAATACTCATGGAGAATGTAAAGTCGCTGTCTTACAGAGAGAAGACGAGGGACGGAGAGATTTGGAGAGTTGTTTTTACATGATAACTAAAGTGAAAGGATTTATATTTAGAGATCTGTTTGATATTGATTTAATAGTTTTCATTTCTGCTGTAAAGTAACTGAAAATCCAACCTAACTTTACTCTGCTTTTTTGATACTCACACACAGGAAAGTATTGATCTCCAAATAGCAGCATTTGAAGGTGTTTGCATTCATGTCTGCATGTGCATGAACCAGATACAGTTCTGCATGTGTGTTCAATGCCACGCCAAGACGTGAGTGAACAGCAGTGGTTTTAGGTGTATCAGAATTTTGCAGTCGCTACAGTCTCTATCCTATGACATGCTCCGCCAGCTTATGCTATTTTTGGCTGCTGTGCTATTTTAAGTGACATCTCCCCACGAGATAATGGTGCTGTATAATGCAGGGCGTGCGTAACGATGGGTTCGGTCGGCGTGCTGTTCGTCAACGTGGTAATTAATTCTGTCAGTGGAAATTAGTACAGATGTGTGGAAGAAAGAGAGATAACAAGATGATGATTGTGTGCTCTTGTGCAGGCAGCAGACACAAGTGGTGTGCAAAGGTGTCTGAATAATAAGCAAATGTACAAAAGATAAGAGGACACACATCATAGTAACAGTCCATTGATGGTATGCACGCTTAATTACAGAAGATGTGTGTGTGTGTGTGTGTGTGTGTGTGTGCGTGCCAATTAGGCTATATAGTGAGCAACTTAAGCTTCAGCAAAGGAAAACTGGTTCATCCATGACAACTCTCTACTTATTAATCATATTAAATCATGAATATGTAACATCACGTTTTCCATTTCATTAATTTTCAAGCAGTTTGCACAAATAAAATCAACATAATCTAAACATATATATCTGAGACCACATCTACACTAATACATTTTCATTTTTAAACAGATTTAAAACAAGAAAAATCTCTGTACACATGAGGGGTTTTGCACTGTCTCATAATTTATCTCTGTCCACATTAACATGCCTTAATATGCATTTCACATGATTATTCACACTGCATGTGTGTACTGGTGTCAAAACGAAGCAGGGCTGGGAATCTGTACTCAATACCCAGGTATCAAACAAAGTAACGCGGTACTTCTTCAGTCAAATGATACCTGCATTTGATCCTCTTTGTGCCCAGCATCTGATCCTGGACCGTCCTTACTCCCTGCCAGATTAGCAAACTTTCTGTTGCTGCCATCTCCAGAGCCGCCCTTTAAACGGTTATTCAACTTCTGCTTGGTTAGCACGAGCTAACACTGCAGAAGGGGCTAACATCCAACATCGAGCCATTAAACAGTCCCAGCAAACTCACACTGACACCAAAGCTGCTTGAAGCTGTTGTTAAACCCTTAAATAACTGTTAAATTAAGTTAGCTATGTGATGCTAACAGTTTGCCCTGTCACTATGTGTGTGCAGGCAGATTCTCATCAACTGTCCCCCTGTACAGAGCACACACTCTTGCAGCAGCTCCAACGTATTCACTTGTTACTGGCTCACTCTTTTTCCCTTTAAGGGCGGTGGCCTTGTGGGTAACCTGTGAGTGTGTGACGTGTGCTTCATTGTGTATGTGGAGGGAAGCGGCTCTCTCTTGGGCCGTTATAGTGAAAACCAAAGAGTGACAATAGCCAGCAGAATTAAGTGTCTAGATAAGCTCAGGGCTACTGTTCAACTTCACGAGAAGGCCATGTGTATTGTTTTGTGGTGAAGACTGCAATAAAGCCATTGTTGATGAACGGCACCCGAACACCTCGCTACCTTTTCCTCAGTGGAGTGGTCCAGACCACTAGAAGCTAGTTACAAGCTAATGACGAGTCAAGCATGTTCCCAGCTACAGTTCAGAGCCAGTAAGCTGTCACTGAGAGAGGTAACACATTGTAGTTTGGTGAAGTTGAGCATGGTGTATTAACAGAGCTGGCTATTGAGTACACTGCAATGCCACCAATGTGTTTGAAAGTATGGTTATACTACACACCACTCCATTCACATCATGGGTATCAACTGAAGTACTCTATTAGTATCTGTATCACTTTAACGGCATTGGTACTCATATTGTAATTTTTTAAAAGATACCTGGACCTACTGCAATTGGATGCTTAGTTACAGAAAATACAATGGAGATGGTGAAAAGTAAGACCAGAGATATTTTTGCTTGGACCAACAACATGGTCAAACTGTTAACAGATTGAGAGTCATTACAAAGCAAGTACGGTAACATATTAGAGCGGTACCAGCCTTGAGCATTATCTATTGCTGGAGGAAGCCAAGGTAACAGGAAAGGAGTACCCACACAAGAGGATAAAATCACAAAAGGTATGTAGACCTCGCTATAATGTTTTGACTTGACAAGCTGAGACTGAACCAATGGAGAAGCGAACGTGTGTTTCTGCGTCATTGTCTGCAACAGCCTCTGTCTCTGCCTGTCCAGACTAAAACTACAACTACAGAGTTTTAAACTAAAATGGGTTCAGCAGCATTTTCAAAGGTCTCTCTTTTTGGGGTTCCAGAACACCAGGGAAGTGTGGACACTAGGCGTAAAAATAGCAATAGTTATGCATTTTAAAATGCAAAAAGTATTTGTGTGGATGTACCCTGAATTTTAAGGAGTTTTTCAGTTATTTGCTGGCTTGCTTGTTATGCCCTTTGTACCTTCCAGTTGGCCCCCAGTGGCTGTCCCTCACTGTGAGCATTAAGCAACCGGCCTGGTACAACCGTCCATTAATGGCTTCTGTGCCCAGACTGCACAGACTCCACTGGCCTTATGGGAGCTGGTCAAAACAAAACAACCCTGACAGCCACTAACCATCTCCAGAATGCTGCAGAGGTTTGTGCATGTGTGTATGTGACTGTGAGGTGTGTGTGTCTTTACCACATCTCTGCAAAAAACACAGAGGGAAGATGTGGGGGCAGAGAGAAAGAACCAGAGAGACAACTGATGGCTAATGGCTTTCCCACAGGGCCATCACTTACCGCAGCTCACAGTAAAAAGTGGGGAGCCATGGGGGAGCAGCTATTAGGAAACCTCAGTCTTCATCAGCTAACAAGGCTGGGGAAGCAGTCCTGCCATTTTCCGCTGATGAGAAATAAAATCGTCACTGTGATGAGCATCGGTCAAGAGCAGACTAAAATTGCCTGCTCATAAGTGAAACCTTCTACTCAGGGTGGACTAATGCTGCCAGTGTGACTGTGCTGTGAACTCACTGACAGTCTAACAAGCAAGTGGAGGAAATGGATTTATAGCCATGTAAGGACTGCATTTTAAGGTGGATTTAAGGGTGGCAGAGGAACGTAATGAGAAGGCAGACTATCACCTAGGGCAAGGGTAGGCAACCTGCTGCTTCAGAGCCACATACGGCTCTGTAGCGACTCTCCACGGGTTCTCTGTGACTTTAACAAAAAAATAACATGGATAACGGTTATTTTTTAAGATTTTAAGTTTCATTTATCATTGTTGTAGGCCTAAAGTGAGTCTTTTATGTTTTCCAGTTGTAAAAATGTATGGCCTATACACTGATTTAAAAGAAAGTTTTAACATTTCGTCAACTAAAGCAGTGATTCCCGACGGGTCCAACCACGGGGACCAGATTTCTCCTGAGTCATTAGTTCAAGGTCTACAATGTGTGATACATTCAGCATCATACTTGTGTTCGGCCATGTTGTCGAGCTAGTTTGCTGTCTCTGTCCAGCAGCCGTCTGTTAGTTACTTACTCTACAGCAGGAAACAGCACCTCAAAATAAAAGCTCTGTACAGAAAATCCACTTACGTACTTCAAAATAAAATGTGTTTCTTTACAAACTTGACACATTTGCAAGTCACTTGCATTCAGGTTTGGAAATTAACTTATTTGTTCACCTACCACCGTGGCTAGTTGATTTCAACAGAATCTACCAGCCACTCATTAGATTATCATTGTTTTTTCGGTTGATGAGAAAAGTAAATTTAGCAGCCATTTGCATATGTTACCAAGATTTGGCTGGTAGCTGGTACTAATTTCCAACCCTGCTTGCGGTCCATTCAGAATGGACCTGGGACCCACCTTTGGACCATGACCCTCCAGTTGGGAACCACTGAACTTAAGTGTGCGTCATACCTCTACAGCTTGGTGCCTTTTTGTCTAAATTTTCCAAACCTTCAGCCGCCATCAACAGTAGCTAGTCGTGACTCAAACTGGCCCTGAGAGAAAACAAGACACACACTAAATACTTGGGTGAGGGGAAGGATAACGAGACACAGGTGAGGCTGATCAGGGCGGGACGGACCATCAGACACAGGTGAAGTCATCAAAAGGGAGGGAAAACACACAGGGGCAGGAACTGAAGTGATCTGAAACATGAGAGATGTGAGTTTCAAAATAAAACAGGAAACAACATGAATGAATAAGAAAAACAAAACCTAAGAAATTTTAGCTGTGACAATTTCATACATCTTTGTCTGATAGAATATGAGTATTCGGTATGGATGGCCTCACGTCATCCTCTCTTTTAATAACAAAAGGGGGTACCACAAGGTTCTCTGCTGGGCCCATATTCATTTACAATCTACATCAATAATATTATTAGTCCAACTCCAACTTTCCAACCATTTTTATGCAGATGATACAATCTTGTGTGCCACGTGCCTATATTACATCCTTGCATAACCTCAAACCTGTATTAAACACTGATAATACAAAATGTATTTTATTCTGAAGCACATATTCCTGCAGTCTACGAACAAAATGACGCTGAAACTAAAGTTGTTCAAGCATATAAATTTCTGGGAATTTGATGACGTTGCAGTTGACAATACATTAAAAAAAAGTTACAGGCTTTTTAATATTAGAATCAAGCATGGTTTTCTCTAGAGGAGAAGTAAATTATTATGAAACAGTGTGAAAAAAAATTAAATCACAAGTGCCTAAAGCCCAAAGTGTTGTTTTCAGATTACTGTTTTTTGCCCATACAGTGGTCCAGTTCTCAAAGATATGCAACTTACTGTCACATAAGAAATCAATCTCAACTGGGGAACTGGAACCAGGCAAAGTTTGTCTTTATTTTTCTTAAAAAGATGCAAATGCTGAATTGGTAGCTGGAGTAATTCTTCCACTACCTATTTTGAAGAACTTTAGATGTCTTTAGTTAAAACTACTGTGCATATTTTTTTCTATTCATGTTTTTTATTCCCCCTTACTTAATTTTCCCTTGTGAGACAATCAGCTAATCCTTTTAACTCTACGATCACCACCTGAAAGGCTTTTGTCCAAGAAAAAACAATGATACCCACTAGCTGTGGGTATCCTTTTGTTCACCTCATCCTGATTACTGACTTCACCATGGATGAAAGAGAAGAAGGAAGAAAATCAGTGGAGCACAAAATGTACAGTGGAAATAAGTCACGATCCTCCACTACTCTGGATCTGCCGTGTTATCAAAGATGTAATAGGGCAGTTTTGGAAGCTGGATCACTGTGTTTGCATGCTTTTTGGATGTGGATGTAACCTTCACCCTTCCTATAACCCTTAAAAAAGTATTTAACCCTCTTTATGCTTTGGGAAAGGCCAGGGTTATGAAAGAATAAGAAAGCCATGTTTATTGTAGCGCCACCATTATTGGCTTTTGGGCTATAGTGTTGGTGATATTTAGGAGGGGAAAGCTCCTGCATTAAAAATGTATTATTATGTCAATATTTAAGAGACTTTTGCTTTATCGCCCAGATAAGCCATCTAGGCCTATATATTTGCAGACTGTGTTTTGTTGACTTTAAACTTTAAGCTACTGTATGGTTCCCTTTTCAAAGGTCCATTAAGGCGCAATCAAAAATTCATGAGTATAAACAAATATATGGGGGTATGAATGCAGGGCATCAAACCGCTATGTAAACAATATGAGCAGATATCCCATCGACAACAGCGTACGGTGAATTTCAAAGAGAAATGCTTTTGATCTGCACACATGAATATTCTTGGGGGCTGATATAAAAAAAATGTTATCTCCACCTGATAAAGATTGATTTGTTTTGAGGTGTTTCCAACCGGAGCTGCCTGCAGAATATTTAATTTCTAGAGCTCAAACGTATCAAAATCGATCATCATCAATCTCAATGTATGCCCACGTGAACAGCCCCAAACGTCTCTGCACAGAAACACACACACACACACACGTACACACAGCACCACGAGGACAATACAAACATTGTCTATCTGTCAGTGCTGTTGAAGCATTAAAATTCTGGTCCAGTAAGCAATCCATCTATCCCACCATCCATTCCCAGATCGATTCATTAATTCCCTCTGCCAGTCACTCTTTACTTCAGTGGTCCATATGTTCATTCAACCAACCCTTCAGTAATGTGATTTGCTCAGGCTCCACAGACTTTGAGTCTCACACTGCCTTTTCCTCCATCTTTCCATCCCTTTGTCTCCAACTGACACCACAGAGCTAATAAACTGTAAACTGTTTTCCTGACATTGTATTTTCCATTTTGAGTGTAATTTTTTGACAATATGTTGTGTTTATGTTGGTCACTGTTGGGATACTCACTGGGAACACACTCAGAGTTTGAACCACTGAACATACCTGATCACTGTAACACTCCGTTTGCTTCACCATCTACTGATGCTTCTTCTTTACGCCAGTCCAACACACACGAGAAGCACAAGCCGTGATCTCATTTGTTAATTGTTTACACCAGCAGGTGTGAGCCGTCTGTCATATTATACTCGCTGTGAGTGTGGAGCTTGGGGAGGTCTATGGACGTGTGCGTGTGTGTGCGTGTGGTGTGTGTGTGTGTGTGTGTGTGTGTGTAATATTGACAGAAGCAGAGTGGGTGTGGTGTGGTGGTATTTTTTCAGTGACACATCTGTCAGACGAGCGGAGTCTCAAGTCATCTTCTCTCCCTGAGGTATTAAAGAGGAAAACCAGACGATGCTTGGAGGAAGACTGACTAAATAGCTGTAGGCTGCCACCTTGAGGTGACTGTGTGGCCCTCTCCCACTAACTAACTCAGGCTTCTCTGTGCTGGACCATCAGCTATCCTGGGACCTCTCTCTCTGCTTCTCTCTGTCTCTCTGGCTGTTGGTGCCTCATTCCACATATTGGACATGGATTTCCATCCTCCGACAGTTTCAGCTTCTCCTCTTTCTCTCCACCTGTCTGTTTGTTTCAGTCTTCTATCTGTGTAAATGATGTGCTTGAGTTTTGCCTCTTATGTGTTTGTGCATGCTGTCTTCTTTCCAGGTTGCATGGTAGAGAGGAGGTCACGTGGCTCAGGCTTCAGCTGCTTGACGACATCCAGAAGTTGCTCGACATCCTGCTGGATCCGCGGTTTTCATATATATTAACATTTTGTGTATCAGTATATCATCTATCATGCTGTATAGATTATAAAGCCCCCTGAGACAATTTGTGATGTTGGACTTTATAAATAAAATTGACCTGACTTGATTCAGTTACTGCATGATATTTTTTGCACTAAAGGCCTCCTCTCTGACACAGACTATTATCACCTCCTATGGACACTACACATGACATAAACATCTTCACATCTGTGTTTATACATTACAGTCATGTGCAAACATTGTTTTTATACTTCATACTGTGAACTTTTGCACATCCCCAGAAGAATATTTTGCGGATTTCTGCACAAAACTACTTACTTTTTATTATAGTTATTGTTATATACCAATACAGCAAGTATGTTAATAATCTGATCCTGATACTAATCAAATGTTAAGTAAAATAACTATTTTAGGCTGAATTATTTCAGTAGTGATTTGTCAGATGTTTTTCTTCTGACAATCTATAGATTCAAATTCGATATTCAAAGCTTTATTGCTATATATGCAAATAAAACTTCATTGCACTGTGGAGTCATCCTGTCCTCTCTGAATGCTGTCCATAGGCATGAAATGCTTTAAAATAATAAACAAAAAGGTAAAACAAGAGAATATGATGTTAAGATGATGGTCAGTTACCAAGCAGCTGCAAAGCTTTTGAAATTGTCCTATGTTTGTTCCATTTTCTTTCTGTGTCTTTTCTCTTTTATCTCTTGCTGTTTTTTGGTTCATTCTTTTTTCTTAAAGTCTGTTCGCTTAATTGTCACCTAAAAAAATCCCTTTCGTTTTTACCTTTTACCAGCAGTAAGTTGTAATTATTTCAGGATAAAAACAAGAACAGGGTGTACGATGTTGTAGATGCTAGGAGGGGACAATAATACATTATATGCTCAGAATAAACATGTTGTGACTTTGCAGATATTTTCAGTCAACATGTCATTAAAATGTATTTCTGGCTGCATGTAGCTCTCACTAAATGTATTTGCATTAGACATTTGTATTATATTAACATGATTCCTAGGAGACAGAGCAGCTCAGTGGCCTAGCGGTACAGTGTGTGCCCTGAGACTGGGAGGTCATGGGTTCAATCCCCAGCTGGGTCATACCAAAGACTATAGAAATGGGACCCATTGCCTCCCTGCTGGGCACTCAGCATCAGGGGTTGGAATTTGGGGGGTTACATCACCACAGGAATCCCAAGCGCGGCACCGCTGTTGCTCACCGCTGCTGAGGGCCCCATCGCTCAGGGGATGGGTCAAATGCGGAGAACAAATTTCACACACTCAGGTGTGTGACAATCAGTGGGACTTTAACTTTAACTTTAAGAGCTGCTGGCCAAGCAGGCAGCAGAAATGTTGAAATGTAAAATGTTCCCATCTCTGATATAAACTGTGTAACAGACTCTCTGTGGTATTCTGATCCTCTGTGATGGACAAACTCTGCAACAAAAGCTTTGACATCAACCACATAGTCAGTGTGCCAGCTGAACCAAACAATGTTGTTGTGGGAGATGAGTTCTGATTTGGCTAAAGCTAGAGGCGACAGTGGCGAGGAAAAACTGCCTTTTAAAAAGGCAGAAACCTCGGGAGGAACCAGGCTATCTGGGGAAAACCCTTCCTCCTGAGGGCTGGGGAACATACTGCTGCGCCAGGATCACAAGACGAGATGGTGGTCTGTCAGCTTCACCTTCACCTGCAAAACAACAACAGACTCACCTGTGATGTCCCCATGGTTGCTCACCTGGACCAGATCTTCCTCTGGAGCTTGACAGATTAATTCCTGGATCATTTGCTGTAAGCTACTGAACCTCCAGGAATCAGGTTCAAAGATAGGTTAGTGAAGTCCTCCTCTCTGACGGATTGAGCACCACAGCTGCACAGCAATACACATTAAAAGAAAAATGTGTTTTATTTTCTTATTTGGGTGAACTGGCCTAAGCTAAAAATTCACAATAAGAGAGTAATGCAGTGGAGAGCTACTACCACATGCTGTTTGTTTCTCTAGGTGCTCTTACCTTTTGCATGTTCTGGTGTTCTGCATTTTAAACACCAGGTCTCTCTCCACAGGGCCGCTGTAGCTTGTTCCCACGAAGGATGCAACTTATGCAGCGGTGCAGCCAGACTCATCTGACCCAGGATGGTCGTCAGGAACTCATGGGCATCCTGAACATAGTTTGATGCACCAATGAGAAGCAATCAGCAGGCTGTGAAACATTAAACAGTTAAAAAGCACCCACACTCACCTGGACAGAGACGACCCTCTTGGACGACCCCCTAAGTTTTTGAGGGTCTGGAGTTTATGGCAGACATCTTTGGTGTCACAACATCTTACAGTGTCCATAAAGAGGCTGAAGAGAGTGAAGGAAAATGGTGGTTGTTATTTCATTCGCATATATACAGTGCCCTCCAAAAGTATTGGAACAGTGAGGCCAATTCCTTTATTTTTGTTGTAGACTGAAAATATTTGGGTTTGACATCAAAAGATGAATATGGGACAAGAGATCAATATTTCAGCTTTTATTTCCAGGTATTTACATCTGGATCTGATACACAACTTAGAAGATAGCACCTTTTGTTTGAACCCACCCATTTTTCATGACAGCAAAAGTATTGGAACATGTGACTGACAGGTGTGTTTTGTTGCCCAGGTGTCTCCCAATTACATTGATTATTCAAACAATAAATAGCACTGAATGTCTGAGCTCAGTTTCAGATTGGGTACGATAGGTTTTGCCTGTGCAGACTGCATTTAGAGGTGGAACCAACATGAAAACCAGAGAGCTGTCTATGGGTGAAAAAGAAACAATTGTGAATCTGAGATAAGATGGACAATCAATCAGAGCCATTGCACAAACATTGGCCATAGCCAGTACAACCATTTGGAATGTCCTGAAGAAGAAAGAAACCACTGGTGTACTAAGCAACAGACGTCAAACAGGTAGACCAAGGAAAACATCAGCAGTTGATGACAGAAACATTGTGAGAGCTGTAAAGAAAGACCCTAAAACAACTGTTAGTGACATCAGCAACAACCTCCAGAGGGCAGGAGTGAAGGTATCACAATCTACTGTTCGCAGAAGACTTCATGAACAAAAGTACAGAGGCTACACCAGATGATGCAAACCACTCATTAGCAAGGCCAGGCTGGAATTTGTCAAAAGGTACAGAGATGAGCCTCAAAAATTCTGGGAAAAAGTTTTATGGACTGATGAGACAAAGATTAACTTTTTCCAAAGTGATGGAAAGGCGAAAGTTTGGAGAAAGAAAGGATCTGCTCATGATCCCAAACATTCAAGCTCATCTGTGAAACACGGTGGAGGTAATGTCATGGCTTGGGCTTGCATGGCTTCTTCTGGGACGGGCTCTTTCATCTTCATTGATGATGTAACACATGATGGCAGCAGCAAAATGAACTCAGAAGTCTACAGAAACATTTTGTCTGCTAATTTAAAGAAAGATGCAACCAAACTGATTGGGAGATCCTTCATCATGCAGCAAGATAACGACCCAAAACACACTGCCAAAACAACAAAGGAGTTCATCAGGGGCAAGAAGTGGAAGGTTTTAGACTGGCCAAGTCAGTCTCCAGACTTAAACCCAATACAGCATACATTTTACCTGCTGAAGGGGAGACTGAAGGGAGTAACCCCCCAAAACAAATGACAACTGAAAGAGACTGCGGTGAAAGCCTGGAAAAGCATCACAAAAGAAGAATGCAAAGGTTTGGTGATGTCAATGGGTCACAGGCTTGATGCAGTTATTGAAAGCAAAGGATGTGCAACTAAATATTAAGTCTCATTCACTTTAATCTATTTTAAGTTTATATGTTCCAATACTTTTGCTCACCTAAAAATTTTGTGTTCCATTACAAATAATGCTATCTTCTAAGTTGTGTATCAGATCCAGATGTAAATACCTGGAAATAAAAGCTGAAATGTTGATCTATTGTCTCATATTCATCTTTTGATGTCAAACCCAAATGTTTTCAGTCTACAACAAAAGTAAACGAATTGGACTCACTGTTCCAATACTTTTGGAGGGCACTGTATGTATGCATGTATACACCAATCAGCCAAAACATTAAAACCAGTGGTGGGTGAAGTGAGTAACATTGATCATTTTGTTAAAATGCAATGTTACAATTTTTACAGAAGTCTTAACAAAAACTTAAGATATACTTAATTATAATGATAATGATAATAATAATCCTTATTGTCAGAAATGCTGACATCTGCCTTTGGCTTCACTGCTTGGTTAAAATGCATATAATGAAATCACAATACACACGATAGGCCTAAATAACAGTCGCAGACACAGTACGGATGACAGTAACGGACGTGTTTCCAGAGTGAATGCTGTTTACGGATTTAGCAAAGTAACTGAACAGTTCAAGCTTTTAAATATGTGCTCCCTTTGTTATGCACACAAGCAGAAAGGAAGACATAGTAAGAAATAAAACTGTAATACGTATATCCACTTTTAACTGTCTCGGTTTATGCATGAAATAGGCTTATAGTAAATCTTTCTTAAAAAATAGCATGTTTTCAAATTGTCAGTTTAGCATCTATTATTGCTCTTATATATTTAATATATTTGGACTGTGTCTTTAAATGATAGAGTTGACTTATTGGATGCTAATTCACTGTAATTTTGCCAAAGAAATTAATTCCAGTAAAGTTTTATTCTGCTGTCTTTATCATGCCGTAAGAGTAAAATCATTTTCCACCATTTTGTGTCGTACTTAAAATTATGTTCGTCACAATTAAAGCTTCACACGAGAGAAAAGGTTGTAGAAATTTTCTGAAATTCATTTTATACTGTATTACTAATGACCCCAATAACCACCACAGATAGTTGGCCCTGCATGTGTTTACTTGTTGATTCAGGTGTGACAGTGGACACATTAAAAGAGCCCAGATGTTTCTACACCGCTGCTGTGGGAGACACTTATCCCATCTTGTCCCATGGTGTCCCGTCTTGCCCCGTCCTTGCTGTGTGTCTTAGGTCAGGTCGAGTTAAGCTGGTCTGCAGCATCAGAGACGTGCAGACAGCGACACTTAGCGGCTAACACCATGAACAACAACGGACTGCAAAATGCGGAGTTGCAACGTTTGTCCCTTCCGACTTCCTGTTGGACGGCGCTGTCATGGCTGCCACTATGATGGTGAGTTACCCTTCAAATGTAAACTAATTATTACTCATATAATTGTCAAACCTTTTATGTAACGTCATTTCTTTTAATGGCAGACTATATAGAGCATGTAACGAGACCGTTAATAGATATGTTGCGTTCACTGTCGTCTGAATTTTAGCTAGAAGGCTGTAACTTAGGCTACTGATAGAACATGCATATGGCTGTAAATTAACGTTAAGCTAAATTTAAATTTTAACTCAGTTTTAGTCGCCTTATTACAGCTTTTTACAGTCGTTAATGCCCTTTTATCCAACCTGTTGTCACATTTGAATCTCTAAACACAATTAGCACAACACCCGTCTGTTGTGGACCACACCAGTAACACAATTCATGTTGGTTTAACAGAATATGCAGTTTTGACATGCTTAAATATTCTTTACATACAAGCTTACCCAGTACTAAAACTATTGGTCCTTCTAGTCTTATTTACAAATGCTTGTACACAGCATGGCAGAAATTAAAACATATTAAAATATACTATGGTATAAAGTCTCTATTCAATCCAACTGATGAGCATTTTCAATGAACAGATCATTAAAACAAAACTAAATAGCTTATTTATAGGGGTGGGAATCACCAGAGGCCCCACGATACTACCATGATATTATCACGATTCTGAAGTCACGATACAATAATATTGGGATTTACAATTTGCTGAGTTTTGCGGTAATATATATTGCAATATGTTGATATTTATTACTACAAATAACTACAAATTATGCACCCAAAAGAAAACTTTGTCAGCAGCTGTTTTATCTGACAAGATAACATGGTTCCCATGGTCATGGAAAACCTGGAAAAGTCATTGAATTACACTTTACAGGCCTGGAAACATTAATGGAGTCAGTAGAAATAACTGGAAGTTTTGGAAAAGTCTAACATCTGTATAATGTTAAAGATAGTCTTTCAGGGCTGCAGCTTTGACAAAGTGTCTACATGACTAATAACAGATTAAGGGTTTCAGACAACAAAGGCACTGTGAGCATCAGGACATGAACGCTTTTATAGACATCTGTAGTTTTTTATTTCTCATATGCTTTATTTAGACATGAACTGAGGATGAGGATAGTAGTCACAGTTTCCTGCCATGTCCTTCCTCTCAATCTCTCTTCTCTGCCTCTCTGTACAGTCTCTACACAGATGTTGCCAGCGGTCGGCGCTCCTCCTTGTTGCCCAGCGACGGTGCAGCTCCAGCTCAGTGTCTCCCCCTCCTCTGCACACAAGGCTCCTCCTCTACCTCACTCAGCGTTTCTATGATGTGGAGATGCTCCTGAGCTGGGGGTCTAAGATGAAGATGAGGGGGATTCAGAAGAAGAATGCGTAAGAAAAACATTTTTGGTTGTCTTGAACGTGGAGATGCATCCATACCACTGCTGCTGCTGGTGTCTGTTGCCAGAGGCGTAGGTTTCATTTCAATACTGGGATAGGGAACATGTGAATACCTAATACCTAATTTCCTGCATTCTGGTGAATATTTTTGCATCAATTTTTGCCTTCTGTGCATCAAAAGAAGGAGAGACTCATTTATATGTTTTAGATATCAAGTGGTACGTGTCCCCTGCATCACCTTCAATATGCACACCTGAGAAGTGTGTGACTGACTGCGTCATGTTTAAAGCAGTTGTCAAGTACCTCATAAATGCCTTCCTTTGTATTATAGCCAAATTAAAAATCAATGCACTAAAATAAAAAACACAAAAATGTATATATTTTATATTAATAGCTGAATGTGCATGTAATAAGTTAAAATATGACATGGATTTGTAATGGTTATCATAAATAAACTATTCTTCAGGCTGTGTGCTCGTTGTTAGTGTAGTTATCTCACCATCGCTGACTTTTCCCTCCTGTCGTTCACAGTTTCTTTGGCTACACTCAGACGTTTTATGGTTCAGACATAGCATCAGCGTATTACATCTTGAGTCTAAAGGGAGGATTTAGGTAAGTGCCTTGTTCCCTTGCCTCTGCACAGTTTGTCACATGCATACACTGCAGACCTTTTTTTGGTTAGTTTGTTTTATTTCTGCTCCTGTCAGTCTTCAGGTTGTACTTAGAAATATTAGGGGGTAGGTGATCACACAATTTATTTTACGACAAAAACGTCATGATGAAAGGCAGCTACTGTTTCTGAACCTATTTATGGGTGTAGCATTATGATTTATGTCTTTCTGTATGATGTAAATTGACTGCGATCAAGCATTTAATTTATGTAGGGCTGCAAGTAACAACTGTTTTCACTGCTGAGGAATCTGCTGCTTGAAATATTTCAATCAATTAACTGTTTGGTTCATAACATAAATTGTTATGTCCGAAAAATGTTGTAAAAACCCAGAGATACTGAATTTACGATGATATGAAACAGAGGAAAGCAGAAAATCCTCACATTGAAAAGAAGAAAGTTTGGAGTTTTGGCTTAAAAATTATGATTATTCTTTTACTTAAATAGGTAATTAATTTTCTGTGGATCACCTTATTGATATGGAATTAAATTTAAAGTCTTTGAAACTCATACCGTAACAGACGGACCTCAGGTACGAGATCGGCTGCCTGTCAGATGAGCTCAAATGCATTGAAAACATTCAAACAGATTCTGTGGTTCCTACTTTTTCTGTTAGTATTAACAAATTTAGTTTTTGTCTGCAGTGTTAGTGTTTTGCAGTATGTTTGTATATAATCTGCATGTAATTTATCAGAGATAACACTTTGATAGTTGTGTGTCAAATGCGCTCAAATGCTGTTTGTGTTACAGTTGTTGTGTCATTGTCTGTGCTGTGTCCTCAGGTTTGTCGGCCAATCAGAGTGGTTTCGTGCAGACAAGAGGGGCAAGTTCAGTTGGGCCTTCTTGGATCACAAAAACACACCCCTAGAGGAAGTAGACATGAACTACACAGTGATCAACTACACAGGACTGGGGAACCTGGGTAATGAGCTCCAACTCTGCCTTGCTTTTCCAGTTTCTCTTCTTTTTCCTCACATGGTCACTACTGTAATCTAATTTTCTCTCTGCGTCAGGCACATGATCTGTTACTTTATTTCAATAATATGAAGCATGCAAATTGAGTGTTTTTGATCTGCTTTGTCCTCCCTCAGAGGGTCAGAATTGTTTGCGGACTCTGTCATTACGAGGTTGTCCTGAAGTGGACGACTGGTTCCTGGCCAGGCTCCACATGTTTCAGGACTCTCTGGAGGAACTGGACATCTCTCACTGTCCACACATCACTACAGGTGGCCTGGCTGCACTCAGGAATCTCAAGTAATTATCAAAAGACCCACAACATAGCCTTGTTAATATTACCGAAACGCTACTCTGTATTTAGTCCCTCCCTTGTTGTGCTGCTGTTGCAGAGGGCTGCGGCGTCTAGACGTGTCATCCCTCCCTGGGATTTCGCATCCTGGGTTGGTCATCATCCTGCTGGAGGAGATGCTACCACAGTGCCAGATCACTGCTACTGGCTACAACCACAGCCTGATGCAGGAAGGAGAGGGGAAGGAGGAGCATATGGAAGGGCAAAGGTAGGCAATGGGCAGGGACTCGGAGGAATCAAGAGACTTTAAGGAGACAAAGAATCCTCTGAGAGAGCTTTGCCATCAGGTCACTGTAGTCTGATGAAAAGAGTGCTGCTGACGGAGCAACGACACATCTGAAAGAAACATCTGACCTAAGAATTGGAGAGGTAGTAAGTAGGATTTTTTGAGCAATAAAGCTGTCGCAGCTTATTTTCGATATCAGACCAAACCAGTTTGCTCTTTAGAGAGATGTGACACACCACTGGCAACATCTAAAGCCCCGTTTCCACCAAACACTTTCGGTATGGTGCCTTTGGAACCAAAGTAGCCCTTCAGACATGGTACCTAGACCCTTGTGTTTCCACCGCAAACAGTACTCTTAAATGTGGGCAGGGTTGTTGTTACTCACTGCTCCGTCCAGCACCTGGTTTATTGTCCACAGAACGAGGCTGCACGCCGACATTTTCAGAACAAAATAGAACAGGCTGCATCCCATATTCCATGGGATATTTAAAAATAGCGGGATGCATGTAGTCCTTCTAAAGCAAGCTTGGGGGTTTAGTGTTGCCGTAGACCACAGGAACAACGCTCTGCGATGCTTTTTTATTCCTCCAAGTGAGGATGAGAATATATGCAGTTCACATAATCCATTTGAAATCAATATGTATAAGTGCGTGAATATCCACTCAAAATGTGTTGATGAATTGACGTCTTCACCTCATGCATTGCGGAACATTACAAGTAAATGTTCCACCCTAAAAGTTGCCGGCAGTCGTCCCAGTGAATTCAGTTATTTTTTTCTCAGACTCCAGCTGCTGTGAGAGGCAGCAAAACATCCTTTCATTTTATAGTTACAGTTTACTAATAAAACTCCACAGTATGAACAGTGGTTACATGAGCCTCAAAACCAGACACAACTCAGCCCTGAGCAGAGTGACCGTCCTCTACTGACCAATCAGACTGCAGTGTTCACAGCTCCACCTTTTAGTACCAGATCTGTGTGCTAGGTACCCCAACAGAGGGGGGACCAAACATGGGGATGGTGCAGAACGGTTCTATTGGTGCCATCCACAACTTTTCACAGTGGAAAGGGGGGAAAAAAGCGTACTAAACTGTACTGTACTGTACTGCTTGGAGGAAACGGGGCTTAATTAGATACAAGCTTGTGTAAAAGAGATAATATAGCAAGCATGGAACAAACTTGTACTGTCTTAATTTTGTCATCTGTCTGCACCGTTATGATGTGAATCTCAATCTACACAAAGTCATATCTGCCTCAAGCAAAATACACTTTGTCTGCACAGTGGTAATTGTCTTATGTGCTGGAATGTAAATATTATTCTAAATATTCTGAATAAAGATTTTATTGTTTAAAATCAAATTTATTGTAAATGTATTACTTTTACCTGTGAATTCACAACTCATGTTTAACAGATGAAGAAAACCACGTGGCCACACATCTTAATGTGTCTGTATATTTCTAATCTTCACTGTGGAAGCTTATGTGAGGAAACTAAAGCCCATAATCCAGTATGAGCCTTGTGCTGCAGCAGTGTCAGACCCTACAGTGGGTGGATGAAGACACAAGAGTGAATGGGGATGAAGAAACCGCTGATACTCTTGTATGTAAAGACACCATCTACAATTATTTAGTAGCCAGTATTGATGTGAACAGAACTAGTGCTACTTCACACCGCCTGTTAGATAGTAATGCCTATTTAAATTAGTCATTCTTCACGTTACCTATTATTAAGACTTATTTTATTGATGTTTATTGACATTTACCGGAACATAAAGTAGTGAGGTCTGCGGTAGGAACCATGCGTCATGGTAACTAGGTCACAACAAACACGGAATGTGTTTCTGACGGACAACAACACGACGGTCCAGCTGAGAGCTAACTGAAGTGAATACCGGTCGTAACTTCGCAAAATCTGGGATTTAAAATAGTTGTCATTCGGACCCTTGTGGTTAAAGGGTCTTAGTAGACGGATAAATGTCTGATGCAGCAGGTAAGAAGAGTGTCTAATGTGCAGATTGAGTTAAAACTTCGACATTCTGACGGCGCTACCGAGCTAGCTAGTTTAGCTAGCTATAATGCTAACAGCTCACTTAACACGGAAAAACATTTGTTGCGGCGGACTTTGACCTGGCATTTAATTTTACATTTGTAGAGCTTCCTAAAAAAGAAGAAGAAGAGGAGGAGGTTACACCTGAACCAGAGGTAAGAAAATAAATTAACTGCAGTTGTGAGACCGGGGCTAGTGACTTGTTACTCGGCTGCCACTCAGAACAAAGCAGTCATCTGTCATCGTGTGACTAACGCAGATCTTGGGTGAAGAAAGCAGCCATTCACAGCAGGTCCACTGCGCACAAAGTCACTGGTTTTAATGTCAGTATTTTGTTTATTGTAGGAACAATCTGACGACGACAGCAGTGGGGAAGAGGCAGCAGGAGACACCGAGAGTATGTGGAAACAAATAATCCGAAACATGCAGTGATGCAAAAAATAGACAACAAGGTCATACTGTTGTCAAGTCAATACCACATTTGTTGCATTAATACACTATTAATAATGTCATGTTTTACACACACATGCAATCATGCTACAAATTTAGTGCTTATTGAATTTGACATTGAATTTCTCCTCAGGGGGATTAATAAAGTGAATAAACTTAAAAACTTAAACTTACATTTATTATTTTATTAATTAATTGCTGAAATATTCTCCCGTATTGCTTTTGTCCTCCTTTGTTGTTGTGTTTCTGCTAGTGGACTTTCTGCGCAACCTCTTCTCCAGCACCCTGGGCCTGGGCTCAGCAGAGAAAGTCCTGGATGAGCTGACCCTGGACGGGGTGGCGCGATACATAAAGAGCGGCAAATGTGAGTCTCTGCCTGCTTCCAGTCAGCGCATCCATTACGGCTGACCACAGTGGCTTGATTACATGCTCACAAGCCTGTTATCATAAAGCACTTATTTTTTTATTTAAGTGAGTGGTCTGTCTACATCCACACAGGTAAAAACATCATCTGCATGGTTGGAGCAGGAATATCCACATGTGAGTTTCTCGGATTTAAGTATTTGAAAGTATTAAACTACTTTCTTTTTGTTTGTATCATGTGTTTCAATCTGTAACCCTTGACACCATCTCCACCCACAGCGGCTGGGATCCCTGATTTCCGCTCACCAGGAACTGGCCTGTATGCAAACCTGCAAAAATACAACCTGCCTTACCCAGAGGCCATCTTTCAGATAGATTACTTCAAGGTGTGTGAAAGATTGTTTGAAAGTTTGAAGAGTGACACAGTAGAGCATAAAATTGCTTTCTCAGGGGCTTCAGGAATTCTTGACAGTTTTGACACATAATCAAAATTAATATTAGAATGGTAATTATTTCCTAATTAATTAAGTATTTAGCCAAGAAGCCAAGTCTCCTGGATTTCTGTTTTAATGCAGTGTCATGCCAGATGCCAAGAACATGCCGATTTTAGGTTGTTACTTTTAAGAAAAGCCTCTGAAAGTCATTGAACAGTCAAATTAGAGTGTCAGGACCTTATCCTAAACTCAGGAACAAAAACACTGAACACTAAACCTCAGTTTTCCAGTATGATGTGTCACTGCACTATGGCTAATTGCTAAGTACACCCTTGTACATGTATCTGAAGACCGTCCTGTTTTATGATGTGAGGCAGTGCCTACTTCACTCTTCACTGTCGCTACAGGAAAATTAAACATTTTTCTATAACATCTTAATTTCTCAGAAACATCCAGAACCTTTCTTCGCCTTGGCCAGGGAGCTCTACCCAGGGCAGTTTAAGGTACAAAACACTTGCTGCCTTGTATGTCTCATATTAATCCTTAAAAATTGTTAAAAAAGAAAAATAGATTGAAACATCAGCTGCCTCACAGATGTTCGTTCTCTTGTGTGTGACTTTTATCGGTTTAGCCCACAATCTGTCACTACTTCATAAAGCTGCTGAAGGACAAGGGGTACCTGAGACGCTGCTACTCACAGGTAAGAAAAAGCCCACTCCACATGCTGCACGTTGAATCTTTCCATGTTTGTTTTGACATTGATTTGTGTGTTTTCGCACAGAACATTGACACCCTGGAGCGCGTGGCCGGGCTCGAGGGAGAGGATCTAATTGAAGCTCATGGAACGTTCTACACGTCCCACTGTGTCAGCTTCTGTTGCCGCAAAGAGTACAACCTGGACTGGATGAAAGGTGCCTTTTCATTTTGTTTAACTTTAGAGAGCCTGGGAGTATTGATTATTGATTACTGTTGTTGTGATATCAGCCATCTTGGACTTTAACCTCTGCCCTCTGCTTTGTAGAGAAAATCTTTTCTGATGACATCCCCAGATGTGATAAGTGCAGCAGTTTGGTCAAGCCAGGTCAGGAGATCTTTGACTTCCTATCTTGTTTTTGTTTTGTTTTTTTGTCGTTTTAGTTGTGTTAGCTTGTCTTGTGTAATTTCACCATCATCGTCATCTTTAACAATCTCTGTGTCCCTTATGTCTCTTCACCCAGATATCGTCTTCTTTGGAGAGAACCTACCTGTCCGATTCTTCACCTCAATGAAGATGGTGAGCACGTGGTTGTTTTCAAGCGTGTGTGCATGTTTGAAGAGAATGTGATGTAACATCTCTGCTGAAATAAACTCTCATCGTCTTTATTTACCCGTCAGGACTTCCCTCGCTGTGACCTTCTCATCGTCATGGGGACGTCTCTGCAGGTCCAGCCATTTGCAGGCCTAGTCGGCAGGTACTGCAGAGTTTCATATTTCTAAAATCTGCTGCTGACCACAGACACTGCTGCAGTATGGATCTGGCAGTAGAACAGCCAGTGAGACTGTCCTGCATTATAAAACATTCAGGCTTGTTTCCAGCAATAATCTCATGGTCTTTTTGGAGTGTCTGAACACGATGCTGAGCGCCTGCTCACCCACATTATGGAATTTATCGTACATTACTCTGGTTTAGAGCTTCGGTTGAATTACTGTAATATTGTTTAAGTAATTGTGTCCCCATCTTTGTGTCCTTCCCTGTGTTTCTTTGTCATTTAGGGTTTCAAAGAGCTGCCCCAGACTGCTCATTAACATGGAGAAGGCAGGGCAGGTGAGCCTTCACCCTTCCATCAACCTCTTTCTGCCTTTACCTTTTTTTGTTCTGTCATAGATGTATGTCTAAGATTGTCTGTGCAGTATTGTTTATATGGTTCTCTGTGCAGGCTGATCCTCTGTTTGGGTTGCTGGGTTTTGGAGGAGGGATGGACTTTGACTCAGACAAGGCATACAGGTGATAAAGAGATGATGTTTTTTTCCCTCTCCTCTGTTTTACCATATCACCTTTCTCTTCCCATTACACCTTTTAGTTTATGTGAAAACATATCAAATATCAGATTTTCAGATCTGATGTGAATCCGATCAAATACACTGGGTTAGATAAAGGGGAAAAAGGTTTTTAGTGACAATAAAAAGTTTTTATAAATGCGAGTGGTGGAAATAACATCACAGGTAGCACCACACACAAATGCTGTCATATACCATATACTCCTGTGAAACTTAAGGAAGGTATTAAAAAGTAGACACCAGCCTCTGGCATTTTGGCCGTTGCCATCTTAGTTTTTGGAACCAGAATTTACTTTATTTGGAGGAGACGGTGGAGCTAACCCTGACGCTAACTGCCAGTTTGGTTAGCATAGTGCATTTACAGTCATAGACGTTTGATACAGTCTGTAGTTTGCTTTGAAAATGCTATTTTTTGCTAGAGAAAAACAGGCTTGAAACCATCAAAACAAAATGTACTTCCTGTAAAAAACTGAACATGCAACTTCTTAGTGGGTCTTTTAGCCCAACCAGACGCTAAATAATCCCTTTTTGAGGCAAACAAAACTTGGTACAACACTTACACCATGGTTACGTTACCCAACCAACATTGTGGTTGGGTAACCAGACGGCACCCACCTGTCACTTAAAGAGGCCACACCTTTGATGATGCATAACTTTAAGCTTTAATAAAATTTAAACAGGTGAGTTATATAAAAATGCACCCCCTGTACAGTTGTTATAAATGTTGAAATTATCTACAGAGATCAAAACCATTTTTTGTACCAGGCTGTACACATGTTTATTTCTGCTGCAAGGTTGGGCATTTTAATTTGGGTGTCTGTGGGGATTGACTTGTTCCTGAAACCAGCCTCGAGTGCCCATTTTAGAAACCACAGTTTGTGGCACTTAACATTAGCTTCATGTTTTCAGCCTCTGAGGTTGCCACTTGTTTTAAACTGTCATCATGCAGTTTACCTCTGCGCCACCAGAGGGTACAAAAGCATTATCCATGATAATGATTTCATGAGATACATCGTTGATCATTCACTTTACTAATGACAAACTATCCAGTCGTCTCTGACAATGCAAGCTAACAAAATCCTTAAAATCCACCAGGAGAAAGTGTTGTAATATGAGTATGTGCATCAGTGCTGGAAATTAAGTTTCTAACTTTGTGGCCTCTTTTTCTCTCCAGAGATGTAGCTCACATCAGCACATGTGACGAAGGCTGTTTGGCTCTAGCTGATCTGTTGGGATGGAAGGTGAGTTACACATCATCTTTTACAGATGCCGTGCTCATTTAAGGTTGCACTTCTTGTTTAAGTGCAATCCATTTACCACAGAGTAGTCACACACGAGTCTGAGGATAAACAGCCTCGGACTTCAGTGCAATTAGTATTATAATCACTTCAGTCAGGAGGTAATTTCACCAGTGTAACCACTCCTGCAATTAAAGTGCAATGCCTTATCACTGTTTCCCTCATAGGGCTTACAAAGATAGTCTCATTTTCACACCTCTGCGCTGGCGATAGCCATCGCTGGAGGCTTTATGTTTTTAGGTTGTCCATCCGTCCCATTCTTGTGAATGCGATAGCTCAACAACGCCTTGAGGGAATTTCTTCACATTTGCCACAAAAATCCACTCGGACTTTGATACAAGCATGGTTTTGATAGTCAGAGGTCAAGGTCTCTGTGACCTTGTGTCCGTCTCATTCTCGTGAACGCAAATTCTGAAGAACACCTTGAGGGAGTTTCCTCAGATTTGGCACAAACATCTACTTGAACTCAAGAACAAACAATTAAGATTTGGTGGATGAAGGTCAAAGGTCACTCTGACCTCACAAAACATGTGTCCATACTTCAAGAATTCATACACTAATTATGACAACATTTCAAGATAAAATGATGAAGTGATGACATTTTATATCCAAAAAGGTCAAAGGTCAGCTTCACTGTGACATCATTATGTTCTGCACAAGCACGTTTCTGGCCATTATTCAAAATCATATGTCAGGAACAAAAAAGGAGACATTTGGTCAGATACTGAATGGGTGACACTAATCTTAGGTACCCACCTTGAAACTGCACTGATTGTATAGATCTTCTGTGCTGAGTTGAAGATGTGTGTGAAGCATCCACTTTTTAGAGTTTCTAACTTCTTCGCAGCAACATCCATATTTGAGGTATTATCTTCTGTCATGGCTACATATGAGTCTGGAAAGACATGGGCGTAATCTGTGACAGCAACTTGACTGGTTCGCAGAGGCATACAGCCACAAGGTTGTAATACAGCGTCAGGTGTTAAAACTCCCATTTCCTCTCTTTCATATGATCTTAATCTCTTCAGTACGAACAAATATGCCGGCACATGCGTAGTGTTGTCTTCTCCATGTTGAATTAAAGGACCAGTTTGACATTGTAAGAAATGAAAGGTCCGCCTGTTGTACCTCTAAAAGTCACTAATAACACGTTGTTTCTATTAAGTTAAATCTGAACAAAACCAGAAGCATAAAAACCACAATTTATGGTTTTATGGGGAGTTACCTGCTGCAGCCATTTCTTGGTAAACTACATCTGGGGGCACTGACTTCCTGGACTCTTGTTCGCCTTGTCAGGTTGCCAGGTAACCAGCGGAGATGCTTTAACCACAACATTTCATTTTTACATTACTCTTTGTGTAAGAATTAAACAGACAAGATGCCATTTGTTATTCAGTGAGCTGTATAGGTGTTGGTAGGTGGTCTTTTTTGACTCTAAAGAGAGCCATACTAGCTGTTCCCTCCATTTTCACCTGTATGCTAAGCTAAGCACCTGCTGGCTGTAGTTTCATATTTACTTTTACTTTAAAAGTCATTGAACATTTATGATTATTAGGCTTCTAGATGGTCTAGAGTAAAGATACTGAATATTAAGTCATTGGCTACATCAGAAGGAGATAAAATCTAGACATATCTGTATGGATCCACACTGTTACGCCTAATTAAGACTATTTAGTACACATTGCGCCTGTGGTCGTCATAAAGTCTCATCAGTTTAGAGCTGCAGCAGGAGCAAAAAAAAAGTGAGAGATTTTGAAATGTCAGCCTGGGTAACCTATTTATGATTTTCCTGTGTGATGTTGTGGTCTCAAGTCACCACCACGGACGGACTTGTCAACGAACGCAGAGCATGAGCTGTTTTTCGCAAATCGTTTTCTTTACAGTCCCTGCTCTGTTTACCCGTGTCATGTTGTTTCTCCAGGCGGAGCTGGAGGAGTTGGTGAAGCGGGAGCACGCCAGGATCGACAGTCAGGAAAAGAAAGAGAAGGCGGGCGAGAGCAAAGGAGCCTCAGCCAAGCCGAGCTCTGCATCAGTGGCACCAGAGCCCAAAAAGGAAGAGTAACTAATTAAAAAGCTTCTGTTTGAAGAAAATCTACTGTAGTGATGTCACAGTTTGGAGTGAAGTGAAGCTTCGACGGGTGTCTGCCACACTCTCATTTTCCATCTGAGGACATTTAATTCTTCTAAACAGTCTCACAGGGCGTGTGACATCCCTGTGTTTTATGCTTCTGTTTATATCAGTCATTTGCACTTTACCGACATTAACCTACTTTCCTAATTTTTTTTTTCCTTAGCTCACATCTGTCTCAGTTATATATTTCTTTCTGAGGCAGCTAACTCTATGCATGGGCAGATAGACGGTGGCGTTATTCAAGTATAGCTGATGTTTACAGATCTTACAGAGCGTGGAAGGTGATTAACATCTCTAAAAGCCCGGCAGTGTCACACAGACTCTACAAGTGTGTGATCATGACTTTGCTGCGTTACAGAAAAGCTACGATGTTGTCTTCAACTATTGAACACATCTGATGAGAGATTTGGGCCAAACCACTTCCATTTTCCTTCCTTTAAACATTTTATTTCAGTTTAAGATCCCCCAAAAGATTACCAGGCTTGTGTGTTTTATCTGTCATCTCCGCAAGCAGAAATAAGTTGGTCGCATTGGACAATGACATCTTAAAGGTGTCACATATATCACAAACTGAACTTCCTGGTAGGGGAGCTGAGGAAGTTGTAAATATAACAGTAGGATCATTGGTCATGTGGAAGTTTTAAAATGTTTTCAATTAACATTGTTTTTCATGTTAACCTTCTGCTCCTGTTTGATTTTAGTTCTGTTTTTTTTTCTTTTAACAATGTTGTTGAGGTTGTTTATGAGGCCAAATTATGTTTTCCTAATCTCATGGTGCAACAAACAACAGTAACTTTGTTCTCACTTCAGTCAGGACTGTAATTGATTATGCTTTTTAAATCACTGGGGATATATAGAGTGCTGCAGAAACACAAAATGGATAAAAAAGACTTGCTTAAATAAGGTGTAATTAAATACAAAAAGAAGTTGATTCATAGGAAACTGTTTGAGCTAGCTAAACAAGCATGAGTTGTTGGATCATGAAATGTAAAATACAGGAGGTGGACACGGTTACATCACCATCTGTACATAATAATGGAAACCAATACTGCAATAAATTTGACCTTTGTAAAGCTGATAATGTTCACTCTTGTTGAGACCGTGTCAGGGAGAAGCTGAGTCAACTCTGGTCATTTTTCAGCCTTTAGTTAGTACTAACTCATAGAACTTTTCATACAATATAGAAATTCATCGGACAGTGGATAATTTTTATAATTAATGATCAGTGACTAGACATAAAGATGAGCGACGCCTCTCCAGTTCCTCGTGCTGTGCAAAAATGAAGCTAAGACATGGGGGGACACAGGGACATCATTTGGAGCCAGACTCAAGGTAGCAATCTCCGCCATATTTATTTCCCACCAAACACCCATCCAACCAATCCTGAGCAGCGCCAGTGACAGAGAGCGCACCAATTGGCACACACAGTTGTCAATCGTGACCTCAGACCTCCTTTTTATAGCCTCAAATAACAGATTAAAACCAAACTTTGAAGAAAAAATAACACTTGAACATACATCAGAGTGACAAGAACTACATACAATGACAGAAACCAACTTAAGGAAAATTTGTTGATGTGTAGATTGACCCTTGTCCCATTCGCTAACATAAAGGGGGCGGGGTTTACAACCTGTACTGCAGCCAGCCACCAGGGGGTGATTGAGGTGTTTTGGCTTCACTTTTGGGGGGCTGTAATGTCACCCATCTTTTTTATACAGTCTGTGTTTGTAATCAACTTCAACATTTGCCACAGCCATGGCTCAAAACTAGAGCGATAAAAGTGCGCTGGTCTTCAGCTCTGACAGTTTCAAAATGAAAATCTAAAAAGCAGAGATCAAGACCTGTGAGTAAAACCTGAAGCTACTGCCGTTTTGTATTAACTAGAACAAAAGTGATGATGCAGGTTAACACTCCTGAAGTTAGAAGTTGGTTTGGAGGCTCTGTCTCTGCTGTGCTGGTGCCAGCTATATCGGTCATTGCCATCATACAGATCGTGATATTGGCAGGAAATGTTTAAACAGAAACTGCATGTAAAAGGAAGACAGTGAGTGTTGTTGCCACGGAAATGTTGACCAATCAACAACACCTATGTATGCGGTTTCTGTGAGAGGCATGACTGCTGGACAGCCAGCAAACCACCCTGCATGTTCATGAGATAAAATAGATATGAAACCCCCCGTGTGCAGCTTCTAATCTGTCTCTCTTGATAATATTTTCTGTATTTTACCGCCTGTATCTGATGGATTCAAAGCTGAGTGTTTGCATCTGTGTGCTTGTTTCTTCCACAGATGCAAGATAAAATCTGTAACTCTTAAAAAGCACGGATAATCTCAGAGTTGTGGTGACACATTTTCAGAACTGCTGTCTGTTCTCAACCATTCATCATTTCTGAGCAGGAGATGGAGATGGTGCTGCTGCTGGGGGGGGGCGGCAGGCGGGAAGGCACGTGTAGCTTTGTAGAGAACATGCAGTGTCTTTTCACTGTTCAACCTGTGCATAGAGCTGGGTTAACCACATGCAGCCTTGAGGGGAGGGGAGGGCGGAGAAGGTGGGAGATCAGCTGAACTGTTTCACATGAAAATTGAAAGTGCATTAAATGCCAGCATGTGCAGGAGGCAGAAGAACGTGGCAGACGTACGAAAGTTCACCTGAATTTTGAAATATTGTGCACATTACAGCAGGAACCTTCTTAAGGATGTATTTCTGAAGAGGATGTGAGCTTCCTATTTTAGCCCTGTTGGTATTTTTAAGCTCTTAAGCAACATCTTGCAGAAAGGAAGAGTTCAGAAGGAAGATTGCAACATGCGGAGGAATTTGCCAATACTTTAGAGGAGAGAAGATTAACGAACCAACTGAGCAAGACCAACACATGTAAGTTGCCATTTTCATCCCGTCAATAAGTTTGTGTTCTAGATGTCTATCGATTTGTTTCTGAGTACTGAAAATTAATGTTAAAAAGAAATCTGAAATGTCCACTTGAAAAATCTAAATTCTAACTTTAATTTTGTCTAGATCTTTGAGCACGAGGACACCAGCAATCTGTTTTGTCACCAGGTTGTCCGTATGTGACTCACACACTGATGTGTTGTTTATGTGCATGGATGCAGACGGTTGTACATGCACATAAACGTGTCGAAATGTTTGCATCCAGGGCGGTTCACAGTTCAGTTAATGGGACGACAGCCATCCCGTGGAGGAGCAGCAGGAAGAGACTGTCGTTGCTGGAGCAGCTGAAGGGCTGTCAGGAGGCCTGGTGCCCGGGGGCCCCCTGGGATAGAGAGTGGGCCCACGCCGCTATCTGTGGAACACCTGCTGGGGTGAGCTGTTCTCCTCCTCACTGCAATACAATCAGTCGAAGAGGCATGATTTTATTTTGTAATGTAACATCAGGTATTTAATGTGATGTGTGTCACTGGTCCAGACGTTCAAGGAAATTCTTGGTATTTCTAAACTTTTAGAATGCCCTTTAAAAACCCTTAAAAATAATGAACTAGTAAATGAAATATAAATCTTTTGTCAGGAGTGACAATCCATCCTCCGATAATGAATAATTCTCCTTTTTGAAATATTCTGAAGCCTCCATGCTGGTTATATTTTCATCACAATGCAATACGTTCCAGATTTTGGATTTTGCCTGAAGCATCCAGTATTGTAGTGACAAAAATTACAAATCTATATGATCACTGAAATCAGCTTATTGTAAATTGGCCGATGCTGTTGGATGTTGTCCACTAGAAGCAGAAGCAGAAGAAGAAGAAGAAGAAGAAGAAGAAATATTTTATTAATCCCAGAGGGCAAATTCAAATTTTTCACTTTGTTGTCACACACATACACAAACAGGACCTATACATGCGTTAAATGGAGAGATGTCAGAGTACGCACATTTGAATTTTAACATATCTTTCAATATAGACAATGGGTGAAAGATTATATTTGTTGAACATGTACTTATTCTTTCACTGATAGATCTGCCTGCACATGTTTTTTTTAAAGTTATTTTTTGGGCATTTTGCCTTTAATGGACAGGACAGCCAAGTGTGAAGGGGGGGGAGAGGGAGAGGGGATGACATGCAGCAAAGGGCCACAGGCTGGACTCGTACCCTGGCCACTGCGGTAACAGCCTTGTACATGGGGCGCCTGCTCTATCCACTAAGCCACCAACACCCCCCTGCTCATGTTTTTGAGTCAAAATACTTTAATTTCTTGTGTCCGTCTGGCTCCTTTTCTGACTATCTGTCTTTTTATTTTCCCCTTTTCTCTGGATCTCCTCTCTCTGACCCTCACACCTTTGTCTAACCCACTTCGTATCATCCCATCAGCTCTTGGTTCGTCCAGTTATTCAGGCCCACTGTTTTATGGCACTACATAGCTCCAAAGTAGTACTCAGACAACAAAAGCAAACATACTGTAGGTATGTCTGCACGCTTCACTTAAATATTCTGTAATATCACTCTGAGCTGGTCTGAACGCTGACACGCACATCTCTGCAACATAAACTAGTTCCTTTTTCTATTTGACATCTGATAATGCAGCAAGCATTTCTTTGGGGGCTGAATGCAGAAGTGGTGTTGAATAAAAGCATGTGCGTATCAGGGAAATGACATTACAGAATGGATAGATCTGCAGCAAAGGGAGAGTTCGAGTGGGACAGTAAATTCCAGTAAACGGCATATTTGAAAGAATGACATGCAAATAATCACGCAGAGATGCAAAACTCTTACTGGAAGTCACTGATTCGTGAGTATGTTAATGGGGAAGGGTAGATTTTTATGAATATTAATTGTTAACAGTGTGAAATAATGCACCTCGTGTCAGTCGTAGGCATGCTAATTTTATTGGTTTCCAGAATATTTTCCTATGAATCAGATGCACGAATGACTAAACGTTGCCGTTATGAATCAGCGGAGTAATCGCTCATGTAACATCTTTATTGCCAGTACGTGTATATACTCAAAGTGTGGTGACTTGCAGTAAACTTGTCTCTATTTCTGTGCACACCGAGAATGACAGCCACTTCCTGTGTGTGTGTGTGTGTGTGTATGTGTGTGTGTGTGTGTGTGTGTGTGTGTGTGTGTGTGTGTGTTGAAAGCGTCTCTGAATTCAGCTGTGGTGATGTAACTTCATGACTGAGCCGTTGGTCCGCTGTACTTTGGGTTGCATGTGCTTTGTTTTACCCAAGTTAGTTATGTCTCAACCGACTGTGTGTTCTGTTTGAGACGCTGTTTCTAAAGAAGGCGATGTGACCCGTAGTCTCTACATACAGAGCACATGTGTGGTTAAAGCAAAGTGCAGTGGACATCAGTGTCCAAAAGCAATGAGTTTTATCACAACTTTGGCAGTTAAAGTTATGTTTCAAGTGTTTTATGTCTTAAACACAGTAGAAATTCTATATTATAAATGGTATTAAAGATATTCAGACCACTTAATTCTTTTAGATCTCAGGTAACAAGAACAACCTAATGAAGAGCTGAAACACTCAGTTTCACAGGGACCGTGTGGGTGTGATTTAGTCAGATTGGATTGACAGTGCCCTCGCAGCACAGACAAGCAACCTACTGACTGTCATCGGACCTTGATTTAAATGTTGCTAAACTCTGATTGGTGCATGGAAGTAAGTGACATAATTTATTTTCACCTGGGCCCTGCCTACTTTGAGCCTTTGAATGGATCACAGACAAAACAAGATGTGGAAATATTTTGTGTGAAATAACCAAAACTGTTCTTATTTGGGTAAGAACTTCATCCTGTCAAAGAACAAACATTTTTTGTGACTTTAATTTAAGATATGTCACTTTTATAACTCAGTATACATTCAGTAGCCCTTAATGAGGGACAAATGTATTCCAAATAGATGATGGCTATGTCTGCTGTGCTTTTTTAGTCAGACCTTTAAGATAGAGAGGCTGGTCATGAGTAACATTCAAAGGCAGCTGGAGTTACGCAATAGCACGTGACTGATTCTGAGTGCAAGGAGATAAAAATAACAGGGCTGCCCTCGACTATGAATTTTCCTAGTCAACCAGAAGTCATCATTTAGGGCCATTAGTTGACTAGTCGCCCGAATGTTTACGATATTAATTTAGTTATTAAATGATATATTTTGGTGGTTTGAATTGAAGGTGTGAGAAAGAACAGTATCAGTAACATTGTTAACACTGTGCTACATTACAGAGAAATACAAAACCGTACTAATGAACCTTTATTAATAAAGGCCTATATTTTATCTACAAGTGCACGTCACACACTGAGCGAGCCGCCTGTTAATGACGCTGTGGGCTAATGGGCATGTAGCTACTTCCGTGTTTCAGATGATACGTCATGTTTGTAGTCGACCAATGAAGATGAGTTTACATATCACCTTGGGTTCGTCCTTCACCTTCTCAAAATGATCCCACACTTTGGATTTCAGTTGCAGTATGCAAAACGTGCAAATGGGTGTCACAGTAGTGCAGTGGTTGCCCCACAGCAAGAGAGGGGGTTCAAATTCCAGGGTGGGGGAGCCCTTATGTGCGGAGTTTACTTGTTCTCCCCGTGTTACTGTGGGCTTTCTCTGGATACTCAAGCTTCCTCCCACAATCCAAAGACATGCAGGTTAATTGGTGACTCTAAATTGTCCGTAGGTGTGAATGTGAGTGTGAATGGTTGTCTGCCTCTCAACCAATGTCAGCTGGGATAGGCTCTAGCCCTCTACGACCCCTAACAGGATGAGCGGTTTCAGATGAGGAATGAATGAAAATGTGCAGTTATTTAAAGCTGCACAAAGAATGTGCGAGCGAGCTAATGCTTAACTAAGGTTAATATTTGTTAACATGGCATTTAGTAAAGAAAGCATTATGACTTGTTTGGGACTTGACCTAGGACACCATGAGGATTGATCAAAGCTGCCATTACTATGTTTTAATCATGTGCAAAAGCAAGATTGTGTAGGTATACATTATTGTTTCTGTTTTAGTTTTAATGGTTTTGGAGAAGAAACAACTAAACCACGAGAGAGTGTGAAAGAGGTGAGGAGTCCTGAGCCAATGTGGGCCCACACTCAGATAGTATTAACCAGCCTCCAGACAGAGTCATATCAGTATTATGAGTGGGCAAACAGCTCCACAGCACTTATCAGCACTAATGAACTATGGGGAAATTGCAGTTTACATGACTGTTTGGTCACAACCTGTCATCATGACTAATTTTCCAGATCAAATCAATCCAGTCCTGTCATAGAAACCCTGACACAGTGTTGTTTTTTTGTCCATCCTGCTGTCTGTCATCACTCACTGTCTCTCTCTCTCTCTTTGCCGTCTGGTTGCCATGGAGCCACGCCGTGTAGCTTGCCAGTGTGAGCATTTAAAAGAAAACGTCTTCCTGCTCAACAGGCTTCAGTAACGCTTCACATACTGAAATGAGTCACCATGTGTCTCCCTTCAGAGTTTCCTGGTTGTGCGGGACTCTGCGACATCTCAGCCAAGCCTGCTGTGTGTGTCTGCTGGAGGCGAGAATGAGGCAGTCGTTGATTATGATATCAAAAGCACAGGCACAGGTATGGACCAACTGCATGCATTACACTTACAGTACTTCTCTTTCTGTCTCTTTGTGTGTGTGTGTGTGTGTGTGTGTGCGTGCGTGCGTGCGTGTGTGTTGGGTCACTAAGTTCCCTACATGTGAGACTTTTAGTGGTTATTTTCTGAATCATTACGTCCGCTGCAAGTCACAGACTGGACTGATAAACATTAACCCAATAACCTCATGTGCTGTGTAGTTCTGCTTTTTGCTGTTGAAGTGACAGTACAAACCTCACAATGTTGTAACAGGTGAGAACAGGTAATCAGATACACACCTCGTCAAACAGGCTCTCAAACTGCAAACACTGGCTCCTCACACTGCTAACTCCTTTTTAAGTCACTAATTACACTGACACACATTAGTGCTGCTTTTTCACTACTGTGCAGACGCATTCAGTGGACGTGAAATCACAGGCCGGAAACCACACTGTATCAGAAAGTAACAGATGTAATGGCCAGTGTGAGGATAAAATTGATTAGACTGTCACCGGCTTATCTTTAGAAGTCCCCTCTCATTCTTCCTGGTTCAAGCTTCTATGTGTTTCCAGGAATGTATTATTCCAACAGAGCGTGAGACTGACTCTGCCTACTGTTTCTCTGTTTCTCGTGTCAGTCTTCCAGTTGTCTGAGTCTCGGCTGTCTTTCTCAGACTTGGCTCAGCTCGTGCTCTTCTACTCTCTAACCAGGTAAGGACCAGCTGTGCCACTGGCACCTTTTTATTTGTTGTGTGGGATTGAACTTCCCTTTTAACTTTGGCTTCTCTTATTCATATGTGTTTTCTAGTGCTAATCACGTTAACATCCTGACTCCATCATAACTTTTAGATTGTCATATTTTAAATTCAGTTGAAAAGCCTAATCAGCAAATGATGGGGCATTGACAGAAGTGCTTAACAAATGTATTTTACTCTTGTCAACCCGTCCTGTGTGTCAGGGATGTGTTGACTGTGTGTCTTTCCATTCCTCACTGGATCTACAGTGTAACCGAGAAGAGCAAAGATCGTCTCTCTCAACTTGAACCCGGTGAGTCCTTCCATCTCTGTGACTTCTCTGTCTCATATCCTCTCCTTGAAGCTAGATTGGAAAAACAGAACCAGAAAAATGTTCTCAGAAACAGCCTTATCTATTATATCGCTCTCATGCAGAAACTTGGCTCAGCACACCGCCTGACCAACAGACTGATGAAATGACCCAGAGGGAGCCAAGCAGCGTCATGTGCTCCATACAGGTACTTTATACTGTGTGTGTGTAATAGTACAGGTAGTGGTAACAACTTCCTTATTTCTTGTGTTTGCAAGTGAGGCATCATTTGTCTAAATACCATGAAGCTGTAGTCGATAACGTTTATAAAAATAGGTTTTGTCATATTTGCTGTCACTATATTCTGACAGTCGTACATGAGACAGATAATCTGTGGAAAAAAGAATCATGCTCCACTGTCTCCCCTGATCCAATCACACAGTAATGTTTTTTTTTTTCCACACTGCCTTTTTTTTTTTAATTGAATGCCACTAGTAATAAAAACACTTGCTCTACCGTTTTATTGTTGCCAGGTAACCACCCCCTCATGTCCTTAGACTAACCTTTCCATGTAATCAATCTATCTTTTTTTTTTTTTACAGTAATTATCTAGTTCCTAAAATGTTGAGGCAGAGGGTACTTGCTGTAGCTCTGGTTGAGGGTGAGAGGCTGTCAGCAAATAGTTTGTTGGCCACAGGGAAACAGAGATCTGTGTGGGTACATGAGACCCTAAAAAAGAGGGTTGGTCATGGGGAGTTCTCCTCCATAATGGCCATTTCTAGGCATATTTTAAGATGACTCAGGGGCAGTTTGGAAACCTGCTGTCTATTGTTGGGCCGTATAGCTCTGGGTGTCCAGCAACTTCTACCACCAGTTTCTCTTCTATTGTTTACCAACTGTAAACTTGTCGTGACCACCACAGAAGGCCTGCTGCTCAAATCATGCGGTTGGACAATGGGAAAAAAGATGACGAAAAAAGAGATGACATGGGGCAGTTTTCTGCTCTGAATTGAAGTTTTCTCAACTTGCGGGGTTCAGAGGATCCAGCAAAAATGCCAGGCACCTAGAGTGCAGAAACTTGAGGGACGTAGCAACACAAAAAGCTCAAAAAGCCGCCTCCAGCTGCTAAAATGTTTTCTGTGTGATCAGGGCCATATTGCTCCTAATGGCATGTCAAAGAATCCACAATGTGCTCTACCAGTGGGCAGTGCTTTGTTTCAGCTAGACTGTTTAACATGGCGCCCGGGGCACAAACCTTCTTATTTCACTGCCCCCAGGTGGCCAAAAAATATCTTAATACTGCTTTAAAATAGAGGCTTGCTGTAAGTTGAAGCTTATTTTAAACCTGCACTGTGGTCTGTGGGTCACATGTCCTATTTTCTCACTGAGTCTATGTGTGTGTGTGTGTGTGTGTGTGTGTGTGTGCTCCCTCAGTTGACTTCCACCAACGGGGCCCTCTGTATCATCAATCCTCTCTACCTTCGTGAACATGGAGATGATTGGCTGACCCACAGGGCGAGCACTGCTCAGTGCGCCACAATGACATCACATTACAAACGAGAGCGACGCCTCAGCACCACCAGATCATGGGCAGGGGCGGGGCTACATAGTAAACGAGCCATCTCGTTGGATCAGGAACCGTCTGCTGCCAGTGTGGAGAGCTCTGGTGAGGACGTTACTTGCTCTGCACTATTTCTTGTATTTCTATGTATTAAGTGCTTTACGTGAGTTCAGTCGCCAACATGGTGTTCATATGTCATATTTTCCTTGCCCAGGTCTAGTCAGAGCGCAGTCAGCTGACTCACCACATTGCCCCCCAACCTCATCAGCACCAGCTGCTCCAGCAGGGGTGGTTCTCAGGAGGCCCAGCAGAGATTCTGCCTCCAGCCCCCCTCACCGAGCAAGCACGGGGAGCCTTACTCCATCTTCCCCTGGAAGCGTACATAGCACAGTGCCTGACCTGCAGCCCCATGGCAGCCCGGTGCCTCAGTCTCCTCACAGGGTATCCTGGATTGAAGATGGAGTCTGGCTGCCTCCGCCCAGGCCTTCCTCTTTGCTCCACCCCCCTTCGCTGGAGCTCGACTCGCTGTCAATCAGCAGCATAGAGGAAGAGCAGGAGTACCAAACATCATGCTCTGTGACACACCACCCATCAGGGCACCGGCTGGCTGACAAGGTCAAGCATCGTCTCTCAGCGGTGGGTCAGGCTCTCAGTGGGCTGGTGAGTACGAAGAAGAGACTGACCAATCGTGTGCAGGAGTTGAGCGAGCGGAGAGGTATGGCGTTTGCGGAAAGTGTGAAAGGATTTGTGGAGATGACGCTGAAGAAAGGGGCTGATCCCAGCGGGGTCACGGGGTCAGAGTTCTTACAGGAAGTGAGGACATCACTTACGTCACTGAGGGAGACACTGTTGGACTATCCTGAAATCCAGGCGTTGCTGGACGGCATCACTGACATGAATGACTCAGAGATCGGTGAGTGGGTTAGGGTTACGCTGACAGCGACGTTTGACAATAGACAAATAAAAATGTATTTCCCTATAAAATGCTTGTTAACGTAACTGTCAGAACATGTGTTATTAACTTGCAGCTCCATAAATTAATTGTTAGTGCTCCTTTAAATTCTTCTCCTTTGGCCCTCCTGTAGACACCCTGGTGGAGCTTTCCCTCCACAAAGTGGCTTTGAAGCCCGTCTCTGCACACCTCTACAGCTGCATTCATAATTCCCGGACTGATGATGGCACCTTCAAGCGTCTCCAGAGCAACCTACGTGTGCTGGAAAAGAACGAGGTGGAGGAGCTAGGGGGGTCGGCGGGAGTTGGAGTTCCAGACTCTGTCACACTGGAGCGGATCCAGCAGAAGTGGACCAGTATGCATGAGGCTTATTCCCCAAACAAGAAGGTCCAGATCCTGCTCAAAGTCTGCAAGACCATCTATCACAGCATGAGTGCTAATGCTAGCTCAGGTAGGCGGGTGTTTGTTTTTAATGATTATTACTGACACTTTATTTATCTGTTAATTACCCTTTAAATTCACATTCTTCTCTTCTCTCCAGCAGACAAAGTGTTTGGAGCAGATGATTTCCTGCCCTGCCTGACGTGGGTGCTGCTCCGTAGTGACCTGGTCACCTTACACTTAGACACGGACTACATGATGGAGCTGCTCGACCCTACTCAGCTGCAGGGAGAGGGTAAGGCAGACACAAGATAACACAAATTTCCACTGTAACACACAACACACAGTTGGCTGATTTATTAGTTGCCATGTTTCTGTACTCTGTTGCAGCAGCGCTTCGTAAGTTCAGACTAAGCCAAGTTTAATGTAAGTGATTATAAAGCGAAGATTTAGGGTGCTTTCACACCTGCCCTGTTTGGTTTGGTTCAATCGAACTCAAGTTCATTTGCCCCCTAAGTGCAGTTCATTTGGGCAGGTGTGAACACAGCAATCACACTCAGGTGCGCAACGAAACAACCGGACCGAGACCTTCCTGAAGAGGTGGTCTCAGTACGGTTACAAACGAACTCTGGTGCGGTTCATTTGTGGTGAGAACATGTTCCAAACTCGATCTGAACCAACTGTAGTCACATGACACATTGTTTGGGTTAAACATGAGCATGTTACAGTCCTGGAGGATTATTAATGTGCACCTTCTCCTGTACTGCCTTAATATGCACATTTGGCAAACAGATAAATAAACTGCTGGATTGAAACTTGGTAGCAGTCACAAAGAACTTAGAGGGGACTTCACACACTTAACTTTGTGATGGATCTACAAATAGCTGGTGCAGCTCACTTCTTGTCTCCAAATGCAGTTGTGGGTTTGACTCCCAGCCATGACTACAGAGATGTTGATACTGTTAAATTATGATCACAAGTCACAGACCATCTCTTTTTCTGCATTCTCCCAACCAACAGGTGGCTACTACCTTACAACTCTATACGCCTCTCTTTACTACATCACCAGCTTCCAGCCACGACTGGCCGCCCGTCAGCTCAGCGTGGAAGCCCAAAACTCTCTTAACCAATGGCATCGCAGGCGCACCCTGCACTGCAACCAATCACGGCGCAGCCAGAACCGACGGACCATTCGCAGGCAACCCTGTCGGGGCAGGAACGTACAGAACTCAGCAACTAAGACTGAAGAGGAAAGTGGGAAACAGTCAGACTCTGTTAATACTGATGAGTCACAGCAGCAGACAGAGAGCAGCACAGAGGCTCTGCAGCCGCTGGTGGAAGAGACGAGCAGAGGAGGTGAGGACGAATCACAGATGTCCACTCCAACATCAGACTGTAGTCAGCATGAGGTAATGTGGAACAAACAGGAGGATGAACTGACTCTATGCACAGCAGGAGAAGAGGACCAAGAAGGATTGTGATGGAGAGAAAAAGAATGGCGACCTGTCACAATTTTTGACCATTAAAAGAACCTCAAATTACCTTTAAATTATCTCAGGTGGGTCAGACCCTTCAGACGTCTGCCACACGAACCACAAGCATGTCCCGTTCTGCTCAGACTCCTCTTCTGTGGAGGCCAGAGAAAGCTTTTGATTGGTGTCTTTAACAGACTGCTTTCACTTGATTATGAAATTGTGGTCGGGCCTCCTGCAGCGGTCTCCAGATAAATCTGAATGCTGTTTTTTATGGGATAAAGAGATATTTTTACGTCTCTCAAATTTTAGCTTTTTCTTAGAGAATACTGGATATTTATACTCTTCAGTGGTCTGACAACCTTTCAAATGAAAAATTCAGGGAAGCTGCAATAGCAGTCAAACTGCCCACGCTGAGGCTGTAACCTGTGTGAGAGGGGTCAGGGGTTAAACACAGGCATAAATGAGTCCAAGTTTAATGTCATAGTTTTACTGTAAAAAAGAGTTTATACAAAGGTTTTAGTATATTTATTTGGGAACAACTGAAAGTTAAAGTTCATGTTTGGAGGCTGTTAATTTTTGTAAGGTGCAGCATGAGTTTGTATTATTTTATATATTGATTAACTTAATGTCATTTTTGATTTGTAAATACATTAAAATTAAGATAACTGTGCAAAAAGAGTATTTTAATAAAACCAACAAACCGTTTTGTTTATACAGCTTGCTTCACTCTCAGCAGTATCATTTCCAGCAGCAGCTCCGTCTCATGAATTATTATTATTGCAGGTGTCAAGCAGTGTGTTAAAGGGACTGACCACCCCCAAATCAAAAATACATATTTGAACCCTTACCTGTAGTGCTATTTATCAGTCTGGATTGTTTTGGTGTCGGTTGTCGAGTGTTGGAAATATTGGCCGTAGAGATGTCCGCCTTCTTTCTAATATAATGGAACTAGATGTCACTCAGCTTGTGGTGGTCACAACGCCAAAAGAATATATTTTAAATACTCAACACAATGGCTCATTCCAAAAATCATGACCTGCTTATTCAACATAAATCTTCTGCTGGCTCACCTACCACCATGGATGCATAGATGCACACTTCCTTCTGCGTTGTGATACAGCTGGCGGGTGTAGTTTCATAGAAAGAAAATAGTTCCTCCATGAAAGTGCTCACAACAAGGTCTGTGGATTATCTTGAGTAACCAGGTCATGATTTCTGGAAAGAGACATTTCTGTGGAGTTTTTCAAACTTATTTTTATTTAGCAATTTGAGCACAAAAAGCCGAGTGCCATCTGGTTCCATTATACTGGAGAGAAGGCAGAGACCTCTACAGCCGATATCTCCAACACTTGGCAACTCACACTAAAACAATCTACTCTGATAAATAGCACTACAGGTAAGAGGAAAAATGTGTATTTTTGATTTTGGGGTGAACTGTCCCTTTAAATGAGCAAACAATGCCAACAGGTTCACTTGAATTACTCTTGTTGACAGAAAAAGCACCAAACAGACACAGACACAATTAGGGAACAGTGGGGCATTTAGCAGCAAAAGAGACAGATATTCTCAATAACAAAGCTAAGAGGAGAGTTAAAACTAGCTTACATTGATCAGTTGGACAGAAACACGACTCCAAATTAACGCTACAGTTATTCTGCTGGATGTGTAAGTAGCAGCAGGCAGCTGTTTGGTAACGTGTTATCCATAATTTATTATTTATGTAACAGGTGTGTCATTCATGTCTGCTTACTGTGGGTCTTTTCTGACCCCAAAGTAGACAAACAAATCAATAAATTAAGCTTTAAATAATCATTACATCTAATGTCACTGCCTCTGTTAAAGTGCTAGAAGTCTTCTACTACGAGAGCTTTTCCTTCGTGTTTGTTTCTGTGCTTCACAAACCCCATGAAGCTTTTTATTCAGTCACCAACACTGACTATAATGCAGCTGAACTACGTCTTTAGCTTCTGCCGTTTATTTACTGCACCTTCTTCTAGTTTATCAGGAGTTTGCAAAGACCAGTCCACTTGGTGCCTCACAGAAAGTCCCCTAACAACATGAACATCTGTTCTCCCTCTGCACCACTAGAGGGCAGCATTGACCCTCCTGTTAGATTTACAGCATGCATCTTTAGGTGTTTCATACACAGTTTGCACAATATACACATTTTTAATTTATGAAATAAGGCATTGTTGTATTTTTACTTTGCAATATATTAAAATATATTAAATTAAAATCTGAACTAATTCACACAGTGATCAAAAATTCTGAGAAACATTGTGCATAATCTGCATTCAGCACCTCGTGCAGCTTGTAGGTCCCTGCAGATTTGTTTTTGGAGATTTCCCTCCAAAATATGATGCACACACGCACACACAAAAGTGACACTGCATACATTACTGAGAATACTGTGCATGTAACGCGGTTTTGAGGATGCCTTAAGTGGCAGTGGATATTGATTACTGCGTAATGTTTTAAGAACTAAAAGGAGTTGAAGCAACTTTAGTAGTAGTAGCATCAAAAGGAGACAGAAACGAAGCTCTGGAAAAGTGGAAACTGCAGCTGATATTGAGGAACTTGAATTGATAATGTATAGTTGAACAGCATCTAAAAATTAAGAAGAGTTAAATGTACAGTAAGTTTAAGGTTAGGCATTTAAAAGTTCCTGAAGTTAGCACTGATAGAATTTAAAATATCAGTAGCCAAGGACTGAAGCTTTGAACTGCAGTAACAGCTGAAGTTAAGTTGAATTAAAAGTTGGCATTGAATCCCAAAATCATGTTAAAGCTGCAATTTAAGCTGAAGCACTAATAGTTGTGAAAGTATTTTAAGTTTAAGTACTTACAGTATTAATACCTATACTTTAAAGAAACTAAATGGCACCTGCTTTTTTTTTAAAGAGTCCCTTTTTAGATGCATTTTAGTTTTTATCAATTGTTAAATTGTCTGCCCTTTTCTTTGTTTCTCTTCTTTTTGAAAAGCACTTTAAGCAGATTTTTTTTGTTTGAAGATGTTTTATAATCAAGATTAGCACGGAGGGGAGATTAACTGGTAGTCAAGGTTGAACGACTTGGTTGAAAGTTGCAGTGAAAGCAACTGAGGTGTTTAAACAAGCAGCAGACACTGAAAAAAAATACAAGGGAGTCTCAGTAAAGATGAGGCAAATAATAAACAGCTGAATAATAATCACTTTAAGAAGTTTAAGTGGCTGTTGAAGTTGAAGGTTTATGACTTGAAGTAGCAGTAGAAGTGACGGTAGAAGTCAAAGCACCCAGGGCTGACTTAGTTAGTGACACTGAACAATAAAAGATGCTGAAGTGAAGTTGAAGCACAGTTGTGGGGTAAGAACTAATACAGAAATTGAAGTGGCAGTTGAAGTTTAAGGAGCTAAAGTGAAAGTTAAAGGCCCTGACACGTCAAGCTGATGACCAGCTGTTAATGTTAGGCTGTCGGTGAGTGTCTGTTGCTCTAGTCGGTGTGGTGTGACCCACACTGTTGCCTCTCGTCAGCCCCCGTCGTTGGCTTTTTCTTGGCAGATTCAGCACATCGAGTCGACGACAGCGGAGCACGTTGGAGAATGAAATCAGCTCAGCGCTCAAGAAGAGACACGGAAGTGAGAAAAGTGAAAGAAGAGCTAAAGTCAAGAGGCGGTGAGACCATCCACTGAGCTCTTTACAAGAGACATTTATGTTCTTTAAACGCTGGATTGTGTTGTTAATGTGCTAACTGGCTAACTAGCATCATGATGATCTCCAAGTTTCCCCTTTTGAATGTTGGTTACAGACTACTGCCGCCTGCTGGTGTGGAGAGCTATGTCTTCTCATGCAGGCACAGAACATACGAGCTGGTTGACCATCGACTGGAGTCACTGCGGTGTGTTCAGGTACCATTAGGCAATGTAGCAGGGGAACTTTGTCACCACTAGTTCTCTGAAGTTGCTCTGGTGTGTCTGGGTCATAACGTTGATGCGCTCAAAGTGGAAGTTAAGGTTGAAGCATTTAAGAAAGTTGAAGGCTCTGCACACTTTAAATCGCTAAAAAGAGAGGAAGTGGCAGTTTTTTTTAAATTTCCATTTTCATATCCAACTTTATCGATTTTACTTTTTTGTAAGTACTATGTCATTAACGGCCTGTAAATTCAAATGTTAACAAAATAGTTAATGAATGCACATACATCAGGCATGTACACATGTAAATAGTTATACAGAGGCCCTCTTATGTAAATGCACACACACACACACACACACACACACACATACACACATACATGTACGCACAGCTTCATGTACACACACATATGGAACCGTATCATCGCTGCATTCTAACTGACCGAGCCAATCAAATTTGCCTAATGAGACATCTGGCATTCTGCCTGCATGTGGATGTCAAGCCTAGAAACAGCTGGGCCTTTATATACACACACACACACACACACACACACACACACACCCTTTCCCCTCTCACACTCTATCAGCGCTGTCAGATCTGGTATAAGAAAGAAACACAGTGATACATGCCGGATCACACATGCATTGAGCGCACACACACACACACACACACACACACACAAATTTAGAGAAGCATTGAGGAAGGAGTTGCGGTCAAGACTATACTGGCCAGTGCATCGTGTCACACACTTGTTCTCCCACACACAGTTCTTTCACACATGTGATATATTATGCATACATGAGTGTGTGTAACGCACTCACCACGGTCATAAATTACATATATGGCAGTGGTGGTGGCAGTGGAGGAGGGGGTCCGCAGAGAGGAGAAGAGGAGTGTGTGTGTTTGTGTGCATGTGAAATGAGGGGAGGGGAGGGGGGGCACAGATGGCTGTGGCCTGAGGCATTCGAGGTATTGCAGCTAAACATCGTGACTGCAACACACACACACACACACACACACACACACACACACATACAAGATTAAGTGTTGAGGTGCTGCTCATACAAACACTTCTACATATACTGTATAGAAGGGACCGGATACAGAGTCGCATACAATACAAACATATAGGCACTATTTCCAGTGTTCATATCAGACAATTGACGAAAAAATATCTCAAAGGTGGAATGTAACTAAGTACGTTTACTCACGTACTCCACTTAAGTACTAAGTTGAGGTACTTGTACCTGATTGATCACTCGCTAACAACAACAGCACTGGTACATTTCGATCTATAAAGCAATATTCAGCATACTTCCAGCCTACCTCTGCACTCTTCTGTGTGTCAGCTCTTCCAAGTGGTTGCTTTTTAATGTACCCTGGGTTTTAACAGATCTGGGGAAAGCTGCATTTTCCTACTCTGCACCTTGGACATGAAATAATCTTAAAAAATATCTAAAATTGGAAACACTTAAATCCATTGAGGAATTTAAGGACAGAGACATGTGCTTGTTTTTCCTGAGAGGCCACTATGTGTGAATAGTTGTTGTTTTATTGCAGCTTTTTGTATTGAATTTTAAATGTGTTTTTAATGGCTGCTGCCAGGGCCAGATTGTTCTTGTAGAATAGAGTTTCAATCTTAATGGGAATTCCTGGTTAAATAAAGGTTAAATAAGAATAAAAACTTCACTACAGTATATAAAGTAGATCAAATGCACTCCACCTCTACTTCCTATCAGTATGTACATTCATTTCTTAACTGCAGAAAGCACCATACTATGAAGCTAATCATCATGGCAAACACATTATTAAATGTAAGATGAGTAAACTAAATCTCAACTTTTTTGGCATATTCTATTGCCTGGTTTAATAATTATTGTGCACTCATACAGGTGCCTTCACTGCTCCACTCTCAGCTCAGTTATTGTCTTAAATCAGGTCGGATAAAGAGTTTGACTGCGTCCTTACTGTGCTGCCCAGCCTTGTCCTCGTCCCTGTGATACATGTAAGCGTCTTTGTCTTTACTGTGGCCATTCAGAGAGGCTGTCACCATCCAACAGCTTGCCTCTGTCACGGCTTGTTCACACACTACAACACAATAAAACTTTCGCCCATTCTCCTTCTCTTTTTCACCCCTCCTGGTGCTTTTTCATTCCTTCTCTCTGTCATTCAGTTTCTCTCCTGCTCTTCCTCCTCTCTCTGCCGCATCCCCCCCCCCCCCCCCCCCCCCCGTCTTTCACTCCCTCCCCTCCCCTCCCTGCCCCCGACTTGTCTGAACTCTGACAGGTGTGTAATTGAATGATTAACGACCACCAGAGTAACCCCCACTCCCCCCCCCCCACACACACACACACACACACATACACTTTATGTTAAAATGGAATTGTACATATTTATGCACACACATATTCATGCGCCAACACATTTCCACTTTACACATGTGTATTCATTTTGCTTCAATAGCCCAAATGGTCAAATTCAAACCAGTGGAGGTCTTGAAATGATGGAAACATTATAAGGAGAGTAGCAATACACCGAGTGCCATATATATTATCCTGCACAGGCCCAATGCTGCAATGCAACGGAGCTCATTTGACATGACACTGTTGTCATTTTAACAAAATGTTTCAACTTGTGTGAATTTTATAAAATGCATTTCCCACAAAAATGTTATCCACTTCCTCTGATTTGCTATAAGGCTTTACTCTCTGGTAACCACAGTACGCACAAAGTGAAACACAATGCACATAAATACATTGAAGCACGATCTCCTACCCCTTTTTCCTCCTCTTCTCTTCATTTGTCAACATAAAGGCAGATTTTTATGCAGTGTAATTCCCACCGTCTAATGGAGTCTCTGTTGGTGAGAGGACGGGCTGGCAATCTATCTGAGCCAATAATAAGCTGAGGGTATGACTATGAATGATACTGTGAGAGAGGGCTGTACACTGATGTATGAATAAAGTATGTGTTGTTGATTTTTCTGCTGAGAGCCTTGCCCGGGTTGTGGTGTTGCAGGTTCATACATTTTAGGATCGTTGTTTTCAAATAGCGGGAGAGGGAAAAAAAAATCTTTCAAGAGTGGTAATATTCATACATTATAGATGGAGTGCAGCGTTATACAGTAGATCAACAGGTTCAGTTGTTGTAGGGAGTTTGTGTATTCAAAGTAGAGCTCGGCTGATCCTGGATGTTTAAGGGTGATAGTGGTAACTGCTGACTAGTGGTTCAGGTCATTGTTGACCTTTTCTGTTTTGAACTACAGACTACAGACCAGCGCCTAAACCAGGGGTCAGCAACCTTTACTGATAGAAAGCAATTTTTGGCCCAAAAAAAGGAAATAAAATCTGTATGGAGCCACAGACATATTTGAGCCTTATAATGAAGGTATCTAAATTTCCCTATTAATATTACTAATGGCTCTGGATGAGCATCCATCAAAATATTTTACCACAAGTTAGCTTCTCTCATGATAATTTGCTACTTTAACTTTGCAGCATTGGTGGTGAAAGCACAGAAATCTGTCCATAAACTATTAAATTCTCAGTTGTCCTTTTTTGAATTTGGAATCCATAATTAGCCTTGCTAGGGAGACTCAAGACGAGCCACCGCCATTGAGGTTTGGCTAAGTCTAGAGGAAAGGCGCCACATTGGAGATGTGTGATGCACATTTTAGTTGAAAAAATGTTATAACACTTTTTAGTCAGTTTTAATAAACTACACATTTTTACAATCATAGAATATCTGTAGACTCTTAGTCTTGTTTTAAGTTGGGCTGAAATGCGAGAAATTTAAAATGACCTTTCTAAAATATTACAATGATTCATAGGAGGAAAAACCACTGGATTTTATGTAGTCGTGATGACTGGTACCAACTGTTTTGAATCTGGTCCAGCATTGAGAGAGACCACTGCAGCCAGCAGGGGCGAAACAGGCTGCAATGTAAATCACCGTTCACACCGTAAATTTACATCCACTAATGGTGCTTATGTTTTCCACTGACAGGCTCAGACTGTTGTTTTCAGTGTCTGAAAATATGAGGTACGTAAACAGACCTCTCTTGTTAAAGACTAAGCTCCTTTTTGTTTAACTAGAAACAGCCCCGAAATTGCTATCGCCAAACCCACCAGACTCCATTTAAATAAACAGTAACTTTGTTCGAAGTTGAAAGAAACAAAATTAAACTTGCAAAAGACATCTTGGTTTGTTTCTCAACAGTTCCAATAATCACCGACTCTAGTTGGGTTAATGTGAATGCTAAATTCACCCAGTTAGATGTGAAAATATACTGGCTAAACTAAAGTTACTCTTTATTTAAATGGAGTCTTATAGGTTTCTGGACAGCAATTTTGTGGCTGTTTCTCGTCAAAAAGGATCTCACTCTGTCATAGACCCTTTCTATATAATGGTGTCAGACTCTTGTAATAATCTCAGCCTTTTAGTGGCGCAAAAAAAAGCACTTTTGGTGGATGTTAATTGATGGCACCAAATGCCCCAAATTGTTACGTTGTAGCCTGTTTTGCCCCTGCCCAATGCCAGCTCAATTTTTAAAAAAAAAGCTATTCACATTAGTAACTTAGATACAAAGACACGAGAAAAGAAAGTTACCCATTATCATAACATAAATTATGGACAGTGTATGTTTTCAGTGTACACGTGACCACATTTTAACTCAAGGAATAAGTGTTTATTCATTTTATCATGTCATGAAAAAAAATAAAGTGTGCACATGCCGTCCTACAAATAGCTTTGTGTTAAACCAGCGTTCACCCCTCAATCCTCAGAGGTCATCCTGATGTGGAATAAGTTTGGACTGAGACAAAAGTTGCGAGGCCTGTTACGTGTCGTGAAAAAGCGAGAGGTGTAGAGTAAAAGTAAGGGACCCATCCTGACCAACATGCCCCAGGAGTGAATGTGTGCAGGGACAAATGAGAGAAATGAAAAGTGGAGGGGTGCTGAGGTCAGGACCTGGGTGCCAGGCAGAACAGCCATTTCCTGTTGACCCCCGTTTGAACTCTGGCCCCTGACCCCGCCTCCTGCTCCAGGCCGAATGGGGGCAGGGTGAAGGGGTATTCAGTGTTTGTTGTGTGTTTGGGGTGCTGTGGGTGATGTAGGGTGGCAAAGGGTGGAATTATGTATGGATGTTTGACGGCTTAAAGGATGTAGATCAGAGAAGAGGTGAAGGCTAAGGACAGAGCACGTACATCGAGTTGCAAAATGGGAAAATTTAACGATTGTTTAAGTTTGAAGATAATACATGTTGACATACTGTAATTATCCTTAATACATGAGCCACAAGGAGCTCCGGCCCACGCTATGGGGCATTAAAGATAAAATCTTTTCCCTGTGATAACTCTGTCTGTGTGACAGATCACTGCACCTCAGAGTCACACAGAGGAGGGGACGGACTGATGTGACTTATGATTGGAAAAAAGGAGATAGATTAAACTATTTATCAAGAGAGGGTTGTGTAAAAGTGAGAGGAACATCTCGTGAAGGAATCAAAATATTCCTGAGTCGTATAGATTATTGTAAATCAAGAACACCCAAGCTGGTTTGGGCTGCTTTTAATTATTTAATCATCTGTTTTTGACTCTGGCTGTGTCTGTGAGTGAAAAGAGGGGACTTCAAATTTGTTAGTGTGATGATAGTTGATTTAAACATATCTGATGGATTGATAAAAGGTATAGTATAAGATGATGAGAAAAATCAAGCAACTGACGAGCTCAAACAGAGCTCAGAGGAAGGAATTTTCCCGCTGCTGCTGTGCTTCTGGGGGAAAATGCATTTGTGTTTCAGAGGAAAGTTGCTGCAAAACGAGCAACATTTTACAGTGCTTATAGAAGGCCAATCTTGAGTTGCTTTTGTGCTAAACCAGTGGTTCCCAACTGGTCGAGCAACAGGATCCAGATTTCTCCTTCGTCATTAATTCAAGGTCCACATCGTTCAATACATATAGTGTCATACTTGTGTTTGGCCATGTAGCTGAGCTAGTTTGAGAGCAAATTGTGCCAAAAATCGACTGTACTTATAAATAAAGTGTGTTTTTTACAAACTTGACACGTTTGCGAGTTACTTGTGGTCCATACAGAATGGACCTGTGACCCACTTTTGCACCAGTTGGGAATCACTGCACATAACTGACTGTCAGTTTCTACATTTTCTGACAAACAGAGAGCCTAGACATTGGCTGGGCTCTATTTCCTGACAAAGTATTGTACAATATAAACTATACTAATCTCTAGAGTGAGTGGTTTTGGCCATCAGTGGTGATACCAGATGGAAACTTCCATAATTCAGACATTATGTGAGATGGGTCAACTTTGGAACAGACTTGAGAATATGTCCCAACAGCGAGCACAAAACCAGCCACAATAGCTTTATTCAAAAGATCTCCCGGTAGGTGTCTCACCAAAATCAGCATTTTTAATTTTAGGGTGTTTTTTATCAACTGCACACTTCTGGCTTCTTCATGTATGATCTAATTAACAAACACATGTTTAAAACTTTGTCAAAGTCGTCGAATATAAGTGCTTGGGCAGAGACTTCCGGTGTCAGACACCAACGACAAAAATTGTCTTTTCATGTCGGCATGATATGCGGCTGGTAGCATTGTTGTGTAACAGTGCCCACTGGCATCAGGGGGAAATGCTGTGGGACGTCAACGCAAGTTAAGGGGGTGAAAAATCAGAGTATGGCAGGTGGGAGGGGTTGTGGATGGGTCCAACAATCAGATACTTTCACCCACGAGGCTGGTGTAGTGACCCACCATCCAACACTGGATGGTTGTGAGGTCAGAAACAGAGGGCTCGGCGAGGGCAGAGCACCTGCTGCAGCGAGCGAATATGCCATCCACTGCCATTTTGATTTGAGCAGTGAACGTCACTTCAAGCTGTAACCATAGCCCCCCTAACCCCCCTTAGGTGCGCCACTGCTGACGTGCAGTTTCAGAGTCTGTACACTATCTACCCAGTTCCTCAGTACCCTCCAAACACATGACTGTTGCTGCTGTCAGAAAACCCATCACCTCCTGGCCACAGGGAGAATCAGACAACATGCAAAAACAGACGACCAGTGACAAGTCTTACAAAAAAAACATTTTAATACTTTAACTGTATTTCCCATCATCATTCAGAAATGTTTCAGCAGTCCGAGCAGAGTGGAGAGGGAGCCGAATGTTTCAAGAGTCCTTTGGCTGCAGCTCCCCTCACACACTACCGTGACACACAAAAAATGTACTAGAAATGCTTACAGAGATTTTGTGTCCGTGTGTGTGTGTGTGTGTATGTTTGTGTATGATTATGTATATGTGTGTGTGTGGAAATGGCTTTCAGTGTCGCTGCTATGTGTGTGTATGTTGTGTGTTTGCATGTGTGTAGGAAAGATCCTAAGGTAATGGACGCCTGTTGGCATCTTAAGGAGGTCAGTGGTACGAGAGCGAGGCAGACTGGAAGTCATTCATAGTGTTTAGCTTCATGCTGAGGAAGAGCACTAATATTTCGACAAGCTCACGTGAAGCTGCATCTGCCTGGAGTGGCACACATAAATATAAAAATAGAATAAGAAAAAACTCAAATCAGCTTTGAGTAAAGAGTGTGTGAAGGTGTGTGTGTTTGTGTGTGTGACAGTCAACGAGTGCAGGAAGACAGGGAGAAGTGAAGAAGGCGTGTTCACAGGATCGAGTCCAGTCCAGTAACGTCCGCGTGCTGTCGCAAAGTCTGGGGACAAATATTCATCTGTCTCTTCGAGCCGCTCAACTGTCGTCTTGTGGTTCAGCAGGCATGATGGGAAGTGTGGTTTAAAGCATGTGTCTCACCCACAGGACACAGTGGAGACATTTGGAGAGGAGGAAGCACTTCTACTCTGAAAGAGGTATGGCTTAAACCTGTGGGTCCAGACTGTGTGTGTGTGTGTGTGTGTGTGTGTGTGTGTGTGTGTTTGAGTGTAATGTTTATGTCTACTCGTGTGTGTGTGAGTGAGTGGAACAGCTACATTGAGGTCAGTGTCTTTCAGTGGGGAATGTAAACTTTTGGAGCAATGTGTCTTTTTTTCTATAAATAGTGTTCAGTATGCGTCATTACACATACACAGCACACACACACGCACACTCATATCTCACCGCACACACTCACACATTCATACAGTACATTTCCCTCACACACACACACATAACTCCGACTCCCCCCCACAACTAGTGTGCATGTATGTCCAGTCCCTGGGCGAGGAGTGGCTCTGCGGGGTGTGCATGTGGCGGCGGGTGGAGCAGCATGGCGGCATGGGGGTGAGGGCCCGGGTAAGGGTGGAGGGAGGGTCCTGGGTGGGGAGGGTAGCCTGGTTGGGACAGTAGAGCGCCTGGGTAGTCACCCTGCAGAGAAGACATCCCCTGGAGACCTGGTGGGAAGACACAGGTTTACATTTACAAGTGGGATATTTTTTATGATTTAGCTCCACTGAAGCGGATAAATACAGAATGGATGCAGCGCACAGGATTTAATTTAATTTTTGCAAACCACCCTCAATCACAGAATCTAAATCCTGCTACTTTAACCCCATGTTATGCAGTTCTCTGCCGTTGTTTTAATAGATTTCACTTTGTTAAAATCATCTTATTCCACTCTGCCTGACGGTATCACAAATATTCTGTACCAGCTCTTCCTTGGTCGTAACCATTGTTATAAAAGTTCCCCTTAAATACAGACAAACATACACTCATCGTTCACTTAAATAGGTACACCTATTCAACTGCTGGGTAACACAAATAGTTAATCAGCTAATCTCATGGCAGCAACTCAGTGTATTTAGGCATGTAGACACGGTCAAGACAACCTGCTGAAGTTCAAGCTCAGCATCAGAATGGGGAAGAGGGTTCAGTCTGTTGTTGTGACTTTTGGTGGTCAGCGTACCTTTAGTTCACATTTAAATCATACAGATTATTCCTTTAAAGCATCCATCCACAGCTTCCAACACAATGCTGCCTTCAATAACTTCGTCATTTTAATTATGTTCAAATTATAGGAAAATAACAGGAGTTTTTGGAAGGCTGAGTAGGAGTCTGCACGGAAACTACCTCTGACACATCACTAAAAAGTACTCACTCACTCTTGACTCATGCCTTTAAATATTTATATTCACAGTATTTAATTAAAAAGCACAGCGAAGATTAAACAGAGAGTATAAATATTTATATGTGAATTTTTATTTAAAATTACTCACTTCAACTGTGCCCCCTTAAAGCCATATTTCTTTTAAATTTTTATTTTACTTTTTTTGCGAAGACTCAGCAGTGACTGTTTTTTATCTAATCTGTCCTTACATGGACTTAAAGGGTGATATGCTCTCTCTCTATTTTTTTTTGTTGTTCTCCAAAAATCCTTTGGAAAGACCAAAGATTAAAACTAACAGTGTTAATGTCTCCAGCGCCTGTGTGGCCCTCAACCCCACAACTATTTGTTCCCAATGAAGAGGTAAATCTTAAAAAATATGCATTTAGTTTCATATTTTAAAAGGTTTATTAATTTTTAGAAAAACAGCTGGCCACTGTAGTTTTTAATAAATGTCACTTAAACAGGAGGAAATAATGGAATTTGAGGGACTATTTTCAGCTGTGGATTAATCCACATTTGGAGCTCTGGTGAGTATTTGGGGCTGCAGGACGGTGCATGTGGGATTGAGTCAAAATAAATAACCATGTGTGTGTTCATGATGATGAAGAAGCGTTCGAATAGTTTTTGGACAACAATGGAACTCAGAGGAATAAGATATCAGGCTTTGTTTACACAAACAATACTCGCTGAGAGTAGAATCAGTTCATTGTCTTTGTTTTTTCATGGGATTTGTTGACAGTGAAAAATATTCTATATCATTGTCATTATCCTGGAGTTGTGTATTTTGTGCTCTGTTCTGTACGCATGTGAAGAAGAGCAGTATTTCCCTACAGGCTACCGTACCTGCTGTTCGTAGCCCAAGGTGGGCCTGTCCGTCAAGCCCGTAGCCCCCAAGAGCTGCTCCCTCTGGGCTGTACGGGCCACCCTGACCTGTGAGACAACACACACCGTCAGACACAGATATACAACACACACACACTCGTATATACACATGAACTGAGCGAGCCAGTGACCAGCCAACTGACTTATAAACACCGACCTGAGCGATTTGACTGGTCAATCATCGGCTGAACTATTCTCCTCCTGGCGTTGATGAACCTGCACAGGGGACAGAGACGTAAAGAAAGAGTGTGTTCAGAGACAGGGAGAGAGATGGACGAGGCCACCCGTTAATGAAGAAAAAGGCTGACCGGGAGACTATTAACCTTTTCCATTTTACAACCACTTAACCCTTTTAGAGGGCAGAGTAAATCAACGTTAGGGCAGAGCAGGTATTGATCGCCCTGTGATAATTGATTGATCTGCATTGATTGGGTCACTCTGTGTGTTTGCTGCAGCGGGGTACAAATAAAAACATGTAAGTTATCAGATTGCAGAATCTATTCTTTGACATGTAAAGCACACTTTCTCTTTTGGATATGTTTCTGTCTCAGTATCTGAGGTGCAGACATGAAACATTATGACAGAACTAACTGATCAGAAACATGAAAACGTCCCGTATGTGTGTGTGTTCTGCCTGTTGAGATACACGTGTGCCTGGGGAGCACACAGGGAATTGTGGGGCAGTAAACCATCTGATTATTGGATATTGATTTGCTATTCTGTTTTATGAACATAGAGCAAGTGGATTTTACTGTGCTGCAGCTTCAGAAAAAGATGCTTAGCAAGACATTTCTTCCTCTGTTACAAGCTCCTCTCTAATAAAATAGATTACAGTCTCATGGCCTAAAAGTCTCGTAAAAGTGTGACCTTTCATTCAACTGACATTTATTTGCACAAAACATGCACGATAAGGAGTTACCAAGCAAAAACTGCAACAAGACTGAGCTGTAAAATGTAGATACTGTTCATTTCTGTACAAAACTATCATGTTATTGACGTGGCCGCAGCCATGCTGTTAAATTGAAAGTTGGCGTTTTACATTTAAACATGACAGTTTAACTGATTATTGATGAGCCACAGGGCTAGAATTAGTGTATTGATTGAGAGTGCACTGACCAGTTGTTGACCTGTAAGATGGTCAGTCCTGTGTCCTGGGACAGCTGCTTCTTCTGCTCCTCAGACGGGTACGGGTGCTGGGGGAGGACATACAGAGCAAGGGTTAATTTCAAATTTAGTCCAAAAATATCAGTAAACATAAATAACTCTCCTCCAAATCCAAAAACTAGAGTGCTAGAACTTATATTTGTGATGTCACTGGGTATAGAGTCTGGGGCTGCTGTGTAGACGATGAACAACTGGTGGGTCTTGGTCCAAAACTGGGTCATGAGTCCATTCTGAATGGACCACAAGTGACTCGCAAACATGTCAAGTTTGTAAAAAACACATTATTTTGAAGTAAGGTGAATTTCCAGCACAGAGCTTTTATTTTGAAGTGTTGTTTCCTGCTGTAGAGTTGGTGACTAATGGACAGCTACTTGTCAGAGACAGCAAACTAGCTGGACAACATGGCCGAACATAAGTATAACGCTAAAATTATTAAACTGCCTGGACTTTGAGCTAATGTCTAAGGAGCTAGACCAGTTGGTATAGCCTAGATCAAATCTTCCTGATGTCTCGCTAACTTCCGAGTAGACATCTGTTTTCACTGTGTTTTCAATTGCGGAGATTTCGCCAAACTTGTTTATGTGTATTGTCAATTTCAGCAGGAGCTGTACCATTTAAAGATTAACAGTTAAACACGATGGTCCGACCTATCTGACGTCTCTGCTGTGCTTATTTTATGCTTTGCTAGCGTCTTTGATAAACCAAATCTACGATCTCGGAAGCTAAGCAACGTATTGCTGTGAACGGGGGCCGCAGCAAAACATATTTTGGCCACCTAAAAAAAAAATCAATATCAGCTTAAGTGTACACTATATTTGGAATATTTTCACTGCTTTCCCTTACACACCAATTGGGGCAGCATTAGACCAGCAACTCCCGCGTGGTGCCAAGTAGAATAAGTGTTTTGTCCGTGTAGTCTGGTGGCTTTGAGATAACGGCTTTAATTTAGGTACATAAGTCAACGTCAGTGGAGCAGCTCCAGACTTTATACTTAATGACATCACAAGTTTGAGACTTAATTCTCTGGTATTTTGATTGGACTTTCCTAAGCCACATAAATAACACTGGAATACCTCATTTAGGCTGTGTTACCCTTTAAAGACAGCAAAAACCCCAGCTTTTTTTTTCCAAACATGACTGAATTCTTGTGGATCAACAACAGAATAATCTCGAGGCAACTAATGACGTAATGTAACTTCATCTTAAATCTACAGTTGCATGTGAGAGAAAGCTCGGTGTGAATACTGATGACCTTCCATCTGAATTCACATTTTCAATCACAGCAAGCCCTCGGTCTCCCTCTGTATTCCTCTCTCTCGCACACACACACACACACACACACGTACTGTAATAATTGGAGTGAAGCAACATTTGACCTGCCTCATTTAGTAGCTAATTACCTCACCAACAATTACTCACTCCATTTCTATCACTTCCACAGTTATTCAATAGCGAGCATATTCACATAATCACTTAATCCCCCGATTTTTCATTTAATTTAATTGACCTCCATTACACACTCGGTTCCCTCTTCTGTCTGTTCCTGTCAGTGACGTTTTGCCTCACACTAAATCCTCTCTTTCAGTAATTAGTCTCTCGTGCAGCGCCGTACACCAGCTTTCCTTTGTTTGTTACAGCCCTGCAGGTTTTAATTATTGTCCAAATCCAATATTTGTCTTTGATGTGATAAAACTGTGACAAAGCTTTCTCACCGACAGGTGTTGGAAGAGCCACGCTCTCATGATGTTTGTGGCCACTTTGGGGAAGATTCCCCGCTTCTTGTTGTTCCTTCTGTCTCTGTCGGAGTCGTCATCGTCTCCTGTACTGGGGGAGGCAGCTCCTCCATCCAGACCATCGCCTGCAGGGATGCACAAATCATATTTCAGGGACTGTATGAATGTCTATCAGCTGATACAAGCTCATAGTATTTTCTGATATGTTGCAATAATGTGTGTTTTACAACTACAGTTGACCAATTTTGAGTATCCGGCTTTAACAACAATGATTTGCTAATGAGATAAATCTATCAAAGTAATCTTAAAGGCACAGGTCACCCCAAAATCTTACCTGTAGTGCTATTTATCAGTCTCAGTTGTTTGGGTGTGAGTTGCCGAGTGTTGGAGGTATCGGCCGTAGAGATGTCTGCCTTCTCTCCGATAAAATGTGACTACATGACATTCGGCAAGTGGTGCAAAGTATCCCGAAAATACATTTGAAAAACTCAATCGCAATGTCTCTCTCTCTGCACAGTTTCACGTAGGAACTTTTTTTTTCTACCAAACTACACCTGCCAACCGTATCACTGTGCAGAAGGAAGCATGCATCTAGTCCTAGCTCACCTAGCACCACTGAGCTAGCTAGCGTTATAGCTCAGCCGAGGAGGACGCCATTAATGTGTATGTCTCACACTGTCAAGAGCAAGAGCCTCTCGTCCATGAGTAGATGCACGCTTCCTTCTGCACAGTAACTCAGTTTTCCAGGGGTAGTTTGGTAGAAAGAAAATAGTTCCTACTTGAAACTGCTCACAACAAGGTCTGTGGATTATCTTGTGTAACTGGGTCATGATTTCTGGACGGAGACATTGCCGTTGAGTGTTTCCAAATTTATTTTTTGGAACTTTGAGCACCACAAGCCGAGTGCCGCCTAGTTGCATTATATTGGAGAGGAGGCAGATATCTCTATGGCTGATATCTCCAACACTCTGCAGCTCACACCACAACAGTCTAGATTTATAAATAGCTCTACAGGTAAAAGGAAAAATATGTTTTTTTGATTTTGTGGTGTACTGCCCCTTTAAGACAGAAAATCAAAATGTTAATACAGTGCAGTCTTTTCTCACTCATACAGTATTTCCACTGTGTGTATATATGTGTGTGTATGTGTGTGTGTGTGTGTGTGTGTGTGTGTGTACCTGTGTCGCTACAGTTGTCTGCTGTGCTGTGTGAAGGCAGGCCGCAGGTGCCTGGCGTTCCCAGGGGAGTCGTGGCACATTCATCTGGCTCCCGTAACCATGATGCATTCTGCAGGGAGAGAAGAGACAGAGAGGCGATTGGTGGAGGAGGTGGAGCAATGGGAAGATGGAGAACTCCCAGCAGGTGAGAGTGAAACACACGGTCATTATTCAGACATCCAGTGAATGCAGATGGGCAGGTGAGCAGTGGTGTCGCTCCTACAGCGTCACTGCATGCTGTTTAACATCCTGCACTCTGACAGCTTGTCTCACCTGCTCTGACAGACTGGTGCAGGATCCGGTGAAGTCCTCCATGTCAGACTTGGAGCCGCCCTCCCGGTCGTCCAGGATGAGGTCTGTGGGCATTTTGCCCTTTAGACAGGTGATGTAGCGGTGGCAGAAGTTATCGCACAGATCATGCACCTGCGGAAACAGATTTACATTCATCATACTGTTAACTGACTTAATCAGAGCCTATGTGTTAATTAAAGGACAAGTTCACATTTTTTAAAGCCTCTCTTAAAGCAATTCACACATCTCCATATGTAATGTAATGTAAGACTGACCAACCTTCTCTAACTCCAGTAAATGAAAGCGAAGAACCTGTATGGCCTGGATCATCTGTGGAGAGGAGAAAGTGGATTTCTTATCAGCACATATCCCACAATGCACGTGTGAAAAAGCGGGTTTATACTTTCATGTGATTTCTGTGCACGCCGTACCAAGTTGTCAAGCTCAGGATTGGAAGAAAATATGGGCTTCTCCGAACGGATCTGCGACGCAAAAAAACCAAATGACTACAAAACCTAAAAACATCCTTTCACTGATGTCTGTTCTGTGATTGGCTCTCACGGCTGCCACTCACCTGTTTTGCAAATGCGGCGATGTCATCGTTGAAGGATTCAGAGGAGCAGACGTCGCTGTGATTGGTCATGCCGGGGAGGTGGGAGGTGGCTGAGAGGGAGGCGGAGTCTCGAGGGGAGCAGGTGGCGAGCTCGCACTTTTCAAACACTAAGGCCAGCAGTGGAAACAGTGGGTGACTGCACACACACACACACACACACACACACACACACACATATATATACACAGTTAACATACTATACATAAACACAGTAACAGTTGACATAGTGTACACACGATACATTCACAGAAGGTGTTACAGAAACTTTATAGCACAGACAGCTGTAAACACTTCACATGTATTTTAATATTCGCCACACAAATATAAACCGTTTGTCAATCTGCTAAAAGCGCAGATGTAATTTAAACAACGTTGTCGCTAACAGGCTGCATAAATCATTATTTCCTCCACATCTAGGGTTTCAAACACACATGCTTACCCGTAGATCTGGTCTTTGTGGTGTTTGAGGGAGTCGGGGATGGTGGGTCCGTAGTGTGGGGGAGGAAGCGGCCTGACATCGTCCCCGTACCCCCCCACCGACATGCCCTCCGACCCTGAGTAGTGCACCAGCTCTTCATACTGAAACAAAATTAGATGGAAAGACGGAAAACATGAGACACGTTCGACATCTGTGCTTGTCTGACATCAAGTCGTATTGTGAGTGTGTTGTGGAGCTGAGCTGTCAGGGGGCTTCTGAGACACGACTTACTGGACGAATGCTCAGTTAGGAGATCTGCTGCTGCTCTTTTACAGCTGCAGCAGTGTTTGAATTGTTGAACGAATTTGGTGCTGCTTATTAAGAATAGAACTTAATGTGGTTGCAGCTAACATGTATTTTCATTAAACCTACAATTGTTTCTCTATTAATTGTTTGATCTATAGCTCCAAAACCCAAGTTGACATGTACAGTTTGCTTTTTTTTTCTCCAACCAACATTCAAAAACCCAAAGATAGTCAATTTACTATTGTAGAAAACTAAGAAAAACAACATTTCTCTTACATTTAAGAAGCTGGAACCAGTTAATTATGGGCATTTTTGCCATAAAAAATGATTTAAAACATTACTAAAATTGTTGCTGATTAATTTTCTTCCAATCCACTGATTGGTTAATGCACCAATTATTTCAGACTGCATGTGTATATATGCTATGGCTGCACAATATGCCCCAAAAAATTATATTGCCATTATTTTGACTGCAGATTTAAGTGGGAAGGAAAATTTTGCATTTCATCTTCACTGAAAAAAATAGAAGATGGAGCGATTTTTGCTGGTGTCTGTACCAAAGCATGTTCCCTTACATCTGTAATATGATTTATAGGCATTGTAGGTATCTCTGTAGCACCACAATGCTTCATTAATAATGATACGTTGTGACACGTTTTACCTTTACCAAAAAATTGCAGCTCCTACAATTCTGATTTTGCACTTGGCCATTTCAATTACATTTCGATTACTTGTGCAGCCCTCGTACATGCATATGTTTTTGTCAGTTTTAATGATAGTAGTGTTGTAGTGGGGGAAATGTTTTAATCATTGCAAGCAAAACAAACCCTGGTATCAACAAAAATCAACAGTGAGAAGAGCATAAAGTCCTTTTTATCAAATCATTCTGTCTAATTTACATTGATGCATTTTGGCTATACTACAAGTGTGTGTGTGTGTGTGTGTGTGTGTGTGTGTGTGTGTGTGTGTGTGTGTGTGTGTGTAAACTGATGGAGCAAAGTCCAGCTGTGTGTGCACATCCCCATTCCCTCATCAGGAAAACTCTCTCACTTCAGTTGGATTACATGCTGCTGAAAATCCTGTCACCCTCAGGATCATAAACCCTTTTCAAATGCACTTGGATAACCTCTGAATCTCAAAGCAAGTCAGGATAAAAAAGCAGATTTTCTCGGTTCTTGAAAAGTCTGCTGTTTTGGTGCTTAGCAGAGGAGCGAAGGAGGAGACATGTAAAGAGGGAGATGAGATCCATGGAGAAAGACGATGAGCCTGTAGCTGCTAATATCATCTCCTCCCTCCTCGACTCAGACTAGACAGGAGCCGTGCTGAGACGTCCCTCACAACCCGCTGTGACAGCATCACAGGGGCCCGCTCACACACCCTCCAACACAGTGAATCAGACACACATATGGCACGCTCACAGATGAAATCACACACACATGCACAGACACAGAACAGACACAACTTGTACACGCTGCATCATGAATATACATGTGTGACTCTCTGGTTTCCCCCCTCTCTTTCTCTGTGTTAGCGAGCTAATTTGTGCTTCACTGCAGCCTCTGTCTCTGAGGCATCGTTGCTCAGGTCAGCAGATCTGCTTCTGTTCTCTTTCTGCTGGATTAAAGGGACTCCCGCCGCAGTCCCAAAGGGCCAGAGGGATCACAGACAGACAGCACCTGCTAGGTGGCCTGGCCCCGGACACCTTTCACTTCTGTGTTATTTTAACCAAGCTGTAAAAGTTATGATCTGCTGAGCCTAGTTCTTCTGTGGACACTGTTCCCAAAGCAGGCCACCACGAGGCTGTGATTTACTACACAAGTATGTGGCTGCAACAGCCTTTTATTTGCTCAGATTTTTAGTGATTAAAATATTTCCTTTCATTTTAAGATACATTTAAACACTATCAAAACTCAAAATGCCTCACAGTGTCCAATTTGTTTGCACTCCACACATAAACTTTTGGACAAAAATCGTGGTGTTACTAGAATCTAAATTGTAAGTGGTGACACAGCAACAGTGAAACCCAACATCAATGCAATTACACTCTCTATGGTGACCTCTGGGAATTAAATAAAAGAGAAATTAAATTTCATGTGCATGCACTGTCCTCTTGCAGACCCCTCTGCAGGACCCCTGGAGGTCTCTGGACCCCACTTTGGGAACCACTGTCCTAAATGGCTTATCAAATTGTTGTATTCCAGAGTCCCATATGGCCACCGGGATCACAGAAAGCACCTGCTTTGAGGCCCTGGCCCGGGACACCTTCTAGTTTTTATGGAGTCTGGCTATTAACACAATCACCGCTATCGGATTGCGCGTCTCTCTTTACGCACGGCTCCTATCGGGTTTCTGCGCGTCCAGCGGATCAAAGCGCACAAGTCGAGATGACAAATTCCGCGAATTTTCCCCTTTTTTTAAAGTCACGGAGCTGGTAAACAGGCTTCAGATGGCAGGACAACAAGTTTTAATTGTGCTTTTTCAAGCGATGCAGAAAACTTTTACGGGCCTGACAGCCTGCTTCATCTGGGGAAACATGCAGTCTGTGCAGAAATAACGTCATTTCACTTTGAACTGGATTTATATTAAACTGAAACATTAAAGGCTGTTAAATAAAGGGTAAAAAACGAAGACAAAATTCGGTACTCATATTTCAAACGCTCCTAAAGTCTAACTGAATTAATAAACTTGCTTAACTATTTTTAAAAAGCCGGGTACATCTAACTTTGTTGACATTTCCATGTTATGTTATTATAATAGCTATCATCTTAAACTCGTTTCTACATAAAAAGCACAAGCAAACTAACCCTAACTTTCCCAGTGTGTCGAATTAGGAAAATAAAAATTAAATGTGAATTTGCTTGAAGTTTAGTTGTTTTTCTGCACTTTTAGAAACAAGACTGAGGACAACATAAAGTTGAAGCAAACGTGCAGAAGTACTTATTTAAAGCTGCCTATAGTTTTTTTTAAGCTATACAGATAGAAGTTCGTGACTCTTTAATTTAAAGCAGATAAAACAGCAAATCAGACTGGACCTGACTGCACAGTGCCATAAAAAAGAAAACTTTTAAAACACTCTTCCAACGTGTTCCCACCAAACATGCATTAGATCATTAACCTCCATTTTGTTCTCTTAAAATTTCGCCCTATAAATGCTTTTGTTTCTCACACTGTGCAAAATAGAATAGTGCAGTATAAAGTTGAAATGCTCCATGAAAAATAACATCCATGCTACTTTTTTTTAACATCAAGTAACCAGTTTGTATAACCTGTAGCTGCACAAATGACCAGTTTACACCCAGAAACTACATTTATATTATTAAACTAACAGCAGAAACCTATTTAACTTTGAAAATCTGCATTTAAATTTGATGTTTAAGCTGTTGTTGGTTGGTTTTGTAAGTGTGTGTGTGTGTGTGTGTGTGTGTGTGTGTGTACTCCTCAGCTCTGTTTTCATACAGCACTGATTTTCTGTCTACGCACTGTACACTTCTAATTGCTCTCCTCCACTCAGAGCTTCGCCTGCTGTCCATCAGCCACTGTCTTTGTCCAACACCACCTCCACCTCCAACATGCCTCTGAATCACTGTAGCAAAAAAAAAAAAAAACCCTCACCTACTTACCAAGCTGAAGAGCTGCATCTCCTCTCTGACCTACACCACTCTAACCCTTATGTGCCATTATAACGCCTGACTGACATTGCACAATAAATCCATATCACTCAGAGGGGAGGATGAAACATAGATCCAAATCAACAGTTCCTCAGAAGCGTTTTGAGAGATTGCTACTATCTGCATTGCAAAATATAGACAACATAACCTCAACTGAACTGCATTTCACTTTATGAATTAGAGGTTCCTGGTTAAAGTTTTTTCTTTGCAGCACCATTAAAGCGCTTAGAAATTAATATTTTGTGGTACATGCAGAGCATTTGTAATAGTTTTACAGTACAAAAAAGGGCACGTTTTCCTGTTGTTTTCTAAACATGAAGTCCATGCCAGTACAGTCCACTAGTCTGTTTCCAGTGGGCCTTGTGTTTTGTGTGTCTGCCTGCTACACCCGACCACAGAGTGCAAAGAGGATCCCCAACCATACGCTCCCATTATGATGCTTCTCTAATTACCTCTTCTTTAAAGTGATACAAAATCTGTTAACCGCCAGATTCTGCTTTAAACCATTCTCATAATTATAAATAAAACAGCAGACCTACCCTCTTCTCCATGCGCCTCGACAGCCAGTCCTACACCGGAGATGATGATGCGCTGCTCGGTTAGTCCAGCGAGCTTTGCCCCCTTCCTGTGTCCCCGTGGTCCTGGAAATAAAAGTATATTTTTCATTAACACAGAAGCTGCAAACATGATAAACATCACGCACAAACCGCCAACACGGATTCAACAACAACAATATAAGGGTGAGGGTGGAAAACAGTGAAGACCTGCTCCCTGTGTGTGTATGTGTGTGTTTACTCCGTGCCCATCGCGTTTTATATTACATTAAGACGGGACTGGAGATTTTATGGACGTTCATATCCTTGCCTGCGCTATTGTCGATGTGAGCTTAATGGTTTATAATACACTTAGCGGCAATAAACGCTATAATAAAGCTCGCAGCCTAATAAATGCAATTGGCTGATGCTGTTGAGTAATGTAAAAAAGGGCTCCCAGTAAAATGGTGTAAAATGTCCCACCGAGACGTAAATATCCAGTCCTGTTCGGGCCGTGTCCGGTGTAGTCCAGAACCCCGGTGTAACGGAGCAGCGGTTTCCTGCAGCGCCTCGCCTCTGCCTGGTGCGCCTCTCGCTCCGGCTCGCAGCCCGTCGGGATGCTCGGTGGCTGTGGAGGGCAGACAGAAAGCGTCCCTTCCTTTTTGGCTCCTTGTGCTCGCTGTCCGCGCAGCATACGGCGACAGGCTGGAAAATGTCACGGCTGGGAGTGAGCGATGGTGTTTTCTGTCTCAAGAGGAGAGACGAAGAAGGAGGAGGAGGAGGAGTGGTGGTGGTGGTGGTGGTGGTGGCGGTGTGCGGGGAGGTTTCGCAGGGTCAAAACGCGACGGGGTCTCTTGCCCCCCCTCCCCCTTTCCTCCATCCCTCCTCCTCTTCCTCCGTTACTCCTCCTCCTCCTTATCACACACACAAACGCCAGAAAAGAAGAAGAAGAAGACCCCCGTGATCGTTTTATCTCGGCTCTCCTCCCGAGCTTCTCCATCATCCCTCCATCCTTCCACACTTCCTCCCTATCCCCGCTGCAGCTGCGCTATCTCGGGATAGAAGAAGAGTCGTGCTCTGTGCGGGATGGAGCACGTTCAACAGACTATTAAACTCTGGACAATCAATTAAGGTGATAAGAACAATCTATGTTGGGTATGAAATCCCTTACACGATCGTGTCTGCAGCTTGGAAACAGATATTTCTTTTAAAAAGTGGCAGTGGATTCGCCTCAAAATCTTGATAAGTCTGATAACAAATGCAGCACATTGGAAATATGCACTTTTAAATGCACCCAGAAAGAAAAATTGCGCAATCTAAATGTGTCTGGCCTGCAGGAGAGTTAAGTTTTAAGGGCACTTGCAGCAAAAATAAAGAGTTTTAATAAAGTTTCTCCTCATACAGGGTCATAAATAAGTTTGAAGCGTGCTACATGACAAGAAATTCACTGGCTGATAATAGCTTTCAAAGTGTTTTATTGTTATTGTCAATCAATTGTGAGTCAGCCTTTTGACACAGCCCAAATGTCACCCTTTGGGCCTCTTTTGTTGATTGGGAGAAGTGAGAAAACACATCGTGAGAAAGTTTAATTTTAACCAGAGAGGAGAAAAGCCTTTCACATGTCGGTGGAATAGCTAAACTCCCAGTCTTGTGTTGTAAATGTCACCTCAGTAACATAATAATTATTCAAAACGCTCCTCTTCCCCCGGTCCCGCTGTGAGGGGCCAACAGGCGGCTGCACTTCAATCAGCAGCGGCTTGGCGGGGAACAGCGGGCCGAGGCAGGCGTCTCCGTGGGCGGCATGGAGTTTGACCGTGGGGCGGCCTGTGAGGGCCCCGCACCGTGCGTACAGCCAGGGGTCTTTTAACTCTGCAGGATGCTGGTTTCCTGCAGGCGTGATCACAGCGCTCAACCCCCTCCTACACTGAGCCATGAGGCAGTGTCAATGGGCTGGAAAAGACGATCCAAGGCTTGTTTTCACTTTAACAGGTTGAATGAAAAGGATTAACACTGAGGTGAGCATCATCTGAGGAATTTATCTTCACAGGGTTTTGGGGTTTATTATTTCTCTTGGTGGAAGGCCTTCACAAATCACAAGTCATGGCCAGTGTTTTTCCTCACTCAGACCATAAATCTAAAGTCTCAGTAACATTTATCTAACAGACTATTTATTATCTAAACATGTAGATTACTCTCATTTACATCACAGACACTAAAGGATCTGACATTTTTATCACTTCTCCTTGTGTTAGTGAGACAATGCCTGTAGTTTTCTGCACTGCATAATGTTAACACAACATATGTTGTCCCCAAAAAGACACACAGATGTCCTCTAATATCACACACCCTTGTATACATAGAACAAGATTTATCTTAGTATTGTCACCATGCATAGGTGTATAAAAGAGCAGCGTGAAGTGAAATATTACAGTAAAATAATAAGAAAAAAGAATCTCACAGGTTACAGAGTGTCTTTATATGGGAACAACTATCAGTAGAAATCCATCCTAACAAAAAAATAAATAATTTCTGTTATTTTATGTAAACTTAAATGTTTGGAGATCCGTTCAACAGCTCAAAAACACACTTAGCACTCATTTTGGTTTGATACTTCTTACAGTAAGTGTTTTGTTTTACAGATGACATGTTTCAGAGGTCCTCTACAGTAATTTTGCACTGCTTATAGGGTCATAAAGACCATAGATGTAAAACATGGATACATACAATAAAATTTAATCTACTTTATACCTTTGATTAATGTTGACAGTGCTTTTTACACAGCAGCCTTCACAAATCCCAAATAAGCCCATTTAGATTTCTGACACTGGAGTTTTATAACTTTATTCAGAGGAGAAAAGTATCTCAAACATAAGTAGGATCACTGTATGATAACATTATGTACATTTATTTAAGTGTAAATGCTCTTTTTGGTGAACACAAATGTTTTAATAGTCCATGGCCTTTACTACAAAACAGGAAATACTTTGGTATGGTGGCCCTGAGGGTCCAAACATTACAACGCTTCACAAAACACTACAATACTTTAGAAAACAATGATGTTTCAGAAAACAACACATCTCACAAAACACAACATTTCACTAAACAGTACATTTTATTTATTTTTTTAGAAAACTACGATGTTTCTGAAAAGTACATTTCACAAAACTCGCCAATATTTTAGAAAACAACGATACTTCAGAAAACACAACATCATTTCACAAAACACTATGAAACTTTAAAAAACACAACATTTCAGGAAGCACAAAATTTCACAAAACTACAATACTTTAGAAAACAACGACATTTCAGACAACATAACATCTCACAAAATGTTCTGAATATTATGTTTTGTGAGATTTTGTTGTGTTCTGTAAATAGTCCTACTTTATTTCTGTTCAATACTTTTCTACACATTGAGTTTTAGTAAGGTCAGAAGAAAGAAAACAGAGCCTTTAATGGTAAAACTTTGGTTGGTTTTGCAATTATTATTAAAACAATGAAGACGTACAGCCAATGGCAGGCAAATTTTCTATTTTCTGCTCCAACATGAAATAGTTTTCCTTTTGATGCCTTTAGAAGATGTTCTTATTGTCTTGTTAACACTGTAACAAACTGAACATAAAATTCTACCTACTATATAAATCTTTAAGTTTGAGCATCATGTCAGATCTTCTCAGCAGCACATGACTTGTATACTCTCATTTACACTCTGTTTTGTTAAATGCATTGTTGGTTTTAATATGCAGAAATGGTTACTTGTCTGAAGGCAAACTTCCAGGTGAATGCAGGTTTACCAGATTCCCTCTAGTTGTGGAGCTCTGCTGTAAGAAACAAGCTCCTCTCCTGCACCACACAGCTGAATATCAGTCAGGCAGGTTCACTGTGGGACCATTCTGCATGTCAAGGCTGCTGCAGTTATTTGTCACTCCCTGTCAAGGCTCAAGTGCTCGCTCCCCTGCACCCACCAAGGCCTGTTGAGGGCGTGCGCTTGGACTCACATGCAAGTGTGTCCATGATGGCGGTGCATGTTTGTGTGTCTTTGTGTGCTTGCTTTGTTTGCTTGCGTGCTGGTGGGTCAGTGTCAAGGTGCTCCTATTCTAAGTCGGGCCTCACTGCAGGCGATGCCCTGGGCTAGAAAACAGGAAACAACAAGCAGAGAAGGAAGCTGTGTTTGTGAGACTGTGTGTATGACTGTGGATGTTTACCTGCGAGACTGCATGTGTCTTTGTGTATGAGATTAGAAACAGACTCGGCCACTGTAATCTCATGAAGCTCTGAGCAGGTAGTAAACAAAAAAAATGCCACATTTTTCTTTTTTACAAGTTGCTTTTATCCTCTGTAATTTTCACCTTCCATTATGCTGTTGGTGCCAACAAAAATATGATGTTACCAGCTGTTAAAATGCCAATGCATCATCTGCAAGGTGTAAAACAACAACTTCTTCAAACTGCTACCCTCACCTTGCCAAAAAAGTCTAGTTTACTTGACTCTACAGGACAGAGATGGAGGAAAGTAAAGGGCCACCCAGCCTTGTTGACTTCAGTGACTCCGCCATTAAGAAAATATGGCTGCCGTGACCTTTGGCAACCGCACACAACCGCACCAAAACATCAGAGAGCCGTGTGACCCTCCACCGGCTACACGAGGCAGAGGGAGCCAAATGATGGAGGGAAGTAAAGGGAGAACACGAGGATGAGGGAAGGAAACGGGTAGAAGCGAGGGGTAGTCGAGGGGGTGCAGAGTGCATTTTTATGAGCCTGTCCCTCTCCAGTTTCTGGGTCATCTGGCCACATAGACATAAATTTTCGGCCCCCTCCCTTCCTCCCACCATCTCTCCTGCTTTCTTCTGGCACGCTCGCTTAGCAAATCCACCCTTATCTGCACTTGCAGCCTGTTTGCAAACTTTCCATCCAGTTTCCCGAGCCCTCCTGGGTCATTCCTCTTCCTTCACTGAGGGTTCTACCTGTTTGGGCATGGCCTCTCGCCATCTCTCCATCCTTCCCTCCTCTCCATCTCTTTTTGTTTATAGTAAGCCAACACTACCTTTCTTCCCTCTGTTATTTTCTTCCTCTCCTGCTCCATCCCTCCTCCTCCTCCTCGCTGCCCCCCCCCCCCCCCCCCCCCCTTATAGATGGAGATTAACTGGGGAGCGCAGCGCCATCCGTCCTCCTGACTGTTTGTTGTTAAGGAGATGGATGGAGGCTCCCTCTGCCAGCCCCACGCAGCCGCAATTACACCAGCCGCCATGATGGATGGAGGGGAGGGAAAGGGGGTGGGGGGGTAGGAGAGAGGGAGATACAGAGAAGGGCATCTATCACGCCCCTTAATCTACCTGTCACTGCTAGGGCTTGGATGGAGGGGAGGGGGGGGAGTGTGTGAGGGGACTCGGCTTTACTCTGACTGCTGGTCAAAGGTTTAATTCTTTTCTTTGCTCTGAATTTGTTTCTTCGCCTTCTGGAGAATTAGGCCTGCAAGGACTAGACTCATTAAGTGTCCTGATCACCCCAATTGATTTCCCAGAGCTTATTGGATTCTGTTGAAAATACTGTGTGTGTGTGCGTGCGTGTACATGTTAGACAAACATCAACATTAGTGTGTGAGGAGGGGGGCTGAGCATAATAAGTAATCTGTGATAAAGATAATGTTAAGTTCTCTTTTAAGTGCTTGTGGATGCATTATTCTGTTGAAGTTCAACAATGAAACATATGGTACATTCTACTAAACATACAGTATATATGGTTTTGGGGCGTCATAGCGGTGGGGGGAGTAGGACTTATTACCCAGGTCCTCAATGGGAGGGGGCCCTTAAAAAGCCTGGACTGAATAGTTTGGTTTTGTTTGCAATTTTTTTGTATAAGTAAATCAAAATTGGCTGAATAAATCTGTTGAAAGACTGAATTTTGTACTAAACAAGACCAGGTCAAAACCTAGTCTGGCTGGACCGTGCATGAAACACTAGAGGGCTTTTAATTTGAAACTGTAAGCGTCACAGACTTTTGTTCGTCGTGATTTCTGCTTACAGAGTTGGCCCAGTTGTTCTGGTCCAGCCCAAAAATTCATGTAAATGCATGTTTAAATGAAGAACGGTACACTTAGACATGGTTATGGCATTTGGGCGGTGACTTGCGGCATCAGACAGTGACAAAAAAGCAGTCCTTTAATGTCAGCATGATATGCGGCCGGTCGGCGTTATAGCTTAATGGCACGCGGGGGTGTCAATGGGAGAAGCAGTGGGACACGAACGACAGTTAAAGGGAAATTTCGTTTTATTTCAACCTGTCTCCTATCGTCCTAAATTTGTGACTAAAAAGTGACTCGTGACGAAAAATAATGATTAGCATGTTAGCCATTAGCCTAGATACAGCCGGGGCGCATTAGTAGTGTCAGCCCTGTTAAAACGTAAGTGAACGGGCATCCCTTCAAGTGCAAAGTTAGTCCACTAAACAAGCTTTTTTTCCACAAAGACCGCCTCATATTGTTAGGATAAATGTCAGAGAACATATAGAAAATGACATGTAAACGTGTTGTCTTACCTTACCGGTGTGCTGCCATGTTTGTTTATCATCTAGCGCTGCTTTCCAAAGCGCGGCCGAAATATCGCGAGAACAAGCAGCGATCTCATACCGTGCCTGAACAAGCAGCAACAGCTGGAAGGATACACTGACGAAGAGCTTCGTGAAATTGAAGAACGGAGGAGGAGAGAGAGAAAGGCGCAACAGGTAGAGGACGAGAGAGGAGGAATGGCTGCTGCAAGGCTGTGTAGCTCTGGAGATTGGTGGTGTACCTGTGAATGCTGTGCCCCAGTGCCCACAGAAGAGGAATGCCTCTGTTGCAAGGAATGGGACCGGTTGCAGCCTTATTTTCAAGGTCTGGATGTTTCCCAGGACGAGACACCTCCACCTGGAGTAACGTTAGTATCCAGCTGGGCTTTATCTAGAGCTGGCGAGATATATTTTGGCCGCGCTTTGGAAAGCAGAGCTAAATGATAAACAAACATGGCACCACACCGGTAAGGTAAGACAACACGTTTACATGTCGTTTTCTATATGTTCTCTGACATTTATCCTAATGATATGAGGCGGTCTTTGTGGAGAAAAAGCTTGTTTAGTGGACTAACTGCACTTGAAGGTTGCCCGTTCACTTACGTTTTAACAGGTCTGACCCTACTATGCGCCCCGGCTGTATCTAGGCTAACGGCTAACATGCTAACTATTATTTTTCATCACTAGTCACTTGAAACAAATTTAGGACGATAGGAGACAGGTTGAAATAAACCAAAATTTCCCTTTAAGGCGACCAAAGTTTGAGTAGGGCGGGCAGGGGTGGTGCATGGGTCCAACAAACACTGGCTTTAACCCAGGAGAGTGGTGCTGGTGTCCTGTAAGATTATAAAGCCAAACCTTGTACTCTTTCCCTAAACCTAACCATTAGGTGTTAGTTGTTGAAGGTTTAAAAAAAATGTCAATTCACAAGGCTTTACCAACGTAGTGCATTTATTTTGAAAGAGACTGTATGTAAACATTACATTTCCTGTGAAAACTGAAGTGTATTTTGAAAGAAGACAATGTATGTAACAGGCAGAACTTGACACGGCATCTCAGAACGTCACCAACCAATGCACCCAGGGTAATTGTATCTAGACGTGGAAAGTCCATGACCAAACGTCGATACGTGACGAGGTCGGGGTGAGAATATCTTGAACTCCTCCCCTCTTTGGCTCCGGTTGTGACTGGTGAAGGCTGTGCAGCCATCTGCAACTATCAGAGCCAAGTTCTGCCCATAACGATAGTTTAAAACTTCCTATCAGAGCTGATTACCAAATAGAGAATTTTGTCATTGTGGCGCCACCTGTTCCAACATTTTAACTATATTTATTTCAGTTTCAATCTTCAATGCCTTACTTCCACTTTCTCCTCATAATGGGGGCAACACCCACTCTGACATTGTAAACATAATTGTCAGTGACGTTTGAATACATTTAAGGCTTAGGTCATACAGACGCGGCTGTTTCTCAAACAAACTGATCAGATGATCCTCTCATTCCTCTGTCTAAAACTGCCATTTCAACCACAGGTGGCTATTTAGGGGGTCAGCCCTATGTTCCCACAGCCCAATAGTCCCACAGCCCTATGTTCCCACATTTCTAGGACATTTTCAAAATTAGGTCTTGTGTTCCTACATTTCCCTTCAATTTAAACCTTATCCTCCCACAAGGGTTAGGGGTAGGGTTAGGGGGGATAATAGGTTGGGTGTATTTGGCTACCAAATTGGAAGAAAGGGGGATAAAATCTGATACAAATTTATGAAAAAGGAAATGTGGGAACATAGAGCTGTGGAAACACAGGGCTGTGGGAACATAGCACTGTGGGAACATAGGCACGCTCCCCTATTTAGCTAGCTAGCTTCCTTGCTAATTCCACCATATTTTCATGCCAGCATTACAGTGGTTAGGCCTACCTGAAAATGAACTGAAGAAAGCCGTCACTCATCCAATGATAACAATGTGCTTTCCTACGCTGTGACAAGAGAGTCTCAGCTGGCTAATTAGATCTCTAGCTTGCTAATTCCACCATGTGATCACACTGGTCACAGAAAATGAGCAATAAAGTAACACAGGACTGTTGGTGTCCACGGCTCTGTCACTGTGTCAGCGCCTATTTGTTTCAAAAGAGCAAAAGCCAATGAGGAAACTTCACCACTTACATCATCAGTCACTCCGACCGATGGTGTAACGTCATCAGTCAGTCAGTCACTCACTCACTCACAGACAGCTTTGCCTTTGTGGTTTAGCCAAAATTGAGGCCCAGCTCACCCCATAAATGCTCAAAATGGTTTAGTCCTCCCCTGCACCAGGATGGTCTCTAAACACAACTACAGTAGAGTCGTGTGAGTGACTGCTTATGCTGCTAAAATGCCAGTATGCATTATCATTTGCTTAAAGACTGCAAATTCAAAAGGTGCTTGTAAGAGATATGGGTCAACAGAGGAAGGGCAGGGGGCCCCACAGAGACTGCCTAGGCATAGGACCCAGAATTTGGTGCTCCGCCCTTGTTTCTACCTAAGTATACTGATGTGAAAGTGTGCCTTCACCACCGCTAAAACTGGAATATGTACTGAAAATATGTTCAACAGGTAATACACTGCAGTATCTGCTGCCCTTTTGCAAGTTGCTCACTTTGCATGTACACAGTTCTTCCATAAACCCCATTATGGCATATACACACAACCACACACAACATAAACGTGCAAACAACTCGATAGCACACACACACACTAAGTTGTTTATCATCCCATCTGTATCCTCTGCACTCCGCCCACACACACTCACTCTGCAGCATCTCCAGCTCATCTTCATACCTGTTGAAGGAATCAAAGCAGTGACCTATCATCTAATAAATCTGCATACATTACCTGTAATGCAACTCAATTTTTCCTACAATGCTACAGAAATATTATGAAAAGTAATCTGAGGTCTCCTTCCCCTCTACCCCACCGCCTCCTCCCATCCTCCATCCCATCTCCCTCCTCCACCTCCTCATCTGTCCAGAGGAGTGAGAGATGGGATGGAGGGATTAATACTCTTCCGCCCAAGCCAACCCTGGGAATGATAGATGGACAGATGCAGGAAGGGAGCGGAGGAGGAGAGGGAGATTAAAGGAGAGAAGTCTTGAGGGTTCATAAATCCAAAGTGGGAGACCTGGTCCGCATCACGCACTAATAAGATCTGCAAGAAATCCATGATGAGGGAGAGAGAGAGAGAGAGGGAAGGAAGGAGGGAGACAGAGGTGGGGAGAGAGATGGGTGCGGTGTAATAGCATTAGATGTAATCTAATCATGGCAATAAGATGTGAATGGATGAGTGTGAGCATGGTGATTATGCAGAAGAGGGATGGGAGTGTGTTGATGAAGCTTTGTGGCGCGAGGACAGGCCACGCTATTGGACAACAGATCAGCAGCGTTATAGTCCTCAGTGGGGAGCTTTCTGCTGCAAACCCATAAAAACACTGTGTTCATTATATTTTAGTCTGATTCTGTCACTCTAACCGCTCCCCAAGTGAAAGCAGCGGCAACACAGTGGGTGCTACATGCCTGCAAAAGGCCTAAATTCAACGTTAATGTGAATCAGGAGCAAAATGTGTCTACTGAAGTGAATCATCATGCGTGCACCAATCATGAAACCTGTGTGCTCATTTGTGTATGTTAAGAAACCACTGTAAAGTGCAGTTGTGCAGTCGTGACCTGACTGATAGAGTGCTCCTTCACCTCCCTCCTCTCCTCATCGACCCCGCTGCCACCCTCCGCCCCAAACTCCCCAACCTCCCCTCCATCCACCCGGGCCACATTTTTCATGGCCCAGCTGTCGGAGGGCCGTGATTGGTTGGCTCTGCAGACAGATAGCCGATAGGCTCTGATTAATAGTTGAGGCCCAAGAACTTCCTCATTGATCAACAGGACAGGCTGGAGGAGGAGGAGGAGGAGGGGGAGGAGGAATGGAGGAGAGAGAAAAAGCATGCCCTGTCGCTCTGCAAGTGCTGGCTGATAACCCTGATAGTGGCTCTCGGAGTGTGTGTAACTGTGTGTGTGTGTGTGGGTGTACTTGTTTATAATAGCAAATAGATGAGGGGATGTTAGAAACAGGATGAAATGGAAATACTGCAGTAAAAAAGTGCTTTGAGTTTATTCACTTTCTTTCCATCTTTAAAGCTTTGTCTCTGGGCCGCGGTGTGTGATAGCATCTGGGAGGTTTCCATGAATAAGAAAGCCTGTATGAAAGCTCGTATGAGAGGCTTTAATGCATGTAATCGTGTGTGTGTGTGTTTGTGTGTGTGTGTGAGTGCAGCTTTGAATATAACATTTCTATTGTATTTCTTTGCATTCATCAAACTTGTTGGATTCAAATGTGCTTTTGATGTGTTTTATATATTGTTTCCAAGGTACATCTCTGTGTTACAGTATCTAGAGGTGTGTGTGTGTGTGTGTGTGTGTGTGTGTGTGTGTGTGTGTATGCGTGTGTTTGTGTGTGAGTCCCCCTGCTGCTCTGTCCAGCCCCTAGCTGATTGATGATCTCCACTCCCATAGGGTCAGCAGGGTCATGACCTCCCACTTTTGACCCCCTACTGATAGGGTCACACACACACACACACACACACACACACACACACACACACACTGCACTGCACTGCAGCCCAGAGCAAACAGATGGCCTTCGGACAACTGGTGCTTCCTCACTCTTCCAACACAAACACTCTCCAACACTGTTACAAACACAACAACTCAACTGTATCACAGCCGCAGATACACCGTGACATCATACGTTCAATCCCCTTACTGACTCATGACAAATGCCCCATAATGATGGAAATAAATCTACACAGAGGCCTCACAATACCAACACTTCCTGCCTTTTATTAGGGACAACAGATGAATACCAGCATTTTGATTCTCTGTGTTTTACAGAGAATGAGGAGCTAGAACAGGGTTTGACACGTGTAGCAATATCGCACCCTAGTGATACTACAGGGTTATGGCAAGTGATGGATACTGTAAAAAAAAAAAAAAAAAAAAGAGCATACGCATAAACACTTATAAATTCAGTACATGTAAACTTTAAATTCTCTACAAATATCAAATCTAAACTAGCAAGGGAAGAGAAGCATAAAAGGAGCTCTATCTGCATTTCCAAATTAGTAATAACTTTAAAATCAGGGTAAACATCTGTACACTTTAAAAAAAAACAGTCCACACAAACACACAAATCAAGCACAGTGCTGAGTTATGGATGGACAGTGCGGAGGTGGAGAACAGGGTGTGCTCAGAGAGGAAATGGAGGAGGAGGAAGAAGATGAGAGAGATCAGAGCAGCTCTGCACACCAGCTTATTAACTGCTTCCTATCTGTTTAAGGAAACAGCGATAAGAGCTGATCAGGTTATAATGTGATCTGATCAGACCTTCTCCTGTGCAGCCTTCTTCAGCCAGCTGACCACATGCTTCTCAATCTCCTGAGAGGTAGGCAGAGGGAATGTTTTAAGGACTTCATCATATTTGTGTCTGTTATGAAGATTACACGGTAACATGTTATTGAGGCATACATACCTGTCTGGCTTTCTTGAGCGAGCAGCGGTCTGTGACTCTCCCACTCATCATGTCAGCACAGTGAGCGGTGTCCTTAATGAAAATGGTCTGAGCTTCATCACCTTCCTCAGTCCTGTCCTGGACCACCGACAGCTTTCGCCATGGATCAACTCCACCTGTGGAAATGATGATATAGATTTTTTTTCTTAGTCATCTGCTATGATTTGGTCTGTTGTAAACCCAGTCTCACCGTTGACATAGAGGACCCTGTGTGTGTGTGCGTTGTCTCCTCCATAGTAGGTGTTTGTGAAGGCAATGCGTCCAGGCAGGGAATGCTGGGAGATGCCAAACAGTATGGGGCAGAGTTCATTCTGGGACTGAAGGGTCACCATCCCAGAGAACGGACAGGTGGCATCCTCACAGGTCTGGTCTACACACACAGATAAAGAAAGGGTGTCAGGACAAAGACAGAATGATGGTTGACTATGTACGTGTTGCTGTATGCGTGTGTGTGTGTGTGTGTGTGTGTGTGTTGTACAGAAGCCAAACTCGGTGCAGGTCTGGTAAGTCCACTGTCTCTCTGCTCTCCGGCCTGAGTGGATGGACGTGTCCATCAGGTTCTTCACTGTTTTCTCATGGGAGATATCCAGACACGGCTCCTCGCTGGTAGAGTGGTAGATCTGCACAAACACACACACACATACAGAGGAAAAAAACATAGAAAACATGTACCCTTGGGTGCTTGACCACATAGTCCTGCTGCCAAAAGAAATCCAAAATAGTTGCACCTTCTTGGTTAAACTCTGGGGGGCTACAGGCCAAGAAAATTGCTCCATGGTGACATCTGGTGGTCATACTGTGCACGAAAAAGGCAAACAACAAACAGGAGTTCATCTTGTGCCATCTGAGAGTGTGTTTTCCATACCTGTGAAAGCTTAACAAGGCGGTTGTAAGCCTCCACCTCCTCCTCACATGCCTCGCTCTTATTAGTCATCACAGTACAGATCTCATCAATAGACATGAGCACCCCCTCTTCATTGTACTGCACTGTTCCCATGATGATGTCGGCCAGGTTTTGCATCAGCTCAATCTGAAGTAGAGATGTATGGTTAAAGACTTATTTATTCTGAATCAGAATTGAAAAAGCAACAATAAAAAAAGGTGGGTTGAATAGAATAAAGAGTGTAGTTTTATGATAAGAGCCACTAATATTTGTCTCAAATGCACAAATAAAATGTATGTGAAATATAACCACTGAATAAAAAGTTGGTTGAAATACCTTAAAACTTTAAGTGGTAGCCCAGGCTATTATTTGCTAAAATCACTGAGCTCAACAGGCGTATATTTAGGACAGGTCATTAAATCCTTTCACACCAGACTGTTGCTCAGCAAAGATGGAAAATACTAGTTTGAATATTACTTGTATAAAAATTTGGCTTCGAATAACATATGAATTATGAATAACTCATTTGATCTAGCTCTGCATCAGAGAGCAAGAGTTATGACATCACTTTATTCTGTTAAAACAGTACTCACAATAATTTTTATGAAAAACCCTTTTGATTCTTTCGATTGGTGGACCCATACAGACTAAAGGAATATGAATAACTTACAAGGAAATTGAGAAATGGACACATATTTTTCTTGTTTACCAACATTTAATAAATTTCAATAAATTATTGTATTCTTTGGTGCTCACTGTTTCAGTAAAATGAACTTAACAATTGAACTGTGGAGAATCTAACTGAGCTATCCACATGTAGCAACTCAAAACAGACAAAAGTTTAAACACTTATAATGTATGCATGTTTGAAGCAGCTAACTAATGTTAGCTCACGTAAGTGGGTAGTCAACAACCTGTTTTATACACCCAAAGAACTTCTACAAAAATGAACTGCTTGGCAACCAGACCAGGCGTCTAATTGAGACAGGCGTTTATTTGGGTTTAAAAGGGACTAGGCTTTTAACTGAAGTTTTATGGTAACTAAAAGAAATGAATTCAAGCAATCACAATGGTTAAATGGTTAACACTTAAGCATAATGGATAAATGGTTGATGTTGTGGAAGTAGGCCAATATGAATGTCATCATTTATAATAATCATAACAGTATAAGCGCATGATCTATCCATGGTCATTGTTTAGTATTTTGAGAGGCCTCAGAGTCAGGTGAGGGAGCTCCAGTGTGTCTGAAGGTTAAGATACTGTAAGATGAGGATCTTGTAGATGTTCTGTATGATGTGAGAAATACACTCTGAAGGGCTAAATTGTTTTGGTACTTTAAGTTTTAGGTAAGGCTGCGTCCGTGCATATATGCTGTGCCAAGATCCCGTCTGACGTCAGATTTGTGTTCAAAAAACACAGAAAAGTCCAAGGCACTCTCTTTAAATCTATAAAATGCCTTTATTCACATGGCATTGTCATAGTAACATTAAAAACCAAACTCCGAAGCTTTCGGCATATAGCCTTTGACAGGGAGTCAAACAGAGTTATTCTTTCGTAGTGGTGTTCCACCATTGAAAATCTTCCACCTGGTCCCAGTGACACAGAGAGAGTGTGGAAATCAGCCAACCTCTGTAAAGACCCACCTTAAAATAAGATAAAACTGAAGATTTGTGTTGTTTTAAACAGACGTTCAAGTGAGTACAACTCAAATTTATTATTTCTATTCATCAAAACATTGACCAAGAGTAAAAGTTTTCACACATCAGTTGAAATGGCAAATTTAGAAAAACAGGATGCCACTAAGGCCAAAACACACTGGCGGCTTTGTTAAACCAGTGGCACCACCAAAATGTTTCAGCGGGGTAGCCAGACGAAAATCTTGGGGTGGGACACTAAAGCCAGAAGCCATACCTGGCTGAAGTTCAGATATTATTTCAGGAACATGTCCTGTTTCTCCTTTGAGGCCAGAAATAGACTTGTTGCTGCTTCTTTTTTCCGGTTCAAGATTTGTTCTACATGAATGCATTTGCACATTGTTTGCACATCTTAGATACTGCATAGTGCACTCAGATCTCTGACATTTCGTAGGCTCAGTTACTAGTTTTTGTGCATTTATAAAGCCATACTGGGTAAACGCTCTTTGTACAGTTGTACTTTGATTGAACAGAGATCTGACTGTAGCTACAGTCTGAGATCTCAAGACTTAGTTTTATTGTCTGTTCCTAGTGCTCGGACCGAGCTGGGAAAGAAGGCTTTTATGTGCTCTGCTCCTCTCAAATGGAATAACCTTCACAAAAGATTTAAAACTACATAAAATGGTCTCTCTGCCTGACTTTCAAGCTCTCACAAGTACAAGGAAGAAAGTCTCGGCTGTCATTGTGCGAAGGTGTTCTAATATTTCTACATGTTACTGAATATCTTTTATGTTTTTTATTGTGTGGTTGTTTGGCTGTAACTTTTTTGTATGCTGCTGTTTTGGCCAGGTCGATATTGTAAGAGGGATTGTTGATCTCAACGGGACATACCTGGTTAAACATGGGTTGAACAAATAAAATAAATAAAAATGTATATATTCAGTTATGCTGTTGAAGTATCATATGGGTTAGTTGAAAACTATGTCAATATGAGAGTCAGGAATCACATACTGATATACTTTGGTTTCGTATCTTACAACTGATGTTGCTAATTAAGTGCACAGACTAACACCAGTACAGGTAACGCTTTGATTTCCAGTCCTGTTTTGATGTCTTATGTACCCTTATGTAACCACTAACACACACACACACACACACACACACACACACACACACACACACACTGCACTGCAGTCACCTGATCATCAAGATCCCTGGGGATCTGACAACAGCCAAAATCCCTGGCCACCCGGCTGGCATTCCTGCTCATCAGTGCTTCCGCAGCAGCAAAAGCTTCCCGCACACCAGCCAGACACTGCAGGAAGAGGACCAGAGTGAATTTAACACATGAAACAGATGGAAATGCTGTGCCTGTCATAGTGCACAGACAGGTGGTTGTCTTCACACCTTTTCTGAGCCACCAACTGCTTCGTTCATGAGACTCAGGCCAACACTCTGCAACAGGAAATCACAGATGTGAAAGTGAGAATGTGGTTATTTATCACAGGCGTGCTTGTGAACTGAGGTGGCTTAAATACGTTCTATGACTCCATGGGCGTTGTATGTTTACACACAGATAAAATTAATATAGATATAGAGATGTAGAACTCTCAACCACAGTGATATATGTGGCTTTTCATCAGCAATCAGACCATAATGTTGGGAGATAAAAATAAATAAATGCAAGGCTGAGTTGCACAGGGGAGCATGTGGACTCATGACCTCAGTATTTTAAAAATCCTAACTACTCCCCGGTTAATACGTAAATACTGTGACCATGGTTTGTGCCAGTTTACATCGCTGTAGGCAGAGAAGTCCAACTTTGCCATGACAGGTGCAGAGGAGGCCACGGCTCCGTACACCAGGTGGGGAAACTGCAGGAGGATGCAAGAGGAACAAAGACAAACATATTTAGGGATTCAATATAAAGTTGCTCCACACCCATTTTTAAAGGGGTCACACATGAGAAGAGATGTATTAAAGGATAAGTCTTGTAATAGTGTCTCTTTTATTACCAGGGAATCAAATTTGAAAATACCAACAATGAATTTATCCTTTTAACAAGTATCATCTGTATATTTGTTCTTCCTCTGCGCCAAGTACATCAATGAGTGACTCTGTTGTACCTGACATGTTCGTTACGATGAACTAGTTACTTCTCTTTCACTTATATTTGCTAAAATCTACAGTGCCCAGCTGTTTTAGGAAATTATTTAGGCTTTTTTTGGGGTGTGTTTGATTAACCGATGGATTAATTTTTGATTTTCATCTTCAGTAAGGAAGAATGGGCTTAGGTCTTAGAGCCACAGACAGGATAGAGAGATCAGAAAGTACTGAAATTTGAACAAAAAAGGTATATTATTATTATTATTATAAGACCTGAGTGACATTGAATTAACTGTGTTTTGTGCTTGAAAGTGTCTTTTGCACCTTTCCTCTGAACCAGGCGGACAGCGCTCCAGAGTACGAGCCTCCGAAGCTGATCCAGGTGTTCCTGTGGCTCAGGTTGAAGCTTTGGCTGATGTACTGGTGGAAAATAGCCAAGTCAGCAAGCCTGGACAAAAAAACACACAAAAAATGTTGTGTTATCATTTCAGTCTTTCACCTAACACACATTATAAATACATGCACAGACATACAAATGTAATGGAGACAGAAAGACAGAGGCATACGTGGGACACATGCAGAAACACACTCACTATCTCCCACTTCACTGTGTTTAAAATATAGAATACATAAGGAGGATATATGAGGTGTGGAGATAAGAGATGCTCACATATGTACCACCTGTCTTGACTTTAACTGACTGTCCTGGAAAATGTGCTTGGGTTTCCTGGGACTAAAAAATGTTCTGTTTTTTTATTTGATCTATTTTTAAAAGTGGCTTATAGTAACAGTGTGTCCGTTACTATGACTCTGCACCAAGACAAGGCCAGAACGTTGTTGACTGGCATTGTAGTTACTGCAAACCACAGATAGATCACATGTATATAAGCTGACTTTCCTCGTGGGGAGGTGGAGGAGATGATGGAAGGCGTGTGCAGACCACTGTTTGAGACCGACAAACAATAAAACTGGCTGTTCGTCAGCAAGACGTCACAACATTTCCAGCGGCGTTTGTGCCACCAAACCTGGGTATTTTTTAGCGACACATGGTGCCGTTTCCAGAGGCAATTGTGCAGGTGTTTTAAGCCAGATCATGAGCTTTTCCTAACCACAACCAAGTTGGTTTTGTGACTAAACATGACCGCTTCCCAGCTGACATAGGGTGAGAGGCAGGGTTCACCCTGGACAGGTCACCAGACTATCACAGGGCTGACACATAGAGACAGACAACCATTTACACTCACATTCACACCTATGGACAATTTAGAGTCACCAATTAACCTGCACGTCTTTGGACTGTGGGGGGAAGCTGGAGCACCTGGTGAAAACCCACACTGACAATGCTAACCACTGCACCACTGTGCCACCATGTCACCCATAGCGTTGCTGAAATGTTTCAACATGCTGCTATGCAATAGCCAGCAAATGATACATATGCATGGTTTGCAGACAGGTGCAATGCCAACATTTATTCTAGCAATGAGGTTGCAGCAGACAACCTCTAATGCAAGGGTTTGGTCATTGAAGATTTTGGATGGCAACACACACATACTCACAGATATAGACAGACAGAAGGAGAGGGAAAAGTGAATAAATATATACAAACCAGAAAAAGACACACGCACATACATATGCAATGAGGAAGGAAGTGATGTGACAAACACATCCACAACACACGCACACACACACACTTAGGGAGCCAACACTAACGCCTGCTGGCTGCTCAGGTCTGCCAGGTTCTCCGTTTTGAGGCCGTCAGGGTTGATGCTGTCACCATAGAAACGGTGCTCCAGAGCCAATAGCAGGGCCCCGTTCTTTTCAGCCATGTCAACATGGTGACCTGGAAAAACATGGTCAAAGCAGATAAGATTCAGAGTGCAGCAAAGTCTAATACTTTTTTTTTTAAATACAAGCAATACACCGACAGTGTGAGGGGATTAAACATGTAGAAGTTCTGCAGAGCAAAAAAAAAAAAATGGCATGAAGAAGCACGAGGCACTATTCCCGGCAGAAAGATTTTGAAGAACACCAATTTTAAAATCCAAAATTTAACTAAATGAAACATGGGAAGAAAAAAAGTGAGGATTTGGTGGGTATAGGGCAGAAAAGATTAAGCATATGCTCACCAGCAAGTATCATCTTACTAACACACAATATGATGCTTCACTTGTTGTCTCCACTTTTATTTCCGAATCTTGGGAGGGAGTGTCAGCTGTTTTCAGTGTTTTGTCTGCTGTTTGAGAGCGTGTGACAGACAGGTGAGTGCATATTCTGAATCCTACTGTACCTGCCAGAACATCAAACTCATAGATGGGCCCTTCTCCTCCAATGAAGAGGAACACTGGACCATCAGGACGCTGCCAGTGCGCCTCGTTCACAAAGAATTTCTGAAAGAAAGAAATGTTTTATTCAGGTTCACCCAACCCAGCAGCACATTCTTCGTCTTAGTAATCCTTTATTCAATGCTGCAGTGGACACATTTACACATTGGCTGCCTCAAATAGCAGTGAGAGCTAAAGAGACATTTCACATGCTGTCAGGAAATGTTGTCAGTGCTTAGTGGAGCTGGGGAGATGAAAAGGTTAAATTTAATGTAGATTTTTCCAGATAGAAAGCTCACTCACTGCTGACAAGAGCTGCTGATTTTGCTAAGTTACGCTTTGAACTGCAGAGTTTTTCACCACAGCAGCAGAGCTCAGTGGGAAAGAATGACAAGGCAGCTGTTTTTACTTGCTTTACCAGCTTTGCATTAAAAAAAAAAATCAGAAATAGCACACAGTATAAAGCCATCTTGTTTAATGCTTTAAATAAAATATTACCTTTATGTTGGTTTGGAGTTCACAGTGTTCTTTTATCATCATCACATCTTTTCAAAGTCAAATTTTCCAACGCTTTTTTGGTCTCAAATGTCAGGCCTTTATCATGTAACACTTGTTCTATGCACTCACACTGTCAGATCACTGATCACTGACATTTCTCTACCTGTGGGAAGGTGCTGACGTTTTTTCGGTTGAAGTGGTCCAGCTGCTGGTGAATCCTGCCCTCCTTCACATGTCTGAGAGGCTGACGACCGCTGGCTGGGTGCGTCAGGAGGAGCTGCTTGGCTTTCTGCAGCTGGAGATTACGCACTCGCTCCTTGATCTTCATCAGGGTGCGCCCTGGTTTCAGTAAAGAAACCGAGTAACAGGGAAAGGAGAGAAATGTGCACAGTCATGGGGTCATTACAAACTGTAATGGTTTGCGTTAGCTGAACTGATCTGCTGGGCAATACCAGAGCTGAGAACTTGCTCTAAGAAGGCTCCAATACAGTTCTACCAGCTGCTTCATTGATTACGAAAAAGCTTATGTTCATGTCTTTGATGTGATGGTTGACAAAAATACCTAAAACTCTACCTACAAAGATCTATTTCAGGAGCATTCAACGTCTAACATCAGACTCCCAAGGGATTTGCTGTCACCACCAGCATCTGTTTTGCTTTGTCTTCCAGCGCAAATTTGACAGCTGCAAACATAAATAAACTCAACCTGAAATGAGGAGCAAAGAATTAAATGAAACTTGATCGCCTCAGCTTTGTCACATTTGTGCTGGATGCATGACTTCAGCTTTTCAAAAAAACTTTCCAGCATGTGTGAAAGAGCTTCAACTTTTCGTATATCATCAAGCTGTCAAGTTATCAATTTTAGGACAGTGTGTAAAATCGAACGCAGCACTCATCAACTCACCAGCATCAGTTAAGGTCAAGAGGAGTAGAAGGATGAGACAGCGGACCAGAGAGAAAAGCATCTTCACCACCAAATCAGGATACTTTAGGCCGAGCGTAATGCATGCTCAACCTGCAGGACTCAGGAGGATCTCTGCCACTCATCAGCTCTCTATATAGTCCCTGGAGGAAGCTGCAGTGATGAGGTGATCTCTGGAAAACTGTGATATGACCTGTGCGTTATTGTGATCTGCATTTGGCATACCATGAGAACAGGGTGAGACTGTGTGTGTGTGTGTGTGTGTGTGCGTGTGTGTGTGTATTATCTGCCATTAACAAACTGCTCAGCAAAATAGAGCGTCAGCTTGGTGCTGTAATGAGATCTCTTTGCTTTCTCATGGCTTTTTTGGAGTGGTTGAGTTATAGCAGCAGTTTATTCGACTTTTTCCTCTCCCCAGTGTGCTTATGTATTGTTCCTAAAGTAGCAAAAGTAGAAAAACTTTCTTATCACTGTGAGCTGCTCCGATAGGAGAGTCACCTAAATGCTTAAAATGTGACGAAATTTGATTCCATCAATCTCAAGCCTTGAGTCACAGATACATTTGTCTTAACGGTGGGTGTTCAGTAGCTCTTTCATTTTAAAGTGTCACATTAAATATCATTGTGCAGTTTCCTCAAACTGAGCTGTGAAGACACTCAGCCACTTCCTGACATCTGATAAGCGTTGTCATTTGAACGCCCCCATTTCTTAAAACTACTGGGCAGATTTTATGAACACTCACAGCCAATTTGCCTTCAGATAACATGACCTTGGACTTGTTTTGAGAAAAGTGTCAGAAGAAGACATTTGTGCAGAAGTTGTGCAGAAGTTGTGCTTTGATGCGGCATCCATTTACACTGACACAGTTGCCACTGTTGGTAAGAAATGGACAGTTCAGTTCATAGACTTTTTTAACTTCCTATTCAAAGTAATTAAGAAATGTAGAGTTCCTGTTCCTTAGCGTGTGAACGAAAGAAGAGAAACACGTGAAAAGACAGATTAAAGGTGACTATCATTAATATTTTCTTTATATAAGCAATGGTTGTGATAAAATTAACTGGTGACAGCAGGCAACTGTTTTCATCAGCAAAGCTCCCAACATACCGCCTGCCCAGTACAAAATGGCCGACAGACACATTAAGTAGATAGGTGGTGAGCATAATGGAGCATTTAGCTGTTGGCAGAGAGTGGATCAGACCAACATTCATCAGGTCAACTCCAAATGAATGCTAATATTACTAAGTGACTGCTGAATGTGTAAAGCAACTATTTGCTAACAAGTCAGCCATATAGTGATAATATATCAGTGTTTTGTTTAGAACTTATTTCAATTGCCCCAAAGTTGCCATGAAATAAGTCACTTGGGGGAAACAGAACAACACTCACGACACGTCGCCTTACATCAGCTAAAGTTGGCACGGTGATTAGCTTACACATTCAACAGACACAGAGCAATTAGCACTTCATTCTATGTGATCCATGATCCATTGATAAGTACAGCTTTTAATTTAATTTAAACTTATATTGTGCAAATATGATGACACATACAGCTCTTTCTCACACAAGCTTTGCCCTCTGCTGGAGTCTATGGGGACTCTATGGGTAACTTTCCTTCAATCACAAGCACTCAGTCGCCCACTGTAACTTGCATAAAAGTAGCTGGTTAATCAGGACATGCCTACCATTATACTATACTGGCTTTGTGAGTGCATCTCCCAAGCCTACACATAGGCAGGCAGAGACCCTCTCACTGTGGTCCACTCACACTCTACTCTCTCTCTTCTTTTATCTGGGGCCTGTGCTCGCTGAAACGAAACAAGACTTTTGAAAAGGGTTGGGTGTATGTCAGCTGTTTTGCATCTGACTACCCTCTGTGTTTGATATACTAACATGTTTCCCTGCTCCTTGATGGTCCAGGAAATATGGTGTGCAGGATGTCTTTTGCTTGTCTTTCGACCCTTGCAGGATTAGGTCAAAGCTCCACCCAGTTTGGTTGCTCACCACCTGTGTTGGCTGGGGCCCCCTACCTCTCTGCTGTAGTAGCCTAGGTTATAAAGAAGTAGAGGGGGTCCGGGTCCATGTCATTGGTTCGACAGGCGGGCGTATGGTGCGCCGTGACCGGCTTGAGGCAGAGCAGGCTCACGGCTTATGTGTTTGTCACTTTCTTTTTCATTTTAACCCACACCATGATCTTTTCCTGACCCTAACCAAGTGGTTTTTTGCCTAACCCTAACCAGACCTTAACCACAGGGCATCATGATGATTTCGAAACGGACTTTGGAACAATGAGTTTAATATGGTCGGAACAATGGGATGTCGAACCAATGGGCTGTCAAACCAATGGGCAGTTCCCGGGGGTCCAGCGACGTACTTTTTGCTGGTCAGGATGAGCTAAGGATGTTATGTCGCAACAAGCCGTTAATTCATAGGGCTCCACCCACTGTTCCCAAAGAGTCCAGCGGGGGATGCAGACTGTGTGAGATAGAACCATAGATTGCATATTAAGATGGAGGACATGACAGCTCCCCCAAAAGTAAAGCCAAAACATCTCGATCGCCCCCTGGTGGCTGGCTGCAGTACAGGTCACATAGCCCGCCCCCTCCATGTTAGCAGATGGGACACAGACCAAACTAAAAACTCAAAGTACGCCTCAAATAAATGTTTCCCGTTCCCTGTTGTATGTTCAGTTGTTCATTTTTCTGATGAGTTTGGTTTTAATTAGTTACTGGATACTATAAAAAGGGGATTTGACATCAGGATTGACAGCTATGTGTGCCAATCGGTATGCTCGCGCTCAATGGCACTGCTAGAGTGGGTTGTAAGGGTGCTTGGGTGAGAACTGGACACCGCGGAGATCACTACTGCACAAACTCAGGCTCCAAATGACGTCATCAGGGCAAGATGGCGGCGGCCATATCCAGGAAGTTGGTACGTAGGTTGGTTGGTTCTGAACATAGGGGCCTTGTTGCTCCTACCTCATTTGTTGAAGAGGGTGTAGGATAGTGGATGACATCATACAGCTCTTTATACCGTGGACTCCACTTATTCAGGTAGGTATGTCCTGATTGACCTGCTACATTTATAGAAATTTCAGTGGGCAATGACTGGAGTGCTTATGATTGAAGGAGAGTATTACCCATAGAGTCCAGGAGGGCTACACCTGTGCTAACGGAACTAGGGTTACAATATAACCTTTGTTTTTCGGGTTATTTGCATTGTGACGTAATGGGATGACTTGAAAAACATAGTGTAATGGTACAACAGAGTTTAGTGGCCTGTGAAAATCATCAGTGGTGGTGGGAAAAGTACTTTGAACCCCTGCGTAAAACTCAACTTGCCACAATAAAATGATGTGAATGAAAGCCCTCGTGTCACCACATGATTTGCTTTAACACTTCATCTGTAAAATATTCACTTATTCCTCATAAATGTTGATCATTTCCTTACTAACTTACTACTAAAATATGTCATTTAGGGTGTGATATTGCACAACATTTAAAGCAGCCACATTGGTAAATTCGTAAAGGTCGCAGTGACTACAGTTCCTGAGTTGTGTCACCACAGTCATTTATTTCCTGTTACATTTTTAACTTGCCCTACAAAAACTCCCTTCACACAGATAAAGAGCAGAGGGACAAACTGATGTGGCGTGTGCTTGAGTGCAGTACTCAGTAAAGCTCCCGGCAACATTGCTTTTCTCATCTGGCAGACATGAACAACACTACGGACTATGGACAAGAGCCAGAGCTGGCCTATGCTCTGGTCTTTGGCTCTATCTTGGTAATAGGTCTGCCTCTCAATGCTTTCTCCCTGTGGACTCTGCTAAGACACCACAGCCTCAAATCCCCCAGTGCCATCTACATGGTCAACCTGGCCATCTCTGATCTGCTGCTCGTCATCTCCCTCCCCATGAGGGTCTACTTTTACGCCACAGGCACCTGGCCTCTGGGCAAAGAGGCATGTATCGGGATCACAATGCTCTTTCTTGACAACATCCGCTCTAGTGCCATCTTCATCACCCTCATCAGCATGGACCGACTGCTGGCTGTGGTTTATCCTCTGAGGTCACGGCATCTTCGAACCGTTTGCAACACCTGGAAAGCTGTTGTGCTCGTCTGGCTGTTTGTGGGGGTGCTGAACATCACAGAGAGAGTGTACCTTTCAACAATCTTAAAAGGCTTCGATGGAGCCAGCTGTTTTGAATTTCCTGATCATCATACTCATAGATCACCAATGGCTTATTTAGAGTCTGCATTAGGGCTCACCTTGCTGGCAGTCAATATTGTGTGCACCACTTCGGTTTCTTGGACTCTACACAAACATCTCAGTGACTTTGCAAGGGTCAACAGCAAGGTGAATGTCATGCTACTTTTTGTCATGAGCTTGGTTATATTCGCTGTATGTTTCTTGCCTCCGTCGATTGCTTTATTATTTATGGGGAGACCTTTGACTACGCCTTACATATGTCTGGCTAGTGCGAACTGCTGTATGGATCCACTGTTGTATTACTTTTCTCTGGATGCCTTCTGGAAGAAAAAAGAGGATGCAGATCTTGCAATGGAGCCATAGACAAGGACATGCTATTTTCATGGGAAGACCTAATAGCTTCTTGGATGCTCATTTGACTTTGTGAGTTTGATGGTACGATGGATTTTATGTATAAAAAATCTCTTTAATAAAATGTTTTTGATATCTAGTAAAAGATGGAGAAAAGTGTTATGATATAGTCTAATGTCTAATGTACAGCTATCACATTTAATTCATGCTTAGAGTCTGTAACATCACAGATTCATGCCCAGAAAGACAGAGGGCAGTTTAGGAGAAATTGTGACCTTTTCTGGCATTTTGTAAAAACATTTATTTGCTTTGTTGCTGATAGTTAGATAAGAAGACTGATACCACTCACATGTCTGTATGGCAATATGAATCTAGAGCCAGAGATGTTTAGTTTAGCTTTAAGACTGGAAACAGATAGCCAGCTGGCTCTGTTCGAAGGTAAATCCTAAGTTTAAAAATGATACAAATAGTTTAGCATTTGAGAAAATGTGCTTATTTGCTTTTGTGCTCAAAATGAGATGGATAGACGGATAAACTCTCTGACCAGATTAAAATGCAAAATCTACTTGGAATGCAACATTTTCTTTTGTTTTCACACACATACACATAAAACATGTGTTTATAGGTAAACATATATGAGACATATGAGATATGTAGATATATATTTATGTCTATATATATATATATATATATATATATATATATTTATTTATGTCTATATATATATATATATATACTGTATAAATAGTTTTCTATTTTGCTGACTAATTTAATGACCTATTTTGCTCTGTTGACTACCGTCATTCTACTGCAGGAAGTTTAATTAAAACAAGCAATTTGGATGAATTTTGAACAGATTATTTTCTGTAAATATTGCATCTGGAATGTTTATACGATTGTCTGTCTGTATGATGTATTTTTTTTAAGACAATTATACATACCTAAAAGGGTTCTCTTTTGACAAGTTTGGTGCTTTCTTCTCTGTGACACTTGTCCATTGTTTTATTAGCTCTTTGGTAAGTTTAACTGCATACTTTTCTCATGCTAGAGTAAAGGTTCTATCAGTATAAGTTGTGTTCAGGTCTTCACTGTGCCTTTGTCTTGTGAGATGTATTTTAAGTTAGTGTCTTCAATAGTAGTGCAAATTTTAAAATAACAATTTTGTTATTAAATGAATTGCTGAGATATTGGCCTACTGTGTTGTTGTTGTTTTTTTAAGTTTTCTTACACCTCCAAGACCTTGTGACCCCCTATGGAGCAGTGGGGTATATATAGGCAGTGCAGGCAGTGTGGTTACACTGGGGCCTGTGAGGTGGGGGGCCCACAGAGAGAGTTGCTGGGTAGAGAATGGGCCTTGAAAATATGCCTGACTTCAAAGAAATACTCTCATTGAATTAAAAACAGTGCCATTTGCTATATATGCCCTTGACAATGCCAAACCCCTCTTCATCATGTTTATTTTTTCTCACCTATTTCTGCAAATCAAATATTCTATACTACTATAAATCAGCTACTAAAACTATTAATGTTTGCACGTGTGTTGACAAAATCTGCCCTCGATCCTCTCTTCTCAGGGTTTGAAGAATGAGTGTGTTTCCAGTTACAGATATCTTGGTATATTAATTGATGAATCCCTCTCTTTTGCAAATCATATTCAGCAGCTGGTAAAAAGATTGAAACTGAAACTGGGTTTTTATTTTAGGATCCAAATCCTGCTTTTCTTTAAACTCAAAAAAGAGACTGGTTGCTGCCACTTTTATGTCTGTTCAGGACTACGGTGATGTTGTATATATGCAAGACTCATCTCAAAGCTTACATGCTCTTGACACTGTGTATCATGGAGCTCTGAGGTTCATCACTGGTTTTAAAGCGCTTACTCATCACTGTACATTGTATGAACGGGTTGGATAGTCCTCCTTATCAATACGTAGACTGAGGCACCTGCATATTCTCATTTACAAGGCAATCTTAGGTTTTCTTCCTTCTTACCTTTTGTCCTACATTAACCGAAGTAATGCTGGAACTCACAATCTTCAGTCTCAGGATTTGTCCTTGCTGTCTGTCCCAAAAGTCAGAACTGAACTGGGAAAGAAAGTATTTAGGTTTGCTGCTCCCTCTGCCTGGAACATGTTACAGAAAACTTTGAAACAAAATGAATTGGTCTCATTGAACACTTTTAAGGGGAAATTGGATGACCTGGAGGCAGAAACATCTGGTTGTAGATGTTTTGCCTGAGGCTTTTATTATTGTAGCTGACCTTGAATTGTTGCTGTTTTGCATGCTAAGTGTTTTTAATGTTTGTGTCCACCTTGTGTTTGTGTATATGTATGATTATGCTGCTGCCTGTCTTGGCCAGGACACTCTTGTAAAAGAGATTTTTAATCTCTATAACGACTTGCCTGTCATTAAAGTCGTTTGAGAGGATGAGGTCCTGTATGTTTGTGTGACGCGCTGCTGCTGGTTCATAAGCACGCTGAGTCCAGGAAGGTTTCAATCATTTAATACTTAAAAACATCACAGCTACTTCAGCGGCTTTCAGGTTACACACGCCTAAAGGATGGTAAACGTGCACTGGCGGCGAATATGTAACAAAGCAATGAACTGAACAAAGGCGCTCAACAAAAATTGCGGCTACCTACACTCCTCTCTCACCTCCCCCGTGCAGGTAGACCAGCTCCCTATATCACCTACGGCAATCATCCCCAGTGCCCACGTGACCCAAGCCCTGTGCATCATCGTGGCAACCAGACCAAACAAATCAAGAGACGAATAATCCACCAGTGACACAATACGGCTCCTACAACCCAGCCCCTAATTATGGAGTTAATCATAATTACTCACATACAGTACCAAGTAGGAGACGTGCACATGCAAAAAAAAACAAAACACTTTCAACCACAACAAAGATCAACAATTAATGTCCATCAATAATCCACAGGGAAATCTTCTTTCTTCTTGAATCAATATGACTCGAAAGTCCAAAGTTTCACCAGTCAAAGTCAAAAACCAAGGTGAATCTCATAATAGTCCAAAAGTCAAAATCACAACTAAAGCCTCAAGTGGCTTCAGCCTCCTGCAGCAGGCAAACCTTCGTGATGGGCCGCTCCAGGCAGCTGCTCCGGGTTTTAATCCGCACCTGACGAACCAATCCTTTCCAATCCGGGAAGGTTTGTATGACTCGTCCCACAGGCCAAGAGTTTCGAGGTGCCGTGCTGTCCATGATGATAACAAGATCTCCCACGACGAGATTCCTCTTCACTCCGGTCCACCTCTGACGCTCCTGCAGTAGAGGTAAGTATTCTTTCACCCATCTCCTCCAAAACAAATCAGACATGTATTGAACCTGTTTCCACCTCCTGTGTGTATATATGTCTGAGGGTTCAAATACCCCTGGTGGTAACGTTGGTGAGGTCTTCAACAGTAGCAGGTGGTTTGGTGTCAATGCTTCCAGGTCATTCGGATCCATGGAAGCTTTGGTGATTGGCCTGCTGTTGATTATGGCTTCAATCTCACAAAGCACTGTATGAAGGCTTTCCTCATCCAAGTTTTGTACTTTAAAGGTCGAGTTGAGAACCTTTCGAATAGATCTTATCAGTCGCTCCCAAGCTCCTCCATGATGTGAGCCCGCAGGTGGATTAAAGCTCCATTGGATTCCCCTCTGAAGCAGGACATCATGGATCTGCACCTGATTCCACTGCTCGATGGCCCTTCTCAGCTCCCGCTCTGCTCCTACAAAGTTCGTTCCATTGTCAGAGCGCAGCTCTCGCACTTGACCTCTCCTGGCAGTGAAACGCCTAAGTGCATTAATAAAGGAGTCGGTGTCCAGCGATGATGCAACCTCAATGTGCACCGCTCTGATGGCAAGGCAAGTAAAAATAACACCATACCTCTTTACCATGCTCCTTCTGCTCTTAACCTCGAAAGGTCCAAAGCAGTCTACACCCACACGAGTGAATGGTGGTTCATCTGGGACAATCCTTTCGTGGGGCAAGTCTGCCATCTGCTGGTGAACTGGCAGAGCATTCAGGCGACGACAGGTGATGCACCTGGACAAAACTCTCCTGATGGTTAAACTCACACCAGCAATCCAATACCTTTCTCTCAACTTAGAAAGCATATGGTTACGGCCTCCATGTCCAACTTGTTGGTGTACATGTCTAAGTAGAAGCTCTGAGATATGGAGGTCTTTTGCCAGGATTATTGGATGTTTCTCCTCCATAGGCATGGACAATCTACTGAGCCGACCACCAACTCTCAGGACTCCATCTTGCAGCTGCGGACAGAGCTTAAGGAGGTGACTGGACTTCCTAACAGGCTGCCCTTTCTGCAGGCTGTTTACCTCCTCAGGAAATCTTTTCCTTTGGCAGAACTTGATGATGGCAAGCTCAGCCCGGTCCAAGTCTTCCACTGTAAGACTCCTCTGTGCCACTGTCCTCTTAAAATTGTTCATCTGCTCTTCCACAGAGAATGTCTGTTTTTCTTTGGTGACGTCAGACTGTGCATAGGTCAGGTGTAACTCTCTTCTCTTCTTCACACAGGACATGAGAAAGGTTTTAATCTTCAAGAGCCATGCCACTGCTTTCCTCAGACTTGTCCAAGAGGAAAAGTATTCAATAAGGTGAGTTACAGGTTCTTCCATGGCCTGGACAACACTCACTGCAGCAACACTTTTGACCTCAGGGTCACCGGGTGAAAGATGATTGAGGTCTTCATGCTCAACAGGCCATTCACTCTCGGGATGCAAAAGAAAGTAAGGCCCCGACACCCATGTAGCATCAGCAACAAACACATCAACTCTCACACCTCTGGAGGCCATATCCGCTGGATTGCTGCTGGTGTCCACGTACCTCCATTGGGCCGGACAGGAAACCTTGAGGATTTGTGAGACCCGGTTTGCAACAAAAACTTTGAACCGAGAAGTCTCATTCCTGATGTATTTCAGAACAGATGTGCTGTCCGTCCAGAACACAGAGTCCAGTAGATCCATCTGTAACTCTTTCCTCCAGAGTGTATCAATGCGGCTGGCCATAGTTGCAGCGACAAGCTCCATCCTGGGGATTGTGACACATTTTAAAGGTGCTACTCGAGCCTTTCCCATCACAAAAGCACTGTGTATTTCCGAGTTCTTTGTTTCCAACAGCAGGTAAGTGACTGTTCCATACCCGTGTTCGCTGGCATCACAGAAATGATGTAACCGTGCTGAAGCCACTTCTACAAAGCCTGGTGGCTTCATGCATCTACTGACCTCAAATCTGTCCAACAGATGCAGCTGCTGCAGCCACTCCAGCCACTCCCTTGAGACAGACTCAGGCACAGTATCATCCCAGCCTATCCCTCTCCTGCACAGGTCTCTCAGGATCTTTTTTGCTATTAAAACCACAGGGCTCAGCATTCCAAGGGGGTCGAAAATGGAACTGACGGTTGAGAGGATTCCTCTTCTGGTAAGTGGTCTATCCTTAAGTACGATCTTGAACTTAAAGGAGTCTGATTTAATGCTCCATTCCACACCCAGCACTCTCTCCACAGGTAATGAGTCCAGCTCCATGTCCAACCCTTCAACGCCTTTTGCTCTGTGATTCTCTGGGATGGCTTCCAGCACTCCAGACCTGTTACTCAACCACTTTGTGAGAGTAAATCCACCCTTTGAACACAAAGAGACCAGATTCCTGTAAAACAACACTGCTTCCTTCTCCGTGGCCACTGACATGAGGCAATCATCAACATAAAAGCAGTGCAATATTTTCTCCACCGTTTCCTCACTGTAGTGATGTCCATAGTCCTCTGCACACTTTCTGAGAGCGAAATTGGCACAGCTGGGGGATGATGTTGCTCCAAACAAATGCACCTTCATCCTATGCTCAGCAGGTTGTTGCTCCATATCCCCGTTTGGCCACCAGAGAAACCTGAGGAGATCTCTGTCATCAGGAGACACCTGTACCTGATGGAACATGGATTCAATGTCGGCCATGATCACAACTGGTTCTCGCCTAAATCGGGTCACCACTCCAATCAGAGAGCTGGTAAGATCAGGGCCCTGTAGAAGTTGAGCATTCAATGATGTACCTTGGTATCTTGCTCCACAGTCAAACACAATTCTGATCTTTCCTTTGGTGGGGTGGTAAACGCCATGGTGTGGTATGTACCATACTTTCCCATCACCACGGTCCAGCTCCTCTATGGGCACCTTTTCAGCATAGCCTTTAGCCAACAGGTCATTTATAAAGGTGCTATACTCAGTGTGAAATGTTGAGTCCTTCTGAAACCTTCTTTTCAAATAGCACAAACGCTGCTCAACAACTCTCTTGTTATTTGGCATACTGACATCAATGTTCCTTAAAGGTAATGAAATCTGGTAATGCCCCTCCACCTGTTTTGCTGAGTTGGTGACAAACTCCAAGAATCTTTGATCCTCTCTTGACATTGCAGGTTGTTCTTCAATGCTGCTTTCAGGGAAGTCAATCTTAAACTGTTGCTGCCAGAGGTCCTCCAGGTTCATGACTGAAACTCTGTTGACAGATACTTGTGGATGCTCCCAGCTTACTATATCTCCACTGTTTCCAGTCAGTGGACCATTGACAGTCCAGCCCAGCATGGTACGGACAGCATATGGTCCATCATTCACGCTGCACACCACTTCCAGCGGTTCCAGTGCTTTAGGAACATTGGTTCCTATAAGAAGCTCTATTCCTGCATCAATCTGAGGTAAGTGAATGTCTTTCAGATATGACCATTGTTTAATATCCCTTTCAGTCGGAATATTTCCTCTGTTCATAGGCATGGACTCTTGCGTATAAGCTCTTGGCAGCTCGAGAAAATTGTCCCCCTCCAGTGCAGCAACCTCCAGTCCTGACACAATATTGCTGCTTACAACTTTCTCCTGGCCCATGGTTCGGAGGAGAATGTGGCCCTTCCTCCCTGTGAGGTGGAGCTTTTGCATTAAGCTCTCAGTGCAAAACACCGCAGTGCTCCCCTGGTCCAAGAAAGCGTAAGTGACGACAATTTTGGTTCCTTCATTAGATTTAACCTGTACCGGCACAATAGGCAGTTTGCAGTCCTGGTCTCCAGCCCCTGTAAGACCACTTGACATTAGTGTGTTATCAACATGCAGCTCTGGGCTCCTCTCCTCCATCTGCTCAGAATCTTTAACGGGTTCCTTGTGAAGTACAGTGGGATGTTTAAGGCTACATCTTGAACAGGAAATCCTTTTACGGCAATCCTTACTGATGTGTCCTGTACACAAACAGCCAAAACAGATGCCATTTTCCTTTAAGAAGCCTATTTTCCTCTCATGAGGCATTTTCCCCATTTGTACACATACATCTAATGTGTGTCCTCCTCCACAGCAGATGCATACTTTCCTTCCTGTTTGTTTAATTTCCCTTTCTTTCTTTGCAGACTGATGTTTGTTCTCCAGAGGGCCTACAGTGGTAGCGAAACTGCTCCCCTTGTTTCCAGGACGAAACTGTGGCTTGTTTGGGTTAGGTTTGTTTGTTCCTCTAATCATTATTGGTTGAGAGTCTTGTATATTGCCGAACACAGGATCTGTCATAATTTTCACTTGCCTTTCAATAAAATCAGCAATATCTGTGAATTTAACTCTTCGGTTGTGTCGTTCTTGCAACTCACATGCACGGTTTCTCCATTTGTCTCTGAATTTGTAGGGCAGTTTTTTAATGATGCTCAACATGTTCGAAGGCATATCCATATCCAAAAGATACTGCACGTCCTCCATGGCGTTACAACAGCCTCTGAGGAAGAGACTGTAGTCCTGCAGGGCCTTTGTGTCCTCTGATTTAATTGGAGGCCATGAGAGGGCTTTGTCCATGTAAGCAAAGGCGATCTTTTGTTCATTTCCGAACTGCTCCTTTAATAAAGCTTTTGCTTTTGCGTATCCTCGTTCTGGATTCATATGTTGACAGCTTTTCACAAGTTCTTTGGCATGACCCTTTGTGTGCTGTTCCAAAAAATGTAAACGATCACAGCTGTTAGTTGTGTTCCTCTCAACTCCATTCTCAAAAGCTTTAATGAACGTGTGGTATTTTAATGGATCACCATCATAAATTGGGATTTCTCTCTTAGGTAGGGCTGAGAGGCATTGCTGTTGCATTAGCAATGTTGTTATATCGTTTTGTTTCCTCATGATGCCAAGAACGTCATTGCTGGTTTCCAGATCCACTCCTTGTTGTCCATGTAAGTCTTGTGTGTTGAATGGGCTCATATGAAGTTGCATTTGGTTTTGTTCATATGAAGTTGTATTCATGGTTTTATTTGTTTCAGTTTGTTTTGGAATAAATTCATCTGCATTGACATTGAGTGACTGTTTAGCTTGTGCCTTTTCAAAATATGATTTCATTCCATCCGAAACTTTTGATGTTCCTTTTCCACTTGTTGTGCTTTTTGTCTTGAGAATTTGAAGTGTTGCCATTTTTTCTGCAATTTCAGTATTCAGTTTGAGCTCTTCTCTTCTTTTGCGCAGGCGTTGTTCCTCTTCTTCCAAAGCGTGCTTTTCCTTTAATAATTTGTGTCTCATGGTTAAGGCTGCCAGCTCGGCTTCTGCCATTAAACGTGCAGAAGAGGTTGAAGAGCATTGTGACTGAGATGTTTTGTGGCTTCCAACATTTGAAACACTGTCGCTTGGTTTAATGTCATCCTCATTTTCATTTGCTTCATTAATTTCCACAGAAAGTAATGGTATTTCTGGTGAATCCTGTTGTTTCTGAGAAATTCTTTGTTCAGTTTCAACAATCCATTTTTCAGTGTCCTTTTGAAATGTATTGCTGTAGCTCATAATGCTTGAAAACCATTTCTTTTGTTTATTGAGTTCATCCTCCGAAAGTAGAGGCAACAGTTCATTGTGTGAGGTTGTAGCACTTTCACAAAGTGTATTTATATCCCCCAAACATTGTTTCACTTGAGACACATTTTCCCTTTGTTTCATGAACCTTTTCATTTGTGGTATCAACCCTTTAATTTTGTCCACAACACGTTTACGTTCATTTTGCAGGCTTTCAATTTTATTCAACAGAGCTTTTTCAGTGAGTCTCCTCTCCCTTTTCCCAGACTCCATCTCAGAGCACGAGGCACCGTCATTTGTTTGACTCATTTTTTTTCATTCAGTTTCAGCGAACTGTGACATTTAAATCCATCCACAATGCACAATCAATCAGAGCAATTCATTTCAACGAGGCATCATCAGCGTTCCTCCTTGTAACATCATAAACTTTCGCATACACAAGCAACAAAGCACAGGCGTCATTCAGCGCACGGAGCAAACATATGCACAGACATCGCATATCCGACCAGCATCCCTTTGTTCAACTGTTCCAAACGGAGACACTTCGACATTGATGCAATCCGGATTCCTTCTCCACCCACATACATGCACAGGTAAGCATACCTGTCCTCCATGACGGATGTGATGTGGCGCTTTGTCTTTGTTTGACACCGCTGTACTTACTGAGCGTCCCGTTGATGCCTTTGCGCTGTGAGCGGTCGCTTTCTTGTTGCCTTTTTTGTTGACAATTATAACGACTTGCCTGTCATTAAAGTCGTTTGAGAGGATGAGGTCCTGTATGTTTGTGTGACGCGCTGCTGCTGGTTCATAAGCACGCTGAGTCCAGGAAGGTTTCAATCATTTAATACTTAAAAACATCACAGCTACTTCAGCGGCTTTCAGGTTACACACGCCTAAAGGATGGTAAACGTGCACTGGCGGCGAATATGTAACAAAGCAATGAACTGAACAAAGGCGCTCAACAAAAATTGCGGCTACCTACACTCCTCTCTCACCTCCCCCGTGCAGGTAGACCAGCTCCCTATATCACCTACGGCAATCATCCCCAGTGCCCACGTGACCCAAGCCCTGTGCATCATCGTGGCAACCAGACCAAACAAATCAAGAGACGAATAATCCACCAGTGACACAATACGGCTCCTACAATCTCAATGAGTCTTTTCCTGGTTAAATAAAGATTAAATAAAAAAAAGTACATATATGTACATAATATCAAGTCTCTGATCACGGCCAGACGATATGTGCACGATAACACGCACATCGCATCCATCATAACTACCTTACGCCATTGCTGTGGAGCTTTGGTGACCCCTAATGGAAGTGGGATCTCCAGGGTGGGAACCAGTGGTCTAGCACATAACCCTGTAAAACTATAACACTGCGATTTGGTTTGGTTTAACCTATGAATGGCCACTGCTTTCCAGTCTTTATGCTAAACTAAGCTACGCTAAAGTAAGCTAAGATAGGCACGTCCAGGCTGTAGCTTCATGTCTAGCATACAGACATAAAAAGTGGGAGTGTACTGTTTTTCTCATCTATAGGAGAAAGTGAAAAAGTGTATTTACCAACATGTTTATCTGTGTTTAAAGTGGCAAGTAGGTTAAATGTTCTGCCATTTTGTAGCTGACTGAATTCACCTTGTGTCATACCTCCTAACTAAACTCTGGCGCTTGTGGACTTCTGTGTTTAACGTCCAAGCAGGTGAGAGGGAAGGTTTTGGGTGAAAAACAGGACTTAACTCTCACATTAGCATTATCGTTTTCTAAATGTATCTTTTAATGGACTCTCCCATGTGTTCTGTATGTTATCATTTTTAAGTGGCTCAGGCCTCTGTCTTCTTTAAAAGCGTCTCAGTCACAGAGCCAGCAGCTCTGCAGTCCTAAGCTGCGCCAGATGGAAGAGCATCGGTGCAAGCCCACAGCAGACTGTGAGGATCTAGATTACCTCATGTGCAGATTCAAAATGATCCAAAAGTAATCATTGCAAATGCAATTAGCCATTGAGGGCTGGCAAAGTAGTACGCTTGATGTCATTTCAGACAGGCTTTATACGAGCCTAATATTACACACTACCCCATCAAATGAGGCCACTGACGGAACACTATGTACATTTTTGTTATCTGTTTAAATCCACAACACATTAGAAGGGTGGAAAAACTGATCAGATCATTCGCACTTCCGTTGTACGGCAGATGGGTGTGATGCAAGAGCTAAAATGATGAGATTAGAAAACAAGTTCAAATTAGCTACTTGGTGCAATAAAGAAGCTAGCATCACAATAAAAGCTGTAATCAGCATCAGAACGAGCAAATAAATGAGCAGAGGAATCAGAGGGAGACATGCTGTGTCGTCTGAGACTAAAACTGATGTGTTTAGAGCCTGGTTGTAGTGGCCCAAAATTGGACACACCGGAAATGTTTCTTTGCCAGTCTCAAATCAAGAATTTAAACCAGAGCCATAAATATATGTAGACAATGGGCAGATTATGAGACAATAATGGGCCATTCAGCACAGATAAGCAAAGGGCTCTACCACCTCTCCTGCACAGGAGAAAGACACACACACTTTGTTGTGGTTTTATGTCTCTTTGAGGTAATTTTGTGTCTTATTGTGGTAATTTGATGTCTTTTTTTGTTGTTTGTATCACTTTGTTGTCATTTTGTGTTTTTGTGTCTCTTTGTCTTTGCGTCTCTTTGTTTTTGTGTCCTTTTATAGTCTTTGTGTCTCTTTGTTTTTGTGTCCTTTTATAGTCTTTGTGGACTCTTTGAGCTATTTATGTGTGTTGTGGCAGTAATTTTGTGTCTCTGACATAATTTTGTGGTCGTTTTGTGTCTTTGTATAGTCTTTTTAGTGTTTTAGTGTTTTGAGGTAATTTTGTGTCATAAGGAAGTAATTTTTTGTCTGTTTGAGATCATTTTGTGTCTCTTGTGGTCGTTTTCAATTGTTTTGTAGTGATTTTGTGTCTCCTTGTTGTTAGTTTGTGTCTATTTCTGGTCGTTTTGTGTCTCCTTATGGTTATTTTGTGTCTCCTTGTTACTTCTTGTCTTTTTGTAGTTGTTTTGTGTCTTTTTTAGTCTTTTTGGGCTCTTTGAGGTAATTTTGTGTCTCTTTGTGGTCGTTTTCAATTGTTTTGTAGTGATTTTGTGTCTCCTTGTGGTTATTTTGTGTCTTTTTTTAGGCTTTTTTGTCTCTTTGAGGTAATTTTGTGTCTTAAGGCAGTCATTTTGTGTCTCTGTGATCATTTTCAATTGTTTTGTAGTGATTTTGTGTCTCCTTGTGATTGTTTTGTGTCTTGTTGGGGTCATTTTGGTCTCTTTGAAGCAATTTTGTATCCTCTTTAGTATTTTTGTATTGCTTTGTATTGTATTGTGGCTGTTTTGTGTCTTTTTGTCATTGTCTCAATCTCTTTGAGGTAACTTTGTGTCTTATTGCAGTTATTTTGTGTCTTCTTGGTTGTTTTGCATCACTTTCTAGGCATATTGTGTCTCCTTGTGGTTGTTTTGTAGTCTTTTTGGTGTCTTCTTTGTCTCTTTGTGGTCGTTTTGAATTACTTTGTGGTGATTTTGTGCCTCCTTGTGCTTATTTTGTGTCTCTTTGTAGTCGTTTTGGGTGTCTTGAGGTAATTTTGTGTGTTTTTTGGTAGTTTTGTATAACTCAAAGTCATTGTGAATCTTCTTGGGGTCATTTTCTGTGTCTTTGTGGTTGTTTTTGGCTCTTTGCAGTTCCTTTGCAGCTCTTTTTCTGGCACTTTAAGCTGCATCTCAAGGTCTTCATCAGTGGATAGAGTTTTCTCAGTTGTCATGTCAACCATGACAACTGAAATCATTTCAATTTTTTATAATGAATATGCTCAAATGAACTAATGCTAAATTTCTTGTATATTTCTCATCATCATTAAATAATCTCACATCTGATAAACACTTAATGGCAACATGCTTTGCTGCTATAAAATAAATACATAAAATACAAAGAATTCAAGTGATGTCGGCATGTTCTGTGAAGATTACGAGGCATATTAATGTATTTAAAATAACCTGGCTGCAGCATTACGATTGCTGGGTCATTTTGTCAAAGCTCTGAGGGTCATAAAACTAAAGAAGCATCAGTTATTTTCACTACTTTATTCACAGACAGATTTCATGATTTCATCAGCAGACAAAATATACAGATCAAAGTTGGTTTTGTTTGACTAGCGTATCGTATAATATGCTCCCTTTCAGTAGTACTGACTTTAATCCAGTCTCTGACTCTGGACTAAGGCTTAAACGTTGTTTTACAAAACATTCTAACAGTGCTGTTTTTTCTCTTATAGATAAACACATGCAAGTGGAAACAAAGACATCTTTTTTAAAAATGATTCACAAAGGCATTGATGAAGACTGCACTAAAAAAAAAGAAGAAAAGAGAATAGCAGATGACAAATAAGCAAATTCAAAATAAATACAGGTGTTAAGCGGTTTCAATCATGATGAAATAATATACAAAAAAAGTAAATGCAGTCTAATGCCTGACCTTCTCGAACATGTAGAAAATGAAAAGTAGAAAGGGGAGTGAGGAAGCAACAGGCAAGCAAGAGGATAAAGATGCAAGCAAGCAACTAGTCATCAGCAGTTACATGTTTATATTACAGAGAACATGAGAAAAAAAAAGATAATCATTGAAATCTATGGACAATGTTTGCTCTGATAAGCAAGGCTTCATGCTCTGCACAGATGATTGTGTCAGTAGAACTAAGGGACACAAGGTAACCTCCAGTGCAGGAGAGAAAAAAAAAAACAAGTGCAGTCTCCTTGACGACACATGGAGACCGTCATCTCCCCCAACGACAGTAACCGTCATACAAATCCCCAGAGGAAGAGGAGAGGTCTTGAAATTCTAATTCATTAATGGCTAAAGCACTTTGCTACAAGGAAAATCCTGTGATAGAACCAGCAGTTTATATTGCATCGCACTTCAGGGTAAATATTATTTGAGGGAATTGAAAAAAAAAAAATATAGTTATTGAAATGAAATAAAATCTTTTACGACATCAAACCGAAATCACAAGTAAAGTGCAACTCAGACATGATCAGGTCCACAGGAGGATGCTACAGTGGCTGGGGTGGTGACTGAAGATGTGCCTTTGGGTGGGTGGGATGACACGGATGGCCGTTCTGTTTACTCCTCCTCGCCTTCACAGATAGTCGTCTCCACCACAAATGTATTCTCAAAGTGACGGATGTGGTGGCAGTCCTTCGCCTCACGCTTGTTGATGCCTGAGACGGAAACGGGGTGAGACAGAGAGAGTGAACCAGTGACGTGACTTAATCTGATCGCAACAGTTTAACACAAGAAAGTTCCCTCTATTCATTAAAATAAAAACACAGACAGCACCACCGTCTACCATGAGCCTCTTAAAATGTTTCCATTGATCCCTCCATTAACGCCAACTTACGTCTGCGGGTGACACGGCGGTTCAGGCGGTACGTGTCCTTCCCGTTGCACAGGCGGTAAATGAAGGGTCCCAGCTGACGCATGTTGTGCACTCTGCCTGTCACCACCATCTCTTCATGGATGATGTAGGTCTGAGGCAAGTATGTTCCCTTCTGCAAGAGATGGAGGAACAATAACAACAATCTCACAGGAATAGGTTTTCCAACAGAAACACTGAGAGGCCGAACAGAGCAAACACTGACTGCACTGGACGTGTTCACATCACAGCTTAACAGTGCTGACGTTTGAGGGAGTGAAGAGCTGGAGAGAACTTATTAGCCGTGTCACTCCATCCAATTTTATTTAAGCCTTCTCAAAGTATAAACTGCACCACTAAAGACTTTGGTTTATAGGAAGGATTCAGCTGTGTCAATGCATTGTCCTGTAAGGGCTGTTCATTTCTTATAAGGAGAGAAGGGGTGGTGCAAGAAAGCAGGAGGCATGTCAAATAATTTTTAAGCACTGGGGAGGGACTATGTTTTTTATTTTGGCTCAGAGGAGGTGCAAACAAATTTAAATGGCTGTATTTTGTATTTAGTTTTAAAGAAAGCACGTGCCTGTTTTCTTTTCTTTTTTTTTTTTTTTAAATGCCAAAATTACACCATTAATCACAGCCAGAAACTGTAAAAACAGAAATTATTGTTGGATTTTCAAATATCTGTTGGTCCTTGAACACATCATGTGCAATAAGTGCTCCATCAGAAAAAAAGAGAAAAAAAAACATAACCAAATCTGAGCTTAAAACAGTGGTAGCTCATCAAAATCAAAAATAAAAATTATATATCTTTTTAATATTTTGTCATCATTATTATTATTATTATTATTTGTTTCTCTCTTTTTTTTACCTTTTTCTTCTTTTTTATTTTGAATCACTTCATTCATATTTTCTTACTTTCTATTATTGTTGTTATGCCTCCCCCCATGTGATTAATTTCACCTATGTACTCTGCTATGTACTGTTAAATAAGAAAAGTAATAAAAAAATCATTCACAAAAAAAAGGCCAAAATAAACCATTTGCACTACTCCACGATCTCATCTTCAACTTTTACCATTAAACATCAAAGGGTAACTACTCTCGAATAGAGGGAGGGTTGCACACTTTCCACCAGTCACTGCTTATCTTTGGGGAGAGTAAAAAATAAACAAAAACAAAACAAACAAATAAAAAATAGTAAAAAAAAAAAAGTAAAGAACAGTCCCTAAATGACATTTCCCCCCTTTTAATGACACTGTTTTAAAGTATACTGTGCAGGAAAAATGTATATACAAAAGTAACACCTCTCAGTACTCACTTATGGCCCACTATAAGTGTGTGGCAGTGTATTTTTCTCTAGAGACTCTGCCCTCTGCCTGTATTTTCTTATTTTCTTCTTCCTCTCTGTGTTCAGGATGTTTATGGGCGTTGTCCCTCAAAGCACTCAGGTCAGGTCGGGGCATTTTTAGCATGGTTTGTGGTTTGGTTAAATGTTGTTCTGTATTTTTGTTTTTATGTGAAACAGTTAACACCCTGGGACTTAGGACAAACTGTAGAATTTCTCTGATAATAAAGTGTAATCATGCTGCTACTAGCAGAGTGCTAATGAGGATAACAGGAAGAAAAACAGACCATGGACAGACACCAAAATTTACTATCTGTTTGGTGGGCGAAATGATGGCCCTCTATTTTCTCATGCTTCAGCACTACAAAGCTGCATCACAAGCGTAGCTGCGCAGTTACTGACGCCTACATCGTTACCACAACAGACAGGCTGACCTGATCGCTTGCAGATAACCGTGCACACAGTCTGCCTCAAAGATCTGATTTCAGATATCTGATTTGCCTGCAGGTGCAGGGTGAGCGCAGCCTCAGATGGCAGCTGTGTTACCTTGACATTGATAAGCAGCTCCCAGAGGTTGCGTGGTGGCATCACGATGGTGGTGTTGAGCTCAATGACGTAGCACTTGTCCAGAGCGATGTCGTGGTAGGCGGTCAGTCCCTGGAAAATAAAGCAGTTTATAAAAGGTCGACTGCAGACAAGTGCTTAGGGGTATTTTGTTTTTCTAATATCATGTGTTGACAGTGTATTGTAGAATGATCTGAGTCATTATAGACATGTTAATGGTAGAGCTCTGAAGATGGCGAAGTTGCCATTTGATTCAAGTTGATTGCCTTTAAGATCTGTACGGATATCCAAGATCCCCAAAGATAGGTAATCTGCTATAGTTTCATCTAGCACCATCAAGTCAAAGTTTCAGTTTGTCCAATACTTTGGCTTATGGTAACCATGACACCTGCTGAACAGCTGTATATTAGCAGTGTCACTAGATGTTAGCATCCTGATGTTAGCATTAGGCTCAAAGCACCGCTGTGCCTGAGAGCTATTAGCAAGACTGTAGACTGTGGTCTTTTGTGTTTTATATCCAACTTCATATTCCTTCTCTTTTTCTGTAATTAGTTTAAAGTGGGCTATTAGAGATTTAATAGGGTACTTATGGTGTTCTGTATTCAAGCTGTATATGTCAGATGTGTGTTTGTCCTCACTCTGTGGAAGTCGTGGATTATATCAGCGGGGTCGCTGCCTCCAAAGTGAGGCACGGGCACAGTGATCTTCTCGTAGTTGTCGGCCAAGTAGATGCCAACATTTTCCTCCAGCTCCTGGCGCCCACGCAGTGGGGCATATACGGAGTCTTCATACAGTATGCTGCAGTGGAACATGTTATCCTCTGGGATCTGCACACACACAAACATATTAGCATCTGGATCATAACACCAGCGGGAACACTGGGGAACAAGTCTATAGCAAGAATATCCTTCTGTTACAGCAGTGACATTTTAAAAACTAAGGATGTATTTCATTTATGGACACGATATTTGAAGCTGAGACACATACAATGCTCAGTAAAGTATAATCAGGTCTTACATGAGGTATAAAGTAGTAGCGGTAGACATAAATGGAGGCAAGGACCAGACCGGCCATGAACACGACCAGGCCAAACGTCAGGCAGCAGAGGCCGTTGAGGGGAGACTTTTTGGGCCGCAGTGGCAGGACCAGCTCATCCTCATCCTGGAAAACACACACACACACACACACACACACACACACACAGTCATTAATACTTCAAATAGGCACAGAAAAGCATTTCCAGACAGCTTCAATCCAACTTCCAGCTTACTCATCTTCACCGTGACAAGCAGCTGAGAATGACCCAAATTAACTAACTGCTAAAATAGAAGCTCACATTAATGGCGACGCAGCATCTCAAGCAGGAATTAGTAGAGCTGAGCCCGGCTAGAGGAAAGGATGACGGAAAGCTCGGTTATGAAAAGTTGACTGAGATGGTGAGTAATCTCTCCAGACGCCTCCAGTCTCGCAGTCCATCTGCCGGAGCCACGCGCCCAACCTGCGTTGGCAGGGTGGCACTACACTATAGTAGCCACTCGCTGTGCGCTTCCATTTACAAATATAATGACTAACAGACGAGTGCTGTACCGTACAGAGAGTGCCGTAAGCATTCGGCAGGTAAAATTATCTCCTGGAAAAGTGACTCTGCAAAATAACAACAAAGGTTCCTATTGTGAGCTGGAGAATGGAGTATTGTGTGTGTGTGTGGGGAGCAGCTGTTGTACGAAACTTAAAAGAAAAATGTTCCATAATTTTAAAAAGGAGATGACACAGAAAGCTAAAGAGCAGTGGCTTCTTTCTTCTCTTTGCAGAACACGTTGTATACTCCGCATTTAATACTAGGACAGCATCTTATCTTGCGTGTTTTCATTGTCATCACAGTTCAGTGTGCTGTTCTTTGTGGAAGCATTTGGGAACAGAGGGTGCATGAGGACAAGGCGACAACTGTGCAAACACACTTTTGTGAGACTCAGATCTTTGTGTTCTCCCACCCCACTGAGAGAGACAGATACAGGCTCTTTCACACCAGCTGAGAGCGTGACACACCATGAGGCCTGTGCGTCTCCTGTTCTGTACATTTGGATGAACAGATTTCAAAGTCACACAGCCTCTCCAGCTCTGCACTTCTGCTATAGCCACTTTAAATGCATGCCTGTGATGTCATATCTATATTCCATTATGGCTCATCATCTTCGGGGCTCACTCATGTATCTTTGATAAAGGGCTGAGGCCATGCTGGGATGCTGCCACTGCAAAGTTGAGGACTCCGACCGGCGCTCTTCCTCATTTAGAGCTGTGAAAAATAATCTTGCATGCGCTGCAAACCACAGCAGCCCATCTGCCATTTTGTCAGCCAAAGCTCGTGCATTTCTTGCACTCAACCTTTTTTTTTTTTTTTAAAGCTGTGGTTTATTTAAATCTGCATTGAAGGAAACCAGAGGCCATGTCAGATATAAATACAAATCTTTTACATAATTGCTTTTTGCTGGTAATCCTCCATACAGTCCTGAACAAAAGAGCATGTATCTGCACATTATAATTACTTACATCCTGCCTGCAATAAGCTCACTGGCGCAGAGGAAAGCATCGCAGCAATGTCATGAATTGTTCCCAACCAAATGGCGATAGATGCTGTCAAAAATCCCCTGCTGCCGCTCATGGCTGTGCAGGTGCAGGCTGCCCCGCAGAGCAGCCAGGCAGCAGAGCAGCGCACAGCAGGCATCACATTACACATCATATAAAGACGACACCCACGAGCATTACAATTATTATCATTAATAAGAGAAATAACAATAAGGGCCCGCGTCTCTCACCATAGGATGAGGGATGAGGATCTCGGTCTTTTCGCCATCATTCTCCTTCTCCACTTTCTGTCCCGCGACAGACTGGAAACTGATCTTCACCATGTCTCGGTGTGTCTGTGTGTGTGTCTGTCTGCAGGTGTCTCACTCTTCGTCTGCGGTAACGATGGCTGGCCACCTTTCTGAAACAAGAGTCCCTCGCCTCGTCCTCCTCTCACCGCTGGGCTGCTCCTCTATCTGTTTTTGTCTGTATTTATCTACCGGAAGTGAGCAGGGTTTTTTTTTCTTCTTCTTGTCTTTTCTTTTTTTTTTTTTTCAATAACCGCCCTTAAAGGACTAGTGCGGTGTTTTTCGTTCACAGAGATATCCTCCTGACACAAGAACTTTTGTTTGTGTGCATTTTTAATTTCTCCTAGCTATTTGGGATCAGTAGGACACAATAAGTATAAAAAAAACCTTAACACTGTCAATGATAATAAAGTCCCAAAGTCTTCAAAAGAGTCTTAGCTTGTTACTGTTGCTAATATTGGTCAACTTTGTTGCCATATCAAACTACAAACATTATTTATCTTAAATAAACAAGTTTCAACCATAAAATGTGATCAGGTTTAGGACCTTGTCCACTTTTGTGTGGGGATCGGCTGCAGACTTGGCAGAGATGGCCGCCATCTTGTTAAAACATGGATTGGTGTTTCTCAATCAAGTACGCCAAGTTTGGACTTGCACACTTGGGAGTTCGGACTTGGCAAGTTCGACTCTGAGAGTACAAACTCCCAAGGGCAGCTGCCATAGAGTGTGCCAGTAAATCCGGAACTCCATTAGCGCTTTTAGCACTTATGGTTCTCTTGTCCAAAAGTCAATACGTTTTTTGAATGGGATTTTGGTAAAATGCCTCAAATAAGGTCTGTGGTTAACAAAAGCTTAAGTGAGTTTCAGGTTTTGTTCTACGACATAAAACACGTCAGTAAATACCCTACTTGTGAATTTTGAAGCTTTTACGTGCCGTAAAAAAGGCGGTTGCTAACAAGTTGCTCAATACGACTACAAACCCTGTCGGGGACAGTAAACGTCATCACCCCCGAACAGGCGAGAGTGCTGGCAGTCCGCCATTACAGCTTCTTATTTAGCTTAAACAGTCCAATTTTTCCATTATACAATGTTTTTAAAATAAAGCAGCCGAAATCAGTTGAAAGCTTAGTGGCGGTGACGTCAAGAGTCATGCGACCGTGGAGTATCATGTAGTCCGTTAAAGCCTAACGTTAGCTTTTTACTTCTGGCGATCACATTTAAGCTTCAAATGCGGTATGAAATGTGTTCATATGTGAAGATTATTTCGCTGAACAAAACCTGTAAGTATCATAAACTTGTGTTAGCCACAGAGCTTATTTTCTGACATAATCCAAAACGCAATGCAAAAATCACATTCACTTTCTCTTCCGGGAACCAGCGCGATGCTAAACTTCTGGGTTTTGACGTCAGCCCTGGCACACTCTATTACCGCTGGTCTGTGTGAGCATTCTGGGATACCTGGCTGTCAAAAGTCCACACAAGTCACCTCTCGATGCATCCTCGCTGGAACGGGCAGAGCAAGTTCACATCCAGGCGTTTGGACTGTACTTGGCTGGATGCGGACTTTGAATTGGAACAGTACTTGGGCTGCCACTGATGACGTTTCACAAGTCCACAAGAACACAACTACAGGCAAGAATGCAGATTGAGAAACGCCTACAGTGTATTTTGCTCTGACTACCACTAGATGGCAAAAAAGTGTCCACGAAGGAGGACAACAGGTCTAAAATTAAGAAGGGCAAGTAAACCATAGATAGATAGATAGATAGATACACTTGCACAGTCATGAACTGAAAAAGAAACAGCTGTGCAGGAGGCTTAAAACTGGGTGAGGAATGTTCAATTAAACACAAGAAATTTGTGCTCCAGAGAAAGCATCATCACTCAGTGAAGGACCTCCTAAGCCCTATGATAAGCTATTATGGCAACTATACAGACCAGTGAGCAGTGATGACTAATACGTCTCTGGGGTCATCAGGTGGGGACCTCCTTTCACCAGTGTGTCGTCTAGTTGGTCCCACGACACCTCCAGGAGGCTCTCTGGCATCCCGGAGTCACTCCCCTGATGCCAGCTCTCGCTGCTCCTCGCACCAACCCAACAACCTCCTTTATCTTACCTATGTTACCACATGGCTTTGACTGTGCCGAACAGTCAAGCTCTGCCACCAAGGTGAGGTTGTGGAAGACCGTCTCATGTCACAGGTCACACACCGTGACAAGACTGAGCACAGAAGCAAGACACAGGGTGCTTATACTGCTGCATCAGCGAGGTCTCTCCCAGGCAGAGACTTCAAAGCAGACTGAGGCTTCAAGATGTGCTCAAGCTTATTTGGAGAAGCTCAAAGAAACGGGCAGTGCTGAGGACTGTAGATGCAGTGATTGGCTGAGGAAAATTAGTGCAGCAGATGAAAGGGGTTCTGGTCAGAATTAATGGTGTTCTCAATGCTAAGAAATACAGGCAGATGCTTGTCCATCGCCATCACAACCCCAAACATACAGCCAATGTCATTAGGAACTATCTTCAGCGTAAAGAAGAACAAGGAGTCCTGGAAGTGATGGTATGGCCCCCACAGAGCCCTGATCTCAACATGCATGCGGCTGTTACTTTTAGGAGGTATTACTGGTCAGCATGTTAAAAATGTAACAGGTAACACTAATGTGTCTAATTTAATTACTTCCTCAGAGTAATATAACCCATTACATTTGATTACTTTTCTAATAAATGTTTTGAACTGAGCAGTGGAGGTGAAAATGCCCAGAAATAGGTCATGCCAAAATAACATACTCCCATACGGCAAAAAGATGCAAAGCAATTCAATTAGTCACCCGGGCTATTATTTCTTTCTCTATATGGACAGGTCTTTAATTCCTTTCACACAAAATTGTTGCTCCATGTGTAGCCACACTGGGCCAGTGAAAGGGACTGGGTGTGTAATTGGGACAAGGCTTTTAATTTAACTTTTACCGTAAATTCTACATTAAAGCTTTGATCAAAGATAATATATTCAGATACACCTTTGTAATCACCAACATTTTCATTAGATTTTCTCCATAACAGTAACTGATTAAACACTAATACTAATAAGTTTGTTGGCCCAACACACCAGGAAAAGTATTTGCAATATTAGTGTGATAAATGTCGGGATGCTTTTTGGTCGCTGTGATCAGGTGTTAGTTTTTATTAGGTACAATTAATGACACAATTCTGTGGAAGCTAATGCAGCTAATATCGATGTTTCAACTGCTTTCTTTCATTTAGTTTTTCATAATTATAAAATAAAATAAATGTTTACAATTATGATACTAAGATATTATTTAGCAGATGCTTTTCATAATTATTATAAACTTAATTTGCTATAATAATGTGGAAAAAACCTTAGCAGTGATTTTTCTTTCATGTGGCAGAAATGAGCTTCCATACATTGTGCTGATGTGCTGTTTTGTTTTTCACCCTCTAAAATGTAAGGAACTGTTATGGAATAAACTTTTCAACAGTATTTAAGATCTCCAACTTAATAAACTACATTAAATTCTGGATAATTCTGGATGGCTTTAAGTTTTGAATCATTTAGTGAGACGTTATGAATTTGTCATAGGCCATTGACAAGATGACTTCTGGGTTGTAAAATATAAATTTGGATGTTATATTCCCCTTTGAACGGAGCAAATCTGCAGACGTACACTGATAATACTTGTGTATATGGCTTGTATGGAATATATTTCAGTAAAATAAATCCTTGAACTAAAGGGAAAAAGGCACCACTTCAATATACCGAGCTGATGTACATACCCAAATGTTGTCAGCTGACTTGTGTCTGTAAACAGGAAGAAAATGACACAGCTTTTTTATTCCAAATGTTTTTTTTTCTTTATTTCAATTGTAGGGCCCAGGCCTTTGACACTTCTGAAAGCACCCACACGCTCTATGCTGAAACTGGAGTCAAAGTCAGCATACAGCCAAGCGTTCAATTTAACATTTCAATGTTGTTAAATACTTGGAAAAAAGAAACAATTCCAGTACAACATCTTTAGTACAGCATCATGCACAGCCAGTGGAGGAACATGCATGTTCAATGCGAATGGAGGAACTGTCAGATATCCGATTAGTGCTGTTAATCTGCACTGAGATGGTTTCTTATTTGCCTCTTGGTTTTATTACATGGACCATTTCATTCACTGTAAATTAACAAATCTGCGGTTTCATCAGTTTTGCTCAGCACCATGAGGACAATCCAACATGCCCTAAGTACTCTGCTACCCACAATGCTTTACACTCACAATTGTACTGGAATTATAAACCCTCTGAGGAGAAAGGCTCGAACATGAGGAAGGGGGAAAAGTAAGAATGGTGCGCTGAGTTGCCAATGTCCTAATGAGCTCACCCCTGAAGCACACTCACTGTGGGGCCACACAGCACTCCCAGGCCTCTAGCAGAGTGGTGAGAATGAGGAAAAACAAGTTAATGAAATTGAGGAGTTTTGGGGGGGCGCTATCCTCGACTCCAGTTAGGTGATGTTGATCGCTCAGCACCTCACAAAGCGCACAAACACACAGGCTTTAATGTTTCAGTTAATGCTCTTCCAATCCCCTCCCTACCTCCCTCCACTCCGGCACATTTTCAGCAGTCTGAGAGATACTCAAAATGTACATGGAGAATAAAAAGAGGATTAACAGATCCAGAGCTAATACCATGACATTCCTCCGCTGTACAAATTGTTAATGTCCTATAGGTTAGCTAAATGTGAGCTGGCCCTTTAAGTTATGTACAAAGAAACCCAACAGCAACCATTTCAGCAGTAAAATGAAATGCAAAAACAATGTCACTTAACTTGTTTGTTGTTTCTTCTATGGTTTTAGAAAGTAATTTGATTACAATTAACCAAAAACATGAGGTTTAAGGTAATATATATATAATATATATTCATATGTCAAGGTTAAACAAAAATCTACAAAGCAAAAAAAAAAGGCATATGTACATGTTCACCCTGTCCCAGAAAACAAAAAAAGAGACCCAACTCTCGGGCTTTACCAAATTCATGCCTTACATCCCTCCTTCCCTCATGTGCTTCAAGTGCTGTGTCGTAACAAAGCACACAGGAGGTAAATGGTTCTGTGTGATGGCATCTGAGAGCTCGTCCCCATGAATGGCTAAAATGAACCACTGTTTGCTGTTTTGGATGAAGGCATAGATACGAACTTGTAGCAGTTGCTGTGATGCACGTGCAATTCCGAGTCTGTGGCACTGAACATGGGAGCCAGACTGGGCAGGCCATCACAGAGCCGACGCTGGGTACAGCCATGGATCTGTCACATTTCAAGGCATGCAACCAACACACCAATGTTCAACTTGCTCGTACCATTTCCATCACAAGGTTTTTAGCTGATATTCTTGCAGTATGTGTGTATGCATGTTTTTTATGTAATAGATATCTGCGTGTAAACGTGTCTACTTTTGTTCCTTGGTGTGTGTGTGTGTGTGTGTGTGTGTGTGTGTGTGTGTGTTTCTATCAGGAAGTCTGCCTTACTTTGAATGCACCAACATTTTCTGTTACTATGTTTGATGGACTGTTGTGTCATTATAATATACCTAACATGTCTCAATGTGCAAGAAAGCAGCAGCATCTATTATTTTCTCTTATTTCTTTTGAAGGAAAAAGACTGAAAAAGAAAAAAGAAGTAATCAAATGTTCACTGAGGAGCAGAGGAGCTGGGGACGTCCTGATGAGTTGATATGGGTACGTTGGTTTTTCGTTTGTTTCCTCAATTTTTGTTCAGAAACCAGAACAGCAGCTGCTGATGGGTCCGTTAAGCAGACGTTGTCTGGGTGTTGTCCAGACATGGTCCTGGTGGCTCCTCCCCCTACCTCTGCACCCTGCCTCAGGCCTCCTGGGGGGCAGGCCGCTTGAGGTCCCTGATCTGTTTGACCAGGTAAGTCTTTTCGTCATTGAACTGTTCGTCCTCCGTTCTGTCGTTCTGGAACTTGCTGAGAAACTCAATGAGTTTGGTTTGGTTCTTCAGCAGGATGTCCAGGATGGGCTGCGTCTTGTTGGGGTTGGCCACAAACACCTGGGAGTTTAGGAAGAGGGCAAGGATGTTAATATGTGCAGATATTCTATATCTTCGATGTGGTGGAAGCTGTGTTTGGATTTTTACCTTAAAAACATGGAAAGCCTCAAACTGGATGTTGCGGCTCTTGTCCCGTAGAAGGTTCATCATTAATTTGAGATTCTCTGGCTTGCTGATGTATTTCGTCATTATGGTGAAATTGTGCCGGTCAAGAAGCAACTCCCCCAGTAACTGTGAGACACAGAAATAAATATTAAGTGGAATATATATATATATATTTTAGTTCAAATAAACACAAGACATTTGTACTCTAGAGAAAGGATCAGCGCTCAGTGAATAACCTCCTAAGCCCTATGATAAGCTATTATGGCAAGGCTTAACTATTCTATTCTATACAGACCAGTGAGCAGTGATAGCTAACACGTCTTTGGTTCTTTCTTTAAATAGACAGTTGCAGATTCATCGAATAAACAGGCTCACCACTTTAAACCCCAATCTTTAACTTCCTTTTCCTGTTAATGTTAAGCAGCATTAAAACTGAAAACACAAGCCAGTTTTACAAACAATTCTAGTGTTAACAAATCTTAACAATATCAGAAATTAATAATAAACTTTACTAGAAGAGTGCACTCAATGTAGTGGACGCTCTGCCTGGACAACTCTTTTAATTCACGCAGACGCGTTTCAGAAGCTCCCAGAAGCTGAGAAAAATACACACTTCATATGTTTTTGACAGAGCTGCTACATAACTGGACTTTGAACAGTATTAACTTTGTCTGCAGACGATAGCACAACAAAGTAGGAGATAACAACAATAAACATGATTAAATCAGACCAAAAATTAAACACTTAACTACATCGCCTGCTTATTTACGTAAGATAGAAGCACAGGTATCGAGGAAAAAGGACCAAATCAACACAATCTGTATGTCTACAAAATCAGGCAGGTGAAACGCTAAGTGTCTGAAATGCTGATGGAGTGGTATGACGCTGGAGAAGACAGACAGTGGAGACCTCCACCCGGTGGAATTGTCCCTACCAGCTCCCTTACAGTTAAGATAGCACTGAAGATAACAAAAACAGTGCCCAAATCATCTGTTATCATGGCTAACTTTAGTGGATCATAACATTCTGAATAAGGAAATAAACTGCAGATGCTCTAGTTCAAAATAAGACCAAACCTTTCTATAGATGTCAGTTTTAAAGCCACAAAAAAAGGCAAAAATGTACCCTGTAACAAACTGCAAAGCTTGTTGTTTTTAGCCAACTGATTCACAGACAACTTGCAGCCCCTACTGGCTGGTTGGGAGGTGTCAAGAAGCAATCATGGTATGAAACAATCACTAAAACAAGATTTTAAACAATTATGAATTAGTCATAAATGTGCACACCAAATATTAGGCTAATTGGTGCAGCAGTTTTCAAGATTATCTGCGGACAGTGGGATACACACACTCACAAACATGCTTACACGTGACTATGCATGATCCCTGGAGATGATTAACAACTTGAGAGAGATAGCAGGTTTCAATCTTTGGTATTAATTTGTCAGTGAGTTGGCAATTTGTTTATATTTTGACAACAGATTATGAGTTTAGAAATACAAAATGCATATTATTCAGACTAAGGTGAATGCATGCGCTAAATGTAGTCATAAACATAAGGCAAGTGACGCTGAAGTGAAGAAGACTCAGAGAACATTACTGTGCTACCACCACTAGATGGCAGTCACAACAAGGTGATGAAGGTGGAATGGTTCAGAGAAACCAAACACTCTGAGCAGACCCCGTCTTTAAATAGCTCTCTGAGTAGAGTTGCACCACTACATGAGACCTGTTTACTGGCACGACCCGTGGGCCTTACCTTGAGGGACTGCCTTTTAGTCACGTAGTTTTCTGAGTGGAGTAACTTCTCATATTCACTAAAGAACTAGAGAGAGAGGAAGAGACAGTGACAGAGAGAGGACAGAAAAAATAGAAGTGGTCGGGGGCGAGACAGAGACAAAGCGAGAGTCATCTGAATGCGTCAAGCAGTGGTTTTCACAGTTGCATCTGTGTCTTGTATCACAACACAATGACAGGAAAATGAGAGATTTTCTGTCAGAAACTGACAGCTACTTTGTGTTCACAGCCTGCAAATTATGTCCCAAATGGCTGGTTTGATGTTGTTGAGGAAAGAGACTGTCAGCATGCCAAACACACAGACGGCTACAACTTTAATTTGCATGTAACTGGTGAAAAAAATGGTTAAATTCAATGAAAGTTTGTAGAAATAGTAAGCACTGAATTCCACTAAGAAGGCCTTTAAACAATGGTACATACTACAAAAAAGCTGCACCTATTAAGTGATTAATGATCACTGAATAATTCTTTGTTCCTCTGTTTTGTTGTGATCAACTCTGTACTGATGAATATTTTCGAAAAATACAATTTTGTCAAATAATACCTTAAGATCTGTATTGTTAACCACTTGTTTAGCTACTAATAAACACTGGTGGTAAGGACACATCCAGCCCTACTTAAAATACAAATCACTCTAAGCCTTTCTGTCTCACTTTATGTAAAGCCATTTCTTTTTAAACACTAGGTTTATGCTGAGTGTGGACTTACTCTGTCATAATGTTGCTCCAGAAACTCTGCACTCAGTAGCTTGTGTCTTGTGAGGAGGTCCTGAAAAAGACAATGCAGACTATTAGAAATAAATTCATACTTTATGTTTACTACTGAGGGTGCTTTCACACCTGCCCTGTTTGGTTCAGTTCAATCTAGCTCAAGTTCGTTTGAGCAGGTGTGAACACAGCAATCTCACTCAGGTGTGCACCAAAACAACCGGACCGGAGACATTCTTGTAGAGTTGGTCTCAGTCTGGTTACAAAACTCTGGTGAGTTTCGTTTATGGTGAGAACGTGTTCCGACCTGGATCTGAACCAACTGCAGTCACATGACACATTGTTTGGGTTAAACATGAGCATGTTACAGTCCTGGAGGATTATTAATGTGCACCTCCTCCTGTACTGCCTTAATATGCACATTCAGCACATCCAATGCATCAAAACATTGTTTTCTAGTTGGAGCCGCGCCTCATTTTCAAACTGTATGGTTTGACTAAAATGAACAATGACAGCAATATAGTCCACGATGAGCAGCCCTAAAATCAACCTGCGTAGTTGTCCCTCCACTGTGACATTAGAAAGTGTCACATTTATCTTGCTTTTGTTCAACGTTTGGTTTACTTCTTGGATTTTTTCCGCATGAAAATTCTGACCAATAAAGAGCAGCTTTCTCGCATAAGACATTTAATCTGGTCCGTTTGTAAATGCTGCCGTGAGAACACGAACCAACTCTAGGCAATTATACAACTATGTAACAAGATTAGTCCCTGATTCAGACCAAAGTGAGACAACTTTAGGTCTGAAAGCACCCTTAGCCTGGCCTCGTCTGTCTCCTTTTTGGACACTGAAGATTAAACAAACTGAAGCACATGCAGAAATAATCCTTCTAAAAAAAATTGAAACCCCCAACCTAAAATTAGACTGAAAATGTTTTGGGTCACGGTGTTATTAGTGATTTTTCCAGACATAATTCTTATCAAAGACATGAGACAACTGGTTTATGAGATGCAATTAAGTTAGCAAATTCATCATTTTTGCTTTGTAAGAAAATAAATCTTAGCTTTAATGTCAGGATTAAAATCGGAAGCGTGGTGTTAAAGTTTGTCCAGATAGCACAAGATTTCTTCCCGTCTTTAAAATGCAAGTTTCAACAACACACCCCTCTGACAGAAGTCTGAGTCATCAGCAAACTTCTGGTAGTGGTTTGAATGACAATATGACTTAAAATGATCTCACTTTCAATCAGAAATTCAAGTTAATCATTGAAGAGACTCTGACAAGGTTTCCACGTCAGCCACTGTAACTTTCCGTTTTGAAAATTAGAGGTAGATTGATGCCTGCATAGCATAACTTTGCCTTTATGAAACCTGTCTGTCCCATAACAGCAGCCACCGTTGGCTACAAATCCTCAACCTCCGTTTGTTTGTGTCAGTGTGTCTTTATAGCTGCAATATCAGCAGCAGTCGAAGCATCATCAAATTTGCTGTTTGAGCTTCTACTTAGTTACAATGCTTCAGATTATATAATGTAAACAAACCACCTTCAGCGGAGTCGCAGGAAATGGGAAATGGGAAATGGGAAATGGGGATGCTGAAGAGAAATGTCTTGAAACTGTGAACAGCATCTCCGCTAATCACTCACAGGATGTTAATGACTTAGTTTTGAAATGATGCTTTTAGATTCTTTAAAGAAAACAGTCACTAATTTTAAGGAGTCACAGATGTTTTAGAGCACTATGCAAACAACTGAACAGGTGAACCAACTTACTTTGAAAGTGGCAAATGCATCTGAGGCAATGTCGAAAGTAGACATCTCCACATATCTGAAGAAGTCGTAAAACTGCTCTGACCACAGCGTGATTTTGGCCAGCGGTTCATGTCTGATGCACTCCCTCAACATGATACCGCAGTTTAGGGCAATCTCTGGGGACTCATACCTGCACAAGACAGCAACACAGGACAAGGACTCAACATCATATAGAAGCAAACTGCACACACATTCATTTGGTGATAGCAAATAACATTTACGACGAAATGGTAATTACACATGACCAGTTGTATTAATTATGTCATTAATGATGCTTAATTTATTTATTACTTTGTGAATATATTTCTGTGGAGACATTTTTACACAGCACCTGCATAGTATAATGAAGAATTAGCATTTGTTACATCATTACAAGAAAAAAGAAATCCTGTGATAGGAGGATAATGTCGATCATCATCAAATCCACTATGCTATGCACAACATGGGAGCTCGACACTAGACTAATCACATTGAGAGTATTTGTACATGTCGAAGGTTCATTGCTTTATTACAACACTTTAAACAGCATCCCTAAAGACTTTACGGAAAGACACCCATCGTGTCATGCCGTGTCATATGATATGTGTCATAGCCAAGGTGGGTCAATCCAGTTGCGAAACTCTGGGAAAAGAGGACAGTGTTGTATCATGTGACACCCTTGTTGAGGAGTGAGTGAAGCTCAAGCAATACGCTACCACAGTAGGACCTGTGTGTATGTAAGCTGTGCAAAGCATTTTTTCTTTTGTTTTACTTTGTTACCTTTGTAAGGAAATCCAGCCAAAGAACCAGAGTCAGTTTTTGGGATCAACAAGCTAAACAACAGATTCATCTTCAAGAGACTGAGCAGCAAAAACACTGGCACACTTTCTGCTTGAACTTATCATTAAAATTAAATGGCTATAGAATAATGACACCAGCAGTCTTTAGATTGATTTCCTATAAGCCTCACTTTCATTATGCAGTTCTGTCCGCCACCTGGTATCATCTCGCTGGGAAATGAAGGCTTGATTTACAGCACTAAGGAAGTGCGTCAGGATAGCACTTTTATTCTCCTGGTAGCTAGCAGTGGCTATCCCCAGTTACCAAAGAGTTTCAATGTAAGCTCCAAGTTACTATCCCCAGTAGCGGAAATGGCGGACAAAGGAGACACTAGAGTAAATGTGGAAAACAAAATGCAGTGTGTCCTGTGTTGCTGGGAGTTTCTAGGCTCTGAGGAAAACGGAAAGCGATCCCGGTTGTCTTTGCAACAGCTGCGCCAACAATAATACTACTTTGTAAAGCTAGAGTGGGAAGAGTTATCAGTTTCCACTTTAATAGCACCAAACAATGTACTATACTAATATCATTCTAGTGCATTCAACACCATCCGTCCAGCTCTACTGGGTGACAAGCTGACAGCAATGCAGATGGATGCCCCCCTGGTTTGTAGACTACTTGACTGGCAGACCACAGTATGTGCGCTTGCAACGCTGTGTGTCAGACAGAGTGGTCAGCAATACCGGGGCCCCGCAGGGGACTGTCCTCTCTCCCTTCCTCTTCACCCTCTATACCGCAGACTTCAGCTACTGCACTGAGATCTGCCATCTTCAGAAGTTTTCTGATGACTCTGCTATAGTTGGATGTATCAGCAAGGGTGATGAGGATGAGTACAGGGCTGTTGTGGATAACTTTGTCACATGGTGTGAGCAGAACCATCTGCAGCTCAACGTGGCAAAGACAAAGGAACTGGCTGTGGATCTGAGGAGGACCAAGACATCGGTGACCCCTGTTTCCATCCAAGGGGTCAGTGTGGACATTGTAGAGGACTGGGGGTACACATTGACAGTAAACTGGACTGGGTTAAGAACACTAACGCTCTCTACAGGAAGGGCCAGAGCCGTCTCTATTTTCTGAGGCGACTGAGGTCCTTCAACATCTGCCGGACTATGCTGAGGATTTTCTATGAGTCTGTGGTGGCCAGTGCTATCCTCTATGCTGTTGTGTGCTGGGGCAGCAGGCTGAGGGTGGCGGATGCCAAGAGACTCAACAAACTGATCCACAAGGCCAGTGACATTGTGGGAACGGAGTGTGACTCTCTGATGGTGGTGTCAGAGAGGAGGATGCTGTCTAAGCTACGAACTGTCTTGGACAATGTCTCACACCCACTCCACCATGTGCTGGTCAGGCACAAGAGTACTTTCAGTGGGAGACTCATACCACCAAGATGTACCACTGAGCGCCACAGGAAATCATTCCTGCCTGTGGCCATCAAACTGTACAACTCCTCCCTCTGAGTGGCCCTGAGACTTTCACACACTGCAATAATTTAATTTAACTTGTGCAATAACCCCATTCACCCTGACTGTATATATTCTGTTTGTGTAAATTTTGTTTACAATATATATACAGTACAGGCCAAAAGTTTGGACACACTTTCTCATTCAATGCGTTTTCTTTATTTTCATGACTATTTACATTGTAGATTCTCACTGAAGGCATCAAAACTATGAATGAACACATGTGGAGTTATGTACTTAACAAAAAAAGGTGAAATAACTGAAAACATGTTTTATATTCTAGTTTCTTCAAAATAGCCACCCTTTGCTCTGATTACTGCTTTGCACACTCTTGGCATTCTCTCCATGAGCTTCAAGAGGTAGTCACCTGAAATGGTTTCCACTTCACAGGTGTGCCTTATCAGGGTTAATTAGTGGAATTTCTTGCTTTATCAATGGGGTTGGGACCATCAGTTGTGTTGTGCAGAAGTCAGGTTAATACACAGCCGACAGCCCTATTGGACAACTGTTAAAATTCATATTATGGCAAGAACCAATCAGCTAACTAAAGAAAAACGAGTGGCCATCATTACTTTAAGAAATGAAGGTCTGTCAGTCCGGAAAATTGCAAAAACTTTAAATGTGTCCCCAAGTGGAGTCGCAAAAACCATCAAGTGCTACAACGAAACTGGCACACATGAGGACCGACCCAGGAAAGGAAGACCAAGAGTCACCTCTGCTTCTGAGGATAAGTTCATCCGAGTCACCAGCCTCAGAAATCGCAAGTTAACAGCAGCTCAGATCAGAGACCAGATGAATGCCACACAGAGTTCTAGCAGCAGACCCATCTCTAGAACAACTGTTAAGAGGAGAATGTGCGAATCAGGCCTTCATGGTCAAATAGCTGCTAGGAAACCACTGCTAAGGAGAGGCAACAAGCAGAAGAGATTTGTTTGGGCCAAGAAACACAAGGAATGGACATTAGACCAGTGGAAATCTGTGCTTTGGTCTGATGAGTCCAAATTTGAGATCTTTGGTTCCAACCGCCGTGTCTTTGTGAGACGCAGAAAAGGTGAACGGATGGATTCCACATGCCTGGTTCCCACTGTGAAGCATGGAGGAGGAGGTGCGACGGTGTGGGGGTGTTTTGCTGGTGACACTGTTGGGGATTTATTCAAAATTGAAGGCACACTGAACCAGCATGGCTACCACAGCATCCTGCAGCGACATGCCATCCCATCCGGTTTGCGTTTAGTTGGACGATCATTTATTTTTCAACAGGACAATGACCCCAAACACACCTCCAGGCTGTGTAAGGGCTATTTGACCAAGAAGGAGAGTGATGGAGTGCTGCGGTAGATGACCTGGCCTCCACAGTCACTGGACCTGAACCCAATCGAGATGGTTTGGGGTGAGCTGGACCGCAGAGTGAAGGCAAAGGGGCCAACAAGTGCTAAACACCTCTGGGAACTCCTTCAAGACTGTTGGAAAACCATTTCAGGTGACTACCTCTTGAAGCTCATGGAGAGAATGCCAAGAGTGTGCAAAGCAGTAATCAGAGCAAAGGGTGGCTATTTTGAAGAAACTAGAATATAAAACATGTTTTCAGTTATTTCACCTTTTTTTGTTAAGTACATAACTCCACATGTGTTCATTCATAGTTTTGATGCCTTCAGTGAGAATCTACAATGTAAATAGTCATGAAAATAAAGAAAACGCATTGAATGAGAAGGTGTGTCCAAACTTTTGGCCTGTACTGTATTTGTTAATACTATTGTTTAAATTTCTTATATTTTCATGTATCTTTCCTCTCTTGCAAGGAGCACCTGTAACATAAATAATTTCCCCTCGGGGATCAATAAAGTATTTCTGATTCTGATTCTGATCTCAGTAAATATCTATTTACTCAATTTGGCTATGTTATTTTCCAGCATTATGAGCATTGCCTTCTGTACTGTACGTTCCTGGGCGTGATATAACTCCAAATTTGGCATCTTTAATAGCTACTTTTATCTTGCTTTGTCAAGCACAGGAACAACTGATGAGGGTGATAACCAGTATATGGAACTTGCATCACAGGAAGCTAGACAGACACAACTTTCACCACAGTTCAATGCTGCTTTAAGGCAAAAACATTTGAAGCCATTTTCATTCTTGTTCTTGAGGTAGCAGTCACGCCATTTAAAAACAGGTGCTCTCATTTCCCTTTGTGTTAGGCAGTCACTCAGGTGCTCTTCAATAATAAGATAAGCTCAATGGGGGGCATTATGACTGTGTGTGTGTTTGTGTGTCCTTACCCTTTAAGCAACATGAAGAGGATATTCTGCTGGGTGCAGAGGTACTCCACTGTCGGCGTCCGAGTGCCAATCTGACGCCTCAGGATGTTGTTGAAGATCTGAGCCACATCTTTTTTACCCTGGGGGCAAAAGATAAACCACATATGTAGGTGTGAGGAAGTTGAGGTTTATAATTATAATAATAATAATAATACATGAAGAATACAATGCACAAAAACGTTATACAGCACTCTTCCACACTGACAACTAGGAGCTAGAGAAAGGTGGAAAGCAAAAATGCAGCTCTGAAAATAAGGTATGGTGTTGCTTAAATTGTGACAGAAATTAAATAAATGAAATTTTTTTGGTGTTTCAGCATCAAGAGCAAAGATTAATATCCTCTTAAGATAGTGACAAGGACACTGACAAATTGCTACCCATAACACTACAAAAATTCAGCATGCACCAGTTGTGCACACAACTCTCTAAAATGTTGAATTATTGTCATATTTCTATGGTGTACGCTTATGATTTGCAATTCTTCACCAGCTTTGCTTTTACACACAGGGAGGATGGGTGAGGGTAAAAGAGGAAGAGAGAGATCACACAACACAGTGAGTCATGCTGTGATAGAGTGAGTCAGGGAAGCCTGCAGCAGCAGTTGCCACACAGCACCAGTCTGACATATTGCAGGGAGACGTGAGTTTGCCCACACATCAACATAGGCAGATGTGTACCTCAGATAATCTTCAACCACTTCTCTGCCTTCTTAGTGTTAATTAAATGTCTCCCACTTTATTTTCACTTCTTTCAGTCTCGTTCATTAAATATCGTTCTCACTCAATCTTATAACAGATGCCAAGTCTCACCTCAAAGTCGATGAGCTGCAGGTCCGCTATGAGGGTGCTGAGCAAGCCACTGTTGTAGAGCTCCTGGGCTAGCTGGGCCACTGCTTCTGTTTGGGGCTCTTTCTCATTAGTCCCATAAAGGATCTCCTTCATCGCCACCAGGCTTTTTGACACCTCCTCTGTGGCCTTAATAATAAACACATAGCGCACGTTACAGAAAGCTACTTCAAATTCATTTTCAGAGTGATGAGATGATGAATCCCACAAGTGAAGAGCGAGCGAATTTGCACGAGATTCACCCTACCTTCTCGGCCTTTTTGTCCGAAATGTCGTGCTTCTCGAGCACCGTCATGCTGTCCTTAAGGTTTTTGACGATGTCCGCCGGCGACTTGTGGGACTTGCCAAAGGGGAAAGGCATGGCGGAGAGTTACCACGAGCAACCAGGCAGCGGACTGTCCACCTGAGCAACGAAAGGTGAAACTGGATCAGGGCCTGTGAAGATGGCGGCACTGCTGAGATGAGACTGAAAAGGATGTAAAAAGCACCAAAGACAGAGACAGACCTAAATAAACGTTGCTGTACTGTATACAAAAAAATCTTAATGTATAAAATAAAAGTCTTAAATAACAGATGACCTACAAATAACATGGTCTCAGTTATTCCAGGCAATATCAGGCAGGACTAACACTGGAGCAGAGGCATTTCCTTTCTCTGACATTTAAATTAAATCTATTTTCCAGATTTGTTTTTTCCTCTATAGCATTTTTCAAAGAACTGTCTGAGTTGTGATACCACTATGGTTATTGTGGGCAAATTATCTTGACAGTGAGTTATGATTTCTATCACCAGCGTACATGTAGAGTAGCAAAGACAACAGCAGACCGAGAGAGAGGAGCACGTAGTGCTGTCTGAGCTTATTCCCAAAAAGGTGCTGTTGGTGGGCCAATTCCAGTTTCCGTATCATAAGCCACCATTAGCTCCTGCTGTAAAACAAAGCAGCTAGCTCTGATGCCAAACTGTGAATTAAGCCCTGATGAATCAATCACTGATGACATTTATTACTAATTCAAGTCCCATACCAGGGAAATGTTAACACACTAGAGGAAAGGTGATTTATTTATATAACTTGTGCACATAATATCTGGATCTGACCTTCAATGCTTTATTGTGAGGTAGTACAATCTTGCGAATCTTCTGGTAATTGTCGGTAAATGATTAATCAAGCAATGTTTACTATGACATAGGTCTACTTGCACCGTGATATAGCCTCAGCCCTTTGTATGACCCATACTCCCTGACCAAGTAAACACCGTGTCACATAACTAAACATACAGCACGTTCTAATGTTACTAATTTCAGTCAATAATCACAAACAAAAACCTCTAACCGGAGATAATACTGAACCACTTCACAAGGACCATATCTCACCACTGCTGTTATTTAACTGGGTTACTTAACAAGGACCCTTATCTACACAACTCCCTGACCCACCCAAGCACCTCACGTATACAGCGGGGCAAAAGCCAAAGTTTTCTGAAGAGACAAGAAGTGAGATGAGAAATTCCAAGAACCCAGGAAGCATGTCAGTAAAACTTCATCACAGTATTATGATCATTTCAATCAATCAGTTATTTTCATTAAACATTCTGCACGTTGAGACATCTGTTTCCAGTGGGATACTGACGCCACAAAACATCAACACGAGGTACACATCAAACCCTAAGAAGCACTGATCTAACAGTCTGTCACCAACCTGTTGTCCTGCCTGGATCCTCTAAACTCTGGACACAAACCCTGGAGTGGTCACACACGTCCTCTTATGTCTTGGCAGGGAGTCCACATTTAGAAAGCAACGCTGGGGCCAGGAATATAAACCAAGCAGCACCTAAGTGGGAGGTGCAGTCCACCACCAGTCGTATGTGATGTGTCATGTGTGACTAAGTTGAGCTATAAAACATGCCACTGGGTTCACTGGTGGCTCACCCAAGTTGTGCTTGCTTACATCTTTATTAATCTGGACACACCTCAACTTCGCCAGGTGGCCAAATCCGTCTGTCGCACAGACTAATGCTCGTTAATGTAGCCAGCAGGCAGCAGAACCGCCTCTCCACTACTGACCCGCTTCAGTGTCACACAGTGACGCAAATAGGAGGAAACATATGGCAGGTCCTAAATCAGCTGGTCCCTGCTAACCAACAATGACTCCAGTGCTTGCTAATCGTATCGTATACTGGAGTAATGTTAGGTCAACAAATGTCAGAGGTGATGTGCTCCTGACTTTCCTACAAACTGATCTAACGTGGCCTAAGAGACGGATAGGGAGTCCAAATCTCTGCGACTCTTTCAAAGGATACCACCGTCATGCTAGCCAGGACATGCTTCACATATCCGCGATTACACCATGGCCCTGAAGTGTAGTTACCCTCCAGGAAACAAACAAAACAGTGCCAAAAAAACAGCTCAAACGTCACCCCCACCCTTCAGTCCAGACAGGAGATGCTCTGCTATCATCTGACAGCAAGCTAGCAAAGAGCAGCTAACGTTAGCTAATGCTATTCCAGTTATCTAGCTAGCTTATTTACACATACCACAAACTCTCCCAAAGCTATTTCAGCTACACTTCAGACAAGTATAACTTAACTAACTCAAACAAGTTGCACACCCGCGGCCCAGTAAGCTGGCCAGTATGAAGCTGACAGTGAGCACCGCCCCTCTCTGTTATCCATGCCTGGTTTGTGATGGTGTGAAGCCTGCCAACTTTGCGCAATGCTAACAAAATGGATACTTGCTCACTGAGTAATTCCGCGTCTGGCAAATGCAACACAGCTATAATGCAGAGCTACAGTAAATAAAGTAATCCAGCTACCTTTACTTTGCACTCAACAGCTCCCCTTTTTGTCTGTTTGTAAGCTAGCGTGGCCTGTAATATTTCAATCACTGTCCACCAAACAACAGTGCTACTGCTAACTTGCTTGTGGAAGTGTGTATATGTGTGTGTCGACACACCGAAGGCCTCAGCAGGCCTGATGGTTACAAACCTTTCCCGACTGCTTTAACCTCATTTTAAGCAGCTACGACAGTAAGAAGTAGCTAAATTTATTACAGCCAGTTTTGTAACGTGATATTGGTAACGTCATTTAGCTAGCCCTGTTAGCATAACGTTAGCCTGGCCTGGCAGTCGCTCCCTGCGCTGGTAACGTTACTATCAAGCCCATGCCTGCCTTTAGCACATCAGCAACAGCAGGCTATGTTCAGCTAAACGTTTTTACTCGCTGAGAGCTGTCCAATAAGCTAACTAACGTTAGCAAATGTAGCTAGCTAGCTAACTTTAAGGCAACCGTTTTCAGCTAAAATAGCCTCACACCACAATGCTTGCAAACAGTGATTCACAGCATTAACGTTACATACACATAACATTATACCTTGTAAACGGCGTCTTCACTAATGTCCCCCGACTTGTCAAGACAGCAAAAGGCAACTCAGGTGCTCCTCGGAACAAAACCTGCTTTGTTTTCCCTGTTCGCCGCCTCCCCTTGTTGGTAAGTTGCTGTAGTTAATTGTGCAGCCCCTGTTTCCTAGTTCTTTCTCTGAGCTCGACTGGTGAAGCTAGCAGCGGAGCGGGTGTCACTGCAGCGGCGTCTATCGCCCCCTCTGGTCGTCTCGTGTCACTGCAGCAGGGGTGGTTGCACTCCGCGAGGATGGCATGTGACCGCAGGGGGGCGCCCTAACCCCACAGACCATTTGATATATGTACAGGTTGGTGATGCTCGAGTTATGTTCATTTATAATGCAAAGCATGTCATAATAATAATAATAATAATAATGTAGGTCTAATAACTGTCTGTAGATTTATCCTAAGATAGGCCTACTGGAAGACAACAAAGGCCTCGGAATTGAAATTTAATTAATTCAATTTTAATTTAATTTAATTTAATGCAATGGTGGACATAGCATTTTATGAAGGTATGCTCAGTAGAATAAATGGCGATCAGGAGAAAGAAGTATATCCTTGGGCCCAGTTATGGACTCATATGAAAACAGAATTTAAGCCTATATAAATATGAACTTGCTCTATGCTCTATGAACATATGTGTGACTTGTTTTTGTTCGTTAGTTTTTTTTCTATACACTGGAGTCCACCTCCATATTATAAAAAATATGTACCTTGTATTCATGTATGCCCGGAAATTAATATGTGTATGCCATTTACCAAGCTTTTAAAACCAATAAAAACTTGAATTATAGATACTAATACTACTTCTACTACTAATAATAATAATAGTAGTACCTTGGATTTATATTTTGTGTTTCTGGATAGAATGATGCTCTACAGAGAACAAAACAACAAAACAAAACAAGAAAAAAAGAAATAATCTATAAAAAGGGAAACAGTGCAGATGGGAGTAGAAGAACATTTTGACGATGTGTGTGCTGGGTTTTTTGTTGTTGTTGTTGTTGTTGTTGTTGTTGTATTCAATGTAGCGTGAACATCACAACCTAGGCTATTCCCCTCAAAATATATTTCAATATAAAGAAACATCTAACAAAAACAGTGAGCCCAAAAAAAAAACCCCATCTATTTTGTGACACTCTTGTCACTATGGTATCTCAACCATTGTACCTGGACGTTAGTATTAGCTTACAGTGGAGGCAGTTCAGAGATTACAGTGACTCCACGATTGATAAAGGTAATGTTTCTATGTAGGCTACTCAATGAAAGGCTGCCATATCTTTAAAAAGCATGGTTGGCATCAGCAGGCCTGAGAGTGCAGGAGGGAGGGTGCCAGTGGAGCTCAGAGAGGGAGGGGGCAGCCACGTTGTGGAGGGCTCTATAGGTGATGATGAGGAGCTTGAAGTGGATACGTAGTGTATGAAGGATGGGGGTGATGTGGTCATGGGTGCGGGAGTGTGTGAGAAGACGAACAGCTGAATTCTGAATATACTGTAGTTTCTTAAGGGTTTTGGATGATGAACCTTAAAGGAGAGTCTGATCTAGTCTGGATTTGATGGATGAGAACATAGAAGGCATTGTAAATGTAGGGGATACTGAGGACTGTTGCAACAAGTCTCATTTCTCCAAGTAGAAACATTCAAGTATAATGACACTCATACTACAGATGCTCAGTTAGACCCCCACCACACCAGAAATGCAGAAGACAGATTAAACATCCTCTGTTGTGTTAGTTAACACAATAATGGGATTGTTTTCTTATTTCCTATGAATGTAACCTTAGTATTGTAATGATCCATTAGTAAACAGTGAGCCATTACTGTTTGTCATACACTGAATAAATTAATCAAAAGCAGAAATTTATTTTTTCTTGTTTGCCAAGAGTGAGGAGGAGAGTTACTAACAGAGGTTGTCCACAAACAAAACTCAATAACTGTTATTTGATAATAAAGCTAAATAAATAATACCATGAGATTATTGTATGGTAATGCATGTTTTCAGCATACGTATTAAGATAAAAGTTATTCAGTGAAATTTAATGGTTTTTTAATATGTTGCAATCGTCCCTGCGCCATGTTGCAACTGTGCCCAAATTAGGTCAGTTGCAACATCTGACTTCTTCTGTTGAAATAAATATTGTGAACGATATATCTATTCATGTTTAAATGGTATGGGTACTCTGCAGACAGATGTAAGTTTAATATTTAACAACTCAAACAACTACAACAGTAAAATGTCACTTTCAGTATAATCAAATAATATATCTAATACAAGAACACTCAAAGGGGGCAGTTTTCTGCACTGAATAGGCTACTTTTACTTTTTGCACTACAACTTTAATGAAAATAATAATAATTTGGGTAAATCCTACAGTGTTCATGAAAGGCTGATTATTCTAAGGAACACATCTTATTTCATCAAAAGGCTAGAATCTATGGGAATATTCTGCAGATGATAGCTGGTGCTGAAGCTTTCTCTGTAAGGCAGAAGTTGTGGCTGAGACTACTTGACTGGCAGACCACAGTATGTGCGCTTGCAACGCTGTGTGTCAGACAGAGTGGTCAGCAATACCGGGGCCCCGCAGGGGGCTGTCCTCTCTCCCTTCCTCTTCACCCTCTACACCACGGACTTCAGCTATTACACTAAGACCTGCCATCTTCAGAAGTTTTCTGATGACTCTGCTATAGTTGGATGTATCAGCAAGGGTGATGAGGATGAGTACAGGGCTGTTGTGGATAACTTTGACACATGGTGTGAGCAGAACCATCTGCAGCTCAACGTGGCAAAGACAAAGGAACTGGCTGTGGATCTGAGGAGGACCAAGACACCAGTGACCCCTGTTTCCATCCAAGGGGTCAGTGTTGCTGTTTTTACTGGCTGGTTAAAGATACTTCAACACTAAAACACTGACAATTTCAATTTATATTTCAAAATGTAGTCTAAATTTGAATGTATAAAACAAAACTGAACATACAGTGTTTTGTAATGCACCACATGAAACAGTCACATACAATTTTAAGATAAATTTACAGTATTAATGTCTCTGCCAAACCAGACCAGAGGATAATTGTAATATGTAGGCTACAGTATATGGTTATATCAAAGTATGTTCTTATAAGCTTCCAGCCCTGTTAGTCCTACAACAATGCTGCTCTCTCAGCTCTCAGCTGTTTGATAATCATAATCATGGTTTCACACATTTAAGAGATGCACCATAGTTGTCTGTGTAGATGCCATGTGTTGGGATGAGTTATATAACACAAATGAAACCAATAATATGTGCATAATAGAAATATGTGCATAAATAATAAATAATATGTGCATAATAGAAATAGCTGATCGAGACATGTATGAAAATCAGTTGTGGCAGTCTGCTAATATTATGACTTGACAAGCCATTGTTGACAGACAGCTGTTGATTTTTGTTTTTGTATATTGTTTGTTGCCATTATTACTCATCAAAATTGTATTTCTTATTAAAGTTAAGGAGCTGGCAGTTGGTTCAGCCTGACACTCATGTTTGCTCTGGCGCCCTCTGGTGGGGTAATCCAGCCCTGCCTCCACCACTGCAAACTTGACAAAATTCTTTGAGGCAGTATCCTGATGATGCAATCATGATGCAGGATGACAAACACCAAAACCATCCAATCAGTGAGTTACCTGTCAGTCAGTAGAACTTCATGTTAACTCCTCTTGGTTGAAAAATGTCAGTGTGAACAGGAACCCGACCAAAACTAAAATGCAATATTATCATATTTTTCCCCCCTGGTGTGAACCAAATGAACCAAACTACAGGTAAGAAAGCACCTTAAATGGGTCCATTTTGAATGGACCGCAAGTAACTTGCAAACATGTCAGGTTTCTTAAAAAAAAAAAAAACACTTTATTTTCAAGTACAGTGAATTTCTGGTCAGCCCGGTCCCACTCCAAAGTCATCAAAATCTGGCACCAGACACTGACAAAATAGCTGTCCTTTAACATCAATAGTGTCAGGGGGAAACGTAATGGGACAAGAATGAAAGTTAAGGTGGTGACAGTCCGAGTAAGGAGGGAGGGGTGTTGGGTGGGTCCAGCAAACACCGACTTTCACCTGGCAGACCTGCGTTTGCATCCTGTAAGATTATTAAAGCCAAACCCTGTTCTTTTTTCCTAAACCCAACCACATGCTTTTGTTGCCTAAACATAACCGTGTGCATTAGTTGTTGAAGGAAAGAATAACATCAGTTTGCAGCGTTGTACTGATGTAGTGTGTTTATTTTGATAGACACTGTATGTAAATGGTACATTTCCTGTGAAAACAGAAGTGTATTTTGAAAGAAGATGGTATGTAACAGGCAGAACTTGATATAGCACAACCAGGGTACCTTTCACATCATATCTGGACATGGAAAGTCCACAACCAAATGTCAATATGTGACGAGATCGGAGTGAGAATATGTCATTTTGGCACAGAGCTTTTATTTCTAAGTACCATTTCCTGCTGTAGAGTGAGTGAGTAATGGACAGCTGCTTGACAGAGACAGCAAACTAGCTGGACTACATGGCTAAACCAAAGTATGATGCTGAATATATTAAACTGTGTGGAGCTTGAAGTAATTACTAAAGAGAAATCTGGAGCCCATGGCTGGGCAAGTTGGGAACCATTGGACTAGAAATCGTCTCTGTTGCTAGGTTGTTGGGGTCAGCTTATTGGAGTGGCTCTTTGTCTTTCCTTTTTATTTCTTTATTTTTGTGTCATACACACAAAGATTAGCTCGACCCTAATGGGTTCACAAGACACCATTATCGCTGCAGTGATCAATCCAAAATATGTGTCATTTTACTGCTCAGTCCCAAACAAAATACGCCTTCTCTCCCAGGCCCAGCATGCAAAGTCTGCCACAAAAAGGCTCCCCTTCTGAAACATGACTCAAAATTTTAAACTCAATTAACATTTAGGAATTTAGCAACACAATCTGCCTTTTGCATCAGCTGATGCTTGAACTCACAACCTCTGAGACTAAGAATCAATTTTTATCTCACTGAGCTAATTAGTCAGTGACAATTCATGTGTAGCTTCACAAATTGACTAAGCCAGACGTGCAGGTTTAGCAGCCGTCCATGCATGGAAAAGCAGATTTGAAACCACTGTAAAAAAATTCAGTTATAAGACAAAAATCTGAAAATACACATATTGCATCTAGACAGCATGGAGATGTTGGTAATTTGTTTGTAACAATGATTGATTTGCTCCATAAGTGAAAAACTGATGTTTAAAATTGCCATTTTTACATTGACTCCAATTGTTCACATTAGAGCAAAATTCAAAATGCTGTCAAAAATTCAGTTTTGAGATAAAATTCTGAAATTTGCCACACATCATCTACCATGACTCTAGAATTTTGTCATTTTTTTCATGAACATTGAAGTTTTATTTAGCAAGAATTTGCATGTATATGTTTACAGTACTGTTTACCATCAAACATTTTGATGCACTGTAGGCTCAATTTTTGATAAATCAAAAATCTGAGAAGTGTAGTTTTTGTAGGACAGTCTGAAGATGCTCTGTAGCAAGTTTGGTGTCAATTGTGCAAAAATTGTGGGAGGAGATAGGTTTAAGAAGTTTTACGGTTTTTGAAAAAAACAGAGTGATGAACTTCATAATTTTTAATAGATTTAAGTGTACAAAAGTTTCTTCAGTACAATATTGGGGCTACAGTTTGGTGAAACTTGTGAAGTTGTAGCACGTATGGTTGATTTGTGGTTGACCACGCTTTATTAGCTACATAGCAGTCTACTGACGTGACTGATTGGTATCCAGTCATTAGTTAGAACCCATTTCCATAAGATATAAGCAAAACATGTTTATTATGAGAATGAATTGCCCCACAATATGAGTACATTTTAATGGTATCTTATATTTTGTTGGTATCTGTTGTGTAATTGCAATATTAAACTCAAAGGCTTCACTGTCATTATGAGCCAGACTGACGTGATTACGCCCTCTCGTGTAATATTGTTTACAGTGTTTGCATTGTTTGAATATGAAATCAGATTTATTCCATTTATGTCCGAGTTTATTTTTTATTCAGAGTGGAAATTGAGGTACAGGAGCATCAAAACACCAGTGGAGAGCTCATTTTTTCTCAGAGCAAAAGAAAAAGAGGTACCCAGAAGTCAAATATGAAAGTGTAACATGTGACTGCTTCTGGTGGTGGTTAAATGCACAACAAAACGACAGATGTGAGACAACAGCAGAGACTTTACAGAAAAGAGCAGTTATGCCATGTTTGCTTTATAAATTCAAGACCAACCACAACATTCAGACCTCCCTCTGTGCATATCAAAGACTGCTATTGGCATTTTGTGTGCAGCGATTGTTGCCATAAGGATTCTCTGCCATGACACTACAACTAGGCTATCCTATTGTCTGCGTGACAGCAGATCCAGCAACCAAAAGACAGTCACGCTGACTGATTAAAGGAAGAGAGGGCTGCCTGTTATCTCTGCTGCTCGTTGTTTCTGTTCTAATATTTTCTCTGCCTCTACTTGTGCTGCCAAAAAGTTGCATTGGCACAGTAATTCCAAAGAAAGCTGCATTATTACATGGATCTGACAGCTTAAAATTGTTAAAGGCAAATGTTTCTGAGGATGCGGTGAGGGGATTTATGGAAGCTTTGAGTGGTTTTCAGGGAGAGGGGAGGGACAAGAGAAGGAGAATGGAATGAGGGATGGAGGACAATGGAGAGAAAGACAACTGCTGTTTATGGAAAGTGAGAATAGAGCTGCTGGTTGTTCTTCAGGAGGTGACTGTGATGCGGTCATAGGGCCCGTTAGTGGCTGACGTGGCCTCGCCAAAGGCGTTGCTGCTGCCACCGCTCCTGGCCGTGATGCTGCCAAAGCCACCGTAACCACCACTACCTGATGATGAAAATAAGACTTTTTCAGATGAGATGGCAGGAATTTCCATTCAAACGTAACAACCACACTGATAGCTTTACTCATGGTTTTCATTTAATTTTTATTTAATTTCATATTTTCATGAACTTGTGTAGAAATGACTTGAATTGTCAATACGTACCGCTGCTGCTAACGCTCTGTATGTGGACAGTTGCCTCTCCTCCCCCACCTTCAAGTCTGCAGAAAGATAAATAAGCAATATTAGCTGCTAATGTTGCTGCCTGCACGATGTGATGAAATGCAATCAGTAAGTGCTTCAGAATATTAGACGCCTTGTGAACCCAAAGCAGCTAAGATTTACCTAAGTTCCTCTCCCTCCAGAAGCTTCCTGTAGGTGGCAATCTCAATGTCCAGGGCCAGTCTGATGTTCATGAGCTCCTGGTACTCGCGGACCTGGTGGGCCATGCTCTCTTTGGCTTTCTGCAGGGCCACATCCAAGTCCTTTATGCGGGCCTTGGCATCTTTCACAGCCAGCTCTCCACGCTCCTCAGCCTCAATGATCTGGACTTCCAGGTTGGCACACTGAGAGATTGTAAAGTTAGCAGAATTTTCATTAGTGATATTTGTCAATGTCAAAATGCCCCCTACATGATCATATATATGTGTGTGTGTGTGTGTGTGTGTGTGTGTGTAAATGATGTAACTGTGACCTTACCTGTCCTTTAATTGCCTCAATCTCACTCTGGAGGCGGCTGATCAGGCGGTTGTGTTCAGAAATCTCTTGCTTAGATCTGCGGAGGTCATCTCCGGTCTGGTCTGCACTGGTCTTCATCTCCTCGAACTGAAGGAATAAGATTAAAAATAATTGTTATTGCAGATTCCACGGACCGACCTCTCCCCTTTTATTTGACATTGCAGGACGTGTGTGTTGTGATGAGATTGTTTTCTCTCTCTATCTACCTTCTGCGTATAGCATAATTCAATTTCAGCACGGCTGCGGTCCGCGATGGCCTGATACTGAGCCTTGACCTCAGCCACAATGGCGTCCATGTCCAGTTTTCGGTTGTTGTCCATTATCACAGTGGCTTCAGTGTTCTTAAACTGTTGTTGAAAGTGCTGCAGTTCCTGCAAAAGAGAGAAATATGTCATTTAAAAAAAATAAATTGGAAGATGTTCAATATCTATTTCTATTCTGTATCTGTGCCCACATTATGCCATTTAACCTCCTCCACTCTAGGCATCCTCAGCTGACATTACAGTCTTCTAGAGGCTGTAGTGGGTACCAACCATGTCTTGTTATCTGGTCAGTAAGGGATTGAGTAATGCTCTAAACTTAGGTTAAATTTTGACGAGGGAAAACCATGGCCATATTCACAGGGGTCCCTTGACCTCTCACTGCAAGATGCCTGAATGAAAATGAGCTCTGTGGGTACCCACGAGTCTCCCTTCTAAAGTCATGCCCACTTTGTGCTACTCCCATGGAATTTGGGGCAAAAGCGATGCCATTTTTCTCATGCAGTACAAATGTCTTATTTTTGGCTATTCTATTTCAGTAGTTCGGCATACTAGAGTCCCTAAACAGTATTGGAATTGCAAAAATTGGGTATGACTGGAAAACTGAGACTCTTGTAGATTTATTGAGCCCAACTCTGTTCATATTTGATGATGATAGCTGCCATAGTAGTAGGATTATCACAACCTCATGAAATTTTGCAACCACAAACTAGAGACTTCAGGCATTCAGAGAATGTATGGCTTAAAGGGATAGTGCACCCAAAAATGAAAATTCAGCCATTATCTACTCACCCATAAACACCCAAAAACATCATTTGAACTCGGCGGTGCCCATGTCTCACGGTCTCACGCAAGCGCACACACATGAGCACAGTGTACAGAGAGGCAGTTAGCACTACAGGCTACAATGAAGCTAAAAACAGAGTTCAAATGACGTTTTTCCAAACAACTTTTTATGTCGGGGCTTCAGGACACTTGGATCACTATGGACGAGCAGTATGGAGATATTTTGTGGTTTCAATTATGTGTTTTTGGACGTTTGAATCTGGGGCGCCGTCAGCCTCCATTAGGTGGAGTTTTGTTGCTACCCCCTCTCCCCTTGGATCTCCGCAAGTGATGTGAGGACTCTAAAACTTCACCTGAGCCTCCCTCGGCATATGGATGAGTAGATAATGGCTGAATTTTCATTTTTGGGTGCACTATCCCTTTAAATTAGTGTATTGACAATAAGCAGGATTCTCGTCATTTTCCAGAAAAGAAGTGCTCGCCATCCAATTGCAGAAAATGCAATTCTTAGAGAAATCTCCAAATGTCACGAGTTTTTGCCACAAATACACCTTCAATGTTAGGTCCCCTAAAAAAAAGGAGCAAAGAAACAGAAATGACAGGAATGAGGTAATTTGCTATGGTTCATTTTTCTTACTACATCATAAACAGCTCTGAGGAAGTTAATCTCATCCTGGAGGGAATCAGCCTTGGCTTCAAGCTTAATCTTGTTCGTGTAGGCGGCATCCATATCCTGTATGTAGAGAGGAAAAAAACAGTCTGTGTTAGCGATGGGTCAGAGGAAAAACATTAATTAATCCCACTGTTGTTAATGAAATGGCAAAGTGACAGGTTCTTTAATCGCAGGCCAACTCTTACCTTCTTCAGGAGCACAAAGTCATTCTCCTCAGCGGCACGCTTGTCGATTTCATCTTCATACCTGCCACACAAACAGTGGAAAGATTAGCTGATGGAAAATGTCTATGGATATCAGCTACTGTAGGTCTGTAGCTGTTGTTGGTTTTCCTGGGCTAGTATGGACTCACTTTGTCTTGAAGTCTTCCACCTGTCCCTGCATGTTCTGCAGCTCTCCATCCAGCTTTATTTTCTCCCTGCCGAGCCCGTCCACATGTCTGCGCAGGTTCATGAGGTAAGCCTCGAACATGGCTTCAGTGTTGGAGGGGCGGGCTGTCTGCTCCTGCGTCAGGCTCCACTTAGTCTCCAGCATTTTGTTCTGCTGCTCCAGAAGGCGAACCTTAAAGGTAAAATCATTCAGCATTTTTAGATCCAGTCTCACTTGGGGGAGAGGTGTTACTTTGAATATGACTTCAAACCACATTGAATAACTGTGTAATTAATTAAATAATAAGACTACATTAAAAACTGGTAATAATCCACATCAGAAGATTTGGTGCTTGCCGATGCCTCTTTTCATTTTCTCCCTTTCAGCAAACCACGAATAAAAAAAGGCAAATATATCACAAAACACATCAGCAACTGAGAGAAAGCTTCTTCTTCAGCCTCATTACCATCGCAATATTACTACTGCATGGAACGCTCCATAACATTTCTTTTGATCAGATCCAGGACCGCTGTTGGCCATTTGTGCGCCCTAAGTGTAACTGCTTTGTGGTTGCTATGTAATATTCATTGAGCTCAGGTGGTCTGTTGCAGCCATTCACCTTTGCACAGGCCAATGAACTCTACTGTTTACAGTGCATCCACTATCTATTACTAATATTTCATATTCATTTATGTTACAATCTGTTGTTTAACCAAATCAGAGTTGTTTTCTCAAAAGCACAAACACACTGAAATGGTGTGGGATGTTGATATACAGAAAAGAGCTACTCACCTTGTCAATTAACAAAGCAAAGCGGTTGTTGAGAGTCTTCATCTGCTCTTTCTCCTGTGTACGGACAGTCTGGATGTTTGGGTCGATCGTAAGTTCCAGAGGGGTCAGTAGGCTCTGGTTGGCTGTTACAGCTGTGATTTGTTGCGCTGCAAAACCTGTGGCAGGACCAAAACCACTTCTGAAACCACCTCCACTAGAGGCTCTGAAACCACCTCCACTAGAGGCTCTGAGACTACCTCCACTAGAGGCTCTGAGACTACCTCCACTAGAGGCTCTGAGACTACCTCCACTAGAGATTCTGAGATTACTACCACCAGCAATACTACTGGCAAGACCACGGACTGACGTGTTTGATATTCTGCATGACCCGCTGCCGATAAGAGGTCCTGAGAAACGATGATCAATGTACGGAGGTTGTGGGCGCGAAGGTTGTAACATACTCTGAGGCACAATTTCCATGGCTGGTGTTGTTTCCTCTGAAAGAGAAGTTTCACAGAGAGAAGGGGAAGCAGAGAGAGAGAGAGGTTTGGCAGAGCAGTGGAGCGCACTTAGAGGAGAGCCAAGTCCCAGTAAGTGACTTCTCCCTGTCTGTGATGGATTTTTATCTGCCTTCAACTTTGGAGGAGGCCCCAATCAGCTCCACCTAACCTTATCCCCCCCTCAACCATTCTTCAGTTACTTGGAACTTGGGAGGTGCACTTGCACACACCCAGGTGCTGTTGCGGAAATGGCATCACAGCCAGGGGTAACGTGAGAAAAGACAACAAAAACATGTTCTCCAGGTTCTCCAGTTTTTTTTTTGAATTGGCGTAATTTCTGAAGCTGCAGCATGTTTCTTCTAATGGAAACATTTTGGGTTGCTGTGCTGCGTTTGTCCTTGTTGGCCATTGTACCGTACAAAAGGCAATGAGATCCAGTCATGCTTTGGGGAACTAGGCCTCAACAGTGCAGCAAGAGGGTTCCTGGTTCGAACTCTGGGGTGGGGGAGCCCTTCTATGTGGAGTTTGCATGTTCTCACTGTGTCAGTGTGGGTTGTCTCCGGCTTCCTTCCACAGTCCAAACACATGCAGGTTAATTGGTGACTCTAAATTGTCCGTAGGTGTGAATGTGAGTGTGAATGGTTGTCTGTCTCTATGTGTCAGCCCTGTGATGATCTGGTGACCTGTCCAGGGTGAACCCTGCCTCTCACCCAATGTCAGCTGGGATAGGCTCCAAATCTGGTAAAGGATTGTATTTGATCTCACATGATATGACTGGTGACATTTTAATTTAGAATTGCTGTGCTGCACCTTTTCGTAGAGTTTTCTAAGTTTTTGACGTAGTTGACCTCTCTGTTTTCTTACCGCGGCTGGTTAACATAGGGCTGTCCTCAAAAACTGATCAGTGGTTTGAAAACTACTCGAGCGAGGGAACGCAAAGTGTCCAAGTTGGTGGTGTATTTTCTTGCCTTTTGAAAATACAAAATGGTGTCCTGCCAGGCTCTCTACTGAGACCTATTTTATTAGCAATTTTATCAATTCAAAATTTCATTTCCATGTGTGTGACATCATTATTTGTGACTCATCTTTAGCCTGTGTGATTGAGAAACTGCAATCTGCTTTTATTGTTGTTCAGAGGAGTCTTTGTGAGACTTGTACTGAATCCTGACAAAACTAACATGATGTGCTCTCCCTTAGGTCGAAGAAGACGGCTGAAGGATTCACACAGAAAAGGGGGAGCAGAGAGAGAGAGAGGTTTGGCAGAGCAGTGGATGTCCCAGTGAGCTCCACCTCCTCTCCATCTTCCAATTACTTGGAACTCATCTCAGCCTCAGACTCAACCTGTCAGACAGGTAACAGTGTGTCCATAGTGTTTCCTAAGAATTGCACTATTGCCTTAAGTGAACTGCAAACCACTGTTTTGGGGTGGACCTAAGATCATAGTTTGACAGCAAGTTTGACAGCAACTCAAATGTAGTAAACAATTTGGGAAAAAAGCCTCAACTGTTAAAAAAAAAAAAAAAGTCCAAAACTGCGTGAGGTTGATCAACTGATCAGCAACAGGGAAAAAGTAAGGGTTACAGCATGACCTCATCTTACGCAGAAACAGCTGTCATGTTGACACTGTCCTGCAAGACTTCTGTACTGTAACATGGAAGATTTATGTGTCTACAACTTGAAGCACACACTATTAAGATTACCCATATAGAAAAGCTATAACCATGTATGTGCACATTTTGTCTGCATATGAGTGATGATGTATGTCAGATTGTTACTTTCAGTAATAAGGTGATTGAACAGGTCTCGGGTTTTTTCCTGCAAGACAATCTGTCCTTTAAACACCATTTTGAGTGTCTTATGAAAAACACTCAGGGTGATGTTGGGTTTTTATTATACAAACAGTTGGTGTTTGTCGTTTGGTGCAAGGAAAAAATTGGTTCAAATGATTATGATGATATTTTATAATGCAAACTGATCCTACTCGAAAATCTTAGATTCAGTGTACCATGTTGCGCTGTGGTTTGTCTCTGATTCAGGCTTCTGTGCACTCACTGCAGTTATCAGAACAACAAGTGTCATAGAGCTAGTTTGACAAGTGAATGCACATATCAAGTTACTAAACGTTTGTTTTTTGTTTTTTGTTTTAACTTTTTGCTGTTGTGTTTGTTCTGTCATGTGAGACTTTTCATGCTGTTGTTTTGGCCAGGACTCCCTTGCAAAATAAATTTGAATCTCAACGGGCATATAAGTTTAAACTGGTAAAATCTCACTGGATTTGCAAAACACATTCTGACCAGCTGTTGTTAAAGCTGACCTAACATACGTTTGAATGCATGCATGTAAATTCATTTCAAACATGTGTGCATTGATTCCTGAAGACATGAATGTTTGCACCATATGCTTATAGGTTAGTGAATGCTCAAACGAATTGAGGCACTTGAGCAAAAAAGTGGATACAGCTTTCGCTATCCAAAATCAGGCACATTGTGTCATTTTCTCAAACATACTTATATCAATAAGCAGGAAAACAATAGACTGACAGAAAGCTAAAAGGAGTTTGAACTATCTGTAGCAGAGAACAGAACATATGGGGCATTAATATAAAGCCTGTGTAGTGCATGTAACATGGGACTGTATATGGAGTCAGAGTGTTGTGCCAGGCCTGCATGTGTCAGCTGGTGCTGAGCACAGCGTGGGTGTTTTCAGACCTGGCAGGTCTGATTTGTTTCAGTTAATGTGATGGGATTTAGATTCATTTCATACACAAGAATCTATCCACACCATGAACTGATTGTGTAACTCAACCATCTACTATATACCTATGAAATTTGGCAATCACCTATGGCATTTTTTTATACCTACGGAGCACTTGGTACTCTTTGCCTTTGGTCCTATGGCTACAGTGTCAGACAAGGGCAAATGTGTCACATCGGCCCAAAACATTTCCATTAGGAGAAACACACTGCAGCTTCTGAAGCGATGCCAATTCAAAAACACATACAAAAATCCAACACAACAACAGAAACATGCTGCAGATGAAAAATAAATAACTTCACAGCAAACACACAGCAAATAATGAAGCGATGCAAAGAAAAAACACTCAAAACAAATGCAACAAAAACATGCTGCAGGTCCAGAAGTTCTCCAGGCCTTTTTGAAGTAGCGTAATTTCTGAAGCTGCAGCATGTTTCTCCTAATGGAAACATTTTGGGTTGCTGTGCTGCGTTTGTCCTTGTTGGCCATTGTACCGTACAAAAGGCAATGAGATCCAGTCATGCTTTGGGGAACTAGGCCTCAACAGTGCAGCAAGAGGGTTCCTGGTTCGAACTCTGGGGTGGGGGAGCCCTTCTATGTGGAGTCTTCATGTTCTCACTGTGTCAGTGTGGGTTGTCTCCGGCTTCCTTCCACAGTCCAAAGACATACAGGTTAATAGGTGACTCTAAATTGTCCGTAGGTGTGAATGTGAGTGTGAATGGTTATCTGTCTCTATGTGTCAGCCCTGTGATGATCTGGTGACCTGTCCAGGGTGAACCCTGCCTCTCACCCAACGTCAGCTGGGTTAGGCTCCAAATCTGGTAAAGGATTGTATTTGATCTCACATGATATGACTGGTGACATTTTAATTTAGAATTGCTGTGCTGCACCTTTTCGTAGAGTTTTCTAAGTTTTTGACGCAGTTGACCTCTCTGTTTTCTTACCGCAGCTGGTTAACATAGGGCTGTCCTCAAAAACTGATCAGTGGTTTAAAAACTACTCAAGCAAGGGAACGCAAAGTGTCCAAGTTGGTGGTGTATTTTCTTGCTTTTTGAAAATACAAAATGGTGTCCTGCCAGGCTCTCTACTGAGACCTATTTTATTAGCAATTTTATCAATTCAAAATTTCATTTCCATGTGTGTGACATCATTATTTGTGACTCATCTTTAGCCTGTGTGACTGAGAAACTGCAATCTGCTTTTATTGTTGTTCAGAGGAGTCTTTGTGAGACTTGTACTGAATCCTGACAAAACCAACATGATGTGCTCCCTTAGGTCGAAGAAGACGGCTGAAGGATTCACACAGAAAAGGGGGAGCAGAGAGAGAGAGAGGTTTGGCAGGGCAGTGGATGTCCCCTCCAATTACTTGGAACTCGGGATGTGCACTTGCAGGCAGGTAAATTGTCTCAGCCTCAGACTCAACCTGTCAGATAGGTAACAGTGTTTCCTGAGAAATGCACTATTGCCTGAAGTGAACTGCAAACCACTGTTTTGGGGTGGACCTTAACTATTGTGCTTTTTGTGTTAAGCCGTGCATTTTTGCTGCACCTTTGGGGCTGCAACAAGAGAAGAATGCAATTTCTGAAGAAATTTGGGGTGTGAATGCTGAAATGTAAGTAATGGAGTAGTTGGAAAAGTGGGAATAGGTTTAACAGGTATGAATGTCATTGAAAAGCTGAATAATACCCATAGTAAAAAAAAGATCTAAGTCCTGTGTCTGTATGTGTGTGTGTATGCAGGGGCGTAGCACCAAATTCTGGGCCCTATGCATAGGTGGAGTCTGTGGACCCCCCAAACCCCCCACTCCTCCCAATCCATGACTCACTAACACACCTTTGATTTTGACCTTTTTATGGCCCAATAAAACAGAGTGAAATATTTTTTCACTCTGTTGTCATATACACACACAGGCCCAAAATACACACACATGCACAAACAAGACTGGAGAAATGACAAGGCGAGGGGGCCGCCCACGGTCAGGAGGTGAACTGGCACCTCTCCAGTTGCCACAGCACTCCCTGTAACTTGCCTAAACCTGACCTCTGTAACTTTCTGTAAGCTTTCTTGTCATAAATTTAAAATTACACCAATAAATGATACATTTCTGTAATACTGAAGATGTTACTCATCCATTTGAGGAGAAGAGAAAGTTTTATAATATTCCAAGGAGGTAAGTAAAGTGACCTCAAACCTCTTTTTTGTAGGGGTGATTGGGACAACACGTCTTAGCATATGTGTAAGCATATTTATTGCACAGTTCATTTCATTGTTTGATATAATTTCACATGCACACTTTTCTTTTCCTGTTCATCATTATGGACTCTAGTGCTGTCTGCGTTGTGTTGATATCAAGAGGCCCAGACCATGGATATCTTTGGAGGCGATCTCTGTTTATTCCTGACAACTCTGACAGCAAAAGGTAAAAACAACATCCTGTCCATTACGACCACAGAACTCGAGCCCCTACACAAATTAGGCTAAGTGACTCAGGAATATGTTGGCATAAAATGAACTTATAAACACAGCTTAACAGTGCTACGACAAATGTTTGAATTGAGAAAAAAAACACTTTTAATTGAGGTTAAAAATGCCAATCAGGATAAGATAGGGTTGGGTAAAGAGGTCAGTGTAACAACAGGTGTACCAGGTGAGAGTGGACTCAAATGCACAACTCTGGATACTCTATCAGTGATGGTAAACAAATCCAGCAGAGATGAGGCAGAATCAGAGTCAACCAACAAGCTAAATGGGCTACAAAAAAACAAGGACAAAGGGGAACTAATAGCCCCAACACTAGACACACAAGGAGCTAAGACAAACTGGCACTGAGAGAAAACCAGACACACACTAAATACTCTGGTGAGGGGAAGGATAGCGAGACAGAGGTGAGGCTAATCAGGGTGGGACAGACAATCAGACACAGGTGAGGTCATCAGAAAGGAGGGAAAACACACAGGGGCAGGAAGTGAAGTGATCTGAAACATGAGGAGATGTGAGTTTCAAAGTAAAACTGGTAACAACATGAATGAAATAAAAAAAAAAAAACATAACCTAAGAAACTTGAGCTGTGACAGTCAAGGCTAACAGGGACTTTATAGCCTACTTATGCGTTGAATTGACGCCACAGCTATGGCATAAGCTCCACGTCGTAGTTCTACGCTGTAGCCTGACGTGCACCTCCCCAGAATTGTAACTACCTACTCGTCACGGTGACACAGACCTCCTGTCTGTTTTTGTAAGCTCAAACCATTTCCCTCAGTGGAAACAAAGCTTTTATTTACTTTCATTTCACAGATAAGAAACAATAAATTGTGTATACAATACAGCCTCCACAAAAATAGCAATTTAATTCTTGTGTGTTAGGCTATTTATCCTTCGGGATTTATTCTGGCTTCATATGAGCAGAGGAAATCTCCGCTTGTCACTAGGCTAATCTATACAATATAAGATGCCATAGGCTTGTGCTAGTAACTTTAGCATATTCTATTTTTTTGGAAAACGTGTTTAGTACAAGACAGTTGTTTTGTCAGTGAACCTTGTGAGTTGTAATGGAGCCAAATTGTGCACAGGTACCTTTGTTAATGTTGCTGTTGTCCCTGGTTTTACATGAGAAGAGAAAAAGCTTGCCAGTTGCTAGGCTAATTTGTAGCCTACAATGTAAAATGCCATAGGCTTGTGCTAATAATCCTAGCATGTTATATTTGTGGGGAAAATGTGTCCAGATAAAGACAAGTGTTTGTCTGTGAATGCTGCGAGTTATAGTGAAGCTGATTTGTGTACTTGTGTTTGAAACTGTCTCTATTAAGCCATGTTTAGGCCTAATGTGTGTTTAATGTGTGTTTTGAATCGGCTAAGCTTTACAGCACTTCACAGAAACCTCCACCGCCCACTAGTGTTGTGGAGGTGTAACTGCAGAGAGACACAGACACACCACTGCACAAGTAGGCATGGCCACAAAGATGAAGGCGACGTGGTAAGAAAATAAAACCCTCCATTTAACCTGATGCCCCAATTACCCCTAATTCTTGAAGAACCCTGATATTTTTTATAGGCTAGATAAAGTTAATGCTGTTTCCCATGGCAACAACAACTAAAAGAAGGTTGACGTTATTTCCTTTAAACATCGGGGGTATTCAAACAGGCCTAATTGACATTCTGATGTAATTAATTGCGTTGGCTGCCTCTGTAGCACTGGCTCGGTTTCTCTCCTTTACACCTGCAGCACTGGTCATCCACTGGTCACCTGCCAAAGCGTCCTCCTCTTCCTCCTCCTCCTCCTCCTCCTCCTCCTCGGCCGGACTGTCCACCCTCTCCGGAGGTTATTATGCTCTTCATGCTGATTAGGTTTGAATGAAGAGCGGCCTTTGTTCGGCTCCGGTTCCCACGACCCGGCATTCGCCTGGCAGTCGCGTGGCTCTCAAAACAGGGGCCCGCGCGCTTTGAGGGACCTAAAGGTGGGGGGACATCTGGTCAATCTGACATCTGCTGGCTAACAGTTAAGAGCAGATGTCTGATTTGAAAACACGGAGTGATCAAAGCCAAACAGGCTGCAGTGGAAGATGTTTTTGGGGAAGAATTTTAGATTTCTGAGATATCTTGACTCTCCCTCAAACCTTCCTTTATTAAAACTTAACTTAAGCATGACTCATGATGATTGAATTCATGAATGTATGCAGGATATATCATGAAAAAAGCTCAATATTTCTATGAAAATAGGAGGTGGAGATGCAGGGGTCTGAAATGAACACATGTGGCGCTGGAATCCTAATTTGGTCTCCTTTAAATTAATGTACAAATAAAGTGTTAACTAATATGCCTTAATTGGCCCATTAATTAATCAATCAGTCATGCATTAAGTATTTACACCCTTTTATATAGTTCTATAATTTCATCTTATATGTGAAGCATCTTCTGCACATGCACCCTGCTCTGCACCCTGCAAGGCTATAGGGGCAGACATATTCTCAAGTGATTTGTCAGTCCATTGTGTTTCCCTGTGAGCTTTGAGGGAATAGGTTTGGCCTTTTTGCAGGTAGTGTAATGTTGCTCCTGAGAAGAATAGGCGAGGGGCTCCCCGGAGTACAGCACGGTAACTGCACACTCTTGTTCATCCCTGGGAGAAGAGGAAACTGCAGTTTTTTTGTTGGGTGGAGCGCGGAGGGTGGGGGTGCATGGTTTCAGGCTGGACATCTGTCGCTTGTGAGGTTTTTTTTTTTCCTTTCTAGGCCGGGTCTCTCGGTTATTGAATGGAGCCAGTGACCTGTCAGTCTTGACTGATGGGACCCCGTGTGTGGGAAAATCCCGCAGCCAAAGAGTTGGGAGCATTCACATGCTAATTGCGCCCGATAAATAAGAGGGCCGCGCCGCGCCGAGGGCCCTAGAGACGCGCTGAGATCCAGAGGACAGAGGAGGCACAAGCGCACAGGCACCCGAGGAAAAAACATGACTGCTTCATCCGTGGCGCACAACGTGGGGAAACATCCCAGTGCCAAGGAGGAGAGAAAGGTATTTTACACGGATTGATCGATTTCTCTTTTTAGGACACACAGTGAGGGCCACACTTTGTCCTCTGCGCTCCAGCGTGGTGTCCTCACCATCCTGGCTTCTTTTAACCGACGTTATTTTTCATCCTTTACAGCTGAGGAAGCCGCTCATTGAGAGGAAGCGACGAGAGAGGATAAACAATTGTTTGGATCAGCTGAAAGAAACTGTGATCGGGGCGTTCAGACTGGATGTGAGTATCTCCTCACGTGTTTCACATCCTCTACAAGTAAACAATGTGGGCTGAAGCAAGTTAACTTAAAGGCTGCTCATCTCTCAACAGCAATCCAAACTGGAGAAGGCTGATATTCTGGAGATGACTGTGAAGCATCTGCAAAACATCCAGAGTAGTAAACTCAACGGTAAGAAACGTGGCCCCTGTGCACTTGTCTTTGTGAGTCACATGTGTGGGGGTGTAATGAAAAATGACTGAGGATTCTAGTTTGTACTGATCCCTGTAATACTGGCTGTTATTTAAATTAATCATGTTACTCCTAGGGTCAGAAACTGCATTAAAGGGACCATAACATAGCTTGAGATCCCTAGTTGAAGCAGCAGAGAGCAACATCAGCAAAGTGTTAGATATATCCAGCAGCAAAATGTATTCAGATGTAAAGTTGTGATTAGAGGAGGGTTATAATCTGGTTTTAATTGTTAAATGAAATTGTGCTGTCAAATATAAAGTATTCCTGAGCAGCTTCCTGGGAAAGAAGCAACAGTTGATGCTGTTTTACTGGCTGCATGTTCTGCTGTCACCATCAGGGGGTGCTATAACCTCACACCTCCACCCTTCTCTCCCACAGACCCCACATTAGGCCTGGAGGCCCAGCAGAAATACAGCACAGGCTACATCCAGTGCATGCACGAAGTCCACAACATGCTCCTCACCTGCGAGTGGATGGACAAAACGCTGGGCTCCCGCCTGCTCAACCACCTCCTCAAGTCCCTGCCCAGGTCCACCGATGAGCGCCCCAGCCAGCCCTCACCCAGACATGATGCACCTCCTCCAGCCGGTCAGGGCACCGGGCTCCCCTGTACACCCCTCAGAGGAGCGCCCCTCGCTGGGAGGCAGCTCCAGAGAGAGAGCCCCACCTGCCATGTGGCTGGACACCAGGAGAGGCCGGCGCTCCACAGCTCCCACCTGGGGATGCTGGAGATGTGGAGGCCCTGGTGAAGTGGCGGATCTCAGTTCTCCATTTTGTTAGACCATCCTCTGTTATGTATCTTATAGATATGCTGCTCAGAAGACAAACGTGGGGCAGTTTTGTTCCAGTGATTATTATTGTAGGTGTGCTATAATGATTCTATACAGACCTTTTCTCAGTACTTCCCTTCAGAAGTCGACTTCTCGTAGCCTGCATTATAGAAGGCTCTTATTAATCTTTCATGTATTTATTGTATTAACAGCTTTATTTATTTGATATTATAAGGCGTGACTTTGCTTCGTAGATGCTATGCTTATGGTATTGCATAGATTTGTATGTCTTCCTCCTTTGCTGTATAATTAACCCAAACATTAATAATAATAAAATTGATTGTACACACTTGAGATTTGATTTGGCTTTATGAACAATCTTGTTCATGTTAATCACGTTTTGAATGTGGTCATGTAGTGCAGAGGGACAGGACATGAGAGCCAAACTGTTCAATTATCAGATTATTTACTAATATAATCGTGCAAATATCAATATGGAGATATAATTGGCAAGTGAGGCCTATAACAACAGTACCTGAAAAGAAAGAAAGAAAAGGATGTTAGCCTTCAGACTTACCTTTTCAGAACATTTTTAGAGCTGCATTAATCATTTTTAAATATACATTTTAAATTAAATGTCATGTAATGACTGTGAGATGGGTCACTCACAGTGACAGGAAATTGTGACCCAATTCTGCAGCTCAGTGCGTCTCTTAGGCCTCTTGTAGTTTATTGTTTTAATGGCTGCAACTGAAATAACTGGACAGGTCAATGTCACCGCAGTTCCAGCAGCAGCAGCAGCAGCAGCAAATGTTTTAGTTCATAAACTCAGATATCTGGCCTGCAACAAATGCCAGAATGTTTAGTGATTTTAGTGGAGTCTGAGCAGAGCTAAAGGAATGTGGGCCTTTTACACATTTTGATTTGTCATAACAGGAAAAGCACAGGTGTTACTTGAAACATCAATGGCAGTTTTGTTCCATTCAACTGTCCCAGTAAGTCATGACAGTAAGCCAGCCGAAGCAGCTTAACAGAATTCAGCCACCTTTTATTTTATTATTGGCCTGTCCTCCATGAATGAGATGTTGCTATTTAAAGGAAGACTTCACCCACAAAAATCTGTATATCAGTTATTCACCATGGTTTACAGTGAATTTGTGTAGAAAACTCTGAACGGAGAATCCAAAACCAGAGAAAACTCTTAATGAATTGAAGTAAATGGGGACCACATTTAAAAGCAGCAAAACTATATCAAAACACCTGATAACAAACGCTCACTCATGCAGTATACTCCAAGTCTCATTTATCCAGCTGCATGGCCAGTGCTTCCCAAACACATGCGTTTTCTCTCAAATCTGACAATCTAAAACACTTTGCATAGTGTGTCTGGGCTGCTCTGTATCCCACTGAGCAGAGTTCAAATGTATGCACTTGCCCTGGAGTGCTATTCATTTGCTCATGAGAGTGTAAATACCAAAGTGTTTTCAATATTACAATTTTAGTGAAAATGAATGTGTATTTAACCTCTGTTTATTATTATAGTAGTTGTAATTGGCACAGGGGTGTGGTTTCACATTATTACCTGTTCATTCACTGGCGTGGTGGCTCTTAGACAAAGTGAGTTTTTCAGCTCTGATATTTTCTGTTGACTGTAATGTCACATCATGTAATATTTCATCTCATTTTGCTTTGGTTATCCAGCTGTTTGTTTAATAAACCACCACTGAATACATCTTTTCATCGACAGTAGTCTCTACAGTGAGTGACTGATGTACAAATAGTCATTTAATAGGGGAAGTATTTCTTTGAAGCCTCCATGTTGCGTAAGTATTTTAATATTTCTACATGTTAATGCATATCTTCTGTGTTTTTTTACTGTTGTTATTGTTGTTTGTCTGTAATTTTTTCTTATGCTGCTGACTTGGTCAGCTCTCCCTTGAAAAAGAGATCATTAATATCAGTGGGACTTACCTGGTTTAACATGGGTAGATAAAATTAAATCAAATCAAATAAAATTAGATACAATTAGATAAAATGAAATGAAATTATACTAAAAATAAAATAAAATAAAATAAAATAAAATTAAATTAAATTAAATTAAATTAAATTACACATTAGCCACAACAAGTTATGTATATTAATTAAATTCTTATTATAAGTCAGAGTTTAATGTTTTTTTTTCCTGCCCCCTAGTGGCCAAAACTATAGTTTTAATTAAAGGGTTAGTGCACCCAACTCATAAAGCAACATGTTTTCAGTTTTGTGTGCTGAGGTTTGTAGAGGTGCAGTCATGGAATTCATTTGTGGTGCTAAAAGATGTTTTTGTTTTGACACTGAATAAAATGAACGATGGATGAACTCCACACTGTTGTAGCTTATTGGCACATTTGTGATGCTTTTAGTGCCACAAATTAAACTCCATTCACCTCCATTGTATTTTGGGTGGTGACAGAAATGTCAGAGACTGGAATCTCAAAACCTGAGTCACTAAAGTCAAACCACGAGGTAAATGAGACTTTTTATGACTTGGGGGAACTCATGGCATGCCAACACATTATTTTCACTGAGGTGCTAATAATGAATTAATGAATTATTAGAATGAATTATTAGGGATTGGATTGTTCATGTATGCCTAGTATTTGTGGTCGAGCCACTGACACTGGTTTCCCAGTTTAATGGCCTCTGGTAAACTGTCAAAATTAAAAACATACATGTAAAAATAAATAAGTTGGATAATCAGATAAGGAACACAGCGAGGTTTAAGAGCATTCAAGAAAGAAAGCAGGGTCAGGATGTGCTCGGGTGCCTACGTTTGAAGAAAGTAATTCATCATTGTAATTCATCACTGGGCTCTGAAAAGTAGAAACGTGCATATGGCCCATTCTCCCGCTATTATTACCGTTATGATTGGCCGCCACATGGAGCCAGGCGGCGGGTCTGAAGAGAGGAAGAGAGACAGAAAGAGAGAGAGAGAGAGAGAAGCCTGGTCCCTCTGCGGCGCTCAGCAACAAAAGCGAGCCGAGACAGCTGCTCTCTCCACAGTCCACACCATTAAAGATCTGGAACGGGGATCTGTGGGTGGCGAGGTGCCAAAACCCCTCCACTTAAAAGGTCTGAAACTCTTCCCTCATTTGGTGCACTGGAGTTCAGTGGTGCTTTTTGCGGAAATGCTGCGCAATTGAGGAAATACCGTGCGTAAAAGTGCACCTGGAAACACACCATTGCATTTACCTGGACTGTGGCACAGATGCCTGCGTGGTCCTTCAGTGAGCAGACAGAACTGCTCTATTGTGAGGGTGATTTGCATGATAATGGTGTGAACAAAACAAGTGTAATAACGAGGGCAGAGGGCTGAGCGCTCTTATTAGACATAAACAAACAGACATTGTGCACAAAGGACTAAACCATCACATCCAAACCCTTAAAAGTCCAATAATGATACCACAAGAACCAGCATCATTTAGCCTAACTCCAATAAGTCCTAATGTTGCTTAAAGGAGGACATCTTCAAATTTGCATACTGATACACACTTTACAATGTAGATGGTATAAATGGTGTCAGCAAAATCAGCCAGATATAAGGCTTTAAACTCTCACACAGCGGAGCAGGCAACGTGAGAATTCAGTTGCACACAAATCAGAAGTCACCAAACAAACGGAGAACAAACGAGGCGCAGGCCAACACCTGTCGCTTTCTTTGGAGAAGGGCCCTTAATTCCCCCGGCTGATTCAGTTTGGGCCGAGGGGCCGCCAGCAGCAGCAGCTGCCAACTGAAGGCATCGCGTTACATCCGCCAAAACAGCCGGGTAAATCTGCTGAGGCCCGGACACAAAGGGCTGCAGAACGGAGAATGGGGTCGGGCAGAAAAACAGACATGAGGAGACACTCATAGAATAATACTGGAATGCACTGACGCGTCAAGGTGGTCAGAAAATTGCGCAGCAAGGACAAATACAGAGCAATACGTTGAATAATGTCACCAAATTATAGGCTACTGAATGTAAATCACAACTTACCCTTCAATAAAAGAACAACAGTTATCCAATCATTTATCATATAGTTTTATTAAAAAAGGACAAATGCTTTGTATCATTTAACAGCCTATTTATTCTGCTTGATTATTAATTTTGTACATTTGGATATATGTAGGCCTACACATAGTTAATAAGGGCCAACAGAGGGGGAAAAACAGGGCGGTCGGTCCCTTAACCCAACAAACTGTCTGATTAAAGCCCATCCAGCTCCTCGGGGCGCAGACCGGGGCTGACCGGAGACAAAGGGAGTGGGCGCTCATTGGCTCCGGCCGTGTGCGCTCTGTTGTCCCCCAGCGAGAGCAGCTCAGCCCCCATTCACATGTTAATAAGCCCCTATAAATACTAACAACAGCCACTCAGCGCCAGCAGCACGTCTCACTAGGATTGCACAATAAACAGAGGGCGCCTCGCCTCGCCTGTGAGTTTGTCGATTTTTTTTTCTTCCTGTAACCGGTTCCGTTTGCCAGCTGCCCCCTTTGCTGACGGAGAGACGCAGCAGTGGGAGAAGCCACAGACGCGGCGATCCGACCAACATGGCCCCCTCGGCTCGGCCCAGCAACACCGGACTGGATATGGAAGAGGATGAGTCCTACTATGGGATTCAGAAAGCGGACAGAAAGGTAGATATACAGCGGAGCTGCTGAGAGAATGACTGGACACAGTTGGCTGTGACGCACTTGTCACGCCGGTGACAGTCTGCGATGCATATCACGTCGCTGCAAATTGATGAGAGTTAATGGAAAGAACTTTTAAAGCTAAAACAGTTGATTATCTCTGCAACTTATGTACAGTAGTTTTAAGTTTCTCTCCCTTGAATGAAGTGTGATCTTTGTGTTCCTGCAGACCAGGAAACCTCTGGTGGAGAAGAAGAGGCGAGCTCGCATCAATGAGAGTCTGCAGGAGCTGCGGTCTTTACTGGCAGACACAGACGTGAGTACAGCTCAGCTCACCTGTCCATGTGATGCAGAGGTAGAGTTAGGTTCTGATGGTCTGTTGGTTGTTTCCACAGTTTCACTCCAAGATGGAGAACGCAGAGGTGCTTGAGATGACCGTGAAGAAGGTGGAGGACATACTGAAGAACCGAACCCAAGGTATGAACGACTCTGTGCAACTTAGACTTGTATATCCATAGGTGTAGATTTTGGGGGGGGCAGGGGACACGTCCCCCACAATATTTAAAGCAGGGGCATTTATTCCCATGACAAGATCATGAAAATTGAAGAGGACTTTTATTTTGACCAAATGAAAAACATTTTCACCATGAAATGATGAAAATTGATGCATAAAATTTCTCCAGAGTGCAATAAGTTGTTTGATGCTCAAAATGTCCTTTTAGGGGAACCCAGCCCCCAGCTTCATATGTGTACCTTCATATGGAATGAAATTTATATGCTCTTGCTGAGGCCTGCAAAGCACTTCTGGGGGTTGTAATCTTAAAATTCAGTATCTGACTCCCTGCAGACTAAAGTTTGCTTCTGAAATCATCAAACCTGAATCATGGGATGTTATTGTGTATGCATGGTCAAAGTTCAACCTGAAATTTAGAGCACTGGCATCCAACCTGGGGGTCAAAACACCCACACAGGGTCACAGGATACATTTCAGGGTTCAGGAGATGTTTAATCGATGAGAAAAGCAGAAAAAGACACACATTTCTGCAACATAAGTTTTGTAATTTCTTCAGAGCTTCGTCTAACCTTCTTTTAGCTTTAATCACTGCATAACTTTGCTTCATCAGGACTCACAATCAAATAACAGAATGGAAAACAACCACTCAGGGTACACTGATCACACCTGAAGGGCATGTGCAACAGATGAATAAGAGTTGCAGACACATCTTCAATTAAAGGGATCACAACACAAAAAACAGCCACTGCAGTCACTTCACAGTCTTTCTGTCTCCCTCCCCAGAAACAGACGCACTCAACCGAGAAGCCAGCGAGAGGTTTGCAGCCGGCTACATCCAGTGCATGCACGAGGTCCACATGTTCGTGTCCAGCTGTCCTGGCATAGATGCCACAGTGGCAGCGGAGCTCCTCAACCATCTCCTGGAGTGTATGCCCCTGAACGAGGACCACCTCCAGGACGTGCTGATGGATCTAATCACTGACACTTCTGGGAGTAACGGCAGCACTTGGCACGGAGGCGACGAGACGCTCTGCACGACCCTGGCTTCGCCTGGAGGGAGGAGTCTATCCAGCGGCTCGCCCTCGGCCCTCTCCCCGGCCCCCTCCACCACGTCCAGTGAGGACCTGTGCTCCGACCTGGACGAGACCGACAGTGAGCACAACCAGAGCTCCAGTGAGGGCTTGGAGAACAGGGAGGCGATGAGCATGCCCACCATGACCTACCCTCGGTCTATGTGGAGACCTTGGTAGGGGTGTGGATGGAGTGCAGTTGGGATATGTTGAAGCAGCTTTCTTCTAAGATGTGACACCAGGCCTCTTACTGAAAGGGAAAATTCCACCCTATGGCACTCCATAAATAACCATTTTCGTTGGTGAAATATATCTGGACTTATTTACCTCTGCAGTTAACTGGCCACGTGCATGGATTTTTATTCTGGATTCCCCACATTGAATTTCAATAATCAAACCCTCAGAGTCCAATCTGTCCTCTGGCATCACTTTTGTGGAGGGACCATGGTGTTGGCCTTTCTCTCCACCGACATCTGAAGCAACACGTTTGACTCCTTTCCTTGGTGTTCTGGGGGATGTAGGAAATCACTCAGTGAAGAAGAAGTTTAAAGATCTCTGCTCAAGTGCTTTGGATATCACAGAAAAGTGTCCCACGGGTGGAGTTTTCCTTTATCTCATTAGAGGGGCCCTTCCTCTTAAAGGTCCCTCCAGCTCGGGGCCTCCTGAAAGCGTTCCCCCTCTTTTCCTTTTCAGTAGTGACTCCCTGGCTTTGAGTCCTCTGTTGTGACTGTTCTTTACACCTGGAGAAAGACGAGAAACATTCACTTATAACCCAACAAAGGACAGAGGAGGAACAGTTCACACTTTTCTTGTGTCAGTAACTCAGTGTATATAGGATTTGTACGTGGAGAAAAGCTCTTTTAGAAACCGAGAAGTTCGGCAATGCCTCTGATTAATATAAATATTTCTATTGTATTTCATAAAGGCCTGTAGTTTATTGGACCAGTAGCCTCCTTAAGAACGACCACTTTATTGTTGTAATGATGTTTAGAAATGTCAGTAAAATGTCTGAATTTGATAAATAAAATACTGTAACTGAAAAGCGGTTGTCTGACTCAATGACCGAGAGTATTACAACAGGAAGCAGCATAAACATCAAATAGAATTTAAAATATAAAAATATGGGTAAGGCATTTTTCTCCAGGAAAATGAATTAGATGTTTACTTTAAGAAAATAAATTTTTGTTGCTGTAATCTTAGCACTCCAGGCTAATTTGTGGGAAGTAATTTGGGCCAGTTAGCTATTAAAAGCTTAAAAAATTACCTTTGATTGCATGGCCCATTAAACCACAGCCACTCCTCACAAAATGCCCTGCAGGCTAAAAGTCAAATTTCACAAGGTAAGTTAATCACTCTACAAATTGAGATTCTCATGCACATGCTCTCCTCTTCCCATTAACACCATCCCTTCCTGGATCCGAGCTCTTCTCACGACGAGGACGCGCATGTGCGCACATGAAAGAGTCGCACCTCTCTCAAGTGTCTTCACTCTCACCTCAGATACAATGGGCATATTAACAAAGGACTGTTAGATCCTGTCTGGACTCAGTCTGTCTGGACCAGCCACCAGACCTACAGAGACGCACCGGCGGTGGAGCATGCGCACTTAGCTCCTGATTTCAAATGAAAAAGTGGAAGCACCCGAAAATATGTGTTTGTGTAGTTTTCCATTTCATATACCACACCAGTTGGGTACATCTAATATTTGGTGCAAAACCACACGTCGTCTGTGTTCATTGTCTGTTGTCAGATGATCCTGGGGTCTTGGAGGAATCATTAACAGGCGGTGGAGGAGGGTGTTCACGAACTGGACCTGGGTGTGAACGTCGGAGGAAACACATTGAAATGGGAGCGGAGGAGACACGGGGATCAAAGCTGCGACCATTTGACAGAGGAGCGTCAAAGCGCCCGCACAGCTGAAGGGACACTACAAAGGATACAAGCAGGCTCAGATTCTTCAAAGGCACCAGCAGCCAGCACACACACACACACACACACACACACACGCACACGCACACGCACACACACACGCACACGCACACGCGCACACACACACACACACACACACACACACGGGGTTATCAGGGATGCAGGCCTGCTGGATTTGAAACCAGTGAGGGAGAGAAATATTCATATCATTTATTGAAATAAAAGTACTTCAGTTAACTCCCACATGTTCTGCATGTCAATTCCGAAGTAAAGTAGACTAAATATGATCAGAAAATTGAAAGATAGGCCTACCTATCTAAAGTTAAACCTAAGGTGTCTTAAAAGGGAGGATATAGACTACACATAACCAGACTAGAACCTGGCAACCCAAAACTTGTTCTGTTTTTGGCCTATGATTAATCTACAATTCCTAAATGAAAATTGAATTAATAAACTCTCTAAATGTGCTTTATTATTTACAGCATATTGTTGCTGAGGTGGAGCTTGAACCACTTATATGCTGTTGGGTTAAATCCTTTAATAGGCCTATTATTTTTTAAGTGCATTTTTATTTGTAAAATATTAATGAAATACTGAAACTTTTGGGAAAAGATTTGATTTCTTGTTGAGCGTTAGATGATGCACTCTCATATCTGTTAGTTACATATCACAGCTGGTTTGCTTAGCTTAGCATAAATACTGGAAGCAGGGGAAACAGCTGGCCTGGTTCTGTCCAAAGGTGACAAAATGCACCTACACACCCAACCTCTCCAAAGCTCACTAATTAGCCTTTAAGGGTCAGTTCACCACCACTATCAAAAATACATATTGTTCTTCTTACCAGTAGTGCTACTTCTCAGTCTAGGCTGTTTTGGTGTGAGTTGCTGAGTGTTGGAAATATGGGCCCTAGAGATGCCTTCTCTGAAATACAAGGGAACTAGATGGTACTCAGCTTGTGGTGCTCAAAAGCCCTGTCTCCACCAAGCAGTTAAGTTAAGTTCGTTCTCTTTTTTTCCATTTCCACTGTGAAAAGTTGTGGATGGTACCAATAGAACTGTTCTGCACCGTCCCCATGTTTGGTCCCCCCTCTGTTGGGGTACCTAGCACACAGATCTGGTACTAAAAGGTGGAGCTGTGATCATTGCAGTCTGATTGGTCAGTAGAGGACGGTCACTCTGCTCAGGGCTGAGTTGTGTCTGGTTTTGAGGCTCATGTAACCACTGTTCATACTGTGGAGAGATTTATTGGTAAACTGTAACTATAAAATGAAAGGATGTTTTGCTGCCTCTCACAGCAGCTGGAGTCTAAGAAAAAGATAACTTAACTCACTGGGCCAACTGCTGGCAACTTTAAGGTGGAACGTTAACTTGTAATGTTACTGAATGCATGAGTTGATGTGAATCCATCAACACACCTTAAATTTCTCTTTGACCATTACTTTAGTTTTTATTGCCTCTCTTGGATCCCTTCTAGTAAGGAGGAGATTTTCAAGCGTAAAAAAATGCCACAATTTTTAAATATCCCTATCAGTCCACTCTCTTCTTTTTGTTCTGAAAATGTTGGCATACAACCTCGTTCTGTGGATGATAAACGAGGTGCAGACTTCCATCTGTGTCACCGCTGATGAGGAAATACATGTGAGTGCTGGATGGAGCAGTGAGTGACAACAACCACGCCCACATTTAAGGGTACTATTTGCAGTGGAAACACTAGAGTCTAGGTACCATGTCTGAAGGGTTACTGTTGGTTCCAAAGGTACCAGAAATCATGACTAGGTATTTGAGATAGTTGATTGTTGTGGGCAATTTCATTTAGGAACTACTTTTTATCCACCAAATTACATCCATCACAGTATCACCGTGCAAAGGGAAGCTTAGTTTACATCTCACGCTGTGCATGAACCTCTCACCCAGGAAGGTGTAGTTTTGTAGGAAGAAAATAGTTCCTATTTTTACTTGTATTACTTTGACTTTGTGAGCACAACAAGCCAAGTGCCATCTGGTTCCATTATATTGGAGAGAAGGCAGACATCTCTATGGCCGATATCTCCACTTGGCATCTCACTCCAAAGCAATCTTGATTTATAAATAGCACTGCAGGTAGGAGGAAAAATGTATTTTCGATATGAGGGAGAACTGTCTCATTAACCTATTATATCTCAGTTGCGTAATCTGTACAAAAGCCAAGATGTAACATGTTATCAGTCATCAGTGAGCCATGATGAAATGATAAGTTCTCAACAATTTTCCTTATCAACTGTCGCCAAATTTCCTCAGCAGTTCCTAGTTTACATCCATCAAACAGCTGCCTTTCACTTCTTTCATTCTATTTTTTGTCTCTTGTAGATTTCAGCCAAACCTTGTGTCAAACAAATTAAATTAAATAACAGTGTACAATCTACAGAAACATGCTCAGTACCCAAACACGCCATACCATTGTGATTGCGGACCACTGTGTGGTTTGTAACCCTATAGTGTGTATGTTTGGGTATATGAAATGAAGCAGGTGGGTGTATGGGTGTGGATGTTGATTTTAAGGACCCTCAGCTAAATTAGATTACAGGCACACCCCATTCTGTGTGGTCAGGCCACACATCTCTGAACTGAAACACTTAGTAAAGCCTAACAAATGCAGCTAAAACAACTTTCCTGCTAGAAATATACAGTAGTATGGGAAATAAGGCTATTATTTTCATAGCATACATTGTGTTTTTGGTTGGACATGTGTACATACTAGAGTTAATGACTGTGGGAATACTTTCCTCAATCGTGTCACCACAATCTGCCAACTGAAAACGATACAACACAATGACCACGTTAGCAGATTTAGTTTAAGCGGGGAAAAAGGAGGGAAAAGACAACAGACAGACAGGAGGGAGGACTTTTGTGTCCAAATGCATCAGCTGTGTGTTTGTGAGCATGCATATGAATTCTGAGGTTAAAGGTCGGTGCGATGCAACAGTTGGCGTGAGAGTGACTCAACGGCGGAGGCGAGCATATGGCGCTGAAACACGTCCCCTGGGAACCCTGTCATCCTCGGCTTCTTCTCAACTGTCTTTGACTGGGAGAGAGCAGTCACCTCACATCAGGCAGCAGCAGCATGCAGGACACAACACACTCTGATCTTGTCACATGAAAACAAGGTTTGAAATTATATAAATATAGAATTATAGATTTATTATCTTGGCAAGAAAATGCATATGATCTGAAGGCAAACTAACACAACTTTACACATAACAGTTTAATACCCTGCTGTACAACCAGACATGTGAAAACAGTTGTATAAAGTCTTCTGTGACTCTGGAGGAGCTCTGTCAAGTCTGCAACTCTTAGTGTCAGACTTGCAGAAATGCAATCGTGAGTGTTGTGCTAAAAACAGATAATTCCACTGCACTGTAAAGTATAATGAGTTCATGTGCATTTACTGATCCTTTATCTAGGGGGAGCATTCCTATAGAAGCCTGGTAATTATGTTAAATCATGTTTTCACCATTTTTAAGCTGCTTAATCACTCATTATATCGACATTGTATCTGCTCAGGTTAAACTACCATGGCTGACCCAACTGCTTGATAGGCAGCTTCATCTGAATGGTCCTGTCAGTTGTCCAGCCGCCATCTGTTTATTCACGGAGATAAAATGATTAATCAATTTCTCAACTGAAAGAAAAAATAAACATAATTTTTCATATTCAGCAACTAATAATAATACTGATAATTGATTTCAAGCAATCAAAAAGCATGACATTTTTGATGGTTCCATGTTCTCAAATATGAAAACTTGCTGTTTTTCTTGGTCTTACTTAATGGTAATTAAATATCTTTGGGTACTGGACATCTGAAGATGTCACCTTGTGTTCAAGGATATTCTGATCAAGTCAAGTCAAGTCAACTTTATTTATAAAGCACATTTAAAAAACAACTCACGTTGACCAAAGTGCTCAACATATAAAAAATAAAAATGAAAAAATACAGAAGAAACACAATAACACAAAAACCAGAGCCATAGCAGCAACATACATACATACATACATACATACATACATACATACATACATACATACATAAATCAAGGCACAAATAAGCACAGAGTGGGAGATTGAAATATCATGTCAGGGGGATACAAATGCTTTTGAGAAGAGATATGTTTTGAGCCTAGATTTAAACGAGTCAGTGGAAGGGGCAAATCTGATAGAAGGGGGGATGCTGTTCCAGAGTCTGGGGGCTGCGACCGCAGAGGCATGGTCACCCCTGTGTTTAAAATTGGAGCGTCGTACTGCTAGGAGCCCCAGGTCAGCTGACCTGAGGGATCTGGAGGTGGTATAGGGGGTTAAAAGTTCTGTGAGCTAGGTGGGGGCCAGACCATTCAGGGATTTATATACAAACAGAAGCAGTTTAAAATCAATTCTGAATTGAACAGGTAGCCAGTGGAGAGAGGCCAGGATGGGGGTGATGTGGTCTCTCTTACGGGTTCCTGTTAGAAGTCTGGCTGCAGAGTTTTGTACCATTTGTAAGCGGGAGAGAGATGATTGATTGATTCCGGTGTACAGTGAATTGCAGTAATCCAGGCGGGTGGAAATGAAGGCTTGGATGACTTTTTCTAGGTCCTTGAATGTGAGGAATGGCTTGAGTTTTGAAATGGTGCGGAGTTGGAAAAAAACGGCTTTAACTACTGAATTGACCTGTTTATCAAACTTGAGTGGTGAATCAAAAATGAAACCAAGGTTTTTGATATGAGGTTTGATGAAAGTGGATAGGTTGCCAAGATTGTTGGATATCAGGTTGATGTTGTCAGAGGGGCTGAAGAGAATGATTTCTGATTTACTGTCATTGAGTTGAAGGAAGTTTGCTGCCATCCAGGACTTTATTTCATTAATGCAGTTGTGGATGTTGGTGAGTTTGGACTGGTCGTTAGGTTTGAGAGGAAGATAAAGCTGGGTGTCGTCAGCATAACAGTGGAAGGAGATGTCGTGTTTTTGAATGATTTGACCGAGGGGGAGCATGTACTGTATATGGAGAAGAGAATGGGACCTAGGATTGAACCTGATCAGCATTTTCTAACGCCTTCTGACATCTTTAACCAAACAATCAAGAAAATAATTAACAGATAAATCTACTATGAAACTAGAAAATAGATTTCCCACAGGAAATTCCTGTGAATGCTAAAAGCTGAAATGAATCAAAAAGCATTGCTGAAAATGCAGGAACATGAAATGAATTGCCTGAAAAATCTGAAAGCTCAAATGCACCGACTGCACTGTAGAAAAGACCTGGAGGCTAAAATGTAAAACTGGCATAGCTGGAAGATGCATTGCATTGCCTAAGGAGTTAGGAGCTGAAATACACTGCTGAAAAGATGGAAGCTAAACTGAAATACTGTAAAAGGTGGAAGTTAAAATTAATTTAAAATTTCTTTCTATCGTTTTTTAGTGAGAAATTATGTGAATAGGTGTGTCACCTAGTGATACATGAGAATAACAATCTAATGATATACAATGATAAATAGAAATAGATAACGGCAACAGTTACGGTACAGGTTTGAATTGTAAAGTATGTTGTCATACAAAAATATCCATGATTCCATTTCATACTCAAGGTTCTGCCTAATATATTTCATGGTTCATTAAGTTCATCTTCTTTCAGTATTTCAAACCTTCCTCTACAGCAACACAAGGCTATGAAGGCTCTGAATTGTTTCTGTAGCTAAAAGTATGCAGAGGTAGTAGTCATTTAAAAAAGTGTACAGAAAAATGCTGAAAGGGAATGGAAGAATGAATAAATTGGATCACAATAGTGTGAATGCTGAATATAATTAGCAACCTCTCTAATATAACCTTACAAAATAATGGTTTCACTTTATGTATGAAATTGTTTTCAGGTTTATCATTTATTTCCTCATCAGTGTTTTCAGTTTCTTTCCTCTACTAGCCAACAATGTGTGAAGTTGAAATGTTGAGCGGTGAGCAGAAAAACATCTGAGTCAAGAGTTATATTTCTGTAGTTTTATTACAACATTGTTTCTCAAATATGTTTCAAACAACACATCTTCTCACCTACAAAATGCACAGTACTGTGCTAGTTTAATATACCACATACTCATACAGTGGCAATGAAACAAGTTTACATGACCATACACAACATCATGTGCCAGTACCGTGTGTATGCATTTACAGATCAGGGTGCTTCCAACAGCCCACCATTGTGTATTTACTTTAAAATGGACTTCCTCTATGCAAGGCCTTATGAAAAAGGTAAGGCTTAAATATTACCTTATGTACTCTCTACATCCATTTTTTTATACACAAGTGAGCGTTGGAGGCCCCCCGCCCCGTCAAGATATTTTGCACAGAAAAAAGACAAAAGACAGAGACAGACTGCGGTTGCTAAAGGTGGTGAAAAGCGCCTGTCCTCTCTGTGCATCCTACCATCGGAACAGAAAGCAGACAGGCGTCCACAAGCTGGAATCACTGAAGTATCTGACCACTCTGTCCATTGCGCTTTGCCCACATGCATACACATGCTATGTTCTGCTTACAGTAACATGACCTGGGTTTTATTAGAGGTAAGGGTCCGTTCCCAATGACACTCAAAAAGCTTTTACCTTCGCAAACAAACACACAAGAGAAAACAAATAGAAAAATAGAGCAATAAAAAAAATTGAACAAGAGAACAAAAAATAAAATAAAATCATGAAAACAAACCAGTGAGATGCTCTTGGTCCAGTCTGTGTTACATTCACAAGCCCTGCTTCAGTTTCTCTGCCGTAGCACCAGAGTTGTTCCCAGTATTCCTACAGTTTACCTCGACTACATGGAGCCACTGCAGGTCACAGTTTCCTTAATACTTCATGTAAGATAAGGAGTGGCCGCATGGTTACAGATGGCCACCATTCCCTGTGTAACCCAGGTTTGTATGGAAGGTTACTCAGGCAACACGGTCCCCTTGTTTGCTACAATTGTAATGCTGTTTCTTTCCCCGCTGTACTCTCATATCTAAGTGCTGATGCTCAGTTTCGACCTCTGTTGAGAACACAGTCTCAAACATCCCACTGAACAACAGCTTTAAGAATCTGTACTGCAGCACACACACCTGCAGAGACTTAAGATTTAGAGAATTTTGGAGCCAACATTATATACAAAGTTTCTCAGCGTGGAAAACCAGCTCAGTGAGAAAATGAGCAGATGACACATTGTCATTTTTCCATAATGTAGAAATCCCAGACGTCGCATGGATTTGTTCTAAAAATGACATTTTGTAGTAGAGCTGCACCATATTGACAAAAAAGAATATTACTCGACAATATTTGCAATATTCTGCAATGTACATGAATACTTCTGTGTCGTTAAAGACAAAATACATCATTTAAAGATAGAAACAGATGTTGAAAGGGGAATGCCAATCCCAAGGACCTTGTAAGTTTAAATGACATAAAAACATTTGATTTGCAGCCTCAGGATTCTGTGCTGTGTTTCGACCTCTTCTTTTCATGAGTCAACTTCCTGCTGTTCGTTTCAAACAAAATATAATTCAGCAGCTTTTTAATCTCCGATGACGCCCACTTGTTCCTAGCACCTGTGTTTTTTTAGGTCTACAGAGGCCTAAAACACTTTGAGGTTATTCTGTGAAATAGACACGCTAACTCCAGTTTAGAGTTGTCAGAGTAATGTAACTTTGACTTTGCTGTTGATGCATGTGTAGTATTAATACATATAAGAACTGTAAGAATGGATTTGGCTTTAGCTCAAAACAATCTATTCTAGATACATTATCTGGTAGAAAATAAATAAGATACTTAGTTATATGAATAGCTCTCGCTTCATATTAGACTGTCTCTGTTGAGGATGATTATAATCAACCTCCATGTCATTCTGTTGGCTGCCCAGTCGGGTGCAACCGCTGCTCTGCACCTGGATGTTGCAGGTTCAGAGAGTAGAGATAAAAACTCTTCCATGATACAAAAGTGGCGGTGCCTGCCCTTTGACCCAGCCGACATGATCCAACACCACAACTATTCTCCATAGTTTAAAATGGGAAAACAAAAGGGGGGTTGAGGGGCTTGAAAACAAGAAAACACAAACATTATGTCTGGCAGTATTCATACAGCAATGCTGAGCTGCTTGTTAATAACATTTCTGCCAAAATAAAATTCTTTAAAATTCATATATATGAAGTTTAAAAGAGGTCCATTAACTATTATCCTTGTCTTTTTTTTTTTTAGAATAATTGCTCATGTTGCTGTTAAGCGCTGCCCCCAACAAAGAGGATGGGGAAACAATCAAATAAAAAATACATTTATGTGGGAGGCCAAAGGTCACCGACCACACAAGCTGGGCCCAGGTCCTTTCAATGAGAGAAAATGTGTGTGTGAGAGAAAGTAAGCTGGCAAAAGTACTTGATGAGGGCCTTTGTATGCCTGACCCTCATATAGTACACTGCCCCCTGTATGGGGGCATGAAGAACTGCATTTCAGCAGCAGTCCTCAGCACAACTCACACACATGATCACAGGAGCCACACGCATCCTCATATTCACCACGATGGCAACAACAGTTTTCTGCTTGAGTTCATGCTGTGTGTCTGTGTGTGTTTGTGAGGATGGCCAGGCACACAGCTGTTGGTCTCAAATCCACAAAGTCTGTGTGTGTGTGCGCATCATGAAGGTCCCTGGCTGGTTGAGTGAGTCCCCCTGCTGGCCAAGTGTGTCTTCACGAGCCAGCATCTGGCTGAGGCTGAGACTCCTCTGATTGGCTTTGGGCATTCTGGCCCTCTTGGCCCAGTTCCTCGCCCAGCTCATTCATGTCCATGTGTGGCAGGTCTTCCTCGATGGGGGCTGCTGCTGCGTCCTCGCAGTAGACACACTCCTGAACACACACAGGCCGATATTAAATACATTTAAATGTGACAATTTTTTTCACAGCTATATATGTATATGTGAGATACACAATGTGTGTGTGGTCCTGACCTTCACATTGATGGCAGCAGGTAAACCTCCCCGCCTCATCCAGGGGTGTTCCTCCACTAGCTCTCGTCGCTGGTCTTTGGAGAAGTGAGGCTGGCTCTTATGCATCTGCCGCAGCCTCTCCTTGTCTTCTCGCAGAACCCTCTGAATGTCCCTGTGGATCACCAAAAAAAAAAAAAAAAAAAAAAACTGAATACATCTGAATTTCACATTTGGCTTTCTTCACTTCTGTCTTTTGTTGCATTATAGGCCTTTTCTTTTTACCCCTAAAATAATACTGAATCCCAGTCAGTGACTCACCTGGACGGCATTTGATATGTCATCATGACTTTGTCGTCAGCATTGGCCATCAGCAGCCAGAGAGGCTCCTGGAGAACGAATTTGATTAAATGGTCTCCCTCGCCCTGGGAGGAGACCTTGGTCTGCGACTGGCTGCTCTCAGAGCCTCCTTCGCCTCTCTTCTTGGTTTTAGACTTAGGGTCGTGTTCCAGAGAGTCAACACTGCCAAAGTATTTGCTGGTGTGGCTGCTCCCTGTACACAGTTTTAGAGACAAGGAAAAAGTCAAAAATAGACTCAAACACATACTATTCATAGGAAATGTTATGTTTGTTTATACCAACTTACCAGAAACAAGTGTTAGTACGAAGTAGCATAGATAAAAGTTTACGTTATCAGGCCTGGGTGTTTCTCTACTGACCTGTTCTGCTGCCAGACGCTCCACTGGATGTACCACAGCCGTTGCAGCCTGAGCCCAATCCTGAGCCCGATCCGGAGCCTGACCCTGAGCCCATGGAGCCAGAGGTGGCTGATCCGGTCCCAGAGTGGGAGTCCTCCTGCTCCTGTAGCAGGATGTCCAGCAAGTCGCAGGATGAGGAGTTTCCATCACTCTGAGCCCCATCTCCTGGAGACTCCACCTGAAACACAAGGCAGCAATCCATCAGCACTGCGACAGGCTTTATGTGTCAGTGTGTGTATCCAAAATTTGTTTTCTTTCTATCATTGAATATATTGTGACTCTCACCTGTTGGTGGCCTTCAGTCTTGGCTGTGCCTCCACTCTTCTCCCCTGCTGCCCCGGCTGCCCCTGATGCTGCTACTGAACTGATGCCCAGGCACCCAAGAAGGGGCGCTGCGCTGTCCTGCCGTTCCACCGAGCGCTGTCCCTCCTCCATGCTCAGCAGATTGAGCTGCAGAGGCGAGCTGCACCGTGACTCAAACAGCGGTGGAGACGTCGCAGGCTCCCTCGCTCCAGAGGCTGGGGTGGAGGAGCGTGAAGCCCCCCCTTCTCGGGGCTCCACAGCCATAGCTTTGGGGGGCTCGGAGGCTAGGCTATAGGGGAAAGGCTGAGATGGATAAGGGGGTTGAGCCACAAACTGTGTCTGCACTGGGAAAGAAGGCTGGGCAGCGAAGGCCTGCTGGGTATTGTAGGCAGTCTGAGGGGCCTGGAAGGGCTGCTGGGTAGCGAAGGGGGTTTGAGAGGCCTGGAAAGGTTGCTGGGTAGTGAAGGGGGTCTGAGCGGGTTGGAATTGCTGCTGGGGGGTAAAGGCAGTCTGCACAGGGAACGGCTGTTGGCTGGTGAAGGGGGGTTGTGTTTGCATGGCAAAGGCTGGCTGTGGTGGCTGAAAGGGCTGCTGAGTAGCATACGCAGGCTGTGCCTGCGCCTGCTCAGGGAAAAACGATGGTCTAGGAGCAGCCCCCAGCTGCCCCATCTGACCTAACTGTCCTATTTGGGGGAAGAGGTAGTTGGGTAGCACCAGGGCCACCACAGGTGTAACAATTGGTGCAGCAAATGGAGCAGCAGAGGGTGGGGCTTGGGTGCTCTGCCCCTCTCCAAAGCCTGTGGAAAGGGAGGGGTCAGGGCGGGGGGCCTGTGCTGGGGCTGCAGGTGCAGGAGGGTAGAGCGGGTAGGCAGGCACCATGGCTGGATAGGAGACGTTAAAAGCAGATTGGGATGCTTCTGACGGGGACCATGAGGTTTGGTTGAGACCCTGGAGAGGTGGACGGGGTTTTCGGTTTGATACTGCGCTGTCTGATGAATCAGGATGCTTCATCCGCGGCTTCTTGGACTTCCTGTTACGGTTGCCCTTCTTGGCAGTGGTTTCGGGCCTGGTGGTGCCCTGTTTGGCTGCACCTCGTAGTGCAGATGTTTCTAAGGTGACACATGGAGAAGAAGTCAGAGGGTTGTTTTTCAGATATAATAGAAAAGGATTAACAGTCATAATCTTTTAAAGCATTTTAATTTCATGTGGTCACTATTAAATGTTCAGTGTACCTCCAGCATTGACTGGACCCCTCTGCTTGTGCAGATACGTGGAATAGTCCTTCTGGAAGGTCCTGGCATTGCGGAGCTCTCTGCAGCGGTTGAGGAAGGCCTGCTCTTCTTTCTGGGTGTGTGCAGCGAGCACCTGTTTGGTCAGTCCCAGCCGCTTGTAGGCCTCCTTCTCCTGGCTGGGCGGAGACACCACGCTGACAGGCAGAGCCGGGGGAGCAGGGCTCTCTGCCACGTCTTCGATAATCTCTGTAGAAGGAATCAGAGCCATGAACATCAGTCTAACAGAACTTTTTTTTAATCTTGCACTTTGATAAAAAATGTCCAACATCAGTTATGTAAAGACCCTGACACTCACCAGACTCTGGCTGAGGCTTCTTGTCTCCCACGTGGACGATGGTGCTGCTGTAGCTGCACTGCGAGGGAATTGAAACCACGCTCTCAGCCTTGCTGGGCAGGGTGAGGGGTGCCAGGGGGCCTCCCACCACAGCAGCTGCCCCAGATGAAGGCTTCTTGGGTGCTTTCATGTTTGACAGGCCTGGCTGGGCGTCTAGCATCAAAGGATCTGGATGGGGAGAGAGTAATCCTCTGTTAGCTCCAAGCCACAGATAATTACAGTCCAATTCCTATCAATGGGGTTTTTCTTTGCACAACTGAATCTGATATCCTGTGTGACGTGTGATCAGATGCATGGTGTGCACATACCTGGGTTGGTATCCTGAGGCACTTGCATGCCGTCCTCTGAGCTCTTCTTGTCGTCATCAGAGTTGGAGGAGGTGGTATTGGTTGAGAACTGGTACTTCCTCTTCACCGTGATTGGGATGTTACAACTCTCCAGGTACCTGAGGAACAGATATGCAGTTAATCAGAGAGTGCACGCTTTAAACAAGTCTTCAAACTATCATCATTCATGAATAAAACTCCAAGCCGTACCTGATGACACTGTCGAGGCAGCTGATCTGCTGGTAGGAGCAGACAGTCTGGTCTTTGCAGGGGAAGTCCTCCATGCTGGCTGCAGCGCTGTCTCTGACGTGCAGAGAGGGAATCGAGTCTTTCAGACGCGACGCTGGACTCTTCTGAGCTGCGGCTGGAGGGGAAGGGAAAAGAAAATGTCAGAAAATATAAAATATATTTGCTCTGTTTCTGTTTGATTTGAAATGTTTTAGGGGAACAAGCACAAATGCACTCCTTGTTAAGAACTTGGAGTCAAAGCAACCACAGAATGGTACCCATTTGGTGATACTGAACTGGACTCACTGTCAATGGTCTTTTTATGCTCGGGCTTGGATGGTGACGGTGATGGCGAAGGGGGAGGGGAGCGCAGGCAGACCTGGGAGTCTTGGTTCTTCATCATATGAACCCCTTTACAAATCTCCTGGAACGTCCTAGGAGGCTTGGTCTTACTTGTCTCCTCCACTGTGTTCACCCCCAAGGTGTTCCCGTTGCTCTCACTTGACGAGCTGATGCTCACCAGCTGCTCGTGGGAACCATTGCTGCCATGGCTACCATAGCCACTGGAGCCCATGTTGTGGACCGGCTGCAGACAAGAAAGGTTGTTACAGAAATGGACAAACGCATGCAGGGAAATGTGTATTTCATTTAAGTGTTTGTGTGGGTACATACTTGGAGCAGCAGCCTATGGATCTGTTCACTAATTTCCTGGATGTCTGAGTCCATCATCTTCCCTCCGTGGAAAGCTGGTGCTGCAAAGACATCTTCATTCACAGGACCCCTGAAAAACCCACAGACCACAGTCAGTCAGAAGGTTCAAAGTGAAATATATCCCAACACACCACCACTGATGACAAAAAACCTGAGCTAAAACATAGCTTCAACATAAATATACTCACATGCGGACTTTGTGCCTGCCTATGACAAAGGAGACCTTGCGACTCCAGGGGTTGACGAAGCTGGACCAGCTGGTGTCAAGGGTGATGTACTCACCGTTTCTTGCACAGAAACGGATCGAGGAGTGGTCAAATGGCTGACCGGCATACTGCAGAACTGTCAACACAAGGTAGAGTGTGTGAGTGAGAGCTGATCAACACAAAAGGTTTAAAGCACAAGTTAAATAATTAAATTATTTTTATTTGAGTGTACTTTGAGTGGGAGATCAACACAGGCTCTTTTCTGTTTCAGTGATGTTGATTGGTTTTGATGAGATGAGTCATCTCAGACCCAGAGGGGCTATTTCAATGGGTCCCCAATAAAATTCATTGTTTTTTGGCACATTGTAGTGTTAAACTCATGTTAACTTATAAACTGTAGTTATGTGGCGAGGTTTAGCTATCTGAGGCTCATGCTAATGCTAAACTAGCATGCTGGACTCCATGTGAACATGTGTCCAACAAAATCAACACAAAAGTGATAAACTGTGTAAGTATTAAGTAGAAATGTATTTCAGCAGTGGCAATAAATGGACATATAAAGTCGGAGTGACAGTGCTGTTTGTCCCCAGGACATCTGCCAGTTGAGCAGCTGTTTCCAGCAGCTGGGCTGTAGATCCAGTCTGCAGATTATTTCATATAAAACCAGTCAGACTAAAGTCCACTGTGGGGTGATTAGGGTAACCTTTCTGAAATTTGGTCAATAACGTTACCCTTTTGGATTTCAATGTGTCGAAGACGTACCTCGCAACATCACTGCTACTTGTCAAAGTATCTTTAACTGGGAAATCATGAATGTGGCAACTACAATCTGGAACTGTGGATGCCAAATTCATCTCTGCACTGATGCTGTGCCCATTCCTTAATGAAATCACATGAATGAAAGGGGTTCTTACTTTTGCGATGCACAGCCAGCATCAAGGGCCGGTCACTTGGGTGCAGATTGAGAAGCACGGGGGTCCCGATCAGGTCCTGAGGGAGGTAACCCAACAGAGGTACAGCCCTGATGAAGAAACAATAGCGTGTTACAACAAGTTTGTTCAGCAGAGGGCAGCAGCTCAAATACACAATGTGACATCTTGTAACGTGTTGTATAAGTGTGTGTTTTCTGTGGGGCTCCGTCAACTCACCTCTCATCCACATCCTGGAACACACAGTTAGGTGTGTGTGTGGTGGTGAAGATTCTCTTGTCAGGAGGGATTCTGGGTGCTGTGGAAAGAGAAGGAAAACAATTAATTGACTTACACAACAAATCGGCAAATGGTGCTTATTGAACATGTGCAGGAGCTCACTTTTAGGCTGCTGCTTTATTTAATGTTTGTAACATCAATGTATAGCCAAGAAAGGGGAAAAAATACACAGTCACACAACTACAATTAACTCTAGTTGGTAACAGAGGGGAACTGTGGTATAACTGATATATTTAAGTAATTGTCATAGTAAAATTAACACCAAAAATGTGTGTAAAACAGCATGTATGTGTGTGTGTGTGTGTGTGCTCGCAGGCCTCACCTTCATATCCAGAGTGCACCCTCTCCGCCAGCAGGAGGCAGCAGAACTGCTCCTCAGCCAGCTCAGCATCCTGGACTTTCATCAGGTATGGAGTCATGCGGAAAGGATAGTACTGCAGATCCCCTTCACGCTCCTTACCACCACTACAACACACATACACACACCATTATAATACTGTTTCAAATAATTAGTGTATTAAATTTCAAAATGAAATTCACATTTTGCCTGGATATCTAAGAAAAATAAACAGCCTGCATGGATTTCCTGAATAGTTTCTAATATACATCAAGCCTGCCCACTAATCTTATCATATGACAACATGATCACTGCAGCTGCAACACCCCATCTGGCCACTAGATGGAGAAACAGATTCAAAGCTCACAGCTGCTGACTTCCTCACTCCTCTCTATCATCCCTGTGCTGACTCAGAGCTCGTTTGAGCAGGAAACTATCGAATCAGAGACGGCGCCAGCTGCTGTCACTCACCTGATGCGGCAAAAGAAGGACTTCTCCTGCATGCACTCCGTGGGAGAGGAGTCTGAATGAAAGACAGGGAGAAGGTGGGATGAGTACAACACCGGATGCATTGGATTGAGTACCTCCAAACAGGCCATCTGTTAGTCATCTATGTATATTCAACACACTGTTGACAGAACCAGAGAAGTTTGTTTCACTTCCATAGATTGTGTAAAAAAGCAAAAGAGGCACTGTAAAAGTTTTCTACAATTATGCAACTGAAAATTGAAGACTCATTGCAGTCAGAGCACTTGGAAAAGGTTTTCAGACATTTTCAAGCAGCTTCTGCCAAACATCACGACTTCGACATCACTGAATTGTAACAGTTACAGTAACTACGAAACCAACTACAGCTAGAAAACTGATTTAAGGATTGCATATTTTGATGCAGTTCGACATCTCTGAAATTTGTTTTTAGTAGATTTTTAAAAATCTACTTACTCCTATTAACCTCCCTAAGACAAAGAGTCAACAACAAGAAAATGTCAACTCTCAAACCGTAGGAGTTTCTGCAGTGCTTTGCATCAGATTTCCACAGGTGCACCATGTTAATTGCTAACTCAAGAGCTTCTGACTGCAGCAACGTGCCATTATGTCCTCAGAAAATATGCGGCAGGTGTGTGTGAGTAGGCGTGCATTCACCAATGTGTGATTGAGCATGTTAATGAAATATGTGCTATGTGTGTACAAGCATGTGTGCGGGGGTGGGTCATGCTCAGGAAATAGATGCTGGTGTGTGTCCAGGTGATGTGAGTGTGGGTTTCCCACGTGACCTTTGTGGGTGATGAGACTCTAGCATCCATAACCACAATGTCCAGCCCCGTGTCGGCCCACTTATAAATAAATATTAGTTGATTTCAGTGGGGTGAAATTTCTAAATCTGTATTGTAGATTAGGGCTGCCCCATGAAAGTTGGAGATTCAAATCACCAGTTGGAGACCAAGCAGCCGTTTCACATCACATCTAATTTGACTGACATAACTCTGAGTTGAATACAGCCCTGTAGACCACATAAAAACAGCTGAACCCAAAAACGTCTTCCTGTTAGACGTAGCTTGTACCTGCTCCGGTGCACATGCTCCATGAGGGCAGGCGGTAGGGCGTGGTGAAGCTGTAGAACACGCTGACGTCCTGAGGTGTCAGGAACTCCACAAACTTGGCATTGTTAAACACTTCTCGCTTGCAGTTCAAGATGGACGCCGCCTGGTCCGAGATGTAAACAATTTTCCCCGTGATGAGTGAGACGGCTACAGCAAAAATATCCTGCGGGTAAAAAAATTACGAAAAAACAAAACAAAGGTTTAGGTTGTTAGGTGTTAGTTAAGTGTGTTTCTATTTCAAGATGTTCTAAGCACTGAAGATGTCTCCTCTTGCATTACAGACTTAGAAGTGAAGGTCAGAGGTGCTTACAGTGTTTTTGACGGTGTACTCAGAGGTGATGCTGTTGATTTCTTCAATGGTGTAGGACGATACATCGAACCCTGGAGGCTGACTGTCATTAACCATTAGCATCTGGTAGTATTCCTCATTGGCTGCAGAACAAAGAGAAGAGCATTTTAATTTAAATGGGTAATTACCAAAGAAACATCACTTTATTCATCAATGGAGAGTTGACATTACTGATGTGAGAACATGCACGAACACTTGAATGGAGTCTTACCTTTCACCTGTTTGACACATCGCAGCGCATATTTAAGCGTGTTGACTGTGCTGGATTTGCCCTTGCTCCTCTTTTCTGACGGCAAGTGCATCTTCAGCTCCTTGAGGGTCTTGAAGAGCTCCTTTTGTGTCTTCGCTTTGGCTGACTGTTCGCTGCTGCAGGATGGGCATGAAACAGATACACGTGTGTCAGAATTACAAGGCCTCACCGGTGCTGTCACACCATGAGAAGGTGCTACCAGCATGTCATTCAAACTGAATCATGAGGGGTAACAAGTAAGACATGTGCTTGCTAACCTGCAGCCGCTGGTGGAAGGGTTGTCCTGCTCTGAGCTCACCAGACTGAAGGCGTTGGAGCTGCTTGGCGGCGAGGGGCTGTGAGAGTTTGAGCTGTAACCATAAACGACATGTTGTGTTATTGAAGAAGGACCACAAACAGCAACATAATGAAAGAACGGTGAGAGCGCCAAAACAAAAGGTAAGACTAAACATGTGAAGTGAGTCAAGGACTTAGAGTTGAAGAATGTACCCAGAACACCACAAGCATACCATCTGTATAAAGCGGTCTATACAAATATGGACAGTAGCTTATCAAGGAACTAGCAGACGTGTCAAACATTCCCGTCCCTGGGTTTGAAATGTAGTGGCTCAAGTAAAGAACCAGGTGGTTTCTCTATTATCTCAGATAATTAAGCCTTAATTAATACTTAAAAATACACAAAAAGAATATAAAGAAAATTGTGAAATGCCAATTTGGAAATGTGAAGAAAAAATTGTGAGAAATACCAAGTCATATTCTCCCTAAATGTTTTTAAAAGGGTTACATAACAATGTCTCCTTTTCACATGGAACAGGTCTGTACGAACAAATCTTGTCTTTAAATTGCTGTTTAAAAATGACCGCTCATCTACAGGCCTTAAGATTGCAGTGACTCTGATGGAGTGATAAAAAAACAGAAATCTGACAATTTGATTTATGCAATGCGGCAGCAAAAGAGGACACGTCAATATCTTCAAATTTAAGTGAGCCGCTGTAGGAGATGAAAGCACAAAGCGGAGGGAAGCAGAGTACAATCATCAGCTGACAGCACGTCAATCCCTCTCGGGCGTCATCTGCCGCCAAATCCATTTCTGGTGACGCCTGCACAGCTGGGTGGCTGTCAGCTGACTGCAACTACTCTGTGGTGCCTTTTGTAGCCCAGAGATTGTTTTTTTTTGTGATGTGCCGTTCGAATGCTAATAACAAAAAGGCACAAAGTTATCACTACTATTGTTTGTGTTGCAAACTGTGGTATAAATCCCAACCGGGACACATATTACAAATGCGCTGCGTGATACCAGAAATCCCACATGTCTTAATCGGACAAAGCTAAGTTCTGAAAAAGGCCTAAACAGAATATGCTGTTTCCCTAACCTGTATAGAAATCTTGTCATTTTCTGACTTATAGTAAATATCAATGTGCATGTAAATATAGTCATTATCTTTTACAGTTTGTGTCATAACTAGAAATAAAATAGCCTACCTGCTGCTTTCCTCAGTCTGAGACAGTCGGTGCTAGACTACAACAATGACTCAGACCGACAATGACTCACAGAGGAGAAAATGGCCCGTCTATTACATTTAATGAACCTTACTTCCGTGACCTAGATGGTCCGCTCCCCCATGGTGGTGGGAAAAAACCTCATTTACCATGATTCAGTGCATTTGGTGTGCCCTCACCTCTTGTTGCTCCCTGAAGACTCCAATAGAGCAGAATCCTTGCCATTGCCATTAGAGCTGCCCACAGACTCATTGCCATGGGACTCATTGCCATGCGACTCGTTACCATGGGACTCAGTCCCACTCCCACTCGAGCCGCTGCCACCCATCTCTACATCCTCGTGTAAGGGCGGGCGTGGCCGCTTTCTGTCATCATGAGGGGAGCGCGGCGAGGCTGGGTGCTCGTGGCTGCTGTCGCTGCCCTCTGAGGCCAGTCCCAACTCCGCTTCTAGTTCAACCCCGTTCTGCCCGCCGCATCCCTCGCTGTAGCTGTTGGCCATGCGGTGAAGTTGGCTGATGGCGCCGCAAGGAGAGCCTTCCTCTTCCTCCAACTGGAAGCCGACCCTTTCCCGGTTCCTCTCACGCCCCTCCAGGGTTGAGTACAGGTAGTGCTTTGGATCACTGTCCTCAGACATGAGGTGAACCAAGAGGCAAAAGATGCGAGACTAAGTTACCTTCCACATTGCACTGCCATGAAGCCCATGGCACTTGCGCGTAAATGGAGTTGATGCCTCAGATGTGGCGATGCAGCCTACAGGAGGAAAATAAAACACAGGTGGAATAACTCACACATACCCCTTACAATACAGTGCACTTCTATAGTTGGCAGATCAATAGTAACATACAGTCCTAAAATAAACAGCAATCAATGGGGATTAGCCACTGCTTTGATCTGATCACACAGTGTAGCCTTGGATCGCAGCATTTTTAAAAGTCAATGATAAAGGAGGGGCACAGCGGGACAGACACGAACACACACACAATTTCACACGGAGGCTGCAGCCACCCATCCCTCTAAAGGTCTGCTCAGTAAATAGGCCGTTGTTTGCCCTTTCAAGATCCAGACCAGTTTAATCCGGCGCAATTTTTCAAAAGAGCTTTTTCATATGAAAGGTGAGTCTGCGGAGATGAAAACACAGCTCTGAACCAACACAAAGACCTTCGCCTCGCACAAAGCATCAGGACTATTTTAGACGTAAGAGAGACAACATACTTTCAAATAAATTGCACTAATCAACCTGTCTCCTCTGCAGCCGTCGGCCTGGCCCTTCCCAAATGAACTAATTAACAGTCAGGAGGAAAATCTGACAACCAAGCTCTGGTTAGAAAATGACTCTCCCTCACAACAGTATCATCATCATTGATGCTAAGGACATGGCTCCCACACAAGCAGATGATAAACAGATGTGTTGATGCATTGTCAACATTCACTTCAGTCTAAATCAAACAGACGTAGTCTTATGTAACACGGTGCAGTGCCCCTGAATCAACCAACAATATAAACTAGAATTACTGTCTCAATCATCGAGTTGTAGTGTGCATCTCTGTCTGTCCAAACTCACATAATATATGTTGTGGCATATATGTCAGTTATCACTATAATGACATAGACGATTTCAGTGAATAAAAGTTTTTAAGGTGGATGCAGAAGATTAGTGTCACCAGTCCAGTGTCTTGCCAAATGTCTTCCCTTCTGTTATGGCTTTGAGTAATGGCCAGAAAAGTGTTGTTGCAGAATGCTATGATGTCACAGTGATGCTGACCTTTGACTTTTTGAATACAAAATGTCATCGCTTCATCATTGTCGTGACTAGGGTATGACTTCTTAAATTAGGGCCAAAAACATGTTTTGGGAGGTAGCAGTGACCTTTGACCACCAAATTCTTTCTTCTTCAAGGTTAATTTGTTTTTGTTTTTGGGATAGAATGGGGGTGCAAAGGGTGGAGAGACAGAGTTAGGGGATGACATGCAGCAAAGGGCTGCAGGCTGGCATCGAACCCACAGCCTCTGCAGCCATGGCATTGCCTTCATATATGGTACGGCTAACCTGATCACCAGATTCTAATCAATTCAACCTGTAGTTCAAGTGAATGTTTGTTCCAAATGTAATGAAATTCCCTCTACGCTCTCCTGAGATACGGGAATGGGACGGTCAGAAAACAACCTATTGCCACTAGTTTTAGCCCATGCAGAAGCATACAAAGATGTGCAACGTCCCTCTCGCAACATTTACCTTCTATCATTAAAATCATATTCAGTAACTACATAAGTCACCTCAGACAACTGCCAGCTTGATAACAGTGGCATGAGCATCCACATTGTAAACACAGTTTGAGTTTCACTTGCATTTGGTAAACAACAATTAAAAAGACTATTCATAAACGTTTGGAGGAGTACAAATCGTATTCAATCTCTAACATAAACTTGATTCATATAAATATAAAAGAGCTCTGAAGCCTCCTCCTCCTCCTCCTCCTCCTACACCCTCTCCAACAGACCAGCAGTATTGGAGCTATTAACGTCTGCTTACGCCACACTGGCAACAGGTACTGAAGCCAAATCCAAAATATTTCTCTATTTTCCTGCTTTACAAGATCAGAGTGCAGCTATTTATATAAGACTGCAAATTAAGCTTGTCTATTCTTCTCTCCTTTACATAAGCTCATTTACATAACTTTCCAAGTTTTAGGGAGGATTTTTCCTGTTTTAAAGATCTACCAAAAAAACCTGATAGACTTTCTTTCCAGCCACCCACACACCCACTGCCACCTTAGGACATGACCCACTCTTTTAACAGAGGGTTTAACAGACTGAGAGAACTTTCTATTGGCTGCTGCAAATGACCAATCAACAGAGCTTGGAGTGACAACAGGTGATGTCAGCCAATAAGGGGGAAGTTAGGGGTCAGGTTGGAAAGATGAAAACAGTAACACAGGCTCATTGTAGTGCACTCTTTAAAGCTTATAACACTGCACAAAAAATCATAAAAGAAAATTGTAAACGTTGTATAACTCAGCATGTCATTTCATATTACTCAGTCAGATTACTGGAAACAGTGTTAACTGTATGCAGCAGGTTATTACGTCCTTGAGGAGCCGACAATAAATGCTACAAAACACGTGAGAACTATGTTAACACGATAAAACTGTTGCCAAACACAGAAGATATCAAGATCTGCAACAGTATGGAGTTTGCAATTATTTTTCCCTTTAAAAAACTGCGTTATCATGAAAACATTCAACACTTGACAACCATTATATTGGCGTGGCCGTAGCAGTCATAAAAACAAACCATAACCCCTGTCAATTTCCTGTCTATATCTAACTGTTTAAACTTTAAAAGAACATGCAGTCATATACAAGCTTACCCAGAGACACCTTTCCCACTAGACCTCACAGGACAGCAGGCGAGATTATCCAAGTGCTCTCCCCAAATCCTCAAAACTCTCCCAGATATGCCCACACAAACATGTATCCCTCAAAACATAGCTATCGAGTGATATAATGAAACTGAGCTCCCTCAGCTTGCAGCTCAGAAACCAGTTTCAGTGAGCGCGCCCTCTCCACTAGCACAGATCTCAGGCATTATACAATGCTACTCCAGTCACATGGATGTGGCTTCAGTGCAGCACCGAGCAGTGGTAGCCCTGTTTCATAAAACCACATGCTTTCACTTGTAGCCGGCTACCCTGCTTCTGAAGTGCATTTGAGAATGGAATTTGAGACAGGTGTTACGTATGTATAGTTAATGACAGAATGTGAGAAAGATTAAAAAATGTGAAGGTGGGGAATTACTCCTGTTTATCATTTACACAAACAGCGTAATCTCAGGGCATAAACATTAATCCAGTGTTATTTAAAGTGGACAGGATGACTGCAAAGTGTCTGCACATATTCTAGTATGATTTTTGAGTGTTTTTAATCTTTAATAATGTCCAGTCTGCTCCTGCATTTCATTTAAATGGCATCATAGCAGAGTTACATCACATATCTGCCAGTCTACAACACATCTTTCTATTATTACATGAATCTTTTACCTTATACGTCATAATAACATCACTAAAACCACAAAATTAATAATAGTTATAACGATGATCACAGCATCTGCTGGTATGGGAATGTTTTGTAACAGTACGGAGATGCAAAGTACCTTCCTCCAAGTTGAAAGAATGTCACTAAGAGTTAAGTACTATTTTCCATTGCAGGAAACCTCCCAGCAGCTTTCTGTGTGGTCATATGAAGGTGACATATTTGCCATAATCAGAAGTCAAAATCAGCTCAAGGTCCAGCTGAGGTTATCTCATAAAGGTCCAGCATCAATATCCAGATTATATTAATTTAACAGCATTGTAATGTCAACATAACATCCACAGGTGGAAAGGCAGGGACCAACTGTTTCCTGTGTATGTGTGTGAGTACAGTGGGCCTCCACAGGAAAGCAGTAAACTGGAAATAAACCTACTTGCTTGGAAATTATAATCCATTTATATAAGTCCACCCAATTATATTTGACATAATTATATTTAATATATTGGAATAGAGCAGTTTTCTCAGGTGATACATGTAAAAATAAGACAATGCCAAGCTGCCAAAGCTTTCTCTGAGTCCTACCAACTGACACAGAAACATGGAAAACACTGATATAAACACATTTTATGACCCACTGGTTATCTTACAGTGTCTGTCATGCTTCATTTAAAGACAACGCAACGCGACATCAATGTTAAATTAAAGATGACACGATAAAAACATATTTGTAATGGGAGCAAACATCCCTTCCCCCATCTAACTCCATTGACCTGCTATTCAAAATCCACACACACGTTGACCTGCAATCCACTGCACGGTACACTGACACAGTTATGTAAAAGTAACCACAGCGCTCAAAACCCGCCACCAAACATCACTAATTTCACCACTGAGGACCCACTTCACTAAAGCAGACATTTTTCCGTCTCCACGAGTGTAGAAAACATCTCCCACCGGCATTTTTTGGTTATAAAAGTACAAAAAGTAGAGCAATCCACAAATTCGCGCATGCGCAGATCGAATTACGTTATGCAACTTATTTTTTGTGCTCGTTTTTCAATTTTTGCTGCAATTTAGAGGCGAAAAAGAAGCACACCAACCTGTGTTGTCGAGATAAAAATCCCTTTTCTTGTTGTCCTGGTTGTCGGGTAAAAATAAAACAGAGCAGTGGATAAAAACTCAGGTTAAAGCTCTAGCATTCCTCAATGAGAGGCTGACTTCAGACGAGTTGACACAGTAGTCGGCGGTTCCTCCCCGGCTTTCTACGGCACGTAGCTACTGGCCAATCACAGAGCTCAGCGCTCGACCTCAATTCAGGCTCCGCCTTTGGTGTGTTTCCATTGGTGCATAACTAAGGGTTTCCATGGCGAAGATGACGGCATTGCAGTCGCGCGCAGTCATTGGTGCAGAGTGCTGTCCGTCGTTTTATATAAACAAGCCATTCACTGCACGTGGAATCCCATGTTGTGTGTATCGTGCAGTGTGAGGCTGGAGTAGTTACGACTACGCCGGCTCTAAAACGACGTATCGAGTGTTGAAATTACATAAGTGCGAAAGTCTGTAGCGGACACAACCAGGAAATAATAAACTATATTAAATATGAGACAATAACACGTTTAATTCGCCTCGGTTTTAGTGTGCGTAACGCCACACTACGGGAAATAAAACATTTCAACCCCATGCGCGCTGGTGCAGTGTCCCATATCGCAACCTACTGCACCCACAGCAGCTTCATTACAAATTACAACCTTAAAAACACACTTTAAATACACATGTTGATGCAACTCTGGGAGTGCATCTCCAAGCTAAAGGCGCAAAGTCCATGTTTTCCACAGTAGCCTACGTCACAGCTGTAACTGCACTTCACTGATGCTGCCTTTTCTCCATAAAGCACGTATGAAATGTCTGTCTCGCGCCTCCAGCTCATCCAAAAAGCTCTGCTGCCAGAATCTAAAAAACATGACCACATCACACCAGTCCTGGCTTCCCCACACTGGTTACCTGTTGCTTTTAGAATTGATTTTAAGATGTTTTTGATGACTTACAAAGCCCTGAGAGACCTTGCTCCAAGTTATATAACATATTTCTTATTGCCCTGTGTTGCTTCTCGACACCCTGACATCCTCAGATGCATCTTTTCTTGTTGCTCCGAGGTGAAGATGAATGCACAGGTGATAGGGCCTTTGCAGCCAGAGCCCCTCCACTTTGGAGTGACCTGCCTGAGGAGATCAGGGCTGCAAACTCAATCACTTCTGAAATCCTACGTGATGTTAACTGCTTTATCATTGTGTGTTTTGGACGTTTATAAAATACAGGCATGACTGCTTTAAAGTAACATAAAGGAGGCCACAGCATCCTGTCAAAACAACCCCTCCCTCCCTCTCTGCTGCTTGCATCATCAGGTATATTATTTGAAAAGGAAGAGTGTTTACATCGTCTCCTTATCTCTGTCTGTTGTCCAACAGCCTGCTATGATGAATGGGATCCTGCTTTGTGTAAAGCCTGCACATGGCAGCTCCGTCATGGGGCTGGAGCGAGCAGACATTGTTGTGTTCACATGCTGGCATGGCAGCCACAACACCATATTTCCCCCTCTCAAGCCAAGAGCCTCCATAGAGTAGCTCAGCGCAGAAATCTGGACTTGGGCGCTCTTGAGTGCCGGGAAGTGCCAGTTTCAAGTGGCAGCCACACACCCACCCGCTGAGGTGGCATACTAGTCAACAACACACCCCGCTGTCTGCCTTTTGAGAGCCAGGTCTCTCACATCCACCCCCTCTAAAAATGTCTTGCATGATATCATACTGAGAGGCTAATGCTGCATGAGGCTCTGTAGTTGGGTTTGTCTTGCTGGGCATGTTTTCCAACATTTCCCAGGAGGCCTTGTGACAGCCCCAGAGGAAGAGGGACCTCTTGCATTCAGTGAAATATATCAGTGTACAAGGGGATATTAAAGTGCTAAGAGTTGTGTGTGGATCTGACTTTGAGAGTAAAATGAGACTGATCTATGGATCACTCCCATCACCATCCTCTCTAACACACACACACACGCACACACACACACACACTAATTTGATGGATGTGAGACCAGACTCGCAGATGCTACAGGTGGGTGGAATTCCTTAAACACCAGTGAGTCATGGTGTGGGTGGCTTCATCTGTAATGCTCAGGAGCTTTGACTGGCGGCTGTGATTACCATGATTATCTAACCATAAATCCTCTACATTTATAGTGTATATATCACCACATTTGTTACCGGGCATGCGTTAAGCTGACTTGATTTCTGATGATTGACTGTCCTGCTCTATGGAGCCGAGCACACACTGAAGTCACTGGATTATACACTGTAGGATGCAAAGCTTGTATGTGATGCTCGGGCTTCGTTCAGCCGGATTCATACAAACAGGGATGATCTTTGCACAGGAAGTGGAGAAAAAGTTGCTTAATTGGACATTTTTGGAGCAGAAGACAAGAAGGAGCATTGGAGCAATGATGCAGATGAACTGAGAGGTTAAAATGGTGAAAGAATTTTGACTCCGAGTCAGTGGCTTGTAGGTAGGTAGGTGGCTGTATGGTATATATGGTATGTATATATAGCAAATGGCAGCTTTTTGGATTTAGTGAGAGTTCTTCTTTGAACATAGGCATATATCTAAGGTAAGGTACTTGAGGCATCAAAAAGCTTTCATTTGGGTGTGTCGGTAGTGAGAAAACAGGTGAGGGGAACCACAAAGGAGTAACCCGCACACCAAAGAAATGGGCTGGAAAAAGCCACAGATACTGATGATAGTCTAGGACTGAAATGTTTGCTTGCTGCCTCTTTTGCACTTTTATTGTTGAGCACTTTATTGGTTTTGCACTTATGTATTAACTAAAGTTTTGGACTTCTTTATATTGATCTCAGCCTGTGGACTCTTTATGTGGCTTTTTCCAGCCCATTTCTTTGGTGTGCAGGTTACTCCTTTGTGGTTCCCCTCACATATATCTAAGGTAGCAATCACTCATAAGGGCCCACTCTCCGCCCAACACATTGTTGGAGGGCCCGCTCTCTCTATGGGCCCCCCCACCTTATGGGCCCCAGTGCTACCACACTGCATGCACTGTCTATACTTATGCCCCTGACTCCAAGACAACCCCTTTACGAGATAACTGCAGAAATGCAAACTTGATTTTTACAGTGCCACCTTGTTGTCAGTGAGCGTCTGAGTAGTGGGTGGAACTGCTAATGTTGGTGAGTTTTGCTGCACAAACACTCTAAAAGAAGAAAAATAAAAAGGAAGAAACAAAAAGAAAGAAAGAAAGAAAGAAAGAAAGAAAGAAAGAAAAAAGAAAGAAAAAGAACAACAGGGCTCCAGCAGAGTATCACTGCTTGGACCCCGCATGAAATATATGGATATCTTTAACGTTGCAACCAATATTTTCAAAAAAAAAAAAAGTTTGGTTTTGTTTAATTTTTTTTTTATTTCTAAGTAATCACTGCCTTAATTAAAGTAAAATTGGCCAAATAAATCATGTTGAAAGATTTAAGTATTTATTCAAAAAGTAGTGGAAGCTCTCTGAGGCCCCTGTCATCCCTTAAAGGTGCCGAATGTTATAGTCCACCTCTGCACTTGGATTCATCTGTAATCACAGCCAGAGCCGAGCGAGTAACTGCTCATGCTGCCGGAGCACCAACACTAAAGGCTAGTTCACGTTACACAATTTTCATCCCAATTATGACGTCGCAGAGGATCTTGAGAGCCACCTTGGGTCGGAGTTGAGTCTGCAGATAGTCTGCCACGACGAATCCTCATGTGTGAACAAGCCTACGAGCAAGTCAACCCCTTGTCTGTGACTGGGACTGGATATCTGGCATGCTAGAAAACTGGAGAAGTGTGACACAACTGACAAAGAGCATCAGCCAATGAGAGGCGGGATACATCCCACGTCAGCACACAATAAAAAAGTCCACAGGATCATGGGGAGCGCATTGTGTTTGGACCAGCTTGGTCTATGTTGACAAGTAAAGTTTAGGGCCAGGGAACTTCATAATATCCTGTTTTGTTCACGCATGACAAAACGCAGTTTGGTGACGTCACCGCGTTATCTGGGGCTCTGTCGACGAGGGCTTGGTGGAGAAATCTTGTGGTGTGCACACACAGGTTGTAACACAGTTGGTGAGACTCCCGATGACAGAAACACACGTCGCCAGGTATAAACACTCAAAAGATCATGATAGTCTCTGCGACTCAAGACTAGTCGGCTGGTCGTGTAATGTGAACTTGCCTTAACTGTCATGTCTTTCCTGAGAAAATTAAATCAGGGCTCCAAAACAAGAAGGAAAAAGAAAGGACTGAAATCAAACTGACTGTCCAAAAAAAGAATAATTCAAAAGTGACCTAAGAGAGACATGGATCAAGAGAGGAAGGGCGAGAGGCCCACAGAGACTGCTTGTGCATAGGGCCTAAAATTTAGTGCCACGCCCCTGTCCATGCCTCCCTCCAATCCATATTTCAATCCATTCAGCCTCTGAATATTGAATCAAAATTGACTCCATAGATGTGTGAACATATGGCCAAGAAACACAAGTGACTGAAAAATGTTGATAGAAATGAAAGTATTTCAAGGTCAGTTACATTCATGGGCTGAACTGCATTGTGGTCCTGTTCATGTAAGAAAAAAAACCCATCTAAAAACGGACATGTGATGCATGAGGACTCTGAAAGTAGGCCAGCATTAAATATGTGTAAGCAAAGGTTAAGGGAGTGGAAAATAGTGTCAAGGATGCGTCAGTGGCAGACTTACACAGCACACGGCTAGTTAACCATGTCCTTCATGTTAGACAGGAAACATCAGGCACCTGTTTGGGGTTTCTTTTTTTTTTATTTTACCCTGCTTGCTGACATCCACCATACAGGATATCTGCCACTGTGTCTGCACTCCCCACGACCACTCCTTCTACTAGGTTACTGAGTTACGTAACTGCAGAGAACAACAACAACACATACAGTAGGTGATTCACACTGGGCAACGATTGTAGCTTCAGCTGATGGTACCAATAAATGATGTCCGCTGATGGTAGAGACTTCAGCGTCTCCGGAGTGAAAAGAAATGCTGAGTCATACAGACAACAAAGCAGCACTTCTGAACACTTAAGGTGATAAAGAGTCCTCACACAAAGGGACTTCATGATGAAGAGGGTGGCATCTGCAGAGATCCCCCTTAATGTCCTTTAATTCTAGTGTAGAGATCTCATCTAAAATCAGCACACTCTTTGTGTAGGCAAGGAGAAGTAACTTTGTACAATATTATAATGGGTGTATTTTTATATCAGGACACTGAGCAAAACATGTCACATGTATAAATCACGTGTGTCAGTAATACAAAATAATGATGGCTGAATTCTATTTTGCTGCTTTAGTTTCAGGGTCCTGCTGTTGTGCATGCTGGCTTGCTGTCATGACTTACTGGGACACTTTAATGCAACAGCTGAAAACTATGTCAGCATGGGAGCTAAGGATCACATATTGAAATATTTTGATTTCTTATTTTGCAGTAAATATAACTAATTATCTGATATGCACAGACTTATAGTGGTAGAGTTCATATTTTAAGTTCCACAATGATCCTGTTTTGATGTGTTCTGTATCTGTATATACATGTTGGGTAATTCAAAGCCCTTCAAATAGGCTGGATGTCCTTGTCCTTAAAAGAGACACAGCTTGAATTTGAAGGAGTACATTGATTGCAAGGAACAAAACATTTACTCACAACAAGCCGTCTCAAGTTTAGGGGAGACTCATACCCATAAAACCCATTTTCATGCAGACATCTTGAGGTAAGAGTTCAAGGGACCCCTTTGAAAATGGTCATGCCAGTTGTTTCCTTGCAAACATTTAGCCTAACTTCGCAGCATTATTTAGCTCCCTTTCCAACAAGCTATGTCAACATGGTTGGTACCAATAGACTCCTTAGGTTGTCTAGTTTCAAAGCATCCCACTACCTTCCTCCAACATAAAAAGAATGTGTGCCGCAGCCTCTTAAGGACTGTAATGTTGACCTCCATTTACTTCTGCCAGGGGTGGCCAGCAATTGTATCAGGCCCTTACATTCAATTAAGTCTCTATGCATCAAGTTGCAGGAAAGGCAGTCAAATTAAAACAATTTTTCTAACCCAATTGCCAGAAAAAATGTTGGCATTGTATGTTTCTGCAAACTACGGGTACATACATATGATATTAAATACTTTGAAACTTTATGTTCCAACAATGATTTGGTTAACATGTAGTTAAGTTTAGGCACAGAAAAACACTCGCTTATGGTAAGGAAAAGATCGTGTTTTGGCTTAAAATACCTGGTTTGGAGGGCATAATCCCGGCAGTAAAAGCAGTGATGTCTCAGTGAAGAACAATGGCTTTTCATGCCTAAAAATCTGCTAGAAACAACAATGACTCGCTAAATCACAACTGATTTTGCTGTTTGTTGGTCTTAAACAGTGGTCTGAAGTGTAGTGCCTTACCTAGGTGTCACGCCACCCACCATCTCAACTAGTTCACTTTAGAAACTTTAAGATCTTAGTATATCTTATCTTACTATATAAACTCTGTCTGTCTGTGTGTCTGTTCCACGTTTTTCTCCTCACTGACTTGGTCAATCCATGTGAAATTTGGCACAGTGGTAGAGGATCATGGGAGGATGTGAATGAAGCAATATTACATCAATTGGCCAAAGGGGGGCACTATAGCAACCGATTGAAATTGCAAACTTTGAATGGGCAAATCTCATGCCCTGTATGTCGTAGAGACATGAAACTTTGCACAGAGATGCCTCTCCTCATGAGGAACAAATTTGCCTCAAGAACCCATAACTTCCGGTTATATAGATTTTCCGCCATTTTGAATTTTTTGAAAAACACTTCAAATGGATCTCTTCCTAGGAAGTTTGAGTGATCTGCATGAAACTCGGTGAACATAATCTAGGGACCAATATCTAAAGTTCTCTCTTTGCAAAAGTTGGAAAACTTACTAAAACTGAGCTTCTATAAGGCAATGAATATTGCGGAGGGCGTGGCTCATCACATAAAGGTGTATAACATCTCAAGGGTTTCACCCATCACCAAGCAACTTTGTAGGCATATGACCACACATAATCTGAGGGGACCCCTCCATTATTGACCCCATCAAACAAAATGGGGGCGCTAGAGAGCTCATTTCTTATCTAGGCCTAACCGCCATATTGATTTTTACTAAACTTGGTAGATATGTAGAACAGGATGCCTCAAGGTGACTGGAGAAATTTAACTCTAATTGGCAACTGGGTGGCGCTATAACAACAGAAAAATGCTTAAAAATGGCTAAAATGCGACCGATCGCTGTGGCTCCCCCTGTGGACCAATGTTGTTGGGTTTTCTTTTCTAATTCGTGGTCAATCTATGTGAAACTGCACATAGGCATTGAGGATTGGCATAGGTAGAAGGTGACAAAGCTACCAATGGGTATGGACTAGTACATATGAAACATGCAAATGTAACATATTTGTGGTTTGCAGCTATGCATACTGCCATCATCTTTTTCTGGCAACTGGGCTGACTTTCCATATGGTAAGTCAGTTAATTTCACTTCAGCAGTCGAGACTATGTGAAATGTTTTTCGTTATTGTCTTCTGTGGAGGGAGAAGCCAAAAACATGCCTTAAAATCCCTCCTTGCACTGGGTCTGGTCGCTCAGAAAGGAATGGTGGTTACTGACTGGAGCTTTTTTTGTAGCTGCTCGTGAGCATCTGTTTTCGTCTCCTTTTAAAAGTGTGTCAGGGTGAGAAACAACATTCTATGTCCTTGCTCAAATCTTAAAATAAAGCCCTCCGTGTTCTCCCTTGTTTAGCATTGTGCACCCCGTGAGGTCAACTGTCACGGTGTGTCTTGAAATAACTGGGGAGGCATTATAGAGAAGGCCAGTGTGTGCAGATAAAGCATCATTTATTGATGCTCGTTGTTGTATCTCAAGATTTACCTCGTATGTGACTAAAATCACAGCTTTTCTGGGGCCTAGATTTTATCATTTGTGTATGTCATCATCTTAGCCATGCAGAGAGTTTGGAGTTTATAGCTGTAAGCTAATTTATACCTATGTTTAAAGGTGAGAGGGTGTGTTTATAGGACTTCCTTCTATTTTGTAATGATGCTATTTTTCTGATTTTCTCTTGCGAACAGGCAAAAATACTGTAGGTCTGAATATATTTCTGGTCTGGAATCAATAAGCATTCATCACACAGAGAGAAAAAATCCATGGTGCTGCCCTGAGTGGGTGCAGTCTCACAACCCACCTCTAGAACAAGGAAACGGACGACAGGCGGAAAATGCAGCGCGTTGGAAAATAACTTTAATAAAACTCCTATGAAAACAAAAACCAGCAAAACAATAAAAGCCTGTACATTTGACAATATCCAGTGTCTGAGACTTATGAAGGCTAGTGGTGCGAAATACAGCTGCATCACACATAAACCAACAGAGAAAAAACCATTATAGGCTTAGGCCTGGGCCCAAGGTTTTACATAACAAGATATGGTTCATATACTCGGATATTGCACGAAAAATCAAACACAGATGCAGATGCTGAGGAGCACCGTATGTCGAAACGAGGAAGTAGCTTTGCATCGCAGTGTAATGTCCCTACTGATAGACCCCGCCCGCACCGGCCCCGAACTCCGCCCACACCTGCTCGTATAAAAACAAATACACTTAAAAAGAGAGCGGCACATATTTTCACATTCAATTCAGACACAGATAATTAAAAACAATATGAACAATGACATTACTGAACTTTTTCTTTTGGTCCTAACGTGTTAAAAGCATCAGTTATTCCTCAGTGAGTTTTTATTCGTCATGGTTGCTAGCATGAGCGGGATGGCGCTTTAAAGAGCTCGCATCCTTTAAGACTTTAAGACAAGTTGGCTAGTGATGACTCACAGGTGATAACACTTTGTCCAATAATGCTCTTGATTTGAAATTATTCAGAAAAAACAATGCACATTGTCATTTCAAAATAAAAGAAATTAAAAAATAAAGTGTTTAGTTCATTAAAAGACTATCTGTAAGTTCTCATATACGTCTCTTTGACAACATTCCAGTGTTCAAAGGTCCGAATTTGCTGAGATTCAAACAGTGGACCAGCAGGCTCAGGGCATCCTTTTCTTATCACCCCTTCTATTTTTATTATTATTTCCCGAACACAAGTTTTCTCTGTGGACTAGTAAAGTAGTCTGGCACATAGATGTCTCATGATAAACTCTTAAATGGCAAAAGAAAACTCATAAAAAATACAATCTTCCCGCAGTTTTGAGGCACACTTTGAGGCAGCGGGAGTGAGAGTGTTAAGATGCACTTCCTGTGGGCACTGTGCACATTGTTTTAAGACATGGGGGTCAGACGTCTTTCTCGATTCCGCCCTTTCCACACCCATCTGTTATCTCCGCTGTACTTAAAGCAGTTCTGGGGCGTGGTCAAACCATGCGCCCCCATCAGAGTCCATACACACCATGTTTCAAGTCCGTCTGAGAAAATTCATCCGCTCCAGAATTCTTTTTTCTTGTCGTCAGCCCACTCCACAGGGACAGTTCATTTTTAGTGTGGGCAGAGTGGGTGCTGCAGTTCCCTTCCTTTGGCTGTGTGCTCCATCAGCTGTTGCTGTGCCTGTGCAAAACTTGCAACGACTTTCCCCACCATGACTCCACAGAAATGTCATTTGGATTTTCAGGAGGCACCGTGCCAGAGTGATGCGAGGCGAGGAGGGATACAGAGTAAGTAAGGGTGCAGGGTAGCTGAACTGTTTCGGAGAGTAGGTTTCCTCTGTGTGTCCAGTATGTGTGGATGAATCTGCTCACGTTTGGGATATTCTGCTAGATTCCCTTCTTTAAGTCAGGGTGGCTGTCACCCCGTCTCCGTGGCACACCCTTCCCCTCCTGCACATTCACACACTCCTTCACTGTGTCCTCTTGGCCCCTGACCCCCGGCCTTTGAGGGATCTCTGCTGCTCTACGAGCGGTTGTCTTTGGCCACATTGTGGGCCATCCAGTTGACCTTGGTTGTCCAGCTCTCTCTCAGGGCCTCATCGAACTTCTGGCGGAACTGCTTCAGCGCCTCGTCGTCTGTCTTACCCAGAGCCAGAGAGTCCTGAGGAGGGAGGAAAGGAGGAGGGTTAGTTGTGTGAGCAGGAGGATGGATACTCTGACACCAAAATCCAACAAGTACATCATCTACATCAGTGGTTCCCGACTAGTCCAGCCATGGGGTCCAGATTTCTCCTTCATCATTAGCTCAAGGCCCCACAGTTTAATACATTAAGCATTATGGGCCTATTTGTTACACCCCACACTAAGGCTGCCCTAAGGGGCAAACAAAACTCCAACACTGACCCAAAATAACCACATAAACACCTTTAAACACTCATCCATGGGTTTTATTAGCAAATAAAACAAGGACACGCGACAACAAAACTCTGAGGCTGAGAGGCTCCTTCATTTCCACTGATAAATCCTCCCACTACTCCATCAGCGGGCTTTGAGACATGCAGTTTTATTCATAAGTCTACCGGGTTTTTAATTTCACATGGGCTTTAATATCCTGTTTAAGTGCTATTAATAACCACATTTTGTGTTTCTTCTCCCCCACATTGTTTCTCTGCTGAGATGAGTTGTCAAAAAGCCTGAAGCTGAAGAGATGCACAAATACACAAACCAAAGATGTCCTGTGAAAAAGGGTGGCTGGCTGGTGGTTTAAAAATCTGTTGTTGCTGAGAATTCATCACAGTTCACAAGGTGTAGATTTTGTTTGACATGCATATTTTACATATATAAAATGTGCTGTTTGTGTATGTATGTATGTGTGTACCTTTAAGTACTGGATGTCTTTGACGGAGGTGAGCTCAGGCAGTCCAGCGGTCAGCATGAGGGCAAACAGTGTGATGAAGAGGTTCCCGTTCTTCCTCAAGATTAGATAGGCTTCCTCACAGTACTGACGGAAACTGCAAGACCAAGACAGACACGCTTCATTACTTCTGACACATATGGTGCGGTGTCAACGACTGACATTGAGTCCAGTGTCAATGATGATCATGACGTTCTTGCGAGGGTCCATTTAACTGTCTCTGTGAGGAATACGCATGCATTTATTATAACCAGAGGTGGGTAGAGTAGCCAAATATTGTACTCAAGTAAGAGTACTGATACTTTAGTACAATATTACTCAAGTAAAAGTAAAAAGTAGTCATCCAAATAATTACTTGAGTAAGAGTAAAAGAGTATTTGGTGAAAAAAACTACTCAAGTACTGAGTAACTGTTGAGTAACATCTGATTTATTTGTAAAATAAGGACATGAACATAATCAATCAATCAAAAATAATAATCTGCAAATTCATGTATTTTAAGCGATACCCCTTTAACTAAAACAAAAATAAATTAAATCTTTACAAAAATAACATAAATCAAGGCACAAGAAACACAAATATATTCTTATATATTCTGTACATATATATATATATATATATATATATATATATATATATATATATATATATATATATATGTACAGTATATATAAGAATATATACTGTACATATATATACATATATACATATATATATATATATATATATATATATATATATATATATATATATATATATATATATATATATATATATATGTAATTATGTACTCAGAGGTGGGTAGAGTAGCCAAATATTGTACTCAAGTACGAGTATTGTTGCTTTAAAACAATATAACTCAAGTAAAAGTAAAAAGTATTTTGCATTAAAACTACTCTGAAAAGTACAATTTATCAAAAAAGTTACTCAAGTAAATGTAACTGAGTAAATGTAACTAGTTACTACCCACCTCTGATTATAACCCACATCTAATGACTGCCACTGCTGTTTTCTGTGTGTGCAAAAAGCTGCCAAAACCTAAATGATCACAATGTGTATCCTTGTTTCACAGTTCTTCCAAAAACAGCTCAGCTTAATGCAATTACAGTTTCATACAGTTACGTTTTTGTAGTTTTGAAAAATCAATTTAAACCTATAGTTCAGGATATGAGTAGTCTGAGGGGTGAAAATCAAATGTAGATGTTTACTTCAATGCCCAGATATAAAGGAGGCACGCCAACACTTCCAATCTGGTCGGGTTCTGAAAACACCGCACTGTAGGTCATCATATGGGGTGTATGTTTCCACCAGGGTATTTCCGCTTTCACAAAAACATTTGCGAACGTATTCTCCCTCTGATCTGGCACACAATGTGCCATATCTTGAACCCACGCATTTGCTGATGCAGCAATGCATATTGTGTTTTTTAGGAAAGATCATTTAAGGTAGAGCACCTTTCAGCTGCTCCTCGCTGCCAACAACCAGCTGTGAGGCTTAGTTGTTGGATAACTAGATTTAAATGTCACGTGGGCATGCTGAGTATTATGTATAAAGCCAGTCAGTGCAATTAAAAATGTAATGACTCAGGCAACCCCTTCAGACCATTAGCAGTGTCATGGTTACAGCATTACCAACCCTGCCATCTTAAACTCAATGTGGCATGACTGTGGACTATTTCTAAACTGTAATAACTTAAACTGATGTTACACAGGACCTGTCTCCACATGTTTACTCCCCTGTGGTAATGAATGTAGGTCATAAGAACACAGATTACAGTAACAGAAGTGTATTTCCTGCTTGTTCCACCTCTGATACCTACTTGGTAAACAATGTACGCTTCAGCAGTACCGCTTCGCGAGGCTCACAACACAGGAACATGTTGCTGGAGTTTGTTTATTTTCAGTCTGAGACAGAGAGATATGACAACAACAGGACAGGTTTTGCTTTCTAAAGTAGAGCAGCTATCTAGGCTGACAGCACAGACACACGCTCAGCACCTGAATGTCTAACATGACCTGTGTGATCATAGATTAGGCTGGTGGCAATGGATTTAATGGTTTAGATTTGTGTTCTTTAAATGTCACATAAAAGCTCAAGTTTCTTCCCACATTGTGTTTGAAGTACTAAATATCATAAAGAAATCAGATCCTGAAGCTTTGACACTGCCGATCATGTTAACACCAAACTTTAAAATGCTGTAACAACTGACCCATGTGTGTGACAGTCAAACATCCCACCCCTCAAATGAACTACAGCTCAGTTTCATCTCATTACACAGATGGATTTTTTTCTTAGTGAAACTTGCTGTTGAGGAGTTCATCAGTGCCTGAGCTTCTGCTGCCAACTGCTGGTGGGAGACGGTACTGCACCGGCTAACTTGCACAACAGGTGATTTGTGGGCCTTTCCAAAACTCACCCTACTCACTCCCACTCTATTGAGGAGTGCAACTCTGGTTGTAGTCACTTTCACAGCTGACTGAAACACCTTTCACCAAGGTGTAGGGGATAAACACAGTGGCAGGCTTTGGGACAAACTTCACTCTCTGCATCAGACGGAGGAACTTTTCGTAACCATGTAGAAAAATAAAGCTTGATCCAATTTTATGTTCTTCACATGCATTTCTAGCACTTGATTTAATCTGTATGTGCTGCTAATGTTTACCTTAATTTTTGTATATTATATTGTTATCATTAAAAGAAATAATAACTTTTTGGCTTGTCACTGGGATGTTTATAAATGCTTGTTTTTTGTAAATATTCAGCACTAAAATCAAATAAACACACTGTTTTCTAGAGATCAGAGAATCTATCCTTTATACAAGCTAACCTTGAAGATTTTAATGTCTGACAAAGGCCTTTAAATGTCTATCTTAGTTTGAGCAGTTTATGTTTGTAAGGGTAGTAACTTTACTTGTACAAAGCATCCTCCGTGATGAACACAATACGGCGTTTGTAAGTGCTAATATCGTAGGCAACTGGACTTGCTTGCGTTTCTTGAAGACGTTTCGCCTCTCATCCAAGAAGCTTCTTCAGTTCTAAATGACTCACTTATCCCCCACCTACAATGCAGTCTTGGGATCCCTCCCCAGACGACTTCACACCCATTCACCCCTGGTCCCCCCTTACCCTAACGACTCACATTGTGACCTTAACGACTCTGAAACTTAGAGCTCACGTGACCCCTACGACTCTGCAAGGGTTACCACCCACACAGGGTTTATAGCCTGCAACTTTGCACCAGTCATTTAGAACTGAAGAAGCTTCTTGGATGAGAGGCGAAACGTCTTCAAGAAACGCAAGCAATTCCAGTTGCCTACGATATTAGCACGTATGGTTACCATGACCTGGATGACTGAGAATCTTCACAGACAGTACAGCGCTGCACATGGTAAATAAGTTGGCATTGGTGCAGGCTTACTTCCACTCCTCACCGGTTGGTTTGGGATGGCACTCAATGTGGTGGACCCCCCGCGTGAACTTGGAAATGGAGTGAAAGTGGGTAGGGAGAGGGTGTAGGCCCTCAGATGCCCTCTAGGTCCCTACAAACACCTTGTGCCCCTGATTGCCTTTTCTATCCTCTGACAGTTTACTACCATTTTATATTTTTATGCAAACAAAGAAACCAAAAAATAGAAAAACAGTTACTTTGTATTTTCTGTCATGAGCTAAATTTAGCTTTTCTATGACAAGCTGTCAGCTCCTGTCTTTTAAAAAACATCACATACGCTTTTATTTGAGTCTTTATAACATAAAACACTAAGACATCTTGATTCTTCCAGGCTGCTATGTGTACATAACCTATTTAGTGTACTGTAGATGCAAAGAAAAACATTCAAGTCCTGTGACAATAAAGCTCACCTTGTTTCTGTCTAATGGATTCAGGATGACACACACATACACAACGCTCATTTCAATACTACACTAGTTTCTGACTGACAGCTCATCATGCAAAATTTTTATGATGGTTTGTTGTTATGTTTGCAACAGGCCCATTTTTCTTCAGCTGACAGATGTTGTTTTGGGTCATTAAATAATGTTGGCTGCCTCTTTTATGTTTCCAAAGAAAGACACCCAACAGTCGACAATCCATCAGTCTGATAATGATTAAAGGCAGACGCTTTATTAGGCTTTACAGAGGCTGAAGATGAAAACATAAAATAAAAGGGACAAACCTGCCGAACTTCTCTGTGTATCCCGTCTTGCCCTGCTGTATGACGTGGATGAAGTCGTGTGTGAGGATAAATGGTACGCGCTCCCTCTTGATGCCAAACTTGGACTTGAAGTTGCCCAGGATGTGACCGAAGTCTATGTGGAAGAGCTGACAGACAAAGACGGCCAATCGGTGAGCACCATGGAGCAAGGTCAAAAAACAAACTAACAGAGACTGGACTCATATATGCAGATAAAACAAATTATCAGTCCAACCTGTCCGGTGCTGCGGACCATGATGTTGTCACTGTGGCGGTCTCCAATGCCCAGGACGTAGGTGGCTACACAGTAGCCTGCACATGACAGAGTGAACTCCTCGATGGCCCGATCAAGAGCATCGCTGTCAATAAAAAAACACACACAACATACACGTAAGTGCATTTTCTCCTCTGGATTCTCTTCAAAGCAAGCCTCAGTGGTCACTGGCACCTAGAACACATCAGCTACTGAAAGGTCCATTTAATCTGCATCTTACCCAGTGTTCCTCTCTTTGAGCCAGTTGAGCAAAGCATCCTTGTTGAAGGCGGCAGCTGCTGCTACGTTGCTGCTGGTCAGCTGGATGTTGGCAATCGTGTCTGCTGATGAGACCACCTCGATCAACCCTGACCGGTCCCCTGTAGCTAGGCAACCGTATGGTACGATTCTGCATGATATGGAGAGAAAGAAAAGCAAGAGATTAATGATATCAGCTGGAACACTGTGGATCAAATCCATCCAGGAGGATTTTGGCAATGGATCTAAAAGAAAATCCAAACAGGGACACACAAGAAGTCTGTAATGTCAGCAATCTCCACAAAACCTGAGGGGCTTGTGGTCAATGCAGACTTTGTCGAAGATGTCTTTGAGGAACTGCGGTGCACTCTCCTGTACAACACGTTGGGATTTCAGATAGCCTACTCCAGGAAACGTTTTAAGACACCAACAAAATGCTCTGCTGTGCAAATTATTGCCACAATTTGGACTTTTTACATATCCCACAGGAAAATATGGCGCGTAAGCAACTAGTTTTTTACAAACACCCCATTTTCCATTTAGTTTACACTTGACACACTCTGCATATACATCAGATGCATTTGAGACAGCAGTATCTGATTTTTTTAGTGCTGAACGCTTTGAAACTTTGATTGTTGCCGTGGTAATCAATGTCCAAATACTTATTTAAATGCTGTCTTTCTATACCATTACCCCCAAAAAATCCCAAATAGCCCATTAATTATTTGTTATTCTCATAAATTCTTAGTTATTCTCAGACGAGGACATTGATTGGCCTAGTTTTGGGACTCAGACAGTTCGACCTCCCGTGACAGGCTTGTAGATACACTGGCAATTTGTTGAAAAAGTCAAGTATCTGGAAGAGTTTCAAAAATTTACAAAGTTAATCCCCAAAAAGTTCAGTGCCAGATATGTCAAGGGACACTGGCAGATCACAAATCTACACCCAGCTTGGCAAACCAGCTGAAAACTGCGAGTAACAGCTCAGACATCCTGCAAAATATTCCTTTTTCTAGCACATATGGATGTTACTGGGACATGCATGCTAACAAAGTGACAACTGTCACGTTATTTTAGATGAATGAAAACTGATGTTTCAAAAAAATGTCCTCTCATCCCCCCTTGACGCTCGCTAATAATATTTTTCAATGAAGCTTTGTTGCCCCAAGTTCGGTATTCAGGGCAACCCTAGATTTTTGTCATACTCATTTCAACATATGAATGAAAACTCACAAAAAAACATGACCCAAGTGAGATCCATAAATCCATGCCACATGAAAAACAAAACTCTAATTTGGGTCATTTCACCAGGCAGCTCTCAGTAACTTTGTGTGTGTTACTGTAGATCCAGTTCCCAGTCTTGTGTATTTATGAGATTAAGATATTAGGCTGTGGTTTGTTTGGAAGTTCATGTAGCACTCCCCTGGGTGCAGTTCACTCTGTAAGACAGTGTACACTATCGTACTGTTAACACTGAGCTGAGACAGAGCAGATGGGAACATATGGTGAGGAACATACGGCGATTACGTGATGGCACACAGATCGGCTGGATGATGATACATTTTCTTCATTCACTTTAACTTTTTCTTTCTTGCCACTGGATGGCAGTAGGTCTTCATGTAGCAGGATGCAGAAATATGTAACCTGGACAAATCCTCCTCAGAATAATTCCTTTTTTGTTAAATTTACTAACTCAGTGGCCCCACAGTCTTACATATCAGACAGCCATGAACCCGAGGCTCAAAGCACACTTGATTTTTATATTTAATTTGCATATTGACGGAAGTTTAATGGAGACCAAATGCCATACATTACTCAACTTGATGGGTGTTGAGTTTGAATAAAGGAAAACAACTACAGGCAGCCGGCAAGTAAGGATATATGCAGCTAAATACATCAGCAAGAAATCACAGAACAACCTCACGTCCACCACATCATAGCGGTTTCATTATGCTGTCCCTCCCTTCATTCACAATGTCCCATCACCGTGTTCGGACTCTGACCCCGCGTCCCTGTAATCTGAAGCACCGTCCCCGAGCTCAACTGTCAAAACAACCCCCTCCACCGCTCAGCTCCAGATGTGTCAGCGTATGACGAAGGGAGAAAAAGGGTTTGTAAACGTGCGAAAGTGTGGATTTGATTAGGATGTAATGCAGATATTGTTGTGTGTGTGTGTGTGTGTGTGTGTGTGTGAGACAGGGTTTGAGGTCAAACTAGCATGGGGTAAAATAGTATCTCCCCTCCTTGGCTGCACCCCACCAGAGCTTCCCCTTCCCTACAGAGAGCAGGAACAAACAAGCTCGACAAAGTCTGACTGTTTGACACACAAACACACAGACACAGACACACACACGCTCAAGCATGAAAAACTCACCTGAGGTCCAGACTAGCCTCCTTCCATAGCAGATCCATTAACCTCAGAATCTGCAGGGTCAACATGTCCTGCCTTAGGTCTAGAAAAATGAAAAGAAAATGTTGTGCTTCTTGAGTTTACTTGAAAAATGCAAAGAGATTTCTATCCCTCATCAGCATGACTTTGCCGTATCTCTCCCCCCTCCTCCGTCCTCCTTTCCCTTTCATACCCTCCTCCCTGAACCTCCCTCCCCTCGTCTTTGATTCCTCCTACCGTCTCCATTCTTGAAGATGATCCCCCGGGTGTCTCCCCCCAGCAGCTTGTTGTTGTAAACAATCCAGAGCGGCTTCATCTTAGAGTCCATGTACCGACACTTCTCCACACTGACGAGACAATGAGAGACAGACAGGGAATGATGCATGGTGAAAATAAAGGAGAAAAAGTTCAATCTGATCTAAAACTTAGGCTACATCCACATTGATATGTTTTTGTTTTATAATGCATAACTATTGCTGCGTTTACACCTAGCATTCACACTACTCTGGTGTTTTGGAACTGCTTAAATAGAGACTTTTGAATCAAATGAAATCACACTTATTTATAAAGCACGTTTAAAAACAACCAGAGTTGACCAAAGTGCTGTGCAGTAAAATAAAATAACATGTTTACAGCAAAATATAAGAGAAATGACATAACAACCCCCAAAACATGCACAAATAAATGAGTAAAAAAGAACATGAAGCACAAAATAGTAAGACTGGAAAATAAAATATAAGAGAGAAATCACAGGCCTTAGAAAACATGTGGGTCTTCAGCTTAGATTTAAACGTGTCTACAGAGGAGGAGCACTTAATTGAAAAGGGTAAGCTGTTCCAAAGCTTTGGGGCGACTACTGTGAACGCCTGTCCCCCTTAGTCTTGAACATGGGACTGCCAGGAGAAACTGGTCTGAGGATCTGAGAGATCTAATGTTGGAAAGGGTGGCAGGCCATAACAGGCTTTAAAAATAAATAGTGGAAGAAGATGTGGTCGATGACAGAGTGAAAACTCTGGGGTTGCATTTTAGTCTGGATGGGCAAAAACAAAGACTTCTGAAAACGATAAATCCTCATTCGCTTCCCGTCTGGGTCTTGTCAATCACAGCGTGTCAAGACAAATTATTATCGCTAGGTCTACATAACATTACCTTTTAAGATTTCAACCTTCTTGCATGGGTACTTCTCCTTCCCTATCGTCATGGCTTCCTCCAGTGATGGATAACGCACCCTGTATTGCTTTAAATTGTCTGCATCTTTGCTTTATAACAACTCCCTATTTATTTTTCCAACACCTTGACCACCTTATAGTCATGTGTTGCTAACAGTTCCACCTCATTGTCGGCCCAAGCAAAGAAATCTCTGGCCTCACTTTTCACCATCTCTGTAGTATTTTTTTTATTCAAGCAACAAATGCAGAGCAGACAATCTACTTCCTGTTTACACCAGCATGAACATGCTCAGTGTACATGAATGGTCATCTGATATGCATTTTCAGATGAGTTTGTATGGACACAGATTATCTCTAAATGCTAGTTTGTACAAAGATTATTTTTCGTTTTAAATCACTGCATAAAAAAGTAAACATTTCAGTGTGGATGTGGCCTCAGACGTCTGATCAGAACAGTATTGTCTTACTTGATGCCTGACAGCAGGACACTGGGGTTCAGAGGGGAGTGCAGGTCCGACAAAGTCTCTGAGTAGCCACTCTGCCTCAGGCAGGTCATCATGGCCTCCTTGGTCAGCATCGCCTCCTTGGTCTTACTCCGAGCGTTCTTGATGGTTCCCAGCTTGATTAGCTCGTTCACTGACTTTAGCTTACTCAGGGCCTCCACCTGGGAAAAGATTGAACATTTCACATAACAGCAGTGAATGTAAGAACCCACGTTAGAGAAAACTCATTCTCCTTTAGCAGACTGTGTCAGCATTGTGCATGCTCTTCCGAACAGGAAGGTGGCTAGATAAATGACGGCTGATGAGGAAGTAGGAGGAAGTGTCCACCGGAGTGACTGTCAGAATCAACAGTGTAGAGGACAAAGGCTAAAGGGCAAAAGGGTAACGCTGCTGTCACTGAAACGGGCTAAAAATACCATGAATGTAGTCCTGCCGAGGTTGACAATGGACCATAGCTATTCTAGTGCTTGACTAAGGCATTGTAGAGTCAAGTGTGAAGCATCGCTATGGAGCTGACGATGGGACATGACCTCTAGAAGCAAAACAAACGGTGAAAGTGTGTGTGTGCAGAAACAAGAAATAAAATAACTATATTGTGTGTGTGCGACCTACCTGTTTCTTTAGCACCTCAATATGAGGGATGCTGCCTCTACAGTAGGCCTCCAGGATGAGGGCGAACTGGACTGAGACAGCCGGCATGTGGATCTCTGACCTGTAGAGGGCAGCAGAGCAGCCACAGTCAGAAGAAGAGAAACCTCTCGTGACGCAACTGTAGCCCTTCTTGAACAAACACACAGTCTCTTTCCCTTTCTTTCTCATGTGCAACACAAAATGTGCACACATGTCTGTACACACCGTAGGTGCCAGAAGAGGAAGTGTCCTATCTTGCGGTTCCCCTGGGCACGCTCCAGCAGGAAGTGGGTGAGGGCGCAGTCGTAGTAGGGTTCATAACGCAACACCTGCACCAACTGAAGCAAGTACTGAGACAGCTCCTCATCACTGGTGAGAGGACAGAAAGACAGAGAGAGAAGTGTCAGAGGAGGTTTACTGAGAGCATTATCAGCTGACAGTAATTCATGCATATAGTAATTTATAATAATATAAAACGGCAAGGAAATATAACAAAGTGAACAGAACAGCGGCTCTCACAGATAACTTTTCTTTTTTAATGTGGGCAAAACAAACAAAAATGGACGTGTTTCACCTATAAAGCCATCACCAGCTTCAGTCTTTCGTTTCTGTTTATTTTGCCCACATTAAATAAGAAAGTTAATCTGTAAGTGTCGGTATTGTGTTTGTTTTGATCCTTGTCACAACCATGCACCAGATACATGGTTGGCCTTTGATATTTGGAGCTATACACTGAATGATATATGAATGTAAGAGCTTGAATATGAGGCAAAGAAAAACAGAGAAGGCCAGTTTATTATATTAAAATATACATGTGGGTGGATATATGTTTACCTCATATCACGCAGACAGCCCACAGCATATTCTCTGACATACTGGTCAGGGTAGTTGAAGTCCAGAAGCTCCAGAGCATCTCTGGGACTCAGTTTGGGCCAAATTTGAAGCAGTGCCTGGAGCTGAGACACACATAAATGATCAGAAACGAATACACAGATGTTTAATCAGTCATACATACATAAACCGTCCTTGTGGAGCTCATTGAATAGAACATTTATTGTAAAAGTTTGATAAGCCACATGGCTGCACAATAAATTTAACAGCATAATAACTGTGATCACAGTTTCTTCTCTGTTGTTCAGGAGTGAAATCAACACTTTTAGACAATGTTTAAATGGCCTCTTATGGCGCACTGAGGCAGCTGCTCCCAGTAAACACACTGTCACAGGTGTTTGTGTCATGTGAGCTGTGATTGACCACACTCTGCTTTTTAAACACAGCACCGTCTGCAGGCAGCAGCAGTGTCTCTCCAAACGTAACACACAAGTGTGATGTAACCACACAGTGTTTACAGAGATCAGGTGGTTTATTACTGAGTCTACATTAGCTGTATATAGCTTTAAAATGGTGTGCACATGGACTAGAGTCACAGGGGTGGATTATGAGTTTTGTCCTGGTGTATACATACTTGGAAATCCTACACCCGCTGACCACATTATAAACCCCCCAAACTGGATTCAGACAAGTATTATGATTGGTAAACAGATGATAATGAGAAAGTGGAAAGCTGTAGAAAGCCTATTATTTTAAAGAATGGATCTCAGAAATGGGCAAGGTGGAGCTTCTGAGAGAATATCCTATAGTCTAATAAATGAGGTAGAAAAATATAACAATAAATGGGGAATCTTTCTAAGGGTCCACTCACTACAGGGGGCAGTGAACACACTTGTCTGAGTATAGGGGGAGTGATTTTGAGTTTGCTAAGTACCAGGCTCATAACATACATAGTGTGCATATATTGATATGTTATGTATGTTAAGTTTACTTAGATGTCATGTTAATACTGTTATTTTGATTTACCTCAGTTTATTGTTTATCATCATTAAGGTTTATTTGCTTCTGGGGCGTCGGTGGCTTAGTGGGAAGAGCAGGCGCCCCATGTACAAGGCTGTTGCCGCAGCCCAGGTTCGACTCCAGCATGTGGCCCTTTGCTGCATGTCACTCCCCCTCTCTCTCTCCTACTTTCATGCTTGACTGTCCTATCGATTAAAGGCAAAATGCCCCAAAAAATATCTTGGAAAAAAAAAAAAAAGAAGTTTATTTGCTTCTATTTTTTCTATAAGTCAATCCTAACTTATTTTATTTATTATTTCTTTTCTGCCTAGTGTTTTTTAATTATTTTTTTTTTACCTGTTGAGGTGGTTTGGTGTCGTTGAAAAATTAAAACTTCTATAAACTTAAGTCATAAAAAAGGTGTGCAAATTCATGTGAAGAAAGTTGATTTTGGTTCTGGACAATATTTGAAATATTATTTATTCAAAGGCTGATTAAGTAAAATTTGATAGTGAGGGAAGTTTTTTTGTCAGTTTCAGATGTTTAAATGCAATGGAACTATTCCGTTCTCAAAGATGGATGTACAGTATAACCATCACTGGTAACATTGAATAAAATAATGGCACCGGTTTTTGCAAAAAATGCTGTCCAAACCAAAAACAATATTTAGAGCTGAGACCGGTACATGTTAGGTTAATAGTACGTGGACTTTTATGTCCAGGCTAGACTACAGAACAGTATCAAAATAGAACGTTTGTCTTCTAAAATTAATTCATTACAATCATTTTGACATAAAAGCTCAAATTTGCATGGAGTGAAGTGACTAAACTATAAACTCACGAGCTCTGTCCTCATACAGATAATGTCACTCAGATCCAAAGTACACAGTTGTGAGCCATGGGTGTGTTTTTAGCTTGTAAAAATGTTAAAAACCATGAAACTGCTTTCTCTGACTACTTTCATTGATGCATTTTACATTGAAAAGTACTGACTTCGTCCCAGTAAATGCATGTGGACACGCTGGCTCACCTGGGCCATGTCCTCATGTTTGCTCCACTTGACGGAGAGTAGCAGCTTGGGCAGCGACTGAGGGAAGTTCTCTCTGCAGTCGTAGCGTAGTGTCCAGATCAAATCCTTCTCGTTTTCACACAGCTGAGACAGCGGGTCACGCTCCATGATCTCCTTCAGCTCTATGTGGAACTTTTTACCCCCACGACCCTGAGAGAGATAATGAGGAGGGAAGAATGGTTGGTGGGGGAGTTAGAGAGGGAGAGGATGAATGAGGTGAAGAAGAGAAAGTGTGAGAGGATGGTCAAGGAAAATTGGAAGAGGAGCAGTGACTGTAAAGAGCCACAAGATGGCAGACATGTATCAAAGCATCCTGCAGTTTGTACATCAGCTGCCTTGAATACAACTCATCTATACCATGAAACCAAGGACTAACATTGTCTCTGATTAAAGAAAGCTTTATACTGTCTGATTTAAAAGTTGACACAATGCAACAGCCAAATCAAACTGAGTAATGATATGCTTAAATAAAAGAGATGGCAGATTTAATTTTGATAACAGAAGAATAATAGAGGGGCCGTGTGTATTTATAAACTGATGAACAAACTGACACACAGTAAAAAAAAAATTAACACGAGGCTGTGGTCAGTGCTGATCCATAGTGTAACACACACTAAAGGGGTGCGTTCAGGCTTGCCCTCTACATAACACAGGGTTATGTAACCGGCTGTAACACGCCCAGGAGTGGGTTTTTAGTCGAGGGGCGGTAAGACAGGAAAACGTACAAGTAATCTGATTAGAGACTTGAGTTTTGAAGGGGATTGAAACATTTTTGCAGCTACACCCTGCCAAAGTGATAACAATGGGTTTCCAAGGAAACTAGCAGTGTGAGATTATACTATACCGACTGTGTGTGTCTGTTGAGAGAGTGTGTGTGTGTGTGTGTGTGTGTGTGTGTGAGAGGGGGAGAGACAGAAATAATGCAGCATTTGTTGCAGGCCAACATAACACAAATGTGTCACTTTCTTTTCACCTGGTCGGCCATTGTATTTATTCTGAATGCACTCAAATAGGCACGTCCACGTAATTACATCCCACTGTACATGAACTCACCATGGGTGCACAGTCACTTGCTCTGGCGATCTCTGCAGCTTTTTCCAGTATCTGCAAAAAACGTAAGTGAGCACCAAGTGAGTGAACGCACACACTGATAGAGCGCATCAGGCAGGCCGAGCACATCCTGATCCTCTCATGCTAACAGCCACCACTTCATCATAATCACTATGTACCATTATGAAGAGCACTAAGGCGCTGCCGTGACAAATTCAACTGCAGTCTATTCTTTAAAAAGAGGCCACAGAGGTCTCTTTTGATTGTGTGAGTCCAGACATAGTCTGAGTGTGGCACAATCATAGCAGCCTTGACATGTTTGAGTGTATGACAGCAGAAATGAATCATATTTAAGCTTGTCAGTACATCCAAATCAAGCTGCAACCTCCGGGGCTGAAAAATGAAGCAGAGGTGCCAAATTGCAGTTCCTCAAATGGCCACTTGAGGCTGGCTCCAGAAGCCAGTCAATCCCTTTAGACCCCCATGTTAAAATACCCAACTTTACAGCAGAAATAAACATGTTTACAGCCTGGTACAAAAAACACTTTGGTCTCTCTAGCTAATTTAAACATATATGACAACTTTACGCGGGGGTGAATTTTTATATAGCTCCCCTATTAAATGTGATTAAGGCTTAGAGTTATGTATAATTAAAGCTAGCACCCATAGCTACTTTGAGTGACAAGTAAGTGCTGTCCGTTGATAAGTTGCAACCACGGTGACAACATTGGTTGGGTAATGTAACCATGACGTGACCTCAGATTCATAGAGTACAAGTAGGATTCCAGTGTTGTTTTCAGTTCATGAAAGTTGACTGTAACATTTTGGTCAACTTAAAAAGTCTTGTTCAGCATTTGATTGTACTAAAAGACCCTTTAAGGTGCCCAATGTTCTGTTTTTTGGGGTAAATAAAATTCACTTTTACTTAGACTTTCACTGTTTTTAACTCGCAAAAATTAGCATTAGCATATGTCAGCTAACCATAGACTTGTAAATGCACCATGCTAACCGAGCTAGCACATAGAGTTAGGGTTAGCGCCACCATCTTGTCCAAGTATGGTCACTTCTCGCTCCGAAAATCCAAGATGGTGAGGGCAAAATGCTAAACGCGAGTCCACGCACCAATGGTTGACGTCAAAGTGGCTATGACCATTATTGTCTACAGTCTGTGATCCAAACGCTGGCAAAAATGTATGTTTCTATGGTACAACTGACAGCTGTCTGACCTTGTCAAAGGGAGGGAAGATGATCGGGTGTGACGAGTAGTCTGGGAAGTGGATGTGCAGCGCTGTAGCGTTCTCAGTGTAGGGGTTGGTCTGAATGGTTCCTATGGGGTTCAGCATCTCTTCAAGTTCATCTGGATAAGAGACACACACAGAGACTTCTATGAAATGACACACATTTACTGAATGATGGCAACTGTTCATGTAACCCAGGTTCAATTATAGTAGTAGATATAATGGATTACCAGGAAAGGAAGACCAGCAGTGCAGGATGATGTCTCCGGTCTTCAGCTGGCCTTTGTAGTCAAACACCATGGTGTTGACCCAAGCTATAGGGTAGTGCTGGACCACACAGAGAGAAAAAACGTGAAATTGATCACTAGTCAATGATGTAATGAAGATGGTGCACATGTGTGGACACTGAGGAAGCTTTTATTACTTTTTAGCCTTTATCTGATCCACTGTAAAGTGCTGACAGCGTACATACAAGCCTGTTTCTTACCACTTTCCCTGCTTTGCGGATGGTCTGGTACTTGTTTATGTGAGCATTTTTGGTGGACTTTTGCTTCTTGACCTTATCCATGACGGCGTAGATGGCAAAGCAGAGGCGGGTCATGCGCGGCAGGTCGCAGACGGAGATGTCAAACTCCAGCGTGCTGTCCTTCCATGTGTGGTCTGAGCGTCCACAACTTTCGCTGCTCACCGCCGGCTTGCACAGGAGCTCCGTGCCGTGAAAGAGTCCGGCCCTCACCTGGACCTGGGTGGGCGGGAGGGGAGCAGTGAGTGTATAGCATCATTTTACATCTTACATTAAACTTAATATTCATTTACAAGCTAGCCTGCTTTAACCTTTTGTCCAGTCCAACTCGCTTTGGGTCTCAGCCTCATGAAAAGAGTCACAACATGCGATAAAACCCTCTCATGACCCAGGTGACATTAGTTTCAGGTGTGTGTAACTTCTGTCAATGTGAAACTGTGAAACTGACATTGCACATCTGTCCTGGCAGGCTTTGTGTGTGCAGTGACATATTAACAGGAATACAAATGACAAGAGTTTACCTTGGCAGTCTCCTCTGCGTTCACCTTGCTGCCATTCACCAGGACTATCTTAAACGGGATAGACACGTCCCACACACACGTCTGTACTTGCTGCAGAGGGAAGGTGAGAAGAGAAAGACTTGCTATGAGTGTGCAGTATTAGCATAATGTACTGCAAAAATATGTACTCCTACACAGCGCTTCTTCACACCCATCAATTCCCTGCACACGCACATTAAAAACAATGTGGGAGGTCAGGCAGGTCATTCTGATGTCAAGCCAAGTGGATTTGTGAGGGTCAGCAGTCAGCAGGAAAAACAGCATCACATGACACCTAGAGTCTATGAACATGACTAACTAGCACACTTCCTGCTGTTTGCTGCCTCTGCCGTTGTGTGTGGATACGTGTGTTGATGTGTTTCAATGTTTGTGTGAGCGTGACGGTGTGTGTAATTTGCCTCTTGTCAGATAAGAGACTACATTTGTGTTTGCCCCTACTATTACAGGCAGAACTCCACGTACTGTCTCCTCACACAAACACCCCGTCCTTCTGTTCTCTTCTCTTGCTTTTTTAGACCAAAAGGCAGTCAAGTTTCTTACAGTACAGCAGCATCCAATAACAAGTTCCTTTCCTGAAAATAAGTCTCACTTCCTGTCACAGAGAGCCGCATTTACATGGTAAGTTTATTACAGTCTGACCAGAATCTCTGTCCGCGTCTGTGTCCTCCAATCTGCCTCCATTGCATTGCACTGCTTCACGCTTTATTTGTACAGCACTTAAAGCAAAGTGCTTAACTAAATAACAGATAAATACATCATTAGACATACACAGTTAAGTCCAGACAGCCAAAACTGCCAAATAATTGACAAATCACAAGACAAGATACTTTAAAATGAGCGATTTTAAATCAAGAACAGCATCTGTGGCTCTGGTCTCCTTAAGCAATCCATTCTGTGTAGCAGGAATCCAAACAGCAGAGGCTCTTTCATCTTTGTGTCTAAACATAGATCTTGGAACAAAACCATCCGAGAAGCTCAGAAACAGAAGGGAAAGCTGGAGAGCAAGGCCCAGATGGCTTTAAAAAGTTATCTGTAAAATTTCTAATCTATTCTAAGATCACTAGGAAGTCTACATCTACAGGGATACCAGAAGTGGTTAAGCACGATCTTGCTTTTTAATTCCAGTTGACACTTTGGCACGTGAGCTGTAAACAGAAGATAATCACCAGAGAAGGCAGGGTGGTGTTACAGCAGTCTGAGTCAGGAGGTGATGGAGGCTTCAATAATAGATTTTTAGTGTGATGTGGAAAGAAAAATGTGTATTTCAAACATTTCTGTGTTGATGAGAACAAAACTGAGCAAGAGGGGTTACACAAAAGGCCGCAACCACTGGGGCTGAAAGGTGGTGACAAAGTTGGTTAGGTAACATAACCATGACGTAAACTCAGATTCACAGGGTGTAGGCATCGCTGTTGCTGTCGCTATTTTAGTGCATGGTTCAGGTAATCACAGTAAATTGTAACAAAAAGACTCTCTAAGGAGTCTGATGTAAGTTTTCCAGTAAGTACGTGTTGTTTTGGGGCGTCGGTGGCTTAGTGGATAGAGCAGGCGCCCCATGTACAAGGCTGTTGCCGCAGGGGCTGGGGTTCAACTCCAGCCTGTGGCCATTTCCTGTATGTCACTCCCCCTCTCTCCCCCTTTCACACTTGTCTGTCCTGTCGATCATCGGCCAAAAGGTGGTTTTATGCCTGTTTTTTTGCTAGAAAAATTAACATTAGCATTACCACCAGTAACCATAGGCTGGAAATACACCCTGCTAACCAAGCTAGCAGCTAGCATCAGGGTTAGCTCCCCCCTTTCATCCAAATATGGTCACTTCTGGCTCCAAAAATCCAAGATGGCGACATCCAAAATGCAAAACCCAAGGCTTCAGAACAGATATCCACAAACCAATGGGTGATGTCATGGTAGCTGCATGCATCATTTTATAGAATCTAAGGTTACAGAAAGCGAAAGCTGAGTTAGTCCTTTGAAAGAAAATATTTGGCAACAATTTTGATGATGATTAATGGTTAGATCAAGCACATCAGAAAATGGGGGCACCCTGTACCCTGACTGTCACATAAAGGTGAAAAATAATAAATAAATTAAATTTTTAAAAAATGTTAGTTGTCTGGGGTAGTATTGAATATCTCTGAGTTTCGTCCGACAAAACAAGACAAGTAAGGGCATGAAGTTGGATTCTTCTGTAATTTTTGGACGTTTTACAGACTAACGGACTGATTAATAAAATAAAAAAAGTTATTAGTGTCAGCCCTAACTCCTCATCTGTGCACAATTTTCATTTATCCAGAGCTCTGAGGGGCAGTGGCTCCAAACTGGTGGGTCACAAGTCACTTTTGTATGGACCACAAGTGATTTGCGAATGTGTCAAGTTTGTAAAAAACACACTTTATTATGAAGTAGAGTGAATTTCCGGCACAGAGCTTTTATTTTGAAGTGTCATTTCCTGTTGTAAATGTGTGTAAATTACAGACAGCTACTTGACAGAGACAGCAAACTAGCTCAATGACATGGCCAAACGCAAGTATGACCATGACTGTATTAAACTATATATATTTATCTTTTTTTTTTTCTCAGCAGTCCTACAATTATCATAAACCATGATACACAATGATTGTGACACTTTAAGTCATACTGTCCAGTCAGTTTAAATGTACTCACAAGAAAAATGTGGAAGTGAAGTGAAACTGGCGGCTGTTTTTACTGTAAACTAACAACAGCGTTTAATCATCGGGTGTGAGCAGTAAGTTAGGAAACAACTGTTTTACTAAAGTTATGATTATATGTGATATATTAAGTTTCATAATGATTCACATCTGTGATTTTCAGACTCCCCAAACCACACACACCAGCAGGCCTCAGCAGTCAGCGTGGCATCAGGCAATTAAAATCCCCAGGAGACTCGCTAACGAAGGCCAATTCAATTCAACCTGACATTTAAAATGTGGATGCACACATCGAGGAGTGATGTCACTGTGCACCTGGCAGCAGCAGCCAGAAGCCAGTGATGTTTTCTGACAACGTGGCGAACGCTGGCAGGGCAGTGAGTGCAGGCTTGCTCCGACGCACTCAGGAACACTGCATCATAAAAAGACAGGCGACAGCTGCCAAGTACATGTTTACTTGGTAAACCTCCACACCTGCCTCGCTCAGCGCAGGTGAATCAATCATCTGTGGGGCTTTTACTATTTTGGTGAAACAAGGACATTACTCAGTAAGTGCTGGCGGATATTAAGTGATTGTTATCTAGAGTGCATGACAATATTTTCATGTGTGCATCACAGCCTCAGTTTTAGTCCTAATGAAGTCAGAAAATCACCAATCAAATTCAACTTACATACAGCACCTTAAAAAAATCAAGCAGAAACGACATCATTCGTCTGACTTCACTTTACCCCATAAAGACTTCTGTTTCTCTGAAATCATCCGCAGATGTTGAATAGACATAAAAAGATCACCACACCACAGAAGTGAGAAGTACAGTCATTCTTACATAACCGGACTAACCGTGGGAACCCTTCTCTTGGGAGGTAGTGGTAAAGGTGGGTTGGAGGACTTGCGGGAAACCACAGCTCCGATGGTCGAGATCTCCTTGTCAAACAAGCTCTTGACGGTGCTGGTGTGGACCAGGGTGAGGTGCGGAGGCTCCTTGGATTGCATGCACGTGCGGATATACTGCAAACAAGACCGGACAGGACATATTTTTTAAGTATGTGCATATTTAAGCTAACACACAAAAAACCTAGATCTGTTTTAAGGTTGTACTGTGTGTTAAAGTTGAACTTTCATGTTGTTTGTGAGGCACAAACATTCACAGTCAAGTGTGCAGAGGCATTGCTGTATTAGAAATAAAGGTTGTTTCACAGAAAGAATCAGCTTAAGTACTTCTAGGGCAGAGAAGTTAACAAGCCATAACAAGTATAATTTATGCACAGCTTGTCAGCAGACTTCAAATTAACATGCAAGGGTGCACACAGACAAGAACCCATCCCTTTTCAAACTCTTTGGTCTTGTAGTTGATTCAAATCTTATGGTAAAAACACACAAACAAAAAAGACATGTAACCAAATTAAGCTAGCTGAATGTCAGATACACACACATTTACTTTGGCTGCAAAACACAGCCTCAATGCTATGTTTTCATGACAACCTGTCTGATAATAAAGGCCTCTTGGACTTCACAGAGGTATGCTAGGTACTTCCCAAACAGATGGCCCTGTCCGACAGGGAAGTGAAGATAAGGTAATACTTAATCTATGCTCTCTTTAACGCCAGACTCCATTGACAAAAGCAGTAATTTTACTGCTTCCAACACTAGAGCTTGCTGGTCTACTGCTGCCTCGATCAGTTAGTTTATTTGTCTCATTGTGTGACTTCGGTGCTTTAAAGGGTTAGTTCGGATTCACTGAAGTCACATGACAACACAAACTAACTTCTGATCAAGGTAGTGGTAGACCAGCAGCTCCTGTGCTCAGTGGAGTAAAAATTACTGTTTTTGTCAATGGAGTCTGGCTTGGAAGAGAGCATGGATACCTTTCACTTTCTGTTCAGCTCCCATTCAGAAAAGGGCTGTCTGTTTGGAAAGTACTGAGCATACAAATTGACAAATGAGACTTGAGACTATAAACATGTTAAGACTTTTTAAGACCTTTTTTATACCACTTTAAATGAGATTTAAGACTAAACTTGTGATGGAAATATACACCAAAAGCGAAAACATGACATATGGTTCAGTTTGCTTCGTAAATATTTCCGGGCACTGGCTTTAATTGCCATGAGTAATAGTTGTTATTCTTTTAATCTTTTTCTCCTTTCACTTGCATTTTCCCATTTTTCATAGCCTGCAAGGTCCTAGTTTAATGACACATACTCATTACGTGATCTAAGTGCATAAAGGGGGCAAAAATAGGGGCATTGCGCACGTACAGATGTTGTGTCGAAGTCAAATAGTGTTTCCCACAGCACCAAAACCAAAAATTGTATCAGTGATGTGATTTTTTCTTGTTTTAAGACCCATTCAATCAGAATTTAAGACATTTTGAGACTTTATAAGGACCTGCAGCCACCCTATAAACATGTTATGTGAAGGTTTGTATACATATGTTTTGATATAGCTTTGCTGTTGTTCAAAAATGTTCCCCTTTTAATTCAGTTCATCAAGAATTTTCTCCATATTTGGATTCTTTGTTCAAAAAACAAACTTTTCTTCACAAATTCATGGTAACACGGGTGAGTAATTGATATACATATGGCGGGGGGTGAAGTATTCCTGTAAGAAATGCACCAACTTTCAAATATATCATTCTGCTACCAATCATTTATTCTCTCCTAATCAGAATCTCAGCATTTGTCCCTATGGCTGTTGCCATTAAACATCTTCCTTTTGTTTGTATGCTAATGTTAACCTGTCTATGCAACTTGATTTACATATCTCTGCTTACAACACTCTCTTTCCAGCATGCTAATGTGTGCTTTACCTCCTCTGACCCATTCATCACCAGTGCTTCCTGCAGAAAATTGTAATCTTGGTGCCTTTTGTGCTCGGTGCCTTCTTTGTGCGATATCCTGCTCTCAACAGTAAATAACAGCTCTTTCTATCACAACTGAAACTGGACAGATAACTTATATGTTTAATATGCTGCATACAAAAGTGAATGACTTTACCAAGTTTTGTTGCACCATGTGCAGCAAGTTAATGAAAAAGTTATGTGCCAGCATTTGGCATGAGTGGGCTGAGGAATTCTTTAAGTGCCTGATGCAGACGTAAAGTTTGGTTGCCTGAGTCTTTTCTAAACAGTTGAGAACAAGTTACACAACTGTTAACACACAGTCCATCATCTGCAGTGCTCCAAAAATATTATTGAGCCATCAGCCTATTCATTTCAATTTATATCTAAACTTTTGTTCTTCCAGTCAGAGCTGACGGCGCCTCTTCCTGGAGTCATAAAACAGGCTTTGTGCTGCAATCGTCACACTAATATAACAATACATGACTTCCTCAGAACTACAGCAGCTGTGATAACCAGGCTGGGGATATTTAGAATAAAACAATAAAAAAAAAACTCATTGCTTTTTATGAGGACCATGTCTGCTGGTTCTTGACATGATATTGACACAATAGGTGACACGTACAAATCAGGATTTGTGTCACGGACAGACAACTGACTGTGTAGCCACTCACCTTGTACTGAATCAGGGGCTGGTCCCCGCAGAGAAACTCCAGACAGTGACTGACCCTCAGGATGTACTGACCCCGCCATGCCTCCTCCTCAGGCCCGTGGGTGGTCAGCCACTTCTTTAAAGCCAGCTCCATCAGCTCAGAGGGGGTGCAGGATGATGGCACCTTCAGACTGGCTGAGTCCTGCAAGACGAGGGAGGGAGTGAACAGAGACAAAGAGAATGACTGCTAGTGCTCGAGGCTCAAACTGTAACCCTTGTGAAATAACATTTGTGTGTGCTTTTGGTCAAATCTGGTCTGCAGGATGTCAAAAAAAGACCTGCTGGCGGCCTTGGATCATGTAAGATAGTAAAACATGATCTCCATTGCTTTTTACGTACAGCCATGCACAGCTGCTTATAGATATGATAAGATAAGTACAGAAAAAGAAAGGAGGTAGATTGGTGGATATGAGCAGACAGGGTTGAACATACAGTCCTGTACAGACAGATCATTCACACTCTGTGCAAAGAGACGGTCACTGAGTTCATACACAAGTGTTCCCTTGGACATGTGTGTGCGTTCGTGGCTGAATGAACTCACGCTGCAGCTAAATTCATGAACATGCATGTGATGTGAGCCCTCCACACATTGCCACAGCCACTCTAATATGCCACAAAGAGGCTCCCTGCTCATCCTATTTATAGCTCAGTGCTGACCTGATACCTGATGATGGAATTATAATTTCCTGGAGGTTCAATAAAAATGTCACCTTTTAATAATTATCAACAAAAAATGGCTTAGTGACTTTTTGGACATTATTTAGAGGCTGAAGTTTGATAAGATTTGGATGATAACGCAGTGAGGGATTAAGAGAAGTAGACTGGAGTTAAATATTGAATTACATTATCTTAATTACATCACTAAAAGCAGGGCTCACACTGAACCTTGCTCATATTCACCTTAGAACAATAAACCACACTAGCGCACTTCCTGTCTCTAATGTGGCTTATTGTGTCTGACTGCCCAAATAAGACTTCCTGCCAGTGTCCACCTGAGCGCAGTGGCACAGATGGCCTGTCTTTGTGTATGTGATGTTGATCAAAGCTGATGTACACAAGACTGAAGGGACACGACCATCTGTTTCATAATTAGATAACATTATTTCTACAACAGAAGCGAAGGGAAAGACGGATGGCAGGAGACAGTCAGAGAGTTCAGAGACGTAGAGAAAGAAGTGAGGTTCGTTTTAATCAGCGCTCGGGTCCCCTGAGCTGCCATGCTAATGTGTGTGTGTGTGTGTCCGGGAGGATGGCATAATTTCGCTGATGGTTTTGACCCACTTAGTGTTGTCACATGACTCGCTAGTTGGGCTCCAGTCACACGACTGTTGTGGAGCTGCCAACTGTGAGCAGGGAAAGGGGCTGAGCTCCAGTGCATGTGCCTGCGCTGGTGGTGTCACATGGCTACTTCTGCTACTCAAACAAGGTGGTTTTGTGTGCTGTAGTGGTGCAGCAAGTCACACTGTTATTCTGAGTTCATTATGTATGCTGAGTTGTTGTACAGGCAGCATGTTATGGGTTCGGCTAATGGGCTCATCAGTGGATTTTTGTTTTTGGTCTTCTCTAGTTCCATTAGGAAAAATGATGACTAAAATGAATAAAGACAAACACATAAATTAGCCATCATTCTCAGTAACTGCCAGCTTTCTACCAAGACGTATCCCTCCTGAGTGCCACTTACCGTACGATAAAACTTAACATCATTAAACATAAAAGGGACCCATTATGTCTAATTAATTCATTTTAAAGAGTGTATTGTGTTTGTACAATGTTCTGTTAGGCAAGCAGATATAACCTTAAATAACCCTGAGCCTTTAGAGAAGGTCTAAGGTCTATATTTATATCTTATACTCATGTACCATTAAATTAAAATGTTTCGGACTCAATGATCTTCCTATCATCACTGCAATCCATATAAAAATCAAGAATTGAAAAGAGAGAAACACTCCTGTGTCTCCTCCTAAAAGGACAGGAAGAGCCTTCGGCAAGTTTCTAGGTCAAGCAATCATCCTGCATGTTTGAAATAGGCAGGATTAGGGTTGGGTACTGTTCACAGTTGAACTGATATTGATATCAGGACCTGTAAATCATCACCAGTTGCCAACAGTGCTTTTATTCTGTACTTAACCTTCTCCGTAACAACAAAAATGTAATTTTTGAACAAGCTGCGGGGGTGATGCAGTCGACTAAAAAGCAAGTCTGCTCCTCTGCTCTTTTATAAGCACATAAAGCTAATCTTCTGTCTCTGTCTGCCTGTGTGTGTGTGTGTGTCTGCTTATCTAGCAGTGATATACTGAGCTGCTACTAAAATAATGTAGAAAAGAAAAAAAAAAAAGACCAGACGCTGAACCTATCGCGGCACATTGGCGCTGCAGTAATAATTTTAGCTTGCTGAGAAGTCAGTAGAGCAACCACAGAGCTCAGTGGCTGCTTCCCAGCTTCAGGGCTCTTCCTATAGTCTGAAGATGAATCCAGTGACTCTGCGGAGCATCGTTGCTGACCTCTAGCCTCTGGGGTGCTTCACGGGACTCCCGCCTCTTGTCTAAACCCAGCGTCCAGACCCACATACACTTTTAGGTGCTAGAATTTGGCGCTGATGGTGTTAACGTTAATTGATACTCTGTAGTACCAACATAAAAGACCAGTACTTTTTTTAGATGGCCATGCCAGTACACTACATGGTACCCATTCTGGGGTCAATTGCATTGTATGTCTCTCCAGGATTGGGTGTATGTGTTGAGGAAATAATGATGATTTCAATCAGCTATAAACTCTCAGTAGCTCTGATAACCTGAAAGGCTGTTACAACTAAAAAGAGAGGCAAGATTGCAGCTAGATTATTATCATCAGACTGAAGCCCTTTTTAAATAGGAATTGTGCAAATTTGCAGGAAAGCCCAATCAGTCTTCTTTCAGCATTGGCAGTATAAAAACAAAATCAGGGAGTGCAGCAAAATGCCGCCTACCTACTTTTGTTCATACAGAATGGCCTTTTTCGGGGCAATGGGGGGCGTGAGCAACTAACAAAACGTGTAGCTCAGTGTGTGACGTAAACAGTGATGTGGGAGGGAAGCCACGGCTGGTCAGTCCTTCGCAAAAATTCCTTCATAAGTCGGCCCATCCTTCACCGTCCCCGTCATCTGATGGTTAATGGCCTCTTCGTTTGCGAGGGCAAGGAGGGCGCGCAATTCCTTGTCTCTCCAGTTGCTCATCTTTACAGTGTCTGTCAGGATTGTGTTTCCCTCTTGCTACTAGCGGCTCGCTAATTCCTGATATCAGCTCTTTCCTGATATCAGCCCCTCCCTTGGCGGAAGGGCACCTCGTTCTTTTTAGACCAAAAAGATTCCGCCAATGTGACAACCCTACGAGGTGGAAAATTGGGCACCTCAGATCAACTCGCCAATCCGGCTCTGTGTGTCTAAACGCTTGCAGCTTGCCGGCAAAACGGCCCAACATTTGCAGAAAATCTGGCAGTGTAAAAGGAGCTTGAGCTTCAATAAAATGTTCATGAAAATTTGTTTTGGGGGATTTTCTAATGTAGGATATTTGTGCAAACTTCACTTTGAATGGAATCAAGGAGAAATTAATGATACAATTTAAGGGGAAGAAATGGCTTAACGTACTCGCTACTGGTTTCACTGAAAACAAATATAGAGTTTGTGTTTGAATAGTCATCAATGGTAACTTTGTAACCTTTACCAGCTGGTGAATTAATTATGGTACAAAATGTAATAAAAAAACTATGTGGACACAATACACTGGGCTGTAATGCTGGTGACCTTGTTTACGGACAAGGGCTGTTTTTTTGTGCGTAGTTTGCACCTTACATTACCAAAAAGTCTATTTGTTTTTGAAGATGACTCTTAATCTATGCCCTTAAAAAAACCCACAAATACACTGCTAAACATTTTCAGCATGTCCAGCACTGGACTACAGACTCTCACCTGGGACTGGTCAAAGTGGATGATGACTTTAAGATCGGCCGGCCGGTCGTTGACCCCATCAGTGATGGCCGTCCCTGCAGCGGGCTCCAGCTGTGGGGAGAAGCAGGCCTGCAGCCACTCTGTGCACGTCATCATCTGGACTCGCTGCATCCTCTCTTCACTGAGACGAAACATCTTGCCGCGAAAGTCCTTCACCTCCTGGTCATTTATGGCATCGAGTTCATGGAGACCTGGTGGTGGTGCGGAAAGGATATAAAGTAGGATATGTTAGGAGTTAACACCAGTGGACAGATTACATTACATGAACATGAAGCCTGTGAAGTTCAAAGAGCTGTCAAGTAGGAAGCTGTATATTCCAGGGTAACATGACTGAATGGCTTTAGTGGACATTAAAAATGCACAAACACCTGCGCAACACTTGATGCCAGACATGTGCACCTTGTGGTGCTGAATGTGTAAAAGGGATTACAAGCAGCACTCTCTCGTGGGATTAAAGCAGAGACTCCGAATATTCACACGTTAAAAAAATCCCCAGAGGTATAAACTACTGTTTGTCTGATCATATTCATCTCTCGGCTCCCTGTAGAGCTTTTGTCTCCTTATTTTATAAAAGACTCCTGCACAATACTCCCTTGGTAATGAAAACAACATGTTGACATTTCAAGCCATTTAACATTCATATGACCCTCAGCATTCAAAGAAGGGCTCTGGACCACATTAGCTGCATTGTGTGAGTGTGCAAGCTGCTTCGTGTGACTGTGTTTCTGGAGAGGAAAGGAAAAAAACATGGTTGGGCATGTGAGTGTGTAATAGTTTGTTACTGTGCTCTGCATGACTTTAGGTGTGTGTGTGCGAGTGTGTGTGTGTGTGTGTGGGGGACTATCCAGACGTGCCTGTGGGGTTCCTTTTTGAAAACACCACTTTACTCTGACAAAAGCCTTTAAAAGATCATGTCAGACCAAAGTGGAGCCAGGAGGGGAGAATATCAATATCGTCTAAGTCTCCTTCAATTAGACTCAGAGCCCCTTCTCTCTCGCTTATGCCTTTCTTCCTCCGAGGAGGTCTGTTGTGAGCTAAGGACTTCCATAATCCTGGATATCTCAGTCAGAAGAGGGCTGAATGTGTGTGTTTGTGTGTGTGTCTGTGTGTCACTGTGGGACTACATTAAAAAAGCAAGTAGGGCTGCAACAAACAATCATTTTCATTACTGATTAACCTACAATTATTTTCTTAATTAATCGATGAATCGCTTTGTCTTTAAAATGTCAGACAAAGTGAAAAATGCTCGTTATAATTTCCCACAGCCTGAGGAGATATATTACACTGCTTTTTTTAATTTGACCAACAGTCTAGAGACAAAAAGAGACAAACAGTCACAAAAGATGGAACCAACAAATATTTCTATCGATCAACTTATTGTTGCCACGATAATAGCTTCTGTACTGCTGGGATAAATGATATTGATATACAAGGCTAACTTAACATCTTTTGTGTCAAGAATGTCTTTTTTCCTCTTATGCATGAATTAGGTTGCAAAATTAGTGAGATTCAAGGAAGAATTGACAAAAACTATGGGAATAAAATATAAATAAAGGGAGTACTAGTCAGGATTTACTTCCTACGTCCTACGTGGACATAATCCATTAATTTGCACAAGTAATACATTAATTTATCAAATACATACAATGCAAAATGTGCATTGTGTTGAGTTGGCAGGCTTGCAAGTTATTTCATGTGGAAAGGCACTTTGAAAATTTGTTGATGGTGTGAGCTGTGTGCAAACTTATGGTTTAAAGCAGGGGTGTCAAACATACGGCCCATGGACCAGAATGGGCCCGCCAAAGGGTCCAATCCAGCCCACTAGATGACCAGACTGAGGACGCATTCACACTGGCGCTACTTGGTCTGCTTTAAATGAACCCTGGTCCGCTTCCATGGATAGTTCAGTTCTTTTGGAGTGGTGTGAACGCTCATTCGAACTCTGGTGCGGACCAAACAAGGGAACCCTGGTCCGCTTCAAAACTGGGGGTCTTGGTTCACTTGTAAGTGAACCCTGGCGCGGTTCGCTTACAGTTGGAAATGCAAACAGACTATCCAGCGGACCAAAGAGAGGTAGTGAACCAAAGAGAGGAAGTGACGTAGAGGTGGATCCGGCCCATCTAAGATCAAACTGGGCTGTATGTGGCCCATAAAGTAAAATGAGTTTGACACCCTTGGTTTAAAGTGAAGAGCTCTTTTAAAATTGACATTTTACAATAAAGAATAAATGGAAACAGATTAATAAAAACTTCTCTTACTGTGTTTATTGTTTACCAATGCACCAAAGCAAACTCCTGGGCGCACATGTGATGTCAGAATGCACTGTGCATGCTGAGGGGTTTATTTATATTAAATTACTATTGGGTGGGATGCTGGGAAATTATCTGTTCATGTGCTGAGAGAGTGTTCTGCTGAGTGCATTGTTACAGTTCAATTTTCACCAAAACATGACAGAAGACCGAGTATTGCTTTGTGTATATTGTTCCCAAAAATATGTTCCCTAAAAAAGGGTATGAATTTTATACTGACATTGTGAAGAATTCCTAAAATCTCCAAGCTTAACGTCCCTTGGAAATTTTCTGGAAATTTGCAGAAAAATCTCCGACTCTATGTGTGTATAAATATTTGTTGTTAGTTTCAAAAAATGTTCAGTCACCTTAAAGTACCGGGCCTCTCTACAGTACTCATCGATCCCCTCTCCTCCCCTAAAAGCCCTAATCTTCACCAGAGATAACACAAAGAGACAGGTGATGGAAGACATGTCAGGAACACGTCCAGTCAATCCTCACGCTTCTCTATCAGACACCGGGGGCCACTGATAGGAGCCAGCTGCAGATGGGCCTCAGGTCTGATGTCTGCGGTGAATGTGCTGAGTAGCTGAGAGGGGGGTGCTTATGGCCTGGTGTGTGTGTGTGTGTGGGGAAAGATTTACTGTCCCACTTACCAACTCTTAAGTGCCTTTCTTTATTGTGAATGTCAAACAGGGACAGTGCATGAATCAATCAGTGAGGGAGGGAGGGAGGGAGTGATGTGTGTGAGAGCTTGTATGATAATCTGCCACTTTAAATCGAGGTTAAGTCTTAAAAGTGTCACCGTCTTACCCTTGCCAATGAGCACGCCGATTTTAGAGTCCAGCAGGCGCTCTGCTCGGCCGCAGTTGCGCGTCACCAGCTTGAGGACCGGCAGGAAAGGGCGAACGTCGCACAGCCTGCGGGTTTCATCCTCCAGTTCTTCGTGCACCGCTGCCTGGTTGACACACTCGAACATGTGGCTCTCCATCTCGCCCAGGGAGGGAAACAGTGGGAACGACTGAGCCTGCTTCCATAAGAGCTGGGAGGTAGAAGAAAATTGGGGTTTCACTTAAGTGCGTCTGCACTAAAAAACCACAGGGAGGTTTTTTACTGTCTCCATTAATCTAAATGAAAAAAGCCTACTTAGATTAACTGGAATAAACAGCACTCTTGGTTTTGGCTTGATGGCCATGTATATATGAGATGATGATTTAGCAAGGCGTATAGCATCTTCTTCGCCCATGAAATAGTTAAACCATGAATACGCTGAGCAGTAAAACTAATTAATTTTTAACCAATGCCTCAAAGCTAATAAGAACAACACAGCATTATGATGTAATATATTGACATGAGCGTATGTTTCATGATCAGGAACAAACATGACTCACGGTAACATGACACAGCCAATCAGGATGTGAATAATAGGTGCCACTAGCCAATCCTGGCATGATTCACGTCCCTGTGCAGCCACAGCATGATCACAGGGTTGAGTGTCAGGTTCAGAGTGTTTGTCTGAGGTTATGGAGCTCTGCTGTAGCACACTGGAACAGGACACATTTGCCCTCCCAGCAAATATTTTCTTCTCCAGGAACACTCGTGATTTTATGTCACGTTGAACACAACTCTCGTCAAACCACATGCAAAATGCATATGGAATTTGATTATTAAGTGTTCTTAGAAATGAATTAACCTGCTTTAGATAATAATCGCCACGACATTAGTGACAGTTTTTCAAACAGCAGTCTTAGGTTGTTATAAACGGAAAATGGAGATTTTCCGATGATAACTGCCAGCTCCACAAAACGTTTTTTAATAGTCTATTTTCTAGGAAATCTGATCTTGTCTTTATCACTATGAATGAAACACAGTCCTTCATTAGCCTCTTGGCTTCTCGATAATTGATAAGGAGTTTGGTATTAAGCTGTCTGCCTGCATACGCCTCCTGGCCTCCTCACATCTGTCCCCTTCTTTCATTCATGAGAACAGCCTCAGAGGACTCTCCTCTTCCCTGCGTCACTGTTAGATAATTTGTCAGAGCTTTCACTGATTCTGTACATGCTTCCCTCAGGGAGTGAAAATCCCTCACATGAGCGCCAACAGATGTCTTTTATGCCGGGGTATGCATACATACATTTAGTCCGACTAACTTAAAGGCCTGGACATGGCCAGAAATCTCCCTCATCGTATGGTTTCTTGGAATGTCAGACAAAGTGAAATCAGTCTGTATCTATGGTCACGTTACAGGGCTGATGAAGCCAGAAGTGATTTCTAGAAAATGTCAGGCAGACGTTATGTACACACACACACACACACACACACACACACACACACACACACAGACTGACTTGTTTCTTTGCTATTCAGAACAACCTCCACAGACTTTATTTAACAGTGCCTGTCTGGAGAAAACATGTTTGCGGCCGTGTATCAATGCAGCTCATGTTTTCTTACATCGATCGAAACATAAAGGAATGCTAAACGCCAGCCAAGATAACACTGTACACTGACTAACATCATTTTTAATCATTTTAACTGATTCAACTCAAAGTTTTTGAGGCTGTTGTGATGAAATACATTATATCATAAGGTGAATTGTAATAAAAACAACTTTCAATACACTAAATTAAAAGAAAAACACCACCAAAAAGTTCAGTCTCATGTTAAGTAGTTACTGCAGGGCTATAGTATTTCACTGCCTTGCATCACACAGGTGTTTCCATTTTTCTGGCCACTTTGTGTAGTTGAAATCAATACCTAAGTCACGCCAAATCACAGCGGGGGCCGTTACCCCGACACATACACAGTAAGATGATCATTTCAGACACCTTCACACACAAACACAAACTTTTACATACTTTACAAACACTGTAAGTCATTTCCTTCACAACTTCTCAAAGACCCATCGAGTCTGTGACTTCTGACCTCTGCTCCACTAAACAAACTGTGTCATGAGCTATTTGCATGCTGAGAGTAATCGCTACTTGCAAACGAAAAACACCCGCCCAGCCGCAACAGCCGCCTCTGTCAAAACAGGTATTAGATAATGTCTAAGTGACCAGCTGTGTGACTGTGTGTGTGTGTGTGTGTGTACTTGTAAATATCTGCGTGGGCTGCAGACTGTGTTTTTCCTTTATTAGTCAATTAAACAATAGGCCAAGAGGCATGTGAGGACAATAACATAACGCCAGGATACACAATTTTAATTTTAATCTCTATGAAGTGTGTCGAATGTTGATTTTATTAGAGTCTATTAATTATCTGTAGCAACATATGGCTGATGTCACCCAGCCTAGTAGTGCCGCTCACCAGTTTGATGTGCTGAATGGTGGCCTCGCGTGGAACGTCCATCTGGATGTAGATACCAGTGGGCAGCAGAAAGTCCACAGTGATCTGGTCCAGAGCGTGGCCGGCCAGGGGCGAGTGGGCCGCCCATATGTCCAGGAGGTCTGTCATGGCAGGAGGCATGGCAAGGGGCACCACACGCCACCTCAACCATAAGGACCTGGAGGGAGAGAGGAGAGAAACAAACCACACATTTTAGACTCAGATTTACAGTTTTAGAGGAAAACTTCAACCGCGAAATCACTCACTGCATGTTACCTTAAATTTGTCAAGACAGCTTTGTTACTCTCACATGCCTCTATAGTGAACGAAGAATCCAAAAAAGGCGAACATTCTTCATGAATTCGAGTCATTGGGGGCCGCGTTTAACAGCAAAACTGCATCAAAACATCCATTTACAAGCTCTCACACAACTTGTACAGTATAATTTGAATCTCATTTCTCCAGTCGTGTGCTCAGCACCTCCCAAACACACGCATTTTCCCTAAAATATCACACTATAAAACATTTCTACCTACAAGCAGCATTCCTGAGCACACTGAGCACATGACTGGATAAATGAGACTTTTACGGCTGGAGTTTGTAAAAGGATGTTTTGATATAGTTTTGCTGTTGTTTAACGCTGTTTCCGCTTACTTCACATCATGAAGATTGTTTGCATTTTTTGGATTGTTCGTTCACTGTGGAGGAATGTGAGAAAAACAAAGTCTTCATCACAAATTCAAGGTAACAAGTGGAGGGAAATTTGTATACAAATAGTCATTTTGCTAGTGAAGTTAGTTTTGAAAAAATATTTATTTCCCATCTATTGAGATTTATTCGGGATTCTTATGATTAAAGACTTCTGGGATAAGGACAAACCAGCCTTTAAAAACTTCGTGCCAGCAGAGACTGTTAGGTGGGGTTAGACAACTGACAACATATCAATTTCAGAACTAATAGAAAGCATCAGTTAGAAAATGATATCATAATTCACAATAAACAGCCTAAAGACAAACACGTTATGATAACACTTCCCTGGAAACAGCTCAGGGTGGTATATTCCTGAAAGCCATTAGGCCGTTCCTCAAAGCAAACTCAGTTGTTTGGACTGATAGGAGTGTGGTTTAAACACTTAAGATAGCTGTGAGTTTAAGTCACGGAGTTTACAAGATGTCAAATCCAGATCACATCAATTCATAGAGAAAAAAATACAAATAGTTTTAAGCAAGTAGCAAACATTTTTAAAGGCTTTTCAAGCTCAAAAACACTGTTCATCTTGTGATGCTTGGCCTCGGCTGTCAGTCACAGTCCAGTGATCAAACCACCACTGTGCTGATCTTTTTCTTTTTTTTTCCCACCCACATCCGGGCTCATATCTATTAACTTTTTCATTAACAACAAGTTGACAGGCGCAAATGATTCAGTGTCACAGTGTCCCTGTGGGGGCAGCCCTGTGCTGAGTCTGGTAGGAGGCCAGTGGCTTTAACTTGGGCGAGGGCCAGTGCTCAGAGGAATGCCCACTAAGCAAACAGAACAAAAGGTCAGCCTGCTCTCCCCTCATCGGACAATCTGGTCCCCCTGGCAGAGAACACTCACACACAAAGAAAACACTCACACTTATAGATGGATAATGCATGCATAAAAGTGCACATAAATACATACACACCATGTACGCTGTCCCTAAACACACACACACACACACACAAAACATAGCGCGGCTGCTGCTAAGGTAATTATCAAGTAAGGCAGGAGGGGGTTGGCCCGCCACAGTTCCTCTGTATGTGCTCAACAGCACTCGCTGAGAAAGGCTATTTCTGTCTGCCAAAAGAGACATGCAGAAGACTCAAAATTCAGTGCATGCAATGTATCAGCGTTAATATGCATTTCAAGGACAAATAACAAGCGCACACACTGGGACACATAAACACATGCATGTTAAGTGCAGGGAGCTCCACTGAGCTGCAGTAAGTGGCTTCCCAGCTGCTGGTATAAAACAGCCCACAGCCTGGTTTCCATTTGGGCTCGTGCCTCAACCACAGCTGTACCGTCACACCACTTCCACCTGCCTTTTTTTTTCATTCCCTAGTCCTCAAGTGGCCTAGTACATTAACTCTTCCACTAGGCTGTGGGTCCATCTCCATTTCGTCTCGATCCGCCCATTAAAACTGACAACCCTGATTGCCTCTAATGGTCTTTCCCCTCTAAGTTAAGTGCCCGAGCAACCAGCAGATGAGCCGTTGTTATGCCACGTGCCCGAGGACGCTGCAATATCTGCTGTGCATTTGGAGCCACGATCCCAGACACTTAACATTATCAGCCATGCAAATGGAAACAATCTTGTGTGTGTGTGTGTGTGTGTGTGTGTGTGTGTTTCTGTGTGCTGTTCAAACAGTTTGAACATCTGTTAAAGGGACTTTGCAGTTCCTGCATGTGATAAGGGCTGACGCAGGCCTAATCATTTAAACACAACATATTACACTACACAGGAATGACTAAAAAACTTCTACATACAGACAGACAATGCTGAACTTCAGGACACAGACACAATACACAAAAACAACACAAGGAACCAGTCAGAGGGCAGACGATGACGGGCTTGAAACGTCACAAAGGTGCACGGTTACACACATGAAAAGTAACATGACACGCAGCGTGTCTGTCTGACGCATTGACAACACTGGCACTCTGTGATGGATGATCAAGTCCATGTGCACGCACGTCTCTGCACATAAACACTTGTCTCATTAAATATGGCTGACGTTTTCACACCAGACAGCTTGAGCAGTGTTTCATCCTGCTGCGATGCCGACACACTCGGCCTCTGTCTCTACCTCTCTCTTCCGCACACACACACACAGGGTATAGTATACACAGGTGAGCAGGGTTATTGAGGATGTGGTGGCAGACAGCCAGAGGTCTGCTGCAAGGTCAGGTTTCAGCGGGTGAATCAGAAGAGAACAAGTGGGTTTGCAAGATCAGGGAGAAAGAGAGAGTTTCATATGACAACAAACACAAGAGCCTGAAGGGATCCGTCCAGTTAGCCAGCATTAGCACGAGTAAACAATGTACCAGTATGGAGCCTCCAGTCCATAGCTCCCGGGAGCACTTTGATGACTATTTGTGTTTGAATTTGCAGAAATATGACCCCGCATAAATGTGCTTTGCCTGTTTTCTGTGCAAACGAAGGCAGATTTTGTGTTTATGTAACAAGTAGAGAAACAACCATAATTCGATGCTTTAATTGCAATTTTGAGTCTAAATTTTCGTCATGGAGGAGGTTCATTTCTTGTTCCAAATGTGCCCTCGCCTCTTTCCTTTCATAAACTCAAATACAGCTGCCTGGGATGAAAAGCTGGCATCTGTTCACATCTTTGAATCTCTGTGTCTGATTAACTATCTGTAAATGCACTTGAAAGTGGTGTGTCGGTGAATCAAAGGAGAGCTGACAGATTAGAAGGAAGAATACCTGAGAGGCAAACTGGTTTGGTTTGGTTAAAATGGTATTTACTTCCAAAAATAGATGAGAACATAACAACATAACGTCCAATATAAACACACTGCAGCCAAGACAGCTACAAAATCAAAGCTCCAATAAAACAGAGGAGGCAAATCGCCGCTTGTCAGGGAAGTAGTTCCTCTGAGCCAGCGACAGTGACATGTTGTGAAGGCTTCCATGCCCAGATGCATTTATGGTTATTTAAACACTGGTGTTACTCAGCAATCTCTTTCTAAAGCTCCCTCTGTCTGACAGTAAGAGGCCTGTGAGGCTCTCCACAATGGAGTGTGTGTCCACGCGTCTCTGTGCGCGACTGATTGAAAAAAGAAGGGCTAACATAAATACTGTGTGTGTGTGTGTGTGTGTGTTTGTATGAAAGGTCATGTCTGGTGATTAAGGGTCCTGTGACACATCTTCCTCCACACTGTGCTAAAAATAAAGTTCACAAAGAGGATCTAAAACCTCTTCACCTCCCCACTACAAACAATGTACTCCTGTAAATGAGTATGGAGACGTACATACAGGCAATACTCAGACTGTCTGAGTCAGCGTTTCCACCTCTGGGCGAGCACAGTGAGAGTGTGTCAGTATGTGTGCAGGTGTAGGTGGGATGGTGTGTGTGCTTAAGTTTCTTTAAAAAGAGAGAACGCTCCTACGGCTCCGTCCAGCTTAACTTTCTGTGTAACAACAAATTTGTTTTTTGGATTCTCAGAACCAAACTCTTCAGTGTATTTGTGTTGAAATGATTCAATTCGATTAATTGTCACTTAACGAAAAACATGTGCCAAAGATTCTCTGGTTACATTTTACATTGAGGATTTGTTACTTTTCTCACGGCTGCAACCAACGATTATTTTCACTGTCGATCAATCTGTGGATTATTTTCTTGATTAATCGATTGGCTGTTTGGTCTATAAAATGTCAGAAAATGGTGCAAAATGTCAATCAGTGTTTCCCAAAGCCCAAGATAACATCCTTAAATGTCTTGTTTTGTCCACAACCCTCAAATATATTCAGTTTTACCGTCATAGAGGAGTTAAGAAACCAGAAAATATTCACATTTAAGAATCTGGAATTGGAAAAATTGGACTCTTTTTTCTTAAAAAAATTACTCATACAGATTAATTGATCATTGAACAGGTCAATGTGAAAGTTAGCATCACTGTGGTCCCTCGACATAAAGCCAAAGGGATTTTTTTTCTTCGGGCATTTTGCCTTTATTAGACAGGACAGCCAAGCATGAAAGGGGGAGAGAGAGGGGGTATGACATGTAGCAAAGGGCCACAGGCTGGACTCGAACCCGGGCCGCTGCGGCAACAGCCTTGTACATGGGGCGCCTGCTCTATCCACTAAGCCACGACGCCCCACCAAAGGGATTTTTCCACTGGATTTGAGATTACCTTTCTAATTTATTATAATTTTTTTCATACTTTTTGAAGCATAAATGCAATCACCAGAAGTAAAAAGCTAACATTAGGCTATAAACACACTACACCACGTTAAGGTTAGGGCCCGACCAATATGGACTTTTTGGGGCCGATGCTGATTCCGATATTATGCAACAAAAAAATCTGATAACCGATATATCAGCCGATTAAATTTTTATGTTTTTCAATTTAAAAACCACCAAAATACCTGCTTTTGATGGCTTAAATATAGTTCAAACACTCGTTACAAAGATATAAATTGAAGGAAGAACATTTTACTATTTTCAAATACTTTTATTATCAGAAATTGTGTGGAACAAGCACCATATGAACAATTTGAACACAAAATAAATCAAAAATATGATGTGCAAAAAGGCAGTAAACCTCTGGGAAATAAAATAATCATGTAAAGTCTATATGAATGAAGACATTCACATGTATGTTCACAGTACCAGAGTTCTTCTTATTATTGCCAATTTAACATGGTTTAACACCATATTCCTATTAGTGATGAAAATATAAGTGTTAACATCGGCGTCAATCGGCCAACTTTTGGCCAATTGCTGATTATTCTCTAATGGCTATAACTGGCCGATTAAATTGTTCTGCCGATAAATCGGTCGGGCCCTAGTTCAGGTTACTTCACTGTTGCCATTACAAGGCTGTAAAGCAGTGTTCAGTGTGATGACGTTCTGCACTCTCATTTAGCCACTTGTTAGCAAACCACTTTTTTAAAGAAACGTAAAGCCTTCAAAGTTCACAAGTGGGGTTTTGCAAACGTATTTTGTAGAACCACACGTGAAAATATCTGACGCTTGTGTTAACCACAGAGCTTATTTCAGGTACCTAACCAAAAACCCATTCAAAAACCTCACACAAGGGAACCATAGCTGCTTAAATGCATGTCCTTGTTTTCTGACTCACTCCTTCAACACTCCAGGACGCCAAAATTTAAACTGAATCGTTTTAAACCATTGTCAACGGAATAATCAATAAATGAAAGAAACAGTTGCAGTCCAACTTCTATTATCACATGATACTGCATTATATTAATCTATACATGTATCCTGTTTCACTTTCAGCCACTGACCGCAATGAAACAGACTGAAACAAACTGTTCACAGCTGAAACACAACAAAGCTGGATGCTACCGCACTGCACCCTCACAGTCTTTGGAGTAAATGCTTTACTCACAAGAATCAAGGCCAGACACTGACATTTATCCCAGTAACCGCACATGCTCCATTCATTAAAGCAATACTTTCCTTTTCATCAGTGTTTAGTAAAAACCACAGCACAGAGGCTACCTCAGGTAACTCCTCTACTTGGGACAGTGTGACGTGTCAGCGCGGCGGAGATGAATGAACAGTGCTTGTAGCTTTGTGCACAATATACTCAGTGTGTTAAAATCTGGCTGAATATTAGTGAGTGTTGGCATCTGTGTGTAGGTTAACAGGAAAGCTGTTAAGCTCAACAGTGTGTGTTTGTCTGGATGGTGTGTGGATAAGCAGTCAGCTGGGGTGTGTGTCTGTGTACTGTGGCTGGAGCGTGTGTGTAACTGTACACTTACTGTATTTAGGAGTGGACGTAGATGGTGGTTGAAGACTGTAAACACACATTCAGGTATGACGGTCATTTTAACTCTGACACGTCAGTGACTAGACATGTTTGTGTGTGTGTGAATATGTATTTGTACAAAGTGACTGCAGGGTGTTTACAAGTGCATACAAGGTGAGTCCACTGTGAGAAATTCTGAGCCTCTCGCATGACTGATTTTCACATCTTTGCTGTGTCCTACAACTATTTCTTGCTTCAGTGCTTCAGTTCCTCCACAGAGATCAGTTTCAGCTGATGCTACTAATCGAATCATCATCTTAGCGCTGTTTCCAACAGGAAACAAAGGCGCGTCGTGCTCGGAACTTTTAATGAGGAAGTTGTCTTGAAACCAAATCTGCTGTAAAAATATTCTCACAGCCACTGAAGAACAAATTATCTCCATGCATACTGTCTCTGAGAGGAAGTGTGAATGAAGTGATTGGGTGGGAGTATGTGTGAGTGAAGGCGTGCGTGTGTGTGTGTGTGTGTGTGTGTGTGTGTGTGTGGGTGTTGCAGTGTTTGTACAGTTTGTGTGTGTGTGTGAATGCAACCACATCCGGACAGCTAACAGTGCTCCATCCTACTAACCGCTTCCAGTGACACAGTGGCACATGCCCATTTCTCAGACAGGAAGCAATGACAGTAGACAGGAAATGAGTGACAAACAACAACAGGAGCAAAAGTCCCTCCGAGCCATTCATAAAAAGCTGATGAGCGCTACATCACATGCTGAGCTGTTATTCTTACTCCAGAAGAGATATTTTTAATGCTGTTTACTGTGATCTATCCAAGCCAATCTAACCAGCTGAGTCCAAAAAGATAAAATATCTCTGTATGGCTTGTATCCACAAAAAGTATGTTTATTTGATTTGATTTTATTGTCAGAAAAATAATCTGAAACATGTCTTGCATCCCAGGACATAAACTGTTTCAAATATATACATACATACAAAACAACATTTGAATAAAACAACAGCGTACAAGGAACGCCACAAATCACATCAGATATTACAAAAATTGGACGCAGTGCAACTAATTAATCATTCCTGTTACATTCAGTGTTTAACCCAGTACACTGAAGCTACTTAGAAGCTATATTCTAGTGCTGTGTCTCAAATCGCGTACTTCTGTACACTTAGTATTTGAGTGCATAAGTGCGTTCAAACTGAGAAGTATGGAAAAATGCACTGGACACTTCTCGCCCTCTATGGTCGCCATCTTGACTATGTAGCGGAAGGGGAGGGACTGCTTTTCAAACAGGAAATGGTGGCTGAGGACTGTGCGACTGTTGCTGCATTGTGCAAATACATGTGTTTTTTGCGCTAAGCACCACTACACTGTTGTTGGGTATAAGCCAGCAGTATGTTTATTGGGTTAATTTAGCAGTCTGTAATGATTTGGTACCACAAACGATAATGCGAATGCTAATACTAGTTTGCTAACTAGCTAATTTGCGGTCGTCATTTCCGGTGAGTGCACAACGGCCGTGTTTGGTTTGAGACAACACTACCCTGTCGAAATTTGCGCATTACGCCAATAAGTACATAGTGCACATAGTATACTACAAGGAAGTGTACTAACGGAAGTATTTGATTTGGGACAATTTCAAGGAGGCTACATCATGAAATCCCGCCTTCGGCGTGTTGCGATGTCAAGGATCCTTCGAATCCTCTCCCGAGGACAAAGTCCTTCATTGAGAGAATTTTCAAGGATGGCGGGGCCTCTTCAATAAAACCTGCTTCAGTGGAGCTCGGCAGGATTTAGATAAATATGTAATTTATTTGGATCAATATCTCCAGGAGTTTTTATCATACAACCTCATAATTTACGCTTTCCAACGTGTCCTTTCCAAAGTGAGCCTTTTAAAGAATTTGATAAACCATAGAAGTTTTTAAATTAATCATTTACAGCAGTGATAGAGCGTGAAGTGCCACAAAAGTTTCATGTAGCCTTCCTGTTTGTTTTTCCAAGTATAATCCAGAAACATATTCTCCCTAGACTCTGAAAATAGTGCTTACATTTGCTCAAATTATACAACAAAATTAGAGAGTGACAAAATTATCACAGTACCCTGAAACCCTCTAAGTCCCCTGAGGGTTAATGATGCACACCTGGGGACACTCCAATGTGCCTTCACTGAATGCTAGGAAGGACTCTTGCTTTGCCTCTGTGGGATCCTTCCTTGGAAGGACTCGTCCTACCAAGGACGAATCCTTGACTTTGAGAAACATCTTCTGATTAATAACTTGACAGACTAAGGAACAAATAAGTTCTTCAGTCTGTTCAATCCAGCCTGTGGGACTCTAAAGGCCCGAACATACTCGGGCGGACCGTACGCGGAACGGACTCCGCGAGGAATGTCCGCAGTCATTTGGGCTTTCATAGTCGAGCGCACTTCTGCGTTGTAGTTTCCTGTAAAAATGTCTGTGAAAAATCCCCGCGATGTGAAAAATACATGCCGAGCAGTCACTGGTGCACGGAGCGGAGTCCGCGCGGTCATAAAATCTGAGCTCTGTGTGCACAGGGCTTGCGGGCGTCCGCTTTGAGTCTGCGCGGACCTCCGCGGAGTCCGTTCCGCGTACGGTCCGCCCGAGTATGTTCGGGCCTTAAATCTTCTGTGTGATAGCAAAAGCCAGGATGTAGTATTACCTGCCAGAGACAACATGCTTTTAGTACGTAGCTTGAAAACTGGATGTAAGAATTTGACCCACAGTCTTTGAGCAGATACACAGCAGCCTAGCTTTACGCTTAACAGAGAGACAACTGTACCATGCATGGATTCCATACTGCATAACAATCTGTATTATTGATAGGAAAAACAATAACAGGATCTGTTTGTTTGCTCTGAATGACCTCAGTATTAAACACAATCAATAGCACACACATTATCAGTGTGTCTTTGGAGATAGAGTCGAAATTCAACCAATCTTGTTCATTATGGCAGAATAAGGATTTACGCCTCCATCACACATTGAAAAATATGTTCATACTTACAGTTAATTTTCAAGGGTGGTAGGACTGCACATAAAATGCACGTGAAAATGTGAGTGGACACAACTTTGCCCTGGGCGTCACAAATAAAGATGCATGTTTCAACTTGTGCAAAACGCTGGCGCTCATACTGTGGCCTTATGACTCCACTTCATGCAAATACAGAGATGGACAACAGTAAAATGGAGACACTAGAGGAAAACAACAGAAAGAACTGGAGTTCTGGTGAGTTTGGAGTCTAACACACACACACACACACACACACACACACACACTTATGAAGCACAGTCAGTGTGTATGCTACTACTATTGTTAACCTGCAGCTAACATCTGTCCAGTAATACAAAAGCTTTCTGGAGAACAAAGTGAATAGATACTCCTTCCACCCTCTTTCTTTTCCTTCAGAAATGCTCTCCTGGTATGCCAGTTATCTCTATTTCAGGCTGACGGATGACTCTATACAGATGGCCTGCTCAACCATGTCATCATTAGGTAGATGGCAGAGCGGAAGTTATTCAGTAATCCATTACTCAAGGTGCAGGGGAACCTTTATTACTGTATGACATTCTGACATTTTCACTGAGACAATTTGTGCTGAGCAAGTCCAAACTTCCCACTGCATTACAATTTAGATGCTTACAACTCACCTGCAATCAGAGTCAAATTTGTTACGTGTACATTTATTCACAGTGACGTTAATCATATCCAACCCACAGCCTCTTGTTACATCACAGCCGAGAAAAGAAGATCCCAAATCATCATCAATCTCTTGTGACAACTGTGCACCGTCAAATCAAACTCGCTCTATCCGTGACATCACAATAAGTCACTCTGCCAGATAGATTGTGACAGTGCAAGCCTGCATTGTGACTATATCAAGTTTCAATTACATTAGGGGGGGTCTAATGCGCACTCCTTGCCATCTATTTCTGCATCTGGAGGACGAGGTCACTCAGTTGATGCGGCCGTCAGCTAAGTGAAGGAGGGATGGAGAGAGACTGAGGGGCAGTTGGGACAGGAAGTGCAATGAGAATGGTGATTTTTATGTACCCTGCAGATTGCTGTTAAAACAATGCATAACTCCTCCAACAATACTCACTAGTGGCAAAAAAAGATGCACTGTATGTAGGTCTGTGTCAACACTGCAGCTGTGAGCACACATTTGATGAATTTACTGATAGAGACTAAAGACAAAGTCATATTATTCTGTGAATGTTTGATTTTGTTCGTTTATACAACTGCGTCATTGCCCTTGTGTCTCAACACGTCACATCAAACAATCAGATTGTATTGATGGAAGTGAAAGTGTGTAACTTTCCTACAACTTCCCTAAATGTATTTGTCCTATCGCCCCAAAGCTAATCTCTGTGGCTACCTGCCACGCAGCAGAAGTTGCGCCTTTCACTACTGATGGAAAACACCTGCAGTGACATCACTGACTGTCGTGTAAACACAGCACGCCTTCAACTGTGCACTGAAATGCAGAAAACACACAATCATTCACCACTTTCAAAAGGGGAAGAAAAGCGACATGCATTTTCAAAATCACCTGCCCAGTGACGATTTAAACTACTTAAACACCAAGCGCATTATGTACTAATCTTCCCATGTCCAAAACATGATCTCACAGGTTCCACTGAAAGGCAGCATGGGTTTGAACCTGCCTGGAACACACTGAAGAGTGTTATGCATGAGTGCAAGCTTGTGAGGTAACAGTAGAGTCATACCAAAGAGTATTATAAGGTAACCTAGCTCAAACTAATGTAGTGTAATACAACAGTCCTGGAACTGTTCAGTTTTTGTTGAAACAGTTTTACAGAGGTGCTGATTCAACTGTATGGTCATTTTGGAGGTGTAGTTTGTGGTGCTGTTGAATCTAGGGCTGCAGCTATCGACTCCTTTAGTAATCGAGTATTCTATCGATCATTCTGGCGATTAATCGGATTAGAAATACTGCGTGTTTTCATTAAATTACTTTAGCTTTATTTAAGGGCAATAATAATAGCAACAAATTTGTTCTTGCTCAGTTGAACATGGTGGAACCCTCTGCACAAAGACATAAGAGTATCATTAATTGATATTTATTACTTGGCCTTCATAAATATCATACTTTACGTTCCTTTGACTGGCTAGTTTAGACTAATTCACTGTGGTTAAGGGGTGCCTTACACCTGCTGACCCCACTGACTGCAGTCCAAATTAATATACCTGCTGTACTCGATTTGTGCATTTAGGCTCCATTTTCAACTGTGTGTGAGTGTCTGAGAGTGATTGTGGGGGTGCATGTGTCAGTGAGTGTGTGAATGAGTGAGTGGATACAGTGTAGAGGCCTCGCAGCTTTTTAGTAATCGAATTATTCGAGTCACTCGAGGAATCGTCTCAGCCCTAGTTGAATCATATTGCATTAAACTGACAGAGGTTTCTGTTTTGTCCACTCCATTTCAATCATTGAGGGTAAGCTAAATGTATCTAATAAACTGGCAAGTGAATGCATATTTGCATGTCACAACAATGATGCAAATTAAAGTTACGTAAATCATCATATTAATGCAAAATACAGCCCTCTGAGAAGTGTGCCAGGCTTTGAAGTCAATATTTGTAGCGGCCAAACAGTGAAATTACATTTGTCATGTGATGCCCTGCTGCCCAATAAGACTTTTTCCATAGAGTTACATGGCGACAGAGACATCTGTAAATCAGTGGATGCAATTTTTGAGCAACGCTCTTTCATTCATTCCGATAACATTTGGAAATTCTAAAGGTGCCACACGATTAATTGTTTCATCCCCATTTAGGTTAGCAGAGCGCTAAACCAGATGTAGCCTGCTTGGCCGGCGAAAGTCTCAGGTGCACTTGCTCTATGGAAAACATTAAAAAGGCACAAACATCCAATGGAGTGGGTGCTACATCAAAGAAACTCTGCGTAAAAATCCTTCTAAACGGGAGCTATTTGGTGTGTAGACAGTGTGAAAACAGTGCCAATCATTCAGGTGATTTTATATGTGGCAGTCGAACTTCTTCGGCTTCATGTACCTCGGAGCAACTTTCCCCGCCTCCACACTGTATCCAGTTCTCTTCATACATCCGTTCAAAAGCCCTTTCAATCTAATCTTGCCATGAAGCCATCATGCTCATTGATTTGCAGCATTCCCAACCAGAAACATGGCAGGAACTCTACCTTGGTAACGGTACACCATCATCATGTGGATATGCTTTTGGCTGAAATGGTCACTTAGCCCTGCTTGTTTATCTGCATGGTGCTCCAAGCCTCAAGATGTGCTGATCAGAATTACAGGTCAAATTAGGGTACTCTTGTTTATGTGCATACTGTGCATTTAGGGCAAAGCAAGGCAGGTTTATAGCACATTTCATGCATCATCATAATGCATCAGTCAAGTCACAACAGGTGATAAACTGGCAGCTGCTGAACTGCCAGACAGCAGCGAAATTATGCCTCCGTGCTGCAAGACAACATTATGGGACAGTGGTGTATCAAGTGTGTGTTTTTAACTGAGCAATTCAAAGTGAGGTGAGGAGAGGGGAGGAAAAGAGGGAGCAAAACAGGAGTGAATGTCTGGATGAGATAATAACTGTTGCATTAGTGGCCATGGTAACATGCCTCATGTCTTGTAAAGGATATCGACAAGCTCACACCTGGAGAAAATTACAAGACATTAAAATATTGCAAAATACAAGGAGCAAGTGTAATTATTAGCATCGAGAAGTCATAATCACATCGCTGATAATTAAAGACTAATTTGATATGATGTTGATGTTAATTGCTTTGCAGATAGTCGCATAATAAAGATGGATTACGAGTTTATGTTATTAGCTTCCATCTCTGCGAGGATGGGCGGCTGAGAGGGAGTGTTGGGGGGGAGCACGTGTGCAAGTGTGATGTTTCACAGAGCCCAATTCACTTCACAGACACAAGACAAGTGAGGAGACGCACACAGGCTACACACAGAGACAAAAATAAGCAGTGCCAGCGTGTATCTCTCCGTGAGTCAACTGCAAGACTTCTAACACCTTCCTCGACGAAAAAGGGGATGAGAGGATGGCTGGAGAAGGAGTCTGTCATGGAGAAAGGGTGGATGGAAGCTAAAAAGAAAGTCGGAATGCAAATGAGAGACTGATAAGCCAGGTGAAGTATGAATGTGAGGTCATGATAATGTCACAAACTGAAGGGAAATAAAGAATAAAAGTTGAATATAGCACAAAGGGAAGCGACAGACAGGAAGAAAACAGACAGAGACATTTGTGATAGATGACGAGAGAGAAAGATAAGAGAAAGAAGGAGGGTGTGATACAATGTGTGACTGTAGTGCGCGGACCAAACTGGGCTGGATGTCCACAATAAGCCTCTGTTTTTGGCAAGTGTGTGTTCGTATGTGTACGTGCGTGCCAGCGAGGACAGTCCCGTGCCCTGCACAAACACTGCCCTTGTGTTGCCCTTGCACCCATCAACCCTCACAACTGACCCCCCCCTTACAACATTTCTCTCTCTCTCTCACAGACACACACACATGCACACAAAGCCCTACCAGCTTGGCCTCACAGACTGATACACACACTGAGCTCCAGTAAAAACACTGAGGCTGGAGGGGGCAACAGGGTCACATGGCGCCGATCACACAGTGCCCCCCCAACACACACACCCTACATGATTTACTGTATTTTGCAGAGTGAGATCTATAGCTCCAGGCGGCTTACTCACACCTTCAGTAGCTTCCGCACACACATACATACACACCCACGGCCACAGGGGTCAGTGCCTGAGCACATGTAAATACTCTGCTCTTTTAGTCAAAGCACTACTGATCAAAACCCACATAGTAAATATACACCAGCCGTCCTGACGGGAATGCAACAATCATTCAAACATAGCTGACGTCTACCATACCTTTACTGAGAAGCTAAGAGCTATGCAAACTCTTATCACGGCCACATGTCATGATTCAAAGCAGGCTCAGATACACACAACACACTACAGGTACACGGTAAAAACACGCATGCAAATTCTTCCTTGCTAATCTGATTCTGTGAAACAGGAAATAAAGACACTCAATGTACAGGCATACCTACACACACACACACACACACACACTACAGGCACAAGGAAGACTTCCAGGAAAAAACACACATATGCAAAGTTTTCCTTGCCAATCTAATTCTGTGAAACTGCAAACAGGGAAATTCAATGCACTGGCATATCCACACACACACCCCCACACCCACACCCCCACACACCCACACGCACACACACGCACACACACGCACACACACACACACACACGCACACACACACACACACACACACACACAGTCCTCTTCTTTGCCTTGTATGCTCTTGGCGATGAATCAAAAGCAGACATGGGAATTTCTTGGAAGCTTTTTTACAAAAATAAATCTGCTTCTTCTTCTATAAATATACATGAAGTCATCAAAACACAAGATCTTTTTTAAATACTGTATTATGGGCTACTTCCGTGTCTTTTCTCTAAAAGGACTATTTGAATAACTGGAGCGCTGGGGGCAGAGCTCCACCCTCCTTTGCCTTGACATCCGATGATCGCAGATGATGTACATGCTGAGCGGGGGTGGCTGGTATGGTTCATTCGTCTCATTTTGATGTTGAGTATAGGGTCGTGTACAAACAGCTGCTCTATGAGGGTGACAAAAGGATTAGGCTTTGTTCCATTTTACACAACAGCTCCTTTTTTTTTTTTGAAAAGGACAGAAGAGGCCTTCCTTGGAAACTCTGACAATGAGGAAACAATGACGAGCTATCATTAGAGAGTGAGCGTGATGTGGACATGTTTTACTTTTTCTTGAGGCCAACGTTTTTCCATTGACAACAGTCAACATCTGATGACTACATCGATGTCTTCATGTCTTCACCAGTATGGGCATTTTAAGTCATTTCCATATAACTGTAATTGCATTAAATTATTATTGAGCGCTCACAAAAACACCCAAGCAAAACTGCGGGTAAGGGTTAGCCGAACTTTTTGCGCTGTTCAGACAGATTAGCTATGAGTTGCAAGTTTAACGCTACATAGCTTGCACTGCACATTCATTTTATTTTGTACAAATACTTCCGAACATTCTGCCTGTTAGCATAAGATCAAGCATTGTCTGTCTTTTTATATTTACCGATCAGCCACAACATCAAAACCACCAACAGGTGAAGTGAACAACATTGACCGTCTTGTTACAGTGCAACGTTCTGCAGGGAAACCTTAGGTCCTGACATACACATGGATGCCATTTGACACTCACCACCCACCCAAACATTGCTGCAGACCAAGTACCCCCCCCCCCCCCCCCCCCCGTCATGGCAACCACACTCCCTGATGTCAGTGGCCGCACTAGAAGTACTGCTCAGGAAGGCTTGAGGAACGTGACAAAGCCCTCAAGGCACTGGCCTGGCCTCCAAATTCCCCAGCTCCCTAGTCGATTAAGCACCCATGGGACATGCTGGGATCCCACCTCACATTCCACATGACTCAAAGGATCTGCCACCAATGCCAGACAAAACAGACCACACCCATAAGTCCTGTGTCCATGCCTTCACAGGTCAGAGCCAAACTGACTTGGCTCTAGGGTACCGGCATGTGCCACGGACGCTCAATCAGAGTGGGATCTAAGGAATTTGCAGGGCAGGTCAACACCCTGAGCTCTTTGTCATGTTCTCAGGCCATTCCTAAGTAGTTTTTTCAGTGTGGCATGGCGCATTGTCCTGCTGGAGGAGGGGCACTGCCATTGGGGAGTGCTGTAACAGTAACAGTTTTTGAGTGGGTGGTGCGTGTCAAGTAGCATCCACATAAATGCCAGGACCCAAGGTTTCCCGGACAAACACTGAATCGTAATGAGATGATCAATGCTACTGACTTCACTTGTGGGTGGATTTAATGTTGTGGCTGATCATTATACACCCACAAGCCCCTGAAAGAAGTTCTTATTATATACATTTAATGAACACTGATGCCCAAAGTACTTGAGTGCTTGTGCCCATTCCTTATCCAAGAGTTTTCAGGATCTCAGTCTGCTCCTCCACGCTCCATCTCCCCCAACAAAACTGAGACGACCAACTTCAGCTTTGCCACTATTCTGCATAGAGGCGGTGTCATCATTTCTATCCACAACAGAAGAGACTAATAGGACAGTGTTTACAACAAGTTCAGCAAAAGAACAACAGAGCTGATTGAGAGGTTGTTTAAGGCCATTGCCAGAAGCACAACTCACTTCAAAGGGATTTGTCAAAAGCAGGAATTGATTTGAAGAAAATCCCATCTTGTCACACACAGCCACACAGCCTTCACAGGGCTGCAGCTGCTGACTACATCGTGAAAGAAACGGACAAAAATAACAGAGCTGTCTTGGATGTAGCGGGGATGGCTCCCACACACACTGCTGATTTTTCAGTACTGGTCTCCCAGCATCTTGCCAAACCGCCATTTATCTCCCTCATAAACAAAGGGCCACACATTGGCACTGAATGACACACACACAAGCCTGGAAATGGGAGACATTTCTTGGCTCCGACTGTCATCTCGCTATAGAGGTGACGGGGTTGCTGGGAACACTTAGCTGTGGTAAATGACACGCTGATGTCCGCCTCTCCAGTTTATACATCCATCCATCTGTCTGGGCTGCTCGACTCTACACACACACACACACTGCCCTGCCACAACGTCCCTTTCCATTTAACTGTTAATATCGCACTCACAAGCAAATGTCATCCACAAGAATCAATGACAAATACACAAATACATCTCTTGGTTCAGCCAAGAGAAAATGAAATGTAGTAATACAATGTAGCATGCTAGTAAACTGCTTTTCGTTACTCTCCATCTATTATTAGTTAACAGTAGCAGTGCATGTGCTATTGTTTAGCTGAAAACAAATGCCAGTCTAATTATACCAAAGGTCTATAATACCTCTGGTAGCAAGGTCAGTGCCATGAGGATAATACTACCCAAACACACTCCTAAGAATGAGTCCAAGGGCAGGGCTTCCTAGGATTGTGTGAGTCAAAGTGTTTCAACACACTACTAAATGTTAATACTGAAAGCAAGAACGAACACTCAAGAGGTCAGTGCAGAGATTCCTCAATTGCCTTATTAGAAGCTATGTGATGATGGTGCAGCGCCATTAAGACTCCTTCTGCTCTGTGGTGATAATATGGCGGTGGCGGTGGGAAGCTCACCGGAGACAGAACATCGGGTGAGTAATTGGATCAAGCCATTTTTCCACATTTGAGTAGGAGTGGAGGAAAGGGGAAGACAAACAGAGAGCGCAGGTGGGAGACCTCTGTACTGATTATTGGTGGTTATTGGCCACCGGCACTGACTGACAGCAGGAAATGTGTTTTTTTTTATGTTGACAGATGTCAAAGCTGCACCTGCACTGCCACATTTATAAAACATTACAGTGGAGAGGAGGAGGAGGAAGTTAGGATGGTGTTTACTCTGAGAGTTCCTGCAGCTGGGACACATGCCGTCGTGGTGAAGAACAGCAGGAAGTAAAAATATTTGCAAATCAGAGTCTGTTCTCTTTGCGTCTATACTTCCGTAAGTTGGCCTTCAGTCAGCAAAGATTATTTTTACTTTTGGTAAATCTGTTGATTATTAAAAAGAAAGTGTGAGGGCCCTTGGTCAGGACTTTTGGACTTTTCAGTTTGATCTGAACCAAATTTAGAGGTGTGAAATCTCCAATGCATTACAGTCCGAACCAAGCAACCGAAACATGGTCCAATGGTGGTCTCGGCCCGGATCAAACCAAAGCATGCCGTTTCTGGTATGAAGTCTCGGGACTGCTGTGAAACTGCGGCTACTTAGGGCGACAAAAAAGTTTATCTTGGGTGTGTCGGCACAATAGACAACCAAGAAAGGACAGTAAAGGAGACACCCGCACACTAATACAACATGGCCGGACAGCCACAAAAAGGTTCACAGGCTGAGAGCAATGCAAAAAAGTCAATATCAACACTTTTTATTATTTCTTGCATTTTGAGCACCCTTCTTTTTGTGCATGGATGTTCTTAATAAATTGACTTTTTTTGTTTTGCATTGATCTCAGCCTGTAAACCTTTTTGGTGGCTGTTCAGCCCAGTTGTGTTATCTAGTAATATCTCCTCTGCTGTCGTTTCTAGTGTGAATTTTTTTTTTTTTTTTAGATGTCTCAGACTTCCTGACCAATTACAGGAAGTTCTGTCAGGCTATCGTCAACTGATTAAGAATAGTGTGGCGCCTCAGACAGGTGTCTGCGATCAGGGTGAGGAGAAATTTGCAGATATGTTGTCAAGTGGTCGTAAATGGACAGTGAAGGTTTCAAGGATAACGCAACATAAAATGAGCCTCAGTGGCATTTATGGAGAGGAATGTTGTAATGTCAATTGTTTTCAATGAGAGAGGGGATACGAGGGAACAGGAGAGCCTGTCTACAAACCAATCAATGTCGAGTATAGGGAGATGCAGCTCCTGCAGGTGATGAGGCCGGGACAAAAGGATGTCATGTATAATTTTTAGCGCACTCTCATAATTGCAACATGAAACCAAAAGTAACCGGCACAAATGTAAACGATGTAACAAAAATCCAAAATTTGGTTTGGACCTTAGTTCATACTCTCAGGTGTGAAGAGGCCTTTACAAAGACAAAAAACTGCCATCACATAACTAAACTCAAGTTGCTTGTTTAATCCAACCAATAGTCCCAGCCACAAAAGATATTCAGTTTACGATCAAATAAGTCTGTAAAAAAAACAAACAAACAAAAAAAAAACCATCAACTAATGAAATCACTGACTGATTGTTTGAGCTCTAGTTTGCCCCAGGAGGCTAAGAGGCAGGTGAGTGTGGTGAGTGACGACAGAAAAAGAAAAAAAAAAAAAGACGACTGTAGCGAACAAACTGTTCTACACTTCAAAAAGCAGCAGACTCACACACTCCACTTGTGAAAAATTGGGTCAGTAGTACTGAGAGCACCACAGTTAAGTACTTTAATGGTTAATTTTACACTGGGATTCATCCAATCACTTCATCTGCTCTAAAAAAAAGAGGCCTGTTTATCAGCTCACTGGGCGACTACAGTACTGGAGAAGAGCTTGTATTTATATCTGTATATATGTACACAAACAGTAGTACTGCACATCCCTTCCTGCAATCAGGACATACTGTTTCATAAACACCTCACAGTCTGTCTAGAGATGGCACGAGGTGCAATAAGGAAACGACTGCCAGGTGCAGCAATAACTCAAATCAGATGGAGCACTTAAGGCTTTACACATGCTGACCAGAGCCAGGAGAGCTACAAAACACATAAGCAGGCAAAATGACGCTGATAATATTCATACAACGCCTCGCTAAAGTGACACGACATAAACAACACGACCCATTATGTTATACTGTCCAGACGAGTTCCACAGTGATTTAGCCAGTTAGGAGGATCTAATACATCAAATCGATGCAGTGACAGTGTACTGAGGTGGTCTGACACGAAAATAAAGCATGCTGGCTGACTTCCATGCATTCCCCGCCTGTCAGGACGAGGCCTACTCTCCCAGATTCCAGCTAAGTCAGCGCTCCATTCCTCCTCTCCCACTTATACACAGAAACACAAATGCACACACACACGCACACAACAACAGCAGCACAGGTAAAGTAGGTCAAGATAATTACAAGATACAGCATGCTCACACATACACACACACACAGGTTTTACCTGCTGTTGCCTAAAGTCTCTTATTTCCTGTGCCTCTGCTCCTCGCTGGGGGTGTCTGGATAGCGACTGGGACACTGCATCTGATGGATGACAGGACAAAATACACTGTTAGGGAGGGGGAACCCCACAAAATGTCTGGGAGCTGTTATTTTACAAGGTAAGTTCGGTATTTTTTCTAACCTGGAGTCCATACTCCCATGTTTTTGTGTCTAAGTGACTAATAGGTGCAACAATTTCTGAAATTGAAACAGAGCCGATTGAGAATGCTGCAGATGGCAGCAGAAAAACAGGCTGCAATGTATGAATTTACGTCCCAAGTGTTTGTTTTTGCCACTGACAGGCTCAGGTTGTTATTCTAACTGCCTGACAACTTAATGAAAGGATCCCTACAGAGATAGACCTTTTTATTAAAGAGTAAGATCGCTTTTGTTTAGCCTGAAATCACCATTGCCAAACACACCAGACTCCATTTACAAAAACAGTAATTTAAGCATTGTAAAACACACTTCATTCAAAGTCGATAAACACCCTACAACTCACAGAAACTGTCTTGGTTTGTCTTTGCACTCTTCCAACAATCACCAACTCTGGTTTTGGTGGAAATTAACCCTTAATCACCTAGTTAGAGCAGTTAGTGCAAATATACTGGCTTGATACTGACTAAAATGATCATTTATTTGAATGGAGTCTGGTGGGTTTGGCAACAGCGTCTTCAGGGCTGTTTCTGGCTTAACAAAAAGGATCTTAATCTTTAATAAAAAGGTCTATCTTTGTAGGAATCCTTTCCATAATGTTGTCCGACACTTTATGAGCCTGTCAGTGGCAAAAACAAGCACTTTAATTGCATGTAAATTGACAAACATGCCCCAAATTGTTACACTGCAGCCTGTGTTGCTGCTGCTGGCTGCAGCGCTCTTGCTCAATACTGGACCAATTTAGAAAATTGTTGTCCCATTAGTCACTCAGACACAAAAACATGAGAAAATGAGGTCCAGGTTGAAAAATACTGAACCTACCCTCTGAGCATGTGTGTTCATAATGTATGTAAGAAGAAGCTGAGACAGTTAAAGAACATATTTGAGACAATAAATGAATGGGAAATGGAAGTAAATGATTTAACACAGAGAACAGATGCAGAATAAGACAGGTTGTTCTCTAAATGTGAGAGATATGCACTGAACACACAAGTCTGCATCACCTGATGGAAGCTCCCACACACTGACAGGCTCCAGCTGCTCCGTCATTCAAGATAAGACAACAGAAAGTACAGTGCAGAGGGGCCCCTCTGACCCCGTCGCTCTTTTCTTACAATCTATTCCCTCTGCCTATTTTTTTCTGATACCTAATCATTTCCCTTCCACTCAAGGTCACTGCGGAGATAATTTTAGAAATCACTGAGAAAGCATATAAAGCTTGCCTCTGCAGGAATACTCATCTGGCAGGCATTTTTTTATACTCTGGAAAGACTGAAAACTAAGAACAGTCTGCTCAGAAACAACAAGAACATGTATCAGAGCCACATAATTTGAACAACAGTGTGTGATTCACCTTTTCCATTTTAGTCATGTTTTTCAGCTTGAACAAGCAAACAAACTAAAATGATGGCGTGTAACAACCACCGATATTGACACATTCACTGGAGCCTGTTGTGGTTGAATGCCAAGTAAAGACACACTATTTTTCACAGAGTGGAAGCAAGAGGCATCACGGTGAAAAGAAAACATCAGTCACACCTATACCAGGTGTTGAATCCTTTTATAAAAGTCTTACAGATACAAGCTCAGGTGGAGAAAAGAATTCTCTGCAACTGATGTTGAATAGAAGAAATCTGGGAGTCAAACTATTGGAGCACCCATCTGAATTTATTGTTCATGTATTAACTTTTTGTTTAACCAGAACATAATATATCAGAATAATCATTATTGCCAATGTGTACACTTCCTTTGTTTTAATATTTCACTTGATATTACTTGTATAAATGACATTAATTCAAGGTTAAACTCGTAAAACATGTTTAAACATTTACCTGTTACCCTACTCAGTGTAGTAATAACAGGTGCATCTGAAATTATTAGCTGATGAAACCTTTACTCGATCAAAAGACAATTAGCCGCCACCAATTTTGATCAAGCAAAATTGATATAATGTCTCAAATGTGAGGATTTACTGCTATTTTGTTCATATATTATAGAAAATTGAGCAGCTTTGGATTGGTGGTGAAATAAAACGAGGGATTTTAAAGATGCCATCGTGTTAGTTTTTCACCACTTTATGACATTTTATTCAGGAAATAATTTATCAATTCATCACAAAAATAATCATCTGATTGACTGATAAAGAAATGAATGGTTGCGCCCATAATACCAGAAATATTATAGACATTTTTACAGCTGAATTTTTATTTTATTTTATTTATTTAATCTTTATTTAACCAGAAAAAACGTAAGATTAAAAATCTATTTTTCAAGAGTGTTCTGACCGAGGCAGGCAGCAACGTTCTCTAAGCTCTAAAACAAGAATTATAAAACACAAAATTGACCTCTGCATGTGCAGACAAGCCCCCTGGGACAGTCCATAGACCTCTCCATCACAACCATCTGCCCACAGTTCAAAGAGCTGCAACTATGGAAACCAAGATGTGAAGTGAGCGATACGGTAAACAAATATACCGTGGGGCAAAAACAGTGACGCCATGCACATTGATGACACGCAATGCACACACTCCGACTGAGGCCAGTAAACCTCCTGTTTTCCCCCAGCGGTTAAGATGCTCTATCTTGTTTACCGGGGTGTGACACTCTGAGGTTTACAAAAACAACTGTGGTGAGTGTTTGAGTCACAGATGTTTTATGGAAAGCACAGTGATATTCATACCCTTACAATGGGGGTGGGGATGAATTCATAGAAAGAGGTGAGACACTGGAAAAAGGGCACTGAAAAATGATTTTGTGTGGTCTCCGCACACAACTACAGACCAACCGCATGTTGGATGACCAGTTCCAGGAAGTGCGCCATTTAACACAATGATAAAATCTCAGGCCAGAGACAGTCAATGTTTAACTCCTCGACTGGTTTCAGTTCAAAGCATCACATGATCCACAGCAAGTGTGTGTGTTAGTGTGTGTGCTACAGTGATTTTAGGAAAATTTGAGGGAGTGGGACAAACAGAGGATTCACTACAGAGTGGCTCAGTGATGACGTTTTTGCTGGAGGGCCGACCCCAAAGTCAGCTCAGCAACAGATCTCTGGAAACGTCAATGGGTTTTTGGGCTGATGCTAAAAAGAAATCTGTGTTTTAATTATAGATTGTAAAAATGGACTGTGACGTCCTCCACAGATCTCTAAATGGGTTTATTTGAAGCCTGAAGTTTGGGGTTATTGCTCACCATTACTATTGTCTTTTTTTTGGACAGCAACGAGAAAACCCAGATGTCCAACTGCTGCATTCTGCTCTTAAAGCCTTAATTCCCCATTTGTAACATAAATAACATCATGATAATAATAATTAAAACAATACTAAGAACATAAAAATGTCTAATAAGAAAGAAACTTAAAGAAGTTACAATGGTTTAACTGTTTTATGACAAACCCAACAGATAATTTTTTCATGGCTGTTGATCTACTTAAATTCATGAAAGGGTTGTGTTCTAGTCTATTTAAAGGTAGTGCCAGTTTACTTTAATAAAGAACTAATTACGCTGCCTTAAAACAGAAGTGAGCCTTGAGGGCTTTCACACCATCACACAGTAACTTGCTGCCTCCAGTCATTTCAATGAGGAGAAGGCAGCAAAAAGGGAAGCGGTCTCGACGAGGTATTTGTGGTGTGAAGTGCTTGCCGCCCGTGTGCATGCGCAGAGATTTTGCTCTGCTGCGCTGATTTCACCGTGTTGAGCTTCTGACGGTTGCCACGTGGCTTTAGACGAACAAATAGCGGGTATCGCTGAATGAGAAAGACAAGATGGAGGAGCTGATAATTTTGGTGTCAGAACTTCTAAGGGCAACCAGAAGAAAAACTGGGCCTGGGATAACATTTACACAAAGCTTCAGACGACTGGTAAATTGTCCAAATATGAAGAAATCTTTGGCGATATCAGTGATTTCAATTGTCTTGCTCCAGTACGCAGTTGCAAGCTTGCTTTCATTTCTGCCGGTATTCGCCGGAGCATATGCCTGGCATCACAGCTGTTGCAGCTGCTTTTAAAAGCGCTCCACCTTTTGGGGGAACCCTCTTGCAGGTAGGCAGCTGTCGGAGCAGTTATTGCGCGACAGTGTGAAAGCAGCTTTACACTACAAAAATACTGGCACTCCAGGAGTCTCTATTGTCTTTAAGGGCATCTTATGATGGTAAATGGGGAATGACTGCACTTGTATAGCACTGTAGTCTTCCGACCACTCAAAGCACTTTTACACTACATATAACATTCACCCATTCACACACACATTCACACACTGGTGGCCGAGGCTACCGTACATGCTGCCACCTGCTACCCAGTAACCATTCACATGCACTCATACATCAACGGAACAGCTATTGGAAGCAATTTGGGGTTCAGTATCTTGCCCAAGGATACTTTGACATGCAGACTGGAGGAGCCAGGATCGAACCACCAATCTTCCTTCTCTGAGCCACAGCTGCTCCAATTGTGCAAAGCACTTCATTTATACAGTGTGTTATTGGCACAGGTGTTGTAATGAATAGATTATTGGACATTTCTGGTCTGTTCTATATTTGCAAGAAATGATTATGTGCAATAAAAGTTGTTGGATTTTTGGTGTAAGTGGTGAAATCCCATTTGGTAACGTTAGCTCCATTTTCCGAGTAACGACCAGGCAGCAGGTGATGACACTGCACCAAGTTTGTGAGCAACTACAGCCATTCACTACACTAAAGTGATTTCTGAGGGCTAATAGTACTGAGAAAACAGTTTCCAGGACAATGCACAGAGTAGTGGATGGTGACATTATATGTGGATCTAGTGTGGTTTCTTACGCAAAAAAGGAATCAGGCTATTACGCACACACTGCTCTGTCCTGGAGGACTAAATGACTAAACACTGACACGCACACAGAAAAGTTTTCTCAGAGTCTCCCCTCCCGGAAATGCTGTCCCTCTTATCATTGGACAAAAACCACAATGAGAATCTCACTTTGATATAACTTTCTTTGACCACACACTCACACACCCTTCCTCCCCTCTGCCCATCCTCTGGTACAGGAATGTGAGGAATGCACAATCCTAAAAAGTCCCTCACTCGCTCTCACCTCGTCTGCCAATATGCCCTCCAGTTCTCATTGCCCTGGTCATGTTGGTCAGTCACTGGGGGGAGCCTGCTTTCGCTCCTCACCAGTCTCATAAACATCCGTAATTTTCTTCCAACCTTCAGGCCATGAAGGACAGGGGAGAGCTCCTGTTGTAAACAGGTGGTTTGTCGGGCCCTGAAGGGTTGCATAATTAACCAAATCTGAAGGGCACTCCCTGTCCTGAGACCGCACACTTTTCCTCTTACTGTACTCAACAATGCTTTAACCTCCGGGGCTTAAACATATCCAAATACAGCGTGGATACAGATCAGAATCAGGAAACTTCATTGATCCCAAAAGGGAACATTGGGGTACGTTACAGTTACAATGTTTCTGTAACTTATTAACTCAGACCGCTGTGGGTTGGGTCCCATACTGTCTCACCTGCTCCTTTTCCTTGACAGGAAGCTAATTTAATTGTTTGAAGCGAGGGTCTGTGACCATGCTGAGGACAGTGGCCTCATTCGTGTCTGGCACTCCCCACCTCCTTTCAATTTCCTCCAGAAAAAAAAAAAAGAAACCCAGCATTCGAATGCTGATTTGGACATCGATTACCATGGCAACGATTGAAGCTTGGAAGCCTTGAAGCATTCGGGTCAGCCCTAGTTACAGTTGCTCTTATATAGGAGCATAGAGAACTCTGAGAAAATGGAAAATAAGATGTGTATTATGCCACAATATATCACTATAATATATATATAAATATAAAAATAAGAATAAGGAATATGTGCAAATGTGTGCATTGTGTTACAAATGCCTTAAATATGAATGCACGAAGAGTATGTGTAAGAATAAATTAATGTGGATACAATAAAAGGAGAACCTGTGTGATGAAATAAAATAAACTGACGATGTAGCACAAGATGTCAACAAACTGTAAACAACAAATGAGGAATATATGTTCACTGTGATGGATCCCAAGCAAGTTTTAACTCTCTGGAAATTCTCAAATGAAGACAATTTAGGTAATGAGCTCAAAACATGCAGAAGGAATGCGAGAGGAATGCACCAGTACACACATTTCATGCACGCACTCCCCGAACCAAGTGTGGTCTGAAGGGCCATTACATTTGACCATGCGTCATCACTGCCTCACCGTAAACAAAAGAGCACTGTCCGTCCATTTCTAAAAACAATACACACCCACTCATTAGCTCAGTGGGATGTTTATAACCCTGCGTCGCAGAGAAACATGAGAAGCACACACACACACACACAGGCAGGTTTCACTCTCATCAAAGGGAAGCTCCGAGCGTTTCACATGAAGACATTCAATCAATTCATGTCTGTGAGGTGTCTGTGTCTGCCCCTGGCCTTTACCCACTTCCCCTTGTCTCCCTTTATTTAGCACTGGCTTCAATCTCTATTTTTAGGTGCTATTGTGGGGCTGCCCTAACGTGGGTGGAGTGTGAGTGTATCTGTGTGTGCATTCTCAAAAGTTCCTCTCGGACGCTGTAAATCAGTTACCTCCCGGCTGCCTGATTGAGCAAAGGTCTGCCTCAGCTTGGAGGACAACACTGCTGATCACTCAGAAGACACGCTGGCACAACTCAAGACAAAGCCGTAATTACAACACTGACACACAATGATCAGTCATGACATATAGTTTTATAGGAGGAAGGGAAAACAGAAGTGAGAGAGATAAACTCTTAACACTGTCCAGACTTGGGGACTTAATGAGGCAATAACATTATGAGGACGAAGTTGGACGACGCACTTTTGCAATTTTGCGCAGCTGAAGCCAAATGAGACTGCAACTTTCTCTAAATCTATTTTGTCCTCATTTGTTTCCATACTTTGTGTGACATGCAAAGTTTAATTACGTGTTATTCTTCTTCCAAACGCTCACTGTACTGCATCCCATCCCAGCCATCTTGCGCACTTTAAACAGCAACATGTCCATATAAATAAAATGTACCCAGCTTCCAGCAATGTGTGGATACGTGGGTGGAGGAATGTTGGCAAGATGGCAGCCTGCGAGCGCAACTCCGTATGGATGCAACATGCACATTTAACCATAGGGCTTTATGCATATTAAGATATCACAAGGCTCGGCGCGTGCTCTCAACAGAATGTGTGTGGGACAGAGTGTGCGTGCATCATCAGCTGTTGCAGACAGGGACCTGTGCTGGGAGGAAGTGTTGCCATAGAGATGTGAAGCTGAGGTTTTTGCCCTATCAGGTTACAGAGTGGAGGCAGGGGCCCCTCGGGGTGGCAGCAGAATCCGACGTTATCTGTGCATCTAGGGCTGCTGGGGTCACTGCGTGAAGCTACTGTATCTGCGAGGAGACAACGGACAACCGCTGCGACCGCAGGTGTCGTACCACTGATGCCTGGTTCTTTTGTTATCAAGTGTTTGACATGTTGAGAATAATCTAAATGATAAATGCATCACTAAAACTGTTTGTGTTCATTCATTAGCTAGAAGGCTTCTTCTCATCATGCTCTTTCTTTTTAAAGTGCATCTGGGCTCAGATACAGAATCACTTTAAGCAAACTTTTACTATTACTAGTAACACTTTACTTGGAACATCTGTTGTGTGTTTAAATCATCACTTTCCATTTAGTCATAGCTCCTGCCACAAGGGACAAAATTAATATCTGAATGAAGGTGCGGTGGTTAAAGGAAAAACCATATGCATCAGACCGCAAACCTTTAGTTGTGACATTATTTTCAAATGGCTCTGGCCTTAAGTAGGTTAAGTAAGTTACACCTGTTACAAAATGATTTCGCAATTATTGTTATGCATTACGAAACAAGGATATAAATGTTGACAAAAACATGTGTTGGCCGTTGCTGCACATTTGTCTCCACTGCAGTTTCAACAAAAGTTTCAGTGGGTTTTAACAAAATTGTCACACAGGCTGATGCTTTTCAGTGAAAGTTAACCACCTTTGCATCACTGCAACAAGACAAGACACTAAGCCTTTATAACTTTACTACACCCTAAATGTTTGCACATTCAAGACACTTTGACATGTGGCACTAACAGATGTCGACAGACAATTTAGCTGAATCACATTTAAATACTTCCCCTCTATATGAAATGTAATCAAATTTCAGGACAGGACAGACACAACATTTTAGCTTCACTATCATGTCCAAATTCCCAGACAGTGTGTGGTCTCAAATGACAAATCAATATCAGAAATCAGCATCTCGGCTATAAATAGCAACTTGAAATGTGATAACAGACACACAATATTGATGCTCCACTCATTAGCTGTGCTAAAAATATAAACCATGATGACAAACAGCCTGTGAATTCTGTGTATAATATGAAGCCTCATTTTAAGAGTTGGCATTCACAATGTTTTAATTCTATTAACCAATAAAAAATGTAAAGGCTGTTGACATGGTGGTGCTACACATGACACAGATATGTCTCTCAGATGTGCGAATACAGGCACGCTCCTCTGATATTTGATCAACTGTAAATCTAAATATCATCTTCACTGATTGACTCACTGGCAGAATGACTTTCTGACTCATTTCCCCTGACTTTCTCAATTACACACAGAGTCAAGAAATGGACATGTTGGAGATAGAAATAGGATTCCATTTCTATGGTTACGGGCCACAATTGGGAGCTGACAGCTGGACAGCAACCTTTTTAATGCAGGAAGACACCGAATGTACACTATTGTTTCCTCCGCAGTCCTATTTATAGTTTGTCTTCTGGGTTTGAGTTTCTGACAGAAGAGCTGCTCAATGCAAGTCAAAGACACCACAACAACAACATGCCATAAAGAAACACGAGTCTGTGTCTCACATGTTGAGGGAGTCCGCACTTCCTGCATGCATTAGTGACTGTAGATGCTAGATGTTGTTCCCACTTGGTAACTGGAGAGTGTTTTCTTCGAATTATGTTCACAATTGGTGAGCAGACAGCGAGAGTGCGTTTGCTTGTACCGCAGCATTAACTTGCCTTTGGTGAACAGAAGGATGCTGTGGTGCATTTAGACTGTAGAGTTAATGTGGCTGAATATGTCTCTGACCACACCTGCATTAGATGTATCAGAGAGCCAGTTTAAACCTACATGTACATGTGTGAACGACCACCAAGACGCATTGCGACTCAAACCACTTTTAGAGGTGGTCTGGGACGTGTTTGACCACATATCTTTTGTAGTGTTTCCTGATGCATCCCCAAAAAGGACTACGTCATCAAATGGTAAATGGACTGCACTTGTGCAGCGTTCTTCTAGTCTTGTGACCACTCAACGCACTTTTACACTACATCACATTCACCCATTCACACACAGTCACACACTGGGGGCCAAGGCTACTATACATGGCGCCACCTGCTACTCAGTAACCATTTGCATGCACTCATACACCGATGGAGCAGCCATCTGGAGCCATTGGGGTTCAGTATTTTGCCCAAGGATACTTCGACATGTGGACTGGAGGAGCCAGGGATTGAACAGCTGATCTTCTGACTGGTGGACGACCAGTCACCAGTTTTGGTGACAGTGTGCGCTCTATAACTTGCCCATTTTTCAACGAGTTGGACTAAGAGTTAAGTGACGGTCCATCACTTTGCCCTGTGGGAGGAGACATGTTGGATTATGCTGACAGTGATATCTCCAGCTGTACTGGCACAACCGCCATCATCACTAGCGAGCAGGTAGTGAAAGTATGGATGAAATAACCATGCGCAGGGCCCTTTGAATTTCCAGTGTAAGTGATGACGCAGGCAGTAATGAAATCCGCACATAAGCAGTCAGCTGGAGATACATTATAGACACAGGTGTACACAGCCAAGTGTCTCGGCTGTCCACTTGTGTTTGGATCACCGAAATGCACATTAGTACCAGGTATAAACATGCTCATAGCTGTTTTTATAGTCAAATTCAACATGTTTCTGCTCTGTGAGCAAATGAATCACTGAGACTGAAATAAAAGGAGCCGTTAATTTCTTATGTTACCTTGTGGACTCACTTCAAACACCTCATTTAAGATCTCTCACTCTGTTTTATTTCACTGTACCTTCTCTGGCATCTCTCTCTCTGTTTACCATGTCTCTCTCTATCCCTCTCCTGCTGTCTTCCCCGCATTCCTTAGCAGGTCTCGGCCTGCTGTGCAGCAAAGTGAAGAATTCCAGCAGGCTGCTCTCATCTCACACAGTCACTCACAGTTCTTGCTACGGCAATTTCCATTCTATGTATAGCAGTGAGGTACAGTTCGCACATAGTTTAAGTGAATATTGAATGTTCCCTGTCCTCAGTCGGCGCTGGCGGTAGATGAGATAGTGGGGCTCAGAAAAGACAATTGTTGTCATGCAAGCTAGCAGACAAATTGTGAAAGCCAGCTTGCACACACACACACACACACACACAAAGACACACGTCAACTAACTCCCTTTCATACTACTCTTCGAGAGGATGTTACGCAAGCCTTTCACTGTAATGAGGGGTGATTACTTTAAAAGTGTAACAGCAGGAAGTGTGAATGAGTGTAAGAGAATGAGGAGGGAGAGAGGTGCAGAACGAGAGAAAAGGGAGATGATAATGGGGACAGTAAAAATAATGAGTGACAGTTGCAACACACACACACACGCAAGTATTTCACTCCAAAGACACTGAGAATAGAATATGAAATTCATGCTGCAATAGTGGGTCTCTTAAAAATATGTAGGTGTTTCCCATGAATGCGTGAAGAAATAAATTGAAAAACAGCATTTTCTCCAAGGCTAATCCACCGCACAGCCTCTATGCAGTCCAATAATGCTGCCTTTCAGAGCTGCGGTAAAATTCGAACATAGCAGGAAATCAAGGAGACAGAAACTCAAAAAGGTACGGGCAAAAATCAGATGGTGAAGGACGACTGGCTTGATACACACAGACACATCTGCCTGACACTGCTGCTAATTAACCTCAACATTAAGCCTTCAGACAACCACCTTATCTCATTTCCTTTCTTATCCTGTACTTGGATTTAAATCCTGAACATTCAGCCTTACTATTATTATTTCAGTATCTTTACTTGTCTATGCAGCACAGTCTGTAGGCATTACATAAGTGTACTCCGGCATATTGACTTGAGATGAGTAAAATGTCAAAGTGTTGACTTTAAGCTTTCCCGCAAGCTTCACCCAGTATGGACTTGAACTCCCTTAAAGTTGAAAGTCAGCGTTTTCTCCTCACAGTCATTGTTTCATTTGAAATCCGACATGTTGGAGCAGAGCCAAAACTATGAAAAATATATCGCTGTCCAAATACTACACTGCACATTTTGTTTAACCATGCTGCAATATGCCAAGAGTCTTGGAGCACAGTCAGGGATACACGCACCAATATCATGTATTATTGTTCTGATTACTGACACCAAACACACCATAGGAAGTGTGGCTGTATTGGCAACAGGCCTCCTTGCTCTCAGCTGTGTCACCATGCTGTCGGTCCCAGAGACCAGACACAGTTCACCTCTCTCTTCCAAACACCCTGTATCATCCAAGTAGCTCCTAAACTACAAAACAAAATCAGAAACCTCATATAGAAGATGACCTCACTTTACAGCTCTGTTCAACTCTGTACAGCCGCTGATACAGGATATGGACGTCATCACAGTTGCAAAACTTCTCTTTTTTTTGTGTGTGGGAGACTTATTTAGAATTCTGCTTTCATTTGTACCCAGTTTCTCAGGAGGCCTGCTTTGGGACTAAATCTGGCTTGGAGTAAATAGCTGCATTGTTGGCTGATGTCTGTAGAGTGACGTCAGCTGGTCTTATCAGTGTTCTCTAACTTTACCTCAGAGGGGGCCTGACAGCACACCCCGCCCAGCACAGGGCAGCCACGACCACTGCCTGATCGAAATAACACATTTGAACGCGTCAGCTGGGAAACAATATGTCAGAAAGTGGTCGAGCGGTGTGCCAGGGCAAAAATACCAGCAACAGTTGGGTAACTCTGTTAGGAAACTCTTCTCTGCTTTTGTAACATGTTACGTGGCTCTCTGATTCTCTCTCTGAAAGCATCCATCTGGGTTTTAATGATCATCTGTGTGGGAGAGCACAGGTGGAAACGTGGGTGAACTGCTGTCAGGACGCCTTTAAACACCTGCATCACTGTGACAAATACCTCTGGAGATGACAGCAGCTGAACAGTCAAATCATCTTTAAGGTTATGTGTGTTTGTGTGTGTGTTTTGGGTTTCGTGAATGATCAAACGTGAAATGTCAGATTGAGTCTCGCATGGCAGAGAATGCACAGCTGCGCCTGTCACTTGGAGCTAGGCTAGGAGAGATAGAGATAAAGTTCGACGAATACTTAAGTACATCTTCTGGAAATTAAACTAAGATGATATAACCAGATGGAGCTCCTGTTTTCGGGTAATTTCGAGAGTAAAATGCTATAAACACAATGCTCATAAATTTGCAACATTGCCTCCAATGTCTGTATCTACTGTTTGGAAAATCTCTCGCATCATCACCACTATGCTCATCCCTTAGGCTAGGTCCTGAAGACATACTGTACATGCACATGAGGGTGTACATGTATACACACAAACCTGCATCTCTTATATCATCCCTGACATTCTCAGCACAGACCTACTGACTACCTCCTCTGACACAGCCTGAGCTCAATCCAAACTGACTCATAAATCCTTCTCTGTTGACTTCGCCTGAGCCCTTTTGGGAAAACTCAGCCTGAGAATGTGTAAGGACTTTCGCTTGCCTGAACACAAACAAGCGAGCACACGCCGAACCAGTCACAGTCACAATTTGCTCACATACAGGGATCAAACGTGCAATACAGTTGGCACCGGTCCAGTACGTTAGCTGAGAAAATGATGGCTGTGGAGCTTGACATGCCAAAACCTGAATCCAGGTTATGACAATTCTAAAGAAGCAGCTGAACTGTCAAGTCACCCAATATTAGTCAACTACGTAAACCAGGCTCTGTATAAATCTGTCAGGAATATTACTGCCCATTATAAGGTCCCAAAAAACATTTAAAGATGACTGGTTGGGACAAATTCTGTGCTTGAACTACGTCAGATTTACCCATAACTGTTCTTATGAATCAGCTCGACTTCCACGACATCAGGAGAAGCATTTAACGAAACAGCTACCTAAGATATTTAGCCTGACTTCTGCCTTTGAATGAAATAAAACCAAAAGGCTGATATAGACATGGCAGAATAACTGACTGAATGAATCACTCTCCAAAGTTTCATATCCTCTTTATTTAGCTCTGTTGTCGGTCTGTTTCTCAATAATCTAACATGCACAGCTGTCATCAGTGACACAGTTTGGTGTGGTGTGGCCAAGTGATCCCTTAGACTACTTTGGGTTTATTGGTCACTGTTTCCCGACACAGGGACCACGGCCCAGGGGAAGAGGATTAAGAGGATCTATACCAGAATAAGAAATATAATAAAGGTTGATCTCATGCAGACTACCCAACTACAGGTAGAAGTCTTTCACATGAACTCTTTTTTCACAAGTGGTGACTCATAAAAACTGCACCAAAGTCCAGGTTTGGAGGACCTATGATCTAAAAGTGCTTTTGTCATTGTCCAAATGGGAACGTCTAACACACACTCTCATATCCAAAAAGGCAACAACCTAGTCCCAATTTAAGCAGAGATATAATCACTCAGGAACGCTACACTCTGTTCTCGTTTGGAGCTGCACTCACCAAACTCTGTTTCAAAATGTATGAAGTTTGTTGTTATCTCGGTTGGATGCTTAAGTCAACAACTTTCTGAACAATTTTCATTCCTCAACAAATCCACATGTATTCCTGCTTTATTCGGCGCACACTTCCACCCTGGATCAACTCTTCATATTCAGAAAACTGCAACAATAAGCTGTGTTTCTCACCGCCGCCCATCACAGCTCATTTTAGTGTGCGTTGCTTTGACCGATACAACAATCCCACTAGATTAATTTATCCAAATAATGTCTTATAAACTAGTTTTCTGGTTTCTAAATGTGGATGCCACAGATATGCAGAAGTTATGAAGTTATGTCCCTAGAGGCAAAGTGATTATTTTAATGGTTAGAATAAGCAATGCGACATTAAATTGGCAGATTGATAAATGGAGTTTGGCGTGAGGTCCTCACTCCGCAAGTGGAAAACACTGAGCTGAAATCTGACCCATAAAAAGTGAAGACAAGTGGAGACTTACCTTTAGTCACTTTTAGGTGTGAGGTCGTTGAAAATAAAAATGTGCCAGCCGACGCAACAGCTGAAAGTTAATATATCTGGTAGATCTTCAGATCAGAGTAGCTTCAGCTATAGAAAGTGTGTGTGCTACACGAGCCACGGCCCCGGCTGTGTGTGGACGCAGAGCTCAGAGCTCGCAGGTGGACACAGGAGCGCGGTCTCGCTTCCTGTTTGTTTCAGAAGGTTTGTCACCACCACTGCTTTTTCCTCCGCCAGCTCTGCCTCCTCCGCCGGCACCGTCAAGTCTGAGGAGCTGCACAGAGACAGCACCTCCGCTCACGGAGTTCAAAATAAAGCCTCACTGGGGACAGACATCTGAAAGTGAGACTCAACCTGCTGAGTTTTGTTTAAAGGGGAAATCCACCCTTAAAATGAATTTGTTTTATTCTAAAAACTTTGGACAAAGAAGTCAGCAGGCTGCTATAAACGATTTGCAATGAAGTGTAATCAGATTACACTGTTTGGAGTTGCTCTACTGACACTCAATTGTCCAGACTATATAGTTTGGACTGGAAGCTTTGGTTTTATTTAGTTTAATCTAAAATATGCAACATTAAAATCATGCAAAAAAAGAGATAAAATGAAATCTTTACCTACCTACCATAGTTCATGTGCAATGAAATGTGCAAATGTGCAACACCCATAATGTGAAATACCTTTCTGAATGCTCTGCAGGTGGAGTTTGTGTTCTTGTATTCTTATATCTATTATACTTTTTATACTTTTAAAACCTCGTTGTGTGCACTTTATCTTTTACTAATTCTTACCTGACTATTTCTGATTTGACTGAGTGTTTTTGCACAAGAATTCCTGTGTACAAATGGCAAATAAGTTTATCTTAAATTATCTTATTTCAAAATCCTAGTGGTGATATTTTAGCCACAAACACACTAGTGATAGTCAACTTACGGCCCACGGGCTGAATCTGGCCCCTGATAGGATGCCAGGTGGGCCCTGAACCATTTTCTAATTCACAATAAAAATAAATTGATTCACACTTGGAATCATTTCTGCACTCTTAGTGTGCATAAGGTGCTGGAGTGCATAAAAAGCATCAGAATAGAGCTAGTGTGGGCGCTCTGTGGCTTAGTGGGTAGTGCAGGTGTCCCATATTCAAAGGCAATGTCCCTGCTGCAGCCTGTGGCTCTTTGCTGTGCGTCATCCTCCCTCTCTTCTCCTTTTACACTTAGACTGTCCTTTCTAATAAAGGCAAAAAGCCAAAATCCTAAAAAAAAAAAAAAAAAAAGCCGCACAGAGGTCTGGGCTAAGTCCCCAATGTCATCAAATCTTAAATACGCCCCTGTGTACATGCTCAGGGCTGCTGTGACTGGCCCCTGACCTCCTATCATTGCACACAAGCAAAAAACATCCTGCTCTGGCTTGGCTACACTTTAAAAACACTGTACAAATCAACATGATAGCTTACCACCACAGTATTAGGCCAAAAACTAGGCTTGTTCTTATCTTATTTTGCTCGACTGTATCTCTCAGTGATGATGTTTTGCATTCCACTGCTCATGAAGCCAACATAACACTGCACAGTTCAGCATACAACTCCAGCATCTTGCCATACACAGGTTTATTTTGCTGAATCTAACCCTACATCTTCTGTAGGTCTATGACAAAAACAACTGTCTACAAGTTTGGTATCAACCATCCTTAGTCCTGCCACTGCAACCCTGTGAAACTGTTGGCTCGGCCTTATGAAGCACATATTTGACAGATGTATTAAAGTACAGCTTTTTATAACTATGATAACTATATCATTCTTATTTCAGGTCTCTGCTGACAGTAGTAAATAGCTCAAGATAGCTCAAACCATGCCTGCTGCTCCGTAGTGACCCTATGAGTCTTTTATTGTGAAGGCCACACTTCCTGCCCTCTGGTTTGACTCTGTTGCAGTTCTCCGGTTGAGGCATGAAGGGCAGCCGGCTTTCTTCCAGCAACCACATACCGCCGGTACAAAACTTCTGGGCAGTGATTTCACCCGGAAACACAATATTTTTAAACCTCCAGGAAACCCAAAATGAATCTTTCAGGCGAGCGAAATGTGCAATTCACTGTCGGCGTGTAGCCCACATGAGCCGAAAATACACGCTACATCTACATCTGTTTTACATGTATGAATATTGTATTTATCCCTTAACCACCGAGTTAATCCACGACACGTCATCATCAGGTAACGCTCCAGTTTGATATTTATAACTTTTATATCTTCGTGACATGTGTACAAGCTTGTTCAGAGCATGTTGGCAGTAAAGGATGAGCTCTGCTGCCCTCTGGTGTTCAAATAGTTTATTGTTTATCTAGCCTACAAATATACAGTAATGCTGTCATACTTTATTATACAGGGCTGAATCTTGTAGGAATTCTACTTTTGGTTGGGAAAGGTTTGACAAATATGAACCATGTGTAGCCAAAACCATGTTAACATTCAGGGTCTTATGTTGGTCAACTAAAATGGTGGACACATCTGCTCCTTACAGGATATAGGCCTACTCAGAGACTGCTCCCACTCACACTGTTCCACACACTGACAGTTTATTACAAAGGTTATTTCAAGGCAGTTGTATGTATCTGTGGCATGTTTTGAGGGGTATTTATCTTGTTATACATAATATCATGTGATTGATTTTAAATAATATTTAAAGTAGGTCTACATTTATTCCAGCACAGTGGTCATGATGTAAAATGGCCACATTAGAGTCCAAACTGTTGCAGACTGTGTTTTAGTTTAGTTTAGTTTAGTTTATTTGCACATGCATGCATAGAAAATACAAGAAAAGCAAACTAAAAGTTAAAACATTGTGCAGAAGAGGTTAGAAGCCAAAAATGGCTTTTAAAGGCAAGGCAAGGCAAGGCAATTTTATTTATATAGCACCATTCATACACAAGGCAATTCAATGTGCTTTACAAGAGAAATATGTTAAGATAAAACACTAAAGGAACAATAGATCATTAAAAACAAAAGCTAAAAGCAAGAAAAACAGTGCAGAAAATGCATTTAAAAAGCAAACTTAAAGCAAAAGCAACAGCAGACAAATATAAAAGCAAATTTAAAGATACCTCCCCTATTAAATAACAACAGACATACAAGAAAAAAAGATAGAAATGGAGATTGCATAACTGGATAAGAGTTCCAGACTAAGAAGTAGTACAAAATTGTTAAAGATGTACAATTAACAAAATAAATAATTCCTTTTCAGATGGTTTTTGAATAATGATAATGTAGATGATGATTGTAGAGATGGAAGAATGTTGTTCCAAAGAGATGCTCCTCAGTATTTCAGTGAATATTGATTAAGAAAAGTCAAATGTCTGAGGAAGACGCTCGTCAAGTCATGACTGAGATGTACATATTTATACATGAATACACAAGGCTGGTTTATATTAACATTAAACATTGATTAAAGTTGATATTTTCTAAAGAGAGAATCAGATGAAATGCGTTTTTTTAAGCAAAGTTAGTCATTCTCAAAAATGCCTTTTACATTAGGAAAATCTTACAGAGATAAGGGGACATGTTGCAGCCCAAGCAGTATTACAGTGCATAATGAGGGTAAAAAGAGTTCACACAACTGTGCTCAGACAATGGGAGGACGCCTAGGACGACCAACAGAGGTGACTGTGCAGTGCAGCACAGATCTACTGAGTCTTGTGGATCAGTCTTCTCTGTTAGAGCTACAAACTATTGGAACACAAGTGAGATAAGATGGTGCAACAGCTTTGCTGGTTTTAAATTTAAGATGCAATCATGGCTAAAATCAACCCAGTCATGTACGCATCACACATGAACTCTAACACTCGATCTAACATTATGAAATCTTGTTATATCTTAATGTTGTAGTTGTATTGTTATATCTTAATGTTGTAGTTGTATTGCTGTTGCTACTTTTATTGTTGGGATGATTTGATGTTGTGTTGTCTTGCTGTTGTTATTGCTGAAGCTGTTGTGTCATGAATATGTTATATTTTGTAATTGTATATTTTTTCTCAATAATATTGTCTTTTGGCAGAGAAGTTATTTTCTGTTTCCTGTCAAGGACTACAGATGAAAATTAGCTTATAGAAAACTGGTGCAGCTAAGTAGCTGTGCACTGTCACCATGAAATAAAATAAAATAAAATAAAATAATATAATACAAAATAAAATAAAATTGAATTGAAGTTAAAAATAAAATAATATAAAATAAAATAAATTGAAATAAGAATAAATAAAATATATAAAGCTTTATAGTAAAAAAGGTGGAATACAGGAATGATCGCCCAGTGAACAAACTCTACTCAAGATAGCAGGTGACTTCATAGTCTTTTAACAGACAAGTTGAACATGGTATTTTCAACATAGTTCTTAGTCTACGATGACCCCTACGAATTGAATGTGTCTCTCTTTTAGGATTACATAATTCGGTCTCATCAATGAACAAGAGGGAGAGTTACGCCACAAGGGGGCAGCAGAGACCTACACGCCACACTGTTATACAGGGTGAGTCAGTTTGAATGCCTTCTCCTTCACAGTGAGCACATTTGGGTGACTTCTGTTAGAAATTATGTTCCCAGTGTGACTGCTTCCAATGAAAGCTGAATGATGGTATTTGGTCTCTTGACTACACGTGGATACTTGCCTGGGTACAGTGCCATGTACGCAGCTGGTCCCGAGACGTTACAGGATCATGAGATCATGTCATAATCAGACCCATGCTGTCAAGTAGTTTTATCAGAGTTGAATACATTTAGATAATCTCTTCACGACACAGGTATGTGTGCTGCACCTCATCAGTGACAATAAAGTTGGACTATGTCATATGCCATGTGCTTGACCTACTGGTGGGCTGGGGTTAAAGGCTCTCCCTCAGAGTTCCCCCTCATAACGTTCTCATTGTGTGAAATTTGCTTCACATAAGCCGGGCTCAAAGGGAGCAGCCTATGCAGCGTCGCCCTGAGTCCAGCATGCTTCCATTACTGCTCCTCTTATTCGATTAAATGTACCCTAACTCGGTCCAAACCCACACTGTGCATAATCTCTTCACAGATGATAAGCGTGTAATAAAAAGCACATTGAACTTGAAAGGGCACCTTATGTGAATGCATATAATTATGGATATCAAAATATCATCATTTGTTTAATTGTGAGGCCTTGCCAAGAGGTATGTAATTGCTTGAAAGCAATATGGCTGAAACTGGATTGCAGTGTCTGAGATGTGACCTGGGACTGGGTTTGGCGTGGACATGAAGGCGGGGCGAGGGTCAGGGCCTTGGGCCAACTTCCTGTTTTGGATGTGTATATTACAGACTATGGTTACAGCCAATAGAGAGAGCGATTTATTTCACAATCCTTATGATTTATAAGCCTATAAAATAACAATGCATTACACATATTATGGAGAGATATTAAATGCGTAATCAGTGTGTGTTCTACCTCTCATGCGCTTGTGGAATATAAGGAAATCTTGATACCATAAATAAGAGGGCATTTTGAAATTGTTTTGGTTGTGAAATAATCTAAGTGTCTGGCATATCCGCATGAGCTCATATTTCTATTGCTGATAGTAGGCAGATGCACAACTGGCCTGCAGTGATTATATGTCTCGCGCTGTCCCCAGAGGTCAGCCAAAAGTCTGACCAAGGAGCTGCACTGGTTTATTATATAGCCTACAGTACCAGGAGAACAGGTGCCGGCCCTTAATGATCCCTGTGGGAATTTGGTTTCATCTTTGATTAATTGGAATGTTAACAGGAGAGGAGTTATCCTAATAGCTTCTTGTTGCCAGCCCCTGCGGAAGTTTTTAGGGGGGCGAGAGAGGAAAGGGGCTTTTAAAAATAGACTCCATCAGTGCGCGATGGGAAAAAGACCTGCCATTTCAATCCCGACAAAGCAATTTGCAGCTCATAATCAAGAGAGCGGAAACATTTTATCGCATTTCCCCCCCTTTACAGTAGAAGCCGGCCGGTTCCGCCACATCCACGGCAGAAATTAACAGCAGCCAAATGTCTGTTCAAACAGGTCTGTTGGCACATATAGCTCGGAGGTGATATGCTATTATGAAAACCTGTTTGTTTAGTGAGACTTTCTGGGTGAAGTTTATTCTCCTGATCCAGAGAGTGCAAGAAGACACATCAATAATAACTTGCAGTGTGACTGTATCCACAAAGCCTCTTCATCAGCCTCTCCTCTGAAGGTCAGAGTCAGAGTCCTCCTCATTTGGACGCACTGTTTAGCGCCTATGTGACATTTGAGTGGCCCGGCGCATGCTTGGAGGGTAAACAGAGGACAGTGCGTGATGATGATTTTTCTCTGTGAATAGATGACAGACCATCTTTTCCTTGAATAGATGACACTGGTGTGTATTTATAGACTCGGTATTTCTAGACATTCGATGAACCTCTGTTGACCAGCGCTCCGGTGAACAAACGCACGGTTCCTATTTATAAACTGTGGCCGCATATCACCACACGCTATTGTAATTATTTTGGCAAATTAAAGAATTATTGCATGTTGTCTATTGTCTCGCGAGGACTGTCATTAAGATAGACATCAGCAGCCACTGAAAACATCACGTAGATCACCGTGACAGGTTTGATTGTGTTGGAGATGCACCAGAGGACGCGCTGTGAAAATAAACAACTCTATATTGAGTCATGTTGTAGGAATATATCAGATCTGCAGCACAGAATGAAACTTGTAGTATTTCTGCTCCAGCAGGAGAGAAAGGAGAAAAAAAGCGCGTGCTGATGTGAACAATTGCCGGATTTTCTGCGAATCAAATCTTTGCATATTTTCCTGTTTGGAGCAGATGTATACCAAACAGTGGTGACCCCCACTCTCCTTTTCAATGGGGCTGGGGTGATGTGCGCCGCTGCTAGGTGGAAACTGGTGCTCCTCAATCTCAAACATTAGCGAGAATGCCAGGAATTCAATTGTGTGCAGGCATTGGGAAAAATGCAACCTGCGTGTGACTTGACCGGCCGGGTCGCATCGCCGGTGCCCCGTGGAGCATGCAGGCTGTCATACCCGGAACGAGTCCAGGTACGCTCCTGTGTCTCTATGCGCGCGCGTGTGTGTGTGTGTGTGTGTGAGACGAAGACGAAGCGAGGGTCAAATGTGTTCCTCCTACAATGAGTTGACCTCATTCGTCTTGTTGATTATAATCTGTCATCTCTGAGAGCACAACAAAGGATACAATCACGGTTATTCAGCGCGCGCTCAGCGGAAAAGACGAATAAAAGCAAAAGCGCACGTTGAGCTAAACCTTTTCACCTCGTGCAGAAATAACCGAGAATTAGCAGAAACATTTATCCATCACCTGCACAGCTTTCTCCAACACTCACACACATATTTCATGTTAGTAAGTGTGGCAGGAGCTGCAGCTGTTGCTGTTATGTTGCATGATCTTTAATACCACAATTAGATATTAGGTTATTAATGTATTCCTATATTAATACATGAGAAATTAGCTCATAATTTCCACATATGTTTATATTTTTTTAGCTCACAATAACCATAATAATTCTAAATGTTTCCAGCTGCATCACGCAGATATATATGCCAACAGCTCATTTTTTACAGTGTGTTTCCAGTGGCACAATTCAGATATTTGCATGTAAAAACTAATTTAATAATTTAATCAGCTATTTAATTTTGTCAGTAGTGGCCTAAATATTCAAATCCCCCGAGGTACACAATATTTCATAAATGAAACAACATCCAGGCTGACTCAGCGTGCATCTGCTGACTTTATCATGAGTGTAAAAGATTTTAAAGCAGGCCTGTTGGAGCCATGAACCTCGGCTGGCCTTATCTCTGTCAGTCCCTGAGACATCCTGTATGCAGGCCCATTGTTCCAGGCCGAGCGGCTGAACTGCCAACCTCTCTGCGCAAGTGCACACCTGCCGAGTCCACACAGATATACGTTCAGTTTTACTTTTATTTTTACTTTTGCAGAAGAGATAGGTCTAAAAGTTTAACAGAAGAAAAGTATATGTGTGTATCCATGCGTGTGTGTGTGAACGCATGTGTTGTTATGGGGCTGTACTCACAGCCTCCATTTTCCTGACAAACTAAAAGGAAAGTTAAAACAAATAAAGTGCAAAAATCTGCCATCACGAATTATGTATAGGCACATCTGTGATATCAGGTGGGCATATGCTAATTATAAAAAGCACATATTTCTAAAATTATAAACAAGACGAGCCTTTTCTTTTTGTTAAAATAAAATAAAACAAAATAAAAAGACAAAAATAAAAAATAAAATTGTTGTGTTAGCTGATGTTTTACCGCCTAGCATTAAAACCACGGTCTCCATCCCCGGGTCATAGTTTATGTAAAGGTTAGTTACACTCGCCGAAACATAAATTCGTGTAAAACACTCGTATTTATTATTTTTGGAGGAGTGTTTAGGATACACTTGCCTTTCAAACGCGCCCTTATCTCCTTATTGTTTACAAAACATTAATGTGAGGAAGCAGAGAATGTACACTACAGCTCAGCTCCCTGTGCACTCAGGAGGATGGACAAGTGTCAGTGTTGCTCCGGCTGGGACCGAGACTGTTGATGAGCCCCGCAGCTGATGGCATTTTTCATTTCATGTTTTCTATCACTGCAGATTCACTCAGACTTATCAGATGCGCAGAACTTGTTTGTGCTCATTCATACCGACGAAAGGCTGCTGGAGAAACAGAGGAAGGCGCCTAGTTTATACATATGTCGACTGTTCAGCTCATAATGGAAATATTTAGGTGTGATTATGGTTTCATGCAGAATTTGCGCACAAGTAATGGAGTCTGGTGATATGACCAGTTAATATAAAGTTAGGAAAATTGATCAGTTGTTAGGAAGTTATACAAATATATATGTATCATTTGGATTTCAGCAACAGCTAATATTAATTATATTAATATTAATATTAATAAAAGAAAAAACTGTAATGAGTCATTTAAAAGTGCATCACGAGTATTTTATTTTTTGCTGAAACAGCCATTTGAACTTTGTGACCTTTTCGCCTTTTTAAAATATATTAAACTACTTAAAGAAATGAATTAATTTGGCATTAAAATGGGTCAACAAGTTTGAAGGCAAGTTACACACACACACACACACACACACAGAAAAAATAGCTAGCATATTTAAAAAAGGGTATTAAAAACGCTTTGTTAATTATTGCTGCGTTAATTTGTAATTTTAATAAATATATGCGCGTTTTTATGTGTTCCCTTATAATAAAATCCCAAATATTGTTGCGCTCGTTGCACCAATGTTGCCCCATTTATTTGAATGTAAGTCAATGCGTTTAAAAGATAATACACTTTAAAAAAGTTCCAGTAATCTGCAGGTTTATATGTATGCAAATATCACAATTTGAAAATCCTTTTTAAATGCATGTCCAAAAAACCCTTTCACTATTTGGAACACAGCCGCACCCTAATTAATTAACCAACAATCATGTCCTTATGCTAATGGCAGCAGTAGCTACAAGGGTTAATGGGATTCTAAAAATAACCCTACGTCATCAGTACTCTACCACTGCTACAAATATGTCCTTTAATCAGGTTGTTGATATGCAGGGGTGTGTCCGCTTTTTTTTGGTTGCTTTTGGATGATGGGCCCGTGTTTGACAGCCCACAGGGTGGATCAAGGTGAGTGTGGCTGCACCTCCTGGCGCTCCTCAGTCATGTTGGGAGACCCTGGACTTTACTGGACTTCAGCTTTAACTCCGGCGCCAAATGCGTCTGACCTCTGAAAGGGGGGATCCCACAATCTAATATACTGTGAGCTATTAGATGTTACAAAGCCATACTCTGTAATTGGTCAGCTTTTAAAACAATAAGTGAGTGCGCACGATAGCTGTGGTGAGCTGTCACAACAGTAAACCTGTCGATACAGCGCGTAAAGTGTAAAAGTCAGAGCCATATGGCACTAATATCTCATAGCTGTGATGATATGATAGTGATTAAAGGAGGGACGGGGCTGAAATCACTCGTCAACATGTCTCTCCCTCTTCTGGGACGCGTCGACGTAATTCAACAGTCTCACACTGAAACACAACAAAGAAGGAGGAGCTGTCTGACTGAATTTATACTTTGCTCCTCCAGAGATGAGTCTCTGGCAGGACGTCTATATTTTAGCAAATGACTCTTTGATAGATCCGCGTGGGATGAGTGGATTCCTCTTAATGTGTGATGTCACGTTTTGTGACGTTATCAAAGGTTATGAGCGCATCTGAGGCCGCTTTTCTTTTATTACACTTCCTGTCTTTGTTGATGTTATTTCCTACATGATTCTGTTTTATTTAGTCGACAAGTTAACTGCATTAATATTGTTGTTTTTCTTGTTGGCAGCCCTCACAGTTAAACGAATTCAAAGCAAAAGTAATCTAAAAATACTGCCAGCTCTGTCATGATAGCACAGATTATTATCATTGTCATTAGAATTAAATATTATTATTTTTTTGTTAGTGCTGTTGTTATTTAGGGAACTGTAAGAGCACATTTAGTAAAAAAAAAAAAAAAATATGGCAACCTCTTAAATTCTTGTTCATGATCACACATCCAAAATAGGGAGAGGAACATTTTGCATTTGATCACGTCTGTGTTTTGGTGCTTTTGTCGTGCTTTGAATTGAGCCGTCAAAAAAGTCTAAGAAATAAAATAAATAAAAATCGAATAAAATAATATAGCCTACATTTGGACGGTTAGCGTCATGCTTTGCCATTTTTTTCCTCTGAAACGTGATCATTTGTAAATTATATTAAATACAAATTATATTCAATATTAAATGAAAAATAAAATTACCGTAAAGTGACCTAAGAGGAAATATTAATGATGCGCAATGCATGTTTTTGCAGAGCACTTTTGCAGTAACAGCCTAAAGACATTTACACAGAACACATAAAAATAGCCAGACATCAAATCTATAAGTGTTAATGCACATTATTATTATAATTTGTATTTTTATTCTTCTTCTTCTTATTTTTTAGTTTGTACTGTACATTAGAAGTTCTGTATTTTTGTCTCACTACTGGAATAAAATTGCCCTGAATAGATTAGCATAAATTGCATTAAATGGTTAGAAATTAATTACATATATGTCAATATTTATATAAAGGCCAGACATGACGCCTGAATATGAAACATGTTACGCGGTGTACAGTGCAGTAAGTGCAGATCCAAACCTCACAACACTGCACAGTGATTTACCTAACATTATTATATCTTTAAGATCCCTAAATAAACTATAAAAACTACCCTATGTTAACAATAAAATAATTTTACGTTGCGTTATCCTCAAGAGTTGTTACTTTTGGTTGCTGTTTGATTAAAGCCAACAGTGGTTACCCCAGCCTAAAGCATAAAACAGATTACGTCACGACCACTGTGTTACTTTAAGAAATACAAGTTTATTAAGAAATTCACAAACCTAGAAAAGAGGGAAAAGTGCTAATTAAAATGAAACATGGCCCCAACATGAATTAAACAATATAGCTAATCACGTTTATAAAAAAATAATAATAATCAGACAGATTAACAAAACCTGGCACTGGCTGGCGTCATATTGGAAATGAAATCATACATACATGTGTGGGATCAATAAAAATAGGAAAAACCCTGAACTGTATTGTTGGCAGTGTGATGGATCTCTACCCACACGTTCACCTACAAAGATCACAACTATGACAGGAGGGGAGGTTTCACCATGCAGGCCTCGCTCAGTGCAAGTTACTCAGAGGGCCAAATTGAGCTCTGATTCAATTACATATTCAAGCACTGACTTAATTAGGGCATCTTATGTTCACGTTTCATTTGGCAAGAGTTAGCAGGAGTCGTGCGTAAAGTTGAGAGAAACCATTACGCACAGCAATAACACAGCTGAAGCAATGTCAGCAATGTCTATCCCCGTGAAAATGAAAAGCTTTTCATAGGCACAATTATGACTACAATACCGAGTTATGGTCATCAGTCCAAATGTAATACAGACGCATGAAATGGCTCCCAGAGGTTGTGCTACCTGATGTGTCCTGATGACTTCTTTACCTCCAGATTCCATTTTGTAAAACTTTCTCAACATCAACTCGCGCATACCTCCCCAATCGGCATCTACGGGTGTCAGCTGGACCCACACAGCTCGTCAGAATAGTCTCTTAAAAAAAATACTCTTGGTTCTGTTTTGAAATCACAGGAATTAACTCTCACTCTCAGAGTCCTCATTTAACACAGACCATTTTGGTAAACTTTAAATATCAATCCTCGTGTGTAACGCCGAGTGTTTGGTCTCGTGTTCCCAGTAAGAGCAGTGCATCATCGAGAGCTCCGCGGGCTGGCGGGAGCAGGCGAACTGAAGGCCCGCTCCGTTGCTGCTGGAGACCGGCGGTGGTGCCGCGGTGGCCGGGCTCAGCTGCTGGCTATGGTGAGGATGCGCTGGGTGGTGATGGTGACTCATGCCGTTGTAAGAGTTCACCATGCTGGGGAGCGCCATGCTCTGCACTCGGGAGTAGGGGTTATAAGATGACGGGGCTGACAGCCCCTTCATGTTCACTGGACTCACGTTGCCGCTGGCCATCTGACAGGACGTGTAGGACATCGGAGTGGGCGGCTGGCCTAGCGACCACGAGTTGTTCATGAAGCTAGATTGCAGGTACTTGGGTGGGGACAGGTAGCCATAGCCGTCTCCTCCGAACAAGGACTTCCCCGGCTGGAAGTGCGTCGGTGGAGGTCTAAACGGCCGCTTCATCCTGCGGCGCCTCCTGTAGTTCCCCTTCTCAAACATGTCCTCGCAGGCTGGGTCGAGTGTCCAGTAATTCCCCTTCCTCTCCCCGCCGCCCTCCCGCGGAACCTTAATGAAGCATTCGTTGAGACTCAGGTTGTGTCTGATACTGTTCTGCCAACCTTTCTTATTTTTCTCATAGAAGGGAAACTTGCTGATGATATACTGGTAAATACCGGACAGAGTGAGGCGCTTCTCGGAGCTCTCCCGGATGGCCATGGCGATGAGAGCGACATAGGAGTACGGTGGTTTCTGGGACGGGTCCGGCTTCTCCGGGACTTTCTCCTGGACCGGCTCCTCTTTGGGTCGCTCTTTCTCCTTGGTCGTGTTGGTGTCGTGGATCATTAAGGCCATTGCGTCATCCTCCGGGTTTTGGTAAGTGGCCATCATTGCGCACACCAAAACAAAACAAGTCCAGTCCAAATGTCGTAAAGCAAACTTCTTTTAAAAAAGCGCTGGTGCAGTCGATGAGAAAAATGATGTGTTGCAGGACCTCAGGCTGCACCGCGCATTGAAATCTGCCCTCCAAACTGCGCGCAAAGGAAACTTTATTTTGCGGCTCAGTGGGTGACATGCACCAGACCTTCCTCTCTCTTCAACGGGGATTTTTCTAAACTGGTTTCTGATGGAGGCGCAACCCAAGTTGTGGTTTGTGACTCTGTAAGCCCAGCCCTTTCCTCCTTTTTTTTCCCCTCAGGTCCACTGACAGGCTGCTTTTGCACCAGTGCTTTCCATGGAGCGACGTTGTGCGTCCTGATTTGTGCCTATTTTGAGTTCCGCCTCCGGTGGTTACAGTGAATGAAAAAATAATCGGCTCCTCTTCACGTGTTGAAATTTGTTTTTGTCGCACTCGGGGCAAAAAAGGCAAATTATGGACATTTAACATACATTTACATTAAAAATGATAAATACACAGAGAAGTATCAAATGTTAGAAAATGGACATAAATGTAAAGTTTCAACATGTGTCTCTAAATTATTTGCATAAAAGTATCAGACATTTTTGTTTTGCTTTTTTGGACTGCAAAACAAACAATCAGAAAAGATAAAAACAGAAAAACAAAATGGATGGCGGGATTAATTTGTGTTTTTTCGTGCACAGTGTCGCCGAAAATAAAATATTTGGGACAAACAGTTATCCATAGATCAATGCACATCTTTAAATTTACTTCCAATGCTACATTTTAGGGGCACAATATTATTTTCCACGTATATTAAATATAAAATGCAGCACCTTTCCACGTGTATTTTCTTGCCTGGACTTGTTTCAACAAAATTCGCTCCAAACAACTTTAGTCAAACTATAACACAATATTTAACTGAGCTCTGCCAAATGGAGGCTTTTCACCTTCTCATCTGAGACACATTTGCAAACACATCTCTAAGAAAATCTGGACAGACACTGCTGCTGCTTAATTAGTTCACATAGAGAGGGAAGTGCAAGGAGAGGTATACATTTCTTTTGGCCACCCATGAGGGTCCCCTCGGCTTTCTCTGGGAGTGTATTTCCGTGCTCTGGGAGTCAGTGCAGGTGGAGCAGCATTGGCATGTGTGTCATCACCCTGCACCCAGTCTGCAGCCTGTGCCGCAGCAGCTGAACCGCGGTGAGAGCCAACCATCTCTCATCGTGCAATTACTACAGACTCACAGTTTGAAGCGTTACAGCGCGGTGTTATTTCTTGTTTCAATGTCTTTTTCACATGTTTAAGACGGAGAGCATTTCCCGTTAATCTCAACACCACTGTTATGCCTCCGCGTTGTAAGCATTTGGCTTAGTTAAAACATGACATCATTCAATATGTTAATTAATGCGGCTATCAGATGACACAAGAAGAGATAAACCCAGCTATCAAACTGCAGATCAATAACATTATTTAGAAATATTTGAACTACTAACAATAATAATAAATGTTGCATTAATGCGTGTTTATGCCAGAGGACACCAGCGCGTAAAATGACTATTATATAAGAAAAGACAGTTTGTTAAACTAAAAACTTTCCTTTTTGTTTTTATGAATTTTAGAGTTGGAAAGCGGAATTTACTGTTCCCTTATGAGACACACAAATCAACAGAAATCCAGCCTGTTGAAATGGTTTGCATGTTTGTCAAAAATAAAGCAAAACCACAAAGGAGACCCCCTTAGTCCTGCCCGCAATGTGTTTAGGTTTACCTCATGATCTCGGGAGTTGTTTAGTCTTCTTTTATTGTCTGTGGTCTTCTCCTCTTCCCTGCTCCTGCACTCAAACAAACACAGAAGTAGGAATCACCCAACAAACGCGTGAGGGAAGACCTTTCACAGCGACTCAAAGTAGCCTGTTTATAAGATTATTTTAGCATTTGCCTCAACATCTTCTTAAAGATATGTAAAAACAGGAAGATGAATAGAGAAAGAAAGTCAGATTGTCACCTTATAGCCTCCAATATAGGTGCATTTATTCACATTTTAATCGACAAACTGTCATAAATATATCAGGGCTGGGTGATATGTCCTTAAAATTATATCAAAATATTTTAGGCTATATCTGGATACACAATATATATAATTAAATATCCTCAAAAGCACTTCATTTAGCCTATATTAGAACTGGTAGACAATATTGAACATAACAATATTTCTAACCAAATACCTTCTCTGATGCAAAAAAAAGTTGTAGGGTTGACTATTGTTGCTTTTTTCTTATATTAACAATGGGTTTTTTGTTCAGTAATCACAAACAATATGAATATAATGACTAACTGGGCAAGCATGAAAACAAACAAAAAAAAAGGTCTGGTAATTTGATAAATTTACATCACTGGTCTGTAATGCGGCCTTTAAAACGAGGGGAAAAAACACAATATCACCATATTATATCCAAAATCTAAGATGATATATAGTCTCATATCTCAGTAATGATATAATATCTTTATATTGCCCAGCCATACAATATAACAATAATTCCCCCCAAATGCAAAAAAGTGAAATTAAGCTACTTCTTATTTTGCAGAGGACTCCCTCAGCTCCTCCAAAGACAACATAGTGGTCCCTGTGCGTCACTCTGAAAGCACTACGTCCATAAAAGGCTCTCTGGCTTCAGGCTAAAATGATAAATGCTAAGATGTAGCCAGAAATTTCCATTTAACATACAGTGTCATCTTGTAGGTGAGGTTTTGGGCTGTCAGCGTATTTTCCCAGGCATTTTGTAGTGGCTAAAAATACTTATTTTAATTGCACTTGTCCCCTCTTCACAAAATTGGCCTACATCTTAATATTTTACCTGAGCCAGCAACGAGCACCACCGTACTGTAACTATTTTTGTCTTTATCTCAAACGGTCTGACTCGACAACTGACATTTGTCCCTTCAGGTTTTTGGTCCTGAGATGTTTTGCTTTCCTCCCCCTCCTCCATCACCTGTAACCTCCCCGGGTCTGAGCCGCCGTGGTCACGCGCGTCACGTCACAACAAAGCTGCAAACTTGCATGTCAACAATCCGTAAACAAAACAAGGAGCCTGAAACATGAACTGGTTGAAGGCTTCACTGAGGCGCTGAGGAATGTTAATTTGATAGTGTGGACTGCTTTCGTACAGGCGGGGACTTTAATAGGCTGTAAACAAACATATAAACAAATAGATCAGTAAATGAAATAGAAAAATATCAACATCAAAGGAACGTATGCGCACTGATAGCAACATATAATTTGCTCTGTATGATAGGGTTCATTGATGCAAATTTGCTCTTCACTTTAAGTTTATTTTTGACACTGTTTCTCAAAATTCCGGTAATTTCTAAAATATTTTAACCAGAATCAAATTTGCATGGACACCTTTGCCACTGACATGAAAAGGAAAACCTATGGGTGTAAGTGTATATAAGTGTTTTTATGAGCCATTAGGGCTCCTAGAAAGATTATTTTTTATAGGCCTGTGTGATCAAAATGCAGAAGGGGGAATTATTATTAGGGTGTTATTTATTTATTTCAAAGACTGAGTTAAATCTTAAGAGGTTTGCGTAATCTGTTTAAATGCATTGTTGCTCGCGCTTAAAGTGTATTTTGCATACTGCATGAGATGAGTGAGACAGCGGCATGCTCTCTAGTGACAGAGGAGACTATCACAGACAGAAAATAGTCCGTGTTTCCCACTTAGATAAATATACATTCAGTGAAAGTCTGTCAACACGTCTCCAATAAACGCCCCAATAAAAAGATGCAACAGGCCGCCACACACGCGCACACACATCTGAGAATAAATATATCTGCCTTCACTCCGCATGTATGGACAGTTTATTTACCACAGGCCTCTACATGTGAAACAATATAAGTTTAAGATATAAGACGTGTCTGTGCTTCTGCTGTACAGGCCGCAGTGAACCTCCAAGCGCGTGGTGTGCGTGTGGTACAACAAACTGAAGAGCCATCACAGCGACGGGCCGTAATGTAATTTGAAAGAGTGGAATTCCTGTCCTCGCGCACTTCCTGCCCTCGCAGGTCTGGGACTAGGATGTTTATGATAGCGCGTGCGGGTGGAATGCGCCGGACGGATCCGCCGGGTCAGGTCGGGACCGGAGAATAAGCACCCGGGCTGGAGAGGCTGCAGGCAGGCTCCGGTAGGACGAGGTAGGGCCAGAGATTAAAACTGGAGGGAAGGCTGCAATTTATATTTTTAATTGATCATCATTATTATTATTATTATTGTTGTTATAATTGTTATTATTATTATTAATATTAATGAATAATGCAATGCCATTTCACACAATAAAATAGTGTAATCTCAATCATGACAACAATGGCTTTTTTCTAACAACAACTTGTTGTTATAGCAACAAAAACAGCTGTGATCAAATGCATTTTACTAACAAATTATTGTTATTATTATTATTATTATTATTATCATTATTAATATCATTAATGTTATTATTATATTTTATTTTGTCTTAGGCTATTTTATTTTATATTATTTTTTTTATATTTATTTTTTTTCCTTAGTACTACCACTATACTAGTAGACAACAAATTCTCTAATTATGATTATTATTAAAAAAACACTGTTTGGGGGGTGTGCACATTCCCCACTTTCATAATAATAATAATAATAATAATAATAATAATAATGTGATGTAAAACCAGCCATGTAAATTTATAGAATAATCCAAAGAAGATTTTTTAAAAAGAGACAAGTCTTTCTTACCAATACATACACGCACCCTCTAATATAGCCGAATAATAGTATAGTTTTAATAGTATAGTTTTTTGAGACCAAAGGTATTGATTATTTTATTCTAGAATTAAATGTTAATCAACTAAATGTTATCCTCTCAGCAGGAGGTATTGCAAAACATTATTTTGGATCATGAATTGGAACCCCGGTCAATAGCTTCATGAAAGGATTATGGTCATCAAACAATGTATAATATCAATACATTTATAAAATTAAGGTGGCAAATATTGTGTGGAGAATTCAGTAATGCTCTTGAAATGTAATTTCCCTCATATGTGTGCTACACTTGTAGCATGAAGACAGGCAGACATGATTACAAATCGATCACATGTGAAAGTGTTCAAATAATTGCTCAGTCGTTTCATCTTGAGTCCATTAGCATTGGTGCATCTGCCCTGGACAGGCTGTGGGAAGAGACGTCTCTCACTGGTTGTCCCAGTTTGATCTCTCTGGTTGGTCTCTGGTTCATTTGCATCTGGCGTGCCTGCGTGATTAAACATCAACAAGACATTGCCTCTCTTCAATGGAATCTTTATGAGGTGCAGGGAAGAGATAGGACACGGGAGGATGGAGGGATAGAGGGGTGAGGTGAAAGAGGAAGAAGAAGGATGTACCCTCAGCCCTCATGCGGTGTCTCCAACGTGGCTCTTGTTCCTCTCAGAAAGAAGAGAGAGACAGAGCAAATAAACACTGACCACCAGATTCAACCCATCTCCTTTACATCCCCGCCCGCATGGATTACAGTTCTGGGACGGCACACATGGACATAAACACAAATGCTTATGCACACATGGTCGAGGTGTGTGTGTACATGTGATCCTATAAGAAAAAAAAAGGTCTTATTAAGGCGGGTGCTCGGCGGGTGGTGTGTGAGGGACACTTCCTTACTTTGTACAGTCCATCCCCTCTCCTTCAAACACACACATCATTGTGTGAGAGTACAGCCCCTCACCTCTCTCCTGCTACCATCGCCCCTTCATTAGCTCCAGTGCTGAGGGTGACATGTTTTTTTTGGTGGCCCAGCGTGTTTACGTTTCTTATCGGCTGCAGGAAGTGTATGGGAAGCTCTATGGCCTTCCACAGTAACTCCTGTGACATGGAATATAGTCCATCATAAAAGCAAAGACACACCAAATTTGGTTTCACAGGAATAGCTCCAGTTTCTGAATTATCCTCATGTACGACATCACAGATAATTCCTCTGATTTTAAAGTCTGAATCTTTGAGAATTTCAATTACACAGCAACAAAATGACACTTTAAGCAGCATATTTTACTTTAAATAAAGTTTTATTATTCCTTGTAGGGAAAAAAAACAATACAAGGCTTGAAATTGGACAAAACTGCTTGAATACTTTTGCATTAAGTGAAAAACAGAAACATAGGAGCATCATGGATGAATTTCTGACAAAAACAAAACACAAAATGATTTCAAAGAGACAAAATAACCACATAAAGAAGTACACAAAGAGATACAAAACCACAAAAATAATTATAAAGTGACATAAAATTATAAATACATTTGTCGCAAAGGTGGCGGGACCTTTTGTGTATCTGTGCCGAGGGGCCCATTGCTCATAATCCGCCCATGAGCAGCATGTGATTATATGTGGATGTGATGTTGTAGACTGCAGTTGCATTAACAAAACAAATGAGCATGGGATGTGTTAGATGAGATACAGGTAGGAGTAGATAGCACAGAGGGATTGCAAAGGATAAGTCAGTGTGAGGAGGGAGGTGAGGAGCAGAGGAGAGCCACATTGTGTTCTCCCTAACCTTTACGGAGAGGTGAAGTGCTGCAGCCTCCTGCCAACAACATTCTCTTTGAGGTTTTCTTAAACCGCTGCCAGGGCTTAAATGATTCACAGGAGCACAAGTATGTTTGTACAGTATGTGTGTTTGAGCTGAGGGAGAGCGTTTGAGTCAACAAGTGTGTGTGCATATACTGTATATTTATGCGAGCGGCGGGTTAAGGGGAGGGAAGTGAGAAAAAGAAGGTGAGGTGGTGATTATCAAAGCTCTTGGTGGATGTGAAGAAAGGAGCAGGAACAAGCCCAACTAACACAACACCGAAATTTTCCTACCTCACAATATAAACTTCCTCACAACTCACAGGCCCCTGAAACAGCTTAACTAGTCACAGCCACAGCCCAGCTCACACTTCAAAATCCCCAAGTAACCTCAAACCCATTTCCACATCTTCATCCCGGCTGGGGATTAGATTTCAGGCCAAATCAAAACAAGTCACTTCGTTAGAGGTAATTACACAGGTAGCCTACCTCGCTGGGCAAACAAACATGGCTGCCAGCTGACACCCTGAAGACAGATCAAAGCGTGAGACTGACAAGGAGTGGGAGGAGAACCTTCAAACACCGGCTTGTTAACCACACTCTCATTTTCTCTAGCATGTGCACGACTAGCTGTATGAAAGCGGATGTGTGCGCATCGTACATTGTCTTCTTCTCACACTTCCTTTATAGAGGCAGGGGATTTTGCAGTTGAAAGATTGAGTGGAATCAGAGGTGAATAGAGTGACCTTTACAGTTGAGCTGCATGTGAGAACAGTGTGTGTTAATGGTGCAGAACAGCGGAGATGTACTGCGTGTACTGTGCTAGGGGTGGCACTCTGCTTTGGTGGTCTGTGTGTCAGCCTGGTGAGGAAGGATACCAGACATGGTGATGTGTTACCTGTCAGTGTGGCTCTTTCCTATGACAAGTCTATTATAATAGCCACTTTTATGCCTTGTTCCACTTATTCATAGTTTTATGTCATCTTAACTATTTGTTTTAAAGTTGCACTCGAAACATTTTAATCATGAATACTAACATAATCATTAAAGGGACAGTTCACCCATAAATCAAAAATACATATTTTATCAGTCTAGTCTTTATCTAGATTGTTTTGGTGTGAGTTGTCAAGTGTTGGAGATATCGGTTGCAGAGAGGTTAGTCTTTACTTGAACGTAAAGGAATTACACAACACATTCTCATTCTGACCTCGTCACATATCGACATTTGGTCTTGGACTTTCCATGTACAGATAGGATGTCAAAGGTACCCTGGGTGCATCCGTTGTTGACGTTCTAGGACACTGTGTTATTCCTGTTAAATGCATTGTCTTTGGTTAAAATTAACGTCCATTTTCACAGGAAATTTACAGTTTACATACTGTCTCTTTCAAAATAAACACACAGTACAACAACGCAAATTAACGTTTTTTGCCTTCAACAATGAACACACGTTGTTAGGGTTAGGGTTAGGGTTTGGCTTTATAATCTTACAGGATGTGAACACTGCTCTCCCAGGTGAAGTCAGTGTTTGTTGGTTGGTGTTTGTTGGACCCATCCACCACCACTCCCGCCTGCCCAACATGGACTTTCAACTCCTTAACTGTCATTCTTGTCCCACTACGCTTCCCCCTGATGCCGTTGAGTGCCATCAAAATATAACAGCAACCGGCTGCGTATCATGCCAAAGTTAAAGGACAGCTTTTTACATCAGTGTCTGTTGCCTCACGTCACTGCCCCAAGCGCCAGATTGCGACAACTTCGTGAGACCAGGATGAATTAGATGGCACTGGGCTTGTCTCTTTCCAGAAATCATGACCTGGTTACTCAAGATAATCCACAGACCTTGTTGTGATAACTGCGCAGAAGGAAGTATGCATCTACTCATGGACAAGAGGCTCGTCCTCATCTGTCCTTGGCTGAGCCATAACATGAGCTAGCTAATTGGTGCCAGGTGAGCTAGCAGTTAGTTGAGCACTTTCTTAACTAGCAAGGGGGTAAGTGGTATTTGTTTATGTGCTGGAGCACACCTATGATGCATACACCATTTAGTTGTGGCTCATAACCACTGTTTCTACAGTTGACAGTTGCACTTGGAACATTTTAATCATGAATACTAACACAAACATTAAAGGGACAGTTCACCCCTAAATCAAAAATACATAATTTGCCTCTCACCTGTCGTGTTATTTATCAGTCCCGATAGCATTGATGTGAGTTGCCGAGTGTTGGCGATATCGGCCGTAGAGATATGAGCCTACTCTTGAATATAACGGAACTAGATGGCACTTGGCTTGTCTCATTCCAGAAATCATGACCCAATTACTCAAGATAATCCACAGGCCTTGTTGTGAGCAGTTTCATGTAGGAACTATTTTCTCTCTACCGAACTACACCCGCCAACTGTATCCCTGCGCAGAAGGCAATGTGCATCTACTCATGGATGTGAGGCTCGTCCTTCTCGGCTGAGCCATAATGTGACCTAGCTAAGTGGTGCCAAGTGAGTTAGCAGTTAGGTGAACACTTTCTTAACTGGCAGGGGTGCTTGAAAAAATGTATATGCATTTTAACCGGATTATGTGAATGACAGATATTCTGTTTCTTATTTACTCGCATAAATAAAGGTGATGGAGCATTGTTCAGGTGCGCCCAGGCAGCACTACACCCCTGGTTGTTGGGTGTAGTTTGGCAGAAAGAAAGGGTCTGTGGAATATCTTGAGTAACCTGGTTGTGAATCTGGAAAGAGACATTGCTGTTGAGATTTTTTTGATGTTTTGGTGCATTAGCCAAGTGCCATCTAGTTCCAGTATATTGGAGAGAAGGCAGACATCTCTACGGCTGATATCTCCAACACTCTAGATTGATAAATAGCACTACAGGTAAAAGGAAAAATATGTATTTTTGATTTTGGGGTGAACTGCCCCTTTGATCATGTTTTTATTTTACCAATTCAAGCCCATTCTCGAACCCTTCAGCCAGGATACAAGAAACACTTGGCACACTTGTTGCCCTTTCTGTTTCTCTTTCTCACACACCCTGCAGCCTCCGTTTGAACCACAGTGTTGTTACGGCAACCAGGCAAGGTTATTCTTCCTTTCCCTAACATGCCAGCTTACCCGTGTACAATAGAGCAGAGCGTATGTGGGTTTCAGTGAATAAGGTAAAAGATTTTATCTAATCGCCACATGGAAAGAGCCAGGCAGTCTCCACTGAACACCAGCTGTTCGTTATGGTCTTTCTACTTTTTTTTCTCTCTCTCTTTCATCAGCATTCTATATTGTTCTTGTGTTGCTCCTTTATCTCTCCATCTCCTCATTACTCATTAAGCATTATAGCTTGGGGTCTATGCTATGCTACTTTGACTAATGACAATCTCGCTGATTGGTGCAACAGAAGCTGATGTAAGAGGTGGCTGCCATGCATTACAGCTTCATGTGCTGCCACAGAACATGTGCATATGTTGGTAAAACTCAAGCAAGAAAAAAATGGTCGCATAGAAACAGAGTGCAGTATTACAGACATAAGGACACAGTGTAAAACATATTTTTATTTTAGTATTTTAGAGTATATTAGTATATGGTTTTGACTTTATGACTTGGTGACGGAGGTGTTGGAAAAACTAAATTAATGGAAGAAATATGGTTTTCACTGTAATAAATTATCACATAAAAACTAAACGATTGGAAAATATACCAAAAAGGGACTTTGAATCAATTAAAGACACTCCATGGCACTTCATTTTGAATTTGGCCATCATTTTCTTTCAACACGTTTGTTGCAAACGCTGAGAGATGATGTTTCGAGGCCACCACCACTGACTTCAAACAGATCCAGTGAATATAGTTTAAAGATGAGATCTCGAAACCACACGCACCACTAAAACACACTGTGCTCGGCCAACGGAGTGTTACTCTCCGTCGGATCCGCCTACACAAAGCACACCACACAAACCTCCCCAATTCCAGCTCTCCTGCCTCCGTCATGACCGCAATAACAAACAGGAAAACCAGGCAATGGAACACACACGCACGGAGAGACAACATCACTCACATTTACAAAAACATGCACACACACTCACACACACAAACAGCACATACAGTGGCTGTGGTAACCTTGACGATGATTTGAGAGTGGGCTAGCCGGGAGCAGAGGATGAGACGAGAGTTTAGGGTTACTGTTTCCAACTGGAACGCAGCCGAATCCCCTCTGGCTCCACTTGGACAAGTCATAAACACCTAATAACTGCTGGAAAATACAGATGTGGCTAATAGGAATGTTGATCAATCTAAGATTAGCATTCCAACATATCTATACCCACTGGAGGCACCAAGGGCGTGGGTTTGGTTTCACTGCTGGGGGGACAAATATAAAACGGGGGTTGCCAGAAATTTTGAGCATCAGACACATAATTAATGTTTAATTTTTCTGCATCAATTTGTAAATTTTCTGCATCAGTTTATATTAATAATATATTGTATAGCACTTATCTAAACAAGGTTACAAAGTGCTTCACAGAGTGCACAGAAATAAGACAACAAAGCAATACCAAGGAAAAAAAACGCAAAAGTTACAAATTAAAAAGTACAAATCAGGCGTTAAAAGGGAGAGCTTTCATATAAAAATATGTTTTAAGCAATGATTTAAAAACAGGTAATGTGCTAGCCAGCCTGATCTCCGCAGGTGGAGATTTCCAGTGCCTCGGGGATGACTAGTGAGGGTAGACTTGAGGATCTCAGGTCACGACTTGGAGTGTAGGTCGTCAGCTATATAACTCTGCGCTAAACCATGTTGAACTTTAGAAGTTATTAAAAGAATCTTGAAATCAATTCTGAAGTTAACTGGCAACCAGTGGAAGGAGGCGAGAACCGGGGTGATATGCGACCTCGGATTTGTCCCAGTTAAAATACGATTACTGAAGATTTACTGAGGCATGTAAACAGTACGTTACAGTAGTCGAGGTGCGAGAATACAAAAGCATGAATACGCTTTTCTAGGTCAGGAAAAGACACAGCTGATTTGATTCTGATATTATTTCTCAGATGGAAGCAGCAGGATTTAATGACATTATTGACACGTGGTTCAAAGTTTAATTAAGAATCAAAAGTGATGCAGAAAGTTTTCGCTGTAGATTTTATATTAGTTGCCAGCGGACCAATAAAGGGTTGTAATTTATGAAGTAAATGTCTTTAATTTTGTCAAAATAAAAGTCCTCTGCTACTTTCATATTTTTATTGGGGAGGACAAATGCACAAGTTTTAAATATTGACAGGGACACACCCCTTGGATCCCCCACACAACCCTTAATTCTACTCATATGGGAGATACCATGTTGTTAAAAAAGGCTTTTTTTTTTTTTGAAAAAAGAGTCGAAATATCAACATATTTTACACACCGATGTTCATTCAACTTTTTCTGGTCCATTGAAGTCATATAGTGCTTGCAGGTAGAGTGGGTTGTTAAGTCAATATAATATCCATGCAGACTGAGTCTTTGCAACAAGACGTACAATAAGAAATATAACTAAAAATAGAATAAAATAGAATTAATAATAAAATTCGAAATAAAAATAAAGTAAAAATTAAGTTTAACATGAAATAAAGTCCTTTGTAAATGTGTGAGAAAGGGTACTACTTAATAGGAATAAAGGAAGGAATAAAGATTTGATATTTTTTTCTTTTTTACTGCGAATATTTATTAAAGATTTTAAAAGAAAAAAATTATTTAAAACTCTACCTATAATCATATTGCTTACCAAGAAAACAACTGTGACTGACAGTATTGTACTGGTGTTAAAATGCTATATATTGCCTTTTTAAGTGAGCAAATGTGCCATTTATTATGTTGTGACATATAATTTTATATGCAGTAATGGCGAGTTACAGCTGTGAGAAACAGGTGGCTGTCCAAATTTCCGATCACGCAAGGTGACATCCATCACTGCTCGATTCAGTGTCATGGAGGAAAAGAGGAGTATTAGAAGGGAGAACACGTCCCAGGGAGAGCAGAGCAGGGCGAGGGCAGAAAAGGGGGGATAAAAGAGGAGGGAGAGAGAGCGCTTCCTTTGGTGTGATTTCCCCCCAAGGGCAGAGAAGAGGAGAGCGGCTTGCTCCCCTGACAGATCTGAAGATGTCCTGTTTTGCTTTTCCTCTGCTCTCCCTCTTCCTGCAGGAAGCAACATCATGCTGGGCACCAAAGCCTTGGCAAGCACTGGCCATTCAGATCTGGTTCTGATGTGTGCTGTGTACAGATGTAATGGTACAATCATGCACAGCAATGCAGATGTGCAAAAAGTCAAATGTAATTGATGTGAGATGGTTGAGCCACTGTATTTATTGATGTCTTTTTTTGCCTTTTCTGCCTGGAGAAGCTGCAGCTAGCAGCAAGAGCTGCAGGGCAATAGACACATAATGCAATGTTATTCTGAGTGTGTTTTTTTAAATGACAAATTGACAAAACAGTGTAAATATTTTTTGGTAAAACAACTGGGGGAAACAATCAAAGACATTTCTTAAATCAAGTTTAATTTTCTTGATATTAGTATCATGCTCTGCTTTAAATAATGACTTTCAAAAACTTCTAGAAGCTGCCACAGGAGGGGTGAAAGGGCATGAGCAACATGAGACTAAAGGAAAAAATACCGAAAGAAGCTGAAGTGGCAGTGTACAGACTGTACAGCTAGTGAAAGGAGTTGAAGTTTCAGTTTGAGTACGAGCGCTGACTGGAGCTGGAACGGAACTTTGCAACTAAAACATTGGAAATAGTTAAAAATAAAAGTGAAACGAGCTCAAATGTTGATCAAAATGGATGTTCTGAAGGAGCTTTAACTTTCCGCGGGAGTGTCAGCACTGAACGGGGAAGCTTGCCTCGGGCATCAAATGTCCTAGGTTCGGCACTGTACATGTCAGTTAACAAAGAGCAACTGCTAAAAGGCAAAATGCATTGCAAACAAAGGAGGTTGTTTCACCCTAATAACATGGGCCAATGCTTTTCATTGGAGAAATAAGATTTTACAGTTTAATATTCAGTGTGCATGCACCCATGTGTGTAATTCAGCACCACACGCACACGCACACGCACACAAACACAGATGTCACATCCATTCATAAAATTTGGTGATTTAAAATAACTTATACACACACATAGAGTACACACACACATGCTGAGGTCAGTGGTGACTTTTGTTCCCATATCTGTCCGTGCTTTTGTCTTTCACACTGACATCATCACCAATACACACCCAGTGTAGACTCTGTGGCCGGGGGTCTCCCAGGACACACTTATGCTCTTTGAGTCTCCATCCAGGGCCAGGCCCGCTCTTTCTCTTCCTCCTTCTCTCCCTCTCTGTTGTACATGAGCCCCATTTTTCTCCCTCCTCTGACCACTCATTCACACTGGCTGCCTCTGTGTGTGTTTTCCTCTCATTCTTAGTGAGAGACTTTATCTCTGGATCAGATAAGACTTCAGTACTGGTCTTAAACCTTCAGCAGATCTGTCCAAACACATGAGCTCATGTCAGAGCGCCGCTGCTGCCTGTTAACTCCATGAGCTAATATAGAGTCCATGTGTTCGTTATTCATGCTGTGTGGAGGTGTGGTGGGCCACGGTTTCTTTCTTCATCTCTTGACTTCAATTTCTAATCATTTTCTCATCCCACGCTTCCTTGTTTGCCATCCCAGCACTTTGTTTTGATTGCTTTGGCCATGTCTGATTTCTTATTCCCACTTTTTTCTTTTCAATCTCACTTTCTGTCTTTGTCTCTCCATCAGCTACATGGCTCTAACAGCTTGAATTTGATCATGTTAACACTATCAGATGTGGAGATCTCAAACACAGGGTGTCGTCAAGACAACAAAGCTGAAGCCACACAGGCAGAGCTGGGTTCGACCTGCATGATGGTCTCTTTGGTAATGCGTGTGTGTGTGTGCAAGTCGTCTAAGAAACCGGGCAAGCAAAGGGGTGTGAATGTGTGTGTGTATACTTCACAGTCTGGTACAAAGAGAACAATGGCTGGGTATGTGAATTTTGTGTGCGCACGTGTATTTCATCACCCTGTGTGGCTGTTTGGTGACTAGCGTGTGTGTGTGTGTGTGTGTATTACATCCCTGCGGGAAAGGGAGGGGGTCCGTTAGGAGAGAACTAAGGTTACCCCCTGATAGAGGCAGCGCGGGGTCATCCCGCGGCGGGACACTTCACAGGGGCGACCCCGCCGCCCCTCGTGGCCCCCCGAGCAGACGGGACTTCTGAGGAGAGAAGAGGAAGGACCAGAGGAGAGACCCCCGGAGAACAGGACCCCCGGTCTGCCCCAGACCCCGGACCCCAGCCCCGGCAGGGCCCGACCTGGGCCCAATGTGTTCCCAATCAGGAGAAACACAAACAATACTTTTATTAAAGAGAGGAGGCCGCTGAGGCCAGCCCCACACACACACACACACACACACAGAAACACACACATTTCTTCCCTCTAAATATAAATGGGGGCAGAATTTACGTTTCATTAGCACAAAGATTAAGCAGCTGTTAATCAGCTATGGCAAATAACTGTCAAATCACTGTTATCACCATCACCCATGACCCCAACTCCTGCCTTCCCTTTCCTCCTCTGCTTTCTCTCTCCTCCATTCTTCTTGGTCTCATCCGGGAAAACAAACGGAGGGATTAGGGATTTGTGGAGGGGTAATGGGAGCCAGGTGGAGTGTGACTGTGGGGGTCTCCTGCCAGATTAGGGGGAGCAGCGAGCCCCAATCCCTCACACTCCTTCCTAAAAGCAGCTAATGTTTCTTTTGAAGAAATAATCCCATTTGGCCATCTAATAGCACTTGGCAATTATGAGCCTTTGCAGGGCGTGTATGGTATTACCAGGACTGGCTACCTGCGAGGGGAGATGGAGGGAGTTTGAGGAGTGAGGAGAACTCATCAAGTGTAACGATAAAGGATCTTAAGGAGGTTATGGAGACATTATACTGTAAATAACCAAGAAGAGATAGCTCCAGAATTTGTCTTCTTCACCCTTTCCTTTTTTCTTCTCTTCGTTTTCATTGGTCACTTTGCTCAGAGTCTTTACAGTGTCAGGTAACCTATCACCAAAGCTGTGTAACATTTCAATACTCCTGTAAATTGACAGTTTTATTTGTGATTTGTGAGATCTATTTCGTGGAGTAACTCGCTTCACTTGTTGTGATGTTGGACATAACTGAAGGAACGTACATGACATCATTCAAAATTTCCGCATTTCTGTGTTTTAGTACAATGTGCATCTTGCCTGTAGCTGTTAGTAACTGTTTTGCTTGGTGGAGTCATAGGAATGAAGTGATGTGTAACCATTGCAAGTGGAATTTTATTTTCCAAATCTTGTGGCAGTCATGGAACACGTTGGACCAAAGATGCTCTTCCGGTGTCCCCTAAAATAAGCTTTTCTAAAATTGTCAAAAAACTGAAGATTAAATGTTCCTTTATCAGTCAAGGATATTTTTCTACTTCTTAGGCTAAATAAACAATTTAAAAATCCAGAGGTGGATCTTCCTACAGGCGACATATGTGGCCACTTAGGGTGCCACCCCCACCTGGATCCTGGATCGGGATCATTAGAGACAATGGTATAGCATCGATGGGAGTGGTGGAGTGGAGTGTATGTGGAAAGCATTATATTTAGAGAAAATAAAAACGCAAAGGCCTTCCAGGGAGCAAAAAAAAAAAAAAAAAAAGAAATAAAAAATACAATACAATACAATACAATACAATAAATAAAATAAAATAATAAAATAACATAAAATAAAATAAAAATGAAATAAATAAATGAAATAAAATAAAAAAACACTAACACCGTGTTTTGTGTTGTTTAATAAATATTATTATGTTTGTTAGCTATGTTTTTTTCTTTGTTTCGATTTTGAATTAGCTTTTTTTTGTAATAGCCTAAATACCATAAATATTCAATGTAATAATTATTTTTTGGGGGATGGTGGAAGCTACAGGGAACTTGCCCAGAGTGCCAAATGTGAAAAAGTCTGGCCCTGTAAAAGTCCATGAGATTATGTGAAAAATACAATATCACAATCATAGTTCATGAAGAGTTGACATGTTGCGTATATGTGGTTTTCACAGGGCAGTAAACACTGATAGTTAACTGTTTTTGCAGTTAATGAAAAAACTATCACAAAAGATGATCCTATATGCACTGATGGATGTCGATCAAATTTATTTTATTTTATTTATTGTTTTTATGAAGATTTAATAGTATTTTTTGCTGGAACTGTGTCACCACCAACATCCTTCCTTTCTTTATTAGAATTTTTGTTCAGCTGTGAGCAGCTGCTGTAGGACTACAGTGTACATCAACATTACACTCAATGTTTTTTTGGTAAGCATAGTGACTGTTTTGAGTCTCCATCATTTTGTCTTTTCAGCCTCTAAAGCTGCTGGACCTAGTCTGTAGCATGAATTTAGGGCACAGCTCATAATGATGTCACACATGTGGCCTACAAACGTTGCCCCCTTGTGGACCGCAGCAGAGGATAAACAGCTTCACAGAGAGCTTTAGCTGACTGTCTAACTGACTGATCCCGCCTGATAACAGTCTGTTTTGTTTGTTTTGAAGATGTGTAACTCCAAACAGCCCCCGCCTGTTTAAGAGTCTGCAAAAACACAGAGCTTAGCAAGCTCAGAGGAGAAATTGTAATCTTTATATTAGAAATGTGTGCTTAGATGAGGAAGTAGGGGTCATGCTCAGAGTGATTAAACAATTACCAGATTTGAGGCTGCGGGTGTGTGACAGCCAGAGCTTCAGTGAGACATTTCAGTGTGAGAAAGGTCCTTCTTCCAATAACACTCAGGTACATTTATGCATCTGTTGCCATCTCAGACCCCCCTCCTCTTAAACCCTAAGTAAGCCGGATGGAAAGGAAGAATTAACCCCCATGCAGAGGGAGGTGAATTAGAAGTCAGACTTTTCACACCTTCTCCTCTTAGCGCGCAGACACACACACATGAAACGCAGGCATTCTCCAGGTTAGCTCAAGTGTAACATCCAGCAGACGATGAAGATGTGTGTGTGTTTGGGGGAACTCATCATGTCACACCACCTTATCAGCCTCTGTCTCTTTATCATCTGTCAGTTTGTCTCTACGAAGGGACTCCCTCCTATCGGACAATCAGCATGAGCGAGTCCGAGCATTGTTTGCCTTAACGGAGTATGTATTTTTGGACAGAAATTATCTGCTTTTCTGTGACTCAGAGTCTGTCTAGACAAATAAAACAAAAGCAAATGAGTATTCAGAAGAGACATCATAAAATCGGGGTCAAGCAAAGTTAAAAAAAAAGCTTCAGAGAGTACAGTTTGCTTGTGATCAACAGCCAGGCTAGGCGGAAAGAAAAAAAACATGATCGTCATTACAAGTCGAGCTAGTTTGAGCTATATTTAGCAACGGCCCACATCAGATCTGCTCTTGGTGCTTCAGTTGAAAAGTTCATTGTCACGTCAGCTGATTAGCTCAGATCTGAGTCGAGCTAAATGAAAGCCTCCTGGCTGAAACGCACAATTGTAAATAGTTTATTCGTGATTGAGAAGGAAAGAAAACACATCTCTTCTCCTTTGTATTCCTCCCTTCTTCCCTCCTCTCTGCACGCTTTTGTCGAGGGCCCGGATAGTTTAGTAGGCAGGGTGGCAGAGGCGAACGTTGGTGTGTTATACATCAAAGGCCAGCACGCGCACACGGAGGAACACGCCTGGAGTAAAAGGCCCGCAAAAAAACAAACACTGCCCTTTGTTCCGAGAGCTGAGGGCTGTTTTTTTGCCCATGATTAGAGAAAAGAGCGAGGGAAGAGGAGGCTGTGCGGACGACGTAATAGGTGGCCATATTTGCTTCATCAGATTCTTTGAGAGGGATATGCAGCAGTGAAAGAACCGGAGGGTGTCCGTCAGCAGAGCCTGGGCCGCCAGGAAATGTCACTGTGGTGGGGTTACGATGGTGGCACGACATAGCTAATGACTAATTACTGATTAGCTCTTCCGTGTATAGAGATAGCTGCTGGAGATGGAGTGTGGCTGCTTGAGTTAGGAGGCCTTTAGAAGTACAACTAGAGAGGGATCTTTGTTTGGCAAAAACAAAACTCTAATCATAAAAGTATTAATAGGTGACAGTTATACATCAGTGTCTGTTTACTACTCTTTTATTCTGGACTAAACACAGCAAGATTTATGTGCAGCATGCAAATTTGCAATGTGAACTTCAAGCAATTCGTGGTTAAAGTGTCCTGTGTTAAATTTAGTAGCTAATTTAACAAAGCAGAGGCTAATTAAGCATCTGTAACAATCTGTAAAGTGCTGGCAGGGCTAGGAGTAGCCGGAGCTGCAATGAGGAGGGTCATTCGAACCATCACTGAGGCCGCAGAGAAAGCCATTTGGTGGCTTTGGATTAAGAGGGCAAGCCTGTGGATTTCTGCTGCTGGGATGCAATCCGGGACTTGATCAACCCTGGCTGGATCCCCTGGGTGAGGGTGTCTGATGTCGAAAGACCCGAACCCTTATGACCCCAGGAACATCACTGATAATGCATCCTAGTACATCCTAGAGATGTATCTTAACCATAATTAATTCACTTATCTATCTTGCAAAAGACATGAAGGACAAGTGAAAGTTTTGATAACATGACCAGTTTGTTGCCATTTATGATTGGCTAATGCACCAACATTTAAAAATGACCGTACACCACCAGCCCAGCACCAAACACTTTGCCAGTTACGTTGCTACCAAGTTTTTGGAACGCAGCAACACACACCACATTGCATATGACGAGGAACAACCAATCACAGCTGGCAGATATCTTTAATCTCTTTTGTAAATATCGATCTAAGGTAAGGTAAATATGGAGCAGAAGTTGATCGTTAGCCAGAGCTTTTTTATGTCCGTCCGACATAAAATATAAGTACATGCAAGCTCTGGAAGAAGATCAGCTCCGATCTCAGGATTTCTGGCAAGCAGGTTTTGCTATAGTGCTTGATATAGTCGCTTAGCAACATCAGGCACAATTTGTTGCTGCGCCCTTGAAAGTTGGCCCAAGAGTAGCACCCAGCGCCCGACCTCATGTTTTCCAGGAGGTAATGTGTCTGAAGAAGGGACAAAGATACATGTTGCCATTGCATCTACTGCATTATCTAGTCGCAACATAACCTCATACGACAGTTTGTATGATATCTAAATAATTTGCACCCCACAAATGATGTACTAAACATGACGTTACAGAGGCTAGAGTTAGGTAAGAAGTTATGTAGGTTAGGTTTAGGAAAAAAACATGGTGACGACGTATCTTAAAATATCTATATAAAGTTTACTTGGTTTTACACGGTTCAGAACACAGGTCTCCTGGGGTAAAGTCCTATGTTGGTCCCATCCGCCATCCCAACCTGACCCCTACACAGACTGGGAACTGCCCTTTGGTCCGACATCCCATTGTTCCGACCATATTAAACCCATTGTCCCAAGTCCCGTTGTTCCGAAATCATCATGATGCCCTGTGGTTAAGGTCTGGTTAGGTTTAGGCACAAAAACCACTTGGTTAGGGTCAGGAAAAGATCATGGTGTGGGTTAAAATGAAAAAGAAAGTGGCAAACACATAAGCCGTGAGCCTGCTTCGCCTCAAGCCTTTCCCAGCTGACCCAGAGCCGGTCGCAGCGCACCATCAAGGCAGAAATACGCCTGCCGGGAGCTGTTCAGCACCGCGGACCATCGGACTAATGGGATGTCGGACCAATGACATGGACCCACACAGACTATCAGTCTCGATGCTGCTTCCTTCTTTACTGACGACACTGCATTGGTCATGTAATCACAGCGTTTCTGATTACGTGGGTTAAATTCGAATTATGGTGCATTATTTTTTGTACGTATATGTACAAACAGTGCATAAGGACAGCCTACTTATCTTAAAATGTACTGGCACACAAGAAATGGTTGTTTTCCCGAAAAGTCCATGAGCAAGAAATGGAATTCTGTTAACTCCCAGGGCACTAGTCTGTATCTGAACCTGACCTTTGACCTCTCTTCTGAAGGTAGTTCTTGAAGGTTTACATTGGATTTAAACGAGTTTAAATTTTTAATTTTAAACCTCAGGCATCTTGACAGTTTTGATTACTTCACCATTTTTCTTCACCTAAATTATCCAGCAATATATTTTATCTTTTAAATAAACAAAACAAATCTGGAACATCTGAATTCTCACCTCTTTGATCTCTAAGTGGTGCAGCCATACGTTTCTTATACTGCAACGCTATTACCTCCTTTGTCTCATATCTGTAGTCGGATATCAAGAACAGGCCTCATTCTATGTAGTCCTGTTTGAGCATATCGATCTGAAAAAAGAGTTGTATCTCTCTCTGGTCAGGGAGATTATATCCGACTGCTGTAAATCAGACACAGGTGGATGAACTTCCTCCTTCCTATATCTGCCTCCCAGCTAACCTCTCCTTTACCCTTCCTTTCTTTTCCTCTTTGTCAATCTCTTTTTTTCGTCCCCTTGATACACCCCCCTCTCAATTCCAGTTCATGGTGTCATGAAAAAAATGGAGGAAAAAGGTTACAGTCATGTAAAAATATCCATGCAATTGCAAATTTCAGATGTTTGTGGACACATACTCATGAAAGTGTGTGCTTTGGGCTTATGGACAGGCAGGCACACATTCACATCAGCACTGTGACTCTATCAAAGAATTTCTGGGGAAGGAAGCCGGGCGTTTGAGTAGTAGGACTTTGCTGTTTGAGTGTACAAAAGCCTCAGTGACACGGAACGTCTGTCTGAAGTCCTATTCATCAAACTTAGAAAACCTTCAGAGGAAAAATGTGGTCGACTCTAAACCTTTCTGTGGCACTCAGACATCAGTCTGCCTTTGCAGCTGCCTTAGGGCCATTTAGGTTCATTAAATACGTACAATGTCACAGTCATTTATAACTAGCATGTGTAGGTAGCACTTGATGTACGAGTGTTGCTGCACTATCCAGTTACAGGGAATTAGTTGCTGACACAACCTGCTTTAAATTGAGACAGTAGTGACTCTTGAAAAGGCAAACATATCCTGCTACTACAAATAAAACTGTACTGACAAGCAATTCAATGCACCCTTGCTCCATTATCAGTTAGTTGTTGTTTCAGGAAAGTGGAACAAACTACAGCACAGACATATTAACTTCTGAAGGTGATTTAACAAACGTGTGATCATCTACACATCCAGCAGACATTGAGCATGTTAGCATTCATTTAAGGTTATATTTCTGGCCACCTGACAAATACATACAGTATTCACTCTTCTTTTTCACTTTTTACCATCTCCTTAATGCCCTGACACACTAAGCTGACGGTGGGCCATTGGTCAATGTCAAGCTGTTGTTGGGTGTCCGTCGCCCTAGTTTTTGCAATGCGTTTGACACCATTAGCAAGAGTTGACCCTTGTTTGCTTTTTTTGCAGCCATTTCAGCATCTTGTATTGGTGTTGGAGCTTACGGATACCAATGATAACTGATATCCCTCTGATTGGCAGTTCAGCTCAGTGCACAAGAAGAGAAACGGAAGTGAGGAAAGTAAACAAAACTAAAGTCAAGAAGGGTGTGCAAGCTCGTTATATGAGGTAAGATTATTTTTTTAGCCATTGAGCCCTTAAAATGTTTCGGAATTTGTTTACGTTTATATACCCGAGAACATGGTAAATATTATTCGTTCCTTCAACATTAGGTTCTGTTGTTAATGTGCTAACTTGCTAACTAGCATCTTAAATCCTTCCTGTCAGTCTTCCGGTTTCCCTTGTGTAATGATGAATACAGACCACTGCCGCCTGCTGGTATAAGAGTTATTTCCTCTCTTGCAGGTGCACAAAGTACATGCTAGTTGATCACTGACTGTAGTCTTTGCATTATGTGCAGTGCTACTTCTTGCCCGAGACACAGCTGACCTGAGGCGACACAACAGTCAGCCTTCGTCACCACTTGTTCTTTGATGTTCGGTGCGTCTGGGCCTTGGCAAAGTACCTGGTACTTTGCTGCTCCATTACTTTCACTAGCTAGTTGCTAACATTGTCTGTCTGCTGTTTAGCACTGGACAGGCAGCTATGTTGGTTTATAAGAGCTTAGTCATGGGTGAGGGTTGTAAAAAAAACAAAACAATAAGCCAAAAGATGCTGAAACGCCCTGTAGAGCTGACTCTCAATGGGTTACAAGCGAGCCCTTTTACATTACACAGTCATTTTCACCATTGTTAATATGAAAATGTTGATACAGAACAGCTTTAATGACTCTTCTTTACTTATTCTAAGAGCTGCTTAAGCACATATTATATTTGGTAAAGATGTCTGTGTTGGTATGACCTATCATAGAGGTTCTGATGATATTTAAGTTTACACAACAGTTTCTGTATATGGTGCCGTAAGCCAGTTTGCGTAAAAGATGACATGAAGTTTGTGTTGGTTTGGATCATAATATGTTTTTTGACTGTGTTATGCAGCGTTTAAGTATAATAATAGGGTAATATGGTGAGAATATATAGAAATAGGACATCGAGTCGGTCGTGGACCATACAAGATGTAATTTTGGAAGGACTTGGCCCGACGTTTTCTTTTTTTTTTTTTTTTGGTATTCTCAGTAAATCTCGTTCAACTTTTTCCTGCCTTGTGCCTCAGAAAAGGAACACAACAAGTCAAAACTGAGACACCTCACAAACTAAGTGGCTTAAGAACTTTGGTATGTTGAAACAGCCACTATACTTCTGCTACTTTCAGGCTTATCTTTTCCCATCGTCCCGTAACTCTCATCTGTGTCCACAGCTGTTAAGCAAAACTGAGTTGGGCTCACATAAACACAATTTACAATGAATTTACATTAGTCTGTTGCCAATCATGTTGCTTACAACTTGTGTATCAAACTCTAGATTTTATCCCTTGCTGCCATTTTTGTTATGTCCAGAAAAAGTATTATTAGAGTCACGAATATTTTCCCAAGATGCCGTTGCTCAGGAGTTAAGGCACAACATTCCTCAGCGAAGGCCATCGTCGATGGACCACGACACATCGACATGTGTCCTGGTGCAGCAGCGGTGTGACTGAGATTGTCAGGTCAGAGAGGAACCGACTGTTCTCCTAATGCTCCTCAAGGGCAAAGCCTTGGTCTGCTGCTACTGTCTGCTCTGCAAATTTCCGCCCTACATTAAAGATCACTGCGGCTTCAGATAGGTGAATATGTGAAGAGTTACTAAAACAATGACGAAAATGTCACTCGTCGAAGAGGAGAGAGATAACTTCAAAGAAGTGGAAGTTATCCAGTTTTATGAATAATAGTTTGACTTTTGTACAATAAGCAAAATATTATCTTGCATTTTGAATGACACTATTTATGTCTTGCATTAATGGTTTAAAAGAATAAAACAAATGCCATATCTTCCCATTATGTTACAAGTCAATACAATTGTTTCCGTAACTCTAACCCTACTTAACACTTTTAGACTATCTGACACCTGAATGTACTTATCGTGCTTTATTTTATTAAATACACACTCTGAATGCATTGCTTGAAGCTTGACTTGCAACAAGACATATTGTTTTTTCAGACGCATAAATGTTGAAGGAATGATTGCCACGGTAATCTGTGCTTTAAAAAAAAAAAAGAGAGAGAGAGGCCGTAGGCATAATACGCAGCTGCATGTTATGACAGATGTAACACCAATATTATGACAGCACTATAGAGTGTTTAAAAGACATTTCAGAAGTAATAGGATAGAGAAGATAAATTTGCAGTTCCAATCAATTTGCATTGTGTCTGCCTTCATGTGCGGATGAGTAGAGATGAGTTTGATAGATCATCAACAGAAACACATCTAGCTATGAAGGATGCTTGGAGAATGGGTTGCCTTTGACACACTGCTGGGACGGTGTCGTAGAGAGTGTTATGAAAACAGTACGCCTCTTAGATGGATGGAGTTCATTCATACAAACACACACGCACAGATTTACATGTATGATTTCAGTCGTCCTTCGTTTCGGCAGTCAGGTCATTTCAGAACAAATTCTTACGTACAAGGACGGCAGGGGGGAGTTCACCTCTTTAATGAGAGTAGGAGTGCAGAAGAGTAAAGGCAGATGAAAAAAACATTCAACAGTGAAGGATTAAACTTGATAGTGATACTGAATAACAATAAATAAATAACAATACACAGCAAAACACAATCAGAGACAAGGCAGAAACACATGGGGAGCATCATAGAGGTGCAGAAAAGCAGCAACTAAAAATGAGAGCATGTTTAAAAAAACAGGCAAACAGACAATTTTATTTAATGTGAGGTCAGTTGTTCAGAACAGAGTAAAACTACAGATACATTCTGCTGTAATTAAGTTTAGGTTTGGCAAAATAATACCTATAAGGCATGGGTAATTCGGTACTATTTTAAGTGCTTAAAGGGCCGATCCAGCCTGCTAGGGGGCCCTGGGGCAATAATAAGATGTGGGCCCCAACTGAGCCCTAAAATACATGTTCTCCCAACCCATTTTACTTCCAAAGATTGACCAGTATTTCTGCATTTCCCCATGTTTTCTGTACTGTATTTCACTTAGTTTGTGATGATTTGGTTAAACACAATCTTGTTTAACAGTATGCACCATGTAAACACAATATCAATATACTGAAGCTATCAAAACCAAACTTTGACAAGAAAACTTTAGGGCCTTTACCATTTGATGTTTTAAAGTGGGGATTTTGTGTGTATTACTCAACAAATGTTTAATTATTAATTATAAGTATTCAAATGATCACAAAGCAAATGGCACATCACTGATCTAAGGCCCTGATCACAAACGCTTTTTGTAATTGTTTTTAATTGGTAGGATGCTTTTTGCTTGCTGTTTTTGCCTCACTACACACCTGGCATTTCTGCACTCTGAACTCCTCAAGTTAGAAAAACTTCTACTCCACATCATCAGTTTTTACATCATTCTTTTTCCCCATTGTCGAGTCAGATGATTTGAGAGACAGGCCTTCTGTGGTAGTCACAACAACAAATTCACAGTTGGTAAACAATGAAGGAGAAACTGGTGGTAGCAGTTGCTGGATACCCATAGCTATACGGCCTGACGATAGACAGCAGGTTGTCAAACTGCCCCTAAGTCATCCCAAAATATGCCTGGAAACGTCCATCATGGAGGAGAAGCTCCTGGACCAACTGGTGGTACTCCCCGTGATCCACTCTCTTTTTTAGGGTCTCATGTACCCACACAGATCTCTGTTTCCCTGTGCCCAACCATCTATTTGCTGACAGCCTCTCACCCTCAACCAGAGCTACAGCAAGTACCCTCTGCCTCAACATTTTAGGAACTAGCTACTGATTACTGTGAAATAATATAAAAAAAAGGTAGCTTGATTACACAGGAAAGTTAGTGAAACGATGTGATGGGAAACAATAAAAAGGCGCAACAAGCTTTTTTTTTTGTACTAGTGTCATTCAGTTAAACAACAACTAAAAACTTCCTCTGAAGCTAATCAACTTATCTGTGCCATTCCTCTTCCTCGTATCATACTTGTCTGCATGTTTAGAGAGATGCTTCTTCAGGTTGTACTCATGGAAAACAACAGCTTTCTCCTGCAGATGAGACAGGAAGCAGTCACATTACACTTCTATGTATCCCTTCTCTCTTTCAGGCTTAGACAGAGACATTCAGGGGTCAGGTGTTTTGCAGTAAATTAGAGTGCTGTTGGTCATAGCTAGTGTTTATGTTAGAAGTTGTACAGCTATGCACAGCTTACTAAGTGTTTAATGTGACATAAATACAATTTGTTTCATGTTTTTACACTCCAATTTTGCAGCCTTGCTAAAAAACTGAAATATTTCTTTAACATAAAAGATTGGGCAAAAATCAAAATGGAACAGAATAAAAAAATCCAAGTCGCAGGGCAGATTTACCAATAAATTCTGAACAAGCTCCTGGGTACTTAGCTGTGCGAATAAATGGATTTACTGTGTTAAACCAGGTTTCCAGATATCAGCCTCTGACATTTCTGCTTAGCAGTCTTGGTATAGCTGTGACAATTTCATTGGTTTTACTTGTAAACTAAAAACTGACAGCATGTGCTGCTCGTTTTATATGTAAAATGTTATTTCTCAGTGCTTCCAGCAGCCCAAACAAAATTATATTGACTTCCGTTGTACTGAAGTGGAGACAGATAGGTTGTATCTCCAAAGCTAAGTGCAAAAATGTGTTTGTCGCATGGAAACAGATATTGGTCAGGAAATGATTCCATCAAAATGAATGCTGTGCCACAGCAGCTACAGTAGAAAATAATTTAACTTAGTGTAGAATAACTTGTATCACAGTGGCTATCACTCGTCTGTCACATCCTGACCTCACTCTATCTGTCCCTCTGGAGGTGTTGACACTCACCATGTTCCTGATATCTGGGAACAACCAATCCCGCAACCCCCTCCTCACCCTGAAATGCTCCCCTTACCCCCCCTTCCCTGTTTCTGCCGAGGCCACAGGCCTCATGGGAACCACCTATCTCTACCCAGTGCCCTATCAGATTGTTGACACGAACAGATACCCTTGCAATGAAAATATTTTGCTTCTCCTAGCGCTGACATTGGCCTACATGGACCTACATCTCTGCCACTGTTGGGATAAACAGCTCCTGTGTAGTGTGTGTGTGGGCGGGTGCGAATACTTGTGGGTGTCCACATTTGCTGACAGGTGCATTTAATAATCAGCTGAGGCATTCTTGATATCACAGCCAGTGCTCTGTCTGTGTGTGTGTGTGTGTGTGTGTGTGTGTGTGTGTGTGTGTGTGTATGTATAATAATGATATGTGTGTGCATGCATGTTTGGGCAAGGGGGCTTGCAGTCAGTTAAGGGTGTGAAATTAGGCCAGAGGATGCAGTGCGGAGAGGTCAGCTGCTATCTCACCATGATGAATATTTGGCCTTTAATCAGAAAGACTGTTGCAGAGTGAAAAGACAGAACGGGAAATGAAACCAAATCAAAACACTGACTGGTGGTAAGAAGTGACTGGTTAAAGGGTTAACTGGTTTCAACAACAGACAACACGCTAAGATAACCTATAATCCAACACTGAAAAATATTTTGCTCTCCCTTTTTTTGTAGACATGGTTCTTAGCATAGAGGTTGCCAAGCCGGTGACTAGCAGCTAACAGCGCTAAAATACGACAACGGTGCTGACAGAGCTAACAATGTTAACCAGGGGGAACTGAGAGTGAAGGTCCGTTTTTTAATGTAAACATGCGGTAGGCGTGCTTAAATGCCGGCATCGGAGCGTGCACGTGTTCCCGAGCACCTATTTTTCAGGGCGCAATGGCTGTACATCAGCATCAGCGGGTCATGTGATGAGGACCAATCAATCACAGCCGAAATACATCTTTCCCTTCTTTCGTAAATATCAGTCTGTGATAATTACGGAGAAGAAGTTGATCATTTTAGTGCAGAGTTGCCAGAGCTTTACATCTGTCCCACAGACAATGGGCCTACACACAAACAGTGCCTGGAAGAAGATCAGCTCTGCACTCAAGGTTTCAGGTAAATAGGCTATGATACGGTGCTTGTTAAGGTTGCCTAGCAACCTCAGATGCAACCTGCTGCTGCGCTCTTGAAAGCTGACACAGAAACGGCACAAGAGTAGCACCCAGTGCCCAACCTTGTGTTTTTCAGGCGGCTAAAGACACGGCATGTGTACGGCCCTTAAAGAGCGAAGCTGTCCTGTACGATAAGTTAAGAGGTAGGTTGGGGTGGAGGATGGGTCACAAAACACAGGACTTTACCCCATGAGACTGGTGTTCAGAACCGTGTGAATTTTGAGTGAAGTTTGAGTCATTTTAAGGCATGTCCTCACTGTATTTCTTTTTCTAAACCTAACCACAGTAACTTTACTTGCCTCTACCTAACCTTCATAACTTTATCTTAATTCCAAAACTTTATGTTAAGGACTTAATGTCATTTGTTGGCTGCTAATTCATAGGATATCATATGAACCATAGAGGATACGTTTGTGACTTCATTTTCTGCTTAGAATACCATTTCTCCAGTACATCTTTACACAGCAAATAATGGTTTGCTACTATATAAATGCTCTGAATGTCACATACAGAACCTCCAAGGCCTTCACTGTGTGCCTTTTGGTGTGCTGTGGCAGAATGAGTCACCCACTGATCCAATACATGAAATATTTATCCAGCTCAGTACAACATATTTGGGACAGTGTGGAGTAAGAATACCTTTTATTATTTCAATTAACTTGAGTAAAGTTTGGAATGATATTTAACTTTCCTGAAGAAGTAGAGATCATCAGTTGGTGCGTAAGGAATATTTTCACAGATCATATTCACCTCCTCTAGTTTTGTACCAAATGAAGTTGTTGACATCTCCACAGGGTGATATATGCTCCAATGATTACAGTGGGACACATTATCACATGACCTAAATTTAGCTCAAAGCAGTGTGGAAGAAGTGTCTATGTTTGATAAGTGGTAAATACAAGTAAGTTCTAATATCATAAACAGGAATATTTATTGTTTCCCATGTGAGGGTGAGTGTATACTGTAAGTTTGACAGCAGCAAAAACCTGATTGCTATGAGTTGAATTTTGTTTGTGCTCCTCACATCAGTTTTTAAACACTTAACAAGATTTTATCATTTCACTAACAGTGTCTATATTTAACAGACTTTGCCGTTGAAATGTTTTAATTAAACACTTACTTCTCACTGCCATCAAAAGCTGCCAAATGTTGTATTTTCAACAAGTGAGCCAAGAATACTTGTACATTTTTCAGTGTGAATTCTAGCAGGTAAGATGAGAATCCTGCAGAGGTGGTGGCAACATTCCTGACTACAAACCTAAAAGCTAAAGTCACTTCCTCTCTGTCCACCCCTCCATCCAACACACTCCCCCTGGAGAATCTGCAATAAAAACAAATCAGCCATCTAGGACCCCCGAGGACCCCAGTGGCCAAATGCGTCTGTGGAACTGCTCGATTATTTTTACCTGACACAGGAAAGAGCCCACTCATAATAAACGCAGGGCGAGGTGGTGACAGATCTCGTTAACCCTTTTATGAATGAAAGGGGAAAGCGGTGCAGGGGGGCAGAGGGGTGCGAGGTGAACGTGTGCCTAGACGTCTCCCTGAGGTTTGGGCCTGACCTTTAGTACAACCTGATCAAGAACACACACATACAGATCGGCATGCTCATGTACCAGCAAGTATGCACATGCAATCTTTAGCCATAGTGTACTAATGTATTTAAATGAACCGAAAGAAACCCAAAGTGCCACGGAAGACGCCATGAATGGGCCTGACCACATAGTCTTGGGACCAAATCCAGCACATGTCAGTTCAGCCTAATACTTTACAAGCTACATCAACAGTAATTTTAGCCAGACCAAGTCACTGACAGATGTTATATGTGTAATGAGAGGCCAATCATACCTGATTCCAACAAACAGACAAAGAACATATGGCCACAATATGTGATGACAGACCGGACAAGCCACTGTTTTTACAATCTGTGCTCATGTGTCCAGTGCCAACATATTTATAGACATTTACAGACAGCACTTCACTGAAGTGATCTCTGGGTAATTAAAGGTATACGATAAAGTTATGCGGTGTGTTTTTCTGCAGAGACCCTTCAGTCTGCGTGTATTTTCTTCTTCTTCTTGGTTGTTTAGGATGTTCCTGGACACAGGAACATGTGAGATCGGTCAATTATAAAAAGGTGGCAACCAGGTGCCAGAGTGTAAGCAGCATGCACCGAAAAAACCTCAATATGATGATGTGTTGTTTTCTATGTCTCTGTCTTCTTTTTCTATAATAGAATATATATATATGGGTTTCTTAAAGCCACAGTGTGTAGGAATTTCTCCCATCTAACGTTGAAATCATATATTGCATTCAAACTGATAGCACACTCTAGTGCCTCACAAACGCGTATTGCAACAACAGTAGCCGCTGTGTTCCAAAAAGCTATGATAACATTGATGAAACATGTCATCAGATACTTCATGGAGTATTCATTCAGGCTCCTACACAGACAAACCCCCTCCTCACCATGCTGGCTGTGTTTACATCGTAGGACTGTTGGGGCGGGTGTAAATCGAAACAAACCAATCATTTCTTGACTTTTGACAACTGACAAGTGGCTCAACCTCACACACCTCATCCCTCTCGTCGAGTCACTGCGCCGCTGCCTGTGAGTGCATTATCTTTCTCCTTCGGCAGCTCTCTCCACCTGGGAAAGGCTACCCCGATGTTGACCCTCGTTTTTTGAATTCGCCAGTCACGTTGCCTTTTTGATCCCCTTTTGCGCTTTCTTGGCGACGAGGATTGTGTCTCCCGTGATGCTGCATATGCATGATCCTGCATTATGCTCAACGAGTGGGACTTTGTTATGCTGCAGTAATGCCCAAACGACTTACCCGCCCAATGTACTGTAAACAAATCTGAAATTCTCCTTTTACAAGAATAAGTCAGATTATTGGTGCAGGTAATAATGCACCAATGATGACATATTTATGAATGCAGACATCGATTTTTGCCAATAAACAACTGAAAATATTACACAATGTCCCTTTAACTTTCACACAAGGTATCTACTCACTTGCCTTGTGGGTAATTCAGGCATGATCGACAGATGTTGTTCATTCTTTATAGTGCTGGCAAAAAAATGAACAAACAAATATTTTTACAGGATTATCGTAGATGCTTTAAAAGGTCTTAAAAGGCACTGAATTCATTAATCTAAAATAAGGCCTTAAGTGGTATTAAAATGCCTTAAATCAATCTCTTGAAAGTTATAAAGTGCTAAGTCATGGTAAAGTAGGATTTTATATCTCATTGTTTTTTTAGATAAAGATAGTGGAACCAACAATACTGGTATTTGGTTTCAAGGTGGGATTCTTGGATCAGAGGATACACTGTCCGCTTCTGTTCTATCATTATCTCCGCTACAAGACAAAAAGTCTTTTGGTTTTGGTTATTGTACAATTGTAAGGTTTGTCGCAAATTTCATTCCGAGTAGCATTAAAAGTCTTAAAAAGTTGCCTTAAGCTGGAGGAACCCTGTTTAAACTGCACTACATAACACTTCCAGGAAGTAGCCACAGCCACTCCAGCACACTCTAACACAGACAAAAGCTCACTTTCTCCTACTTCTCTGGTTTTATATATTATCAGAGAAACTGCCAGGGGGTTAAAGAATAGATTACAACATTAAAAAGTGTTGCAAATTCACTTAAGTGCTGTGTGACAAAATTTAGCTCAAGCAGTGCACGTGGTGACTGACTGACACTGACACTGCTGAGATTGCTCGGTACCATAAACCGCTACCCAATTGAACTCGACTGCTGTTAATGCCATGCTCCCGTACATACAAGCTGATCTCGACACTTCCTGTACATGCTGAGCTGATGCCTGTATGCTAAGAGAATACCAAAGAGACCATTATATTCAGAGGTCTCACCTGGTATATACCAAGGCAACATAACACTTGAACTTCCCGGCACTACATCTTGATTCTAGATCGCAAAAACAAACAATAACCTTTGCAAAGGTCAGATTCTTACAGTTTTACAGGCTGAATATACTTGCAAACTCATGAGAGCTAGACTTGTAAAGAAGAGAGAACTAATTAGGATGTTAAAAACACAAAAAGGGACATGCGATAGGTGGAGAATCAAACACAATCAACACGAGAAGAAGAAAAACATGTCACATTGAGTCCAGTGCAGTCTTGGCAGTTGGCCATTGTTCTAATGAGTGCCCATTAGGAAATGGACTGATTCCCTCTCAGAGACCTTAAACTAATTTCCTGAGGCCTACTGACTCCTTTGAAGGAGGGGGGTACTGAGAGGCTGCGTGTGCCACTGGGTCGCCAAGGTGACGGGACATCCCGGCAGGAAAACAGGAAGTGAGGGCAAGGAGTGACTCTGATTGGACCCCTCCTCGCTCGCGTGCAGCTCCTTTCCCCTCTTTCATTTGTGGTTTATGTGTTAATGGGACTGTGTCATTTAAAATAAACATGGCAACGTCTTGAACATCCTTTGGGCTTTTAGATGTTTCACCTAATTAGCAATCATGATAGCAAATTTAATTCAAAGCTAGAGGATGTATCCAGCCATTCCTTTTTTCTCCATGCCTGTCTTTCCCAGAACTTCTTGCCACCTCCTACCCCAATCCACACCACTGTACATCCTCTCAATGATAAGGTGTAAGGTCATTGTTAATTAAACTGTCTCTATTCTCTCTGTTATCGCCCTCTCTTCCTCCCCACTGCGTCCTTGGACTAGTAATCAGACAAAATACCTGCTTGTCTTTCCAGAACACAAGCTCTCAGGTTCATCAAGTTTGAAGAATCCAAACAATGAAAGTGCTGTATCTATGGAAAATGGTGCACAATATGAGCACATATCATTTATTCTATTTAAATGTTTCATATTTAGCTATTTAGCAATGCCTGTTGCTCAAGTGGACTCAAACTGGGCCACTCACACTTGTGGAACTCTCTCTGAGATCACTGTAACCCAGCATGACCTGAAAGAGAAACAAAGTTTTAAGGCAGATAAATGTCAAATCCTTTTTCTCAGAACTTTAGCCGTTGGTCTCGACCCCCTCTTAAGTTGTAGTCTAATCTAGTGTTGTTTTGACATTTTTAATATGTTTGATATTTCTTTCTGCAGGAAGTTATACAGGATCCCACCGGAATCAAAGATATCTGAGAACACAATGGCAAGACATTTAAACTGTGAGCACAACACTCAGGCCTCATATGTACAGTATATAGACACATTTGTCCATGCATTGGTACACATAAGGTTACATTCAGTTGGTCTTTTTTACCAGTGTTTGCATTGTTTAGTTAAAGGTGCACTCATCTTTTTTTAACAATGGGTGGTGCTGCTCTTGTTGATGAACCAACAGAGAAACATTATTCAGAATTATCACCTGATTTGACAGTTCCAGTAGCTGTACAAAACTCTCTAGCATTTTTCAGCGCATTGTTTTGGTTTTATGGTTCACTCCTTCACTGTTTTGGTTCGCTGTCAGTGCTCTCGTCAGCGTCATTTCCAGCAAAGAAACCCTCTGTGAGCTGCCCAGCACTTTGCAGCAGACAGTTACATTTGCATCTAGCCATTGAACACTGTGCTGCAAATTACAGCTAAAAAGCCAGATATTGCTGAGACCAAAACAGGCCTAGAAATAGGACATATAGGCTATTTGACTTACATTCGTTACGTGGCCAGACTACAATTACAATGAATGCTAAGGTTGACACATATCCAATGTGTCAAGTATTCTGAAGTGCTGTTTTCTGCTGTAGAGTGAATAACTAATGGACAGAAACTTGACAGAGACAGCAAACCAGCTTGACGGCATGTCAAGTAAGCAAGTAAGAAGCTGAATATATTAAATTGCATAGACCTTGACCAGTCGCTGGACCAGTTGGGAACCACTGTACTAGATGAGTAAATTAGCCATTTAAATAAAATGAATTATAATGAGATTGCCGATACAAGCGGCCGAAATTAGTTTCCTTTGTTGGGTAACTGGGTTCAGCCTTAGAGGTAGGGTAAGGAGCTCGGACATTCGGACGGAGCTCGGAGTAGAGCCGCTGCTCCTTTCTGTTGAAAGGGGCCAACTGGGGGTGGTTTTGGCATCTGATCAGGAAGCCTCCTAGCAGAGGTTTTCTGGGCATGTCCAACTGGTAGGAGGCCCAGAAAATGCTGAAGGGGTTATGTATGTCATCTGGCCTGGGAACGCCTCAGGATCCCCCAGGAGGAGCTGGAAAGTGTTGCAAAGGAGAGGGATGTCTGCAGTACTTTGCTCAGCCTGCTGCTCCCACAATCCGGCCTTGGACAGGCAGCGGAAAACGGATGAATGTATGAATGGTTTATAAACCAAGCTGGCAACACTGAGTATTAATAGAAGAGAAGTGCTTTCATGTAGGCTTCAGGTCAAGACATCTTCAAGCTGATAATGAATTAATCTATTTGCAGTGGAAACAACTTAGTTATGAGATGAATCATAATTATGAGACACAGACGTTGCAATAATGAGATGAGGTTTCAATTTTGTTTTTCCTTTGGGGAATGCCATACACCTCCATAAAGTAGGGCCTTGAATATTTAATTTCACATATAGCTTTATAATATCCTTGTGGCTGTATCAACAGACAGCAGCATTTCTGTGGTAACAAAATACAATCTGGATTAGACTGCCCAACTCAAAAAGGGTTCAAGTTTAAAATGGAGGGGAAAAGGAAACAAAAAGAGCATGATCCCCTCATAAATGCTTTGACTTGTGAGGTGTGAAGTTATGCTTAATCTTCATCCTCCTTCCCAACCCCCCACAAGCTCACCTGAGACCTTGCCGCACCTGAGAGAAGAGATGTCGGGGGGCGGTTGTGGGTCTGAGGGCTCGTCACAACATCGGGCTGCTCACACATGTCCAAGGACAAAGACCCCAACACCTGTGGGTGCAGAGGTCGGGGATGTGGATCGGGTGGGGGTCTCTGTGGGTGGATTGCAAGGGGGCTGAGAGGAGTGTATGAATGTTGCGGAGACATGCATGGTAACCGCGCTAAGTGCTCGGAGGCGTTTAAGAGGATATGTGTGTTTGGAGCATAACTAGAGAGGGAAATGAATGAAAACGTGTTGAGCTGCAAGTGTGCCTCATGTATGTGAGTGTGTGTGTGTGTGTGTGCGTGTAGCTCTCTCCACGTCGCTGCCTTTCCATACAGTCCAGGTGTGCGTTGGGGTCTATTGTCATCCGACTGGACTTATCGGCCCCTCTTCTCCCTGTCAGCTACCTGCCCTTTGATGTCTGGGAAGTCTTTCACCCTCTTTCCGTGTGGGTCAACATTCCAGCAGACACACACATACACACATACAAAAACACACTTGCATGTACACACACAGACATGAAGAAACGTGTGCTCGAACACACACACACACACACACACACACATACACAGAAAAGAGGGAGGGATGAGCAGAGTGAAGGGAGGAATAACAAAAGAACAGGAGGGGAGTGAAGTACAAGTAAACATTTGCTCTGTATCAAAGAGATGGGCTTAAAACTGAACTAAAGCAGAGTCAGCTGTGGAGAGCAACCCATCAGATTTTGGGCATTATTCTAATTACTCTGATTTGCTTGCTTACAAAGAGTCAGCCAGAAAAAATGTTCACATTGTACATTTCTGCAAACCACGGATACATTATTATTGTGCATAATTTCACAGTGGATACATTGAAACTTTCTATTCTTCATTAACACTGTGGTTAACGTGCAGTTACAAGGCACAAAAATCACCGAGTTATGGTAAAGAAAGTATCATGTTTTAGCTTAAAACACCCACATTTGGGGGGCGGCACGGTGGTGTGGTGGTTTGCACTGTCGCCTCACAGCAACAGGGTTGCCGGTTCGATCCCAGGTGTGGGAGCCCTTCTGTGCGGAGTTTGCATGTTGTCAGCGTGGGTTCTCTCCGGGCACTCCAGCTTCCTCCCACAGTCCAAAGACATGCAGATTGGGGATTAGGTTAATGCAGATTGGGGATAAGACAATTTTAACTTTTCCTTTTTAACCTCCACTGACTGATTCTTTGGCCAGCGTGGGGCAGCGGAAATATTTAGGGAACACAACACTGACATCACCTTTTTACATTAATTTGGCTAACTTGTTAGCAGACAGTTGCTTATTTACACATCAAGCAGTACCGATGCAACATTATCGTTCATTTAAAGTAGTGTTTCTGTCCACTTAGAGAATTCAAGTCCAATGAACGAAAGCCCTTTGTGCCAAGGACGCGGCTGCAAATGAGCACATGGACACACGCATCATCAGCATGAGCTTCAAGCGGCAGCGGTGCAGCAGTGAGAGCTCCGCGGTTAAGTTTAGCATGGACAATTAAGTGGTTTCCACTTCTCCCTTTTGATGCGTGCAGAGTGATTAAGAACTACAATTGTTGTAAACGTCCTGCCTTTAGAGATTAAAGTATCCTCTCAAACCCAATTCTCTGGCCAGAATCATTCACTCCATAGTTGTCCAACCCAAACTAGTGTATACCTGAGGTCCATGTCCTCCCATCCAATATTTGACTATCTTTTAACTCTGTGTTTGGCCTCCACCAACTCCTGAGGGCTATATCTGGCTCTTTGTGCTGCTAAATGTTCCACTGTACCCACCAACTAGCTGCTAACTTTGTCTGTCTCCTATGTAGTGCTGTGCAGGTAGCATACTGTGGGTTTAAAGCTTTTAAGGCGAAAACAGCTGCCTGCTGGCTGAAAGCAACTATGAGAACGTTGAGAGTGAATCAAAACAGCAAAGGTATGGGATGGATGGCTAATCAATGAGCTGAAACTCAATACAAAGTCTAAGGGAGCTTCAAATTGAGGTGATAAGTCTCTTTAGGTTCATCACTACAAGTGACCTCCTGTCATATTACCAAAATAGCAACCATAGCTGCTTTAAGTAAAATGACGTTAATATCAGTGCAACATATTAAAAGGAGCAGTATTCAGCTTTGCATTAATATATCCTCAATAAATACAGACACATTAATGTTTAAAGGTCCAGTGTGTAGGATTTAGGGGCATCTGTTGGCAGAGATGGTACATAATATTCATAACTATGTTTTCATTAGTTCATAATCACCTGAAAATAGGAATCGTTGTATTTTTTGTTACCCTAACATGAGCTTTGTAGGTCTAGATCTAGACAGGGAGCGAGATATCATTTGTGTTTGCGTTTTTGCGTCAGCCACTGTAGTTCTCCTGCACACTTAGCACACATGGAAGTTTCAGTTCTGTGACCACACCGCTAGATGCCCTTCACACCGGACCTTTAAGCCATCTTTTAATGTTGTAGCTAGTCATCATTACGTAAACCTTAATTTGCAAAGTAAAACACTGTGTATATTTATCTTTATGGAAAGGTAGAAAATAGCAAAATTAGAAATGCTCAAGTAAAGTATCTGATGAAGCATATAACAATTAAACTTATTAGATATATACACGTAAGTCACTTCTTTCTTCCCTCCATGTTTTTCAGTACATATTTTCTGTGCCCATGTTCTGTACTGTATATAATATTATGTATATGTTATATCTATTATATCACCATATAAACACAATGCTTCACCAGAGTTCCGTCTCCTATAACGTTCCTCTGTCCTCACATCACGCCTGTCTGTGTCTGTGGTTGTTTTCCCAGTGCTCTTGATGACTAGTGCTGACAGATGACAGACTGTCAAGGGCCTCTGATCACACAAACAGTTTCACCAGCGCACTTTCACTCACTGCTACACTCGCTTTTATATACTCAGCTTGACTGACACTCCTACAGGAACACAAGGAGAGGAAGATTATGCTGAAATGAATCAAGAAGAAGGGCTGAATCTTCAGGATCGGACATGTTTTACTGCAGTTTTGTTTAGTAAGAATCCCCTCTGTCTCAAAATGCATATCCGTTTGTGTTTTAATATCCAGGAGGGCTGTTTTAAATAGTGTTTACTGGTGAAGAAACAGGATGAAAGATTAAAATATAGTTTGTCGGGAGAGGAGAGAAAGGGTGGTCCTCGGGTTCAAATTTTCTGTTTGACCTTTGTACTTGATGGTGTAGTTTTACATTTCAGGTTAATTGGTGAAGAGATGATGCCTCCATGCATGTGTGTATGTGTGTGTGCTCCTGTGCATGTGTGTGTGTCAGGGTTGGGGCTCTGCCTGTATATCTCTGTCTTCCTCTCCCAGCCAGGTGCATGGCACTGCTGTGGAGCTTTTATCCCAGGCAGATCCCTGGGAATGTAGGGAATTTCTCCCAGACGCTCCTGGTCACAGTGCCCCGGCAGCTCCTACTCACCGACACACACACAATTACACACTCAGACCTCCTCCACCACCCGCCCCCCCAATCCCCGACATCATTGACAGACACAGCCCAAAGAGCAGACACCTGGCTTCGCATGCACACACACTCACACACCCTGGGGAACTGCAGGGAAAGTCAGGGATCAGCAGAAACACTCTAGAGAAACAGGAGAACACAGAAGGAGCCAGATGCAAGATAGTACTCAACAAGAGACAAAGAGAGAGGTGGGGGGAGCAAAGAGTGAGGCTGGAACAAAGACGAGAATCAGCGATTAAAGGGTCAAGATGTCAGAACTGTACATGGATAAATTCACACACTAAACCACTCAAAAATTAAAGCAATAAAACCATATTGTACTTGACCAGATCATATGTGTTCAACATCATGATCAAGGTCAATGTCATGACCTCTGTTGCATGACATTCAGCTTCTTCTTCTTCTTTTTCATTCCCAAATGATTCTTTCAGTAGAGGAAAAAAAATGTGAGCATCAAAGTTTGAAAATGTAACAATAAATGGCACATGTTGGAGAAAGTCTGGGTTAGGAAGAGTTAACTGACTCCCCCCGCCTGTCAGTGAGGGCGCGGCCTGCCTGTCAGTCAGGAGTTAACACCACCTGAGAGTCCTGTCAGCCTCACTTCCTCTCCTTTCTACCGCCTGCCAATCAACCCACCACACCACGTAACCACACGTGTGTGTATATCAAAGTGTGTCTGCGTATTTATGTGTGCGGTTTCTGTGGATTAAAAATAAAGATAACAAAAGAATAACAAGAGTTTGGACTTTACAATATGTTACACCAGTTAAGGGAGCGAAAGGAATTGGGAGGAATTGTAACGTGTGAAACACTCATCAGATCAAGTGAAAACAAAACAGAGTGGAAACTGCAGAAACCTGTTGCTTGCAGCTCTACCGTGGCATTTCTCCTTGTTGTACCACTGACTGGCATGTGTGATACTATCTTGTCTCAATTCGCACACTGAAAGAATGAAAATCATTTAGCTGGTGGGAAGAGAATCCACATGCTGCTTCCATCCTAACACACACACAGTCGTACACACACACACACACACTCACACACACAGCTCATTATCTAAACACTGCAGGGCATGGTTCTCCACTCCTCTCTCTGTCTGTGTCTGCACCTCTGAGGCCAAAGCAAACACTAGGTGTGTGTGATACACTCATATCTCAACACACACATAGATACACACCTCTCCCAACTCCCAATTCCCCAGATGTGCTGAGACTTTAAGTCAGGTGGTGTATGTGTGTGTGTTGGGAGTGGTGCAAATCGCATCATATACGGTATATCAAGGCTGTTTTCATGCAGTGTTCGTACGTACACCTATAAAAGCAATGCTAAATTTGTATATAACCCACCTATTCGTGAGCCAATTATTTATGTATAACCCACAAAATTGTGAAGACTGTGATCATGTGACCAATGTGTTAACAGGAGTAGAGAAGGAAGCAGTATAGTCTTTGTAACAGGGCAGGTTGGGGTGTTGAATGGGTCAAACAACACAGGACTTTCCTCCAGGAGGTCAGTGTTCAGGACTGTGTGAACCTAAGTGAACTTTGGATTATTTTAAGGTACATCATCACCTTGTTTCTTTGCCTAAACCTAACCCATGTAACTATGTGTTAAGTATGTACCTTTATGTTAAAGGGATAGTTCAGATTTTTTTGAAAGTGGAGCTGTATGAGGTTCTTATCCATAGTTGGTGTATTACATACAGTGGATGACGGGCAGCATGCTCCCAGTTTGGAGAATCAGACGGGACTAGCGCCCAGAAGCTCAGCAATGTCTTTAGCCACTTAAAAAAGGCCTACCTAAAAACATCATTCTAAGTTTACCCTGCTGTCAGACAACCCTTTCCAATGGCACTAAATTGTCTCGATCTTATAAACGTCTGTATTCCTACGCAAAACTACAGCCGTGTGTCAGACTGTATTACGCCGCAGGTCAGTTGTTTGGGTCAGACTTCCAGAGATTTTTAAAAAAGACAAGACCAACACATTCTCACTCTGACTTCGTCACATATTGACGTTTGGTCATGGACTTTCCACGTCTAGATACGATGTGAAAGGTACCCTGGGTGCGTCGGTTGCTGACGTTCTGGGACGGTGTGTTAAGTTCTGCCTGCTACATGCATTGTCTTCTTTCAAAACAGGAAATTTACCGTTTACATACAGTCTCTTTCAAAATAAACGCACTATATCAGTACATCAACACATGGGGTTTGGCTTTAGAATCTTGAGGGATGCAAACAGCGCTCTCCCGGGTGTCTGTAGTCTGTGTTTTCTGGACCTGTCCACAAGCCCTCCCACCTGCCCTACTCAGAGTTTCGCTGCCTTAACTTTCATTCTTGTCCCGCCATGTTTCCCCCTGACACTAACCTCTCATTGTTGCATCTAACAAGCATAAAATCTTCATATTGTCACACTTTATGTGAGTCCAATTGATTATCTATTAAAGAACAAACTACTTGTTTGCAAATACTGCCTCAGAAAAACAGCGTCTGTCTCTTGTTGTCTTCAGTGACCGCTTGAACAAATAGATTCAGCTGGAGGAAGTGCACGAGATTGACAACAAAGGAAAATGGGTTTGAAGACACAGAAAATGGGTTTAAATAGCTGGCGAGTACAGCTTGTCAGCGACGCTGTAGCCGTGCAGCTGTGTGGTGTCTCTGTCAGTCGGCTGGTCTCTGTTTCACAGAGAATTCCTTTGTGGCTCTCTAATAGGCTGACAGCCCCCCCTGGCCTTACAATGCTGACCTGCTATTGGTTCCCTGGGGGCCGTGGACCTCCCCCACACTCAGACAGATACAGACTCTGCACTTAAGAGTGTGTATGGATGTGTGTGGGTGAAAAAGACAGTCAGTGTACACCTGTCTGTTGTTCTCCTGGTCATGTTAAAAAAATGTATGCGTACAAGGAATCTCTTAAGAAGAGCCGCCCGACACACATTTGTCACTTGTGTGGAAGTGAAGCTGAAATTCTAAAGCAAGAATGAGGAAGAAAAATGCAGGGGAAACATGAAAGTACTAGCTGTTCCCTGAAGTGCAGAATCTGTCCTGCTTTATGCTGTGGTCACATCCTGTGGGAATAACAGTTTGGAAGTGATCATGCATGTGAACTTGCTTTAAAGCACCAAGATGCTGTAATTAAAGTTTTCTGTTGACCTTGGATGCTCCCGGTCAGCTTCTTAGTATGCAGAAACATGTGCATTTCAGTTGTGCAGCACAACAAACATTGCGATGTCACTGCGTCCTGCCATTGTGCTGCAACGCATATAACAGTGTGATAAAATCAAAACTTGGTTGCTGTTGTTCACTGCCTACAAAAGGCATAGGGAAGGATTTTAAAAAGTCCACTAGCAAATTGTCTTGTGCAGCCGGATCTCAAAACAAAATAACAAAGAAAGAGTGATTCTCTTAGACAGTTTTAAAACTCCTACGTACCCCTGGTCCATCTACACAGATGTTTTCACTTATATTTGCCTGATTGGAGCTCTTCTCAGGACTGTGTGGGCATGCACACACTGTATTTGACTGACATCTTCCTCACTCTCCTCGTAGTCTTGTTGCACTACTCAAGCTTTTATTGCTTCATTGAGTTTGGGGACTTTATGTAATTCCCTGCATAGCTTTACTTTACCTCCACCTGAGCAGAGGTCTAACGAGTTGATTCATAACACCTTTGTAGGTGTGCGAGAAGGCCTGCACACCATGATTTAAAACTAGGAAACTTCATGGCAAAATCAGTGTATTTCAATTGAATTGTTCGATTCAATTCAATTTTATTAATTATTAAGCCCAATATCACATATCACAGTTTGCCTCAGAGGGTTTTACAGCATACGACATCCCTTAAAAAAACCCTTTAAAAGCAACTTGGCTCCAGGACACAACATTAAACCATGCGTATGTTCTGCATAGAGTTAAGCTTTGGTGAGCTTTGACACATGTCAATGTGCTGCTGACCAACGTTTCCTCTTCCCCTGGGCAAAACAAAACCTTTTTTGTGATATTACTACATTTTTCTAGTTTGGGCTGTTTTTCATGTGCACATTGAAAATGCATATACAAACAGGTGGATGGAAACGCACCTTATTTGTGCCAGTATGTCATCTCAGCAAATGATGATCTGAAGATCTTATGATCTTCTTAAAAATCTGAGGGCAAATTTAAGGTTTTTATTTCAGAAACAAGTCCTGTTTCTCCTTTGAGGCCATAAAAAGACTGGTTGCTGCTACGTTTTTGCAGGTTTAGGATCATACTGACCTGTTGCACATGAATGCATCTGCACATTGTTTGCACATGTTAGATACTGCATATCATAGTGCACTGAGATCTGTTACAAACTGTACAGCCCTCACTCATCACTGTACACTTTATTCCAGGGCTGGTCGGCCATCTTTAACCTTTCGTAGGCTCAGTCACTGGTATTTGTTCATTTATAAAGCCATACTGGGTAAACTCCCTTCGTACATGTGTACTTTGATTGAACAGAGATCTGACTGTAGCTTCAGTCTGATTTTAAAGCTCTCATAAGTACAAGGAAGAATGTGTCGGTTGGGTCTTGTCATTGTGCATAGGTGTTCTAATATTTCCTCATGTTACTGTGTATCTTTTGTGTTCTTTTATTGTGTTGTTGTTTGGCTGAAACTTTTTGTGTGCTGCTTTCTCAGCCAGGTCTCCCTTGCAAACGAAGTCGTTGATCTCAACAGGTCTTCCCTGGTTAAACATGGGTTAAATAAAAACAGTCCCAGAGTCCTCCACCTGCATGGGACACGGTCATCATTAATATTATTACTCCTCTGTTTGGCGAGTCAACATGTCCTCCATGATAAAGACCCATTGATCTGTTTGCTTCCATACTTATCTATATATTTTAGATTGTACTGTATGTTACAAACAATTTGTTCCTATAATCGGTTGTTTTGGCTACAGGCTCTGCAAAAAGAGAAGAGGGACCGAAACAGACAACATCTGTGGATCTGTCTTCACAAAAGTTCACGGTTCAGCCCCAGACTGAACCCCCAGACTGTCAACAGGAGTTTTCTCTGGGTAAGAGTTTAACCCTCATCACCACATATGAGCCTGGGAGGCATCTGCCTGCTTGTACTCACAATAAACTTGGAGCCATCATCATTCATAAACAGCTCTGAGTAAAACTTATTGGTGAAACAACAAAGCAGCAGTGGAGCTATATTTAGAAACAATTTGAGCTGTCTGTTCTTAAGAATGAACCAAAATAACAGATAAAATAATAATGCAGTAGTGGCACAGTAAATAAAGGCTCATTCACCCATACTGAAACCAAATTTGGAGCCAAGCTACATGGACGTAAGGTTGTGGTTTCATCAGTACCTCTTGGGTCAACGCTACAAAGAAAATACAGGAAGAAAGGGTTAGAGAGGAGGTTAGTCCAGAGGAAATAAAAGACAGGGATCTATCACAGAGATTAGCACTGGCAGGGCTCTGACAGGAGATCTCACAACAGAAAGGGAGAGGAGGAGAAGAGGAAGAAGGAGAGGAGGGGTATCTGTGCTTATGCTTATGTGCTGCTGACAGTAATAGTCTATAGACAGAATGTAAGACTTGCAGGGGTAGTAACATTCTGGTATGGATACAGGGCATGAAAGCTACTGGCTAACAGCGCAATACAGTGAATAACATCTTGGGTTACTTGAGCCATTTGCAGTCTAGTGACAGGGGAACACACTGTACTGTACAGCCAGGAGAAGGAATAACACAACACACTCTCCTGAGTCATCCTGACGCTAATGAACACAAACAGGAACTGGGCAGATGGATGGAGAGGTGAAATTAAAGAGGGAAACACAAGGACTCTACACAGAGCGCTTAACAATCTCTCCATCATCGTCATGTCATCACTCAATTAAAAGGTTAGGCCATGTTTATTCTTTCTATTAGCAAGATTTGGAAAACATCAACAAGCACTTATTAGTGGGACTCACGGCCTGAGGGCAACGCCACTGCTAATTGTAGCGTGTGTGTGTGTTTGCAAAAGAGTGAGTGAGAGGGAGAGAATATTATCTGCAGACAACACACTGCTTGTTTTTCATGCTACTTTTCAACCAACTCCAAAGACACACCAACTACATCCCATAACAAGTGGAAACAAATTAAATGCATTCAGAAAAACCCACATTTTTTCCTTACAGAATATCCCTGTAACACCTCTATAGTTTTGTTATCAAGCAAACAGTTTGGCATTATGAGAAACACACTTCTTTCTTGCCAAGAGTTAGATAAAAAGATCAATACCACTCTTATGTTTGTATTGTAAATAGCAACAGCCAGGAAACGATTATCGTAGCTTAGCATAAAGACTGAAACAGAAGGAAACTGCTAGCCTGGCCCTTACAGGAGATTTAAATAATCCACCTACCAGCACCTCTAAAGCTTGCTACTTAAACAAGTACTTCATTGCTTGGAAAAAAGATCATCTTTTTATAAAAGCAGGCTGTCTTTCTACCGCAAAGACAGCCTGCTTTTATAAAAAGATCATCTTTTTATAAAAGCAGGCTGTCTTTGCGGTAGAAAGACGTTAATACGCTTGACATTGGTTCTACATGACCAGAGAAAACAGAGGAAAAGGGCGGTGGCATTTGCTTTTGCTCAATAGGTCCATAACATGCAGCTAACAGAACCTGCACAGTGGCCACATCTGACCACTATACACTCCTGCTGGTAATGTAAGCTTGTCTGTTTTGACCAGGCCACCAGGAAGTGTGCCAGGCTTTAAACCCACTTTTCCTAGTGGAAGACTGGAAGAACGACACAGCTAGCTCTGTTCAAAAGCAACAATATCTGCCTACCAGCACCTCTAAAGCTCACCACTTTAACACATTATGTGTCACTTAGTTTGATAGAGATACTGAGGGATTGTGTTTATTGGCCAGGCTAGATGTTTTCAGTCTTTATGCTAAGTGAAGCTAACCATCTCCTGGCTTCAGCTTCATATTTATCACACAGCCATGAATGCGGAATTGATCTTGTGATCTAAGTCTTGGCAAAAAGTGAAGCATATTTGCAATATGTTGAACTATTCCTTTAAGAGTGTCAGGGGCAGTGAGGCTACTCCTTTCAGTCAGAGCAGACCCAGACATAAGAGTTCACAATTTGTCTGTGTCCATTATGTGTGTGTGTGTGTGTGTGTGTGTGTGAGACCACATCAACATGCAGAAGATAAAACACCTCAGCCTGAGTCACAGTCCGTCTTTATGTCTCCCTCCCTCTCGTCCCATCTGCTGTCTGCTGAGCTCGTCTTGTAGGGTCCAGATAGGCATCTCCCTCACATCTCAGACGGGACGCACATACACCACCACCACCACAGACCGCAGAGCAAGTGAGCGTATGCCTCTGTATGAGAGTGTGTGGGTGCACATAAAGTTATGTGTGATTGGATCTCAGCAAATGAGATAAGGTTGGTGCTATGATGATGCCGTTTGTGTGAAAGTGTGGGAGTGTGTGTTGCGGCAGTCGAGCATGCCCGCGGTCTGCAAGCACCTAGTAAGTATATGTGTGTGAGCAAAGCAGGAAGCCAACTACTCTGCAGCATGATGGTGGCGATAAGGGCGGGTGTGTCACCAGGGAGGTGGGATGGGTTCAGTGGTAGGACATGTTCGTCCATGCTGGTATTCGTGAGAGGCTCCCAAATACCAGGGCGGGATGGGAGAAGGGAGGCGGTGGGATGGTGGTGGGGAGTTGTAGCAGGGAGCAGCCCAAAGCCTGGCACTTTATCTCTCTGAGCAGAAATAAAGTACACTGGTACAAACAATGCAACAACATGCCTTGTGTGCTCTGAGCAGGATGCCTCTCTGCACCAATCAGAGGTAAGCAAAAGCTGACTACTCACATGATTTAACTGACTACCCATGATGAGTTTTGAGATCTTCAAAGTGATAACAGGTGTATTATTACTTTCCTAATATTCTTAATAAAGCTGTTAAGTTTCTTTCTGACTTGGTTAATTTGTTGTTTTGTGAATATAAATATCTCTTTGGGCTGCATCCTTCTAACCTGTGTACAAATGTGTACAAGTCCAACACATTCTCACTCCGATCTCGTCACATATCGACGTTTGGTCAATAGACCTTCCACGTCCAGACACGAAGGTTTAGGCAACAAAAACATGTGGTTAGGTTTGAGAAAAAAAGAACAGGGTTTGGTTTTACAATTTTATGGGACGCAAACATCAGCTTCATGGGTTAAAGTCGCCGTTTGTTGGACCCGCCCACCACCCCTCCCGCCCACTCGACTCAGACTTTGGCTGCTTTAACTTTCATCCTTGTCCCGTCTTGTTTCCCCCTGATGCCGCCAAGCACTGTTAAAGTATCACAGCGACCAGCCACGTATCATGCTGACGTTAAAGGACGGCTTTTTTTTATCAGTGTCTGACGCCACAAGTCACAGCCCAAGTGCTGGATTTCGACAACTTCGGAGTGAGACTGGGTTGAGAAATCACAATTATGGCTTGCATTCCCACTTTTTTTTGGTTGTTATGGTTCTGTTCTTTTTGGAGAATAATACCTGATTCTCTCTTCATACTTTTATAACCCTTTTCCCCTTCCATTTCTGTTTTTTTCCCCCTAGTGTGTCATGTTCGTAATAAACATTAGAGAGAGCACAGAGGCAAGTTAAAATGTTACAGAGGCTTTTTATAGTCTGGGGTCTCGGTTCGATTGGGCAGGGAATGCTGAAAAATTACACACCTTCATTTGGTTCAGTTCACTTTTAAACTGCACTTTTTGAAGCAGACCAAACTGCCTAGACGTCAAGCAGTTACAACAGCTGCTCGTTTAGGGGCGGTATTGTTTTTGGCATGAGTTGCCCAACTTCTTCTTTTTTTTTACCTCTGCTTCTCCAGGTTCGCGCTGTTGGCTCTGTTTTTTTTCCCTACCCAAAATGCACTCTGCGCTATGTCACTTCCTCTCTTCAGATCACTTCCTCTCTTTAGTTCGCCGGATAGTCTTTTTGCATTTCCCACTGTAAGCGAACTGCACTAGGGTGACCCCGAGACCCCAGTTTTCAAGCCGACCAGAGATTGCTTGTTTGGTCCGCAGCAGAGTTCGAATGAGCGTTCACACCATTTCAAATGAACCGAACTATATGTGGAAGTGGACCAGGATTCGTTTAAAGTGGACCAAATTGTGCCAGTGTGAATGTGTCCTAATTTGGAATAATGTTCAGGCGATGCTCCTGGACAGGGACAGATGAGTGGGAGATGGGCCTATTGTAACCTGTGCTATTTGTGCAGTGGGAAAGGGGACTTTATCAGTCCCTCCAGGATGTTGTGATCAGCAACGCAAATCTAGCCAGTCCCTGTGAATTCTGCACAACTTTGCAATTTTGTCCAATCACAGCAACTTTACCGGAAATTTGACTTATTTCAGTGGGTGAAATCTTATTTCATCTTATTTCATCGTTTCATCTCAGCCTCTCCTTGCAGACTTTTTCTTTACTGATGTTCTCCATCAGGTGTGATGAGTGCCACCCTGTGCCATATCCAAATGAAGCTTGTAGTTTATGAGAAAAAAAGTAAAGCAGATCAATTAACACTGCCCACAACTAGTTGCAATACCATGCTGGCCTTGAAGAATTCACAGCCTTTCTCTGTGAGTGTATGCTTAACAGCAGTATTAGGGCTTTCATGTGTGTGTGTGTGTGTGTGTGAGAGTGCGTGTGTGCGTGCGTGTGTGCGTGTGTGTGCGTGTGTGTGCGCACAGTGCAGCAGGTGTCAGCAGTGACAGGGGGAATGTCTGAGCAGACTTTGGCTCAGAGCTGAAGTGTGAAGTGACACTCAGTACTTACACTCTCAGGCTAATTGCCGTTGCTCGCAGCTGTTCTTCAACAAGAAACACACATGCATGATACATATCACCCCTGTGTATGCTCATGAAAATGGTGCAAACTCATATAAAGCTGAGCAGAGAATGTGCAGAGTGTGGGTCTGTTTCTGTGATTTGCTGCGCGCTACAGTTAATCCTGCAGTTGGCATTGGTCACAATGTTGGTATCAGGATAAACTTCACTTTGTGCCACTGAGAGGCCACCTGCTCAGACTAGAGGCACGGCAGAGATCCTGGCATAAACTGATTGGTAGAGAGAGTAAATAAATATAGCGCTGTGTGCAAAAAGGAGCACTAGAGTGTTTTGTTTGAGGAAACTGTCCTATTTCCACTGACAAAACCAGGATGACATTTTTCTATGGAGTTTTTACTGAATCGATCTTATCGTATTCTTTGGTGTCATGGATAGGAACGTGTATTCTTTCATGTTCAGTGTGTCGGATTTATTGGCAGACATGGAATATAATATTCATAACTCTGTTTTCATTAGTTTTTTATCTATCATGATCCTTGGTTTTTGTTTATATTCTGTTATCTTGTGGACTTTGTTTTGGAGTTTTCTGTTTGTGTTCCTTGTTTCAAGTTATTCATTCATGTTTAATCTGCTTTCTGTTTTATTTTGTAGATTCATGTGTCATGTCTGGTTTTACTTCCTGTCTTTGTGTGTTTTCCCGCCTGTTTTCTGTCACACCTGTCTCGTTAGTCCTTTTCTGTTCCCAGAGTCTTCCCTTCACACCTGTTCTGTGAGTCTTGTCTGCTCCACCCTAGTGTTCCCCACCACACCCTTGTTGTCAGCCAATCCCCACTTCCCTCCTTTTGTCCGTGTCCTCCTCCTTCAGCTGTGTCTCGTTCTTGTGATTAGTTGTCTGTGTATATATACCTGTGTGTTTTCCTTTTGGTCTTTGTCAACTTGTCTGCATTCATTCCTGTGCTCATCCCTGTGTTCTTGGTGTGGTTTCTTGCCAGGTTGTGTTGGCCTTTCAGTGACCTGCTTGCTCTGGATGTTTTTAATCAGCTGCATTAAAGCTCACTTTTTGTTAAAAATGCATCCTGCCTGTTACTCTGCATTTGGGTCCTCCCTGAACTGATTTATGACATAATCACCTAAAACTAAGAATTGCGTTTTTGTTAACTTCGAATGAGATGTTTATATCTACATGTAGAGTGGGTCCTCTTCCATGGAGTCCACCATGTTGTTTCTACAGTCGACCAGAATGTACAAATGAAACACTGGCTCTAGCTAGGGCCTCTAGCTAGCTAGCTCTCCTGACAAATGCAAAAGTTGCAGTTTGTTGATCTACAACTTCACCGTTAGATGCCACTTAACTTTAGACCTTTAAAGAACAGAAACCCACAGAATCAAGCTGTATGTATCAGCAGATTAGTGAGTCACAGCTTGATTCAGTGACCCTGTACACCAGACCGTTAACAGCAGACACCCTTTGCTTGATGAATTTCGGCCTCTTCCTTCTTGATGGAGATTTGTGGTTTCAAGGTGTGGAACAAAGTGTTGTAAAAACAGCTTTGCTCCGGCAGCTATCACTCAGATGAACAAGTCGTAGCAACAGTCTGCATATGCTATACTTTTAGTTATTTATTTATTTTAGGCGATTATTGGAGCCAGACTTTTATCATGTCTATTGTCTATGTTGTCTGTAATCTGTGCTTCAAGAAGGGTAACTCCTCTTCTACAACAAAACAAATCTACCTACAGGTCCAAATAAAGTAACCTTACCTTACCTTACCTTACTTAAGTGATAAGTTTTTCCTTATCCACTGCGAGGGTCCTAAGGACAGAGGGATGTTGTATGCTGTAAAGCCCTGTGAGGCAAATTGTGATTTGTGATATTGGGCTTTATAAATAAAATCGATTGACTGATTGAAATTGAAGTGTCGGCACCAGGACACCTGACCTTGAATCAAGAGAACTAAACCAGAACCACTAAGACAGAGACACACTAAATATACACATGCACACACACACACACACTCAGCACAGGAAGAGAGTGATGGGGTGTCTGACAGGACCAAACAAATGCAGTGCCCCTAAACAAACACCCAAACACAATGCGCATTGAGAGAGCTGAACACACACACACATATCCAGACATGAAAAAGTACTATAAGTAGCTCCGATGTAAAGTCGGCTTATCTGCAAAACTGTGTTTATGTGTGAATCTGTGCATTAGGCATTTAGACTTAAAACATATCCTTCCTTGTTCCAACTTCTGCTAAAGAGCAGGTTATGTATTGTGTGTGTGTGTGTGTGTGTGTGTGTGTATGCGTGTGTGTTTGCGATAATAGCCAAGACCATTATGAAAGCGTATGTGCAAGTTGCAAGTGTGTGTGTGTGTGTGTGTGTGTGTGCAAGAGAGAAAGAGATCTGGTTATGTTTTATTATTTTTGAGACAAGGATGAAAACAAACAATCAAGCACTTGCTGAGATGTGTGTGTGTGTGTCTGTGTGTGTGTGTTTGCGATAATAGCCAAAGCCATTATGAAAGTGTGTGTACAAGTTACGAGTGTGTGTGTGAGAGAACAGAGTAGCTTAGTCATTATTTTGGCAATGAATATGAAAACAAACATAACTGTTTAGAGCTTGTTGAGATAGGCGTATGAGTGTGTGTGTGTGTGTGTGTGTGTGTGTGTGTGTTTGTGATATATTTATTTATACACGCTTTCAGTACCTTCTGTTGGCAGTAACAATAAAAGTTTTTACTCACTCACACACGTTCACACACTGAAGCACAATCCAAAACACCGGGGGCTCCTCATATTCAAGCCAAATTATTGAGTGTGTGATATCCATCTGCCGGCGTGTGGCACTGCGAGGTGAAAGAGAAGCCGAACAGAGGGATGAACGGGGGCGAAAGGTAAATATTTGGTCTAGTTAAAGTGCTGGTGTTTACGTTAAGAGTAGCGAAGCTGTTTGTTTGAAGCCTCTCTCCCCTTCCAGTGTGTAAACTTGGCTACCAGATAAAGACTCGGCCCTGCTCACCTCCTAGAGATGAAGAGAAAGGGAGTGAGGGAAGGATAACAAAATAAACACAAAACAAATGAAGGAGTGCTTTTCCAGCGGCTCCTATCTCTATCAGAAACATCTACTGTACCGTGGCACAACAAATAATGAAGTGACAAGTGAGCAAAACATAAATAGCACTGCTGTGGACCCACACGGAAGACAAAGACAGGGAAATACATGCACAAAAAAGACACACTGACAAGCAAGCACAATGACAAAGAGATCAGCTGAAGAAAATATGTAATTCCCATGGGCCTGCAGCACCACGTTGAAATCGCTCTGTAGAAATATGTGTTTTGGCCAAGACAGGAACGCAGGAAAAGGTGATAAAATGAGGCCTTACTGGAAAAAAAAAATCTGAGGGGATAGATGAGGACAGAAACATGCAGACAGGGGGAGAAAGAGAGGCAAAGAGACGGAGATGTAAAGATAGAGCGCAGGCCAGAAAACTGGAGAAGTTCAGCCGGGCCAGAGATGAAGAGATAGCTCGGCCAATAAGGTCTAGAGTGCGAAAGAAAGAGGCTTTTCTGTGGAGCTCGGAGTGGCTGTCAATCCAGCAGAGTCCACGATCCAACAGAATATTTATTCAGCTAATAGAATAAAAAGAGGGAGAGGAGGGATGGATGGATGGCTGGATGGATGCTTGAATGGTATTTTCTATTTATATGCATGTGTACCAGTATTACACAAGAAGAAATAGCAAGTAAACAAATATATTCTGCATATGTAGTATAACAAGACAACTCTTTTAAAGGGACAGTTCATTCCAACATCAAAGATACATATTTTCCCTCTTACCTGCAGAGCTTTTTATCAGACTAGATTGTTTTGGCGTGAGTTGCCGAGTGTTGGAGATATCAGCTGTAGAAGTGTCTGTCTTATCTCTTATATAATGGAACTCAATGGCACTCGGCTTTTGGTGCCAAAAAATACATGTGAAAAACTCAACAGCAATGTCTCTTCCCAGAAATCATGACTTCGTTAATCAGGTTAATCCACAGACCTTGTTGTGAGCAGTAATGTGGGAACTATTTCACCTCTACCAAACTACACCCAGCGATGATATCTAGCATTGTCACTCTTTGCCACGCCGAGTAAGGCCATGGTGGCAGATTTGTGTTTCCATTGTCAGTTTAGATGCACCGTGCCACGCTGAGCCACGCCGGAGATGGACCTTCTCATGAGTAGGTCGAAAAGCTGGGCCGCCTGCCCTCAAGTGAGTAGCGGTGACATCTTGACAACCGCAGCCAACTCCCGATGACCCTCATTCTTCCCCCCAAACAAGCGTGTGTGTTGCGAGACTCTACTCACCTCTGTCTGGAGGAGACCAGAGAGAAAGGCGTCTTTAAAAGTAGCTTCAAACTGAATCTCTGTGGTTTGGAGTATAGTTTCTCTCCTGCGTCCTGTTTTTACTTTAGATACCTGCTTTATTTCACTGTTTCATGTTCACTATCAGCCGTGTTAGAAGTTGTGTGAAGTTGCTGCGTGAAAACTCAACATTTCCTTATTTTGCTGCCTCACAATAAAATTTTATACATAACAAAATAGTGGGGAACTTTTATTGTGAAGAATCTACAGGAAATGAAATGTGTTTATCGCTGAATTAGCAGAACTTTGTTAGCTGCTTCTCTTCAATAAAGGCAAGGCTGATAATTGTAAAAGTGTAGTAGTAAAAGTAAAAGCAGAAACCGTCACGGTGAGATGTTGATGAAGAGCTGCAGACAATAGGCTCGTACTGCACCTCTGCAAACAGCTCACCCCCAACAGGTAAACTTCTTTTACCTGCCCTGCTGTGGAAAAACACATGCACCAAATATAACAGATAACTTTAGCTAGGAGTCAGCACTCTGATTTTAAACGTCATCACTCAAGACCAGCCGTCATCAGTTAAAGACACACCTTCAAGAAGGTAGCCCTGTTGTAATGGAAATGCAAATCCTTGCTGACGGTCCATACCAAACCAAGCCCAGCCAAGCCAAGCCAAGCCATGACTGTTGAAAAGGGGTATAACAGTACAGCAGAGCCAAGGGATACGACATCTCACCCTGTCATGAACACGAGCCTGTTACCCATGAGTAGATGCACGCTTCCTTCTGCACAGTCATACAGTTGGTGGGTGTAGTACAGTAGAGAGAGATAATACCTACATGAAACTGCTCACAACAAGGTCTGTGAGTTGAAACACTCAGGTTACAGCAACACAATAATGCAGTGTGCTCATGTGGTATATTAAAGTGAGCTATTTTGCATCCACCTCTGAATATACTCATGAGAAAACAAATTAATAATCACAAAGAACATACTTAATACAAATAATGAAGTTGATTATTTGAACACTGCCGATGCAAACGTTGTGTCCCACACTGCTTTGACTCTGCATCAGTGAGCGCAGTGTGACCTTGTTGTTCTCTGGACTCACAGATAACGTGAGATGGGAGGAGAGGGGAGAGGGTGAAGGTCTAAAGAGGCCTATCTGTTTTCGTGGATGCTCATCAATGCAGTCACAATGCATAGTTTCTTTCTTGTATTATCTCGTGAAATTTCAGCCTGCTTTATTATTTCGTGTGGGTGTCTGAGTATGCTCATGACTCCCAAGGGTGCCCAGAAGAAAGATGCTTTATTCATCAATCAACACAAGGCAATTTTTTAGACAAGGCAAATTCACTCAAGGCTGTCGAAATATATCTCTTTGCATATCCCTCCTTTTACACACACCACACATGTATTTTTTCAGAGGGGTAGTGCAGGGTCAGCAATAGTGTGGCGCCCCTGGAGAATTTTCGAGGGTTCTGTGTCTGTACATTGTTTTTTAGGAAAATTCTGCATGTGTACCAGCTGCGACAGAGGGGCTGGTATTGTTTTTTACCTTGTGAGTCTCTGTGTGTGTGTGTGTGTGTGTGTGGAAGCTGAGCCTCCCTGGAAGTGACGATTTTGTCGCATTTATCCAATGACCGTCTCGCTTTGCTGCATGAAAAAAACCTGCTCAGCGCTGTCTCATAGAAATGCTTGGAGGCTCCGCGTCCACCATGCTGACACGAGAATGTATGACAGGGAGGACGCGTTTGAAAACTGGTGGTAAACAGCTGATGTTTGAACATCATGATGTGAAACGCATCCTAGCGCACGTTTGATGCAACGTAAATTCTTATTTTCATGTAAATTCAATAGCGCATATTTGACCATTTCTTCCATGAAATTTTAGGGGAAGTTCAGCCTCCCTTGTTGTCTCAGAGCAATCGCCCCTGGTGTGATACAAACAAGGATGCCAGAAGTAGAGGGGTAAGGAGTAGGGAAGGGGACACTGGCACCCCCACTTTACGCCCCTGGCCTACATTCATTTTAAGCTGTGGATCAGCGTCACACTGGTGTGATCCCACTGCAAGAGGGTCTCTAGTGTTTGACTGATGCTCAGTGCAAGTATATGCTATGACAATATTAACTGAGACTGGGAACAACCAAATAAACAAACAAACAAAAACATAGATGATGTGATGATGTTGGGAGTCTCATTCTCAGCCTTGAGAAGTGTCTGAAGGCATATTTTGAGGATGCATACATCCCCAACAACCTTTACCAATAAGCTAGACCAGGCTATATCACATGACAGGCAAGACAGAGCACATAGTGATAACAGAATGCCACTCAGATTAGTAAATCAGTATTTTTTTTTACCAGTTTAGATCTTCACTTACCTTAACTATGGTAGCAGCCTAGTTCAGTGGCCCCCTAAAAACGTGTGCTGCAGTACACTGGTGTGCCGTTATAGCAATCCAGGTGTGTCGTGGGATTTTGTGTTAACCACACATTAGCCTACTATTGCAAATTCAACTGGTCTTATACAGAAAGTTATGAATGAATTTTTAACTGTATCAGTATGTTGTGTGAACCCATTTCCTTATAAAGTGGCAAACTCTAGCTAAAAAGTGTAATTTAATTTAAAAAAACCTTCACATGGAACCTATTTGTCACCATTTACGCGTGGGAATTACTAGTGTGTGACACATCAAAAGCCCTGGTTGGCAGCCAGTGTGAGGGATGATAATATTTAAAATGAGAAAGCCGTGAGTGGGACAATGGATCGCTTTATTGTACAGAGCAAATTACAACAATGCACCAGCGAAGATGACCTACCACCAAAGAAAAGAGAGAGAGACAGTGTCACGAAAGCTACCTGTCTTATTTTTTCTTATTTTTATTGTTTTATGTCGTGATAAGAGTAATAACATGTTATAGAAGCTATTGTGCACAGATATAAATACAGGTGTGTCTTGAGATTTGGCTTTGGCTACAAAAAGTTTATAAACCACGGGCTCAGCAGGACAGTCAGAAGAAAATGCTCAGAGACTTTGTTATGAAATTAATCTGAAACAATTAAAGTGAATGGGACATGCCTCATCCTCGGGGGAAATCACGTCTGAGCACCCACAATGTGTCCCTCTCGCTTGTAACCGCACTCATTTCTCCCATGCACCCCTAAAGCATATTTACAAAATGCTGCATTGATCTCTCATAAAAACATTCCCTGCAAAAAACAACAGAGCACAACAAGCTGCTGCGGTTATTTCGATACACCACACTCAATATGTTCATATTTATTTCAGAGATTAGTGTCATACACACTTTCAATCATGGCCGCAAGAATGGAATATTGAAAAATTACAGACCACACAAAAGTCTATTCAGAAGTCCATTAATTCAGCTCAGTTTTTAGTCAGTGAAACATCACCCAAGCTTACATGAACTTGCAGAACAACATTCTCAGCCTTTATTGGAGGCGCTTTGATGCTGTAGTATTTTGATTGGGAATTAGTTTTCCTCCCCCTGCAATAGTGTCGACCAGCTAAACAAGAGCCAGCTGTCCAAGCCTGTGATTGCATCTCATCTCCCCACTGTTTGCCCCAAATACCCCAACAGCAGAGATGGTGCTCCCTTCATCAGCAAATATGAGCACGGCTGCAACCAAACAGAGAAGCAGGCTCGTTTTCTTGGTGTAAATAGGTGTGTGTGATATCAGTAGTGCTTGTGTGTGTGTGCTAAATGCCATATTAAAAGGTGTGCAGAGAGGGTGGTAAAGAGAGACACAAGCAGATGTCAGAGCGGCTCACTGTATATCCACACAGGCCATGATAGTGTGTGTAAAAAGCACAGAGAAAAAAACAACGCTCCAACTTTCACCCTGAGCGAGCCTACACATTCTCCAGATAGTTGGGTGGCTTATATGAAAGGCACTCGCGTGGCGGGGCAGCACGCTGATTCAGCTGCAGGTTATTGTCCCTCAAAGACACTTTTTTACAGTGAAAATATTATGATACATCTGCACATATTTAGCTCTCGGCCATTCGCACACTCGCGTAGACACAAGCCTGCACAGACACACATCAAAAACACACCTCACATGTCTGAAAAGTCAAAGCAGAGGAGCCTCAGAGGACTGTCAGAGTTGCTAAAATGTTGGTGGGCGCTCAAAGCAATAAAAACGCTATCTGCACGTCATCAGCGGCCCATCAGCCCCTGGGGGAGGCCGATTGATCAATGTGGGGGCTAATCCGAAACGGACTAACCCGTGGCGATTTCCTTCCTTCCTCAACTTAGCCTTTTCTCCCAGCAACTCTGCGCGTTAAAGCCTTTTGTTATCCCTTAAAAAAAACGACAAATGTTTCTCACTAAATGTCCAACACCACTTTCAGTGTTGCTGGCGGGTACGCATGGTGGAAATAAGAAAGGGCCAGGAATTCTTTGAAGTGCACTGGATAGAGGTTTGGGGTTTCTACACACACACATCCTTGAATTGTTAGACATGTGAGGACAGCCTGTTGACATATATTGTCTCTTTAACCCCTAGATTTGACGTGACAGCATGCCACGCTGACCTTAACCCTTTCTTTTACCTTACTTTAATCTAAATTGAGCTGCAGTACCTAAAAATAGCTCCTTAACTGACGTGGTCCCGCCGAAATTCACCATAATTGACCACTCTCTGGTTTCTGGGGATGCCTGGACCTCATGGAAGACTAAAAAATCTTGTCTAAACCACAAAGACGCAGCCCTTTGGGAGCAGTGGGAGCTTAGTAAGCAGGAAAAAAAGCAAGTCTTTGCAACATCCAAGCAGCATCATAATATAATGACACACTTCATTGCATCCACTGGAAGAGTATATGGCGCGAGACCTCAGGATAACCCTCCATGACCCTCTGGGCCTTCGGACTGAGGCGCCATCAAAACAAGGTCTCACCGGTCGCCTCTCTCCTCTCTCTTCTCTTGTTATTTGTTCAGTATGTAGTACAAATTTCCCCGTGTTGCAGGCATATAGGGATCAGTGCGGCGAACTGTGCCCAACCTCAGCTTACCTTATGGAGCTCGTTACGATGCCACAGAGTTCAGGCCTGACAGATCCAATAACCCCTCCACCGTCGTTCAGGGGAGAAATTGCTCCGAGCGATCCATGCCGAAAAACGCCCCACGCCTCACCCCGCGTTTAAAGTTATGATCCTTATCGTAATTAATTCAATAAAGCGGTAATGTGCTGCAAACCCGGCACCCCCCTGCCTTGTCCAGTGTGCAGGGGGATATAGGCTTTCAGGTCCGGACTCTCTCACTGACTTCAGTGTCGAAGGTAATAGGGAGCAGACAGGAGTTAGACAGTGATATGTCTGCACCGGTGCGAGTAAAGAGGCCTAATCAAATTTGTTTTAGACTTTAAAAAGATACTTTCAGGGGTTTGTGTTAATAACCTAATAATAATAAGAAATGGAAAGCTGATCCAAGGTCAACAGTGGAAGGAGGCCATTTTTAATTTGGAAAACTGGAGTGGGCTCCAAATAATTGGCTACCATCCTGTGGATGTACACACCGGCTTCCACGGTTGCCACAACATCACAGGGCTGATGGGACATGAAGTAAATTACTGCAACAACTGTTAAAGGAGACCCACCGACAAACATGAACAGAAATACACAAACAAAATGTCGAATTAGTCAGAAAGTTGTAGAAAGTAATTTAAAACCGAAAATAAATAAATAAATAAAATCAATAGTATTTTAGTTTTAAGGAATATTGGAGGATTAATATTAGTTTTCTGCATAGGCTTTGGTTTAGCTATATCAAAAATCTTAATCTAAACTGCTGGTAATAGTGACCGTCTCATCCACTTGCCATGTGGGGACACATTACCTGAAATAATATCAATATTATCAGTGAAAACAGAGAGCATGTCATCACAACATTTTAGAGTAATTGGGAGTGTGACCTGGCTTTAGATGAAAAATAATAGCCAGTCTTGTGTATTGTTTTACTCAAGCCTTAATTATTTCAACAGACTTCTGGAGATTGGAAAACTGATTAGATGAGAGTTGTTACACACTGCAAGCACATGTGTGAGTGTGTGTTGGTTGGTTGAGTTGAGTATATGCTCATATCTGTGTAAGTTTTTATTCATGAATGTCTTATATTATAATTTATTGGCAAATTAAAGGTGCACTACAAAGTTTTTGACCACTAGTAGCGCTATGGAGTAATGTTTTTAAGAGTGGGTTCTGATTATAAATCCATTTCTGCTATGGTTTCATGTTTTTTATTCTTCTCCACAGGTGGATAACAGATGTATAAGTACAAGACAAAAGCATTTACAGAACAACAACACAGATGAGAAGACATTGAAACATCAAAAATATACTTTTGCTGGCAATGTGGCCAGAAACGTAGCTATGTAGTGAGACTGTGTTTGAGCAATGTTTGGAAAATGTTACTCTCAGATTACAAACTATGGCTGAGGAGCTAAATTTAGACCTTGGTTCCTCTGATTTAAACACAGGTAATATGCTGGGCCAATGTGATCTCATACCTACTGTACTTGTCATATTTTGCTGCTTGGGCAGAGTCCCTGGATGTTGCTAAAATGATGCCGAGGATAGCCTTTTGCATTGTATCTTGAGGCAGAAAGGATTAGTGGGGCTAAATTTAGGCAACAAAACTACTTGATTATGGTTGGGAAAACATCACAGATGTCGCTAAAAAAACACCCGGCTTTGAGTGGCACAAACGCAGTGGTAAGAAGGGGTCAGTGGTTAGGTGTGGCCAACAAAACTACCTGGCTATGTTGTCTATGACAAGGAAAAGATCATGGTTGGCATTAGTAACATGAGACAAATCACATAAGGGATTGGTGGTCAGGTTTGGGCAACAAAACTACTTGGTTATGGACAGGAAAAGGGAAAAACTACTCGACTTTGAGTGGCACACATGTGGCCAGAAAGGCGGCAGTGTGCCACCACGAAACACCCACTAACATCCATGTTATTGTTTGTTGATATCGAACACCGCTCTTCTTTGTCAAAGTCTTGTGTTTGTTAGGCATCTAGTGGCTCCAGGGACACTGCCAAAGTAGCGTATTTGATGCAAAAAAGCTTGAAAAGAAATGTATCACTGCACTGGCAGTTACACCTGACGATATATGTACAGGTGGATGTCCTAGCTAACGGAACCAGCTGTCGGACAGTAGCTAGCTAAAAGTTTGGGGGTCAGCGGCGGTGCAGTGTATAGTGTCATTTTTCAAGGTTTAAGGGGTTTATAGCTGTCATTGCAAATTTTTCACATATGGGCAGCCACCAGGGGTTTTTTTTTAGGGGGCCCCAAACATAAGCCCAGTTTGCCTCCTCTGACAGTGCGCCCCTGTGGGGAGTAGCATTTCTGCAAAGGAGCAAACATCCACAGTATTCGTGCCATACTCGTGATAAATAAAAGTAAGAAGAGATAAGGAAAAAAAGGTGTTGAAACAGCAGTGTAGCTGGACCGTCTTAGAAAACAGGAAACCTGGAGCACTATGCAGTGCTAAGCAGAGGGATCCAATGCCTCCAGGCAGTGAGCGCTTAGTCGTATCTCTTGTTACATTTTTAGTGGAAAAAAATGGTGTAAGTAGATGTTACTGACTCAGAGAAAAAAAACTTGGCACAGACACATTTACCTACAATTTTAATATTATGAAATCCTCCCTCTTATGCTTTGTTTATCTTCATTTCCTGGAAATCCACTCGCGGAAGTTTGATTGTAGACTGGAGTCAATTCAAATTGAAGAGAGCTACGTGGAACTGATCAAATATTGGTCACAAGTTCAATGATTGTGGGAGGTATGGAGAGGGGTTTTGGTGGGTGGCAGTGAAGGGGGGGGGGGGGGGGGGGGGTCAGCAGCTCCTCAGTCAGCTCAAGATTTGACCAACGTTTGCACCCACCCGCCACTCCACACTCCCCCCTTCTCCTCCCCTCCCCTCTCTCAGTCCCCCTTCAGATTGATTAAATTGGATCAAGATGACACCAATAATTGGCTCAAGCTGGGGCTGGTGCGCAGACCCAACGATCCATATCTAACTCCTTTTGTTGCGATGGTGTCCCTTTTCCGCGCCGCGCTCCATTTGGAACGGTTTACCTTGGCTCCGTCACAAGCGTTTTAGCCCCAATCCCCCGCTGAACACAACAGCCCGCTGACATCATGAGAGCGACGGAAAGGTTACATTTTTCGCAGATGTCTGGGAAATTATCAGCGCGTTGGCTTTTTATGGTCACCCGATTCATCCCTTTTGTTCATTATCCCCCGGGGGACACGGAGAGAGAGAGCGGATGAGGTGTTTTAGTGTGAAATGTTCCCGCTTGATATTAATATCCATGACCTTGGGGTGAAAAAATGGATTGAGAACTCCAGGAGATGATTTATTTTGAGTGTCTGGGTGTTAAGAAACAGTGATAGGAATCTGTGCTTGATCAATGTATAGATACAAAAAGAAACAGTAAATTGGACACTTTACAGAGAGTATAATTTTGGCAAAGGTAAAAAGAACACAAATAACTTTTATCTGCCTGCTTTCCAAATCCAGGGAAATTCACTGCTGGAGCAACTGGGGACGGATCAGAGAGCGCTGCTGCTAATCAGCACTCTGCTTCATTCCTTCTTCAAGGCTGATTTATTTTTTATGGAGATGGCAAAGCAAAATGTTTGAAGCTCTAATGAATTTAAAGTAAATTGTTACAAAGTGCAGCAACATGAGCACAGAAAAGCTTAATCAGAAACAATATACACCTCACAGCTCCGGCTAGCAACTTGCCGTTGCCTGCTAAATAGGTCTGACATGTTTGTTATGCTTAGAAATTCCTGACTACTGGAATCTACTTTCACCCTTCAGGTTGCTGATTTTCCCGGCCACTGCCTTGCCTTGGCCCCGCTCCTTTTACATCCTTAAAAGGCACATAAACATCTCAAAAACTCTGTGAAACTTTTTGATACCTGGAGCCACAGATATCAACCAGTCAGTGCTTTGGTGGACATGAGGTGTTACATGGCATGTAGGGCACTGGGACGAGATAAATCAGGTTATCAGTGCGCTATCAGAGGTCGGTCGACCACCCTCGGCTGATGCATTCAATGATTCAATTTATCAAATGCTCTAACTCACCCTTATAGGCCACGGTGATCCTATTGCGCTGGAGCTGCGGACGAAAACTTGATCTGTCACATCTGATTGAAGCAAAGCCTCGTGGATCCCATCGCTTCGTCACCAAGGTTACTAATCAGATTTCCATCCAGTACAGCCGCATGCAGGATTTCCTGATCAAACGCTGCAACTTGGCCCCACTGGCCGGCCCGGGTCCATTATCTAACATGTTTTCTATGTGCTGGGGTCAAGCTGAGTGTAAAGCTCAGGGAGAAACACTATACCTGTCTTTTGGAGCAGGCTGGAGGTAGAGCCACCGACAGGTTAAGAAGGAGAGGAATTGATCTCAGGAGGGTCAAAGTCAGGACTCAGCTCACATCAGGGGATAAATCCAAATAACACTGGAAAATATTAAGAGCTCTATCAATCTGGATGTTTTTCAAACACAAGAGGATTGCTTAAGTATTAATATAACTGCTTGAGATGCAGCTTATATGTTCCTCTTATTGATTATTGGTATGTATGTATGTATCCGTGATATACACCCCAATCACTTGGGAAAAGCAGCATAAGTATCATCTAGGTTTTATTTTTGTGTTCAGCAAGAACTTTTTTCTACTTATGACTCACTAAAAGATCATTTCAGAGGTGGTAGCCCAGGTTTTGACCAATCAAAGAAAGCTGCAGTAATGTTTTGAGTCACTGTGGAGCCAATCACATGGTCCCCTGTTTATTGACACAGGGATGACCTTTGAACCCAGCCTGTGCCTGCCAAGAGGTACGGTATTAGTCATGGTAATGCGGTGTGTGTGTGCATATGAGTATAAGATACTTTTGTGTGTGTGTGTGTGTGTGTGTGTGTGTCTGTGTGTCTGTGTGTGTGAGGGACATATTTGGCTGCGGCTGAGCCTCCTTCAACAGCAGCCAAAGCCAATACCTGTCTAATTCTCCACATCATGGGAATCAGCTGAGGTGTAAACACAGAAACGAAATGATCAAACAACTAAAACTCTGAGAGAGAGAGAGAGACGTACACTGCTAAACATCACACTCAAAAATAGTTACACATACTGTAACATGTTACCAGGTAATGCTAATTAACATGTTTTTTGTGTGTAATCTTTACAAAAAATGAAGTGTAAATAGCCTATGTCAATTTGTGGTTTTACACGGCAGACTATCGCTTCGCTTCCATTTACAAAATCCATTTATTTCTATGGGAATCTCTGTGATATATGTGCCTACAAAACTCCTCCCTTCCGTAGTATTTTGTATGGAATTTGCAGGTTAGAGTATGTTTAAAAAAAAGAACTGTTGGCTTAGCTAACAGGCTGCTAACTGACTAACAGGCTATTTACTTCAATTCAGTTGCCTGTGTTGATTGTTGATTGTTTGTATGATTTAAAAAAAAAAGTTTATATTTCACAGGTTTTTTGTCCCAGTAATTTTCCAAGCGTATATTCCAAACTACTGAATGATGGAAAACGGACAAATTAACCTCTCCCCACGGCTACAGATAGTTTCTATCAGGTTTCTATCCGTCCGTAAAGAAATTCACTTCCTTGCATTGGAGACTAGAGGCATCATCTGTATATTTACGCATCTAGGGACATACGCAAGTGGAAATGAGGTGTATGTCTTGGGCGGGCATTGTGACCTCCCGGTGACCTAATTGATTTGCAGGTGTTGGTAGTCTGGGAGAGAGTCAGGTTATCTGTTTCCTCTATAGATGTGCATAATAATAACTAGATATCAGACCATGAGGTGGCACATATGCCAAAACAGCTTTCTAGTTTACAGGTTTACTTCCGCGGTGTTCCTCTGGCTTGCGCTGCCAGCAAGTTCCTGCTTAGTCCATAGACTTTACATTTTGATGAAGTCATAGATTTTTAAATCACTTCTTGGCTTGAGAGAGGTTTTCAGATATAAAACCTCCATGGATCAATGTTTTTTGTTAAGAGAGAGAATCATAATCGACCTTGTTTGCAGTTTGAGGTGTCCTGTCAACAGTTTTACAGATGTTTTGTTTATAATGTTTGGTCACAGGGGATTTTGTACAGCAATACCACGAGTGGCCATTGGGAAATAATGGGAAGCAAGGTTGTGCTACATTTCTTGGAGCCTGGTGTGCCCCTACTTTCAGTCTTTATGCTAAGCTAAGCTAACTGGCAACTAGCTGTAGCGTCATTTTTAGCTTACAGACATGAGAGTTTTATCAATCCTTTTATCTCACTCAAAAAATAAAGGAAATGAGTATGTGTATTTCCCAAAATGAACTATTTATGTGTGTGTGTGTGTTTGTTTTAGACAACAGGATATTTCAGTGTATGCAAGTTGGAAAGTGAACTAAGGAGGTGCAGGCCCACTGATTTGTTTTCTACCGAAACAGCTGGATAGCAGAGGTTAAGAGGTGAAGAGGTAAAGGTAGAGGTGAGGTACGGCTCCGTTTCTGCCAGATGTTGCAGTACTGGGTACAAACTGCAGGGGAGGGTGGCAGTGAGCCACAGAGACCACCAATTTTACCAATGACAGATGTGACGGTGCCTAAAACACTTTGGTTGTTTTGAAAGCTCGCTCCACATGGACTCACAAGTTTATATAGCGGCCCGATGCTGCTGGGCTGCCTGCTTGTTGAGAGTAATGTCATTACTAACATCCGCCAAAGAAAGAGCGGCGTGTAGAGCGAGACAGAGGAAACTGAAATGATGCTAAAGTGACTGAGATACCTCAGAGACTTGGGAGAGCATGTTGGAGCCTGATCGTAGAAAAAGTGTGAGAGAAGGGGACAAAGTGTTGAGACAGAGGAGAAGACAGAGAGTGTTGAGTGGTGAGGGTTAGGCTGATTCTATTTCACTTAATGTAACCATGGAGGGCTGGGAGCCCCAGTGCTGCGCGCTCTGGGCTCTTTAATGTAAATAGCCGGCGCTGCCCCAACTCTCAGGCACATGTGAACGCGCCATAGCCGTGTTATATGACTCTGTCTAACCAAACAGCACTCACAGACACAAAAATTCCTGCTCAGGCTCTTTTCCCATCACTCGAGTGAGACAGAGAGAGGGGGGTGACGAGGGGAGACGGACGGACGGAGAGACAGAATGGGAGAGAGAGCACGAGAGATCAGGGGCGGTGAGAGAGGAAACATTTCTTTGGCATGAGGCAAAATACAATTACCAGAGAGACATACTTCTCTAAGACAGAAAAAAAAGCAATTTATGGATGGAGAAAAGGAAGCAGAGATCTCCTGGAGTGAAAAGTTCATGATCTCTTCAGAAATGTCCTCTGCGTGGAGTTCAGTGGTCTCTCGGGGACCTGAAGTGCCATGACCTGATTGGCTGTCAGCCTGAGATTGAGGCGCCTGATTGGCTGTGGCACATTCCACATTCTAACCCACTCCAACTTACATTCCCATTGATGTCGCCCTATCAAATTATACACGGCTGCTGAAGACAGTTGAAATGTGCTAAATTTGTCCGAGCACTCTACCTCATAGGCTGTTTTGCTACAAAATTGGCCAAAAAAAAAAAAAAAACCTTGGTGAAACATAACTTGGCAGCACCTGCTCAATATTAGTCATTTTCATAACCTTTTCTCATTCCCTTCCTGGCCTTGTTATGTCACTGATAAGATTCCATTATATCGACTGAAGTCAAAAGTTCAAGTTCACGGTTCGGGTCTATTTCCACGTGCACCGGTTCAGCTCTTACCACCGTCAGTCATCGGCCTCGCCACATGTGTCAAATCATGACGTTCGCCTCTGGCAGCCCTCGCCCCATTGCCACATGGGTTAAAACAATACACTGCATCCTTCCATTGTGCCCACCGTGCCCGCTTCTGCAGCCATCTGCCCCTACACTGCGCCTCCCAAGGCCCCGGCGTTGTGGGCATATGTGTGGGTGCCCATCCTGTCCCCAGGCATTATGCGTGTGCGTGGTCACGCGTGTCTGCGCCGCCGGGCCAGTGGTGAAGGGAAGCGGACGTTCACACATGCATGCATAAGCGGGAATCCATTAAGCCCCATGTAAAACAAACTCAACATGTGCTGCTTCCTTTTCCTATAATGCAGAGCTTTTATCCACGCTGACCCAGAGGCTAGCAGCTAGAGGGCCCGGGCCTGTGCTCAGAGTTGAAAGACAAGGGCAGACCCTGAGGTTACTTCATGTGGGTGAGAGGTCAAAGACGATGCCAGGGCAAATTATAACTGTTGTTTTACATGGCTTGATGTAGCAGACAGACGGGCGGTGATGCATTGGCCATCACATTCAACTGTCAAGCAGCACATCTGCTAATCGTGGGTGTTAGGTGAGACAAGAAGTTCATTTTAATTTTAAGTACTGTAATATTGTTATAGTAACTACATTTTGAATCATTCACTTTTAAATTTCAACTCTGTTAATGCTACTTTTTTTATTTTTTATTTTTTATATAAATCCATTTTGTCATATAGATTACCGTAAATTTATTATGTTGATCTGGCCTGGAAGAAGGATCCCTCCTCAGTTGCTCTTCCTGAGATTTCTACCATTTTTTCCCTGTTAAAGGGGTTTTGTTTGGGGGAGTTTTTCCTTATCCGCTGTGAGGGTCCTAAGGACAGAGGGATGTCGTATGCTGTAAAGCCCTCTGAGGCAAATTGTGATTTATGATATTGGGCTTTATAAATAAAATTGAATTGAATTAAGTTTCCCAATACTGTCAGCTATCATGGGCATGCATGGAGTTACAAAAGTATACTTTATCTTGGTTTAATTGCTCTTATGACTTAATGCTTACTGCAAAAATCAAAGGTGTAAATTTCAATATTTAAAACGTGCATTTGTCCCCTCCCCCACTTAAAATACAAAGATAGGGGATTTTTACTTTGACACAATTAAAGACGTTCACACCCTAAAGTGATGCAAAAAAAGCAAAACAAATGAATGCATAAAAATTACTCAAATGGATGAAAATGAAGTGTTTGATGCTCAAATTTTCCATCAGAGGACACTCAAACCCCCCCTTTTATATGTGTCCCCACTTAATATTGAAACAAAACCTATGCCCCTGTCAAAATACATTTTTGTCATCATATTTCTGTGGGAAAAAAAATCTATTTTTAATTTAATTTAATTTTTTTTTTTTTTTTTTTTTTTACAATTTCTGTAATTATTATTTTTATTTTATTTTGTTGTCTTTAGATTGTAATTTACGGATACTGTCAGTTAACACTGGCATGCATGGGGTTAATATTGATACAAAACTGTTTAAAAAAAGAAAAGGTAGGCTATACCTAATCTTCCTGTAATTGTCACTACTGTCAAGCAAAATTACATTTTGTCCTCTGACCTTTATTAAAAACATGAAAGAATCATTGAACTCAAATGAACTGAAGATGAATATCTGTGTTTTATACTCCACCCCTATCTCTGACATTTATTTTGTAATATTAACTGTTGCATTAACTGTAAACGTTGGCATGTATGAAGTAAGTCTTGATGCAAAATCACTTTCTAGATTATCAGCGTTATCCTGGTGTGATAACACTCACCTCTTAATGCCTGAGCAACTTTTTCCAGAGTAAAATGATGACAAGAACATTGTTATTTCCCTATGCTAATGTGTTCCTGCTATGATCACAACAACTCCGGGTGAAAATGTTTCTTGCTGACGTCCCTTCTGCAGCGGCAGCCAGGTTAGCGAGGCGCCACAAATCCTGTCCTCTCTTGTTTATCAAACTCTAGCATCAGTAGTAAGCCTGCTGCTCATGTAAAATTCCAACTGATGCTACAGCACCAAACCCTGAGACTTGTGTAAAAGACCTGGCAGAGAACCAACAGGAACCGTTAGGATGGATAGAGGCCAGCCCGAGAGGTAAATTAACAAATGAGCTCATGTGCTGAGGAAAATGATGAGAATGAAAGGGGCACCATGTTGAAGGAAGAGAGTGTGAATGAGGAAGCAATGTCTTCCATGGGTCAGGAGGAATGTCAAGGGTTGAGCGAGCACAAACACACTTCTTTAAATGGCTAACGCTGAATGCTCGGCTTGTCATAACTTCGTGTGAACAGTGGGGCATTTGGGGCTTTGGTTGCAATCAGAGATAACAGAAACCTTTCATATTACATCATGACAAGAGGATGAAGAGGTTTAGTCAAACACCCTCCTTCACTTTATAAGGAACGGAAACAAATGGAGCCCAATAGAAACAAAATTATCTCTACCACACACTTCCACCAACAGATTTCGGAAAATTGGGAAAACACCGTTTTACTCAAACCACATATACTAACATCCACATCACAACAAAGAAGCTACGCACAAAACTCAACTGAATATTATTCATAACAGTCCCCAACTGGAATCGGTCCCTCAGTGGTGCACAAGCCGAGCACAAATTTCCAAAACAGACATGGATCTTATCTATTCCACATTTCGGATTTGGAAATTTCGAATGCCCCCAAATTTTTGTCAGTTTATATAAACGCCTCTGAAAAATGTCCAATTAATCTCATATGGAATTCATGTTACAGTATTAACCACATTTACGAGGCATTTAAAGTATTGTTCTTTCAACAATGCGCACACACACACACACACGCACACACACACATACACAGTGTGGTACTAGTGCTGTCTCGGTGGTAATTTGAGACTGGAGGGGACTTTTCAGAGGAAAGCAGCTCAAAGCTAAGTGAGAGCAGCTGATGTTGCATCATACTTCAAACATTCTTCAAATTAACAATATGTCAAAGGCTACGGAGTGCTCTCTCCGACACACACACACACACACACACACACACACACACACACACACACACACTTAGATCTGCTTTATGATAAGAAATAACCCCAGCACCTCTACAGATAAGTCCGCTCTGTGTGTCAGGCTGATATGAAGAGCGCCTCTTAAAAACTCCATGCTCTCCCACAACCTTTCAAACTGCACCATGGGACACAAAAGCAACAGGTACCCAAGAAAAAAAGGGCCTTTTCAATATCATCCCTAATCCACCAACTCTATTATCATAAGGTTATGTTCTGAGGCAGCGGGGGGGAGATTCTCACTAGTGGCGGACGTTGCAGATGTTTCTGAAACAGTCCGAGGCCAGCTGTTGGAATGTTTTCCCACCACATGAGGAGGCGAGGGCAGCAACACTATTGGCTGCCCCCGATGGGTCACGTGACCCGGGTCATGTGACTGAGGAGAACCTGACCGGTGGGTTTGGCAGCTGACCGTTGCCGCTGCGGTCATCTCAACCGGGCCGACCCACGCGGGCCCGGGCCACTGATCTGAGGCCAGAGGGAGAGAGGAGGCGACTGTCAGCCACATCAAACGCCTGGAGCCTCCCACTCACAAGGGGATACACAGTCTGCAGGGCCGGAGATAAAGTATGGCGGACAGACTGAGGTCACTCACACAGATGGACACACACACCCACGTGCATGCTTCAGTGCATGCACACTGTGCTAACTTACCAAAAGATTTACCCTCGCACTGACACTTGTGTTTCAAAGTTTACAATCCTGCAGTATCATTCTGTAACTTTCTCTCAGACGCAGGCACAACAAGCGTTTACCTGTGGCACAGCGAACAGGTGCTAACTGGGTAATCATCAAAAGAACAAGGTCAACTGCAGATGATTGGTTGGAAACCAGCTCGGCTCTAAGTGATTGGTGCCAACAGACACGTCTAAACATCTCTAATGTTGGCTGCTAATTAAGATTAAAGCTTCTACACGACACTGACAAGCAATATAATATAAGGGTGTAGTGTGTCCGGGCGTGTGTGTGCGCGCGAGAGAGATAGAGTGCACGAGTGATGTAAGATGTGTACACTAAGTGAGAGAGTGTGAAATATCTTGTGACATTACACATTAACATCCAGACGTGGCCACGGTAAATCTGAAACGTTTAGTATTTTCATGTAGAAACCTACAAAAACACTCGTCCAAAACTTTCCTGATTATTTCAGATGTCTCATTGCTTTCTAAAGGTATGAGAGTAATATTTATTCACATTTAAAACATTAACTCCTCAGGGATGCCTCTAGCTCAGCAAATAGAGTGTCCACCCCATGTAGTCATTTGCAACGGCCTGGGTTTAATTCATACCTGCAGCCCTTTGCTGCATATCACCCCCATTCACTCTCCCCCTTTCCTCTCACTCTCTAGCTGCACTATAGTAAAGGCAACAAAAAATAATCTTTAAAAACCGCATTAACTCCTCTTTAAGATCTCGGGATATTTGACAAAACTCATTTCTGCTACTGTCCTCTAATCGTTGCTTTTTGGGGGATAAGTTTTCAGCTAATTTTACTTTTTCATCACACTTACATGACTTAGTTGAAACATTAAAAAACACTCTTTAGTTGAACTGCTCATATCGAGTACGCAACCAGTGATGAAGTGGTAGATAACAGATTTACTTTGGTGTAAGGGGTCATATGCAGCTTCATTTCCTTATCAGCCTGATCAAATTGGATAAAAATTTGCATCTCATGGATCTTAAAATGTATTTATTAGTCTTTGGAAATATAACACACAGATTAAACAGTATATCTGTGCCCTGTACAAGTTCTGCCAAAGTCAGTGAGTGAAAAGCATTTTGAAACCATTTGAGGAAACTCAGGTGAGGATGGTTGTGTTGCTCCACATCAGGCTCTGACCTAACGCCCTCTAGTGGTGTGTCCTCCACATAAGTAAGTGACTCCAGTTTGCTGTCAATGTGGAGGGGCGTTAGAAGACAGATCACATCATAAAGATGTAGAAATCCTGTTCTTAAACACAAGAAGTTGGTGATTTGTATCAAGGTGAAAGGAAAATGAGAGAGGAATGACAGCGTGTGACCTGGTGTGGACTGGTTATGATGGATGCTGTGTGTGTTTTTATTTTATTTTATTTTTATGTAACCTTTATTTAACCAGGAAGTCCCATTGATACTGAAAATCTCTTTAACAAGAGAGACCTGGCCGAGGTAGCAGCCAATCAAAACAAAGCATTTAAAATGCAACAAATACAACATAAATCCACAATGAAACAACAAACATAGTGGCCTCTCAAGAAAAACAAGCACGTGTCTCTGTCATCACATTCTTTATGATGCCTTTAGATCCCTTTGAAGATTGTTCCATGTCCAAGGTGCAGAGAAGAGAACGCAGTTTTCCCCAGATCTGTTAAAACTCAGGGTACATTAAAAAGCAATTACTTGGAAGAGCTGACACACAGAAGGGAGCTGAGGTCGGCCGGAAGTTTGACGAATATTGCTTTATAGATAAAAATATACCAGTGCTGTTGTCTGTGAGTGGTCATTGATGTCTAACTCACCAAATCATAAAGAAGCAATGATGAGTAAGAATGTAGTGATGCAGTGTGTGCATGTGCGGGTGCATGACAAACGACACTGATCCCTCTTACCTCCATCAACATCATTACATACTCGGCAATATTATTGTAAGTACATTAATACGAATGCCACATTCTGATCATTGACCAAGTGCAAATTGTCATCAGGAAGTCAGGATTTGCAGGTTTTTTCCCCTTAAATAACCTCTGAATTTGTATCTTAACAATTTTTCTCAATATAAAATAAATGATGGACAAACAAATAAAAGTTAGGAGGGTGCACTCAAATATTTCTATTTGTCTAAATTCAATATTGTTCTAATCTTATCTATATGTTTCCCTCTGCTGCTACGACTTCCTGAGCATCTAAGGTCACCTGCAGTATGTTGTCTAGCATATTATCTGCATGTTGCATATAAGCAGAAACTATTTGTGTGAGAGGTCTGTGCATAGTTGTGCTGCAACAAATGCAGAAACATGCCCACACTGCAGTGTGTCTCCTCCCCGGACAACAACAACAATAACAGCTGTTAGCATCTCGCGTGTAACTCCATTTCCCCCCGCAGCGTCAGTGCAGCAGACCCCTCCCCATCTCGTGCGCCACTGTGCCGTGACAGACATGACAGTTATTAATCACCTTTTCTTCCGCCTATTACCAACCGGACCCTGGATGCAAAGGGCTGCTGGTTGGGAGCCGGGGGTCTGCGGCTAAAATTAGAGGCCGGCTCAATCAACAGCCTGATTTAGTGGTAGCAAGTGTGTGTGTGTGTGTGTGTCGTCTGAGTGCTGGGGCAGATCAGAAGACTGATCCCACTGGATTTCCTGCTCCTACGGGACACTGATTCTGCTTACCGTCACTGAGGAAAACCATTCTCCTTTTCTTTCTGCAGCTTTTTGCTTGTTTCTTTTCTGTTATTACTAAATATCAAATGATAAAAAAAACCAACCCCCCTTCATCTAACACCCATTCCCAAACCCTCAGCTGCCCCTTATACGCGTACAACACCCCACCACCACCCAGTCAAGCAGGGGCGACCTTTGACCTTTTTAAAAAGCTGGGTATTAGCTACCTTATCAGTGCCACGCTCCCCCTGTCACCCCATCTCTTACCCACCCCGATCTTGAATTATAAAAATAACAAAGTGAGAGTGGAGGAGGGTGAGGGGTGCAGGAGTGTGTGCTGCTTCTCGCGTTGCACCTAAACCCCATAAACCCGGCTGGCTAGGGGTTTAGTTAGAAACAAATGCAGTGCTGAGGTCTGATAGAGGTGTGTGTGTGTGTGTGTGTGTGTGTGTGTGTGTGTGTGTGGGTGGGTCGGTATTAGTTTGCCTTTCAGCTTGAGCTGGCGGGGGGTTATGGGTGAGGCTGAAGTCAGGTTAGTGTGTGGACATGCCTGTTGTTTTATGTGTGTGATTCCGTACTTAAAAGGAAATGGCAGTTTATAGCAACGTGGGTTTTTGTTTTTATAGTTTTTGCCATCATTTCTGTCAGTTATGATAACAATTTTACCGAATAAATTATTACCGAACTCTGAGAATGTGTCCCACAATCCCAAACCCAAAGTGGGTAAAACTGTAAATGTGTTGTAATAATCTGTCATTGCACAAAACTGTGTGCATGGTGGTCAAAGTCTGAATTTCTCTTCCAAATAAGTTTGGTGAACCAAATTTATTTAAAACCTGTCTGGTGGTCCAACTTCTCATTGTTTTTGGCACCATCTGACATTGCTGTATGTAACCAACCAAACCAGGGACAACTGTTATTAAATGGCTGATAGCCTCTCAAACTGGCTGGCCATGGACAAACTGATGTATGCCACTAAAGGCCGCTCAGTCCTAAAAAATATGGGATGCTTTATGCACCTGGAAAGCAACTCTCAATGTATCTTATACATGACATACTGATGAACTAATGAACTATATACATGATGTTTTTTTCCCTCATGTTTTCTCCATGTGTGTTCTTCATGTTTTCTTTTTGTTTTTGTGTTTATTGTGGACAAATATGGAATAAATATTCCATCCAAACCAACATAAGGTGTTCCTGATGGCATAGAGATGGGACTCTATGTTTTATGACTTATCTCTCTCACACCACTTCCTGCCTGTATCTTTTCTGCTATATTCAATAAAGGAGAATTACCAACCCACCCAATAAAATAAATGAATGAATAAATAAATAAATATAAACAAATTAAATTAAATTAAATTAAATTAAATTAAATAAATAAATAAATTAAGAAGGAGAAAACTGTACAAAACTGTGATGGCCAAGACTACAAAAAAATAATGTCTTAATTCACAGAATCACATCATGCATTTTTCAGTATTTAACACATAATGTGAAATGCAGATAAACAAAAATATGACAGTGAGTAATACCTAACAAGTGTGTAGTGTAGTGTGTGTGTGTGTGTGTGTGTGTGTGTGTTGGGGGTGTGTGCGTGTGTGTGTGTGTACGTGCGTGAAGTCATTTCTGGGAGGCATGAATCAGTGAATATAAACAGATGGATGGAGGCCAGTGAAGGTCATTAGGTGCAGGTGAACTCTACTTCATACCTCATGCCTTCCCTGACTTTGACCATCCTCACGGCCCCCCTCTGACACACACACACACACACACACACACCTTAATACAAAGATACACTATGTCTACACGCTTTCTTAAACCTTATTTTATTCACTATTTCTCTCTCACAAATGGCAGTAAATATGTAAATGTCAGACGCTGATACTCCATCTAAGTATTTGAAACTAAATGCTACCAAAAAAAAAAAAAGAAAAGAAATGAGCAGAACATTTAGTCAACTGGTTAAAATTATCCCACTTGAGGCATCCTGCTGGCATCGTGGTTAAGACACATACCACATGACCGCAGTGTCCCCGGTTTGGTTTCAGCAGCGGCCTTTTGTTGCATGTCATCTCTTTCATTTCCTGTGTGTGTCTCTACTGCTGCTTTCTAAGACAGGAAATGCCAAAAAAAAAAAGAATAATCAAATTTATTCTGGTGCATTTTCAATTAATACTGTAACATGAGCTAACTTTTTTAACTTAATTCATAAAGGGCACTTTGCAATTGAAAGAAGTTCAGTAGCTTAAAGTAAAACATTTATTTTTTCAGGCAGAATTTTGGTTTTGTACTTTGTGTTAATTATAATTTGAAGCTAAATGCATCCACAGTGGTGACATGTTTCAGTCCCAAAGCAGAAAGGAAGCCAAAGAAGAAAGTGTCAAATGGAGAATAGAACGAGAGACAAGTTGTTAACTTGCAAAGAAAGCTATAAATGCACTTAATAAATTAAATTAATAGCTACATTAATAATGTCCTCCCTTCTTCACACATGCCACACACACACTTTCTCTTTTCATTTCAGTCTCTTGGTCTCTGAATTATTAAATCAGCTTCAGAGGGAGGTCGCGGAGGCTGTTGGAGGTAATGTCACTGTGCCCTCTGCCCCCTTCTCTCCCTCCCTTTCTCCTTTACTCTCCTCTCCTCTCCTCTTCTCTCCTCCCCTCACTTCTACTATCGCTGCGTCTCCTCTGGCCTTCTATGTGCCCTCCCTCCCATGCTCATTCCTCTTCAAAGACGGGTTGGAGGAGGAGGAGGAGGAGGAATAAGGCTGGCCTTGAGTGCTTACTCCCAAGCCACAACATCACTCACTCTCTACACACACACACACACACACACACTGCAACAATCTTGAGATTCTTTCACAAGCTGCATCCGACACAAGTAAAGTCACTGACAGTTTCTGTAGTACAGTTCATTTTATTGTAGTTTGCACCAAGAAACACAAAAAGAAGACTCAATGTGACACAAGAAATATCATGTCAATATTTATGGAATTAGTCCAAACAAAACCAAATTATTTATAAATTATATTTGTCCCTTTTTTAACCAGGAAGCCAAAATGGCAGCATAAAAACGTTAAAACAGGAGGAATTAAAAGGGACCTAAAAATGAAACATAGGAGTTACAGACTGAAGCCATAACTTGGCCAAAAAATACATTTTATGCCTTTATAATAAAACATTTCTCAAAAGAGGCAGATAGACAGTGTGGGGAAGTAATGAACTACATAGTTTAAATGCATTTTGCAGTAGCATGCAGGTACTTAAATACATTCTTATTTGTATAATGGTTTAAGTAGTTATAGATGGCAAGATGGCGGCGCACAGAGGCGCAGCAGTTCAGTGCTCTTCCTCTCAGTGCTTTGTATGGCTGTTCTTGTTTGTGTTATTCAATTTCATTGTACATGTGCAAAGGCAATAAAGATATTCTATACTATTAATTACTCTTTTGTCTTTTTTGTGAAGTTAGCTACTGAATCTTAACAATTTTGGGCCATAGAAGGAAAGGAATGTTGTTTTTTTTCTATAATTTTACCATTGCTTCTTTACTGTAATTGAACCCCCTTTTGTTCACAGTTAGTCATAAGTATTGATTATTGCTATTTATTAACACATATTCAAAGAAGTTGTTGCATGATTCTTAAGAAGTTACCTTGCTAACTGAGCAGTCCTGCTTGGCGCATCACCCCCACATGAGCTCTAGTTTCTAAAGGCAGGTGTCTGTCTGATGGACACTGCATGCAAAACCAAAGCTAGCATTCCTGCACTTCCCCTTTAATTGTGGGGTTTTCTATTTATGTATTTATTTTTGGTTTATATATGACCTGGTAAGAAGTGGGAACTTTTTGCAATACATTTTTTTGAGCAGAGTTTTTAGTTGGCATGTGACTTTTTCATATTATATGTTATTTATGCTGTCAGACTTTACAACCGGGACTGCTCCCTGTGGACCACACACACTAAAACCATGGACAATCAATCATCACTCATGTGCAATATCTGTATATACCAACTATAAAATTATCTACATGATAAGTGCAATAATGTAAATAGCTTGTCTGTTTATTATATTTTGCTTTTATTTTCCACTGCTCACAATCATCAGGTGCAATATCAGTATATGTGAAATCAACCATGTGGTCTGTCTCTTTATTATGTTTGGCTTCTTTTATATTGTTTTATGTTATTATTATTATTATTGCTCTTTGTTTTGTAGTTTACTCAGTACACCAACCTGTGTTTTTCTATTTTACTGATACATAATCATATATTGCTTTTGTCTTTTTTGCTACTGATGCTTCCTGTTTGCACTCTCTCTGCTGCTGCAGCTGTAACATTGTAAATTTCCCCGTTGTGGGACGAATTGTGGATTATCTTATCTTATGTTATGATTTCATATCACATGTACATTGTTAATATGATCATTGTTGTTCATTTTGTTTGCGCAAAATAGTTTTTCTAGCTTTAGTTAGGCACACTAGATTCTTCCCTATGAGTAGCTGTGTTGTCATTCAACTTCTTCCAGTGTAAAGTAATTCATAGCTCATGTTTTCAAAGTAGCTTCCCCAACGCTCCGAGTTATTTTACATATGAAAGGTTCAATTACCTTGATTGTTCTGTTTGGGGTCTTGGAGACTTAATATTAATAATAATAATAATAATAATAATATTTCATCAGCTTGATCCTTCATGTTTTATTAACTGTCTGACTCCAGCTGTAAAAGATGATTGAATATAAAGGGCTTTCATTTCATTCACATACTTTGTAATGTAGACTTTTAACAAGCTTGTTAACTATTTGGATTTCTTTCATTGGAGTTGTATAGCAGCTTGTTCATAAGAGGTCTAACAGGGATTTTCTCTGGGGCCTAATTGATCCCAAACATACATACTGTCATCAGCATAGGACAACATACAACAACGGCTGACTTTTTGGCATACAACAGAAATATATTTTGGGGACTGTGGGAGTAAGGTCAAGAATAAAAACATTATACAGCAAGAAGATTATAAACTGAAGACACTTTTCAGCTGTGACTGCACCCTGTTTGCAAATCATCCAATAGGGACACACATATTTTCCCATCGCTTCATAAATCCCTCAGATCAGAAATGGAAACAACGTGCCACATTCACAGTGACACTTTTAAAGTGAGCTAGTTGTTCCATCATCTCCTCTCAGAGTCTGACATATTTAATGCTTCAGTTGTTTGAAGATAGACATCCTCTTCACATTTTCTCTTGTGCTCTCTGCACAGTGCGCACACACACACACACACACACACACATACACACACCTTTCCGTTTCACCCTGCTCTGAACCCATTCTCTGTCCACCGTGCAGAAAGCTTAATAAACATATGCGGCGAGTCCTTCCCAGAGTGCCCCACTCTCTCTACCACCACCACCACCACTGTCGCTCAACCCACCCGTTACCCCCCCTGCATCCCCTCTCCATGATCTCCCCCGCCACCCCCCTCCTCACCCACATCCAGCCCCTCTTCTACACTCAGGTTTCACCTCTCAGCTTCCTGCTGCACCCAGTCACGCTGACACACACTCTTACACTCAACCTACTGACTGTCTTAGAAGCAGTGGTGGAAGAAGTGCTCTTTATTTCAGTAAAAGTGACAACACATAAAAAATATTATTTCAAAATACACAATTACAAGTCAAAATTATACTTATGTTAACATACAGAAGTATTCACTGTAGAACATGCTCACAATAAAGTTTTAAAGTCAAATCACTGTGCAGAACTGTCTTTATCAGAGATTTAAGTCATTATAAATAATCATGTTACTGATGCTTTAACATTTTAATATTTCAGCTGGTTAAAGTGGAGTTGATTTAATAGAGTGACAGGCATCTATCATATTTTTAGAGATGGGGTATCAAAGTTTTAATCGATAAAGTCACTGCAGCTGTCAGATAAATATAGTGGCGTAAAAAAAATACAATATTTACTTCTGAAATATAGTGAAATTAAATATAAAGTAACAGAGAATTGAAAGTTTCAAGTCTTAATACACACTGATATCAGTCTCAAAATTCAGTTGTGGAAGTTTTGAGATGTATTTTTCTTTAAACATGTCAATGCAAATGTTCCAATGCAAGCTCCCATCATTAAGAAGCTAGATTATTATTATTTCATACTGTATTTGTCTTGTTTGCTCTGCCCTTTTGCAAAGAAGCTGCAAAACACATGAAACTGCAATAGAAATTGGCAGTGTTGTCATGTCTCCCACTTGCAGAACACATAAAATAATATAGTTTTCTATCTGAATATGACATTAAATATATTGTGTATGAAGTAAGTAACTTTTTTTCCTGCAGTGTGTGAGTGTGTGTGTGTGTGTGTGTGTGTGTGTGCACAAGCAGCCCAGTCCATGTGGATCCACCGCAAGCCTTCTGTTTCAGGGTCAACTCCATTTGAGTTCAGGAGGTGAACGGAAATTCCAATTCAACAGCGAACATTTCACATTTCATACCTGGGAGCTGAAGCTAAGTGCCACTTTAGGATCACTTAGAGTTACACTGAAGGTTCACGCTCCCCCTCCTGCAGAGATGGACGGATGGATAGATAGATAGATAGACAGATAGATAGATAGATAGATAGATAGATAGATAGATAGATAGATTAACCTTTTCTCCTTGCATCTGGAAACAAACCTTGCAGTCACTGAAACCAGCAGAGATTGTAATCCTCTCTCTCTGGCAGTGTGCTGGGGCTGCAGGATTACTTTCTGTCAGCAGTGTGACAGCTGTGTACATCTGGTTGTGTAGGGGCCTCTTACAGCTCAATCCGCACGTCGTTTCGCCAGTGTCTGGGCCTCTGGACTCACTGCCACTGCTCACCTCATTACCGAACCGGCCACACCTCCATCTGTCCGCCTAATATCTAAATCCTACTGCAGATTAGTGGGGTAGTAGGGGCCTGGAGGAGGAGGGGGGGGGGGGGGGGGGGGGGGGGGGGGGGTGGAGAAACAAAATCCTAGAGGAAGGGTTTGTGCGTGGCACATGAGGTTTTATTAATGATCTTCATGGTTGTGTGGCAGCGGCAGCGGCTGCATTTTGGGTTTGTGGATGTGGTGGCGTGGTGGCATGTTGGGGGCTTGTGACTACTGCTGTGCTTTGTGAGGGAGGTTGAGAGAGCCAGACATAACCAGAGAGTGATGGTGTCATGTGATCTCACAATCCCTCTATGATGATCTAAAATGTGAAGAGTTTTATTCCAAAGTTCCTGAAAGGACACGTCCATATATGTTCTATATGGTCAACAGCTCCCATAGAAAAACAAAAGCCATCAATGAACTGACGTACCAGTATTCTCACGTAGCCACAGTCTGATATGTCTTATTCCTCTGTGCCACTGTTGTCCAGAAATGATTAAAAACACACCAGTGAGTCACACTCTGGCACTGATGTTTCTTTATTACCATGAACACACACACACACACACACTAGTTTTGTCTCACGTACAGTGTCCTGCTGCTGTGAACACACTCACTAGCACAGCAAATAGTCCCCAACAAATGCACTGTTTACTCCTGTTTGAGAACATTTGTTAAAAACTACAGTTTCCAGTTGTTTCAGTAAATTATCTAGCTTTTACTTTTAAAATAAAGTATATATTTAATTTGGTTTGGGGGTACAGAACTCATGAGCCTTGTTGCAAGGCCACACAAAAGCCACTTATTTTTACTTTTTAATAGATTTTTGGTTGCTTGGATTCATTCAGTCAGGATGACACGTTGTTTCTTCCACTGTGATCATATTACTGTTGGTCAGATTAATTTGATTTCTTTGTTGGGTTTTTAACACTTATTTAAGTATTAACTCACATTGGAAGAGAATGTTTCAGCAGTATTTATATGCCTGCTAATTTCTGCAACAGAAAATAATGGTACCTCATTTAATAATTTCTCAGTAGTACTTGTTACAGAAGTAATGATTTCTAAAACAGAAAATTTAAACTAATTTTAATCATCTAAATGAGGCTGTACAGAAATCAAAATCCCTCCAGTTCTGGTCGTCAACAAAGGAGGGTGATTTTTTATTTTTATTTTTTTATGCTCAAAACCCAGAAAGAAAAAAAAAAACAAATCAACCACTTCTGAATTTATTGTAATTAGCTGAGAGGGAGATGTGAACCCACTGCAGACCACCTGTAATTTCATAAATTTAATGACAGGTTAAAGGACAAACAAAGGTTGAAACACATTTTTCAGAGTTAAAAAAAATCAAGTCAAACATTACCTGAGAGGGTTACTTATCTGGTGGACGTCACTTTGTTTAAGCCAGCGCTGGCTGTGACCCTAAAGCACTCTGATAACGTGTTTCAGTTTTATGAGTCAATGATTGATTCATTAATGAAGTTTTGAGAGCACACATGACCCCAAAGCTGCACGACCTGATGTGCTGTATGTCTTTAAAGTTCAGGGACTTTTTGGACTGAAAGCATGGCAGTGAGAAGGTGACATTTTTATCTGGTTTACGTGCAACACTGTCAGACTTTGTTTCAGTTTTTAAGCTGAACTAAAGCAACAAACACATAATAATAATAATAATGTATCTTTTGTGAGTGGGTACAAAACTATGTGTGTGTGTGTGTGTGTGTGTGTGTGTGTGTGAACATAATCTCTCTTGTCTTATTGTGTCTTTCAGTATTTGAAAGCACACCTTTTATTGAAGAAATGTATAATTAATAACAAATCTATATATGCATATTTGACAACTTGTGTTTTTCTTGATGCAGAAATCACCCGTCATTTAAATCTATTAAATAAAAAAAAAAATGCACAATACAAAATACACACACAGACACACACATGCAGATCAAAAATAAAGTTTGCTTGGACTGTACATAAATCATTACAGACTGTTCTAATTATGAATAAGTGTATGTCATCATTTATTTTACACTATACACACTAATAAATCGGTTTTATTCTAAATAAATTAGTGATCAAGTGCACATTTCTGTGAGTGTCTCTCTTTATAAGTGGAGTATTTGACATCTTAGCACGGCTCTTATCGTCCAGACAGAATTTTAAAGTTATCAGCCAATTCAGGAACACACTGTAATGACAAGTGAGGAATGTGTGTAGGCTACACAGAGCTGAGCCATGAAGGAGATAGACAAAAGAGGCTGTGGGACTCTGATATGAACATACAATATGTATACATGAGCATTATCTCCAAGTGTTCTCACTGAAGGTAAAAGTTAGACACTTTACTGGTGAGGTTTCAGGATATGTGGTTTCATAGTGCCACCTGGTGATGACATTTCAATTAATTTTTAAAAAGATTTTTTTTATTGCTATATTATACTATTACTGCATTGTAAAGTGACACAGCACCACAGGATTCTCACACAAACATTAACATATTTTAACAAATTCATTGCCTAAGTATGGTCAAATATCATAAAAGGATTTTAAGTTATTTTCTATTGTTAATTAATATTTAGTATCTATTTTTGGTCTTGGCTTGACTGTCTACTTGTTTCGTCTATTAGTCCACACTGCTGATGAAATGGTGACTTATTAACAGCAGAAAACAAAAAGAAATTCATTAAACTTCGACGCCATGCATAGACACGTCAACAGACTTCATATCCCATCACCACTTGCATCTTGAACTGCAGGGTCAAAGGTGAGGTCGCCTCTATGACGCACTAACAAACATGGCGGCGCTCGGAACAGCACGGTGCTTATTTCGGACCTACTCTCGGGTTAAAAATGTTCCAAAGAGCAAACAAATATTATTTAAATGTAGCGTCAGGACGCTTTGTAGCGGAACACAAGATACCGGTATGTTTTAACGCAATAAATATTATTGTAGATGTATTATTTTCGTAACTATAACACTGACCTTGTAGCATGTTTCGCTAGCGTCCATACTTTCAGTGCGGGTGTCAAACTCCGTTAACAAATCGGTCGATTTAATATTGCCTCAACTTTTTGTACAAATAGGGACCCTGTAGAAGAATTTTCAATATCTTGTACAAATAATTAAAGTATTTTTATAAATTCGGCATTACGGTAGTTGATGAAATGTCACCAGGATTGTTACAAAATCCAATATTAGCATACTTGTTAAGCGCTAGCTGCCTACAGACATAGCATAACTTTACAATTGACAGCTAAGGAAGACGGCAAAAACGGAGCTTAGTATTAATTACAAGAGGTGTTGCTTGGTGAAGAAATTGCATAGAGGAGGGGAGTTGCATGCATTTTCAAAGGTTTTAGGACACACCAGATGTTGCAACACAAAATATCGAAATACTTGGAAGGAAACATTTATTGGGTCTCCTGTATAAAGCTAACTCGTCAGCTATTTAGCCACTGAGTGCATGGATTCAGTAAGCTAAATGATTAACATACTCTGCCTTTTTCTCCAGCCCTCTCAGACAATGCAAAGCCCCAGTTCACGGATCCAGCTGTGCAGGACATCCTCACCAGGATAACCGGCCTGGACCTGCAGAAAGTGTTCCGACCCATTAAACAGGAGCTGAAGCCGCCCACATATAAACTCATGACTGATAAGCAACTGGAGCAGGTGCTGTTTAAATAACTCATAATCACCCCCTCTCAGTCATGCACAGACACAGCACAGTAACACCTGTTTTATCCAATCTCTTGTGTGTGTTTCCAGGCAATAGAGATGGCCACAGAGCAGGCTAAGAAGCTGTTGCAGATGCCCCCCGTCCTGTCGGAGAGGAAGCCCATCAATGATGTGCTGGCTAATGACCAGATCTTAGATGGCATGGACACAGCCAAATATGTCTTCACAGACATCACCTACAACATACCACACAGGGTAGGCACATGACTTTTTGTTTTGTGTGCATATGTGTAACCGGGGTTGGATGATTTCTTGATGCATGTGACAGTATAATTATTTCACACAATTTATATGTTAACAGGTCACTATTGGGTTTTTTTTCATGCACAATTCCATTCCACAGTTTTTTTTTATATTTGACATAATAAACATCCATATTTTTAAATTTAGTTTGATGAAACTCAATTTTGTACGTAGTTAATCGATCCGGGACTACAGTATTGCTCAAAAGTATCCATATATAGAATGTATTTGCTTTGTTTTTCCTCCAGGAGAGGTTCATTGTCGTACGGGAGCCCAATGGGACCCTGAGGAAAGCGACATGGGAGGAGAGGGACCGGCTCATTCAGATCTACTTCCCCAAGGAGGGACGCAAACTCACAACGCCTCTCATGTTCAAAGAGGAGAACCTCAAGGTACGAAATATTGAGTCTGATGATCATTAGAGGCTATTTCCTTTCCTGCCTGCTACCTCCTACAGTTGTGCTCTGCAGATCTGACATGACTCTTTCCTGTGGTGACAAACAACATGCCTTAAACCCAGAGAACTTGTAGTTCTAATACTGATTCCTGTATTGGGGGGTAAACAATGTAATTACATCATCTACATCACTAAATCAGTGTTACATTTTCTCCCTCCAGCTCTCTCTTTCCCCCTTTTACACTTTCACCTCCTCCCTTACTCTGGCTGACACATCTCATTTGACCTGTGAGGTTAATGTACACCTGTTTAGGTTTGTACACATGTATTTTGTTTTCATAATGCACTATTTGATGGATGTTTTTATGACAGGAAAAGGCTAGAAAATTAAGATACAGTGCCCTCCAAAAGTATTGGAACAGTGAGGCTGCTTTTCCTTTATTTTTGTTGTAGACTGAAAATATTTGGGTTTGACATCAAAAGATGAATATGGGACAAGAGATCAACATTTCAGCTTTCATTTCCAGGTATTTACATCTGGATCTGATACACAACTTAGAAGATAGCACCTTTTGTTTGAACCCACCCATTTTTCATGAGAGCAAAAGTATTGGAACATGTGACTGACAGGTGTGTTTTGTTGCCCAGGTGTCTCCCAATTACATTGATTATTCAAACAATAAATAGCACTGAATGTCTGAGCTCAGTTTCAGATTGGGTATGATAGGTTTTGCCTGTGCAGACTGCATTTAGAGGTGGAACCAACATGAAAACCAGAGAGCTGTCTATGGGTGAAAAAGAAGCAATTGTGAATCTGAGAGAAGATGGACAATCAATCAGCGCCATTGCACAAACATTGCCCATAGCCAGTACACCCATTTGGAATGTCCTGAAGAAGAAAGAAACCACTGGTGTACTAAGCAACAGACGTCGAACAGGTAGACCAAGGAAAATATCAGCAGTTGATGACAGAAACATTGTGAGAGCTGTCAAGAAAGACCCTAAAACAACTGTTAGTGACATCAGCAACAACCTCCAGAGGGCAGGAGTGAAGGTATCACAATCTACTGTTCGCAGAAGACTTCATGAACAAAAGTACAGAGGCTACACCAGATGATGCAAACCACTCATTAGCAAGAAGAATAGGAAGGCTAGGCTGGAATTTGCCAAAAGGTACAGAGATGAGCCTCAAAAATTCTGGGAAAAAGTTTTATGGACTGATGAGACAAAGATTAACTTTTTCCAAAGTGATGGAAAGGCGAAAGTTTGGAGAAAGAAAGGATCTGCTCATGATCCCAAACATACAAGCTCATCTGTGAAACACGGTGGAGGTAATGTCATGGCTTGGGCCGGGCTCTTTCATCTTCATTGATGATGTAACACATGATGGCAGCAGCAAAATGAACTCAGAAGTCTACAGAAACATTTTGTCTGCTAATTTAAAGAAAGATGCAACCAAACTGATTGGGAGATCCTTCATCATGCAGCAAGATAACGACCCAAAACACACTGCCAAAACAACAAAGGAGTTCATCAGAGGCAAGAAGTGGAAGGTTTTAGACTGGCCAAGTCAGTCTCCAGACTTAAACCCAATAGAGCATGCATTTTACCTGCTGAAGAGGAGACTGAAGGGAGTAACCCCCCAAAACAAACAACAACTGAAAGAGACTGCGGTGAAAGCCTGGAAAAGCATCACAAAAGAAGAATGCAAAGGTTTGGTGATGTCAATGGGTCACAGGCTTGATGCAGTTATTGAAAGCAAAGAATTTGCAACTAAATATTAAGTCTCATTCACTTTAATCTGTTTTAAGTTTATATGTTCCAATACTTTTGCTCACCTAAAAATTTTGTGTTCCATTACAAATAATGCTATCTTCTAAGTTGTGTATCAGATCCAGATGTAAATACCTGGAAATAAAAGCTGAAATGTTGATCTCTTGTCTCATATTCATCTTTTGATGTCAAACCCAAATGTTTTCAGTCTACAACAAAAGTAAACGAATTGGACTCACTGTTCCAATACTTTTGGAGGGCACTGTATAGTGCACTGACAGAGGTCATTCAAACTCTTGCCTGTGGAGTCTTGCGTGCTGGAACGTAGGCAACTGGAAGATTGAAGCTTGAAGACGTGCCACGTCTCATCCAAGAGGCTTCAGTTCAGTTGCCTACAATTAGCACTTACGTTTACCATGACCTATATGACTGAGAATCTTCAACATGCCTTTAGTGTGCCACTGCCAAATAAACAAAGAAGAAGAAAAAAAATGTTTTCTAACGATTTAATAACTCTAGATTTGCTGTTATACTACAGTTTTTAATTTACTTTACAAGCCTCTTTTGACTTGTAGTAGTGTTCATCACAACATTATGACGGCTTCATTATCTTTCAGTATCCCTCAAAGTTATGACAGTAGACAGCCAGCATGTACAGTACCAGACACCTGAAACTGATGCAGCTAAATGGAATTTAGCCATTGTAAATGCTCTTAGTAACAGCAGAGCTTTTAATAATTTGACGTATCAAAATGTTGTCTGTGAAAACAACAGTTTTTTGTAGCTATCAGCAGCTGCTGCATTTCCTTTGTGCAATGCCTTGTGGGAAATCAACAACATACTTGTTTTTGTGGGCGACATTGAGTGTGATTACATGGACATGAATAACCCATTTGTAAGGCTTGTCCCAGTTATGGTCATATTCAGCATATGGTGTTAACATGAGCACAGAGAAATTGGGTTATTTGTTTACCCATATACATCCAGGTTTCTTACGTACTCCAGAAAGCATATTCAGGTTTCTCATTAACAAATATATAAAAGGGCTACTTCAAAAATAACCTTAAACAGATTAATCATGTCCATGTCAACACACACTCACAGTCTGTGCTTGTAGTACTGAATTCTTTGACATCACAGTCGTCGGGTTCAGTGTGTATCATCATTACACTCTGTTACATCATATCTTTTTATCATATTTACTAACACTGCTGTCTGAGTCGAGTTGAGGCTGCACTGGCATCGCAGACAATGATCAAACATCTAGTTGAGATGTATACACACTATTCTGGTTTCTAGTACTCTAGTAAGAGCTAATACATGTTCCTGAAACCAGGATTTGATGTTTGTATGCACAAAGACGCACAGAATACCCAGAATGTGTCACGGTAATCACTGTAACACATGCAAACACTCTCAGTGATAAAGCTGTAACTGTCTCCTCTGTCATGGAGTAAGTGGAGATGCCATGTGAGGTCTGCGCACCAGTACAGTCCAGAGAAGAGGTCCAATCAGGCAAAATAAGTGAAAACACCTGTGAGTGTGCCCAGTGATTGTCCAGAGCTTTAATTTTTTTGGCCCATTTCTACGTCTCTCTTTCAGTTGGTGTTTTCCCAGGACCGCCATGAGGATGTGTTGGACCTGTGTCTGGTCCAATTTGAACCAGACTCCTCAGACTACATCAGGGTAAGGTGACATTGATTTTCCTGTTTTTTTGACCTGATCACCAACTGCGCTCAAATCTGTAGACTGTATATAGTGCGTTAAACCATGACATTTGCACAGTCAGTGCTGTATTTTCTTTGGGTCACTTGATACAGAGTGTGAAATGGAACAAGAGTGTGGATTGGAAGTTTATGAATTTGATGTGAGGAGCATTGTGCAGAGTGTCGACAACATCCATTGGATTTACGATCATATGCTTTGTGTCTAGGTACACACAGCCACTTATGAAGACCTGGAGAAGCATAGCAAATATGACCTGCTGCGCTCCACTAGACATTTCGGAGGCATGGTGTGGTACCTGCTCAACGCTCGAAGGATAGACGGGCTTATAGTGGACATGCTGAAGAGAGAGCTGTGAGTTTGTTTGTGTGTGTGATGAATGCACGAATGGTTAAAACAGGTATAAGACTGTTTCTGTATTTGAGGCTCGAAGCTGGAAACTCTTTGTCGATGCTCGTCACACTGGCTACAGTACCTGCTTGCAGAGATCTGTGACCTAAGCCCCCAAGTGTGTATGTGTGTGTTTACAGGTTCCAGGATGCGATTAGCCTCGTGTCTCTGTTCCACATGGTCCACCCCCACAGCGAGTCGGCCCAGGAAGCTGCCAGCCAGCAGGCCACCGGTGTTGACCTCCTTCAGGTGAGAATAACTCAACCTTGACTGGAAATATCTGCTGACTCGTAGCTCAATTTTACACTTCTATTCCCTTTGCTGGGTGTATATTATATATTGCCATTTGATCCAGAAATCGTCCAGGTCATATAAATTGTGCCCCTCGAGTATTAGAGTAAATCAGGAGTCAGTGCAGCTCTGGAGAGGTCAAGTCAAGGCCGTCTCATCTTAGGTTTCCTGTGTGAGAGGGTCTGCGTTTGTCTCCAGCGTGGGAACAGTGGGGCCAAGCTTAGAGCACATCAGGTCTTATTAGCGCTCACAGCCCCTCAGCCTTGAAGCAATGGGGAGGGACATTGAGAATGACAGCCATTTAATGTGAAAGGTTAGCGGCAGGAGACACGTGTGTGTGTGTGTGTGTGTGCTGCAGTCACTATCACACAAGGCCTCTCGTTTAGTCATGCTTGATCACGGAGCACTGACTTAGCTTCGTTTTATTATTCTGCCACTAAATAAATTGATACTGCTCCAGCCTCAAAGTAATTGGGGTGCCCTTTTTCTTCTCAGTCTTGCTGACCTCTGACCCTTTGTCCTTGCAGATCTATGCACAGAAGGAGTCCCAGAGGTCAGGCTACATCGAGCTGGCCCTGCAGGCGTACAAACAGATGGATGCTGAGAGCTCTGCTGCTTGACCGGCCCACTCCTAGATAGAAATATACAAATTTGTCCACAGTGAGGAATGGTACCCATAACCAGAGGAAAGGACTGAAAATGACATTGAATATGTAAAATACATCTCTCTGTTCTTCACTGTTTGGGTCGTTCTTGACTGAAAGGAAAGCTATTCGCTCCACAGCCATGACCAGAAGAATTAGCTTTGAAACTTATTGTAAGATGCACGAATTTAGTCACTTATTCAGAGAGAAGCTGTAGTAAAATTCTCTGTCTATATGTGTTTGTCATCGGACCTTTGAGTCAAACCTGATATGTTAAGTCAAATGATGTACATAAAAAATAAAGATCTTTGTACTTGTGTGACGTGTTGTTGGCGTATCATAACATGACACCTGGATAACATACAAGGCTTTATTGACTGAAGCTTATTTAATTCACTTTTCAAGTGTGGAAACACAGTACATCCAACCTTTTTAAGAAAAGGGGAAAACAGTCTTTAAAAAATAACACACCTAAGGCACTTGTAACAGATGAAGATTTCATATGAGTCAGTTGATTCAAGCTTTGAGAGGTAAAGATGCACCAAACTATTATGACATCAGCAAAAAAGAGGTAATGGAGACACTGGATATCACCAAATGGGAGATTTGTCCAAATTGTGGGCTTGTTTTTGAATACATACTATTTATAAAAATCATGGTACCCAGAAGACACGAGGCAGCCAAGTTCCAGATAGAAACTCAAAAAATACTGCTCTTATTTAACTCCAGCAGGAATGTTAGAGAAAAATGGTTAAATTTCACTTCAAGAATAAAAGCTGTATTCAAACTTGAAGAATTCCTCACTGGCTTGGAGAACACCCTGATCAACAGTGGTGTTACTGTGTGGGATATGAGGAGGAAGAACAGAGAGATTCTTCATCACTTTCCATGCTGGGGCACACTGCAGTCAGCTAAAGCACCAAGAGATGAGAAACATTCTACCCCTAAAATATGGATTGTAAACTGATGATACTAAATTAGAGATGTGAAGGAAGTCTTACACGAGCTGTCATGGTGGTGGCAGTATTGTTTAAGCAGCAAATGTGGTTTAAAATGAGGTCACAAACAACAGGCTGAGGTGGATTTTTTAACTGACCATAATCTATCCCATATTTCCAAACACACCCGACTATATCGTGTCCTTTTTTCTCCTTTGACACATTTATGTACCTTTAAATCTACCCTTAATTACTTTCACTACAGAGTGCCACTGCACGGGTTTGGTCTCACAGGTTGGGTTTAAGTACAGCCTGGACATGTCACATCTGCAGCTTAATTTGAGGTTAAACCTGCCCTCTTGGAAGTGTACTTTTGAACAATTTAGGCCCACAGTACCACAAATTTACAAAAACCAGATAAGGTACATCTTATTATACTACTTCAGTTCACAACCAAGTAAGCAAATGCTTGTAAATTAAGCTTAAAGACATTTTAGTCTGCTGGAAAACAGCCCTTTGTATTCTTTGGTCACTGAAAAGTTTGGTTCATGGTTGATTCCTCTTCCTATTCACTCAACAGTTCATCATCCAGGTTGACATCTGTGGTGTCGATATCTTCCAGGTCAAAATTGTCCAGATCCAGATCATCCAGGATCTAAACGTGTGGGAAACAAAAGGTGCTGCGTTAAAAGACACAAGAAATTCCTGAATACACATATTTATTGTTTATTTTGTTCCACAATCATGCCAAACTTAGTAAATTAAAAACGAACGTTTACCTCATCATTAAGCTCTGCCTCGAGACTCTCTGCAGCAAGTTTCTCAGCTCCCTCAGAACCTGCCACCTCCTCCTTCGCTATGTTCCCCTCTGTGGGAGCTGCTACTGGGGATAAAACCTCTGGCTCAGCCTGTAGTGGCACAGCAGGCTCCAGCTTGTCCTCAGGCTTTACTGGGAGTGTTGCAGTTTGTTCCTCTTGTTCGGGTTCTTGTGCCGAGACTGGTGTCAATGCTGGCATTGTATTTTCGAGTGGGTCCAGCAGTGGATCAAGGGCAAAATCTGGAAAGGTTGGGGGGTGGACAGGCTCATTTGGCAACAGACTGGCTGTGTTTTCAAAGGAGATGAGCTCCTCTACTGCGACTGGTTGTGCTGCTGCTTCTGTAACAAGTTCCTCTGAGACATGAGTCTCCTTTACTGCTGTTTCTACGATGACTGGTGCTTCTGGTTCTTCATTAACAGGCACTTCGCCAGTTGCTATAGACTCTGTTACATCAGTATCAACTAACAGACCAGTGCTAACTGGGGCATCTGTTGCTGTGGTTTCTGTTGTCACTGGCGTTTCTTCTGTAGCCACGATGGTTTCTGATGTTGTCTCCATGAGATATGTTTCAGATACACAGGCAGCAGGCACAGCATCAGCAGCTGGAGAAATTTCCTGAACATCTGCCTCAACTGATGATGTGACATCTTCCATGAGGTTGGACTGTACCACCTCTGGCTCTTCGGGGGCGATCTCTGTGGTGGACTCTACAATGTCTTCCTCTACAGAGACTGATGCCTCCTCTGATTTAGCGATGACGTCCTCCTCAGAAGAAACAGATTCTGCTTGCTCTGGTTCAACATGCTCCTCTACTACTGTGACAGGCACAGGCAGAGGGGATGCTGCTTTTGGGATGGATTCTTCTGCTGCTGCTGAGACAGGATCAATAATCTCCTGTTTTAATGGAATGGGTTCCTCCACTGCTGCTGTTTCTGCAGCTACAGCCTCTGTCATTGCTGCTACCATGACGGTTTCAGTTATGCTGCTCACCACTGCCTGTATTTAAAACAAGCAGAATCACAATTTAGTTTTAAAGGATAAGTTCTATATAATTCATGAGTTTATATTCCCATAATACTCACATGCCCACATGTACATTAAAACAGTCCAGATCCTTTACTATTTTTTCTCTTCCTTGCAGAGCTATTTATCAATGTAGATTGTTTTGGTGTGAGCTCATGAATGTTGGAGATATCGGCCATAGAGATGTCTACCTTCTCTCAAATATAAAAGAACTAGATGGCACTTGCTTTGTGGTGCTCACGGCGCCAAAAATACATTTGGAAAAACTCAACAGCAATGTCTCTTTACAGAAATCATGACCCCTTACTCAAGATAATCCACAGACCTTGTTGTGAGCAGTTTAATGTAGGAAGTATTTTCTTTCTATAGACCTACACCTGCCAACTGTATCACCACACCGAAGAAAGCATGCATCTAGTGCCAGCTCACCTAGCACCACTGAGCTAGCTAACATTCAGCTGAGGAGGACGCCATTAATGTTTACGTCTGCGACAAGCACAAGCCTCTCTTTCGTCCATGAGTAGATGCACACTTCCTTCTGCACAGTGATAAGGTTGGCGGGTGTAGTTTAGTAGAAAGAAAATAGTTCCTACATGAAACTACTCACAAGAAGGTCTGTGGATTATCTTGAGTAACCAGGTCATGATTTCTGGAAAGAGACATCGCTGTTGAGTTTTTCAAATGTATTTTTTTGGCGCTTTGAGCACCACAAGCCGAGTGCCATCTAGTTCCATTATATTTGAGAGCAGGCAGACAACTCTACGGCCGATATCTCCAACACTCTGCAACTCACATCAAAACAATCTAGACTGCTAAACAGCACTACAGGTAAGAGGAAAAATACGTCTTTTTGATTTGGAGGTGAACTGCCCCTTTAAAATGCTCCTTTACAACACACTAACAATCTGGGTTAAAAATGGACCCAGTGCGAGTCAAGATGGCACCCAAGCCATACTGGGTTGACTTTACCCTGTACCAATGAGTTGTTCTGCCACAGTGTTAAGTGTTAATATCTTACCATCAACATGACCCTATGTCTTGGGTGGTTTTCTACCAGGTTACTAGGACAAGGTGCTTCAATTTCGTGTCTGTGCAATATGGACCCACGCTAGGTCAATTTGAAACTCAGCAATTTTTACTCTTACATTCAAAATCTTACTAACAGAAGTGTTTTTAGAAATATATACTTTAAGTATCAAAAGTAAAAATACCTTTGCAGCAGAAAAATGGCCGTGGTCTCATATTATAATGTATTAAATTAGATTTGTAATATTGGTGCATCAGTATGTCATGATGTATTGATGCATTTTACTGTTGCAGATGCTCAAGGTGGAGCTTGTTTTAATTGCTGAAGCCTCAGTTTCTCCTCCACATAGTATGTCCTTGGTGAGTTGTTGCTGAGTGATATTAATGCAAAGAGGGAATTTTGTAATAAAAAGAACTTTGCTAGATTCCCACTTGATATGTCTGACTCAGACTGCTGAAGCCCCATATTAGCTTTGGCTGAACTGAATTTTATTTCTTCATGGAATGAAGACTGTTGGTTTTGTCCCTACATTTGAACTATGCAAAGTGTGGATCTCTTCTACGTCAGTATGGACTGTAGTAACAATAACCATGAACAGTTATTGTTTTATTGTAGATATGAGCATGTGAGTATTACGCCACAGTAAGACAAGCTTGAAAAAAATGTGAACCCTTCCTTTCTGAGTCTTTTTTCCAGCCAAAGACAGAAAAAAAACATCCAATATCTCCCTCAATAGATCCTCACCTCCGGCTCAGTGATCTCTCCCTTGGGCACAAAACCTGCAATTTCCTCCAGAACATTACGGTCCTCATTTGGCTGAAGCAAAGAGAGACAGGAAAAATGAAAACTCAAACACGATGCTTGGAGTATGCACAGTTAATTCAGACGACGAATTAGAAGAACATCATTTGAGAGAAGATATTCAAACTCAACAACGGACTATAAAACTGAATAAATTAGCTTATGCAGCAGTGAACCTTTTGTGCAACATTTATAAAATATAAAACGACTCCTTGATCTATTACAGCTTTAAGTATAGCTCCTCTGACTTCCACTGACCATGATAAGTGGGTACTCTGCAGCAGGCCTGACCCTGACATGAGTCTCCTTCAGGTACTCTTCAGCCAGCACGGCTTGCTGGAGGCCAGGGAACAGGTTGCTGTACTGGGTGGGGTCAGCCAGAGCATCTGCTGCCTTCTGGTTCACCTTGGACAGACTCTCCTTCCAAAGCTTCACCACCCTGGAGGAAGGGGAGTGTATGCAGCTCATCAGTGATGCATCATGTAAACATAAACACGGATATAGACATTTCTGTTATCAAAAACTGTTAGGAATAGCATCATTTTTCCCATAAATCTTGGTTTCTGGAAACTTGTTGTCCTCTGGGAAACAAAAACACGTATTAATTCAGAATAAGGGGCAAACTGGTGTATGCAAAGGTTCTGCAGGACACATATGGATATAAGATTAATGTATGCACACAGAAACAGCCAGTGCACTGGAGTTCAACACCCAGGCATATGCTGTGCACTCAACAGAAACAACTTTACCTCGACACATGGCTGGGCAGATATGTTCTTGCCAGAAACGCAGCCTCTGGCAACCGATCTGTTTCAATAAGAAGGTCCAGACATTTGTCCAATCTGGGCAAACACAGAGAAGTGGTGATGTGCAAAAATAAATAAACTAATTCAGAAAAATATAACAAGATTATTGAAACCTGGATTTGAGCATAGCTCCTTCCTCACCTTCCCTGCAGGAAGTAGGTGAGAAAGGCCACGTTGGTCTTTCCATCTCTCTCTGCCCCCTCGGCCAGCTTCCCCACCATGTTGGCGTTGCCCGAGGCAGTGGCCAACAGCAATAATCCCCCGTAATCCTGAGCCTGGTGCAGACACTCCTGAGCCAAGCTGAACTGGCACTTTGTCGTCGCGAGCTCCGCCAACTGCTTCCATTTCTGCTCTGACTGTAGCGCCCACATGCCAAGGTGCCAAAGAGACAGGAGAGAGGATTAACACAGGAGGAAAAGCATGATCCTCAACAACAATGCGCTGTCAAGTATGGGAGCTCAGGGCTGTGACTATACATTATCCTGTGTATTACAAAGCTACTGATGAAAGAAAATCATTGAAAAATGTTTTGGCAGCTCAGTGGTGCAGCGGTTAGCACTGTCACCTCACAGCAAGAGGGCTCAGGGTTCACACCCACTGGCTGGCTCGGGCCCTTCTGTGTGGACTTGCATGTTCTCTCTGTAGTTTTTCACCAGCTTTTCTGGCTTCTTCCCATAGTCCAAAGACATGCAGGTTAATTGGTGACTCTAAATCGCTCGTAGGTGTGAATGTGAGTGTGAATGGTTGTCTGTCTGTATGTGCCAGCCCTGTGATAGTCTGGCAACCTCTCTAGGGTGTACCCTGCCTTTGGACAATGTGAGCTGGGATAGGCTCCAGTGACACTGAATAGAATAAGCGGTTACAAATAATGGATGAATGGATTAAAAAGTCTTTTGAATTATTCTATCATAAGATAAACTAACGTTAGGATCCTCCAACCAGACTGTGAGCAACCTTTTTTTTACCTAGCTTGGTCCACATCTTGTTCCACAGTGAAATATATCTACGTCTGTTGAATGGATTGCCATTAAATATATCGCCATTGTTCCCAGAGAATTAATCCTACTGTCTTGTTAAACGGGACTTTTCCACTTTTGCCTACATGAGGTTGAAGTTTAGTGCTAACATTCATTATCACCTCAGGATGAATTGTAACATCATTGCCCCTCTGACTTTTCATCTGCCTTTCAGTTTGTTCACTGATTTAAGACCAAACAGCTACAAAGCTAATGACATTCTCATCAGCTTTAGCTTTAGTCTGTGTTTAATGCTAATTAGCAAATATTAGCATTCTTGTACACTTAACTAAGACCATGAACATTGTTAAGATAATAACTGCTTAACAACAGCATGAATGCAATTGTTATTGTGAGAATGTTAGCATGCAGAGGTTAGCATTTAGCTCAGAGCACCAATACAGCCTCATAGAGCTGCTAGCACGGCTGTAGACTCTTGTGCCATGCCTCAAACCTGATACATATTCTTTCTCAGCAGGTTTTCAGCATGTTCACACAAGGAAAGAGACAAAATAAAGAATACTCAAAGCAGACAGTATGCATACCGCTGAGTTTTGAGTGTGCTGTTCACACACATTATTCTTCCACAGTGCAATTCACATATGAAATGGATGCACTCCTCACAGCTCAGAAAAAATGTGGGTGGTGGTGAAAAAGTTAAAAAAAGAGAGAAAAACCTCAACAAAACATTCTGACATCTCTTTGTGAAGTTTAATGGCAGTAGTTTTCCATAGTTGCAGTTTGACTGACAACCGACTGTCACACTGTGGAGGTGGGTCTGATTCAAAGTCAGCTGCAGGGGAGAGGTGAAGGGGGATGACTCATGAGAGTAGTACCAGGTGAGTTGATTGACACAGCTGCTGCTGGTTTGTTCTTATTACATCTCCCTTTTTGATGCAGTAGTGTGCTGGCCCTCGAAGGACTGCGGCCCAGACCAAGGAGACCAAGGAGAAGGTAAGTGCCTGAGTTTTTGGTTTAAGACTGAATGCACTGAGACATGTGCTGGAAGAGCCGATCTGATTTTGTTATTGTGTGCTTAGCAGAAGTAAATAAAAGTATTGCATATAGAGGGAGTGTTTATTCTGTGTGTCTGTGCTGGGGAACTCACAGCAAGACAGCTACACACACATGGATATTTTTGTATACAAACTGCTTAGACGATTAGTATGTAGTGCATGCTGTATAGAGTCAGTATGCAGTATGGATTTAGGACACTGCTATGGTCTTGTTTTTGTGTGTATGTGTTCTCTGACCTCTGCCTCTGAAGCCAATTGGTAGGCTATCTTGAGCTCTCCCAGCTGCAGGGCCAGTTCAAACTTGTGTTCCGGGTCAGTGGACACAGCCAGAGCCTGCTGTCTGAAGCCCTACACAACACAAGAAAACACAACGAAGAGTTATAAATATTTCACTCCATGTTTTCTGCTCTGTCGTCTGTTTTTATGTAAGGCACTTTGGCCGACAGTGCAAGATTAGATATGCGAAACTATGTGAAAGTAAAGTGGTAAAAGACACTGCGTGAGAAGCAAAACCATTCCCATGATAAATATATTTTAAAAGAAACACACAAGAATTCTGCTCAGAGGATTTTCCTCCATCTGGCTGCCTGATGTTCGGGAAATTATGCATTCCATAGTCAAATCCTGAATTTATAGTCAGCTCAGGCGGAAAGGAAAGGCACAGAGCTGCACAAAAGTTGGAGGACAAACCTGTTTCTCCAAAAAGTGGGCTACCCTGGTCCTCTGCTCCTTGGGGATTGTTGGCAGAACCTTGTCAGCCGTGCTGAAGTCCCTCCTCATGACAGCTGTCTGGTACTCCAGCACTGACAGCAGCAGGGCGTAGCTGATGACGTTCAGCTCCTTGTCTCCGAGGTAGAGACGATCGTCCTTGGGGATGTAGCCCAGCAGATACATGGTCCTAAAACCAGAAAGGCATTGCTTTGAGAATTTTTCATGGTATTTTTAATTTACGGGATAGAAATGGATGGAAAGAGAACAGTGGACGCCATGAGACATCAAGTGGATTCAAAACTGTGCAGCAGATTTTCCCAGCATGCCTTGTGGATGGCCAAGTTCAGAGATGAATAAACATAAATGGGTACATCTTTCTAAAAATACATGCATACACATAGTATACCTGTCCAGATGAGCAATGGTGATGATCTCTCCTCCAACATAGTAGTTCAGTCTGTTAAGAGAGCTGGTGTAGATGAAGCAGTCTCCCACCCAAACTCCTGTCTTCACCACCTCAGGGACCTCACCCAGCACCTGGGCACCAGGAAGAAACAAGACAGACACCATTGGAAACTCCCATTAACATTTCTCAAAACCTAAAAGAGAAACCACAACTCCTCAATAGACGTTTCAAATGACACCAAAGATTGGCAAAAGTTTTTAAAAATGAAAATGTAGTAGGTGATAAAATTTCTCTGCTTTTCATCACGTGCTTCTGGAGATTATATCCTGCAAATAATATCCTTGCACATTAGTTCAGGAAATTCTCTACTACGTGTCTCTGACCTCGAAGGCGCCCTCTATCCCATCCTCCGTTATCTCCTCCTTGGACTCCTGAGCTGATGCCACTCTCTCCGGTAGGTAGCGCAGCACGAAGAAAGACTCATCTGTGCTGATACACACAAGCTCCCCACCATCGGACCAGAAGATCTAAAGACACAAAGACAAGATATTATAAGAGGGCAACAGACAGACTGCTGAAGACGTGAGAGCCATAGCAGCAACACTCACATGTTTAGGCTGGATCTCGATGCGGCGAATCAGTTCAGCAGTCTCCCAGTCGTAAAAGGCCAGGCCGCTGTTTGACCTCACTCCGAGTAAGAAGCCACCAAAGATACCTGTGGGACAGCAGGATACCAAAGATGAGACATACTTGCATATACACATTGTACTATCCACACAAGGAAAAAACAACAGAACTCACCTTCAGCCCCAAAATCAGGTTTAAAAGCCTTCTTCTCTTTGAAGTTCTTAAATAATTTGACCATACTGTTGCCTTCTCTAGTGGCATACCTGTGGAAATAACATAAACACTTAGTTATAATGTCACTGACCTCATCAGAGGGGGAAGTTAATCACTCTTGTTACAAAACATTTTGGGACAGTTAGATGAGATCCAAGACCGCGCTTTGGTCTGTTCACTAAATACGAAGCTAAAGCCAAGAAATAGCATACAGATAGAGACTGGTATCAACCTTCTCATCTAACTCGCAGCAAGAAAGCAATGTTGACTTACTGTGATGAGTCATGGGCCCAGACAAACTCCTGAGCTGAGCCGAAGCTCTTGTTCCTCAGGGCCATGGCGGTGTAGATGATATACTCCCCATCTCCACACACCACTACAAATCTGCACACACACAAAACGCATACATATCAGGATATAAAATAGGGAGGACACATACTATTCTCACCCCCCAAAGAATCAGGTTAACACGTGTTCTGGACATTAACACTGTGATCAGACACAAACAGTTCAGTCCAGAAACTTCAATGTGCTCTTACTCCAAGTGATATAAAAACTAGAAGCATGTCTCAACAGCACAAATCAGGACATATATTAAAAAATGAAAACAGATAATATACATTATGTGTAGGATGATTCAAGACCCCTAAGCTATGCATTGAGGCCTCATTCCACATTAAGGACCTGCTTGCTGTACATTATCCCGCTTATTACACGCCTACATACTAAAGAAATCAATAATTTGACACATTTAAAAATAATTCATTGCGTTCTCTAAGCATCTGTGATCAGAACCTTAGCAATCAGAACTGAGAATTCAATAAATCCCTGCCATAAAAATATATAACCTCTTATTACCACTGTTTCCACCCACAGCCCACCACTCTCACCTCCCATTGGGGCTGTGCTGGATGGTCTGGGGGAAGATCTCGCAGCTGCCCATGTCTTTGACACCCAGTGGCAGCCTCTCTCCATCTCTGATCTCAGTCTCTCCCATGGCCTTCAGGTTTGCCTGCTGCACTTCGGAGTGGCGAGCCCACATGACCTTCCCGCTGGAGTCCATGGACATGGCTGGCTCCTCCCGTCCCAGCTGAGACAGACAGGGTGAGGGAACAGGAAGATGAGGTGCCAGATTTGTGGTGACAACGAGGGGCACCATTTTAATACCGCAGGTCAACAAACATTCCTTCAGCATACACAATCTGCTATGTAATATTATCAAACTGAGGCAGTGTTATGTAACTGCTCATAGCTGCTACTGAGGATAGAGAGGTCGTATCCTCCATTTTTGGGTGTTAATAACCTGTGGAGTTGTTTACAGTTTAAAAATTAAGCATTAATGTTCCATTTTCTGTTTACAAGAGATTATTAACATTATTTCATGAGTCTGTGGTTCCTGGCTGCTGTCCTCAGGGCCCCACTGACAAAAGAGCGGCTTCCAAGGGCCCATCGATTGGGCCTTAATCAAAAGTCAAATGCAGCTGGAGAATGAAATTGGGAAAAAATGGTAATATCTAAATAATGACTTTTCTTAAAAACTGCATTATATTGTTTTCTTAATGTTCTGAGATGAGCTGCTCACATCAGCCTGCTCCTACTTTGTATATTCAGTCATTTATGTGAGGAATTAAGGAATTAAAGAACCGTACAGCACTTAAAATCAAGTATATTGAAAATTTAAAACTTAGTCATACTGCTTTGTATACCTTGATGATGATGGTGCCTTCATCATAGCCCAGAGCCACACTGTTGGAGCCAGGCTGGCCACAAATACACCACACTCTCTCCATGCCATAGTTGAGCGTGTTTTCTAGTCGGTAGGTGTTGGAGTGCCACACTCGCACAGTGCCTATGGAAACAACAAAGAGGTCAAAGCGAAATAAAATGCCGTTCTGATTTTAAGCTTTAAAAATGTTTCATTGAAATACAAAACCCACCATCCTCGGAACCGGTGAGGATGATTGGCAGCTCCGGATGGAAACAGACGCAGGTCACGTTCTGGTTGTGACCCTCCAGGGTCTGAACACAGGTTTTGTTCTGGTAGATAAAGACAAAAGCATATGCACTCATCAAATAATACCACTGGCAATAGTATGTTTTTTTAAAATCTGAACTGCTCATGTGTGTTTGTTACCAATATGTAACACTGAATATTAACACACAGAATAATATGCACATGCCACCTGCTACACTGGAGTGTATGGAAGTTTTATTCAAAATATTAAATGCATGCTTGATAAAGTTATGCCACTTTAAATGAGCTTCACACAACACATAGCGGCAACTAATTATTTGCTATATGAAGATATAGTGGAGTAACGGCGTCCTGAGCAGAGAGTGAAATCAAGCTACTTCTGTGTGTGCTGTGATCAGAGCTTCTCTGTTCTTTATTGTGGTAGACAGTCCAGCAATGTGTGCATGTTTGTGCATGTGAGTCCCCTGTGTGTGTTCCACAGCCGCTCTGCACTGCACTCATTCAGTCAGGGACAAAATTTCAAAAGTTTTCCATGACTTATCAAGGACCCATAATAGAACTGGAAATCATTTTGGAAAAGCATGCACCTAATTGTGTCTGCTGAACTTGCTGGCCTGGTCATGGTACTTTTTTTAGACACACACATGCAGGAGAGTCTCACTGCCCATAACAAACGCCGCCAAACTATGTCACATACACATGACGTCTTAAAGTGGACAACTTGGCTGGTATACATTATTAAATAGGAGAACCGTTCAAGTTTTCCATTTTTATCAAGCCTCTAATAGGTTGTTTGAGTTAATTTGCCTTACTTGACATTGTACCTCCTTCCATGTTACTATTGCGCATCTCTACGATGCTGAAACAATATATCATGCAGCTCTAGGATAACGCATATTAAAGCTACGTTATGTCAATGGCTAGCTTACAGAAAATAAATTTGCCGTTATGTTACATTACATGGAAGGTTATGCCCGGAAGATCTCTGTAACAATGAATTTAATTACAAACCACAAAATTCCATGAGTTTCCCAAAACTTTCAATTATGTTTACAAATTCCATGACTTTTCCAGGTTTTCCATGACCTTGGGAACCCTGTTCAGTGGTTACAAGTGACATCTGTACGTTGTTGTCATGAAAACATGGCTCCCATCTTCCAGTTTACCCCCAGTTAACACTCTTAGCTTTGTTAGCACTGTTGCCGTTGTCAGCACTGTTCGCACTGTTAGCACCACTAGCTGCTAGCTGCTGGCCCAGCCACCCCAATGTTGAGAACCGTATGCAGACCTCTGAATCACAGTTATGCTATAAATATTGTAGAGCTCCTAAATACAATAGAACTCCTTTAGGAAACTAGATATTTAGTTCTCTGAATAATAATGGATGAACCCTAGACAAACATTTTGAAATTTGAAAACATATACGTAGCATTGTAGAACTGCATCCCTGTTATTGCTTTCCCTACAGATACAACTACACCTACTACTTCTGCTGCACTTACTTATTCTCTATATGGGATGAGAACCATGTGAGGCTCGCTGGAAGATATGTATATTGTTCTACAACTATGGCTTTTGGTGAGGCATTTTTTAATAATGTCTTCCACTGTGAGAATGTATTTGCTGATAGTAAAGAGTAATTTGCAAATGATATATGGACTAAACCAAAACTATGTACATTTAGGATGACATAATAAATAATAAGGAAATGCTAATGCGAATTACGTCGAATATAATTGATCTAAAAAGCAAAGATTTTAATGTGCTGAGCTGAGATCTGGTATTTAACCACTTACTGCTGAAAGTGTCAGTCTGGAAGAAGATAAGTGGATTTGTTCTATCTGCTGTCTGAATGATACAGAAAAGTCCCGTTTCTTTTTTCTATCTTCCTTCTTACTGGGCAGCACATGCTTGGTAACATAAATGAATGGATGATTCACAAAGACTCAGCTGACTGCTCACATATGAAAGATTTAAATTGGACAGTTACTTGGAGAATGCCTGGGAGATGAGACAAAAAGCTTTAGGCTATAGCAGTTGTTTTGGTGTGCAGTTAATTTTGGGATTTTCCACATCAATATGTTATTTGAAAGCTTCAGGACCTACTTATGATGTTAATGATCTTTTTTCTGTATATGTATTACTGGAGGATGCATATTTTGTGAAATAGCAGTGTCTTGTACGGCAAAGAAATAAAAACTATTGATAAAATAATGATAAAATTACCATTATTACCTAAACCCTGTAAACTGTCGCAGAATACTGAGCAAAAGAACTCTCTAGTGTAAGTGGTACCTGATAATCCCAGATCTTGACCAGGCGGTCATCAGCCCCTGATATGAGGTAGGGCTTGTCTCCTCCACTGTAGTAATCAATACAGTTCACACCCTTCTCGTGGCCCTCCAGAGTGAAGTTGGGAGTCCTGGAGCCCAGCTGCCACACCTGCAAAAAGAGAGATAGTAAATATCAGTTAGGTGTAGGCAAATGAGGCCTTGATCAAGATGATTAAAGGCTTCTATCTCACAGAGGTGGTGTGGTTAGTGATGGTGTTTCCCAGAATTGAGACCACAGCTCCCATAAACCTTGTTACCTCTGGCTATGACGAATATGTTCCTCCTTTCTGTCACATTTACCTTCATTTAAACTGGAAGAACAGCACCCAGCGTCTGCTGTTTGTGCCCTAAAGCAAAGTTCTCTTGTGTGCTCTTCCAAGCATTTGCATGTGTCTCTGTATGTGTTTGTGTGTATACCTTAATAGTTCTATCTAAAGATGCACTGGCGAACTGGTTGTTGTCTTTTGGGTTGATGACAATCTGCATGACGTAGTGAGTGTGTCCCTCAAACACTTGACTGCACGTCCACTTTCTGTCCCAGTCCCACAGCTTGATCAACATGTCATCTGAAAACACACACAGATAAAACACCACCATGATAAGTGCTGAATGTGCTATACTTATTTACAGTTAGAAATACTGGACGTTTTATATAGTTCTTTCCTACCACTGCTGGTGAGCACGTAGGGCTGTGTAGGGTGGACAACGATACAGCGGATGTAGTCAGAGTGAGCCTCAAACATATGAACTCGCTCCAGCGTGTTGTAATTGAACACACGGATCTGCATGTCATCCTGGGGGCAGACAAAGAAACTGAGAAGCGCGTTTGGTCCTGAACAAAACACAAAAACACAGATTTGTCTCCTGCACAGAGGAGTGGCAGCAGAGCAGCACTGCACATGGGTAGAAAACTACTGGGTCATCAAATTAACCCATGACAAAGGATTATTTTGAGAAACAACAAAGGATCCACATGCAGAATAAGACAAGTTATATTATAGTAACTTGTCTTGGATGTAAGTGGTGGCCCGATTGTTTTATTACTCATGAGTACTGGGCAAAGTTAAGCCAGGATCGTGTGTGTGCTCCAACAACCCAAATTAGATCAATTTTGACCTGGTGATTTTTGTGTGTAACAATTAAGAAATGACACTATTTTTGTAAATGCATACCTTAAAAAACATTTCCCATTTAACTATGATGCTTTATAGGAGAAAAGCACGTGCATCCTAATTTAACACTTGATTTTTTTGTCAGTTAACATACTGAAAAGCAGTGGTGGACAGTTACAAAGCACATTTACATCAGTATAGTTTTTGAGACTTTTCAGTGTTGCTTGGAGGACGGGTACAGTGCCCTTGGAGTGGCAGGATTAGGGTCCGCGACTGGAGGGTGTGCTCCAATTACAGGGGTATCACACTGTTCAGACTCCCCAGGAAAGTTTATTCCAGGGTGCTGGAAAGAAGGCTACGACCAATTGTCGAACCTCCGTTTTAGGAGGAGCAATGCAGATTCCCTTCTAGTTGGAAACAATGGACCAGCCCTTTACCCTTGCAGGGCTACTGGAGGGTTTGTGGGAGTTTGCCCATCCATTAAACATGTGCTTTGTGGACTTGGAAAAGGCTTTCGAAGGTGTTCCAAGGGGAGTCTTGTGGGGGGTACTGCGCGAATATGGGATAACAGGTTCACTGCTACGAGCCAACCAGGTCCTTGTATAACCAAAGTGAGATCTGTGTCCGCATACTTGGCACAAAGTCAACACGTTCTCAATGGGTGTTGGCCTCCACCAGGGCTGTCCCTTGTCTTCGATTCTGTTTGTGATATTCATGGACAGGATCTCAAGGTGCCTGGGGGAGGAAGGTCCCCCCGGAGGTCCAGTTTGGGAACCTCAGAATTGCATTTCTGCTTTTTGCAGATGATGTGGTTCTGTTGGCTTCATCACACCATGACCTCCAACATGCACTGAGGTGGTTTGCAGATGAATGTGAAGCCGTTTGGGATGAGGGTCAGCACCTCCAAATCTGAGGCCATGGTTCTCTGCAGGAAAATGGTGCATTGCCCCTTTCAGGTTGGGGGAAAGTTACTGCCCCAAGCGAGGGAGTTCAAGTATCTCAGGGTCTTGTTCACATGTGAGGGTAGAATGGAGCGAGATGTATCGGCAGTTTGATGCGGATGCTGTGCTGGAGCGTTGTGGTGAGGAGAGAGCTGAGCCCGAAGGCTGGGGAGAGAGACGTCTAGAATGCTTTGCTTAGCCTGCAAGTACTCTACTTAAACTCAAGTACTAATTTTACTCATACACTTCTACTTGTATTGGAGTAACATTTGGCCAGGAGTATCTATACTTTGACTCAAGTGATTAAGATGTGTACTTTGTCACCCACTGCTGAAAGGACAGGTACTGATAGATTGCAACTTAAATATACATTAACTGAGTCACAGTACTTACTGCTCCAGCGATGACCCAGTGTTTCCTGGCTACAAACTTGGCCACTCTGACAGGCAGGTCACACAGCTCGAAGGTTTTCACCATCATCTACACACACACCGGAGTGATTAAACCAGATCAACATTATACATTATTTTTATCAGATAATCACAAGCTGCGATGGAGAAATATGAAGCGATTGTGTGTGTGCAGGAACGACTGCATCAGTGATCAAAGGCAGAACGCGTAATTGACTGATAGCGACCTGTGTCTCGTGGTTCCAGACCACCACAGTGCCGCTGTAGAGGCTTGCCACCATCCAGGGCTCAGTGGGGTGCAGATCAGTGCTCTTCACCCGGTCTGACCGAGCAGTCAGCTTCCGCTTGATGTCTAACCGCAGAGGCTATGATGGAAAGAACAAAGGATATTAATCAACAGCAGTTTAATCAGGTCACTAATCTGCTCCTCTCATCAAAGATGGATTAAAAAACACAAAATAATCAGCCTGTGTTTTAAATATCACAGTCCATATGGCATGTTTAGCACTGCAGACACTTTAAATTCAGTGACTTACATAAGTAAAGGTGGAAACAATGACAAAATGTTGCTTTCTACCCTGTTTGAGGTTTTGGAGAGAGTCATGGAGGGGGTGTGTCTGTTGATACTGCCCATTCCACATTTTATATGCATGCCTGCTCCATAATGACTGGATCCTTTCAAGTCTAATCATGTCAATGAAAATGAGTAGCCTTTTCATTTGTCTGCTTTTAATGGGATGAATGGACGCTGGAAATCTCACACAAATATAACAACTTTATAATACAACACAAGAGTAAAGAAGAATGTTGTTCTGTGCTGCATTTAACGTTGTTGATCATAAAATATTTGCAGTTTAGTGAGTTTGTTTTTGCTCACAGCTGCTCCATGTACCACGTATAGTGTATGTTTTGGACGGTGTTTCCATTTTTACTTTAAACGTTTATGGATAGTGATTGTACGCACATGGTGCCGCGTCCCACTGACAAACAACCATCAAACAGCAATCAACAACAAATAAAATTATAGTGAATGATTCTGTTGTTTTATTTCCGCCTACCATGTTTCCACGTCAGTGAGTCTCTGCGGTGCTGTCCAGTAAAGTGACCGGCTTCTCTGTTGCCCTCGTCGGGCTTCTGCTGTGGAACTCAGTGGAGAAAGTTTTGCAACCAAGCGAGCAGAAATAGAAACAGAATGACTTCCTGAAATTATTTTCACAATAAAGTAAGTGGTCTCTGAAAAATTAAACATTAAATGTAACCACAAGCCTGCGGAACAGTTTATAAAACCGAAACTTTTGATTTAATAGCCCAGATATGATCTTGTGTTTTTCACTAGTAATCGGCACAAAAAAAAAGAAATGAAAAATGAAATTAAAATAAAATAAAATTTAAATAAAACGAAACGAAACGACATGAAAAAAAAAAAAAAATAAAATAAAAATCTGGGGATTAATTATAACAATCAGATTTATTTGATAGCAACTTCCACAAGCTCCTTATGTACATAGTTCTGAGAATATATTTAATAGTTATATGTTTGTTTGGTTATATAAACACCAAATGGACAATAACATACATTGACTGCATTATGGTCAAACTGTTAATTTAAAAAAAAAAAGAAGAAAAAAAAGAATAGTATTTGTAATTGCAAGGCATTTTTCTTTTTAGATATTTAAAAGAAATATTTTTTGTTTGTAAATTGGCAGTAATACAGCTGAATTTTATTTCAGTGTTAGGTGGCGTCCTTTTATAAGCCTTATGGGGTTATTGTAATCTCACCCGTGCATTTTCTTATGTTACTTTTTTGTAATTGTATGCACAGATAAACAACTGAAGAACTATAAGGTGCATGAGAAGGCTGCTCAGGTGGACATTGTTTCAGTGTATTAAACGCCTACATGCAGACATTGGCTACAGCAGGTGCTTAATTAAATAACAAGTAGGCTACATTATTGCACAATATCAACTTGTAATATCTATCGACAGTACTGTATACGTGTTGCTAGTAAATGTAAGGCTTTTATTTTGAAGACAACACGCCCCTTTTCCGGTTAAACTCTCTCTGCCGCTGTCTGACTTGACGCATCTTGTTTTGGCGACGTGGATCCTCCACTGCTTCCTGCGGGAGCAGCTCAAGATCCGGCAGAACATGTTGTACCTGTGAGCTCGCGCTGTTGTACACTGTAGAAAACACACACTATCCACCAAGTTTACTTTTGAGTCTTAATCCCTACTTTTACCAAACCAATAGGAGATATGACCAGGGCTTAAAATGGCCTTTGGGTCTTTTGTCTGATCAGAGAATTTTAGGATGGATATGAAACTTCAACTAGTTTTATTCTTAACAGTTTTTTTTTTTTTTTTTTTTTTACAGTGCATCATTAGCACCGTTCTTTTTATAATATGAAGTGCAAATATTCAACACTTATTTTCATATATGAGAAAACTTTAAGTGCAGAGGTCAGTTTCAAAACCTGAATAAATGTCTTTTATGTGCTGTAAGCCTAATCTTATAATCAATTTATGCAATCATATCTATCTAATCTACAGTATATGTATGTATGAACAGTACACATGGGACGCCATAATCAAGTGGCTGGCATAGTGTACATGATAATCTGCACTGAGTATGGGCTGGAACTCCCAAGGTCACAATGGAAGACGCCTCCTAAGGTTGTTAAGAATGACTGAGCTAAGATATCAAGACTGACAAACTCGGATGGCTAACCAGTCGGACATTGTGTTGATAGATAGATGAAACAATCCCAAGCGACAGCATCATCAGGAAGAAGGAGCACGAGAACCTCGAAAAATGTCAAGGGCTGGAAGAGGAGCTAGAGAAGATGTGAGGAGTAAAGGCAACAATGGTGCCAGTGGTAATCATAGTACTGGGGGCAGTGACCCACGAACTGGGAGAGTGGCTCCAGCTGATTCCAGGTATAACATCTGAGGTGTCTGTCTAGAAGAGTGCGGTCCTAGGAACAGCTAAGGTACTGCGCAGAACCCTCAAACGCGAGGCCTCTGGTAGAGGACCTGAGTAACAAAGTTAAATGTGCATTATGATTACACGCAATTTGTTTCAGTTGTTATTACCTGACACGCTCAGACCTCTGTACTCAATATGCGGAACGTTTGATACTACCCCTACGTTCACCTTTGGGGGTGTCTCCTGCCTTGCCTCTACCGTTTTGCTTTTGTGTTCCATGGGAGAGGTAAGCGACATTGCTCTTGTAGTAATTTGTGTGTTTTAGTGCTGTTAAGCTGTTTATAAGTTCATTTTAGTAATTGATGGAGGATTTCGTTGGATTTTGGATTTTGTTTGTACCTCTAGCTGTCAGGAATAAATGGAGATAGCCTCCAAAGATAGCCACGGGCTGGGCCTCTTCATATCAGTACAACACAGACAACACTAGAGTCCACTGGTTATGTATAATTGTGTGTGTGTGTGTGAGGCTGGACTTAAATATGGAAAACAACTACTTGCTCTGTAATTGTAATACATATTTTAATTAAAAAAACACAATTAAAAGAGAACAGCTGTACTGAGTCAGTACATTACAGGTCTTCTCAATTACATTATAAATAGGCAGAAACACGCGACACACGACAGACACTTTTCATCCTACTGGGCCTTCTTAAATACTTGGTGGCAGACTTTGTCGAGCACGGTGATTTCCTGAAAGAGAAGACACAGACCTTTAGACTGCGAGTCCAGCATGATGCAACAAATGCCTCTTGGTTACATAATCAGGCAGAGCTTACAGTTTGTGTGTTTTAGATAGTGATTCATTATCTTGTTTATTGTTATTGCGATAGTCTAATCTAATTTAGTGGTTGGAATATATTTAATCAAGCAGGTGTGGGGAGAAAGTGTACTCTCGTTGAGATTGTGTTTACTTTGTAGTAACGTGTGGCTAATTGAGGGAATGAATTTGCAAGCTGCTGCAGCTGTGGTCACGCAGGAGCATCCAATTTCCAGGCAAATATATCAAATATAAACTTTTACAACTCTCCCATGATTTAGGCAACGTGTCACACTTTCTCTCACCAGGTGTAGCAGGTCTCCCTCGATCCAGTGTTTCCAGCCACGGTTTTCTTTCTCCCCCTTCTGAACACACACCAGCTTGTCTCCATCCCAGTTAACCAGAGTCTGATATCACCACACAAACACACACAAAGGTTATTTTTCAAAAGCAAGAGAGCACTGTCATGGTTCCTGGTTTAGGATAGGAAAACAGTCCCACCTTGACCTTTCGGTTGTCCAGCCCCTTTGTGTACTCCTCAAACTCCTCCCCCACGGTGAAGTTGACCTCGTAGTTTCTGAAGGTGCTCAGGGTCTTTGTTTCAAACTTGTCTCCGCTCTGGACGATCACCTTTGTCTGATGCAGGTGGGAGGCTATCTTTCTGGTGGCAAAGTCAATGTCTGCAAACATAAATGAATGGAATTTAAAGTCAGTGGCAGCAGCGTGAGTCAGTCAGTCACGTATGTGTGTGTAACTGGGACGGTTTTTACAGAATAAATCCTTATTTGCACAGACACACCAAAGCACACATCCGCACACACACACACACACACACACACACACACACACACACACACACGACACTCCAGGCCACTTATTATGATTCCTCTCCTACTGGTCCTTTTGACAGTCTCATTTACCCTTTAAAAATGACCTTGCCCCGAGTCAAATGAGTTCCTCCGCCCCCGTTCAGCATCGGGCCCTGAGAGCCACCCTCCCCGACCGTTTAGATATTCATATCCCAATTGCCCTAACGTGAAAATTCAATTTCTTCCCATCACTCTTACAGATGGGGCCCCTATATTTACCCATCTAAATAATATTTTTGACCCATTTCCATAAGGATGTCATTTTCCTATCCGCTCGATGGAAATTAGGTGGCGGCATTCAGAATTTCCCGGATTTTGTGTGAGCTGAGTGTACCAGGGTTGTTTTATGAATTGCAGATAGGGTCGTGAATAATGAAAGTGTTTCTAGGCTTGATCAATGACGCGCCAAAAGGAGGAAAGCCGAGAGTGAGTGAGGGAGAGAGAGAGAGAGAGAGAGAGAGAGAGAGAGAGAGAGATGCTAGTCTCACTCTCTATTTTATGACGAGCTGGCCCGCTGCCTGATCCAGGGTCGGAATCTGTCTTCCTTTTCTCCCGATCAGGAGGATGAAAATTCAGAAAGGAGTGAATCAATATTTATTTGGCGCGGTAACAGACGGCAACCGCTCACAGACTGGAGGTTAACTTGGCCTGACAGCAGCTCAATGAGGAAATGAAGCAGTGCCACATCTTTTTTTCCCTCGCCCTCCCTCCTCCTCATAATGCTGCACTCACTCTCCTTCTGTCACTCGTCCCAAATTTTCTGCTCATGCCTCTCTCCCTACTTGGCTGCATCTTTAAATGCAAACTTGTAATTGACTCTTGATTTTAATGAGGGTTCCCAAGCTGCAGTCTCCCTTTCCATGCTGTTATGCATTAAGCAGGCTGTAAGAGGGCGACTTACCGAGAGCCTTCATGAGCTCCTCGAAGTTCTCGTTGCTCACCATCTCCCAACGTCCACTGTAGTCTGCAGGCATTTTTGACTTGTGAGTGGAGGTAGTAGTTTGCCTTGAGGAGTACTTGTCACAATGAGAGAGACAGCGAGTTCAAGCCCAACCCTTTAAATACACCGCGACTGTGCGTGTGCACGTATGTGTGTGTGTGTGGACCAAAGGACAGGGTCCGCCTGATAATTCTCTCAGGACAGTGTGTGAGTGTGTTTGTACGATAGTTCAGGTTTACGCTGTGCACTGTCAACACACTCCTTCACTACATAATATACGCACAAGATACAGGATAGGATAGTGCAGGATAGTTTCACATGCTTCTGTGTCTGTGCATTCAGCACATGCACACTGACGTGGTTGCACTTGAAGAGTCGGCTGTACATTTTTTCAATCTCCATTTCCTCCCAATGAAGCCGGCGTTAGCAATTACTCCTTCTAATGTACTGGAATGGAGGGAATATGGAGAGGAGCAAAGATAGAGATGAGCGCTGATTACCTCGGCTGCCGTCTGCACCAAAGTTCATTTCTTGAGCCTTTTTCGGGGCCTGCAGTGGAAAGATTCCTCTCTGGTTTCATATCAAGGAACAAAGTTCAAGGGAGGAAATTTTGTTGACTCAAATACAACACCGCAGCAGTTTTTACCAGGCCGAAGTTAAAACCTTTTTTTTTTTGGAATGTCTCTCAAGATTCTCGACTTCAAGCTGTCTTGAAGAATCAATTCAAGATAAAACACCTTTGCTTGAATCAGCTGGAGCTACTTTATCAGCAAAAGTGTGAGCATGTGTGCACATGTTTGTACAAATGTGTTTGTGTTCAAAGTCTGAGCTTCTCAGTGTTGGTTTATGCAAACTGCTGGTTTATATAGAGGTTACAGTCTTACCACTGGGCCATATTTCATTATTCATGTCAAGGAAATGTGAAATTGATCTTGAACTGGCATCTACTACCTCTCTGTTCTTTATCTCAGACGTCAGCAGAGGCTGTCTCTCAACAGCAGCCGTAATTAATACAGTTTGCTATCAAAGAGCATATAGTAAAATATGCCGCGTCCATGATATGGTTTCACGAGTTCAACTGGAGTGTTTTATCTGACAGTGATTCTAATTTCATCCAGTTGAGATGGGGTTGTATGTGGAGGGTCAAAGGTGAGGCGGGCGGTGCATGTCATGGTGTCTTATTGCTGATAAGATGCATTGATGTACATGAACACTTATCTCTTACCTGCAGGCAATGGCCAGATTGCAATATCTAATTGCACTCTTTTACCTCATTTACCCCATTGTGCAATGACAATGACCAATCTTGTCTGCAAGCTGTATTTCACATATTTTCCAGAACATTTCCATGCATTGGACGGCCCATGCAGCAGCAAGTAAGCCATTGTTATAAATGCAAAATAAAATTAAAGCTGCACTTATCAATATTTCTTTATTATCAGTAGAAAGAAATGACAACATGAAATGTGAAACAGAACATGTAGTGCACAAATTCATGCAGAGTTATCACTGAAATGCCTTTATCCACATCTCTATGGAGCATTTTAGCATCCTTCAGCTAATTGTTTCGGATTTACGGCCCTCACCTTTACTGTTGTGCTCCACTCTCTCATCAGACTCGTTTACGGAAGTAGCTGGCACGTGTATTTTTTCTTTGTGAAAAAACTCTCATGACCCAACTGTACAATTCTGCTTTGCCCCTAAAGGAAGACAGACAAAGCTAGCAACTAGTGAACATAGTGGAGCATTAATCAGGAGTTGTTGGAGACCAAAACAGAGTTTAAAGGAGAGTAAATACTGGACAAACATTCGTCAGTTGGACAGACACATGACAAATCAAATAAATCCTAATGTTGATCTGTGTCTGCTAAATTTATAGGGTGGTAATATACCAGCGTTTTGTTTTGTAATTGTCACGTATTGAAACAACTGTTGGTGTAGTGTTTGCCAGGCCAATGTTACAGTAATCAAATCTGATCAAACCACAAACACAGTCCTGATTTAGACAAATAAGCTGAGCTTTAGCATACTCTCTCAACACTCTAATTTGTGGGGACTTTAAAGTGTTTATAAATTTGTTTTTAAAAATAAGTTTAATGTACTATTCATAAGTTGCACCTCAGTGCTGTATCTGCACTACAAAAATACACTTGTGCCCACTGCATACATATTTACATACAAATTACAAATTAAGAATGGCATATCTTATTAAACCGACAAATACAATTTTTGAAACAGGGATCATTTCTCAAGCTTCACCTGAGCTCAACTTCAGGGTTGGATGACTATTTTGCTCCTCTCACCACACAGGGGCAATGTTGCTACACATAAGTCAAAGCCCCCCATGAAAAGAGGTAGGAATACCTTGTGCTCTGTACAAAATAGTACCACATGTTATACTGTGATCAAAGTTAAAATGACACAGAGCCATCTGCTTACCGAGGGCCGACTCAGTCGAAGTCTGTTCTCTGTGGGTTGTTGCTTTCGTTAGGTGAATTGGAAGGAATTTGTAAGTTGTAAGAAGAGGTTAAAGAGAGGCAATAACTGCTTCACAGTAAACATCGAGGTGAAGAGAGAATTTGAATGTGAAACTGGACTTTGTGATGTAAAAAAATGACAAGTAATCCTATAAGTAAGACAGACTGCATCCACTTGCACATGCATACACATGCTTGCACGCTGGCACACGTACACAGCATCTCATATACTTATGCAAATGCAATTAGGGTAGTTTTAATAATGCATGACAGCGGATTCATTTTTAATTCTGCCTAATTCACACCTAATGGCGCTTCCTGCGCCCCATAACCTTGGAGACACACACAAACACATACCCGCACATACACACTCCGCATTGTTGTGTCGCGTCGTCTGTGAGTTGATCATACTTGTGTGCACGTCAGTGTTTAATGTGTTTCTGTATAACCTGGCTGCACATCACACCTTCTTATCTATACTCCACACATCACAACAACAGATGTGTGTGTTGATACACAAAGCGTCTTGGTTTAAGCAAACATTATATACAGTGGGCAGCAAATTATCCTGCGCTTCTCTTTCTTACGACTCACCATTTTGCCACTCTCCCTCTGAGAGTTTTTATGCTTCTATCTCAGCGTAATCTTTTAACTGTAAGATGTTGTGCATTGTGCTTGCATGCTGTGTCACTCCTCGCAATACAGTCTCAATATCCTGTGTGATTCAATTCAATTTGATTCATTAGCGTGGCATTCAAAGCAGTGCATTACTAAGTCTTTACATCCCCACATGCAGCTCCCCTAGCGGCCCCCACATCTCTCCCATCTCTTCCTCCTCCCCGTTGTTTCGAAACATCAAAGGTTAGATTAATCACAATCCTCAGAGGGGACACATGATTGAGAGAAGTCTGCTCTTTGTTATGAAACCCTCGTCATGGATTTCAGCACAGAGCAGATATATTTGTAATGTATTTTCATCCCACCCATGGACTCTAATAGTGCAGCGTCTTGCTGTGTGCTTTGATGTCCCAGTGAGAATTGAAAGGGCCCCAGTGTTCCCACACAATTGAATGAGTTTTGCTTTTATGCTCCTTATGGAAGCCTTTCGGGAAAAAAAAGACACAGCAGTGGTGTTACATGCGTCAGTACAAGAAGAAAAGTAGCTAAGTTAGAGGAGATTCTGCACACAGAAGGAATGCACACACACACACAAACATGCACACAGCCAGAAAATTGCATTATCATACTCAAAAAGCTTTACAATTTCAGACAGAGGACAAAAGCTAGGTGAGTGTCAGTCCATTTTTATAGTGTGCAGTCCTTTGGAGCAGAAAATAATAAGTCTGCAGGTTGGACAGCCTTGATGTCAATAGACGAGGGCCCATTCAGATGCCACAGACACAATCTCAGAGCAAGGTACCTGTGGAGACTTTTCTATGTCAAGGTCACCCTGTGTGTAGGTGTGCGCTTCTTCAAACAAATGCCCAGGTCTACAGAAAAAAAAAAAGCGTCCTGTGCATTTGTATCCTGTCATGAATGTATGCATGTACTGTAGGCGTTCGCCTTTGGTTGTTTGTCCATTTATGCATGCTAAATGCCTCTCTGTGCCGACCATCATCGCTCTCCACCACGCCTGCTTTGATCCGACCTATACCAGCCTGCACCCGAGCCCATTCTCCTCACCACTTCCATGGAGCATTAATCAAATCCCATGTTCCACCTCTGCGTGTGTCATCCCGTCCCCTGAGGGGAAATCTTGCGATCCTGACCTCCACCAATCTGTGTGGTGCTTCCTTACCCCATCCTCTCTGAGAAAGGAGCATCCAGATAATCATAGGAAGAAAACATACTGTAAGCTCTCACTATTTTTTTTTATTTATTTATTTTTTTTGTGTGTGACTTTTTTCCCCTCAGGAAGTTTGAGCTGGAAAACAGAGAGGGAAAGAAGGGGGATGACAGTGCTAAATATTTCATGTTTTCCTCTTGGTAATTCCGTACGGTCGGAACGAGACCTCGTTTTCCGCAGAAACACGAGCAACTGTGGGACTGATTGAGGGAGCCCGAGAAGCTCTGTGTTTCTCTCTATTTTTTTTGCGTTTCTGCACTGAAATAGGTCTGGATGGTGATGCATAATGCATGGGGCTTCCTATGTGGAGCTGGAAAGGGCTGTGGGTCCTGAGGGATCAGCCAGGGAAAGGGTGTCCAGATTCACATTCTGCAGTGTAGGGCCAGGCGCATCAGAAAAAGGCGATGGAGGAAGGATATTACTCTGCCTTGTACTCACTCCTGTGTTTTTGTGCTAGTGGCACAGATTACTGCCATACTCCTGTAAAGTTGTAATTATTTTGGTTTTCTTAGATTGGAGACAGGAGGCAAACTGTGCAGAACGACTGGGTATATTTACTACTAATAATGTGTACAACAACAGTATAGAGACTTTTGGAAATATGGTATCTATGTTTGTCACGACTTGAGGAGGGTTACAGTCTCCTCATTGCTCCACATAGATCTGTTTTCGTCTGCCACCATTTTCCGTTTCTTCAGTGGACCGGAAGCTTCATGTATGTCATGATTCTGCTTCATGCTACTTTTTATATCTTCTTATTTCTGGTATCTGCACTACTTATGCGCAAATTGAAAATGTGCATAAAAACAGGTGGATAGAATAGACACTGTCTATTGTTTATACCTGCTAGTTGGGGATTTTTTGGGTTAGGTTCAGTTGAGGTAGGGGTTAGGTTGGCTTACAGACAGGCTTTTTAACATTGTGGCTCCCTTCCAAATATATTCTCATGTTGTGTGAGAAAAATAACATGAGCTCAAAGTTCAGCCTAGTTGCCAGAAGACAATGTTCGCTTTATACATTTCTGCAAATCACGAAAACCTTGCATTTGCACGTTTTATTGGCATCAACATTTCTTAAGTGGTGTTATATATAAACTGACTTACGTCATGTAGAGGTGGAGGGGATGGTGCATGGCGTGACCTAGGTGTGACAAGCTGCAGATCCCAGCAGACCACTGTTTGTAACCAACATCACCAGTTGTTGGTGACCCTTCGTGGTGTTTCCACTGGTGTTTGAGGCACCGGACTTGGGTGCTTTTTGCAACACACTGTGGCATTTACCAGCCATGGTTGCGCCACCAAATATGTGTTGCTGAGAAATTGTGCAGTTTCAACATATCCACGACAAAATATCTATACATCCATGGTTAGCAAAAAAATTACTTTAGTCAGGAAAACATTAGTCAAAGAAAATTTTATTTACAGTTGCAGAATTATATTTGATGGTATGGCTCTGTTCTGGGGCCTCTCTACTCTTCCATGCGCCTACATGGAAAGTCTAAGATGGAGAGAGCACATGTCCCTGCCCTTCCATGTGCCTACATGGAAATCCTAAGGCAGGGAGAGCATCAGCAAAGACCCCCTGGGAACAGAAAAGCGCATCATCAATGACAAACAGAAATGACATTGATAAGTCAGACACAGCATGAAAAGGAGGAGCTGGGGTGGAGACAGGTTGCAAACCAGCCTACAGAGGAAGCAGCAACAGTAGGCAGGCCGGAGCAGTTTAAATAGGGCGCCCTGAATGAGATTCACCAACTGGTTGCATAGAAAGGAATCATGTGATCTATCAGCTGACTCCCTTCCATCAACCAGCTGCTCCATCAATTGATTGGGCTGTTTGAGATCAGCTGATGACATCGTGTCCTGCCTGAACTAACGCGATGCTCAATAATACAAACATTTTTCCTGGTGATTGTGTTGCATAGATCCACCACTTAACCACTCAATTACATCTCAAGGTCAGTTTGGGAGTAGCAACACTACATGCTGGGGTGCTAAAGTAACCTTCAGGTAGCATAGTTACTTATAAAATCACATTACTTTAAAGCTAATTTTACTAGCAGGGCAGCACAATGGAAAGCAGCATTGTTATGTCTACGTTTTTCTTTAAGAAAAAACAAAACTCAAAAATATATTAAACTGTTCATGGTCTTCCTCAGTAAATGGAGCCAGCTCAGGCTTTATCATGTGACCTCAGTGTGTAGATCTTTGATCACCTGATGTAATTATAATGTTTATGAATATTCATTGCCTGTGCATGTTCTCCTCTAGTTACATATGGATTATCAGGGTTATCTCAGCATGGAGACAACTAATACCTGCAATCTTAGGTATATCCTCAGAATTCCCAACAAATACTTAATGAAACATTGGTAATATTCTGTGTTTGTTCCTGTTTTCCATCTCTTTCTGGCAACACTGGTTGTGCAGGTTTTGGCGAGGCGAGGAGAAGCGAGGAGAGGAGCTGTGGGAATGAAAGCCTGTTCAGCTGAGACAGTTGGTTGCCAGTCCATCTGGGTAGAGAAGGAAAGTGCTCCAGTTGTCACAAACATTCTGCATTTCTGTCTGCGCCCTCTGTAGCAAACACTGATGGGAAGGGAAGGAGAAAAAAAGTGAGAAGATGGGAATGAGTGGAAAAAGTGATGTAAGGCAGAGTAGGAAAAGGAGCACAGATATGAGGGAAACAATGAAATAGGGAATACAAGAAAGGCAATATAGGAAAAGGTAGACTGTTACTTCACTTTCTCCCTCACTGTATGGCCCATGATGTGAAGCGTGGGAGTGGAATGAGAAAACTTTGGCCCAGGTTCACGTCTAATTTCTCTTAGTTATTTGGCCTTTCCGCTTGTGAGGCTTTCAATCTCGGAGGCCTTCGGGGGGTCCAGATTATCTCTTTCGTTTGGAGAAAATGAGCTGAGCTGGAAGCTACATTACCTCCCCTGCCTTATGTGAGCTCATTTTTCCCACACCACCATTAGCTTGCTAAAGCCATTTGGAGATGCACAGTGGAGTGTTTCCATGTTCATCAGTAAGTGCCTGGCATTCCTTCAGTCAATTATCAACAGAACTGTCTCTGTGTGATAATTCACGCCTCGGGCTTGTGTCTCTGCGCCAGGATGGGTATACAAGGGACATTTTGATGGAGGTTTTGAGTAGAGATTTCAAACTAGTCTTCAGTCATCACTGCACCATACTCACACTTGAGCTTGAGTGATACAATGGAAGGAGGATTATTTAAATGACTAAGCCAAAGCTAGTGATCGCTTTAATTGTAAAGACTTTTTTTTTTTTAAATTCAAAGACAAACATTAACATACAGAATGAAATGGAATTAGGTATTCTTTTAACTGGCATATGTGTTGGTGTGCAGTGTGTGGATTTCAATCTGCCTTTCTGTGGGAATGCATGTAGTTCTTAAGATATCCTATGAAAATGCACACACAAGAGTTTGTATAATATCCTACAAATTAGCACCCCATAAATGATGTTACTTCACGTAAAAATACATACTTAACGTCAAGTTATGGATTAGGTTTAGGCAAGTATAGTGATTTTGGTGAGGTTTAAGAAAAGAAATATGGTGAGGACGCATCTTGGCGCAGTTACGCCGGATTTCCACTGGATGCGTGTCCGTTGCGGAACGGCAGCGCTGGTTATCCGCTGGGTGCTCCGCCGTCCATCAATACCCACCGGCTGCGTTTGCTGTGCGGAGCGGTGCAGCTCCGCCGGAAGACATCTCGGTGCACTGCCATGATTAATATCTCCTCGTCCATGGTGTCAAAGGGGTGAAATGACGTCTGAAAACCTCTGACCTGTTGACTTCAGGCCTGCCTCTGCCCATTATGTAGTTTTCAAGGTGTAGCGCAGGGAAATATGATCCACCGTGAACACTGTGTATTTTATTTTGAAACTTAACCGGATGTTTTATTTTGTTTCTGTGCTTGACTTCCTGCCAAGCACAATCTGCTCTGTGCTGAATTGCTTAATAGACTTGAAATAGAAGTCCTGCGTATCTGTTGCGGAGGGCTCCGGAGTGCCACAGCTGAGATGGAGCCCAGACGCAACCAACACGCATCTGGTGGAAATTGGGGGGTTACGAATACCGACCTCCTTGGGAAAGTCCTGGGGGAAAGTCCTGTGATTTTTGACCCATCCATCACCCAAACCTTACAGAGACTGCTTTCTTTTATATTCTTGTCACTGCATTGTTTGCATGATTGCAGCCTTCCCATATGAAGTGGTTTTGTCATGAATTACTGGGTCATGATTATGAAGGATATGTACGAATTTCTGTGCATTTCTTTTCGTAAGAAAACATATGAACAGTGGATTAGAACAGCCTGCATAATATTAAAGTTCCCCTTCACTCAAAAATGTGTTGTTCTTATGTTTATGTCCCCTAAAATGTCTGACCTTCACGATACCGACTTCCCTAAAATCTAAAATTCAAGGTCATGGATGTTTAAAGAGAACTGGACATGAAAATTGCTCAGTGGTTACTCAGATAATCAACACTGCTTCAGGAATGTGTTGCCCAAAGAGCAAGTACCTGAAAAGACTTTCAACAGCCAAGCAAGCTACTTCTGCTTTAGTGCTCCGCTAACTTAAATGGGGTTAAAATGAAAATGTGGCACTCTAGATTTCCTAAATATAATCGGACAAATGGATCAAATTCTGATAGAGTAACGAGTCAGTATCCACTGATTTACAGACATCTCTTTGCCGTGTAGCTAAGTCAGAGGAAAAAAAGTATTTTTGTGTCACAAAGCATTACGTGGCGGACATAATTACACCATTAGGCCACAAAGGAAAATTGACTTTAAAGCCCGGCGCACTTCCTAGAAGCCTGGATTATCACGTCACCAGTGCAAAAGCCAATCACTGTCTAAAAGATAGGCAAGATAATTTGACAGAACACTGGCAAAGAAACCTGAAACCTTTCAATGCAGAGCAGACTTGTAAGTAGCATCAGCATAGTGAAAATTTGTACAGCAAACATGATGGAATGTGCAGTTTGGGCTGTGAATGGAGCTGCATTCCACTATCTACCAAAAACCCCATCATCGCAGATATTGTATGTTCCACAGCCATTAATGTGTGTCAGCCACTGCCCTACAAACTATCACGCTGACAAACAATATAAACAATACTTGCCATTTGCTAGAAGTCAATTTTGCTGCACAGCACACTCCTTGTCTGACTGAGGCTCAGACATGTGTGGTTGAATCCCTCCTATGTTTCCTCTCATGCCAACACTAGCCATCATGATGCACACTGCCCTTTCACCAGTCAACCGAGTGTGAGCAGCACCTCAGAAAGCGGAAAGCAAAAGAGGGATCTACAGCGGTGGTTGGCAGGGCAGAGGTCAGATCCAGAATTTCTCAATGGAAGAGAAAGAGTAGATCTGCTTCCAGCCCCTTGTCAGAGTTGTTACTATTATGTAGGAAAACCATGTTGAACAAAATATTTTTACATACTTTAAAACAAGCGAACAAACAAACAATCAGATTTTAAGCAGGTAGTCTTCAACATGAAACATCAAAGAGTGCTATTCAGCTTTCGATTTTGTATGTTCTCATTTTGTCTCTGAAAATAATACAATCCCTGGGATTTCAGTGCTGGTTGATTTGGCAACATTTGTGGGATGGCAACATTTTAATTATGCAGTCCCAGAGTTCCATTCAAAATGACACAATGGGCAAATGCTTCTTGAGTGGCTACACTGACAGAAATGCAACAGAGAAAGAGCAACTTGAGGATATTTGGGTGCACAATGCAGCCAAATTACATTTATATACTTTGCAACAGCAAATGTGTTTTGGAGGAAGCATAATGCCCCCTGGGTCATGTTTCATTACTATCAACATACTGAGGAAATGTTAATCAATGTATCTGGCAACAAAATGTAGAAGGTGAACCTATCAGTAAAACATGCACTGACAACGTATTTCCAAATTCTGTTATGGCCATGTTTATGTACTTACAGCTCTCAGTGAAAGTTAGGGAAATACTTGGTCTTGGTTAAATATTACAAAAAACTCTGCAGCAACTTGAAGCGCGTGGCAGTTTTGAAGAAACAAATTAGTGGTATATAAACGTACAATTTCTAGGAGACAGGGTTGGATTTAAATGAGCTGCAGGAAGATTGAAGAAAACTGTTAACAGTGTCATCCAACTCAGCAATGCTGAAGTCTTAATTGAAGTGAAGTGAAATCTGTGCATGCACCAACTTTTGTCTTTTGTGTAGGGTAATTACCACATGCACATACACTGAGTGGCTACATCTGAAACACTGCCAGACACAAGAAGGATCAAGCAGGGTTTTGATAAAGTGTGAATTGTAAGAATTCTATTTAAGCCTGGAGATTTGTTCTTGATCTTGGCATCACATACAGTATGTGTCATGATATAGAGCAGGGGTGTCAAACTCATTTTAGTTCATGGGCAATTTGATCTCAGATGGGCCGGACCAATAAAACCATTGCACAACAACCAATAAGTACCATCAGCTTTAATATTTTCCCTTTTTTTGTGTAAAGAATTACAAGTACATTCTGTAGATGTTCATCCTTTACAAAACAGATGAACAGATGTCCAAAGAAAAGTAACTGCAATTTCAACACTATGGGCTCTAGTTTCGCAGACTGGGCGAGGCGGGGGCGCAGCGCACCTGTGCTTCGCCAACTGGGTGTGGCCAGGCAGATTTTGCAAGTTTGGCACACCACCCGCGCTGGCGCAGCTACTCCTCTTTCCCACCTCCGTCCCTCCTACCTGTGTCGGAAAGAGGGAGGAGAGAAGGCATGGAGTGGGTTTTACACACATCACACCAATCAAATGAGCCCCTCTCCTCGCCCTTAAATGCGCCGTGCGAAGGCCTAATGAGAGTTTACTCAATTCGCCATGGCAGAAGAGAGCAGCAGCGTCAGACGGCCAATCTTCTCCCAGGAGGAAACTAATGTTTTGGTCTGGGAGGTCCAAGCTCGCAGTGTCCGAATATACGGAACTGCGAGCAGACCTCCATGGGCTGATGATGCAAAGGTAGCCTGGGAGGAGGTCACCACAATTGTAAATCAATGTTGCGTTTCTCTCGTGCATGCGCACGCTCTTTTTCTCTCTCGCAGTCTCACTCTGTTTCTTTTTTTTTGACTTTTCTAAGATGACAGATGCTGAATATATACTCCCTATCTGATGCTGTGGCTGTTTGTGGTTGGCTGAGAGGGATGTGAACTCATTAGTTTGCAACTGCGTTAATCAAATCAGGTTGGGTTTCCATTACGCGTGCCAAACGTGCCAAACGGTGCCAATCCCCTTTGATCTGACATCAGATGTGACAGGACAGTCGATATAGAGATACATTTATGTGCTGATTGCCGATAGTTGCATTGAATAGTGTTTTTTTGGGTATTTATTGTATCGTTAATGTGCCTGACATTCTGGAAACCTGCCTGTGAGGTTTTGGTGATGTGTGCGCACTGTCCGCCAGTCAGCCAAACTTCGGCTTACACCGGCTGCGCTCCGCCTGCGCTGACAGTAGACCTGGTTTCAGCTGGCGAGCTTTTAGTGCACCTTCGGCGAAGCCTTTTGGCACGAAACTGTCACTGCGCCAAGCTGGATCTGTTGACACCTCCCCCTGCTGCTCCGCCACACCCATCTCAGCGCACCTCTGTCTGCCAAGCTACCAAACTGAGCACGCCTCAGGTTGCGCTGCTCGAAACTAGCTCTGCGCGGGGTTCGCCACCCTGCGCCACCCTGTGCTGCGCTGGGAAACTAGAGCCCAATATCTCCCCATTCATTAAGTCTGCTTCTCATTACACGTGCATGTATCCATACTTTTCCTGATACAGATTCTTTTGAATTGAAGCTGCTGATTGACAATATTTTGCACAATGTTCAGTTTTTTTTAAACATGGTCACAGTAAGCATTCATTATCATATCAGAGGACTGTATCCTGGTCAGGGTGGAAAAGCCTCTGAAGCAGAATTTTACTTTGTTTTACCTAGGCTGACCAAACGTCCTCTTTTGGCCGGACATGTCCACTTTTCACGTCCCGTCCGGGGCGTCTGGGGGGGTTTTATAAACTGATGATAATGTCCAGTTTTCCCTGTGTTTGTGTGTGTGTGTGTGTTAGAGTGCGGCACGGCCGCATATTTCTGTCCGAACCCGAACCGAGCCCGACATTATTTAATGACCAAAGCACTGAGTTTGTGTCACACAGTTGTTACAGTTACAGGCTAGTTAACAGGCCGGGTGTGCTCAGCGGAGAGGGAGACCTCCGTGTTTGAGACGGGAGCGGGAGGCGGGAGGTCCGACGCTTCCAGCGAGAGGAGAGGGAGAAATAAAACAAAATAAGATAAAATAGGAAAAACCTGTCTCCCGCTTTTACTTTATTTTCAGCGTTTAATCAAGGCGGAGGCGGGTGGCTGGAGGTCCAAGGCTTCCAGCGAGGGGAGAGGTAGAAACAAACAGCCAATGTGTGTCTGTGTGTGTTATGTTCAGGTGTTGTCACGTAAATAACAGTGCCCAAGCAATAAACAGGACAGACAATAGGATTTTATTTATTTTTACACTACATTTTCACTGAACGCTGACCGAATCCGACCCGAGCCCGCAAACAATTTATGGCTACATTTCTGACCAAACCCGGCCCGACCCGTCGGGTACCGTCGGGCTCGGATCGCCACACTCTAGTGTGTGTATGTGTCCCCTATTGGGGCCTATCTGAATTTCTGTCTTTGAGAGATATTATTTTGTAATATAACTGAATTTTCTACCCATACATATAAATTTTAAATATATTAAAATGATAAGGCATCTTTGAGTAAACTGCGAGTATCATTTAAGTAGGCTATGTCGTGGCCGGCCGAGTGTCCTCTTTTTTGGAAATCAAAATATGGTCACCCTATTTAACCTGCTCCAGAAACCTGGCACCTCCTAGTCTAGACATCTAGTTGGCTGGATTGGACCCTTTGACAGGCCGGTTCTGGCCCATGGGCCGTATGTTTGACACCCCCTGATATAGAGGATCTCATGGATGTATAAATAGAACTGGATACAGCATTCGAGGTGGGGCCTTGTTAATTCCTGTGAAAGTTGCTAAAAGTCTGAAATCACCCAGACCTTCTGCATTGTTGGGCGCATAGAGCAAGTGCACTACAAACTTTCATGAGCTGAGCGTCTAACTTCCAGTTTAGCCCTACACTAACTTGAATGAGGATTTAATTGTGCAGCTCTTCTTGACTTTCAAGATCATGTCAGACTGAATTCAACAAATCTAGATACTGAAACGAGCCCTTTGGTTTTGTGATGCTCAAAAAAATTGTCCACTGATTTACGGACGTCTCCTTTACAACGTAAGTCTATGGGAAAAGGTCTTTTTGGGCCCAGTGGCATCACGTGACGGACCTGGAAGTTGTAATTCCAGTGTTTGGCTGCTAAGAAAATAGGCGTCAAAGCCTGGCATGGATCTCCTCCAAAAATATGACTACCCGTTTTCCTATGACCAAAGTTACATAAGTCACATCATGTCAAAAGCTCATAAAAAGCTACATTGAGCAAAAAAATGAAAATGGCTATACTCTCCTTTCTCAGAACCTGTTTTTATTGTCAGTACCGAGGGTACGTACAGAGTTTTGCAAATGAGCATTTATGTATGTAGCTCCATATACATATATAGAATTCCGCAGAAGGACTTAAAGTTGTACTCATTAGTTCCACTCGGCCGTTTCAAAGCACTGTTACATTTTTATACACAATCCTCTATATGCCAGTGTCACGGTGTATTTTAGCTGGTCTTATTCATATGTATTTGCCTTTTTAATCTTATTTTGTGTTTTATGGTGCTTTACATTTTTTATTCTGTACTTTTGTTCGTCTGTCTGTAACTTATGTTGCTACCTGTCTTGGCCAGTACACTCTTGAAAAATAGATTTTCTGGTTAAATTAAGGTTAAATAAAAAAACCCCACTGGGTGTCCAATTTACAATATTTTATTATTATGAATTATAACTTTTAAAAAAATCCCAGTGGTTTACACTCAGTAAAGAAATGTTTGAGAGACCCTCCAATTCACAACGCTCCACTTGTAAACACCAAAGATCAAACCATAAATATCTCCAAGGCATATTTCTATAAATGGTCTGCACATCATGTAGGTCTCTTCAAAGAGTGCAAGAAGACATTAATACATAAGTGCCTTTCCATTGTAGCTGCCTGATTGTTGAGGCCACTGTATTATCAGTGTAGAGAAATACCAGGCCAGCTGCACTGTGCTGAGGTTATGAGTAATTATAATCGTTGAATGGTATCCATAGTAACAAGTGTCCTTGGTCCCCTGGCAAACTTCGTTGCTGTAGACGTTGAAGTCCACAACTTATAAACCTTCTGCACTCCTTTGTGTCTTTTGTGTCTGTCAACGTTGATGTATTTAATCTAGTAAACCATCAAGGATGTCTGAGTGACCTCATCACAATGCACTAACTTGACATGTTACCCTCATTTTGCCATATTTAAAGCTACACCTGCTAACTTTTACGAAAATAACGTGTCATATTTGCTGAGACTGTCACTATATTCTGAAAGAAGAACACGATACAGATAGTCTGTGGAAAAAAAAAAGGCACTCGCTAAATTCGACCGCCTGAAAACACCTAATCAGAGTAGGAGGAGTATTTTTCGCAGCTGTCAATCATGCTTGTGAACTGTGGCCAAACCGTCAAACTAGCTGATCGAATATGAATAATGATTCTATTACTGCAATGCCTTTTTTCTTACCTTAAATGTTTTCAGAAACTTTTTTTAGTGTACGGTTTAGCTGTAAAAATAAGATAACTTTCGCTAAGCTCCGCCCCTTTGTGATGGTTTGACAAGCTGTTAGAGTAAATATGGAGCACACACTGTAACTAACTGCACTCCCAGAAGAAATATTGTAAAATTTTTGGAAAAATTAAACAGTGATTCCAGAGAGAAGCAGACAGAGGGGTCTACAGTCTGTGTTTGAAGGATATATCCAGGATGTCTGATCGCCACAGAAGACAATGTATATAAAGGGAAATTTTGCTGATATTGAACCAGCTGTGTGGCATCACAGTGTGTGCAGATGAACGCTGTTTGGCTTTGCCCCAGTGCTGCTGCCAGCACCCGGACCTCTGCTGCTGGACAGGCAGGGACCTTTCAGAGTACTCAAACAATGTTTTTTCTGCACACACTGCGATGACACACAGCTGGTTGACTATCAGCAGAGTTTCCCTGCTTCCCTTCACTGGTTCCTGTACAGCAGGGTCGGTCTTTGTTTCACTGTTATAATCATTAAAAAGCAAAAGCAGCATGTGTATACATTCAGTAGGCTATATCTTCAGTAGCTAGCTAGCTAACCCTACACTTTTCAGGGTTTGATTTTGGTTTTGGAACAAGGAAGAAACGTATATCTTTTTCCAACCTCTCCAGGTAATGAGTATCATTAATACATGACGTGCCCCAGGCACAACATTTAGCTCCAAATCCACAAAACCAGCCTGAAACGACTGCATTAGAGTCAATGGAGCACAGCTGTGTTGTTGTCAGACCCTGGTCTGAGATGGCTCAATGCTACGTTATGATTGGCCAGTCTGCGTCCAAGCGTGGGACTTAGCGAAGGGTCAACTGGTCCAGCTGGAGGGCGGTGCTCGGCTTTTTGGTCGACTGTATCCAACATGGCAGCAGTATCACAAACTTTTTTTTTATTTTGCAGCTGAAGTGTATCTTTAAGTGTCACTGAAGCTGCAATAAAAATGTGAGACTTCAATAGACTTTATGATAATCTAGGGTGATGCACTACTCCTGAGCCAAATGATGAATTTTGAGGTGTATCTGCGCTACTGTTAACTTGCTTTTATGACGTTGTTCATCGGTTTTAAAGCTGCTTTGGTTTTCCTTAGATTATCATGCGGTGAAAGTGGGAACATCAAACGAGAAAAAAGGGCTTTTAAACATCACTTCCAGGTTTAAACTACAATCGGTTATTCAGCTGTTTTGTCCAGACTTTTAAACTTGGCCCTCTGTAACTGCTTCTAACCTCACTTTTCTGTCTCTGCCTGGCCCAGGCTGCACTGTCTCAGCTAACATTTATTGCCAGTTATAGACCCTATGAATAATTGATCCCGATTCTATTTAAGATCCTGACGAGGACAAATGGTACGGGGCTACACTGGCCAATATTTCTCTCTCCACTGCCCTAATAGGGGCCCTCTTTACCCGCACTACTGCAGTCATTTTTCCTCCCTTTCATATTCTCGCTTGTCTTCCCCTACGTTTCCTTTTCTCTTAGTGTGCCGTACCTTCTTCCAAGTCCCTGACACTATTTTAAGAACTGGAATGATTCCAGACGCTATGAAGGGTATTATAGAGGCGTAGCTGCAGCAACATGACGGATGATGCCAGCATCAGCCAATAGCGGATAGCAGGGGTAAGGATTTATCGCCGTGGTTTTGTAGTGGACTGGCCCCTTAGTGTCATAACCAGGGAGATCATTTGGAAACAACGACACGGGGCAGTAGTACATCTATTAGTGATATGAGGCGAACACCACGATCAATGCTTATCACATTGGGCCTTTGTGTCTGCAGAGGTAGTTCAATTTATTAAGTGTGTGTAAGTGTGTGTGTACATGTGTGTATTTGTGTGGCTGGAGAGGCGAGATACAGTAGATCATCCGTATGAGCGTGTCAGCGTGCTCGGGCAAGAGAACGGGCTGATCCAGCTTCAGAGTGGCAGATTGTTAGACTGTGTACATGCTGCAGGGAAGACAGAGGATATGGATCCAATAAACTGTAATGGACACACACACGCACACACACACACATAGGTAGGAGTGTGATTCACTCCAGCACCATCCATAATGAGCAATTCACCCCATGTTGTAGCAGTTATCTCGCTCCTTCTACTGTGAAATCACTGGATGAGTTCAGTAAAACACAAGCGTTTGAAAACCTCTCTCTATCGAGTATCCCTGCAGAAGTTACTTCAGCAAAAATGTCTGTTTCTGTACACTATATGGCTCCTCTGACTGCACTGGCATTTGCTCAGCGGTGAGATGCAAGATTAGGAGCGATGTGAAAAGAAGACTGCGCACTGGCAGAGCTCAGGAGCTTTGGGGATTTTTTTGTGTAAAGCAAACCTATCACTGACTGACAGCTGGGATCCTGCACTTACACCATGTTGCAAATAGAGAGATGGCTACACTGATGAGTTACATACAGAGACCTGCTCTTTTTGTTGTTTGTCTCTTGTCAATCTCTCCTGTCTTTTCTTCTCTTACTATCTCTCATCTGTGTCTTCATCATCTGCGTCATCCATTTCTTATACTTAACTCCCGCTTCAGCTCTCAAACAGCAATAAATCTCTCCATCAAAGATTTCTGCAGATTACGATGTAAAATGAGAGGTCTGTAAAAGTAGCTTGAAGTGCGCAGACAGATGAAAGGCCGGAGAAATGAATAAAGGGCAGGCTATTTCCAAGATTGATTTGATTTGATTTATGGACATCTATCTATGCCTCTGCACTTTGCTGCTAACAAAGACGCTCAGAGCTTCAGCTGTTCAGCCACAACAACAGCACACAGCAAAAACACTATGAAAACACTGTAAAAACACTTCTATGGTTCTGGAGAAGCTTTCTAAAGTTTTAGAAAATAACCCTGATGATGTCATGCTTGAAGACTTCAAATTAACCAGCCATGTATCCATAGGGACCAGTTGCACAAAGAGATTCTAGACTTGTTGGTGGTATTAGACCAGTCTCGGTTTTGCTCTAAAGTACTGCTTCCCCATTGCCTCAGCTTTCTCTGGCAATGGAGAACTGTTGCAGTACTTGCTTCACAACAACTCCCTATCTATGTTTTCTGTTGCCTTGACTGTCTTATACTCGTGTTGCCTTCAGTAGCAGTTCCACCTCATTGTCAGTCCAAGCAAAAAAAAAGAAATGTCTTGCCTTATGTTTTTGCCATTGCTGTTCTTCCTTCTTAGTATTTTCTGCAATTAAAACACCAGTCGTAGAGCTTCCTGTTAACACCGGCATGTGCATGCCCACTGTACATGAATGGTGATGGTGATGTGATATATGATCTTTCTTAAAATGGACGGAGAATATTTCTGATTGTTTTTAATTTTAAAACACTGTTTTAAGCCGAAAATGTCTTATAATATCGTCCTAGTCTAAAAAGCCGGTTTAACTCAGAATGAAGATTCATGTTTCCATGGTAGCAACCAGTGACACCTGCTGACTAAGCTCATAATTTGTGGTTTACCAACAGTATTGCTGAATGAGTAATAAGAAGGGAAACACGTTTTCAAGGAGTGCAGTCACCTGTTTGAGATATACAGCAGTGAATACAGTATCCTGAGCCTGACTGACGAGTCAGCACATGAGCCCAGCTGCTACATTTAGAAGTCACAGCATCTCAGCTCTGCAGATTTTATGCAACTGGAAGATTTTGCATTGTTACACATTCCGCTGTATTTTCATTGTAAAATCCCAGCCACATTTTTTTTTGTTTGGATAAAGTCTTTTCACCTAGAATTCATGACAAATTAATTGTGCTTAAGATAATTCAATCAGGAGAGACTCGTTCTTAGAGAAGAGGGTATTCATTTACACGTGGACTTAAGTATGAGAAATGTGAAAAGTCTTTTAGACCCCCAGTTAGACCTGTTCCAGGATGGTGGTAAACATAGTAGCTAAGGGAACCCCCTCTGTGGATTCTAGACGCTGGTGGTGGTGAGATGAGATGAAGAGTGAGCTGAGGATGTGGATGTGAAGAGGACAGGGCTTTTAATGAGCTTGTCCTGGGCTCTGGATAAGGGGACTGGAGGTGAACGGGTAGGAGGAGGGTGTGACGATTCTGCCTAAAGTGACAGCTGACAGGAGCAGAGAGGAGAACAGATTTAAAGTTTGGCAGCAGCAACATGAATGCTGAAGGAGATTGTGACAAAGTTTGGCTAACGAGGAGAGGGAACACCCATAGTCAGTTGACTGGAGGAAGAGGTGGGATAGAGAGAGTGAGAATTGTGAATGAATATAGCATAAAGAAAGTCTCCCTGAATAAACTTATGCTTATCGTGTTACAGGGCAACAGATGAATTAAGACGTCTATTTGCAGTCTATTTGTTACATCTAAGCTACACTCCAAGCCTGTCTTTGTTAAACTGGTCCATTATTACACCATTCCACACCTTATAATTTAATTAGTCAGTGCAGTGCAGGTTGTATTGTGTCCTCTGTGTAGAAAGGCAAATAAGGGTGTGGAGGTTTGGATGATGAATGACCATGTAGCTCATCTGACATCTGCATCTTGTCACAGACTTTTTATCAGCCGTAACGGTCTTTCCCTAACCTTAACCACAGTTGTATGCGATGATGATGTGTGAAATGTGGCCACTGACCAAGCAGGGAGCATCTAACAAAATAATAATAATACATTTTATTTATAGAGCCCTTTTCATAGTACTCAAAGACACTTTCCATTTGTTAAAAACAATCATAAAACAGAATACAGTAAAATTCACACAAGATCATTCAAACATTAAAAGACGTTTTGAAAAGATGAGTTTTGATGAGTGATTTGAACTGGGAGAGGTCGGAGAGTGTCTTGAAAGTGTTTGGGGAGAGAGTTCCAGAGGGAGGGAGCAGCTATGGATAAGGCTCTGCTGCCCCAGGTCAGGTGCTTGGTCCTGAGTGGTGGAGTCAGGAGGTTGGCACCAAAGGAGCGGAGGCTGCGGTAAGGAGTGTGGTGGTGGAGGAGGTCGGAGGGGGCCTGGATATGGAGGGCTTTATGAGTGAGGATAGGGACTTTGAATTGGATGTGCTGTGGCACGGGGAGCTGGTGGAGGTTCTGGAGGACAGGGTGATGTGATCGTGGGAGTGGGAAAGGGAATGGGTGATAAGACGGGCAGAAGAGTTCTGGATGTATTGGAGTTTATTTAAGACTTTGGATGATGTACAGTGAAGAACGCTGTTACAGTAGTCAATTCTGGGGAAAAAAGATGTTGAGCACAATACTAAATTGCTGGAATATCCCTATAAGGATGATTAGCCAGTATGAAAATGGAGGCTGTGTTTCATGGACACGCATCCTTTGAAGCTGAATGGGCATATTTTGTAGATTTATACCTTTTGAGAGTTTTTCGACACTTTTATGCCCGCCGAAGGTGGTAAATCAAAACTTAAGACCCCAAAAAGGTTTCCACTCTGACCAGCAACTAAATGTCCCATTCAGGAGAAATTTACGGCTCACTGTGGTGTCATGTTGCAGAATCTATGGCTGCTGACAGACAGAAATCTTAAATGTAGGAGTGGACATATTCTCCAGAAGATGGATTTCACAACTTAACTCTTACCCTGTAAAGCGGATGCTCTACACAAGCTTGACAATAATTACACTGCAGAAAATACTGGATCCTTGGATGTCTGTGGAATTTGAAATTGAAAGTGGTGTGTTTATTGGCCTCGGTGCAAAAAACAGGAGCCTTCAGAATCTCACTGGAAGGGGTGCCCTGGTAGCTCAACTGATACAAAAAGCTGAGTCTTTATCAGCAGCCGGCCGATCCTTAGCGACTTGTCCCCCCAAAAAACATACCGTAGCTTAAACCTGAGAGAACAAACTTCATGTTCTCATGAGCATATTTCTATATTTCCCCTCCGACTGGTCATATTTACATTCCGTGTCACTTCCCAACAATAGATGTGGCTACACTTGTGTTATCACATTCACTGTAGCATGCTGTTATGAAACGTGTTGAAGTGACTTCTCAGCGCTCAGTGTTAATCACTAGACCTCTCTGATAACTCTTCAGAGAGACAAAGAGGTGTGTTGTGAAACAGCTTCATTTGTATGCTGAGTGCTATGGGTGGGGGGTGGGTGGGGGTTTTGGGGTAATGTAGCTACGGATACTTGCAGAATTCTGCAGTTTATAGTTACTGAACAGACATTGTGTTTCTCTGTTATGGTTTTTAGACAGTCTGAGGTCGTGACTGCTCTGAATTGTAACACATCTGGTGAACGTATCTGTAACTGTTAATTTTAGAGGAAATATCATAAATTCCTATCTCTAATTGGATTTGCTCTGAGAGTGGGTAAGCAGACACTGCAAGTTATTGGAAATTGTCTCTAGACAGCCTGTTCTCATTCCTAGGTTGTCAAAGACAGACAGTTTGTCATACTCCACTGTGTTTGATATCGATGCCAAAGGCAACCTTTAGTGTCTTTATGAGGTGCACCAGCGTTCAGCTGACTCCAGTGTAAACCATCTGTGGCAATACTTGGTATATAGGGCAAGAAAGTCTGTGTAGGATGGGACAACACATTCTCACTCCGACCATGTCACATATTGACGTTTGGTCATGGACTTTCCACATCCAGATACGACATGTAAGGTACACTGTTAACGCTCTGGGACGCCGTGTCAAGTTCTGCCGGTTTCATGCATTGTCTTCTTTCAAAATACACTTCCATTTTCCCAGGAAATGTACAGTTTGTATGCAGTCTCTTTCAAAATAAATGCATTATGTCATACAACATTGCAAATTTACATTTTTTTTCCTTCAACAACAAAACCAAAAGAACACGGTTTGGCTTTATAAGCGTACGAGACATGAACATGGCTCTCCTGGGTAAAAGTCAGTGTTTGTTGGCCCCATCCACCACAGCTCCCACCTGCCCAACTAAGACTTTCGCCGCTTTCGCCTTTGTTCTTGTCCTGCCACATTTTCCCCCTTTCCCCCATTAAATTGTAATGGCAACCAGCCACATATCATGCCAACACAAAAGGAAGGCTTTTTTTGTCAGTGTCTGATGCTATAAATCACTGTCCAAGCGTCGGATTTCAACGAGTATTTCCGAGTGAGATCGGGTAGGATGGGAGGTAAGTGAGGTGGAAGGATCAAACAAACATGGACTTAAACCTAGGAGATTGTAGTTTGTGTCCCGTGTGAAAGCAAAAGTCAGAGTTTCACTGTAATGCATTGTAACTTAGGTACCTACATCCTGTGTAAAACTAGTTTCAGTGTAAGATAAGATACACCTTTATTGATCCCACAATTGAGAAATTCCAGTGTTACAGCAGTCAATGGGAAAGAGTCAGATTAAAGATTTCAAAATTTAAAAACTTAAAAAACTAGACGTACAAAAAATACAAGAAACAGCAATAAATAATAATTATATTAATGAGCAGTGGATAACATTACAAATGGTTGTTGCATGCTGACGTCACTTGTGACTTATTTAAGTTATGTTACCTTATGTTACATAATGTTATTTAAAGTCAAAACATGATCTTTTTATTAAACCCAACCAAGCAGGCTTTTCTTTTTGTTGCCTCACCCAAACCGCGACTGTTTCACAACATTAACCACGTGTTACAATGTGTTTCAGCTGTGGGTCACTTAGAAACACCATAGGGTGCCCTGTGTATTCAGAAGCTGCAGAGTGGGACAAAGTATTGACATTTGATGACTTGGGGTCTGATTTTATATGCAATAGTTTTGTAATGCTATTTACAGTCAGGTCCATAATTATTTGGACAATGATACAGTTGTCATCATTTTGGCTCTGTACACCACCACAATGGGTTTTAAATGAAACAATAAATACCTGCTTAAAGTGCAGACTCTCAGCTTTCATTTAAGGCTTTTTTCAAAAATGTAGTATGAACCGTGTAGGAATGACAACCATTTCTTCACACAGTCCCCCAACTTTAAGGGCTCATAAGTATTTGGACAAACTAACATAATCATCAATTAAACAGTCAGTTTTAATACTTGGTTGCAAATCCTTTACAGTCAATGACTGCCTGAAGTGTTGGACACATAGGCATCATCAGTTGCTGGGTTTCTTCCCTGGTGATGCTCTGCCAGCCCTTTACTGCAGCCGTCTGCACTTCCTGCTTGTGTTTTGGGTGTTTTGCCCTCAGTTTTGGCTTCAGCAAGAGAAACGCATGCTCAATTGGATTCAGGTCAGATGATATAACTTGGCCATTGCAGAACATTCCACTTCTTTGCCTTAAAAATGTCTTTGGTTGCTTTTGCAATATGCTTCAGGTCAATGTCCATCTGCACTGTGAAGCATCGTCCAATGAGTTTTGAAGCATTTAGTTGAATCTGAGTAGATAATGGTGCCCCAAACACTTCAGCTTTCATCCTGCTGCTCTTGTAAGCAAGACAAGACTTCACTAGAATAAATACAGAGGGTTTATCACAAGATGCAAACCATTGATTAGCCTTAAAAATGGAAGGCCAGATTAGAGTTTGTCAAAAATCATCTAAAAAGCCTGTACAGTTGTGGAACAGCATACTATGGACAGATAAAACAAAGATCAACTACCAGAATGATGGGAAGACAAGAGAAGGAAGAAGGGAAAGAACTGCTCATGATCCAAAGCACACCACCTCATCAGTGAAGCATGGTGGAGGTACTGTTATGTCATGGCCATGTATGGCTGCCAGTGGAACTGGTTCTCTTGTATTTATTGATGATGTGACTGCTGACAAGAGCAGCAGGATGAAAGCTGAAGTGTTTGGGGCTACATTATCTGCTCAGATTCAACCAAATGCTTCAAAACTCATTGGATGATGCTTCACAGTGCAGATGGACATTGACCTGAAGCATATTGCAAAAGCAACCAAAGACATTTTTAAGGCAAAGAAGTGGAATGTTCTGCAATGGCCAAGTCATATCATCTGACCTGAATCCAATTGAGCATGCGTTTCTCTTGCTGAAGCCAAAACTGAGGGCAAAACACCCAAAACACAAGCAGGAAGTGCAGACGGCTGCAGTAAAGGGCTGGCAGAGCATCACCAGGGAAGAAACCCAGCATCTGATGATGCCTATGTGTCCAACACTTCAGGCAGTCATTGACTGTAAAGGATTTGCAACCAAGTATTAAAACTGACTGTTTAATTGATGATTATGTTAGTTTGTCCAAATACTTATGAGCCCTTAAAGTTGGGGGACTGTGTGAAGAAATGGTTGTAATTCCTACACGGTTCATACTACATTTTTGAATAAAAGCCTTAAATGAAAGCTGAGAGTCTGCACTTTAAGCAGGTATTCGTTGTTTCATTTAAAACCTATTGTGGTGGTGTACAGAGCCAAAATGATGACAACTCTATAATTGTCCAAATAATTATGGACCTGACTGTAGATTCTCCACAAATGTATGTGTGTAGCTGCTCAAAAAAATACACAAAAGAACATAATATTTGAGTCATATACTTAACTTAATCAAACAATAAAGCACGATCTATCTTCCTCCAAAAAATGAAATGAATACAAAAAGGAAGTAAACACTGCACACCTAAATAAAAGATGTGTAAGTGTTAAAGGTTTGGGCTGGATAAATGATGGAAAAATGATGAAAAAGAGTGATAACATGAGAGAAAATATGCCATTATTACTAAGTAGGTTGTATTATATAATCACAAAATACAGAAACAAATAAAAGTGGTTGTGTGTGCGATGGGAATAAGCCCAGACATTAAGTTGTTTTGATGTGTTTGTGACAGATTCATACATAAATAAAATGCCTGACAAAAACAGGACACTCAGTGAGAGTTAAAACAAAACCACCTGTGTAACATAATTCAGACTATATCCTGCACTACTCAACAAATCTGATACCCGCTCTTAATATCACTTGTATTATTTTGCCCATTGCATCTTCACCTCTCCTGTCATTCCCTCACCTTCCAACAGTTGTCCTTAGCTCCTCCCACCATCCCCAAGTCACCTGATCTCCAGCTTTCCCACACACCTGGACCTCATTACCCCAGTCAGCTCCCTCAGTATATATTTGGCCATTTTCCCCTCTGTCCCCTGCCAGTTTACTACTCTCTACACCTCTCTGTGTTTTTAACCTTATGTCCTCCATTTATCTTTAAGCAAATATGAGAAGTTTGCTGCCAGCACTTCTGTTTGCACTTCACAGACAATAATCACCTGGATTACTTTTGATTCAGAAGAAAATCTTGAGTATAAACCCAACCTTATGATTTCTAAATGGATTTATGGATGTTACCCGCGATGGACATCACAGATCCTCTCACCTCTGGACAAAGTAAGTTGCACTGACTCTACGTGTTTCTGTGGTTACTTATTCCAAAGAAAATTAAATGAAAATGGATGCCTGGTCCCAGTGGTGTTTTTAGGTCCAAATGTTTTATGAATAACCCCGGACTGAAATATCTAGGCTATAATATATATTTTATGCCTAATGATAATAAAAAAGCCCTGGATCTATTAATCTGTCATTCCATTCATGCATTAAAGCCCTCAATAAATAATATATCATTGATCAAACATACAGGTTTTGAGACCTCTGTGTCATTCAAGCAGCACATTTTATGTGACTGGGTGCATGCACTGCTTTGTTTTAGTCTCACATTGCATCACATTACAAACTAAATGACCCATTTCATTTCACATTGGAGAGGGAAGCAGAAAGACAGACAGACACAATGCACACATTTCACTGCTTAAACTGTGTCTGGAAATTGGTGGAGTGAGCGGGTGAAAGAAAAAACATTTAATATGCCAAATAAACTAATGTTAATATAGGCTACAGCAGTGTAAGAAGTATGCTACTCATATCTGTTAGCTGAATAAGAGTATTAATACTACAGTGTTAAAATACTCTTAAAAGTAAAAGTCATGCAAATAACTTCAAGTACCAAAAGTAAAATAAATACTAATTATGTAGAATGGCCCATTTCATTTATTATTCTGATCAGAAACTAAAGCAGACAAATAAATGTAGTGAAATTAAAAAGTACAATAGCACCGCCTGAGATTTAGAGCAGCACAGAAAGGAGCATAAATGGAAATACTTGAATACAAGTTCTTTTAGAATTGTACTAAAGTACAGTACTTCATAACTAATCTGGAAATTAAAAAGGGGGTAAATAAGATGCCAGAGTGTATAAAAACAGCATCAAATTGAGGTTGTTCATACAAAAAATAAATAAAGAAATAAAATTCCCATAGACAATCTTCTTGGACCCCCCTACAGAGGTCTGTCCTCAAATCCTAGATATGCCCCTGCCTGCTCACTGCTCGTGCATCTCTTTCTGCTATCTTTCCTGTTTTCTGTCTTCCTCTTATTTTAGCCTCTGAAGTAAAACTGAAACATTTATTTTTTCTGACATATTGTACCTACAACATTCTGTCACAAACTCTATCCATTGTAACAAATTGACATTGTGATTATTTTTCCTCAGTGACATGCTTATTTTTAACGAGCAAGCTAACCCTTAGCTCCAATGTTAAAGCTAGCTTGTAGTTGCCACCTGTGTGGGCAGAGTGTGCTGTCAACTGGAGTGACACAGTGGCAACCTTGCCAGCTTTTTATAGGAACACGTTTTCTGCATACCTTCCAGTTTAATGCAGTGAAAATGAATTCTTATCTTTTCAGTCTATTCATGAGAAGCTTGCGGATTTCTCTTCAGCTGTTTTTTAACATGTATTGTTGCGGTTATTTGGAGCATGTGGGCTTGAATGATATTGTTCATGAGTGCACAGATAAGCCAGACCAAAGCAGTAAGCAGTTCAAAAACCATTTGACATGAAGGGAAATCCTAGTGTAGGTGCCTTTTATCAGATGCAAAGCCATGCTCTTTGCACTAGTTTCATCTTCCTCTGTGGGTCCCCGTGAGCTTGTTTATTTTTAGAGGCATCTGCATGTAGACATACATGCTTCCATCTCCTGCAACACAGCTCTCTATCACCTCACTGCTCCAACCATGCTGGATTCGAACCTGTCAGAATATTTTGGGTTCAGCTGTGACAACCCTCAGGCATCCATGTGGGATGGTGCGTGTTTGAGTGTGCATGTGGCAATGCGATAAAAGACAGATGTCAGACATAGACAGAGATAGCATGGAGAGGAGGAGAGGCGGAGAGCGGGCCAGCCTTGGCCAAGTCGCTTGGAGTGGGTGTAGAAAGAGAGTCAGAGATAGCAGCACAGTGGCACATGTATAATTGACAACCTATGCTTCCTCTCCATAGAGTTTATGACATTTTCTCTCTGTAATCTACTTTTCCTGACCGGCACTAAAGATGGTAGTGGGCTGGGCTGTGAGTCGGCGGCTTGGATGGAAATGGCAGAGCATAAGCTTGGCAAGGAGAATGTGAAGGGGAGAAAATGCCAAGGCAGCCCTGACATTTTTTTTTCCTTCAGTGTTGCACTTTTACCAAGAAGCAGGTCTGTCACTGATAAAAGTAGCGAGGATGGGAGGCACTGGGGTGAAGAGAAACTGTGCTAAAGCCAGTGAGGGTATTTTGTTTTAGTATTGTGGGTGGCATCTAAATAGGTGTTGATGTGAATGATGGGAAGGAAGAGTGAAAGTGAATGACTGAGGACAAAGTGCCCAGGGTTCAGTGTTGCTGATTCAGGGCTGAATATATTTTCTTTTCACTGGAGATTATGTGTGACCATGTTTGGGGGGTTATGCATTTGTGTGGTGCCACTGCTCCAAGAAAAAAACTCTGGTTTATTGCAACTTGGGTCCTATTTGTAGTTTTAGCCATCTATTTGGCAATTCATTCAATACTAACAACTGAATGGCTTCCCATTACATTTCTGCACAGACACTGACTGACCTCATGCTCCCTATGGAGGGAGAATCCTAGACTGTGGTGATCCCTTGACATTTCACTGTGCCATCATCACTTTTTCCAGAACTTTGGTTTTTGACCAAATGTCAGCAAAACAAATAACTTCTCTGACAGCTGCATTTTGTGATAAGTGTGCATTAGCAAATGTTAGCTAGGATTGTGAAATAGGTACACCTTTTACCTGCTAAACATCAGCATGTTAGCCATGGCACTGTGACTGTTAGCATGCTAATATTAGCATTTAGCTCAAAGTGCTGCAGTGTATAAGTGTAGGGCCTCACAACCGGTTCAGCCACGGGGTCCAGATTTCTCCTTAGTCATTAGTTCAAGGTCCACATATACATTCACTATCATACCTGTGTTTGGCCATGTTGTAGAGCTAGCTTGCTGTCTCTGTGGTGTAGCTGTGCAGTAGTTTCTCATTCTACAACAGGAAATGGCACCTTAAAATTAAAGCTCCGTGACAGAAATTCACTGCACTTGAAAATAAATTGTGCTTTTTACAAACTTGACATATTCCTTAGTCACTTGAGGTCCATTCGGAATGGACTGCGACCCACTTTTGGACCACGACCCACCAGTTGGGAACCACTGGTGTAGACTTAAAGGATAACTTAGGTATTTTTCAACCTGGACCCTATTTCCCCATGTGTATGTGTGCATATGATTCATAGGTACAACTCGTTGACCGGTTCAGATCGCCAGTGCTATCTCTGTAAATAGCATACTAAGCGTTTCCCTTACCTCTGGGCTGTGTGTGACATCATCTCGCGAGAGCTTTGCTTGTTGCCAGAAGAAAACAGAGGAGCCATGCTGAGCACCGCTCAGAGTGGCGCTGGTTGTGGCGCTGCAAGAACAGGATGTCACGCAACACCCCGTACAGCTTTCACAGGCTGCCTTTGTCGGACGGCGAGATGCTGAAGTTGTGGCTAGTTGTGCTACAAATGGATGCTAACACACCTGTCCAGACATTGCGCCTTGCAGACCACCAGGTGGAAACGGCTGTCCCACGAGTAGAGAGAGCTACAGACACTGTGGCGCAAAGCTCTCGCAAGATGACGTCACAGCCCAGAGGTAAGGGAAACGCTTAGTATGCTACTTACAGAGATAGCACTGGCGATCTGAACCGGTCAGTGGCGAAAAAAAGCACTTTTAATGTGCAAACTTATACGGGACGCATTTGCCCCCATTACCGTTTTAGCTCATTTCGCGACTCCCAGGTGCATCCGCCTCCCTCAATACTGAACCAATTTTAAAACGAGTTGTACCTATGAATCATACGCACACATACACATGGGGAAATAGGGCCCAGGTTGAAAAATACCGAAGTTATCCTTTAATACTATCAAATTAAAAATACAGTGAACCATACGACTTTTTCACGTGTCTGACATCATCCTAAGTCTAGAGGTGCATATGCAGTGGGCCTCACAACAAACCAGAATGTGAGAGATTTTGGGATTAGGCTTTATCAGCAGTTAATATTTGAATAAATGGACGCCATCTGTATTCAGTTCTCATCATAAATCCATGTTAAACTCTGATGAATGTTTACAATTGACAAGTCCGGGTAATGGTTTTATCTTCCAAATAATTTTCCTTGGTGTTTGTTTAAAACCTGTCCGGCAGCTTGTGTTTCTTGCACTGTCTGACTTCTTCGTACCAGTGTTGCAGCATTCCAAGATGTCCGTAGAAAAAACATTGAACTTGCCGAGTTAATTGCAGATAGGGAACTTAAACTCAGGACAACCTGTTCTCCTTGCCAGGTCATCAAATACCAACACTTTGTCACGCCCTGAGGAATCTTATAGTGACGGACAGGTTACCCTTTAGTGTCTCTATGTAACGCACAGCTGAAAGGTTAACTTCAGGTTAAGGCAACACAGTTACTTGGTTTGGTTTAGCAAAAAGATCATGTTTGTCACCTGAGCAACTTCAGTGTACGACGACTCTACGTAAATAAAGTAATGTTATGGTGAAACAAAACTGACTTTTGGTTTGTCACAGGACACAAACTGCGGTCTCTTGGGTAAAAGTCTTGTCTTTCTCACTCTTTATACTACGGCAGTCGCTTTCAGCATCAAGTAATGTTGCTAATGGATTTACAATGGAGTTACTTAAAAGCTCTGTGTATCTCATGAAGACGCTAAAGAGTGCCTTTGGCGTCAATATTACACGAGGGGAGTGATTAAACATTGATGACCGGGGGATGAGAACGGGCTGTTCAGGAGGTAGAGCAGGTTGTCGAATCAATACTTTCTCACTCCGACCTCGTCACATATCGACATTTGGTCATGGACCTTCCATGTCCAGATATGATGTGAAAGGTACCCTGGGTGTGTTGGTTGATGACGTTCTGGGACACCGCGTCAAGTTCTGCACGTTACATGCATTGTCTTCTTTCAAGATACACTTCTGTTTTCACAGGAATTTTACATTTACATACAGTCTCTATCAAAATAAACGTACTACGTCAGTACAACAACGTGAATTGACGTGTTTTCTTCTAACAGCTAACACACGTGGTTTGGCTTAGGAAAAAAGAACAGGGTTCGGCTTTCTAATCTTACGGGATGTGAACACCACTCTCCTGGGCGAAACTCAGTGTTTGTTGGACCCATCCACCGCCACTCCCACTCGCCCTACTTGGACTTTAACCAACTTAATTTTTGTTACTGTCCCACCACGTGTCCCCCTGACGCCGCAGAGCACTATGAAACAACACCGGCTGCGTATCATGCCAATGTTAAAGGACGGCTTTTTTCATCAGTGTCGGATGCCGCAAGTCACTGCCCAAGTGCCGTATTTTGACGACTTTGTGAACGTTAAACTGATAAGCAGATGCTGCCAATTCACTGAATATGGCATGTAGCGTAAAGGCGCTTTTAATGGTTGGAGCATTAGAAAAGTGTGTTACAAATGTAAGTCAATTTACCATTTAACAAAATAAGACCATGGCTGCGTTAATCCGGAAGATGCTTTTAATTCCACACAGTGTTTTTTCCCCTGCCCACAGCATTTTTCTGCTGAGCGGAGATGAGGTCCGCTGTAGGTCACAGTCACCTTGCCTCATGGTGCTTTTAAAATGACAATCACAGTTTGCAATCTGCGACCATCAACAATGTGTCCAACACTTAAATCAGCTCGTTGTCCTTTAAAACGCAACAGCATGACCACATCTGCACTGTGACCTATGAGAATACTAATACACAAACATAAAACACCAATTCATGCTCACCAATACAAAAAAGTGTAACTATAAATTTTCTCAAATAAACAGCAAACACAGAGAAGCTGAACTCCAACAAACAAGCTGTCTGTCTTACTTTCCTCAGCCCTTATTTGAAAGCATGGGACACCCTAGAGAGACACAGAGGACCAAAAACGTCAAGCAGATTAACTAGATTCTCTTTCTCTCTCCATCTCGATTGTCTTCTCCTCCTCACTCTGCATTTCCATCCTCCCATCTCTCTAACCTACCCTGACTCACTTTCTCTTACCTTGTATTGTTAGTTATTCCATGCATTGCAATTTCTCTCACCTCTCTGTCTTATTTCCCTCTTCCACTTAGCAGCTACCTCTCCGCTCGCACATGCTCCCCATCACCGGTTTCTTTTTTCACACCGTTGCTGCCTTAGCTTCCAATTCTCCCTCCCGCTCCTCCCCACTTCTTTCCACTTTCTTGAATCCAACTCATCATGCTTCTAACCATCCAGCTAAGTGTGCATTGTTTTGGCACCATGCTGTTCCACATCATGGCGTATAGTGAATGTTCAACTCCCCCGTGTCTCTCAAAAGAGTTTTATCTCCCAGTACAGTGCTTATCTGTGGTCTCTGGGAATTGTATGAAGAACATTGAGCAGGTGGAGATAGGGATTGTGTATTGCTTATTCCAATTTAAATGCAGGAATTTACATTTCTCCACATTAACAATGAATTAAGTTATGCTATGTTGCTAATTAGCATAAGTGGTATAGTGTAAAATTAGCTTACCGTTGTAGCACAACCTACAGGAACCATATTGTGAGTGATGACTTCCTTGCTTGTTCTTGTGTGTGTGTGTTTCTTCCAGTCTGGCCTCCGTGAGGCATGTCTTCATGGATGCATAGTTATTAATGTCTTGCAGGCATGAGCTACATATGATGTTTTAGTGTAACACTTCCCTTGAAGGTGTGACTGTGCTCTGCAAATACACTAATATGAGCCTCCCACTGACAGCAAATCAACTGAGGCAGTGTTTTCACGCACGCAGACAAACTTGAAAGAAATGAAATTCCTGATGAAAGCAAACATGTTAATCGAATAAGTTCAATTTTCAGACCAAAGTAAAAGGATTTGCCCCCTGGCAGACTAGAGAAGGTTATTTGATTTCTGAATATGAAGTGATTTTTCTCCCTGTGTTCTCGCAACATGTCTCTGAATGTCTGTGATTGGCTCAGCTTGACTGAAGGAAGTAATTTACACAATAGTAAATCATTTATTTTGTTAATAGAGAGTGGGCAGCCCACCTCTTTAAGCCTTTTATTGTGGAAAAAAAAGAAAAGGCAGATAAATGGACTAGACTTTTATGGCGCTTTCAACATGAAAGCAGTACAAATCGCTTTACAGCGTTTCATATTCACCCACGCATCAATAGCAGAGGAGCTGCTATGCAAGGTACTCATCTGTGGCAGTTTGGGGTTCAGTGGCTTGGCCAAGGACACTCAAACATGCTAACAGGAAGGATCCGAATTGAACCACAAACCTTGCAAGTGCTAAACATCCTGTTCTAACACAGTTTTATTTCTGAATCTAACATCTAAAGAGAACCAATCCTGCTCATTTTTAGGTTCTTCAAGGTTTCTACTAGGACATGTTAACATGCTTTAATGGTCAACAAACATTCTATTTTCCTCATACCGTATTCACCCTGCGTGAGTAACCATCCATTTTAGCCGACCCCCTCCCGAAAAAGCCCAGTCTGCTCTGATTGGTTAGCGTTTCAAGGTCTTCCATATCTTGGCATCTCTGCACCGTCATTGCAGCTGAGGAATGACTGTAACAAAGCTTAGTGTCACTTTCTGCTCTGAAAAACACCAGTAGAAGCTTCTAAACACATCAGGACATGTTCCAGCAAGAAAATAATTAAAATCAGAGAGAAAATGAACATTTTCAAATATTTTAGCAATAGAACAGATTATTGATAAAGACCTATAATTATTTTGGTCAAGCATGTCACGGCCTTTGTAAAGTGGAGTAATGTGTGAATATTTCCAGACAGCTGGTTTCGATTCCAGACTGTTCAGAGTTCAGATGCCAGGCTTTTAACCAGAACCAAAATACATGATCACATCACTCCATTTTAGCCTCCTTACTCTGGCTCCCAGTATTTAGTAGAACAGATTTAAAGATTTTACTGATTACTTTTAAGGCTCTTTATGGTCTCTCTCCCAGCTATATCAACCCGGTCTCACCCCAAAGTCATCGAAATCCAGCGCTTGGGCAGTGACTTGCAGCATCAGACACTGATGAAAAAAACCGTCCTCTAATGTCTGCATGATATGCGGCCAGTTGCAGTCATAGTTTAATGATGCTCTGCAGCATCAGGTGGAAACACGGCGGGACAAGAATGAAAGTTAAGGCAGCAAAAGTCTGAGTAGGGTGGATGGGACTTATGGTTGATGGGTCCAACAAACAGCGACTCTTACCTGCGAGAGTTCTTTTTTCCTAAACCCAATCACGTGAGTTAGTTGTTGGAGGATAAAAAAATGTCAGTTTGCGTTGTTGTACTGATGAAGTGGGTTTATTTTGAAAGAGACTGTATGTAAACTGTAAATTTCCTGTAAAAACGGAAGTGTATTTTGAAAGAAGACAATGCATGTCCCAGAATGTCAACAACCAGGGTACCTTTCATGTTGTATCTGGACATGGCAGGTCCTTTGTCGATATGCGACGAGGTCGGAGTGAGAATGATTTGGCTGTATCTCCGACCTCTTAGTACCGTACACGCCAGGACATACTTTGAGGATCTTTGGGCAAAGGTCCTTTGTCTGTTACGGCCTTGAGGGTCTGGGACAGTCCGCCTGAGGAAATCAGGTCAGCCGGGTCTGTGATCTCTTTTAAGTCCCTTCTTAAAACATACTTTTAATTGGCAAGCGTTTCCTGATTTTACTAGAGTTTTAAGGTCCTTTTGAACGCTTTCATTTCCTCAGTTTTTATTCCTGTTTTTTTTTTTTTTTTAGTTTTATTTTAAAACCTGTTGTTTTCATGTCCTGTCTCTTTTAAGCGTTGATTTGTAAAGCACATTGTAACTCTGTTTTGAAAAGTGCTTTATAAAGAAAGATTATTATTATTTTTGTAACTCACAGGTACTTAAGGACATGTTAAACAAGTCAGCAAGTGGGTGCATGAGTATATGTATATGATGCTAATTTGATGTACCTGAATTCAACAACATCTTGTCCTGCACCACTGCTCAAACTTTGTGGTTACTATTTAAAGCTTGTGAAGGTGTTACTTTCAAAAAAAATGTTTGCTTTGACAACAGGAAATATTATTGAAACTGTCAGTTTCTGAAAGGTAAGGCAAGACGTCAGGCAGACATGAAAAAAGAAAAATGCTGACTGAACACTTCGGCAATAACGAGAAAATCATACATCATTATATTGCCATCTCTTATTTGGTTAATATGGAATTAATTTGAAGGCTACTTAATGTAAACACTTGGCGTGGCATGGCAGGAGCAGATGACTAGTAAGAAATCCATCACACTTTGAAAAAACGGTTGGAAATTAAGTGTGAAAAACAGTATGAAACCTGAGGTTGTTGCTCACAGGGATTACTCCTTTTAACTTTGGCCACATTTAATACAAATCTCCTTCATTATAACACTATATGTAAGACACAAAATACAGAAATATTAGGTTCCCTGTCACAATTTTGTGATGGGCAGGCCATCTGTCAAGCGCTCCTCTTCCCCAGTTCTTGTTGGGATATGCTCCAGGCCCCAGGGTACAGAAAATGAACAGTCAGGATGAGGCTGGTGATATTCTATATTTTTGTCATTGTCAGCAAATCCCATGAAAAGACCACAACTAATATTAGGCTTGCTGAAGATGAACTGCACCTCGCCTGGAAAGTAGACGAGATCAGGCGGCAGCAGCAGGGGAAGGTGACAAAAAGCTGCAGTCAAGTTGGACGGGTTCCAGCAGCCTTCAAAGAATAAACAGGTAGTAAGAGAAATACTGACATCCTGTTATATCCATCTGTCAGCTACATGTAGTTTGCAGACCATGTTTTGTTACTGTAATTATCAACCACACAAAATGTGTTAAACCTTCATTGCACAACATGAGACCAATAATTTAATTTAATTCCTCAGAGACCTTTTAACACAGCTTACACCTATGCTGCTGATGAACACCTCTTTTCTAACAACTAAATCAGTACATTATTACTACAGTTACTACAAAATTGCTTCAGTGTATTTGTTGAGGGATGGTTTCAGATTTGGATTCGGTGCAGTGGTGAGTATTTATAGCAGTGGGACGGATCATGTGAGATCAAGTCAAAATTAACAACAGAGCTCATGTTCATGAAGGAGCGTATCAGCCAGTGCAACAGTGTGACTCACTGATGTGTTGTAATAGTTTTTGGACAACAGTGGAGCTCCATGGCACAGAGCAACACGCTATATCAGACGTTGGCAGATAATACTTGTTCATAGAGTCAATTCTTTGTTGGTTCTGGTCTTTTGATTTCCATCCATCCATCCATCCATTTTCAACCGCTTATGCATAGCCGGGTTGTGGGGGCAGCAGACTGAGCAAAGTTTTCCAAGAGCCCCTCTCCCAGCAGCGCTTTCCAGCTCCTCCTGGGGGATCCCGAGGCGTTCCCAGGCTAGGCGAAATGTGTAATCCCTCCAGTGTGTTCTGGGTCTGCCCCGGGGCCTCCTACCAGTGGGACGTGCCCAGAACACCTCTAACAGGAGGCGCCCAGGAGGATCCTGATCAGATGCCCGAACCACCTCAAATGACCAGCGGCTCTACTCCGAGCTCCCTCTGGATGTCCGAGCTGCTTACCCTATGTCTAAGGCTGAGCCCAGCCACCCTTCTGAGGAAACTCATTCTGGCCACTTGTATCCGTGACCTCATTCTTTCACTCATTACCCAGAGCTCATGACCATAGGTGAGGGTTGGGACGTAGATGGAGCAGTAAATCAAAAGCTTTGTCTTCCGGCCTAGCTCCCTCTTCACCTCGGCGGAGCAGCACAGCGCCTGCATCACTACAGATGCAGAATTGGGAGTGAGTGACCACCCCAGGCCAATGAGTTCAAGTATCTCGGGTCTCTTCTCACGTCTACAGAGAATAATCACCTGAATCTGCAGCTCCCCTCAGCGTAACAGAGCTTTATCAGTAGCGTGCTTTTTGTTTAGCTCTCCAGCCCACAACTGGTTGTACTGATTCATTATTAAAAATTATGTTGTTTTGTCAGTAATTAAAATCACATTAAAATATAATAGAATGCAAATTGAATTCCTAAATTATTACCTATAATTAGTTACGGTCCACTTAGTTACAGTAGCTGCATAAATGAAGGATTGATTGTGGTATCAATTATTAGTGTAACCGCATAGCTTTCTTCTTTTAGCAACAGAGGTAGCCTACCTCAAATAACCTGTTTTAAAGGATGAAACAAAGAGGAAACTCGGCTCCAAGTCTGCTCCACACCCACAAGAAGAAATCGGGTTACATTGAGGCCCAACACAAATCCAAAAGTACATTCATAAACACTGGCCACTTTGTCCCATTCCAACATTAAGCGTCTCAAGAGCCTTGTTGCTTTTTGTTTAGCCCAGCGGGCAGTGCTCAAGATTGCAACACTCTCCTCTGTTAAAACCGTTTATTTCTGTTGACAGCTTTATTATAGCTTTCCACTCATTTGCATAGGTAATCAGCCCATACTTCCAGAACCTGTTAAGATTCAAGATGGCAGCCACTAATTGGAAAAGGGAAGGCAATAAAGCACCGTTTGAGGTTGAGTTTCCAACTTCCTCTCTCTTTGCGTGGGACTAATAAAGTGAGGTCCCTGCAGCTTGGGACAGATTAACTTGTTTTGTTTTTTTGGCCTCAGATGAAACATATGAAGCGGGTTAATTGCCTTGGCCCAGCTGGTAATGGCAGAGAAATCGTCTAAAGCATATAATCTTTTCAAATCCGTGGCTCTTCCACAATGCTGACTTCAACAGCCAGGAGAGAAGGAGGGAGAGTGGCAGACAGAGACACAAAGCAGTCTCGCTCTCGACAGCCGTATTGACTCTCTGTGTTCACAACAGTGATATTTACCTGACTGAAGCAGCACAGAAAGAGAAAAAAAAACATAATTCGCCCATTTTCATACTGATTTGCGCTCGTCAAACAGTCGCTATCCTGCCACATGCACACACAAACACACGTCCACAGCCCTCTGGGTCACTGCTCAGTCATTTCCAAACTACCAGCTGCATACTGATGCTGGCATGAACACACACACACATGCGTTTGCTCTGCAGGCCTCGAGAGCACGGCTCATTGTGACTCCTGCCGTTGCAGAAATGGAAATTTTAATGAAGTGAGCGCAGCAGTAGTCGTCTCCTTGCCCTTCCTGGTGCGGGAGAATGGCACTTTATGCACGCTGGCCAAAAATGGACCAGCGATTTCATTAGAGATAGAGGCTAAAACTCCAGTCAGCCTCTCCCCTTATAACCCCAGCCCTCCTCATGCCCTCACGATGTTAAGGGAGAGGTGAATACACCCTTATTGACCTCATTCATTCCTGCTCAGCTTTTAACCACTTCTTCCTTTGCTGTTTCTCTTTCTTTGACAGGACAGGACAGGTCACCCTACTTTAAGCTCTTTAATCAAAAAAGAGTCATCTCCTGTGTGTCCTTTTCAAAAATGGAGGACTTTCTTTCAGAGCTGCAACTGGAAAAAGTCTTGTAAAAACTGTGTTAAAATAAAAATTTCTGCAATAGTTGTAGTTGTGTCAGGTCGTGTTTTTTCATACAGCCCTTCATCAGATGATGCAGCTCCATCCAGAATACTATCTGCAGTCGGAGGCCCTCAACAAATTGAACAAGGTCAAATGATTTAAGAACCAGCCTATGATTCAAATACCAATGTTTCTTTCCAAAAAAAAACTGTATAATCCACAGATGTGGCTGTGAAGTGTTTATTTTTTAACTTATTTTTTCAGTAGAAAGTAGTTTTGGTTGGGTGAAGAAACATGTGCTTGTTTTTCTTGAGAGGCCACTATGTTTGAATGGTTGTTGTTTTACTGTGGCTTTTGTGTTCTGATTGGCTGCTACCTCGGCCAGGTCTCTCTTGTAAAAGAGATTTTCAATCTCAATGGGACTTTCAGGTTAAATAAAGGTTAAATTTAAAAAAAAGGCCCTTTAAATTATATTTCCACTTTTTTTTAATGCAGCATTTCTTATGTTTGTTTTGTCCAATTGGGAGCAGAACTCCACAGTGAGCTAAATATTTGACACGTTACAGCTTTACAAATTCGATATGGCTGACATGCTGGCAAACAGTTGCCTATTTTAAACATCCAAGAGACTCAGAGCAACATTAGCATTTAGTTTGAGTTTTGTGTCTGTCCTGTCCTGACCTTTATGTCCTATATTCACTCTCCTAGCTTTGTTTTGGTGTTCACCAATACAAATACACCAAACTCCTGCGGGAAATGCATAGACTGTATAGACTGAAGGTTACTTTAACAAATTACAAAGTGGGGGGTATTTAATTATACATAACTAATTACCACCCAACACAGAGCCGCAGCCATGGACATCACATTAGTTTATGGTCTGGATTTTTGGAGGCAGGAGTGACCGTATTTGGATGAAGGGGTGGAGCTGTGGAGGACCAAGGGATGGCTCTGACTCATGGTGACACCACACCTTTATTTATGCATAACAGCCTTAATCTTACTATATAATGACGAAAACTCTGTCTTTCTGTGTGTCTGTTCCACGTGATTCTCCTCACTGACTTGGTCAATCCATGTGAAATTTGGCACAGTGGTAGAGGGTCATGGGAGGATGCCAATGAAGCAATATTACATCAATTGGCCAAAGGGGGGCGCTATAGCAACCAATTGAAATTGCAAACTTTGAATGGGCATATCTCATGCCCCGTATGTCGTAGAGACATGAAACTTTGCACAGAGATGCCTCTCCTCATGAGGAACAAATTTGCCTCAAGAACCCATAACTTCCGGTTATATAGATTTTTCGCCATTTTGAATTTTTTGAAAAACATGGATTTTTACCAAACTTGGTAGATATGTAGAACAGGACGCCTCAAGGTGACTGGAGAAATTTAACTCTAATTGGCAACTGAGTGGCGCTATAACAACAGAAAAATGCTTAAAAATGGCTAAAATGCGACCAATCGCTGTGGCTCCCCCTGTGGACCAATGTTGTTGTATTTCTTCTAATTTTTGGTATGACTAAAAACTAGATATGGTATGCTGTACATTATCACAGAAACTGTCAGTGTGTCATTCTGTCTGTCCCACGTTTTTCTACTCATTGACGTGGTCAATCTATGTGAAACTGCACATAGGCATTGAAGATTGGCATAGGTAGAAGGTGACAAAGCCACCAATGGATATGGACTAGTAATATGTTAATTCGGAGTTATATAAAAACCCAAAGCTATCTTTTGTGCCAGGCTGTAAACATGTTTATTGCTGCTGTAAAGTTGGACATTTTAACATGGGGCTCTATGGGGATAGACTGGCTTTTGGAGGTAGCCTCAAGTGGCCATTAGTGGAACTGCAGTTATTGTAGTTACATTTTTCAGCTGCCATTTGCTGCCATTTGGAAATGTACAGTGTTTTTTTTTTGGGTGCTAAGAACAGTTGTAGGGCAGCATGGTGGTGCCGCGGTTAGCACTGTCAACTCACAAAAAAACAGTTCTGCTTTTGAACCCACCTCCTGTCCTGAGCCCTTCTCTGTGGAGATTGCATGTTCTCCCCGGGTCAGCGTGGCTTTTCTCCATGTTCTCCTGCTTCCTCCCACAGTCCAAAGACATGCAGGTTAGGTAAACTGTTGGCTCTGAATTGCCTGCAGGTGTGTATGTGAGTGTGAATGAATAAAAACAGCTGCCGGCTACATGTGGAAACAAGGGTGAGGAGAGCAGTTAGACTGAACCAAAACAGCGAAGTTGTGGGCTGCAAAACCAAATCAAGAGGAACTATGTTGAAATGCTCAAACTGTATGGAGCTGCAGAGAATTTGTGACTACTAGTGACCCTTTTCACATTGCATATAACCATTCAGTCCATTGGCAGTACTGATAAGTAGCTTTGACCACAGTGCTTATCTATTCTTCACATTTTTGAATGCATGCTACACAGTTTCAGATTTAACAACTGACTTGTCCTGACATTTCACTGGTTTCATTTCATTTTTGCACAAAATCAATGCCAGACTCTTTAAACTTGCTCGAGTTGTGAGCCATTGTTTACATAAAAAATATTGATTAATGCAGTTTAAAGCTTGCGTCCCTAATTTGTAATGATTTTAACGTCAGCCATGTACCAAGTGATTTTTTGACCACTAAGGGGCAGAAAGCCTCCAATACAGTCTCAATTAGATTTTCTGTCTCACCACCTGTTGAATATCCGTCAAATATTTAGTGGTGTTTCATGCTTGGAAGTTTGTTCCACCAACTCCTGAGGAAAAAACATCTTTGGCTCGTTAACTTTGGCTCTAGGATGTTTCTTGGTGAGCAGGTAGCATACGGTGTTGTTGACTTGTGCTTGTGTGTTGGTAACTGAATGCATGTTTTTAGAGTTGGTTAGAGCTGTTGAGAGTCAACCATACAAATGGGTGAATCAAAACATGTTTTATACCATAGTATTGTTTCCCTTTCCTCCTTAATCCGAATTTGTTGTTGTTGTTGTTGTTGTTGTTATTATTATTATTATTATTATTATTATTATTATTATTATTATTATTATTATTATTATTATTATTATTATTACCGTTATTTTACTTTTTGGGAAATCATATTTTTGCCCTGATACCTAGACAGGGAGACATAACAGAATAAAAGAACAAGAGCAGACTATGAATAACAAGGAGAGACAAGGAAAACTAGATTTAAAATAAATAAAGAAATAAAACACACACACACACACACACACACACATACACACACACACACACATGCCTGCCTTTTTCCCACATTTGTTCTCCTCACCAACCCTGTCCATCTAGCTGTCTACACCAACAGCAGGCCCAGCATTTTAAAGCAGTTTTTTTACCGGCAGCACTAATAACACAAATATACTGTCTTGAGAAGCACTCAAGTTTCTTAAATATTATATAATAGCATCCTTGCATTTACCAGACAAATCAATTTAGGCTCCTTTGTGCCCTACATGCATTGATGAGCCAGCCGGCATAATACTCCGAATAGGATCCACACCTTTTTACTTAAGTGTGCGAGTCGGGCAAAATCGCATAATTGCTGTTAGTACAGCAGCCATTTCGATTTCAATCTTTCAAAAGGTTATGGCTGAGAGACTTTGAAAGGAACATTGTAAGTGGTAAATTGGTGATTGAGTGATAAGGTGAAAGGTATTAAGTTTGGCACTTGTTGCTTTGGTGTGATTGCACTCAGATACTTCACTCTCCCAGGCGGAGTCCTCTCTGTATTTTAAGATTTGATAATAAACACATACCTGTGAAAAAGCAGTGCATCAGGTGTAAGTATGATTGCCAGGTCAGTTAGGCTGTGCAGTGAGCAAAATAATAATAATGTCAGTATGTGGTGCAGTCAGCGTTGTAGCACAATGTGAGTTAGTGAGTTTTGTGCATTTTGTTGTGGCTTGAAATCAGCGGCGGATCTTCCTATAGGCGACATAGGCAGCCACCTAGGGCGCTTCCTAGAGGACAGGGGAGGGGCCAAAGTTAACCTCCCCACATTCCCATAAGGGAAATGAGTTAGAGAAACACAGTACGAAAAAAAAAGAGGACGAAATTTGCACATACATACTGTTAGCCAAGTTGTTTATTTGTGTAGATTTCACATTAGCTCTTGTTTCTCTTTGCTCTCTTTTCATCCGCTTATCTGGGGTTGGGTTGTGGCGACAGCAGGCAAAGCACCCCAGACCTCCCTCTCCCCAGCGATGTTTTCCAGCTCCTCCTGGGGGACCTCAAGGTGTTCCCTGGCAAGATGAGATATGTAATCCCTCCAGCGTGTTCTGGGTCTGCCCCCGGGCCTCCTTCTAGTGGGACATGCCCAGACCACCTCTTAGGGTCTGCAATGCTAGGGATCAGCATGCCAGGGGGCCTGTTCCTGCCTGCCAGCTGGCACACACGCCGACCCTAATCCCTGTCCCTATGGGTGATGGGCCCACAGGGCGGCGGCTCCATGTTAACGGTTCGGGCTGAGCCTGACTGGACCCCATGAATTAAGGCCTGGCCTCCGAATGCTCGCTGGTGAGCTCCTCCCCCAGATCTGGCACCAAGAGGGGAGGCCCCAGAGTCCCCATACCGGGTGAGGTACTCTAAGACCGAATATGCCAAGTCATCAAGGTCTTCTTGAATTGCTCTTAGTCTGGCCCCTCCCCTGGGACCACTTTGCCTTTGGAGACCCTACCAAGGGCTATTAGCTCTGGACAACACAGTTCCCAGGATCATGGGGGTACGCAAACCCCTCCACCATGTTAGTAGCAACTCTTGGAGAAGAATATTCTTTGTCTTGTTCTTCTTGTTCTTATTCTTATTCTTCTTTTTGTTAATGATTTGCCTATGGCACCAAATGTGCCAGGTCCAGCACTGCTAGATTAACTGACGTGTTATCTACAAAAAAGTGACAAAGTAGAAACTGTGTCATGTTACCCACATGATTCATGGTTACTGGTTACACTTACTTACTTTCTTGCTGATTCCAATAAGAAGATCTGACACATTCTCTCTCCGACCTCGTCACATATTAACATTTTGGTCATGGACTTTCTTCGTCCACATACGTCGTGCAAGGTACCCTGGGTGCTTTGGTTGCTGATGTTCTGGAACACCATGTCAAGTTCTCTTCTCTCAAGATACACCTCAGTTTTCACAGGAAATTCAATGTTTACATACAGGCTCTTTCAAAACAAACACACTAGGTCAGTACAACACCGCAAATTAACGTTTTTTTTTTTTTTTTTTTTTTTTTTTTTACCTTCAACAACAAACACATGTAGTCAGGGTTGCCTTAACTTTCATCCTTGTCCTGCTGTCTTTTTTCGTTGGTTTTTGATGCCACAAGTCACTGCCCACGCACCAGATTTTGAAGACTTTGGACAGAGACTGTGCTTGAAGATCAGTACCACTCTTATGTCTGTATGGTAAATATGTAGCTGGAGCAGGCTGAAATTTAGCTTAGCTTAGCATAAATGCTAGAAACCAATAAACTGCTAACCTCCCAACCCATTATATCTCATTTGTTTAATTGCCAGGCAACCAAAGGAGTCTCCAGGAAGTTAGTTGTACCAGCCAAGACATAGTCCAGCACATTACCCCTCATTAAATGACAATTTTTACACTTTGTTTTTTTGTACGTATTAACTGAGCTACATGTTATCTAATGAGCTTGGTACAGTAGGTGGATTTTGTTACCTTTTAGACACAGCCATGCAAGCTGATCCCACCTTTACATTTTTTTTTTATTCTAAGCTAAGCTAACCAGCTGCTGGCTCCATTTTTAATATCATGAGTTTGAAAACATAAATGTTTGAAAAAAAACAAAACAAAAAAAAAACAAAAAAAAAACAAGTGGTTGCTGAGCAGGATGTGTTACTATCACAAGTGTTGATAAGATAGCCTTGATCATACCATCATAATGTGTGTGCAGCCACTTTCTTTTTCCTCTGACTACATGTTCATCTTGCAGTTCCCAGCACTTCCTGCCCTGCAGCACACACTGTGCACATGCAGGCTTTTCTTGGTTTCTCTCTTCTTCACTGATATAACATTAAGGGTCATACATGATGCCATTGCCACATGAGCAAAGGTACTGTCCAGGTGACGTATGATTCCACCTTCCTAGTTATATACACAACCTGTGAGTGCAGGTGGAACCTTGTGAACATTATTCTCAGATGATGTTGTTGTGGTTGTACTGTTTTTAAAGCAGATAAGCAGCTAGTGCAGGATGTCTCGCATTTGCTTCCATTTTTGTTGTCATTTTTCACGTAATTTAATCGTCTTCTCCATCAAGACTGATACAATCTGTCACGAACAAAGTGGTGTTTCTTGTGTTTTTGCTTAACATGTTGGGAACTCAAAAGCAGAACTCGCAGGCAGAGCTGATGAACAAGCAGTTAGGCAGACACATTAGCTATGGTGCAATAGATGGTTTGGCACATGAAAAGAAAAGCATATGGTCTGTATAGCTTACACACTGGAGTTAATGAGAGACACAGGTGGCTTGATGTAGTAGTGAGGACCAGGTGTCCTGTAGGGTGTGGACTTAAGGTGAACCCACAAATCATTAGACACTAGTCCAAACCCATTGGTAGCTTTGTCACCTTCTACCTACGCCAATCCTCAATGCCCATGTGAAGTTTCACATAGATTGACCATGTCAGTGAGTAGAAAAACGTGGGACAGACAGAATGACTGACTGACAGTTTCCGTGATTATGTACAGCATACCATAGCATGACTTAGTCATTCCAAAAATTAGAAGAAAAACTAGAAATGCACTCAGAGTGCAGACCTCTGCCAAGTAGGTGATATTCCCTCCCCCTCTGCATCGGATTTTTCAGCTTGCTTCACAATTAGGTTATTTGCATCACTATCATTATTAGGTTATACTGTATATGCCTTCACCATGGAGACACTGTGGTGTATTTATTTCTTTTTTATTTTGTACCAACACAGAATATAATTGTAAATGTTTTTTTGTGTATTTTTCACTTTATTTTTTTCCAACACAGCACGTTAATTTCAACTTTAAAATTACAACAATGTTTAGCAAGTAGAACTAGACGTGCTTTCCGGCCACCAGATGGCGCTATTTTCACCGTCTCATTAGAAATTGGAATTGCTGCTGAGGCTGTCAGACGATAGACTTTAATTATTATTTTATCCACTTTGCTTCAACCGATCACCACCAAAATTTGATCATCTGTTCCTTGTCCCATTATCCACCTTTTTTTGAAAATTTCATCAAAATCCATTCATAACTTTTTGAGTTATTTTGCAGACAAACAGACAAACAGACCAACGCCAGACCAACGGCAACGAAAAAAAAACACTGGGCCACAGGGGGAGCCACAACGATCGGTCACATTTTAGCCATTTGTAAGCATTTTTCTGTTGTTATAGCGCCACCCAGTTGCCAATTAGAGTTAAATTTCTCCAGTCACCTTGAGGCGTCCTGTTCTACATATCTACCAAGTTTAGTAAAAATGGATATGGCAGTTAGGCCTAAATAAGAAATGAGCTCTCTAGCGCCCCCATTTTGTTTGATGGGGTCAATAATGGAGGGGTCCCCTCAGATTATGTGTGGTCATATGCCTACAAAGTTGCGTGGTGATGGGTGAAACCCTTGAGATGTTATACACCTTTATGTGATGAGCCACGCCCTCCGCAATATTCATTGCCTTATAGAAGCTCAGTTTTAGTAAGTTTTCCAACTTTTGCCAAGAGGGAACTTTAGATATTGGTCCCTAGATTATGTTCACCCAGTTTCATGCAGATCGCTCAAACTTCCTAGGAAGAGAACGATTTGAAGTGGTTTTCAAAAAATTCAAAATGGTGGAAAATCTATAGGCTATAACCGGAAGTTATGGGTTCTTGATGCAAATGTGTTCCTCATGAGGAGAGGTATCTCTGTGCAAAGTTTCATGTCGCTACGACATACGGGGCATGAGATATGCCCATTCAAAGTTTGCAATTTCAATCGGTTGCTATAGCGCCCCCCTTTGGCCAATTGATGTAATATTGCTTCATTGGCATCCTCCCATGACCCTCTACCACTGTGCCAAATTTCACATGGATTGATCAAGTCAGTGAGGAGAAAAACATGGAACACACACACAGAGACACACACACGCACAGAGTTTTCGTCATTATATAGTAAGATATAGTAAGATAAGATAAGATATAGTAAGATATCAAGCTGGTGCTGCATCTTATATATAAACTCTGCCTGTTTTTAGCCATGCGAGCAATGTCAATCTAATGATTGACTGGTTGGTCCACTGCTTTAGTCCAGACTGAAATTCAGTATTTCAACAACTATTGGATTGGATGGGTTGCCATAGACCTTGGGACAGACCATGTTCACCTCAGGATGAATTGTAAATAACTTTGGTGATCCCTTTTATCTGTCAGCATCAGCAGATCAAACTTTTCTCAAGCTGATGAAATTCCCCTCAGCCTCAGCTGTAGGCCTACCTTGTATCCAGTGCTAATTAGCATACATTAGCATGCTGACACATTAAACAAAGGTGGTAAACATTCTGCTTGCTGAACATGCAAACAGCATGTTAGCATGTAGACGTTAGCATTTAGCTCTAAGCACCACTATGCCTCAGCACAGCCTCACATTGCTGCTAGTGTGACTGTATTCCTGCTCTCTTCCCAGGGCATGTACTGCTGGATAAATAAGCTACATGCAGCACTCTTAATAACTGCTCAGAAAATGATTTCCGCCTCCTCACAGTTCTGTCTCTGAATTCAACTTCATGGCCACTGTGAGACCTTGTGTTTCCTAATAACTTCTGCTTCATTGTTGATGCTGGCTAAATTAAATACAGTAATGTGCACTCAAGTTAGAAATCTAAAAGAAGTTAAAGTAGGATGTAGCCTACTGTTCTTTTATTCCCTAAATAAATATTCTTGCATGTGTTTAATATTCCAGTGACGTTATTTATTGAAGGGGAACAACACCTAAATTAAGAATTACAGTACGTTATTTCCATGGCCGAGGGAAGTTCAATCAACATTTGTGAACATGAGCTACTTTCTCTCAAAGCCAGGAACCAGAGAAGTAAGTCTCAAACATGTGTTTTGTCAATTATGACACACTTAAATTCAGCCAATCCCTCGAAATTCTGCATAACCTCGCAATTTACTCATTTCATCGTAGAGCTACATGTAGTGTATTGATTGGGACCTTTTAATAGCTGGATATAGGATGTTAACCGCTGCTGCTGTGCTAAATCTTGCTAACCGGACAAGAGAGGAGGCGAGGGGTCTTGGAGACGGTTCTTCAGCACTGCACTGATCGGCAGCAACAACTGATTGTCGGTTATCAGCTGGTGCCCCCCTACCATCACAAATCGATTCTAATTCTGTGTCAAACACCGAATGCTCATAACAATAGGCTCCAAATCCGAGACAGCATTGCAGCTTCTTTTGTAATTTCCATTGTGGGAAGGAAACATTGCAATATGCATTAAAATTTTGTACAAAATCAGGTATTTCAGGCTGTAATAATCCCCCAAAAGAATCTGCAAAATACTGGAGGGACAGTATTAGGCCCCCAGCACACAAAGTGTTTCAGCAGCTGGAGGGGACTTATTGTAATTTTTAAAAAATGAGAATGAAGCTTTTTGCTCGCTGTTTTTGCGTTGTTACATGCCTCACATTTCTGCGCTCTTGGCACCTGGTGTTTTTGCCGTAGCCCTCTAAACTCCTCAAGTTGAAAAAAAAAAAGCACCTGACATCTTTGCTTTTTTTTCCATTGTCCAATCAGATGATTTGAGACGGGCTTCCTGTGGTGGTTACAACAAGTAAAAAATGGAGGAGAAAGTGGTGGTGCTCAGTTGCTTGGCGGGACCAATAGACTCCCTGTAGCTAGTATTCATTTGTGTTATGCTGGGCCCAACAATAGACAGCAGGTTGTCAGCCTGCCCCTGAGTCATCCTAAAATACGCCTGGAAACAGCTATCATGGAGTCGAAACTACTGGACCAACTGGTGGTCCTCCTCATGATCCAGCCTCTTTTTTAGGGTCTCATGTACCCACACAGATCTCTGTTTATCTGTGCCCAACAAACTATTTGCTGACAGCATCTCACCCTCAACCAGAGCTACAGCAAGTACCCTCTGCCTCAACATTTTAGGAACTAGCTACTGATTACTGTGAAATGAATAAAATAAATAAATAAATAAACGGTAGATCAATATATGGGGAGGTTAGAGTAAGGAGGTGATGGGGTGGTTGCCTTGCAACAGTAAAAAGGTGCAGCAAGTGTTTTTTTTACGAGTGGCATTCAATATAAAAAGAAAAAAAGCGCCGGCAGTGCAGTGTGTCTTGCTTTTTGCAACCTGCAAAACGCTTTCTGTGCTGTTGCTGTTCTATTGACAGTTAATGGGAACCTGATTTTGTAAACCAAGAGAATGTTTGTTTTCTTTTTATAACCAAATACGTTTTATTCTATCGTAGTGTCCCCCGTGCTGAAACAGAATTTGTATCCATATACTCAGAACATTCCCATGAGTGCTCTCAGCATCATCTATCTTTTCCATTTTATTGTCTCTAGAGCAGCTCCAGACTTTATCTCCAGTGACATCACAAATTTGAGTTTTTGCACTCTAGTTTTTGGATTTGGGAGATGGTTCATGTTACTAATATTTTTAGACTGTCTCAGACACTAGGGATAACGTGTGGATTTTAAAAATAGGTGTAGTGCTGCTTTAATACTGTTTGTGTAGGTCAGTGAATTGTAACTGCATAAAACAGACATAAACTAATTAAATAGGGTAATTAGGTGATTTACAGTCCCTGAAGACATTATAGTGTACAACAGGTATGTCTAGCATACACACACAAGTACATCAGTCATACAACACCATGCTCACACGTGGCTAAATGCCATATACACCACGCCAATGGCAACAAAATTACATAATTGGAATTCTTTCTTCCCTACTGACGCAGTAATTAGTGTACAGATAGTGCTTAATTAGCATACATGCCAGTTCAGATGGAATTTCAAATGCAAGTAGCTACAAGTGTAGTACAGATGGTGTTTCTATAGACTATACTTGTATGGCCTATACAATTCAAAGAAGTGGGACCGTTTTGAACAGAAATCTTTGTAACACTTGTGTCAGAATATGCGAATGGCGAATGAATACAGTGTGCATGGTTGTGGTTTTAGAAAAAAATAAAGCCGCATCTCTTCCATGACTTTTAACTCCCACACAATCTCTGTTTCACTTGAACAGCACAGCACTTCAACTCTTGTTAGAGTTGTTTCCTGTTTTAACGCTCTCAGCCTCTTGAACATGTAGCAACAACCTTTGTTCACACTGATCTGAATCTGGAGGAGGCGGGCTTACGATGGTCTCTTTCAGAGTTACACACACTCGCCTTGCACTTGTGCATTTCTCACAGAAGCGAAACATGTTTAACATTACATTAGAAAATGGAACAGAGCTGGATGTTAAGAGCACAGCGTATGCACTGGTGTTTGGATCTGTTACAATGCTGGGTCTGCCTCTCAATGCTGTGTCGCTGTGGATTCTGTTACGCTGCCACAGCCTCAAATCCCCAAGTGCTGTTTTCATGGTCAACCTGGCCGTCTCTGACCTGCTGCTCGTCATCACCCTGTCCATGAGGGTCTACTTTTACGCCACGGGCACCTGGCCTCTGGGCCGTATGGCGTGCACCTGGACCACAATGCTCTTTCGCAACAACATTCGCTCCAGCTCCATCTTCATCACCTTCATCAGTGTGGACCGGCTGCTGGCTGTGGTTTATCCTCTGAGGTCACGCCATCTTCGGACCTCTTCCAACGCCGCAAAAGCTGTCGCACTCGTCTGGCTGTTTGTGTTCGTGGTGAACATCCCAGAGGGCCGGGACTTCTACATGTTTTTAAACCACCACAATGAATCCAGCTGTTTTGAATTTCGTCACAATCTGCAGCCCAGACCAACCTATCTTCAGCCTGTGTTGGTGCTCACCTTGCTGGCAGTCAACATCGTGTCCACGGCTCTGGTGTCTTGCACTCTACGCAGACGCCTGAATGACTCCGCAAGGGTCAGCAACAAGGTGAATGTCATGCTGATTTTTGCCATGAACTTGATGATGTTCACCATCTTTTTCTTGCCTGTGTCATTGCTGGTTTGCTTTAAGAGCTGGAGACCTGCTCGCACGCCGCTGATATGTCTTGCGAGTGTGAACTGCTGCCTGGATCCTCTGTTGTATTACTTTTCTTTTGATGGTTTCTGGAAGAGCAAAGAGGATGTGGACACCTCTGCTGCAAGAGAATAGAAGCTAATAACAGCAAACAGGGACAGGTGGTGTTAAATACTATTTAAGGCATTATTTGTGTGCCATGTGTGGATGTGCGACATGAAGGTCATGGTGAAAAACTGAATTATGGTATATTGTGTAAATAAAATTCTCACTTTTACATTGTAACTGTCACTTTATTGATCATAAAATCTAAGAGTACTGGATTTTATTTTATTCCATAGACTGATATTTAATAAAACAGAGATACAGATTTACGTCACCTTCAGTGTAGCTGACTTTCAGTGGTTGTTGTTTTTCCCCTTTTCACGTGTGACACATATCTGATGTTTCGGCAGAAGCTAGGCATGTGAAACCACCTTTTTTTTGTTCTTTCAGTTCCCATCTGCGCTGCCAAACTCAGATCAAAACTGGAGTCCCGGGCATCTTGGCAACTTGTATTGAATACACTTACCAAAACTTTCCCTTGTTGCCATGATTATAAATGAAACTTTCTGACACGTCACACGTCAGGTCGGCTTTATGAGCTTTAATAGGCACAATAACACACAGCAACCAACTGCAGCTGCTTCAGTTCAGATAAAGGTCATGTAAAACCTAAAAATAAATGTATGCTTCTACCCTTACTACTTTGACGTATTTTTGCAGATATGATGCATCTTACACACTAATTTAAAACAGATCAGATATTTAAAAAAAGCTGCCTCAATCCAGATCAAAGTCATATAAAACCTAAAAATAAATATGATATACTTCTACTATTACTCATACTACTTTCTGACATATTTTTGCAGATATGATGCATCTTACACACTAATTTAAAACAGATTCCTCTTAGAAAAATGTTCCCTCGTTGCCATAAAAATGTGAGTTAACTGAAGTAAACTTGAAGTATTATAGTAGTTTAAAGTCAGCTCATGATTTGTGAAAATGTAAAACAGATAGTGTTAAGTTTTTCACATTTGTGAAAACATAAATATATCAGGATTAAGATATTATATTTAAAAAAAGCTGCCTCAATCCAGATCAGTGTCATATAAAACCTAAAAATAAATATGATATACTTCTACTATTACTCATACTACTTTCTGACGTATTTTTGCAGATATGATGCATCTTACACACTAATTTAAAACAGATTCCTCTTAGAAAAAGGTTCCCTTGTTACCATAAAAATGTGAGTTAACTGAAGTAAACTTGAAGTATTATAGTAGTTTAAAGTCAGCTCATGATTTGTGAAAATGTAGAACAGATAGAGTTAAGTTTTTCACATTTGTGAAAAAATAAATATATCAGGATTAAGATATTATATTTAAAAAAAGCTGCCTCAATCCAGATCAGTGTCATATAAAACCTAAAAATAAATACGATATACTTTCTGACATATTTTTGCAGATTTTATGCATCCTCCCCACAAATTGAAAACAGATTCCCTTTAGAACAAGGTTCATTGATTCATTCAAGCTTTATTTTAACTCGTAAATACATTGAGGTAGAGACCTCATTTACAATGTAGCTGAGTAAAACAGTATAAAATAAAAGCTCTTAGACACAGAAACAAGAGAAACTCACATAAAAGTGGCAACAAGAAGTAAAAAGCAATAAAACCACAATTAAAAATGTACAAAATAAATAAATAAAAGCATCAATGACGACTTAAAACTGTTAAAATGTAGAATATATTAATCAGGTAAAACAGAAACACTGAGAAGTAAAATATGATACCGTTAAATATTTGAATTTGGATAAACATGAGGAAAGCTTTAAATTGTTCTGCATGTTGTTCCACCTTGCAGTTGCACAATATGAAAAACTGAATTTTCTAAGTTTAGTAAAAAGAGCCAGCACCTGGAGTGTAATCCAATCAGTAGACCGAGCCCACAATAAAAGAAAGCCCACAATAAAATAAAATATTGATCTGATACTGTTCCCCTGTTGCCCTAAAAATGTGTTAACTGAAGTAAACCTGAATTATTACATTGGTACAAAGTCGGCTTATAGGTTGTGACAACGTAAAACCAACTAAGTTAAGTTTATTGAACTTGAGAAAACGTAAATATATCAGGACTAAGATATTATATTAAAAAACAAAATCTTAAATCACATAGTGTTCCATTACAGTGACATTTTCTTTCCAAATAGGCGTTCGTTTGACCTCACATACCTTGCAGCTAAGGTTGCCCCCGTTTGACCTAAATACTAACCTCTATCATGGTTAGTATGGTTTCCGTTAGAGGAAACAAACATGACTTAAAGTGTATCAAAGGGGACAAAGCTAGCTTCTATCATGGCAAGGAGGAGGAGTTTTTAACCCTAAACCATGCATGCTGGCAAGTATGCTAATCATATTTCTTTAAAAATGAAAATATATCCTGTTGAGTCTTCTTGTGAACAAACAAAATTATGTTTCCCTGAGATCCAACAGTATTTCCAAAGCTATTTTTTTTTTTTTTTTTTAACAAATGCTTTAAGCGGTGCACTCTTCCTCTTCGCTGTCTTTGCTGGTGCATTGCTACGTTTGCTGGAGCACCACAAACTCAGCATGGATATAGCACGAAATCAATGTGAACCATGTCCACATGTTCATGGGAGTGCAGGTGAAAAGGTGACTCGTGGGTGGTAATTTGTCTTAATTGTATTTCTGGGTTCGGTTCTGGGTGAAAAAAAAAGACACGTGGGTCAGATCTCGAGTATAATAATAGTGTTATTTAATGTTTTAATCCTCTGACTGCAGGCTTTTTGTATCAACTCTGTTTTCTGTGTACATTGAGTGCGTGATGGTGCATTACTGACAGGCATGTCAGCTTCAGACATGTGGTTATCAGCAACATTTTTTTAATTGCATTTTCTGAATTACCTTAATTGTAAAATACACTCACCGTCCACTTTATTAGGTACACCTTGCTAGCACAGGGTTGGACTCCTTTTGCCTTCAGAACTACCTTAATTCTTGCTGTCATAGATTCAACAAGGTGCTGGAAACATTCCTCAGAGATTTTGGTCCATATTGACATGATGACATCACACAGTTGCTGCAGATTTGTCGGCTGCACATCCATGATGAGAATCTCCCGTTCCACCACACCCCAAAGGTGCTCTATTGGACTGAGATCTGGTGACTGTGGAGGCCATTGGAGTACAGTGAGCTCATTGTCATGTTTGAGATGATTTGAGCTTTGTGACATGGTGCGTTATCCTGCTGTAAGTAGCCATCAGAAGATGGGTACACTGTGGTCATAAAGGGATGGACACGGTCAGCAACAATACTCAGGTAGGCTGTGGTGTTTAAACCATGCTCAGTTGGTACTAAGAAAATCTCCCCCACACCATTACACCAACATGCTTTCATGTCAAATTCTGACCCTACCATCTGAATGTCACAGCAGAAATTGAAACTTTTTTCCGGTCTTCTATCGTCCAATTTTGGTGAGCCGGTGCAAGCCATTCTGACACTCTGTTTGAACTTCAGCAGGTCGTCTTGACCATGTCTACATGCCTAAATGCATTGAGTTGCTGCCACATGATTGGCTGATTAACTATTTGCATTAGCGAGAACTTGAACAGGTGTACCTAATAAAGTGGCCAGTGAGTGTTTAATATCTTAGTTTCACATGTAAGAAGTGTCTCAAAATAATCACTTTAAATGGACACCCAACCTTATTAAAACAATGCATGCTTATTATTGGATTTGCAGATTGTGGATCTAATTGTTCGTACCCTGGGTGCAGTATTGCATGTCGTGGTTTCGGTTTGGGAGCATGACTTCAAAACATAGCCATGCAGGACTCTGTGATACAAACAAAACAGAGATTCACTCAAAAAATAATTTCCCCATAATGCCACTAGTGATCAAAAACTCCACAGGGTACCTTTTTAATTTGATTAGTTTGGTGAACACCAGCAGCACATTCATTTGGCTCATTCCAAGACACAAGACTTGACTTTTAATTAACTTAAAATTAATAAATGAATGTATTTGTGCAAGTTTTAAAGATAGAATGTTATTTGATTACACATAATTCCTGTATAATGTTTTACCCTAAATATATACTCTGAGATTTGATACAAGCAGCGCTTTTTAAATTACTAGTGAAATCAACATGCAGCTACTCCAGTTATTATTTGGTGTTCTTCACACTGGTTTAATGTTATATGCTCTTTTATGCCTTATATAGACATACTGTATACATATACAGTAGTAGGTGGCATCAAAAAGTGCTTATGGTAAACTTTCAGTTCAGGGATAAAACATAATCCTCCCTCATCCTCGTTAGCTTTTCTTTTGATTGCTTTTAACATCATTTGGCACTGCCTCGTGAGTCTTTGGTTATAAATCCTGTGATGCAGCCGGGGCTTTTGTGCTTTTTGTCAGTGCCTCAGTTAGGCAGCCAGCAGCTCTCAAGTCCTGTAAGCTTTTGCCAAACAGAGGGGCATCTGTATGTGCCTGAAGGAAATTGATCCAAAAAGGATCTCGATTTGAAACAATCCAGATGTAATGTCTGCACACCGATGCCAGGGATTTGCTGTTGACAATTAGACACTCTGCTTCAGGTGGCACACCCTGCACTTCTTGGAAACATATCAGCATCCTCATAAGCCTTCTCAAAGACACACCTATTATTTTCTTGTGAACTACACGTGATGAAACCACAGAAACCACATGTGCTGTTTGCATCCTTTGCAACTGCTTTCATGCTTGTGTTCACATTTTACCCAGTTTACTTTTAGAGCTTTAACCATAATACATGTGCTGTCCCTCGAGTGAGCAAGTGCAAATTAAAACACAAATAATTATTTGTATGTTATATAGTGTCTTCTAAATACAGTCAGGTCATCTGTATGGCTGCCGATGACCACATCTTGCTTCATCATGACCCTGCGTAAATTGAAGACCAGCATGGAGGCGGTTTCCTCCCTGGAGCAGCTCCATATATGTTTAATGTGACCTTTGTGTGTGCCCTCTACAGGAGGAAGTTGAATGCTGAGAGGCTGAACAGAAAAGCAGCCCCTACTTAATACAGCTTCACCTCTGTGTTGACTTTGTTTTAGCCGTAATACAGCACAACACTGCGGTCACTGTTTGCTCAGTCTTGTCCTTACTCTGCCGAGGCCATAAAGCTAAATTAATTTTAGCTGCTATTTCGCCCCAACACCAAACAGTCTGTATGTATGACAGCCTTTGTGCAGTGTGGAGCAGATTGTTTTTGAAAGCGGCTTGATCTGTGTTCACGGAGAAATGGTTTAGAACCAAACCGCAGCTCTTCATCCATGTGTGTTTGTTCAGATTTGTACGTCTCTGTATTACCTTTTATTTCTCAGTGTGTTTTTCATGTGTGTATCAAGGTCAAGCTCGTGTTTGTTCAGAGCTCTCCATCTGTATGTGACTGATATCCCAGATCTGGAGGGACGGGAGGGTCTGACTGCAGTATGAATGTGTCTGCTAAAGCTGGTCACGGTCAGATGACCCTTTACCTCCCCAAGGTAAATGCAGGAAATACACACATATTCTGTGTGTGTGTGTGTGTGTGTTGCATTCTTTTCTCCTTTCTCCAGCATGCACACACAAACATAAACAGCCACATTTGTTAGGGGGAAAAAAAACAGTATAGGTACATTCAGGTCTGCAAGCATCGCTGCCAAGACCCACAAACAAGCCTGTTGAGCTGCAGCCAAGTCTGCTTTGGACCAGAGGAGGACTGCTATTCAAAGACAGCAGCAGCTTTGGTGACTGTGGAGAGTCAGGCGGCACAAAGAGCCAAAAAAAGCAGAGCAAAGAGAAAAAAGGGGCAGACAAAAACAAATGCTGAGCGACTGAATGGACAGAGGAGACACCAAAGAGCAGAGGAACAGCAATCCTGCAGCATCTGAAGCCTTGAGAGGATCCACAGATCATATGAACAGATGGAAATGCACGAGGTGGCTCAATTCAGCCTCAACCAAAAACATTTTTTTTTTCAATATGACATGAGGGTGCAGTACAAATTCCTGTTAAAACAACACTGATAGAAGGCTGGATCCCAATCACTGGACTGCACTTTTGCTTCTGATCCAAAAGGCAAAAACAATGTAAAGTGAATTATTTTCAATCAAAACTGCAGCATGTGATTTTGAGTCAACCTTTTCTGGACACAATACCACCTGGACAGCTCAGATGAACCCTCACAGACATATTAAAATAACTTGAACTCAGTGAGAGTAAGGTGACACCAATAAAGGGCAGAGGCATGTAGAGGTGACAGGAAACAGCTCATAAATACTAGCAGCTCGTTGCTCAGTTGCTTCAATTAAACAGATGATGTTAGAGGCCAAAACTGCATGTGAGATAAAACCTAAAAATCTGCTGTAATCAGTTTTAATCTGATATTATGATGAAACTTAAATCCTCTTGTAATGAAACAGCTGCTACCTGCAGCACAACAACACAAATTTACTTCATTTTGCTTTTACTGCATCTTTCCAACACCTTTAAGAAATAGTTTTTGGAAAAATGTTCTTATTTATTTAATTTCTTAGAAGAAGATACTCCTACCTACTTGATACACTCTCACTGTCCACTCAGTATAAATCTACAGCCAGAGGCTGGTAAGCTTATCTTAGCATAAAGACTGGGAACAGGGAGAAACAGCAAGCTGGGCTCTGAATAAGCATATGAACCAAAACTCCTTTTAATGGAACAGACTTGTGTGTCTGCAAGTTTTAGGTCCTGAAATAAAACTCACTTTATATCGCTGCTGAATATTTTCACTGCATAGTATAAAAGTTTAACTTCTTTCAATGTATTTTTGCCACTGTTTCAGGCAGCCAATGGTTTCAAATTATTTTATACAGATGAAATGTATGAAATTGAAAGTCAATACACCCTCTAAACTTGCTTAGGTTGTGTAATTGTAAAGACTACCTTTTTTAACTACCTGTTTTAGGTCAAACTAAGTATTAATAACATTATCTTTAGCCCTTTTTACACAATGCTATAGAACCACTACGAGTCCTTCTTTATGTCGCCTTTGCATTTCAACACAGAACCAAATAATGGTGGCATAATGGTGATCCAGAGTGTGATTTTGGACAGCACGCCAGCATCGCCGAAGCAAAAGAGGCCGGACAGGTGTGACATGTAACACAACAGCGTTGGCCTCTGGTGTGATATAACATGTCTGCAGCTCTTTCTAAACAATAGCAGTGGCATGACACGGCATTAACAATCATTACTAGCCCCTTTTACACTGCCAGATTTTCCGTGAATGTTGGGCCGTTTTGCCGGCACACTGTAAGCGTTTAGACACACAGAGCCGGATTGGCGAGTTGATCCGAGGCGCCCAATTTTTCGACTCGTAGAGTAGTCATATTGGTGGAACCCTTTTAGTTTAAACAGACCAAAGCGGCCTTCCACAACGGGAGGGGCTGTTGATGACGCCGCACGTGCGACCCACTGGCGGTGGATAAAAAGCAGGAATGAGCAGCTAGCAAGAGAGAAATGCAAACCTGACAGACACTGTAAAGATGAGTAACTGGGGAGACAAGGAATTGCGCGCCCTCCTTGTCCTCGCAAACGAAGAGGCCATTAACCGTCAGATGACGGGAATGATGAAGGACGGGCCGACTTATGAGAGAATCGCAGAAGGACTGACCAGCCGCGGCTTCCCTCCCACGTCACTGTTTACGTCACACGCTGAGCTTGCTCACGCCCCCCATTGCCCCGAAAAAGGCACATTCTGTATAAACGAAAGTAGGCAGGCGGCATTTTGCTGCACTCCCTGATTTTGTTTTTATACTGCCAATGCTGAAAGAAGACTGATTGGGCTTTCCTGCAAATTTGTACAACTCCTATCTAAAAAGGGCTACTGTCTCTGTTATATGGCTCCTGAGCTCGTTCTCTGCGTGAAGGCGCTCCCAGACCTCATTGTTTTCCCATTTTCCAGACATTTTTGTTCGCTGTTCTTCCTTTTTTAATTAGCTACTAACTGCTACCAGCTACCATTGTCAAAATGTCATACCCATGCCACCCATGACCCTGTCCTGCTCACTGTCCCATTTATACTGATGTTGTTTTGGTGCTCCTTAAAAGTGAGACAACTCTGTTCCTCAAATCTGCAACTGTACCTTTAATTTAGAGTTGCGCAGTGACATGACAGCGTAAAATTCTTGTCTGGAAAGGGTAGTGAAAAAGGAGTTATTGTGTGTTAATGCAGATTAAGAGTAGAATAATGATCTGGGAAGTTTCCATAACATGATGTTATAATGATTATGCAATTGTGGATAGTGTACTTAAAATGTTTATTCAGGTAAAAGTACAATTACTACCATAGAAAATGACTCATTTCCATTTAAGAAACCTACACAAGTAAAAGTTAAATAAAAGAACTTGGTTAATACCTCCTAAAATCTTCTCCTCTTTCTCCATCTTTTTTAACTCTACCACTGAAGGATTGCACATTACAAGTCCACTGTGTAGGATTTAGGGGCATCTATTGGCAGAAATGGTGAATAATATTCGTAATTATGTTTTTATTAGTTTAAAATCACCTAAGAATCGTTGTGTTTTTGTTAGCCTATAGAATGAGCTGTTTATATCTACAGTACATATGGAGCAGGTCCTCTTCCAGCGACTCCGCCATGTTGTTTTTACAGTTGCCCAAAACCGACAAATCAAACACTGACTCTCGATAGGGCAATTTGTGTCCTAAGAGTTTCGCCTAGTGTGCAAAAAATGAATGGAAGACAATATATGTTATGTAAATTAGAAAACTTACACATACATTTGTAAAACACAACCGCATGCTCTGCTGTTTAGCTGTGATACATCATACATGAGTTGTAACAGATGGGTGGAAACTGTAAACCCACTGACATGGTCCTTTAAAGTTTCCATGGCAAAGAGAAGGAAAAAGAAGAACTGTAAAGTAGAATCAGTGTGGGGAAAAAAATGCAGAAGTTTTGAAACACAAATTTCCATTGTCACACTGAAGAGGAGCTAATATTTACTTTTATAGTTCTCAGTAATGGGATTGAGAGATGTGCAAGGCTTTGAGCAGATGACAACTCCTGGCCCAGTTCCTGCCAGTGAGGCGAGGCAAAACGGGGCCAGAAGGCACTCTCACAGCTTCAGACCTCTGCATGATGTAGGCGGCATCAAAGCGGCACCACCGACACTTCCTCAGAAAGAGCCGGGGGGAAACGCCAGGGGGATGATGGTCTATCTCTTTGCCTTTCTCTATCTCCTCTCATCCCTCCCTTCCCCTGCCTCCCCTCCTCCTCCAGCCCGGGCCAGCTGTCAGTGGGAGTATGCTGAGGCACTGCACTCTGTCACACACACACTAACTGGAGAGCCAGGGTGGAGAGGGGTGGATAGAGAGATCAGAATTTTAGTGACAGTAGAGTAATTAGGCCATGTATGGAGCTGAGGAGAAGACAGGGGCATCAGGAGGAACAAAGGGAGGAGATACAGGATGAAAGATGGGACAAATAGAAACATGGGAGGGTGAGTAGTTGAGACAAAATGACCTCACGTTTGAGGGACAGAAAAGAGAAAGAGGAAGGCTATGGTTGATTGCTCAAAGACACAAAACTGACGATGAGGTTAGAAGCTGTCTCGTGTCCAGGAGCAACATTGGACAGGAAGGAGACTGACAGGAGCAACAGCAGGGAGCCATCTGGCTTTGACCTGCTCTGCAATCTCGAGCTGAAATATATTCCTCGGAGGGAAAAACATTTGATTTTAATGTAAATGTCGAAACACATTTCACACAGCTACTAATGTTCAAACATTCAAGTGGGCTTTGCGATGAGAAAAATGCACATATAAAGCATGCACTTCTTCTCTCGATGATTATATACCAAATAACAGCACTCTGGACCATTGGTTTTAGCAATGAAGAAGATGGCTTCTCTATTCTCTCCATGTGTTCAGTAAATGATCAAATTAAGATGCATGAGTGTGCTTTTCTATCTGTCACACTTGCTGTGCACAGAGGGATCTCCATCCAGACCTGCCTCGCTGGAAAAACCCCCAGCTGTGTGTCTCTGTGCAGCAGCATTTATGGGTGTGTATTCCCCCTGGCTGAAATATAAATGCGGGGAATTGACTTCTGTGTTTACCATATTCCTGCATTTCAATGATACAGTGTATATAACAGTGATGAGATAAGATCATGAACTCTGTTGTGTTAGGTGTCATGGACAACCATTACTGCTTGAACCATCAATAATGTTGTATTCCAGATTAAATGATAGGGAAGACTGGGGATGGCTGTAGCAAGACTTTTTTCTCCAATCAGAAACATCTTAGAGTGATGACACTCTGCACATGCTCAGTTGGACCCTCCCCTCGCCAGAAACAGGACACATTCAACTTCTGCTGCTGCATTTAATGAAGAAAACAAATTGTTTTGAGATATGAAAGTAAATGTTTATTCAGGAGCTGTATTTTTGTCACCTGTCCTTTGACCTCTAATGACATGGTTAGCATGTGTCAAGGTCAGTCAGTGCGTTCCAGTACCGCATAATGCCACACTATTTAGGATGCCAGAAAATGTCCTGATACAAAGTATGACAAATGCAGCATGCCAAAAACACCAGGGTGTCCAACTGCATCTGGTCCCATTTTGCAAAACGCAAGCCAGTGTGCTTATCTGGCTATTCTGACCCACAATTCTCTGCACAGCGGAAGATATGTTACATTGACTGAGCTGCGGACAGATGACAGCACATTGACAGTTGACAGAAGCCACAATGACTATAATCAAACAATCACAATCAATCTACAATGTATGCAGTCATAATTTAAAAGCTATAATAACATACGTTGCCAAGTAACAACAACAGAGCTTTCCTTTCAACTTTTGTCTCTACTGAGCTCAGCACATGGCATTTTGTTGCAACTCCAACATAACATAAATGATAATATTAAAATCTGCTGTGTTCCAAATTGCATACCTTTTCTTTTTACTTCAAATTTTGCACTACGGACTAAAACGCATATACTAGAAAGAGGACTCAAAGTTTAAGGCGCAAGTAGTATATCACAATCGGAGGCATTACATGCAACAGTATATACTTTGTATGGGCAGCTGCAGTACATACTGAAAGTAAAATGGAAAAGTCAGCGATTTGAACTCAATGAATGTCTAGCTTGTGGATGTTCTGTTCAAACTAGCAGTGACGAAGCCCCCATGCCGTGCCGCCTGACATCGTGTCTTGGCCGAAAAAGTTGCACATGATCACACTGCAACGACTACACCCGATGGTCCAGCAAGTACTTTCTGTACATTTGTGAAAGTAATTAACCCTCCACACCAGCAGATGGCGGTCTCCTGTAATCCTCATTCGAAAAGGGGAAACTGGAAGACCATCTTGATGCTAGTTAGCTAGTTAGCACATTAACCACAGGCACTGCAGTGAACAGTTACACAACCAGGAAATGTTTCTGCTATAGAGCTCAGTGACTAAAGAAAAATAATCTTACCTCATGTAACAAGTTTTTTTTTTTGCTCTCACTCTTGACTTTAGCTCTTTGTTTACATTCCTCACTTCTGTTTCTATTCTCCTGTCCTGAGCTAAACTGTCAATGAGAGTCATTTTATTTACTGACGGGTCTCCACTGTGCCGGCACTAATTTAAAAAAAAAAATGGAGCCTATGGAGGAGATGGGGGCAACAGTGCAGGAAACACCACACCAATGAGGGCAGCGGATGCTCACCAACAGCCCAACTTCAATCAATCAATGGCCGACTTTCGGCTTGGTGTGTCAGGGCCCAGTGGCGTAAGGTAGTTACAATGGGGCCCTATTACGCCCTAGTTACAAGTTATGAAGCACACACACACACACACACACACAGAGTTTTAGGTGTCCTGTATATGTATTTTAGCAACAGTGTGTCTTACTGCCGCTTTTACGTTACATCCACTTGCAGATACTTGATATTGGACACATTAACATACAGCAATCATCATTACATATCTGTATATGACAAATCTACAAATGAAAATAGGAAATTATTAGTTTAACTTGATAGTTTTTTATTGGTAAATTATAGTTTTTTAAATAGTTTATGTAGAATAAGCTTATAATTTGTTATAGACTGACACTGTTTTACAAAACCAGAAAACCATGATGGAGATGGGTTTGCCTTATTTAGGGCATGTATGGAAAACAGCACCATTTTTGTTTTAATGTGAGTTCTTCTTTGAACACGGGCGTATTTCCAGGTGGCAGTTGGGCCCCTCCACCCCATGGGCCCCAGTGCAACTGCGCTGCCTGCACTGTCTATATTTATGCCCCTGTCAGGGCCTCAAACTGAGCTGCCACATCAAAAAGACCACTCAAGGGTATTTTTCACCATAAACAAGTCACTGTTGGGCACATGAAAGGATAGTACACACAAGCATATCGTGTTGCCACTGTCCCCATGGCTGGGGTCAGTGGCAACATTGGAGTTCTTCAGAGTTGGAAAATAACTTTTCTGTCTACCTGGCACTGTTGCATTCCAAAATCTAGCAGCCAATCAATAGATTACCATTGTTTTTTTGGCTGGTGAATGAAGCAAATCTAGCAGCCACTTGCATATTTTACCAGCATTTGGCTGGTGGCTGGTGCTAATTTACAGCCCTGGACTTTTTCCATTCCAATAAATATTGTGAACAATATACGTAATTAATTTTAAATGGTATGGGTAATTAACAGACAGGTGTACGTTTAATACATTAAAAATTGGTTGGTGTGCTCCAAATAGTCTCTGAGTGACTGAGAGAAAAGCAGAAAGTGTTGCAACTGCCCCCAGTCTCCCCCTGCTGCATTATCTATACCTCATAAATCTCTGCAAAGTGCCTGAAATATATCATACATTAGGTTACTGCTGGCTGTAAGTCTGCTTAGTGACAAAAGCTAATATATGCTCCGCTATGTGAAATGTCACCCAGGTGCACTGAGGGCGACTCATTAGCACCGCGGTGCTCTGCAGCAGTGTATCATAAATGGATTTGGAATGAGCCCAGGGCAGCCTTGAGATTTTGCCTAAAGAACAAAAAAATCAATATGAAACACAACTATTAGGACGCCGCCTTTACTACAGCGCCATGTATTCACAATCAAACTTTCTTTTGGAAGTTGATGTAATTTCAGCGTGGCAGGTCATTGTGATCGCTGATGCTGTTTTGTGAGCACACAGAGTATTATGTGACATTTCTGGGTTGTCAATAGTTTGGGTAACCTCAAAGCGTCCTTGTGCCTCGGCACCAAACAGAGCTGCCTTCCCTGCAGGCAGCACTGCTTTAAAAACCATCTTATTTAAATCCTGTTGGTGCTTTACTTGTTTTGGGAGGGGCAGACTCTGACAGCTCTCACAGCACATTATATATTTATTACACCACACTGTAGTCATCAATTTGAAAATAATATCCTCATCTTCTTCTTGTGGTTTCCATCATCATTTAGCAACCTACACAGGAAATGACTGCCAGTAATGTATATCACTGATATCTCCCAGAGGTGAAATACTTACAGGAGACAAATAGAATAGCACATTAAACTACTCAGCCAGGTTAGATTGCCTTATACACACAGTACGAGAGAAACTTTTTTTTTTCTTCTGGACTCTGAGCAGACAGACGGACACAGTGTGATAACACATTAGTATTATAGCTTGCAATTCACTATTCCCAGGGTGGTGGATATGGTAGCCTAGTGGGCATAATGTGTGTCAATAATGAAAAAGTATCGAAAAAAAAATAGAGAGCAGAAACAGAATTCTGACGAAATTGGCCATTCGCAGCGGGTTCTAATTTTGAAAATGGCCTTGATGGAAAAAATGAAAGTATTTTGCCTGATGCAGCTAGGCCACTGATATAGAAAGTCTTATTAAACTTAGAAAATAACCTGCCCCGCTGAGCCCCCAGATGACTTGCCTTGCTAGATTAAGATTAGTTATTTCGCGCCCAGCTTTTCTGTGTTACCATATTTGTTTTTGCTGATTAATGGCTGTAATTTGGAGAAGATCTGTGGCTGTGCTGTAAAGCCTTGAGGAATATATTAGCCTGTATGTCCTTAAATGCTCTTTAACTTAAGAAGCAGCATTTAATATATGGGGAACAACATATTAAAGGGAATCTTCGGTGTTTCAACTTGGACCCTACTTTCCCATGTTTCTGTGTCTGAGGCTGGGATCAGACAGCTGAAGTTTTAGGCCTTTTTATCCCTGATTCATCCCTCCACACAACTGGAGGAGAAATCCAGTCTGGGACCTTGGTCAGTATCGATGTTCGGCCCAGATTATCTGCTAATGTGAGGGTTGGATCCAGTCTTAAATCTCCTCAAGTGCTCACAGGCTTACTGGGGCTGCCCTGGTATTTTTACACATATTTGATATTTAGAAGTTCAAATCTGGATGTACATGGTTATGATAATGTCAGCACGGAGCACCTGACCGTGCCAAGCAATGGTAAACATTCCAGCCCATGAGGCTAACATTAGCTAGTGTTGCCAGATATTACAAATGAGAGTCAAAATCTCATCTCCAGTTCTTGCTAGAGAATAGACAATCATTTTTTCACCCAGACTTGTTTAGCCTTCTGCTTTTGTTTTTGTCACTGCAAAGTATTGTTAACACCACAGCAAGTTGTCGCACCACGTCAGTCTCCATTTTGTTTACGTCTACCTCCAGCTGTGGCTTAGGAGGTAGAGCGGGTCATCCACCAATCGAAAGATCGGCTCCCCGGCTCCTCCAGTCTGCATGTCTCAGTATCCTTGAGCAAGATACTGAACCCCAAATTGCTCCCAATGGCTGTTCCAGTGAATGGTTACTGAGTAGCAGGTGGCACCATGTATGGTAGCCTTGGCCACCAGTGTATGAATGGTTGTGTGAATGGGTGAATGTGACTCATAGTGTACAAAGCGCTTTGAGAGGTCGGAAGACTAGAAAGGCGCTATACAAGTGCAGTCCATTTACCATTTACATCCCCATGAGATCACATGAGGTGATGCCTTCATGCTCCCTCTGGCACGATAATCCTAATAATATCCAGTAGTGTGTGATGTGCCATTATTTAAAGAATTTGTAGTCAGAGAGAACAACATCTGAGAAGTTTCTCCCCAAAACTGGGTCTGACAGAGACTGTCTGAACCCGACTTCACTAAGTGACTAATGGAAATAACAATTTAAGGAAATGGTCCAGTATTGAGTGAGATCACTAAGGCAGGCTGCTGCGAAACAAGCTGCAATGTAGTCGTTCGGGCAGTAGTGCACTGTCACTGTATGTCCACCAAAAGAGCCTGTCAGTGGCTAAGACAAGCACTGTTAGTGGACATACATTGAGGGTGCACTATTGCCCTGGACGATTACATTGCAGCCAGCTGCTGCAATCCGGTCTCACTACGATGTCGTCGAAATCCGGCGTCAGACACTGACAAAAAAGCCGCCCTGTAATGTCGGCATGATACGCGTTGCCATTATAGTTTGCCGCTTGGCGGCATCAGAGGGAAATGGGACAAGAATGAAAGTTAAGGTGGCAAAAGTCCATGTAGTGCGGGCAGGAAAGGTGGTGGATGGGTCGAACAAACATTGACTTTCACCCTGGAGAGTGGTGTTCACGTCCTATTAGTCTGAGTGGGCGGAGGTTTGCTGCATAGATCAGCCTCTCATTGGGCGGTACGAGCCACCCGCTGAAGTCCCGCCCTACCACCTCCGGGTGTGTAGCAGTTTTCAACCGTTTTCAACACGTCCTTTACTAACTTTTGCAGTGTTTGATCTTGCGGGGATGTAGCCATTTTTCTGCCATGGTTTGCATCCTGTAGGCGATATACCTGTTTCCCCTCGGCAATATTTTTGCAAGCAGACCGTTGCTGTGGCACCGCCCAGAACGATTGTGATTGGTTGAAAGAAATACAAGCAGTTGGGGCATTTTTTTCTCCAATATTAAAGTGAGAGTCGGCCCAGCCAGACCTTTCTTTTCTTGAGAAAGGTCTGGTGAGCGAGACTAACGTCCTTTTAGATTCTAAAGCCAAACCCTGTTCTTTTTTTCGTGAACCTAACCACGTGTTTTTGTTGCCTAAACCCAACCATGTGCGTTTGTTGCTGGAGAAAAGTCAATTTGTGGTGTTGTACTTACGTAGTGCTTTTATTTTGAAAAAGACAGTTTGTAGATGATAAATTTCCTGTGAAAATGGAAGTGTATTTTGAAGGAAGACAATGCATGTAACAGGCAGAACTTGACACGGTGTCCCAGAACGTCAACAACCAATGCACCCAGGGTACCTTTCATGTCGTATGTGGACGTCAAAAGTCCATGACCAAACTTCATTATGTGATGAGGTCGGAGTGAGAATGTGTTGGCTGCAGCGGTCTCACTCAGTACTGGAACAGTATAAACAAATGTTGTCTCCATTTGCACTGAGACACAAAACATAAGAAAATAGGGTCCAGGTTTTTTTAATCATTATACATGTACATAATAGGTGATTATGTTAAAGTAATATTATAGTAATCATTAAAACACATTAAAATCTAACTAGTACTAATGGTGCAGAGGCCCCGAGGGTTCGCAGTTCCTCAGTTTGAGAACCACTACTTTGGTTTCTGTGTCACCTCTTTGTACACGAGCCAGGAAAGCCTTTTCGCCGGCTATAAACCACTTAGGTCATTTCCCAGTGAAAAGAAGACCAAATTTAATTTCATCACTGGATGGTGTGGATTCAAATCTGTGCATTGTCATCTGTTTGTATTATTATTTTTTTCCTCCCTCCAGATAACGCTGGCAATATTTTCTCTGCCTCCCAGAATAATCCTTAACCAGCGGAGATAGTCCAAGAGAAAAGTTCCTTTTGAGATAGGCTACTCAGGAAAATTGAAAAAGTTATTATTAATCCCACTGCCCGGCACAAACGGAAAGAAACTAATACATATGCACACGCTCATGTGCGTGCCAGCACATGCCCACACACACAATGAAATAAGGATTTTTCCTGTGAAACATGGGCAACAATAACGTTCTCTCTGCTAAATGAGCCATGTCGTTCAAGGATTTTTCATTTTGCTGCCTTTTTTTTTTTCTTGAAGAAATGAGAATATTTGACATTTAAACAGCAGTTTTAAATGTTTGCTCTGATAAGAACAACACCAGGGTGGTGAATGTCTCGGTGTTCCAGTTATATTAAAGTCTGTCAGTATATCTTTCCCTCCTTTTCTTAGACATTTAAACTCAAAGTCCTCGGGCTACACTGAAATCCTTTAGTCCAGAAATATCCCTCTCAGTAAGCAGGTACAAGAAATTCAGAAATAATGTATTTTCTTTTGGGGGAGGGAATTTATTTTTAAAAAAAGTGAATTTAAAAGTCATAAAAACAAGAAGAGCTGACTTATGCCAAAGCTGGCCTACATTGGGCTGGTAATATTCTATTTCTGTTGTAGCCTGCATGGCCAATTAAAACTGTTTCATAATGAAAGTGCATCTTCAGGCAAGTAACAAAAACACTGTAGTATTTAAATCACACATAGTAGCTACTCAGGGTGAGTTCACAGTGCTTCAGTTGTATAGCATTTGAATCCCTGCATTATAACTAATGTTCTTTAGTGAGTTATGGTGATGCCAGTTTAACACTAATGGCGTTATTATGAGTGTTTGTATGCTAAAATAGTTTGATGTTTTGTAAATATGTGACAGCAGTCTTCAGGGAGTTGTTTGTGGAGTCAATTAAAACAAGATGGTCAGTGCTTCTCAATTGTTTTCATGACGTATCCGTCCTCAGCGCGGCAGGCTCGCTGTGAGCTGGAGTGGGCTGGGATGCTCCAGAGACCGGAGATGAGGGGAGGAGAGAGGGGAGGGCGGAGGATGAGAGGGAGATAGAGGGGAGAGAAAGACAGGAGGGGTGGGGTGGGGGGGGAGAGGAGGAGGAGGAGGGGGGTGCGCCTGTATCCATCTCTCTCCTCCCTGTGACGTCGCTCGGTCTGGTCCCGGGGTGCGCTGCTCTCCAGTCCCGTCTCAGCAGAAACCCACTTCAGTTGCTGCCTCCGTCCGTGCACACACAGAAACCTGCGGTGCGACGCGCGCGTTCCGGTGCGGCGAGGTGCGTTGCGGGCACCCGGTGTCCTTCTTCTTCTTCTCCCACTCCACGCTGCCTGTCTTGTCCCAAATTATCAGTGAACTGTTTCCACACTCCGCTTGAACAGAGAGAGAGAGGAGAGAACCTGAGGCGTTGAATAAGAGGGAGAGGGCGGAAAAAGGAGAAGGAGGAGAGACGGAGAGAGAGGAAAGAAGAAAGAAAGAGAGGAGAGAAGTCGCCGTAGTCGCTCTCCTTCCTCGAGCTGAACCTCCACCGAGAAGATGCTGAGAATAGCCGGCGTGTTGGCTGTAGTGGCTCTGGGGTTGAGCGCCGCTCACACCAAAGGTACGGTAGGTGAAGGGCAACTTGCCTGCTCCGTGTGGTGCGCATCAGCGAGTGCGCTACAGCTTTATTCCTGGTGAATGTGGCCGGAGCGGAGAGGCTGTGTGTGGAATGTGGATGCAGAGAAATGTCCATCTGATACAGATAACTGATTACAGCCTGTCTGTGTGTTTGATGCCTTTTCCCTGCAGTGTTCCTCTTTGGACTTGAGGACACTGACCACTTAAAAATTACTATAACTGCACAGATGGCACTTGATGGTATTTGCTTTGTGTGGCATCCCTACAGTACTTCACCATGACCTTATCACAGCATATTCTTTGAGCTAATCTCATGTGGCATCACTATAACATTGATTTAGGGACTTGCACTTTTGTTGTGATACAGTATCTTCTTCTTCTTTGCTGCAACATTATGAGTATTTTTTGTGAGCGGCTGGATGTAGGAGAAACAGTCTGTCACATTGTTAGATGTTGTGAGACTGTGGGTGTTTCCTGTCAAGGTCTGTTTGTGACAGATAGGTGAAGGTAAGGAGGAGGAAAGAGGAGCAGATGATATGTGAAGTCCTTTTAAATAAGTTTTGTGTGGAAATGTGCAAAGAGGTAGCATCTGGGGGCTCCCGGTGATGCTCAGCGTATTTGAAAATGGGCAGAATAGCATGATAACAGTGGTCTTATTAGTGCATGTGGCCAATAATTAGCTTATGGTGGAGGACCTACTTTACAAATCCTTCCTCCACTTCTGGACAGGGAGGTCCAGATGTGAATGCATGAGTAACTCACTCCCAAAGCTAACTGTAATAGTAAAGCTGATCATATCCTTAAGAGACCAAGCTGCAAGTGCTGCAAAGCAGTGATTGCAAACTCCGTCTACATGCAGCATGACAGCAGCCAGGTGCATTTTACAGAAACATTTGGGTGGTTTCAGGTTTACTTTTGCAAATGTACCCAAACTTTGATGAAGCCATCTGAGGTAATCTGCTTGAAATGCTAAATGTAAATGAAGCAACATGAGGATTTATCAACAGGCTAATTTAATCTACAGCTGCGTTTAGTTCATTAAAATTCCACAACAAATAATCCCCAAAGCCATGGATATGTAATGATGACATCCAGATGTCATAAATGTGTGCCATGCTGTTGGCAGCTTTGCTTCACCACTCAGCTATTTTTAGGTCCACCAGTATCCCCACTGCAGTGGGACCGCTCAATTCTCCAGTGAGCCTGGCGTGTGCCGTAGGTAAGCGGGGCAAACGCGGCAACAGGTATGTGCTAATCAACTCCCTGTGGACGGAGACTGGCTTTTACGCAGCAAAATAACAAGGTGACACCTGTCAGTTTCGTCTGGCGGCGGGGAGACAACACAAGTGTGATAAGCTGTTCATCCTCCTCGCCTCCTGACACAGGGAAAAGCCTCCCCGCCGGTTGGCTGGCTGGCTGCAGCTGCAATCTTTGCTGCATGTGGAAGGAGAACATATGCTAATAGACCTGTTGCAGGCCGTGACCTGGCACAGAGGTCAAGCTTTTGCCTCATATGCACTTTCGTTTAAATAGGATTTACTTGCAAGCCACAATGTGCTGCAGTCGAGGGTCTGTGCTCTTGGGTATTCATTTACATGCTGTTACCTGTTTAAAGATATTGTGTATTAACCTGATAGGTTTATCTATGTAATACTGCAGGACAGGAAACAGGAGCAAACTGGGAAGTTGCATTGTAAGGAGGGATTTATTTTTATTTTTTTGTATCCAGAGCTTGGCTGTGAAGTAAACAAATTACTGCCAAGTCAATGGGGGTGGAAAAACCAAGCACACCATGATTCTAATTGATTCCCTAGGGCCACTGTACAGTGCAGTTAAATCCAGGAGAAAATAAGAGTGTATTGTCTCCAGGATCTGTTGCTACGCTGACCCTCGCTGCTTTTCCCCACTTCCTGTCACAGTTGGCAGGAAACAGAGCCCATAAAAAAGCAACAAACCTAAATTATTTCCCATTTCTTCCCCGTGCATCTGTATCTCCATTTCAGGTTTTTTTTTGGAATGACAACTGAAAGAGTGCATTCGTGTCAAGTGTGGTGAAGGATCCGCCTCCATAGCGTCAATATGCGGAGCTGTTTTCCAGATAACTTTGAAGCGCCGCCACTCCTGTCATTTTCTGTTTAGCCACCGTTTCATTCCGGGAAAGCGTGGACGTGCAACTTCCTTTAATCACCGTCACCCTCGAGTCATCCAGTTAGACTCGGCGTGAACGTGTGTGTCTCTAAATGTGCGTGCATCTACTTAGTATGTGTTTCAGAGTTGTCAGTAATCAGAGCTTGAAGCACTAACACCCCTCTGCTTCTGTGTGTGTGTGTGTGTGTGTAGGTGTGTGTGCGTGGGTTTGCCCGCGTGCACGAGCGGCGAGAGTGATAGAGTGCAGCCAACATGTTGACAGCCGCCAAGTATGCAAAAATTGGGCGAGGAGGTGATGTCGTTTACAAAGGAATTATTGCATTCGCAGATACATGCTGTGGCTCAAACGATTTCCTCAGGACTGACTGTGTCGCCGCTCGACAGGGAGAATCTTCTGGCAGCGAAGCAGAAAGAGCTATAGAGTTTTTTGCCAGTGCTGCCCGGAGCCCCGCTTTTGTGTAATTCCAAGCAATATGAACTCTGAATTTAGATAGCTCATTACCAGCACAGTGTATTTTAATTCAGCTACCCACTGTGTGACTCTTTGTTGGTGGAACCTTTTTTTGCTGCTTTATTATGTCCAAATAAACACACTGTACATGTTTTACAGTCTGTAAACACACAAACAGTTTGAATGTAGTATTTCGCCTTCGGAGGATGTCTCTCGGTAAAAAGCTTTAGACTGTGGCTATAGTCTGACGCCTGCTTGTGAAGTCGCAGGATTAATTGACGCTGGTCTTATAATTTATGGTTTTGCGTATATAGGTCTCATGCATGTGTGTCTGGGCGTGTAGGCTTTTGTGTGCGCGTACAAGGGATAAAGAAAGCCAAGAGGATAGTCATTTGAGGATCCCATTAGCAAATAAAAAAGGGGGGTGACAAAAAAACAAGAGGCAGATTTATATCCCCCCCTTTGGAGAGAGGAAGTGCATTATGGGAGCACTCTATAAATCCTCCAACGAGGCTGTGACACAGGATGCGGCACAAATCCTCCTCGGCCTGTAGAGGCCAAGGGAAGCAAGGCTCAGCGACATGGAGGAACATCACACATGCTTTTATAAACACTCGCTTTGTCCTCGAAGCTTCGCTGATCTCGGTACAGCGCCACGCCATTTGGGAAGCAGTAGGGCTTAGTGGCTGCAGCAACGGAACGGCGACCCGGCCGCTGATCCCAGCGCAGTTCCTACAGCCATCAGAGACATAAAGAAAGAGCTGGAGAGTGAGTCAGGGTGGATAGTGTTTAAGCTGTCATCTTCAAACAAGGAGGAGAAGGAAGGATCCTGTGATTACTGATACAGGATAAAAATGGAGCTCTGCAGCTTATTGAACTTTAGCTTTAAAGTGAGCAAATTCTGTTTTTGTTGCTAATGAGGAAAATAATCTTTCCTTTCTGCCTCAGTGTTAAGTATGGAATGAGAGTAGTGTTGAGTGGGTGTTTGTTGTCTCTTTTTAGACTTACACAAAAAGTCACAAATGAAAGGAAGTTTTGTCCCTGAAAGCTATTATCAGATCTTAGTGTAGTGAGGCATCCCACCATGGCCTGTACACTTACATCTCCCTCCATCTTTACTCTGTATACAGTGTCTGACTCTGTTTGTTCTACCTCTTGTATTTTTGTCTCTTCCAGCTCTATTGTCTTTTCAGATGTGGAGAGAGGGGGGTGTTGGAGTGGAGTCAGAGTGTGTGCGAGCATGTAGTTCAGTAGCTGACTGAACTGGGTGCACCGAGCAGTGAGTGGGTGTCTCGTCTTCCTGGAGCTTTTTCTCCCTTTTTTTTTTTTTTTTTAAGTGTCTTTGAGTGGTCATGGCTGACCATACTTGGCAGTAGATATTCAGACAGCCAAGGCTCATTGATTTGCCCAACAAAGTGTGTGTGTGAGAGAGAAAAAAGAGGGAGAGAAAGAAAGAGAGACACAGACAGGATTTGACTAGAATAATACAATTTTTTGCAGCATTAAATTAGAATCTCCAGTGTTTTTTTTGAGGTGTGTTTGGATGGACAGAACATGACTGGAGAGGGAAGAAACGAAACCTAAAAAACAAGGGAGGAAAGGAAAATGAAATTAAAGTACACAGAGAAAAAGATTAGAGAGGAGAATAGAGATGCAGTTAAAAGTTCATTCTTGACCTTGGAAACGGCACTTAAGAAACAATCTCACCACGAGGTCTGTTTAATAACTGCTGAATTTTTCAATCCTATTACATGATCTGTATCAGCAGATGGAGTTGCCCAGTTGTCTTGGAACTGTGCACAGATTGTCAAGTTTTACTGAGAACTTTAAGGACTTCACATCTTTGTTGGCTTAAAAACTGAGAAAGAGATGTTTTAGTGAGGCTACTGTGGCTGAACAATGCATGCAACTGTCTATCTTAAATTTGCTAATGCTGGCTAACGTTAGCCACCATATTCTACTGGTCATTCGAGACTCAGTAAGGCTATACCAACAAAAGCCCAGTTTCCACCAAACACTTTCGGTATGGTGCCTTTGGAACCCAAAGTAACCTTTCAGACATGGTACCTAGACCCTAGAGTTCCCACTGCAAACAGCACTCTTAAATGTGGGCGGGGTTGTTGTCACTATCGTCATTATTGGTGACACAGATGGAAGTCTGCACCTCGTTTATCGTCCACAGAACGAGGCTGCACGCCGACATTTTCAGAACAAAATAGAACAGACTGCAGTGAGAGTCTCTCTCCATGGGATATTTAAAAATAGCAGGTTTGTGCATTTAGTCCTTCTGAGGCAAGCTCAGGGGTTTAGTGTTGCTGGAGCCCACAGGAACGACGCTCCACTCATTACTAACTTTAAGTCATATAAAAACTAAAATAATGGTCAAAGTTGTCACAGTGAAATTTAAGGTGTGCTGATGGATTCACGTCGTTAACTCATGCATTGAGTAACATTACAAGTTAACGTTCCACCTTAAAAGTTGCCGGCAGTCGGCCCAGTGAATGAAGTTTTTCTCAGACTACAGCTGCTGTGTTGTTAGTCTACTAATAAAACTCTCCACAGTATAAACAGTGGTTACATGAGCCTCAAAACCAGACACAACTCAGCCCTGAGCAGAGTGACCGTCCTCTACTGACCAATCAGACTGCAGTGTTCACAGCTCCACCTTTTAGTACCAGATCTGTGTGCTAGGTACCCCAACAAAGGGGGGACCAAAATTGCAGATGTAAGGAACAATTGCAATTGGTACCATCCACAAACTGGAAAAAAAGGTACCAAACTGAACTGAATCATGCGGCACTGCTTGGAAACTGGGCTAAAATCCTTGAATGTATTGAATTGAGCAAGGCTGTGTATTATTGCTAACGATTCAAACTTTTCATTTGAAGAGAATGCATGTGCTACACTACATGACTAGAAATATATGGACACTTAAGCACTCCATCCATATGTGATTATCGTACATCTGATTCCAAAACCTTGGGCATTATCCTGCTGCTTTCACACTTTTTTTCACACACATTTTGGAACCTGGTCGTAGAGATTTTCTCCCCTTCACTTACAGGAGCATTTTAATCAGGAGAGACAAATGAATGAAGTAAAGATAATTGTTTAATAGCGATTACAGGTGTATGGATTAACAGATGATATGGGATAATTAAGATTTGAGAGAAAGACTTTGGAGCTTAGACTGTACAGGGAGATTTTGTGATTGAGGGGTGTCTGCACTGAGCAGCAGCAAGATAAATCCCACCATGGAGACACTTGTGGTGGTGGTGGCTGGTGACTCTGCTGAGAAGCTGATTAGGCTGATGATGAATCTACGAAGACTAGGCAGTGATAGGGAGGTGGAGGGCCGACACAGCTGCAGCATTGACATACGAAAGGCAGAAAGAGAGTCATGTTTAAAAAAGACAGCAGCAAGATGATAATAAAGGTGTGTCGCTGGGCTGTTGGTTTAATGTGATTAGCTGATAGAGCAGCTGATGTCTCTATTGGCAGCATCAGACGGTGACGGTGAGAAATTGTGAGTGAGAAGGAGTGTATGGCAAATGGTATAGGAGAATTACATTACAGACCTAAGCATGCACAGTCTTCCTGACTGAACTTTCACTAGGATTTCATCACTGAGTAGGTTTGAACCCCCCCACCCTGGGTTCGAACCAGTAACCCTCTTGCTGTGAGGCGACAGTGCCAACCACTGCACCATAATGCTGCCAAAAATTGCAATGCATCTAAGAATTGATTTATTCCCTCCATCTCTAGTGGTGAGGTCCCAACACTGATGTTGGAGAATAAGACAGTTGGCGTTCCAATTCATCCCAAACGTGTTAGATGGGGGTTGAGGTCAAGGTACTTTACCAAATTGGAAAACAGTGTTTTTATGGGTATTGCACACAGGGGCATCGTCCTATTGAAACAGGAAGGGGCAGTTTATTATCTTAAATTTCACTTTTTGCTTTGCATTATTGCCAAAGTTGAACAAAGTGGCTGAGTCCAAACCAGGACAAACAGATCGAGACTGAAGCTACACAAAGATACGACAACAAGGTTTTCCCTTTACTGTCTGCCACTTCCACTTCTATTCCATTAGTAAAGGTGAAAGTTGTCACTACTCGACAGTAACAGAATCTATTAGACAATAATGACCATACACCTTTGGCTGCATTGTCAAACTCTGACAATGGACTTTCCAGAGTCATTATCACATGAAGCCATATATGCAAAACTGCATGTCTTTGTGTGGAGTGCTGCACTCAGTCCCCACGTCTTCGGGATAATCAAGTTTGTTAGACATTTTGAGTGTCTTGCCCGACTCTCACCGTCCTTTGGTGATGTGCTCTCATGGCCTACAGCACATGGCAAAGACACCACTTATACACACATAACACCCAAGAGCTCTCCAGGGTGTTCAAAAGACTCCCTCTGCTTCTTCAGTCCTCCTCTCATCCATTTGCTCCTGTTTTCCTCCAATCACTTACCTCTGCTCCAATCTCACCAGCGGGCTCTCTTCTATTTTTCAGCGTGGGGTGATGACACATGTGAGACACACACATTCACTCACACAGACACACACACACACACACACACTGATGAGTAGCAAAGGGTTACACAGACAGATAGTGCCTGACCTGTCCCTCTCCACCAGCTGGGTATGGCTGACCTCAGAGGAAATGATCAGAGGGAGAAGATGGAGAGAATTAGAGGACGAGTGAGAGCAGAGAGGGTCAGAGAGAAAGTTGCAGATCTTTGTCTCTGTGACTCATAAATCTTCACAGTTGACAAGTGGAGCACTCGGAGTTGAGTGCAGACTTCTATAATGGACATGTAGACAGGACAAGAATGGCTGAGTAACTTACAGACCTCTCCCTGCTTTCAGTGGTGGCATTCATCTATATGTGTCCATCTATCCATACATTACCTACACTTTTTTATCCTGTAAAGGTGTGCAGGGGGCAGGAGTCTATCCCAGCACACAGTAGATAAGGAAGCTATTATTTCATAGTCACACTGATCTTAAATGTATACTAAATTAGCCTTTTGGCATACAATCAACCCAATTGCCAGAGAAAAATGTCAGCATTGTTTGCTGAACCATGGATACGTTACATTCTTAGGGTGCTGTCAGACCTAGAGTCGTCTCCTTTGGTCTGAATCAGGGATTCATTTTGTCACAAAGTTGTATAATTGCCTAGAGTTGGTTCGTGTTCTCACGGCAGCATTTACAAGCGGACCAGATCAAATGCCTTGTGTGAGAAAGCTGCTCTTGATTGGTCAGAATTTCCATGTGGGAGAAATCCAGGAAGTAAAGCAAACGTTGAAGAAGAGTACACTTGCAAGATAAATGTGACACTTTCTAATGTCACAATGGAGGGACAACTACGCAGGTTGATTTTAGCGCTGCTCATCGTGGACTATATTGCTGTCATTGTTCATTTTAGTCAAACCATACAGTTTGAAAACGAGGCGCGGCTCCAACTAGAAAACAATGTTTTGATGCATTGGATGTGCTGAATGTGCATATTAAGGCAGTACAGGAGGAGGTGCACATTAATAATCCTCCAGGACTGTAACATGCTCATGTTTAACCCAAACAATGTGTCATGTGACTGCAGTTGCTTCACATCCAGGTCGGAACACGTTCTCTAGGCAAACAAACCGCAGTTCATTTGTAACCGGACTGAGACCACCTTTTCAAGACGGTCTCGGTATGGTTGTTAAGGTGTGCACCAGAGTGTGATTGCTGTGTTCACACCTGCCTAAACGAACTGCACTTAGGGGGCAAACGAACTTGAGTTTGATTGAACCGAACCAAACAGGGCAGGTGTGAAAGCACCCTGAATCTGGTTAGGTTTAGGCACTAAAACCACTTGGAAAATATCATATTTTGGTTAGAAACACCTGGTTTTATGGGCACAATCTCCACTGGAAACGCAGTAATGTTTCATTAAAAAACAACCAGTTTTACCGACACTAACTCAGCAGGATAGGCAGTAATGTCTTAAAAAAAAACCCAACTACTTTTCATGGCGCTGTCTCCACTCGAGACATGGTGATGGGTTGCTACGAATGCAGCAGGAGGTCAATACAACATACCTGGGTCTGGTGACTAAAAGACAGCTTGGCACGCATCTTGCTTAGGTTTCACACCATCCTCAGTTCATACACTCCATCACTTCAGAAATGTGGATATGATCCGTATGGTTATTCATGGTTTGCAAAGACTTACAATGCCATCATTTTCTTATGGTGAATGGGCAGATATGTCTGCCAGCAAGTATTCCTACAATGCTCTTGAAACAACACTAGCCTACATATTAAACATTCAGTACAATACTATGTCTGGCTGAGCCAAGAAGTAGTCCTTCATAAAACAGCAAATTATGGATTTTACACTTCGTCTGTCTCTTTACATATTAAAGAGAATATACTGTGTTAATTATGGAGCTTTACAGGCTGATTTTGTTACCCATAGAGAGAGCAATGCTAATTGTTGCCCCCTGTTTCCATTCTTTATGTTAAGTTACCTTAATTGGCTTCTGGCTCTGATTACATATTAACCATACAGACATGAGAATGGCGTCAGTCTTCTCACCTGCCTCTCTGCAAGAAAGATGACTGGACTGCCTTGATCCCAGGTATATGTTCTTACTGAAACTCCTGGCTATATGCTTTTGTCCTATTCTTACACTTTCTTGCTTACAATGCTTTGTGTTCAAAGCTAGTGTAAGGCTACCACAGCTTCACAGCTCAGGACAGCTTCATATTGAGGTCAGCCCTGCTTGAGCATTGGTTTCTTGTTTCAGCAGCGCGGTGATCAGCAACACACCCTCTTCATTGTCAGTCTAAACACAAACCCCATTAGCACCATGTATTTCCTAATGGTTTGCAAGGCTGATGATTATCCACAGGTACCGGGCTGCCCGTACGCACAAATTAATCAAGCTTTAATTTTTATTTTCTTCATTAGTCTACATCCCCCTCAAAGCCCGACACAAACGCAAACACACTGGCACGCACCGCACAAACACACACTACACAAGCTGTCCCCGTGTGATTTTGCCTTGATGATTGTGTTAAGTGCTCATCACTTGCGTGTCTGTTCTCCTATCTGTGCTCAATTTCAATTAATCCGTCCATTTCCCCATGAAGGCAACAGTTGTCATCCCATATGTTAGCCACTTACAAGCTTAACAGGAGCTGGCAGAGCTTATATCTATACACCCAAACATTCCTGAGCACACACACAAACAAATAAAAGAAACACATGCTGGTACTTTCCTATGGACGCTTTACATGGAAACATTCTCTTCTCCACTTGTAGATGCGCAGGCTCGTTGCACTCGGGGCTTTTTGGGCAGCTCATCAGTGCTGAGGTCCACAGATTCGTCAGCCCTGATAAAAGGCGTGTTATTTAGTGCTGGTTGTTGTGAATTACAGTACTTGTGTCAGTGCCCCTGGCATTAGTCCAGCCTGCCAGCAGATGCTCAAAAGTCTGTCACCCCTCTGCGGTGTTAATGATAGGTAGTGATTGGAGATCAGGTCTGCCTGGCTTATGTCTGTTTACCTACATTATCTCTGCTATTATCAGACCGCCGCTGCTTTCTATTCCTGTTGACTGAAATATGAGTCATTATGTATTTCTAAAACACAAAGAGCCGGGTGCCAGACACTTATCTTGCTTTAATACACTGTATCATCAAGCCTTTGTATATTTAATATATGCTGGTGCATCCTAGATTACTAGAAAGGCTTTGATTGCTGCCTCGCTGCTGCTGTTTTGATGGCAGTGTTGTTTTCACTCTCCCTAAGAAATACTGCACGCTCACTGAAAACATTGCAAGACAACAGAGGAGTTCTACTCGAGCAGACATGAGGCGAATGCTCGGCGCTGTCCTCGGTCCTGACATGAGCCAATGGCACTCAGCAAGAAACTGCAGCAATGGAGCTGTCCGTCGTGCTGAAAGCAGACTCACCAGACGCTTTTGACTTTCCATTAGCCTGTGCCTCAGTGTGAGCGGGCATTTGCATACACCAGCATGTGGGGATATTGGAGGGGCGGAGATATGTGAGAACACACCAGGGACCCGACAGCCCGTCACAGCTATGATAAGGCTGAGCAGTGATTGATGAGTGACAGATGGACGGGTGAAAATGGCCAGGAAATGTGCAGCATTTCAATGATGATGCCTGAGCAGTACTGTTTTAATATTAACTCTTACAGGGTGAGACACAATGTCAGACTGATGGGATACTTCCACTAATTCAAGCCTGTTTCCACAATCAGATTCTGACTCTGAACGATGGGCTCCTATCTGAACACACCCTTTTCTGCCAGAGTTGGTACAATTTCATCAGGTCTTTGTGTTTTTGTCCTTGCTCTCCTCAGTGTCTTTAAAGCAGCAGAAGAAAATGTTTGCATTGTACATTTCTGCAAATCATAAATATGTTGCACATGCATGTTTCATTCATATCATATCAACGTTTCCAGTGTGTGAGCTGACTGTTAATTAGAGGTGGATGGTGGATGGCAAGTCACCTGGGCGAGATGCCTGCCAAGCTGCAGACCGCTGTTTGAGACCAACAAACAACAAAACAATTGCATTGTAGCAAATCATTGCTGTGTTTTCGGGGGCTTTTTAGAGCTCCAAAGTTGGCTGTTTTGTGGAGACCCATGGTGTTCTTCCAGCAGCTTTTCAGGCTCCAAAGGTGGATGTTTTGTAGAGGCTCGTCCAGCGGGGACATTGGCATGACAGCCGATTGTTTTTTACCAAGATATTGCAGCTTTTTCTACCAGGATTGTGCCCTTAACACCAGGTATTTTAAGCCAAAACATGATCTTTTCCTGACTATAACCAAGTGAATTCTGTGCCTATACATAACCACACATTAACCACAGTGTTGTTGAAGTGTAAAGTTTCATTGATTGCACTGCATAATGTGCAAATGCAATGTACAGTGGTGACATTTTTTGAGGCAATTATGTTGTTTTAAAGTTGATGGGACTTTTGTAGCTTAAGAGGGAGCACAGCAAAATCTGGTGATGTCACTTGAGTCAGTGACAGTTGGGGCAGACTAGGCCCAATCCCATTTCTACCCCTTAAATCTTCCACTTGATATTGAGTGCCCCCGTTTGCGAGATAACCTTTGATGAGGGAAGTGAGAAATATTAGGGTAGAGATCTGTCCCTAAGAAATGGGACACCACTTCATGCATATCGGCGAGGCCGACGTGCAGGCATACATCACGTGTAGTAACAACGCAAGATACCGGTAGTTATTCAGGTTTGAAAATACCAGCTCCAGCGCTGTGTTGTGGCGTGTGCTATGTTTATTCTTCTTCGTCTGATGAATCAACGGAGAAGAAATGCTGAAAACAGGAGGCGCCTACGACGTCTTCTAGTTCGATTTTGTGCGGGTAAGTCGGTTTGTTTAAATATTTTGACGCTGTGTTCAACTGAATTGCTGGTGAGTTTACGCTAGTCCAACCATCTGTTGTTTGTATAGCCTACATTCCGATCGTACAGTAACAAATTGTTTTCCAAAACTTGCTGAAGTTGCTGACTTCGCAAGGTGTTCTGGGAAATTTCATCTTCCACTTAAAGTGTAGGTTGGGCTCCCTTTGAATCTAGGGCGGGTTTTAAGTGTTGGAAACCACTTCCACTACCTCAATTCTGTTTTGGGACACGTCTAGCCTAAACGTGAACGTGCACAACCAAGTGCAAGTGGGTATTTCTAGGGGAAGTGTGGTTACTGGGACAGGCCCTCAATCTTGTGGTGTAGAGTTAGAAAGAATTGAGCTTATCAGACCTCTGCAGCCCGCTCCTCATCTCTACTTGAGGCTAGAGGCTAAAGACCATGTTAAGCACTACTAGCATTACACAAGCATTCCAACTGAACTCGGTGGTTGAGTTGTATTGTGGGTAATAGGCACTAGGTTTTTTCGAAAATAGAATAATGTATGGAATAAAAAAAGAGAACATCTCTGATTCCGCGGCATCAATTTTGATCTTTCTTTTTTTTTTTAAACTGTCCATGTTGAGTCTAACAATGTTATAGGATTGCAATTTTGAATGTATTTATTTATTTAGTTAGTTAGTTAGTAGCAGTTTATTTCAAACATGTAAGTAGCAAATAAACAAAATACTCATATAGTCATTAACAGGTGACTAAATGAAGCATGAAAACTGAAAACAACATGTAATGATTTGTTTTACATGTTCAAAAAGGAGTGTGTGGAAGTACAAACTTATTTATCCCACCCCTTCTCCATGAATTAATAATAGTCAGTTATGTAGCTCCCCACCAATACAAAGCTGTACAATAGTTAATTCTCCTAGACCTATTCTTGTATATTCTTATATATATATATATAATCCTTATTAATTGGTAGAATTCTCCTTTAAACTCTGAAGAAATATAACATATATAAAAGGCATTTTTTATACATGCACTTAGTTGTTGCTTTGATTGTTATGCATATATAATATTCCTTTGTTTTTCCCCAGTGAATCTAAACTCCAAATCTTTTAGTTTGGCTAACATGAACTTGTATGAGGCTCTAACAGTCATGAGATCGATCCAGTCCTTATAACAAGGTGTGTTTGTATTTTTCCAGTTCCTTAGAATAACTTTGGCTTTATTAAGGAAGCCTGTGAGAGCCAACCCAAATTGTGCCTGTAAGTCCAGCTGGTTGAACAGATTTGTTTTCAAAAAGGCAAAAACATGGTGTACTTAGCAAGGACGGTTCCAACCACTCCTTGTTTGCCCTCACCACTCTGGGTCCAAAACATAGAAACAAGTTGACAGTCCAACCTTTTACATCTCCAGCACTTATTACTTTGAATTACATCAAGCTTTTTAAGTCTGACTGCAGTCCAGTAATATCTGTGAGTTATTGGTACCTTGTGTTTTGGACCACTGCTACAGATGTAGGTTTTGAAGGCGTGAAAATGTCCCAAAAAAAATGCATTCAATGCGCAAAAAAAATGCACAAACAAAAGCAGAGAAGAACACTACAAGCTAGCAAGCACGGACGTAAACAATGCATGATTTGAAATATTAATAAATTTGGCTTTGCGAATGTACTACGAGGAAGGAAACACCTCAAGGATACACAAATGTGTCTGAGTATAAAACACTGAATATAAACCTTTGTCTCCCGAAAAAACCTCCATGTCGTAAATTGAAGTTTTGACAGCCAAGTTTCAAGGAGCTTTAAACTCGAAGCACTAATTAAGAATATACAAATACTGATGTGAGTGTGTGTGCTCCTTTTGTGTGTGTGTCCGTGACTCTCTGTAGCATCTGGGCCACGGAGCCAAGAACCATAAAACATCTAAAAATAAATACTGCTCCAACAGTCTGAAGTGTATTGAGTTGTGGCCAACGACTCTCACTTGCCGGCTGCTCGGCCATATTTCCAAGCTGCTATAGAAATCAGCTATAGAAATCTCTGCACAATGATCCATGAACCCTGCGGCTTTGTGATGACTTTGTGGAGAAGTGTGCATGCGTGTGTGTGTGCGTGTGTGTGTGTGTTTGACTTATGAAAAGGCGATTGCTCAAAACTAGAAATGTATCCACGTGATATAGTGTCCTTCATTCCAAGACATCTCTGGCGATTGCTCGCTCACACACACACATGAATGCACACTCACACACACACACACACACACAAACAAACACACACACATGCACAGGTGGAGCATTTGAAATGAACAGGTGGGACCAGCTTTGTGTAGAAGGGCCTGTCACGGATGCAGCAATTTTATTCTTCCGCTGTAACTGGGCCACTGACACACACACACACAAGCACACACACACACACAGTGGCACACACACTGCGAGCTCCTCCTCTCCCCTCTCTAAAGGTGCACCCCAGTTCCCTGTGGCTGTTGCACAGGCTCAGTAATTGCATTCCCAAACGTGTGTGTGTATACGTCTGTGCATGTGTGTGTTTACCTGCCTCTAGGTCAAATCCTGAGGGACGTGAACTCTCTGCTGGGTTATATCATTTTTTAACGGGACGCTCAGAGCCTCATTTGTCCCTGTGTGTTTTGGGAGAAATCACCAAGGTGTTCCCATCTCCCTCCCCAGGAAGGCAGAGAGCACATAGAGTACCTGTCAGCTCGTACACGCCCAACAGGCTCCAGTAGTTAGTAAAAAGAAAGGCCACAATTTGATTGTTTTTCAAACCTGCATGTGCCCACATGTTTATTTTGCTTTTTTACCAGCTGTCATCGTGCAGCCGCTGCTTTAGCTCATATTTGTGTCCTGTTTCTCTTCATCCTTTGCTGTGGTCCTGCAGCAGACAGCAGCCCGGCTGCAGCAGCTCCCCCTGTGTTACCAGGAGGAGGATCTGGGTCACCATGTACCTGCTCCTCCCACTGCCTTGCATCCTCTCACTCCCCCCTTGTTCACCCTCTGTTCTATCTCTCTCCATCTTACCCTTTTTCCATGTCTCTTCCTTGTCTGCCTTTGTCTAATCTCAGAGCCAATAATATCACAAATTCAATCACTCCTCTTTTTTTTCCCCCAATGTTTTTTTCAATCTTTCGTCCTCATCTCTTCCCGTGCTCCCGCTGGGATTTCGTGATGTAGCATTAGCGTGGAGGTAATTACCGACGGCGAGGCTTAGCCAGGTCTTATCACACTGTTCTCTCCTTCCCTCAGGATCCGTCTCTCCCCTTTCTCATTCTCTTTCAGCTTCTGCCTCTTCCACCGGGACCCCGTGGAGATTCTCCTTTTGGAAAGCCACTGGGTTAAGGACATCTAAAAGCTAATATTTTAATCTGATTTCTCTGTTAGTTGTGCCCTCAGAGTAGCTTTTGTTGACTCTATTAGGCCGGCTGTGTTTTATTAAGGCCAAACGTACCCTGAAGAGACTGCGAGTCTAAACATGCACAGTTAATATACATAAACAACTTTGCATGCTGCACACACACATATTACATGTATACCCTTAATTTCTTTGTCACACATACATGAATATATATAAACTCATACATGTAAACAAGAAAAGTTGCGCAAGTATGCAGAAACACAAATTTTTTCGTCCTCCTCACACACAGGTGCGGTTGTACGTGTTCGGACATCCTGGGCTATAAGCTTATTATAGAGTGGTGAATAATTAAGGTGCTATGTTCATTCATTAACCACTCAAAAATTGTTGGCAGGAGACATACACACTCCCTCTCATAAGCCTTTCTGTCCGCCCCACCATCTCTCCTTTGCTCTCTGCCCTCTATTTGAATATCTTGTCACTTAGAAATACTGTATGTTAACATGGATGCCCGTGTGTGTGCCTGTGTGTGTGTGAAGGTCACACATTTTTCTAACCAGCACATCATTATTAAATCATGAATTCACCCCTGGCTCGCTCACTCCTCCTGTCTTGCCCTGTTTGGTTCTCAGGTTGTGTTGGGGTTATGTGCTATTTTTTCTTTGCTCATGCGTGCATGTGGCAGGTATGGTGTTGTATCTGTCCATGCATGTGCATGAATGTGTGTGTGAATGTGTGTGTGTGTGTGTGTGTGTGTGTGGGCCTCGGCCCGGCCCCTGGAGTTCTCATTACGGTGAGAGTGGATGGCCGAGCCCAGCCCTAACATCTGTCTAGGAGAGTGGAGGGGCCCCACACCGAGCTTGTAGCCAGGGAACACCCTCGGAGGAGCGGCCGCTTTCTGCTGCATAACAAACCACACCGCTGCACCTTGCTCCGCAGAAAAGTTCACTTCTGTTACGTGTTGCATTTTAACAAAGCTCTGTGAATAAATAAGTCCATCAGGATGCTGCATTTCATAGTGTGTGACATCCAGTCAGTTTAACTAGAGCCTGGTTGATACATTATCGGCCCTGAATTGGATTTTGCATATGTTAGCAAACAAACAGGAATATAAAACTCTCAAATGTTCTATTGACAGACTTAAATATTGTTTTGTTTCATGTGTTTTTATTATTGGTTATTAAATTTCAATAGTGCTTACTCATCTAATATGATCTCCTATATGATTCGACTGATATCCATGTAGGTGCCATCTATTTTTCTTTATTTTGGGGGTATTCTTGCCATTATTTGATAGTGGACAGTTAAGAGGAGACAGAAAACAAGAGCATATTGAGGGGAAATGACAGCTGAGACAGAACCAGGATGCAATAACAGTATATAGCACAGTGATACTCATCTTGCAGCCTGTGGGACAAATCTGGGTGCAGGGTGGCCTGCCCATCATTTTTTTTAATTCACAATGACAACAAATTTATTTACAATGAGACAATGACAATGTTTTTTTGTAATTTTAATGTTAATAAGGTATGCATGAAAAATAAAGCATCAGAACAGAGCTTGTTTATCAGAAAAGTGCCCGGGTGGATGCTCTGACAGAGGCCCCAAATGTCCTCAAATCCTAGAAACGCTCGTATTTACACCTGACCTGCATGGGCAGCTTCCATTGGATTTGCCTCTTGGCAAAGATGAGTGAGGGACAGCAACCTGAAAATGTTGAAAACAGGCAATTCATTTATTATATATACTGATAAATATTATTGTTTGCTATAACTGACTCCTGGCCTCCTATCATTATGCAAAAGGCCCGCTGGGCGAAGCAAGTTCAATATCCCTGATAAAGCATCTGGCCTCCTGGACATTCCACTGTTGCTCACGTCTTCCATAATACATTTTATTGTTCATTTAAGGTTCAAAGTTCATTCCTGACTTTGAAAAACAACAGCTCACAACAAGGTCCATTTAATAGCTGTAGCTGTTGCTCAGTGCTTCACAGGCAGATAGAAATTTGGCTAGTTGTTTTTCTTCTGAGCACCTTAGGGATAGTCAAAGGCAAGTTGGCGTAAACCAAATCCTCAAAATTAAACTTTTAAATGACCTTAAGAATTACATAAAAGTGCTTTCTGATTTGATGCCCCTATTGGCAAGAAGAATTATTAAATAAACCATTTTCTGCTCTTATACAGATGGTTAAGGTTTGGTTAGATTGAGGCACAAAAAAACTTGGTTAGGGTTCATTCATTTTCCATAACCACTTACCCTGTTAAGTATCGCGGGGGGGCTGGAGCCTATCCCAGCTTACAGTGGGCGAGAGGCAGGGTTCACCCTGGACAGGTCACCAGACTATCACAGGGCTGACACATAGAGACAGACAACCATTCACACTCACATTCACACCTACGGACAATTTAGAGTCACCAATTAACCTGACATGCATGTATTTGGACTGTGGGAGGAAGCCGGAGTAAACCCTCGCTGACACAAGGGCTCCCCCAACCAAGGTTTGAACCAATAACCCTCTTGCTGAAAAGTGACAATGCTAATCACAACACAATCATGGGAATGGTTGGGAATGCTTTTGGTTAAATGTACAGCTTTGTTAGGGTTAGGGGACCTTTGTTGTCACGGTTACAATAGCCCTTTTTAAGTAGGAATTGTGCAAATTTGCAGGAAAGCCCAATCAGTCTTCTTTCAGCATTGGCAGTATAAAAACAAAATCGGGGAGTTCAGCAAAATGCCGCCTACCTACTTTTGTTTATACAGAATGCGCCTTTTTCGGGGCAATGGGGGTCATGAGCAAGTAACAAAATGTGTAGCTCAGTGTGTGACGTAAACAGTGACGTGGGAGGGAAGCTGCGGCTGGTCAGTCCTTCGGCAATTCTCTCATAAGTCGGCCCGTTCTTCACCGTCCCCGTCATCTGACAGTTAATGGCTTCTTCGTTTACGAGGGCAAGGAGGGCGTGCAATTCCTTGTCTCCCCAGTTGCTCATCTTTACTGTGTCTGTCAGGTTTGCGTTTCCCTCTTGCTACTAGCTGCTCGCTAATTCCTACTATCAGCTGTTTGCTGTTTATCCACCGCCATTGGCTCGCACGTGCAGCGTCATTAACAGCTCCTCCTGTGGCGGAAGATTGCCTTGTTCTGTTTAAACCAAAAAGGTTCCGCCAACATGACTACCCAATGAGGCGGTAAATTGGGCACCTCGGATCAACTCGCCATTCCGGCTCTGTGTGTCTAAACGCTCGCAGCTTGCCGGCCATACAGCCCAACATTCGCGGAAAATCTGGCAGTGTAAAAGGGGCTAATGATGGCCATGCAGTTCAGGCCAGCTATGGTGGTTGAAAGAAACCAAGGATTACTGTCAGAAGCAAACAGTTGAACTTCACCCTAAGATGATGATCATGTGAAAGCTCCAGACCTGCTACTAAACAGACCCTGCTCATAATAATCAGCTCAGCCTCCCAGCTCTCATCGTGGTTTATATGCCAACGTGAAAAAACAAACAGCATCAGTCTATCGGATTTGTATTTGTATTATTCTGTCATTACTCTCAAGTATCAATATTGGTATCAGCCTCAGGCTTGAGTTTTAACAGGAGACTGACTTTGAAGAATGTAACTGAGCGCAACCGGAGCTAAAGCTTTCATACCTTCTCACAACACAGATGGAGGAGAAAGTGAAAGACTGATGAAATAAAATCCCTCTCCATCCCCAACATGTTTGTCCTCTCGAGTAAAGACAGAGAGAAAATAACCACAGTGTCTCCCACCAGAGAGCGGGGACACATTTCAACATCATCTGTGTGACGGGGGGAGCATGAGCTCATAAGAAATGTGGTCTTGACTTAGAAGAACACAAATCACTACACACAGAACCTCTAATATTTAAAGGGATTACATAAAAATAATATGACAAGGCTGTGCTGGGAAACACTTGGATGCCTTGCAAGATCTAAGCCTGATTTTATCTTTTGTTTTTCTGTACATATAATAAGATCTTAGAATATATTTTTTCTCTCCTTCTTTTATTTATCAAGGGTACGGAAATTCATTATTTTCCCAACACCACCCTGGTTCATATTTAAGATGCTGAACACAGATACTGTGTTTTAGAGTCTCACCAGTGCTGTTGCTCCTGTGAAGCTCTGTGGAGCGGTTGGGGATTTGCTGCCTTGCTCAAGGATACTAAATGTTCTTTTTTCTTGACCCTTATTCTCAAAGTGATCTGTTAAAAAAGCACATAGATATATAATTTTGAAACTTCTGCTTCTTCTGCTGCTCCGATTATCCCTACACTGTATGTGAAGGTTGTCACTGTCAGTTACAAGATCAAATGACTAACAGGAATTTATTAGTTCTACTTTGCAGATGGCTGAAAAAATGTCCTCCCCATCTGCTGAGTACGTCCCACCAAAACGCTGAAAGACGGTGCTATTAATTATCTTGAACATCCTTCCTTTTTTTTCCTTGAAACTGCAACCGATGTGCACAAGCTTTTCTTTGTCGCCGTTTTTTTCCTCTCATGAGTCATACTCGGATGTATCCAGAAGATATGAAACAATCTATCTCTGCCTCATGAATGCAAAGAAATATCAGCTTTCTAATCCTTCACTACATCTGAAAATCGAACTTTCATGTTCCTGGAACACACACAGCTGCTGCCTTCCTCTTCCTCTCTCTCTTTGACACACACATACACACGCACCATTTAAATATCAATGAGTCCTCTCCTTTTATGCTATGCTGTGGGTCTCCAAACAAATGGATTATATCTGGCTGTGTGGCATTTCCCAGGTGGTATTATCGGTCACTTGAGTGTCGGCCACCTGATGCTCAAGAATATATGAAATGGCTGTTTGTGTACATGTGTGTGTTCTGCATGTATGCTTGTGTGTGCGACACACCTGGCCTTGCTATTCACTGCCCTCTGAGTCCCTCTCAGTCCTGGTGAGCCTCTCTCCGTCTGTTTGAATAGTGACAGTCCTCCCCTGCTGCCCGCAGCCAAGAGGGCTGAACACCTGTAGAGAGGTGCAAACACGCACATTCACACATGCAGGCATACAGGCACATCTCAAGTCCTGATGCACTTCTTCCACCTCTGAGTTGTCCCCATCAATTTTCACTCTTCACTTCTTTTTATTTGCCTACCTCCAGTTTGTGCCTTTCGCTTTGTGCGTATTCCGGTGTGTGAGTGTTTGTTGTTTTGCTCCACTGTGTAGCAAATGACTTGTCCCGGCTGGGTGGGTAATTTTCCAGTGGCATTGGCGCTTTCATCCATGCAGTCTCTCGGGGTGCGGTGTTTATGAATTGACATCGTAATCACGCCTTTGCTGCTTTCTCTCCATTTCCAGCACCTTGGGAGGGCAGGCGGGAGGGTCTCAGCTTTATATGCAGATGCTTTAAAAAAAAAAAAAAAAAAAAAAAAAAAGATGGAAATCTGCGACGGACTGTTGCTAGAGGGCAGGAGAGGCAACAGCAGACAATAGGTGAGCAACTGACTGACAGGTTGAAATTGAAATAGGAAGAACACACTGAGGCCAGAAGAAAGAGAGTAGGGGAGAGAGAGAGAGAGAGAGCACAGCTTGGAAAGAGGTTCAGCAAATAGGACGGAGATTTTGTTGAAGCGCATTTAAAGATGCTATCTATTAAATTTTCATATAAATAAATGTTTTGAATTATGTGTGTCCGCCCTGCTTTGAATAAACAGAAGAACTGTTCCTTTGCCTTCTTCTTTTTCTCTTGACATTTACCATCTGGAGCTGTCAACACACTTTGCTAGTGTCCAAAACAAAACCACAGGCCTCTTTAGCCAATCATGCGAAGAACAAGTTTTGAAACTTTAAAATACCAAACAAGAAAGTTGGTATTGGGTACTCACTCACTCACTTATGCAATGAACCACATTTAACTTGTTCTGCATCCATCTGCTTGTAGAGGTACAGGCTGATTATAGCAAACCACATCTAATTAATCAACTGTTTATTCAGCACTTGAAGAAAGACAAGGTACAACTCCACTGAAACACGATCCCGTCAGTTGCTTCATTTTATGCATAGCAATTTAGTGATTTGTGCCTCTTACAGTTTAGCCTGCTGCTTTATAACTGTCCATGTTTCCAGTAGTGTTCGCAACCAAAAAACGGTGCCATCTTATTCAACTGGTGCCACCCAGACTAAATCATAATGCAGATTTTGGTACCTCATTTTGGTTTCAGAGAGAGATGGCATGTGTGTCACAGTGGCACATTATAATGAGGCTGCAGTGACTGGAGCAGAGAAAATGAAGTTAGCAGAGTAGTGCAGTGAGTCCAGTTTAGGCTATTTGCCAGTGAATAAATGCTACAACTCCTCAAGACCCAAACCAAGCTCCAATTTCTCTCTTGCCACCTGCTGATTTGAGTGTGGAGGGTTAGCCATGAAGTTAGTGAACAAAGTTAGCTTGTGAAGTTGGCCTTGCATTGACACCTGACCAGGCTCACATAAGGTGGACTGTTAAGGTGTATTGTAGTTAGAGGTATTTTTTATTTGATATGGGAGTTTGTTAATAGTGTTTTCTACCTACCTATCTACCTACCTAGGACTTCAACATTACTAGGAAAATAAAATACATATACACAGTGATAGAGGGTACACTGCTACTCAGTTACACCATTACAATGCACTAATACACCACCTCTGAAGTACTCTAGTACAGGGCTCCAAATTTGGACATATATTCAAATCTTATTCTGATCAGAGAACCTTAAAGGATAACTTTGGTATTTTTCAACCTGGGCCCTATTTCCCCATGTGTATGTGTGCGTATGATTCATAGGTACAACTCGTTCTAAAATTGGTTCAGTATTGAGGGAGGCGGATGCAGCCGGCAGCCGCGAAATGAGCTAAAACAGTAACGGGGGCAAATGTGTCCCGTATAAGTTTGCGCATTAAAAGTGCTTTTTTTCGCCACTGACCGGTTCAGATCGCCAGTGCTATCTCTGTGCCTCCCTCAATACTGAACCAGTTTTAGAACGAGTTGTACCTATGAATCATACGCACACATACACATGGGGAAATAGGGCCCAGGTTGAAAAATACCGAAGTTATCCTTTAACCTTTTGAAGTACAATACATTTGTCAGCTCTCTTATCCACATATACTGTATGTTGGTGCAGTCTGACTTGTACATGAGTAGAATACGTTTTTTTTCCACGACCGTACCAAATGAAATGGCCTGAGTTTTATATTTGTCTGCCAATGGTAACACACTCATGGCACCTCGGACAGCAGCTAGTGGGTTAGCTTCCCAGTTCTTCTCAAAGGCATCAGAGAACCATTCGAATATACTCTTCCAATAACTAAACCATTTCCCACATGTCCAAAGAGAATGTGTTAGGGTTGGGGTGTCCCATCTGCCTCTTTACACCCACCACAGAGAGGGGAAACATCAGGAAAAATATTTTGCAATCTGTCTTTGGAGTAGTTTTGCCTATGCACTGGTTTCAATTGTATGAGATTGTGTCCAGAGTAATTGAACATTTATGCACACTTTCAAGACTCTCCGCCCAGATGAATATATTTTCATTTATATGTTGGAATTTGCCTTAAAAAAGATGCCGTTGACCATTGTTTTGTGCCTTTATAATAAAGAAAAAAAAGTTCAGATTCTTTTAAGGCAGTGGTACCGTTTTTAAAACCCAAACGATACCCAATTTCTTAGTCACGCTGCAGTGTGTGTGTGTGTTTATGGCCTCCTGGATTGTTCTGAAAAATCCAAGTAGCCTTAAGGTTGATTCACGTTTTGTACACTAATGCAACATTAGGGAAAGATAAAGACGAAGAGCATCACAGAGTATGAGGTCAAGACACTGTGCTGATGTGTCCCCGGGGGTTGGCATGTGGGAAAGCTTCCCAGCATGCACTGGGACAACGGTTTCCCACCATTTCCACACATGATTTGTTTTCACAAAATAAGTAATTATGAGTTAGACTGCAATATTACGAATTTGTTTTTAATAATCTTTTTGATTGTTCCATTATAATAGAAACACATGTGGCTTAATTATATCAATTAGAATAAAAGGTTCAGAAACAGCTCAGTGTTGATGCTGATTGGGAACAGTTGGACGTCTTTAAAGTGAGATTACGTAACTTTAAAAGTAGAAACAAGACATTCTTCCTCTTACAGTTGATTTCAAAATCAATACATCACACAGTTGCTTAGTTCAATACACCCAGGGGTGCTGTTGCTACAGCCTTATATGGTCAGGATGGTGGGCACATTCTCACGCAGACGGGGAATTGATAAATCAAATTCCATGCATAGAAATGAGTGTGGATTAAGCACAAAACTGCATACACAAGGTTAATAATGACTCCCCAGGATCTCGCAAATCATCACTTTGAACAAGGCCAACTGCATCTGTAAGAATTTATGTTGAAGGTGACGGGCAAACACGAAATGTTAAAAACGCCTTGTAAAGTACTGTTAAATTCCAAACTAGGGCACAGTTGTTTTCTTCTGTTTGGTACAATTGTGAAAGCAGGGTTCCGTCCCCAGTGGGAGGGCAGTTGGATTACCTTTGTTTTCAAGTGTGCCATGCCACTCCTAGCTGCTGCAACTGAGCCTTCAGTAACAACCCCGGCTTTGTTAGCTCTTCTTACATTCAAACTTGTTTTTGTCTGTCCTGTATTCTCTGGAGCCTCTGAAGCTGCATGATGAAATACAGAGGTAGCAGTGTCGAGACGCAGAGGCAATGGGAGGAGGATTAAAACCTTCGCTCTGTGACACTGTAGAAAGCAGATGCCTTTTGATGTGAAAGCAATTGGCTCATACAGTGTTGTACAGCAAAAGGAATGGGGGAATAATCATACTTATAACGTCAGACACCCAGATATGCAAACACACACAGTTTAACATGTCTGCATGTGAGAATTTAATTTCCTCTCCTCTGATCTCTCTCTTTGTCTTCCTGTTTCTCTCTATATCTCTGTCCTCTCCCAGTCAGCTGCCTCGTGTCTAACCCACTCCCTGTAAGCACAGTGCTTTATTGTTTACCACAGAATGGAAACTCTTTATTTGGGGGATTAAAGTTAATACGATCCCCACTTTCACAACATGGGTCATGATTTCTCTCTTTTTTACCTTTCCCACTCCTCTCCCAATGTCATGGCCAAAGTGGCAGAGAATTCAAGGTCTCATTGAGCAAATGCAGTTAATAAAATGCCACTGGAAGGGGAGAGAGGGCATTTAATAGCAGAGAGGATTTGAGCTGGTGGCAAGAGATTAGGGTGCAGTGTTTTACTGGGCAATTCTCCCCAAGTCATTCTCTGTCCCCTTCATTCCATCTCCTGGGTTTATGGACAGGAGGGTGTCCATAAAGTTACATGGGTGAACGGATGCAGGATGGAAGTGTGTGTGTGTTTGTGTGAGGTTTTTTTGCTTGCCCTGAGGTTCAACGGATGCATGTTTTCCAAGGCTGATACTAAAATGGTTCTTTTTAATCTGAGATTGCCAACAGCAAATATTTCATGCCAATATTGAACATCTTTAAAGGAAATGGCCACTTTAGAAATACAGAGAGTACTTACTGACCCTTATGCAGAAAAGAAGTCCAGTGTAGTTTTTTAAACCACAAAACTTGTTCGGGGTATCGGAGGATAACAGCTAGCTGGAATAACAGCTACACATGAAGTGCATGGAACCTACATTTTGAGGAGTGCTGTGTTTACATGGCAACTTGCCAACATGTGGGTTCCATGCACTTCATGTGTAGCTGTTATGCCAGCTAGCTGTTATCCTCCGATACCCCAGACAAGTTTTGTGGATTAAAAAACTACACTGGACTTCTTGTCGACATGAGGGTCAGTAAGTACTGTCTGTATTTTCATTCTGAAGTTGTATTATATTAAATGTGTTTAACATTTTGGCCAAGCAGGGCAGCTTAATATTGGAATAACTGTGCATAACAGTATCTGGACCAATGAAAATAACTTCAGTTTTGTCCGAATTAACTGCAGTATCAGACTTTTTGGCCACTAGGGGGCAGAAGAAACAAACTGTGATCACAACACTGCCGTACCATCATCTTTAGGCTATATGCTGAACTTGTTAGCAAAGAAATTTCACATTATCATTCATTTAGAGTGCTGCCTCTGGCTGCTTGATAAATATAAGTCCAATATTCACTCTCTTTTAACTCTGGTTTTCTATCTATTTATTTCATTTTTATTTTATTTTTTCATTTTTACCAACTATTCATCCATTCATTTTCCCGTAACCGCTTACCCTATTAAGGGTCATGGGGGGTTGGAGCCTATCCCAGCTGATATTGGATGAGAGGCGGGGTACACCGTGGACACGTCACCAGACTATCACAGGGCTGACACATAGAGACAGACAACTATTCACACTCTCATTCACACCTACGGACAATTTAGAGTCACCAATTAACCTGCATGTTTCTGGACTGTGGGAGGAAGCTGGAGCACCTGGAGGAAACCCACACTGACACAGAGAGAACATGCAAACTCTGCACACAAGGGAGTTCAAACTGCTGTGAAGCAACAATGCTAACCAACTGCAACACCACGCTGCCCTCTACTAACTAATGATATTATCTAATGAAATATCTGGCTCCTTAAGTGGGGTTTGTAGGCTACTTCTGGCTTCAATTGATATCGTACCTACGACATAGGCTCTGTGTCGAATGCGTAGGGGGTAACCTACGTTGTGGCCTGACCCACCTCCCCAGAAATGTCACATGTCACAACGAGCAGTCCTCCTGTTTATATTTGTCAACTAAAAACTATTTCTGTCAGTCAAAACAAAGCTTATATTTACTTTTTTTTTACACAGATAAGAACGATCAATTATGAAGACAATAAAGCAATAAAGCCTCCATAAAATAGTTCTAAAATTAATTTTGTAACGTTACCTTTGTTAAATGTTGCTTTATTTTCCGAGCAGGGCAAACTCATCTAATGGCGAGGCTAATTTATGCAGTGTAAAATGTCAAAAGTTAATGCTAATAATGTTAGCATTATGTATGAGGGAAAAATGTATTAAGGAGCAAAAGACAATTGCTTATGCCTCTAAACTCTAAAGTGCCTCACAGAAACTCATCACAGTGGCATAGAAACCCAACAGCTGACTAGCATTATTTTGTTGTTGTAATTGCAAAAAACAAAAACAAAAACAAAAACGCTCACAGGCTCCACATGGAACTTAGACAAGGCTATAAATCTAAAAAACCTTCTGCAGCTAAATGCTCCTCTTTGTTCAGGAGCTAGCTGCTAACTGTGTCTGTGTACTGTTTGGAGCTGAGCAGGTAAAACATAGCAGCAGCCAGATTACATTCGAAGCTTACACGATACCCCACACATAGAGCTTTTTAACTCAAAACAGCTGCTGCTTGCTTTGGCTGAAAAGAGCTATGAAAGCCATGAGAGCAAACACACAATAAAGTTGTGGGCTGGACAGCTAAACAATGAGCTTAAAACTCACTATGAAGCTGGGGCAGGGGAGCTGCAGTCTTTCTGGAAAGCTACTGAAGAGGCAAGCAGATATTATTTAACAAAAACTGCACTGAAAGAACATAACTACCAGTAAAATATATACGTTTGTATTTGTGTTTGCAGATGTGATCTGTGATAACATTAGAACTAATTGCAGAGGAATATTAGCTATCTGCTTTGTTGTCATGGCCTGTCTGAAATTGTATCTCTCACGTAAGTTGGTTCACACTGTTATTGTTCTCTGATATTGGTGTCACAACCACATACCGCTAATTTCTTATCCTCGCAGCCCAGCTCTGCCACATTCAGCTCAACTGCATGCATGGTTTATAGCTTGGCGACCACCATGCTCATGCTGCACTACTTTTGAGCCAGTGCAGTGCCATTACCAGCACTGGCTGCCAGGGGCAACAGGCCGGCTCTGTGGGATTGGAATGCAGCCGTGTGTGTGTGTGTGTGTGTGTGTGTGTGTGTGTGTGTGAGTGTGTGAATGTGTGTAAGAGAGTGTGTGTGTGTGGGTGGATGGCAGGCAATCTGTCGCTTGTTTACACTTTATATATCACTCTCTGGGTGCTGTAAATCTCCATCGGTGTCTGTCCATGACCATATCCCTCCTGGTTAGATTACATCTGCTTTTTTCTCTCTTTCTGTCCTCTCGTCCCGCCGCATGTGTATCATACTATAAATCACTATGTGACACACTGATGCTTCTTCGTATGATGTCTTTTTGTGAGCGAGTGCTGGATCTCTCCCTCCTCTGACATCCGTTAAACTTTGAAAGCCTGCAAGAGTGAAATGTCTATTGATCTGCGTAATGGAGGGCGTGATGCTTCCATTGGTGTGGTAATGTCATGGGATGAGACACAGACAAACGTACAATCTTTTCCTGCTGGCTGCCCGGAGACATCACCTATACCATCGATCCATCACTTAGGTGTCCCTTTTCCACCATCGATCTGCCCACCTGAAATCTGGCCAATGACCAGAAAAATGACCTGAAATCAAGGTGGAGAGGGAAACGCTTTTGATCTAGGCCGCTAAATATCCCGTGCCTCTTTAACAGGCACACTTCACAGGTCACGGAGAGGCCAAGGCTGTTATCATGAAAAGCTTGCTTCGCTTACGAAGCACCATCTTGCCAAACGACAGCGATGGCTCCAACAGAAAAATCAATGCCTTTCCACCCCCATCGGGGCGAGTACCTCTAAAAGCATTTTCTATCCTGCTTTTCAGCAGCATTTATTAATCTTTTAGCAGCTGACTCTTGTCTCCCTCTCTATCTTAACATCTGGGATGAGGCTTAAGTGGTTATTGGCTCCCCTCACTCCTAGCAGAAAAAAAGAAGCGCTCATTGAAATCAGGTCTTTTGCTTTGTAGGGATAGAGAAATCAGCTTTTGTTATAGATAGATGTAGCAGAGATTGCTTGCTTATGGACTCTAATTTTAGTGCTGTCTTTGGTGAGGACAAACAGTGGGGAAATGCCACTTCTGTGTTCAGTGAAATGTTTTTTTAATAGGAAAAATGCAAACAAATATAGCTGCTGTCTCGCTGTTGGCGCCAAGAAGAAAATATAACCGCTAATGAATATTCAAAACCTTTCTCACTTGGTGTGATGGCTCGTCCAAAGTGACTCGAACACTTGTAAATTGGGAGATTTTCCAACCCCTTCTGCTCCTCTTGACAGTCCAGTGATAGAGGAAACTGAATACATCTTGGAAATATTGTGTTTAATTTGTCAAGTCTTTTCAGTTGTGAAGGAAGGCAAAAGAAGGAGAGGAGTGTTTTTTAAGAGCATCTGGCTCTAGGCCCAGACGACTGGCTATGGGCTGTTTGTCTAAGTTGTCTGATTCAGCCGTTGATGGAGGTATTATTTGCAGTTGGAGTAAGGATGAGTTGCAGCAGACTGTGTGGAATACAAGGGATTTTCTCAGCTCCTGGCTCATGGGCAGGGCTAAGAGACAAAATAATCCCTCTACAAGTGCAATATGGACAAAATCCTCGATGGGGGAAATCCCATGTTCACTTGGACATACATTTCCCCCACCTCCATTTCTGCTAAGGCTTCAGGAATGGAGATGGTGTTTTTTGTACCCCCCACCAATGTTGTTTGATACACAACATGTAACAGTGAACAAGTACTGGGAGAAATAAATAAATAATTGCTTTGCTGAAAAGAATAAAAAGTAGAAAAGCGTAAGCCAGACTTTAAGCTTTGCTGCATGAAACAATTAGGCTGCTTGTAATGGTTGTACTACATGATGTAGGGCTTATTCTGCAATGGTAAAAAACACAGGTTTGGGATAATCTCGCAGCCACTCAAGCTGTCGGTGTGCTCAAGAGAAACTGGTTGGTTTGATGCATCGTCCAAACACGAGGCAAAAAAAATTGTAGCTTAGAGCTATTCCAAATAAATCACACTCAAGTTCAATTCAGTTCAACTTGATTTTTATTTCTAAAGCCCAATATCACAAATCACAATTTGCCTCAGAGAGGTTTACAGCATACAACATCCCTCTGTCCGTGGACCCTCACAGCAGATAACAACGTTGGGAATATGTGAAGGAAGGGCAGATGTTGAAAGCTGTAGGGCTCAGCCCAAACCAAAGGGGGTCCAAGGGTGTGCTCCCCGTGGAGATTTTTTTTTCCACATATGGCAGCACTATTGTTAAAGCCATTTGAGATGACAGAATGCTTAAAAATCTGTACATCATTTGGGAGAAAGATGATTGTTGCCGAGGTAAAAAGAAGCATCCTGTGCAACACATTCTCACTCCGACCTCGTCATATCAACGGTTGGTCATGGACCTTCCATCTGCCTGTTATATGCATTGTCTTCTTTCGAGATACACTTCCGTTTTCACAGGAAATTTGCAGTTTACATACAGTCTCTTTCAAAATAAAAGCACTACATCAGTAAAACAATGTGAACAGACCTTTTTTTTTCCCTCCAACAAACACACGTGGTTGGGTTTAGAAAAAAGAACAGGGTTTGGCTTTATAATCTTACAGGACAGGAACACTGCACTCCTGGATGAAAGTCAGTGTTTGCTTTAACCCATCCACCACCCTCCTCAACCTTCAGTGCCTTAACTTTCATTCTTGTCCAACCACGTTTCCTCCTGATGCCGCCGAGCGCTGTTAGACTACAACGGCGACTGGCTGCCTATCATGCCGATGTTAGAGGACAGCTTTTTTCGTCAGTGTCTGACACTGCAAGATACTGACTAGTGCTGGGTTTCGAAGACGTCAGAGTGAGACGGGGTTGTCCAGTAGTTGTACATCCTGTTTTCTATGTCATATTTGTTCTCCAACTGTCTACATCATTCTGAAACCAAAATAACAAATATTGAGGATGATTAATTTTCAGTCCTACCACCTAAAAAAGAGGTGAAATTTGCCTGATGTTAAGTTACATAACATTTGTTTGTACTATGCTGCAGCAGAGTTCAGAGTGAATGATTAGCTGACGAAATCTGCTACATTTGAATCCGTGCCATAATGATGCTGCTGTGATTGCAAATCAAGGATCCCCAACAAGCCAATGTGCTCTTCACTCTAAATTAAATAACAGGCCAACAGAAGAACATCTCCTCCATTATATTAGATTACTTTATGGAGAAAACATAGATTCGAGGCTTATGAGAAAACATTTGGGCCGGAGCCCAAGAAGCAAACCCCTGCTCCCCCGCTCTGCCCCCTGAGGAAAGGTATTTCAGATGCTGCTCAGCCATTCAACAAGCACTTTGGCTGAAGCATACTGACACATTCAGAATGCAGCACATCAGTTAGGAACCACTGGTCTAAAAGAGAGAACTCACATCCACCTGAAGGAGTTTCAGGTGAACTAAGCTCATTATTCAGTGTAGTGCATTCCTTCACCTCCGCTGGTTTGATTGATTTAATGACATGGCATTAAGCAGCATAGAGGAACAGCTCAATGTTCCTCTCTCGCAGTTTCCATGCAAACTCTATTTGACGTTATTACCAGGATAATGAATCATTATACCTGTGGTGAACGCCCTCTAAAGTCCCTTTGATTCAGTATAAAATCACAACTAAATCTAGCTCCTCTGTGGCAGTGTATCTTTCCATTACCAGCCCACATATTCTAATGTGTTAGAAGTTCATGCGCTTGTTTGATTTCCCCACAATGTGTGAAGCAGTGGGAATATTTTCTTCAGTTGCCCCAGTGAAGTTTTTGCTTGTGTTTTTTTTAATAGCATGCTCTGCTAGGTCACTGCTGTGTTGTTTATATCACCGTGGCTACTGTGGCCGTGGCAGCAGTGACGTGATGAGGATTGTGAGGGCGTCTGGGGAGCGGCAGCCGTGCTCTCCGTTTAAATGCTGCAGGGCCCCGGGGACGGACGCTCACGCTCAAAGTGTCTTTCAATGTCGGCCAGGACAAGCTGTTTTGTTATTGGACAACTAAAAATAAAAACCTCTGACCTTGACTGGCCGCTGATGACAGAGTGAAGAAGAGAGGTGATGAGAGAGAAAGTGAGCGTGTGTCTGTGTTTGATGGGGACATTGAGACAGACAGGAAGTAAGGGGGGGATGGGGAAAGATTGTAGGAGTAAGCATGAGATGTGGCAAGAAGTAAACGGACTGAGAAGGAGGTAGAAACATGATAATTGGAAACTGACATCATAGAATCAACGGACATGCACCATACCTTGAGTTTTTAAATTCTGCTTTTGAGCCAGGAAGTGAGGCCATGTCCAGTCTCATGCAGAAAAAAACAAATCTTCTTCACTCCCATCTGAACTTCCATCCACACTGAGTTAGCATTTCCTGTCTTGAAAACAAACTTCAAAATCCCCTCCAGAGTTGAATTTATGGATGCTAGATGTAGTTTTGACTGACAGAAATTTCCCCAAATGACTATTTACACCCTCACAATAACAAAAACAACGGGTTATTGTGTTGCACATAAGTTAAGAATCCAACTTTCTGTTGCCTGCAAGTCACAATGTGATTACATATTGTGCATGTAGCTTCATTGATATAACACAGAGCTCGTCATTGATCTCTGTTGTTGCTGTAAGATGACTACACAAACACTAAATAATAATAGGATCAATGTTCTCAGCTCTCACATCTTGGTGGAGACGTACTGTAGCATGCATGAGCTAGCTGCAAACCTATTATTATTTTATGCAACAGAATCTAAAAGAAATATAAAAATATGTCAGTGAATATGGGTTTGGATGTGTTTTTATGATGGGACGTCGACACCTATGGAATTTTAAACCTGACAATTCTGCATTATAAACCAAATTTACACTACCTGTTCAGCACCAAACAGCAGAAAGACAAGGAGTTATTATTGGGCAGAGGCACGACTTCAAATAAATGTAAATGCTTTGCATTTGCTGGGTGTGTAAATGAAAGGGAAAAAAAACACATACATTTTGGTTAGAGGTACGGCAACTAAAAGACTTTTTAAGGTCAGGGAAAGATTATGATTATGGTAGAAAAAAAAATTGCAGGTTAGTAATAGAACAGAAACTCCAGTCACATAAAAGTCAGATGTACTACACACCTATAAACCACTCCAACTCCCACACATGTACATCCTACATCTTTACATAAAGGTCACAGTGCTTCCTACATCAGTACTGATTGCTGTCCTTAGATGTAAACTGCGTCCTACGGAATATGAACGTAAGGCTCATACACACCAAACTGACATTGAAGAACTAGTGGCTATGATGGATGACTGTTGGTATACCTCATGTCGCCTGTGTCTCAGCCAAAAAGTTGCACCTGAATACACTGCAAAGACTGCAGACAGTGCCAACTAGCATCTACATTCTGCTTCTGTATGAGAGGAAATAACACTGGATACAAGCTGGTGGCGGTAGTCTGTTTTTGTCACTCATAAAGAGAAACCGGAAGGCTGACAGATCGTGGCAGTTTTGAGATGCTAGTTAGGTTAGCCAGTTAGCACATGTTGACACAGCCTGATGTTGAAGGAACGAAGGGTATTAACTGTATGCTAGCGAACAATAACACAAGCAATAACAAACAGAGCTTAATGGCTAAAAAATAATCTCACCCTATATAATAAGTTTGTCGTTTGTTTACTTTCCTCACTTCTGTTTCTTTTCATGTGCGCTGAGCTGAACTAACAGTGAGAATGATTTCACTCACCAACAGGCTCTGTCATCTCCAGCACCAATTCAACATGTTGAATCGTCTGAAAAACAAAGGCCAACTAGTGCCAACAGTGCGGCACACAGCGCAAAATCTAGGGCGACAGACACTCACCGACATTGACCGATGGCCGGCTGTTGGCTTTGTGTGTCAGGGCCCTGAGGATACTGAGCATTATACAACTAAAAGACTTAAATTTACTGTACATTTCATGTGCTAGTAATAGCTAGAGGGCTGGTTGTTACTACAGAGTTACTATGCCGTGTTACTGCAAGAAAAGATAAAGAGATGAAGGCAGCTGTTCAACCAGGGAGACATAAAGCTAAGATCACACTCAAATACACATTCAAACACAGATACTCCTGCTCTGCAAATACACCGTGGGGCTGTACAGTCTGTGCTTGTCTTCCGGGCACAGTGCAGGACACGGAGCATAAGAGGGAAGGTACAAATGCTATTTAAAGCTTGACTGACAGAGCCAGAGGATATACACAAAATACAGCAAGGGAATAGAAGTGAAATATGGAATAATGTAAAAGCAGTGTAGGTATGGCAGAGAGGGAGAGCGGTGGAGTCTGTGCAATATGAGAAGGAACACATCAGCAGTGAATGTGCTCTTCACAGTTTCTTTCATGTTACAAACTGTAGCCTATTATATATAGTCGCTCTTTCTGGGCTCTCTCGCCCATTTGTGGCTAATGCAGCCTTCAAAGTCAAATAGAACTGGGTTACTGTGAGTTGGAGGGACTGTAATGATGTCATCTGTCTCCTGTCGTCAGTGACAGGAAAAGAAATTTGCCATGGCGCTGTTTACGAAAGGCTGTACAGATGTTGGTTAAAGTTTTATGGCTCTTGATTAACATCAGAAAGATTAATTGGATCCACTGCGTCTTTTCTTCCAGTGGCGTTTATGCAGACGCCGCGCTGATGTGTGTCTGATTGTGTTTGCGTACGCCTCAACATCGGTGTGTCATAAATTGAACCAACAAGGCTCTTGTCATTTTTAATAATGTACATCAACGACTGTGCAACATGAACTCATGGGAACAATGGAGGTTTGGGTTTTGGCGACACACACTGACAGACATGACACAATTTATTGTGCTTTGCATCCCTCTACACACACATCCAATCACATCATTTCCACTCCAGTAGCATGTCATTACAAAGCATTGTCAGCTGCTTGGCATCCCTGCCCTCTTTGTGACATCCTCAGAACATTAGAAACAATCTTTCATTAAAGATGAAACACCTGTCAGAGCAGGGAAACATCTACGTTAAGCTGAATCAAAGAGGGATTCATACTCTAAAGCAAGAACGTTTAAAATGATTGGAGGCTAAATGGAGAATTTCTCTGCCTGGACAGTCTGACCATGGGATGTGACTAATGTAGGATTAAGGTTCAAGATATTTCCCAGGAAATGACAGCTTCTGTGATGATATTAGCAAGAAACCTTAAACCAGTCCTTTATTCTGTGTATCTCTACCAAAGAAAAAATGCAATCTGAAGCGTGCAATTGCTTCATTGTCCTTGCACTGAGGCAGATTTCTTCCGCTAAAGGAGTGGACTCATCAAATACAGTTAAACAAGGGTCCTGTCCTTGCTCTCAGTCATCTCATGGGAGGGACAAAACAGCCGAAATGTGCTGCAGCAAATGGGCTAGCCTCCACTGTGAAAACGACCACTAGGCTAATTGGCCGACTGTGAGCGTTAATGTGAAACCGTGCGGTTCTCCTCCTTTCCCTCAACTAAAGCGACAAAGACATCTGCCTCCCTTTTGTAACAGAATTAATGGAAAAATAGAAAATGGGCCGGTTTGAGAATTAAGGAAATGTGATATGTGGTCTACAGTAATTAGGACTTACAAAGTGAAGACTGTGAGCGCTTAGTGTGAGACTATTCCAGTGTGGACCAGCTGTAATTATGATGGGATTTCTGCCTCGTCTTGCTCCCCATGATGAAAAGGTTTTATTGTTTTACTGCTTTAAAAAAAAAAAAAAAAGAGGGATCAGCATCGGTTGATGAAAGGGAGCTCTCTGAAAAGTGCCGCCACCACACAAAAAAAGAGCTTCATTTCATCTCAGAGCAGCACCATCACTCTTCTGCTGCTTGTCTTTCCTCTTCCTGCCTTTCTCCCGCTGGAGACATACAGTGGAGCTGCATCAGAAGCCGTACAGACAATTCACAGGAAGGTGTATGAAGATTTTTTTTTTGTCAGTGCATTGTGATCTCCCGGGATGCGCTCCACAATGGGTGTCAGCGCTGCTTAGAGTGAGACAGCTGCACGTCGTGTTGTTTTGCTGAGCTTTTAAGAAATGTTAGTGCGAGTGTGGGTTTGTGTGCGTCTGAGCCGCTCCGCATTATTGTGCACCGCTTTTTGGCCGACAGCCTGCTGTTTCTTATGGGATGTGGCATTTCCCACTGTGGTGTTTGTTTCAGAAAGAGCATCGTAATCCGGCCTATTTGCCATCCCGCTGCATAGGAGATATAAAGTCAGGGAGAACTTCGCCAGAGCCTGACAATGCTATCTGAATTCAAAGCCCAAGTTCACACTGCAATCGTAACAAAAGCGCCAGTGCTTGACAAACTACACTACCCATAACCCTGTTCAGGAGCACAGGCGAAGAGAGACAATGGCACTCAGCCAGGCTGTACCACCAGGCTAAACCTCAGCATCTGGACCGCAGCAGTGTTTACAGAGTATATTATAGAGACAAGCATCATTACACAGAATCCATAATGGAGTCCGCCACCTCAAATGACAACTCTTTAATATGGAGCCATTACTGCCACTGGCTCCACTGACTTGCAGCATTCTCTCCTCTATGTATGTATTTCAGAAGTGTTTCTAATGACATTTTCTTCGGCCTCGCGGCAGCCGAGCACAACGCACAGCTGACCGGATGCATTGACGGAAAGGGAGTTCACAGAATTAGATGTGGTTGCGACAAAGTGCTCATGAAAGGCACAGGGCAAATTCCCTGTGAAAACATACACTTGCAGAAGGTGCTTAGCATTTCAAACAAAGACCAGAGAGTACTAGGGTGTCAGCTCGGGCATGTGTGTGCGTGTATGTGTGTGTGTGAGCAAGCCAGATGCTTTTTGTAATGGAGAGCAGGGTATAAATAATCCAAACATGATGCAGGAGATGGTTAACAGAACAAAACTAAAAGGGTTCATGGGTCCATTCATTCTCCCCAGATGGAAATGAGAGGATGGATTTACTGGCAGAGATTTACAGCGTGTCTGGGTGTGAGATGGAATTATAAGCCACGGAGATACTGTGCATGTAGATGTGTGTGTTCGCATTGTTATTCCTAATTAATTTGTCTGCACACACATATTGTGGTTTCATAACTGCTCTGATTTTCGAGTCAAAGACTGGAGAAAAGAGCGGTGGCGGCCTACCTTAGTCTTGGCTAAACATGAGATGTTATTGTTTTTCTCACATCCAAAATCAGACCACATTGATGTTGGAAGACTGACCATCATTTAATTACTCCTCGGAGAATAGTTCACTTTATACGCGATGTTGCTTTATGTGTGACATCCTTGTTAACTGTGCACTTTGACTTGGGAAAGAAAAGCAGGAGGATTTTGCAAACAGCTCTTTAATAAGCTAGTTTTACTTCTTGTGTCACATGCATCACGTCCTTGTGTTCCCATGTGACTGCACTTGACAACACCTGACATGTTTACAACTCAGCTCAATTATCTGGATTACACCTTTCCAAAGGGCTTGTTGGGGAGAAGTGGCAGTGTGATTAATAAAAGACTCCACGTATAGGCGTGTTGTCGCCTGCTGGTTTGTGAGCAAAGCTTCTACGTAGCTGTCACTAAGTGCTGATGGCCGTGATGGGCTTGGAATCAGAATTAAATCAGAACTAATGGCTGTTTTAATTAAGTGAATAGTACGCCACTTTGTATTCAGGCTTTCCAGCGAGTGTGGCTTTATTAAAGGGCTTTGCTGTAGGCTGTGCCTGTTCTTTATTGAAGTGGTCTGTGATATAACGTGACATTTTAGATTGGAAATCTAAATCTGTCCTTGGAGTGAGATCCATTTCAACTGAAACAGAAGACTCCCTATACCGCCCACCTTGAGCGCTCTGCGAGAGGCGTTATCAGTGCTAATTAAACATTTTAAAATATACTTCACAATCACTCCACAGAGCAGGTACAAGCCAGAGCAGTCGCTCATACAGCTGCTTAACTTCTCTTTACCTTCCGCCAGCCATTACCTGTGGCCACAGGGGATCAATCTCAGGGATTTGAGCCCTGACCGCTGCGATAAAACCTTTCTCTGTGTCAGAGCTATGACTTTGACCCTCCCTTCATAGCGGCTGTCTGTTGGGCGTTCTGTCTCACTTCTTGTCTTTTCATCGTGACTGAAAAGAGGGGAGGATGGGGCGGTATTTATCTCCTCGGGGGACAGATGAGGGCTTTTGTGCCGGGGTCGGCGACACCCAGCGGGACTGAGGGACACACCTGCTTGATGTCTTATCAGATCAAACACGTCCTCCGCATTACCGCTCTGGAAGCAACCAGCGACGTGTTTTAATACTCCCCTGCCTGACTGGTAATTGTTTGATTACCGATGGCTGGTGGGTCATTAAAAAAGAGGAGAAGATGGACGAGGCCGTTAAGCAGGGGAAAGTAGAGGAATGTGCCCAATCGCTCTTTTATGTAGACGTCACTATGGACTGCCACAAAACAACAGTGAAGTGTATTGTGAATGTGACTAAGATCGATATCATGCAGTAAAGGCACTTCAAAGGGATGGCATTAGCTTTATTGGAGGAGAAATATGTTTATGTCATTATTTTATGGTCTTTTTGCTGTGTGGGATAGTCAACAAAGAGTCATAGAGAGGGAATGACATGGGCGCCGACCTATATCACTTGTACATTCAGCCGTTTGATACATATTGCTCCCAGAGGAGCAATTTCCAGCGTGTAATGTTGCTGCTAGAGGCAAACTTATCTGTCTTTAAGTATGTGAATAAAGTCGACACATGAGGGTTTAGTATTTATAAACTTGTTGTGGTTTTAATCTTAAATGAGCAAGGGCATTGGGATGAATGAGAAAATCATTAGGGCTTAAATAACCCCAAATCATGACTTGTGTTTTTTCCAAAATGTACTCACCTGTCTTTTACTTTTCATTTTACAGTTCTTATCCCTCAGGATGTCATATATTGCCCATTTAAACTATGGATTTGAAACAAACAAACAAACAAAAAACTTCTGTGTCAACCTTTCTCTGAAGTGTATACAGAAACTGTACATTCATTTCCACAACAGCAGCCTTGGGCCTCGTTCAGGCCGACTTAAGCTACTCATTCATTTGAATCGAGCCATTCCAGCAATGCAGCAGAGGTCGTCGAAAAAAGTTTAACCTTGCTCAACATTTGCTGCAACCTTTTAGCACACATTCCTGATACGGTTAATGGTAAATGAACAGTATTTACAGAGCACTTTTCCTGTCTTAGCGACCACTCAAAGGGCTTTACAGCACAAGCACTCTGCACCTGTTCATGCACACATCAGACAAACATTCACATGCACACTCACACACTGTTGGCGCAGCCATTGGGAGTGATTTGGGGTTCAGTATATCGCCCAAGGACACTTAAACATGTAGACTGCAGGGATCAGGGATTGAACTACCAACCGTCTGATTCGTAGATGACTGCTCCTTGCCTCCTGAGCCACCGCCGTCCCACAGCCGCTATATTGAGTAAATAATAATAACCCAGGGTGGGGGTTCGAACCCCAGCTGTTCGGAGTTTGCATGTTCTCCCTGTGTCAGCATGGGTTCTCTCTGGGCACTCCGGCTTCCTCCGACAGTCCAAAGACATGCAGGTTAATTGGTGACTCTAAATTGCCTGTAGGTGTATTTATTTCTTGGCTTCAACAAATTAAAACCTGAGAATGATCTTTTTATATTTGGTCGGTGATACCAGAGGGCACAGACATTCTAATTGAAATTACCAGAACAAAGTAAAATTAATTCAAGAGGGGTTTTTTTGTTTTGTTTTGTTCTGTTCATCATAAATTGTCGGTCTAAAAAAATCAGTACTTTTAAAATAAAGTCTGCTCAAAACACTATGAAGTGCTAAAATATCAACACATTAGGGCTGCTGACATTTCAGTTAAATCAGAGAAGCTACGATATGTATACAGCTGGGTCCCTATACCCTGACATGAGACAGATAATCATGTTCCTCTGCCTACTCCTAGTGCTCCTAATGGCATTTGCAAGAAGTCTCCGCACATGAACAAAAACAACCAATCAGAGGCGAGGAGTCTCTAACGTAGCTGTCTAATTGCCTCAAATGTTTTCAGAAACAAATGTTAGTGTAATGTTTAATTTCAATTTCAATTTTATTTATAAAGCCCAATATCACAAATCACAATTTGCCTCACAGGGCTTTACAGCATACGACATCCCTCTGTCCTTAAGACCCTCACAGCGGATAAGGAAAAACTCCCCAAAAAAAACCCCTTTAACGGGGAAAAAAAAAACGGTAGAAACCTCAGGAAGAGCAACTGAGGAGGGATCCCTCTTCCAGGACGGACAGACGTGCAATAGATGTCGTACAGAACAGATCAGCATAATAAATTAACAGTAATCCATATGACACAATGAGACAGAGAGAGAGAGAGAGAGAGAGAGAGAGAGAGATGCAGGTAATGACAGTAGCTTACAACAACATTAATGAAAGTAATAATATTATAGTTATAGTTCTGGCTACTGTGGTACAATATGTTGAAAGTATGTATTAGTATCAGACAGTATACTTGTGTGACAATAGTCATATGTGTATAATAACAGTAGAAGTATGACTAATGACTAATGATGGCAGCAGCAGCAGGAGGCATCTGGCAGGACCACGGCAGCAGCACAACCACACACGTCACACTGTCCAGGCACCGCTGCGGTATGAGTTATTCTGAGAGACAGTGGAGCACAAAGGCTCCGGAGAAGAAGCCGAGTTAGTGACATCCAGAATGGCCGAGTTAGCAAGATGCAGTAATAGGATGAGAGAGAGAGAGAGAGAGAGAGAGAGAGAGAGAGGGAGAGAGAGGGAGCCCGGTGTATTATAGGGGGTCCTCCGGCAGACTAGGCCTAAGTCAGCCTAACTAGGGGCTGGTACAGGGCAAGCCTGAGCCAGCCCTAACTATAAGCTTTATCAAAAAGGAAAGTCTTAAGTCTAGTCTTAAATGTGGAGACGGTGTCTGCCTCCCGGACCGTAACAGGAAGATGATTCCACAGGAGAGGAGCCTGATAGCTGAAGGCTCTGGCTCCTGATCTGCTTTTGGAGACTTTAGGGACCACGAGTAACCCTGCGTTCTCAGAGCGCAGTGTTCTGGTGGGATAATATGGCACTATGAGCTCTCTAAGATATGACGGAGCTTGACCATTTAGAGCTTTATAAGTTAACAGTAGGATTTTAAATTGAATTCTGGATTTTACAGGGAGCCAGTGCAGAGAAGCTAAAACAGGAGAAATATGATCTCGCGTATCTTAGACGTAAGATGAGAAACTTTGTGACCTGGCTGCAATGCTGGCAACAGTCGAGTGAAGCAGTACACACCACCCACCGGCCGGAGCAAAGTTAATAGCCAATGCAGTAACAGAGTCTTGATTCATATTTGATCAGTGCTGCCTAGTTTGACCGTGGTTCACCAGCAGTGATTGACAGCTGCTTTAGAGACTCCTCAGATCTGATTGGCTGCTTCTGTGAGTCATTTTGGACTCTACCAAATGCCAGCACATTCTCACTCTGACCTTCGTTTGGTCATGGACTTTCCACGTCCAGATATGACGTGAAAGGTGCCCTGGGTGCGTTGGTTGTTGACATTCTGTCTGTTACGTGCATTGTATTCTTTCAAAATAAATGCACTTTGTCAGCACAACAATGCAAATTGACATGTTTTTTCCTCCAACAACTAATACACATGGTAAGGTTTAGTAAAAAAAATGAACAGGGTTTGGCTTTATAATCTAACAGGACACAAACACCACTTTCCCGGGTGAAAGTCGGTGTTTGTTTGACCCATCCACCTCATCTCCCACCAGCCTTACTTGGAGGTTTGCTGCCTTAACTTTTGTTTCCCCTTGACACTGCTGAGCGCTGTTACACTATAACGGCGACCGGCTGTGTGTCATGCTGACATTAAAGGACAGCTTTTTTCATCAGTGTCTGACGCTGCAAGTCACTGCCCGAGTGCTGGATTTCGATGACTTCAGAGTGAGACTGGGTCGCGAATGCCATTGGAGGCAATGGGAGGAGGGACATGACTTTTTTCTAACAGATTATCCATCTCATATTTACTGTGTAGATATAGTGACAGTCTCCGCAAATATGTTTACATTATTTTTATAAAACAACTACAGCTTTAAGGGCAGCAAGTCACATGACTACAGTTTTAAAGCTGATCCCGAAATCAGTGTTTCTCACTGAAATCTCTTTAATTTAGGCTTCCACCTACATGCTATCAAATGTATACATCTCCTAGGTATCAGGAACTATTTAGAGATAATAGATTATAGCTTGTTCTGGTAGTACCAATAAAATGCCTTTCTTTCCTCTATCATTTCAACAGCACTCATCAAAATAGTGTTTCCCGAGGTGGCAGTAAGTAGAAGGAATCTAGTGAAACCAGCAGCTATAGGTTTGTCTGTATCCATCCTCTCCTGCTCACCTGCAGTATTGCTGACTAGTTTGTCAGGTGTTGGTATCATGAAAGGTTCCAGTATTGTTCCACCTGGGAGGTCGACGATGCGCCATTACTGCAACAATGCTTCTGTTGGATCCATTACACGCACCAAACTGTGGACACACGCGTGCAAAAACACACACCTCCACGCACACGCTGCTGCTGCTGAGATGCTTTAAAAGTCCCCGGAGAATTGTCCCTGATTATTGTGGTTACTGTGATTGCTATCATCGTCTCCCATCACGGCCATTATCAGCGGAGCATTTCCCTGTGCGCTCCTTTCAGCTCAGCGCTCTGTTTACCCTAATGTGAGCTGGGGGGAACATAGCAGAGAGGCGTCTTCCATAAACACCTTGTTATCTCTCACTCCTTCTCTAATTTTCTCTCCATTCTATCACTCTTGCTCATTTCCCCGTCTCTCGATGGGCTCTCTGGCTGAAATAAAAAAAGGAGGCACAGGTTGTATATTGCGTGTTTGTTTTGGAGCCTCATGGCTGTTTGTTAGCCAGCATCCAAAGTTGTGCTGATGCTTGCTTTTGCTGGAGCTGCACAGTTGTTCAGTAGTTTTTATTTTTTTGCCTCCCACCACCTCCGTAACAAAAGATGCCTGCAACCTATTTACACTTAAAGAGGTGCCAGAATAGTGGGATGCAAATAATTTCTGCCAGTGATGCCCACACATTTCTGCTCTTTTGGCTCTGATTTTTTTATTATCCATCTCCTTCTTTGCTCTCCCTCTCATCTGTGTGAGGCAGCCTTACCCAAAGCACTCAGTCAATTCTGCACAAATGGGATTCTTACAGTCCAAATAGAGAAGATGGAAATACGGAGGCACGTATTTGAAGGGTGTTAAACGTGTCACCCAGTTAATGCTTCCTCAAACAGAAAAAAAAACAGGGAGATTCCAAGTCATATTAAAACTTGATTTCCTGGAGCACAGTCTCCGGCTGCTCTGTCAGGTATAGGCAATAACCTCCTCTGCGCTTTATTGCTGTTTAAATACACGCAACTGTGGCCTGGATCAAAAGTAAGCTAAGCTTTCTTGCTCACATATCTGTGATTTTATGAGCACCAAAGCCTGAGTGATTTCTGCTCACTGACAGCTCAGAGGAAGAACCAATCACCCGTGTCTCTGTTATTTGAGGATGAATCCTGTCTGTGTTTGCTGCATAACTTGCACAAACCTGGTGGAAGTTTGGCGTGTGACTGGGTGGACTTGTTTCCCATAGTCGGGATGACTTGTGTGTGTGTGTGTGTGACATTTCATCAGACTGTGCTCTGTCATGTTATCCCCCTGTCAGTCCTCAAGACACGCACGTCAGAAAGAGCCGGATGTGTGTGAGAACGTGTGAATGCTTCATAGCGAGAGGTGTGAATCTGCGGTGCCACAGATAATGCCGGCTTGTGTCGTCGTGTCATTGCCTCGTGCTGTCTGAGCTGCTGTTCCCTTCACACACGCACAAACACACGCGCGCACTTCACTTGCCTCCAACCTTTCCTGCCCAGAGCTTTTATCAGCAATTCATTTCCCAGTATCTCAGCCATCAATCACTCCAGCTTGTCCTCAAATGCAGCCATCGCTCCTACAGACGAAGAGAGGGAGACATGTATACACAAGGAGACATGGGCTCAGACAGGCAAAGAGAGGGGGAGGCTTTTTAATTAAGATTGCAATCGACAGGCACTTTTAAGAGATGAAACTTTGCCTCATTTTTTGGAGTGTTTGATCCTGAGTTGGCTGTAATTTGGCTGGCCCTGGGTCCTGTTTGTCCTTACAACTCTGAGTGACTTACAATGAGGGCCACCATTTTGGAAGTCCAATTTAAAAGCTAATGTTGATAAAGCACCAGTCTCTGTATTCTTTTTCTCACCTTTACTGCTTTTTCCTTTCATTTCTTGTTGACAGAGTTTGGATTGCTCTGGGCGGCTCTCTGTTTCTGGGTGTATTCACTCATAGTGGCCGTCACTGCTCATGCTAACTACTCTCTCCTGCTTCTGTTTATTCCCAGTAAACCAGAAGAGTAAACAATCTATCCATCCAGCAATTTTAGTGAGTAACCCAGCGGCTTGTCTAACCTCACCTAAAATACAGCAGAATCTGTTTCATGACGGTTAGTCAGCGAGGTGCAGTAAAAACAGGGGCACAGAGCACAAATACTGAGCATCTAATCTGAGCATAAACCGCCATTCTGGGAGCCCATAGTGCACTCTGGCCCCGAACTGCATTTTTCACACATTCAGAACAGTTTCTTGTGTGCTTATTCAGAGCATCGCCCTCGCAGAGCGGCGAGAGCGCTCTCCTGACACTGGATGCAGGGAGGAGGAGGAGCAGCAGCAGAGCAATCTAGTGTTTACAGTGTAGTGAATGGGTCCCAGCTACCAAGTTCAGCTGCTGCTAAGCCGACTGCTAACTGTAGAAATTGACTTTCTGTGTCTGCTGAAACATAACATTAACTCAGAAGGGGACATGTCTGTCCCTGAAAGCAAATCTGGGGTCCTGTATCTTTGTTTTCTGTGACTCTGCACCTCCAGTTACCTCCTCAGAGGAGCAGAGCTGGACTCTCCTCCTGGACCACTGCAGTTGTTTGCTGTAGCTGAAGGGGGTGACGGGAGCATTGAGGTCGGCCTTTGGGCTGCTGAGTCCTGCTAACTCAGCATTTCTCAACCAATAATATAGTCTTAATGCTCCAGGTCCGGTCCTCTGGTCACCAGAATTCTAACAATTCAGTCTTATTGTCAGAAAAGAATGATGACATTTGACGATTCTGCACAACAACAGATTATTTCCTGTTTTTCACTGTTTTTATTTTAACTCCACAGTGTCTGTGCATGGCAGTGAAGGGAACAGTCGTGCCAAACTGGTAAACACAAAAGATTTAGCAGACAAGCGAACAAACTGGCACTGAGGTAAAGTAATTCAGTTGTTTTTTATGTGACAACAGCACAAGCATGCAATTTATAAGCTATCTTTATCTCAGTCGTGTTTGTTTTTGTGAAAAACTCCGACAACTCAAACACACCAACAAAGTGCACAGGTGCTTTGTATTATGTAATAGTGAGGCCACCCATAAACTGTATAAAATAATGAATGCAGTGATGCCACCCATTGGTTTGTGGACTCTTGTTTTGAAGCCTTGAGTTTGGCATTTTGGCTGTTGCCAACTTGGATTTTTGGAACCAGAAGTGGTCGTATGTGGAGGAGAGGGTGGAGCTGTGGAGGTGCGAGGGATGAATCTGACTCATAATGTTGGGCCGATTTGCCGGCCAGCTGTGAGCGTTTATACACACAGAGGCGGAAAGGCGAGTTGATCCGAGGCACCCAATTTTCTGCGGCCTTCCACAGCGGGAGGGACTGTCGATGACTTGTGGGAGGAGCTGTTGATGATGCCGCACGTGTGAGCCACTGGCGGTGGATAAACAGGAAACAGCTGATAGCAGGAATGAGCAGCTAGTAGCAAGAGGGAAACACAAACCACACAGATACTGTAAAGATGAGAAACTGAGGAGACAAGGAGTAGCGCGCCCTCCTTGCCCTCACAAACGAAGAGGCCATTAACCGTCAGATGACGGGGACGGTGAAGAACGGGCCGACTTACAAGAGAATCGGCGAAGGACTGACCAGACGCGGCTTCCTTCCCACGTCACTGTTTACGTCACACGCTGAGCTACATGCTTTGTTACTTGCTCATGACCCCCATTGCCCCGAAAAAGGCGCATTCTGTATAAACAAAAATAAGCAGGCGGCATTTTGCTGCACTCCCCGATTTTGTTTTTACACTGCCAATGCTGAAAAAATTGGGCTTTCCTGCAAATTTGCACAATTGCTGTCTAAAAAGGGCTATAGAGTGTGGTGATGCCTTACAGACAGCTTGTCACTCAAAGTGGCCACAACTCTAATCATGCATAATTTTAAGCCTTAATAAAATGTCAAACTGGCGAGCTGTATGAAAATTCAGTTGTCATGAAGAGGGGAATTAGTGACAGAGACTAAAGCAGTTTAAAGCAGACTGTAAATATGTTTATTTCTGCTGTAGAGTCGTTCATTTAACATGGATGTTTAAGCGGATTGACTCATTTTCGGAGCCAGCCTCAAGTGGCCATTAAAGGAACTGCAGTTTTTGGCACTCCTTGGGGCCACCGCCATAAGGCTTGGGTTGTGCTTTAACAGAACTAGTTTATATGATGTGTTATCCAAACTCATCAGGAATCAGAAGTGTTTATTCAACCCTGACCTCTCTTAAATATGGACATAAGGGTGCATATTTGTAGACATTGTCTCCTGAAAGACAGCCGCCACTCATCTCATAGGGTGGCTGTGAATGTTGAATCACCAGTTTGGGAATGTTACTAAAATGGTCAGACACAGCTGACACTTTGGGAAAAATTTTTACCTTGCTGCAAGCAGTTCTGAGAAACCCCACTGGCATATTAGCCATGTGGTTATCTGGAGTGAAAATGCCTCCCTACTAACTACTTCACCCAAATTCAAACACCCATATTTGCTGTTATAGTTAATGTTAGGGAGTGACAGTGTTAATGGTAAAAAACAAAACAAAAAAAGCATTACTAATTCTTGTCCTGTAATGAGATGGCAGTCTCCCACACAAAAGTCGGATGCACTTAACTCACCCACCACTCTGACTAGTGCATTCTTAAATTGTATGTGTGCTCAAAGCAAACTAGTTAGTAGGCCACAGTCTGTCATTGTGCCACACCCAGCTGTTCTGAAGGGCCAAACTCTGTCATTGTCTTTCAGACAGAAAGTCACAGTGTTGCACTATGTTGTACGCACACGAGGAGTATCAGATGTAACCGTGTGAAAGATGAAAGGAGAGAAATTCAAACCTGCTTACTTTCTCGGGTGTTAAAATGGAGAGAGGGATCTTTAGCTCATCCCTGAAGTAAGATTACGTTGAGAGAATAAAATGGTGGGAAAATCAGCTTCTCCCTGCGTGCAGAGGTCACATTTCAAAGAAAGCCAGGATATTTGAATACACCTTTGAGTCAGTGCCGTCCTTCAGCTGGTGATGGTGTCAGCCTGCGTAATGACGAAGGGAAGCTCACTCTCATCTGTCTCCATTTGTTCCCACTCCCTCATTCTTTGTGTTATTACTGTGGCAGCCCATTGTTCCCCTTCATCTCCCTGTATTATGTATTGTTTGGTCCTAGAGATCTGTGGATTTCGAGCCTTTGTTCCCACTGTTGGGAGACATTAGGTTTTGATGTCAGTAGATGCTGCATCTCTGTAAGTGCACTCTGCACAACAAATAATGTTCAGTGGGAGTTTCTCCTGGAGTTAAAGTTAAATATGGAAAGGAACCTCAAACTTTAGTTCATTACTAACAGCTCTGGGTTGGGATTATAAACGTTACTGTCATGCTTATGTTTTGTAAAACTTTGTAAAACCACAAATTTACTTTTTCTTTTTTTTACATATTAAACAAACAAGGTAGGTGGTAGATGGATTTTATTAGCTGTTTCCCCCCGTTTCCAGTCTTTATGCTAAGCTAAGCTAACTAGCTGCTGACTGAGACAGTAGAGCCTAAAGTCTGTCCACAACCTGCTGAAGACTACATTGACTAATGTCAACAGAATTGCCGACATATTTTCATTCACCTCAAGTTTGAAACTTGAGAAAGTTAGTTAGTCCATTAAAGCATCTGGACATTGTAATAGGATGGCAATGTTACACACTAGTACAAGAGTTCTAAAACAGTTACTGGCACATTATTATCATGCAACATTAGCACACTGTCAAATTTGCTTTATTACCTGTTACTACAGCTTCCCCTTTATATTTTATTATATATTTACCAACATGTTGGGCTATAAAGAAGAAGATATACTTTATTAATCCTTAAAGTAAATTTCAATTTTGTCACACTGTTATAATATACATATAAGCCAGAACTGGCACCCCTCCAGCTACCGGTCCATGCTCAATATTTGGTCAGAATGGAGACTTGCGCAGACAACCCTATGGTTCCCAACCCACATCACTATGGGCTAAGCTACTGCTGCTGACTCTCATTTGGAGGCACTTAAACTTACTTGTTGGAGGCAGTAAAACACAGTCAGGATCAGGGCAAGGGGTGGTAGCTGCACCTGCTAAGGTAACATCCTCCTAACACCCAGCACTGACATCAACACCAAGTTGCTCAACGGCCCTCTCACACGCCAACCATTAAGCTTCTTTCAGACAAACCTCAACGGAACAGATCCCTATTTAAGACGTCTCAAAGGTCTAGTGTGTAGTACTTATGGCATCTAATGATGAGGTTGCCCAACTAACACTTCCCCCCTGTATCAAGCATGTAGGGGAACTAAGGTGGGCGATGCAAAAAAACACAAATGGCCCTATCTAGAGTCAGTGTTTGATTTTGCATTCTGGGCTACTGTAGAGACAACATGGTGGACTCTATGGGAGAGGACCCACTACGTATGTGGATATAAATGGTCCATTAAGTAAGAAAAATGCAAGACATTACTGAAAACATGAATATTATAAACCATCTCTGCCAAAAGATGCCACCAAATCCTAGACACTGGACCTTTAAGCTTTTCAGGGTTGAGTAGAACTCCTCCGTATTAAAATGGAGACTGCAGACATCGGTGCTGCCATGAAAGGTTTTTAAAAGTAGCGCCCTTGTCTCTTCTGATTGTTGTAACCCAATGGAGAGTCATGGAAACTTAAATAAGGCACGTTTTTGGAACAATATGGGACACCACAGTGACTCTTGCAGCGTCATTGCACCATGGTTTAGCTTGACTTCTCAATGGGAGCAGTACTGGTAGTTTTTCTCAATAGGAACGGCAGAGAACTGGAAATAAGTGTCTGCTTCCTTTGCTCTCAGAACATACGGTGTGCAAAGCCCCTATTGATCGGACAAATAAGAGATTGTTATCGATACTCTCATCTAACTCTTACCAAGAAAGGCAATAAGCATATTTACCAACATGTTGGGCTATCTAACTAAATGACTCTACACGGACCATTCACATTGCCATTACCTAATATATTTGTGCGCCCCTCTTGCAAATAACAACTGTACAGTTAGTGTTTTAAAATTGATCTCTTTTTCACATGTAATTTTGCATCATATTTCACTCTGAGCTAGAGTGTTATGGCCGATTGTGCTACAAATCATTTAAATTCAAACAGCAGCACCACCACCATACGTTCTACTCATTGATGCACAGCCGAGCAGTATCAATAAACCACAACACAATTGCTTTATTCAAACAGGAGTTGCTCCGATCAGAAAAATAGCAAACAGCACCAATAAACCTCTTTATTACCCATTCCAAGTCCTCGGCTACATCAAAGGGACCTTCCCAGAAATGTACTCTGTTTTTCGGGAATCAATCTCGGTAAGGGCCGGATAATTATTGTAGTAGGCACAGGAGCCAACTTCTTTCACCATGGCAATTAACAAGGCTTGTTAACATCAAAGGCAGAAAAAGACCAGAGGCTGACTTTCAAGCAGAAAGTGTGCTGAACTCACAGGAGGATCGGCTTACTTTGAGACTATTTAAATGCACTTGATTTGAGACAAGCAAATGGAGATGAAATTTTTAACCAAAAATCTATTGAGTGCGTGTTTAGTGAGGGGAGACTGAAAAAATACATGTAAACCCGTCTGCAGTACAGTCTGGATTTTACTGTAAATGGTTTAACAGATTGCAACAGCCTGATTTTGCTCATATTATTTATTTTCTTGATAATTAATTATGTTCATGTTTGTGGCAGAAGCTACATGTTACTTAATTATAGTTTTGTAAAAACAAGCTTTAATTCTTGAGTGCCATCTGACACATCCTGGCCTCTCTGGGATCATATTTGTTATCAAGTGCTGGTTGTTTTGATGTTCCCCATGAGCAAATCTGGCTCCGCAGCAAGTAAATTTGACAGGGACACAGAAAAGCCTCTTTTCGTGGAACCTCAATCACTCATGGATTCGTCAAAAAGTTTTCGCTCCCAGACACATTTTCATCTAGCTTCAACTTTCTTCGACAGAGGAAATGGGTAAATGTAATCCCTTTTCTGATGGGCGAACAAGCTAATCTGCTTACTCTCTCCATTGTGGATTGACTCAGTGATGGCAGAGAGGCAGGTGATAAAAGAAAAGTACAGAAAAAGAGGTTTATTTGACTTTCTCCACTTCACTCTTCCCTGCTCTCCTTCTCTTGGGAGACCGACTATAGCTGCTGCTGGATTATCCCGACATCTCCCATTCTCCATCTCTCCGCATTCAATCTCTCTCCCCCCCTTCACTCTGTGTCTCCTCTTGCGGGGGTCGGCATTGATCCCCTGCTCCTGGAAGTTTCTGTGTTTGTTACAGTGTAGTCCGTTTTGTTTTGACGCCTTATCTTTCACAAGAGTGCAGCGAAGGGGAACACGACCTTGCCAAAGCGTTGCCAGCCTGCCAGGCTGTGGGTGGTAGATAGAGGTGTTGTGTACATGCACACGTGACTTGCTGTTTTCTATTTGACGATACAGTCTGTTATTTGAAGTGGAGAATGTACAGAGAGCTTTGAAACCTCTATTTGTCTGACACAAGCCTTTGGGTAGTGGTGGTGGTGGTGGTGACATATCTGAGCCCACTAAGGACGACACTGTGTATATGAACCAGAGAGTAAAGATGACATCAGTCACATCAGTATTTTGTTAACCCTGCGCGCAGCATGATTTTGTTGAAGTCCTTGGAGAATGTGACCCTTAATCTCTGCCACTATCGTTGCTGACTCCAGCGAAATCTGCAGATAAACTCCCCACTTTATCATTTCGTGATATATAGCGTTACATGCATCATATTCACAAGCTGTGTCTGGGCACCAGAGGATGCATTAAGGTGGACAAAAAGTCATGATGCTTTTTGGGAACAGCACAAAAAGTCTCCAACAATCCAAGAGAGAAAAAGTTGCTCCTGATTAGCAGGCATGATCATATGTTCATCAAACCTATGTTCTACCGGGAGAGAGCTCAGGTGCTCTGCAACAGCTCAAAAGACAACATTATTTTATCACCGTGAAACTTGAAGACTTTTTCCAATATGAGTCAGACATACCCCTGACACATTTCCTCTATCTTCTGTCTTCTGTGGAGGTGTCTTGGAAAACTTGGTTGGAAACATAGTAAAATCCAAAAAGAGTTTCATATCATGTAGCATATTATATCTGTGATTGGTGGTGACAATATTTTTTGTTGCAGCCCAAATCTCAGATAAGTCAATTTGAATTTGTTCACTGTGAGAGAAAATACTTCTTTGTCTGTGAGTGACCTTTTGACTAATCTCTTTAAACCGTTTCTATATTTGAAGCAGAATCTGTCGGCCGTAGTTCAAGATTTTTGTATTGGAAGTGTTCTAGTGTCCGTTTGTGGCCCAACTAGTATTTACCAATCATATTTGAGTGGCAGGGAAACAGCCCCTGTGAAGAGGCAGATTGCTTTGGCCAAAATGCAATTTTAGAACCCATCTACCATTGTCTAATGAGAAGTTGGCGTTATATTAGCTTTTCTTTAATTTCGTCTGCATTCATATTCAGATATCTGTTCATAGGGATTTGCCGAGATGGCCAGTGCACAGAAGAGGAAGTCTTGACTCAGATATTAAATATTAAATATTGGTCCTCGACCCTCGAGGCTTATTGTTGTCAGACAATGAGTCAGCTTATGAGCTCCGAGATCACTTTTTCAAAACAAAAGGAATTTATTTTTCACATTTCTGTTTTGTCACCCTCAATCAATGTGCAAGTCCAGTGTGAGGTAAAGGAAATAATAACTTCAATGATGTCATTAGGCTTAAAAAGAAATGTAAACTGAAAACACAAGGTTTTAATTTGAAAATTAAAGTTGTAATGTTAGCAAACAACACTGGCATTTATTTGGTGACATACGTCTGTGCATTTGACAGATATAAGTCCATTATTCACTGTCTTTGAGCTCCGTTTTGGTCTCCACCACCTCAGGACAGAAATATCTGACTTTTTAGCTGCTAACTTCTCCTATGTTCACTACTAAAGGCCCATTTATGCTCCCTTTATGTATGAAAATGTATACATCCGTTTCAAACGATGTTACTGTCACTGCCCACATACTTCCATGCGCCCTTTACGTTGGCATGGATGTTAACCAATATATCCACCAGGAGGCAGCCCAGCGTCAAAAGTTTATGACAACAACAAACTCAAAAACAAACATGGCGACTGTGGAGGAGATATTGATAATGTTCCTCTTGCATAAAAGACAAAAACAGAGGCAGCGTTGTAGGAGGCGGTGGTCGGTGAGGCTGTTAAATACATCGCAACTGGAGGACGGAGAATTCTTTTCTCTAGTACTGCCAATGAGAGAAACTGAATTGTTATTTCTTCTTCGTGTCTCACTAGAGCTACGTATCGGATAGTGACAGCAACACTGCCTCCACGGTTTCCGGTGGTACTGCTCCGTTTGGCCCTTATGCGTAAGCTTTATGGAAACGTGCAGAAATACAGACGAAATGAACGTGGAGCACGGACAGAAGGCTCCGTCCGTATCCGGATCCGTATTTAACGTTGAGCATAAATGAGCCTTAAGTCACTAACTGTGTCTAGTAGCTCTAAACATAGTTGTTTATGACTGCTGTCATTAAGTGTCATTCGGTTTTTGTAATGACAAGTTGACATTGTTTGGGTTGTCTTGATTATGACAACTTGACATTAATTAAAGTGACATTAACAGAAGTTGTCTTTGACATGACAAGTTGACATTAAATTTGTTTGGGATGTCCTTTTAATGTCAAGTTGTTATGACAAAGACATCCTCTGGTAGTGTCATCCTGGTTAATGTCAAGTTGTCATAATGACATCCCAAACAAATTTAATGTCAACTTGTCATGACAACGACAACTTGTGGTAATGTCACTTTGATTAATGTCAAGTTGTGATAATCAAAACAACCCAAACAGTGTCAACTTGTCATTACAAAAAACGAATGACACTTAATGACAGCATTCATAAACGTTTATGACATGTACATAATGTTTATGACAGGTTCATGACAGTATCATGTCATAGTTATGACAGTGTCATGTTACTCTTATGTAGATACCTTCAAGTAAAGTGTTACTGATTATTATTATTTTTTTTTTACACACCGAGCATACGTATCTGTTGGACCCTAAACAATGAGGAAACAAAACCAATTTCAAGAAAGTACAAGAGCTGAGTGTTTTTACACTTCCCATCTTTATCAGTTAAGAAATAAAGAACCATTTTACAAACGGTGGCTCAACATTTAACAGGCATTCTTAGCGTGTTATTTAATAAGGTAATTACAGGCACTAAAATGTTTCAGAGTCAATATGTGACACAAGCCATGATAAGACCCAGTTTTTGGTCATTCACATTGTCATAATTTGCATTGCTCAAATACTGCTCATTTATTCAGAGGCTCATTCAGCAGTATCAGCTTTGAAAATGGAGTGAAGCTTAATAAACTGCACATAATTTTGCTGCTGCCTCAAGGATAAGGAGACGTGTGGTCAGAGAGAGAGAACTGCAAGAAACATAATAACAATATTGAGAAGATGGAGGGAGGAGCAGCCGCAGCCCAAAGAAGTCCAACTTAAGTGCCTGTGACACTTTATTGTGCGAATCACTCACATTCTTTTTGGGTTTTCATAAAATCTAATGAAAGCGGTGCTGTAAATCTGAGCTATGGTGAGGCCTCCGACAGTCGAGATAAATGAGCTGTAGTCTTATCTGATCAGATTTAACAAACCATCAATCTACAGCAGGATTAAAATGAGAAGATTGAGCTGTTTTTAAATGCACTTCATGATGCTGAACTTCAGCTTGCTGTAATTCTCTGTGTTTGTGTGTGTGTGTGTACATCTGTTTTGGGGAAACTGTTGCCATTTGTAAAGGAGTACATTTACTGGTGCGAGCGTCTCTACACGTAGGGATTTAGCAGCTTTCAGCACACAATTATCCCGTCGAGAAGATGCTTCAAACAATCCAAAACATTTTACATCATGTTGCCTACACTTATGAATACATAATGCTGTTGCAGGTGATCGTAAAGTGCCCCTACCCCGCTTTAGTAAACACGCTTCCCCGACAACGCAAATGAGTGGCGGTGTCACCCGCCTTCTGGGAAGTGAAATAGACTCTACTTCATCTAATGCTAATGCCAGTGTGACTCCCTGGGTGGCTTATTTATGTATGTATTTATAATTTCATGATGTGGTGTTATAAGGTGATACACTGTGTGAATATTCCTCCTGTGAGACCTCGTCGCACAGCCATGTGAAAACAGAGCTAGCAGCTATTGTTGTTTCCTGTGGAAAAGATTATTTAGATAACGACTCTACAGAGGCTGAAGGAGCAAAACCGGAAAGGAAAAGAAAGGAGAAAAAAAAGTAGCAAGATTGTTGTAATAATTATGCCTGTATGTGAGTGTGTGCATGTGTTTGTTAGAGTCATTCAGTCATGCAAATGTGAGAATGTTCTAACAAGGCAGTGGCTGTGATTAAGGGCTAAAGTCATAGCCTGTGCTTACAGAAAATTTGAGAAGTTTTGGTTGTTTTTAGTGGGCACCAGAGACTAAAAAGTTAGATGTGGGCAGGAAACTAGCCTGAAGCTTACCAAGTATCTGCTGCCCACCAAAACTATCTGGTTTCTGGTCAGGGGTGGAGCAGGAAAGTCTGCGCAGTCTCTGTGGGGCCCCTGCCCTGCCTCTCTTGCTGCTTGTCTCTTTCCTGCACCTTTCGATTTCTTTTATTCTTTCCTAATTTTCTTTTCTTTTTTGGAACCCTGATTTCTCTTTTTCTGGGAAAGACATGACAGTTTGCGTGATTGATTGAAGCAGTCACTTACTCGGCTTTAGCAGCATTTAGAGACAAATCCTTGTGTAGGGGTGGACTAAACCATTTTGTCCCTTTAAGGGGTGAGAGGGGCCTCAGAAAAAAAGTTCAGTTGTTCAACTGATTTATTCATCAAATTATAGTTTAGTTATATCACGAAGAAATGATCGTGAAGAAAACTGCAAACAAAACCAAAATTTTTCATTCCAAGCTTTTGGGGGGCTCTCCTCCCATTGGGGCCCTGGGTAATTAAAGGGCTCTGTAAAATAGTAACGAATTTAATTAGCTTTTCTGTAACCACTTATCTTGTTGGGGGTCACGGGACTTCTGGACTATCACAGGGCTGACACATAGAGACAGACAACCATTCACACTCACATTCACACCTACGGATAATTTAGAGTCACCAATTAACCTGCATGTCTTTGGACTGTGGGAGGAAGCTGGAGTACCTGGAGGAAACCCACGATGACACAAGGAAAACTTGCAAACTCTGCACAGAAAGCCTCCCCCATCCCGGGTTCAAACCAGGAACCGTCTTGCTATGTGGCGACAATGCTAACCACTGCACCACCATAGCTTACAAAATAGCTATACAGTAGCTTGCAATAGCCTAGCTATTTGTAAATCTCATACTGAGATTTGTGTTAAGCATTGCTAACTATGAACTAGACTCACTTAATATCTACTTTAAAATTTGCTTGGTTGTTTTCTTTTTATATATATGTGCTAAGGCTAGAACATTTTGGATTATGCTAACGTGAACCAACGGTATTTCTCACTTAGTCTCAGGTTATTAGCATGGCGATTTGAAATTTGAAGTATGTTGTTTTTTGTGAAATGTCATTTATAATCTTCCTAGTTATTAAACAGAATTTTTAATTAGTGCAAGGTCAAATACAGACCATATTTTATATTATCCAAGCGGCATCCTTGGGGGCTGGGAGGTGACGCCAATGTGGAACTGCAAAAAACTGCAATCCCGTGAATGGCCACTTGAGGCTGGCTTCAGAAGTGAGTAATTTCCCATAGACTCCGATGTTAAAATGTCCAACTTTACAGCTGAGAGAAACATGTTTTACAACCCGGAACAAAATGTTTTTTGTCTCTACAGCTAATTTCCCTTCATGACAACTGTACAGGGGGTACATTTTTATTTAACTCACCTGTTTACATTTTATCAAGGCTTAAGGTTACACATTATCAAAGATGGAGCTGTTATGGAGCTATTATGAGTGGTGCAACCAGTTCTAGGGTGTATTTTGGTATCCTTTTTATTCTAAGTGTTTACCATTTTATTCCTGGCAAAATGGAGAGATCCATTAGGACCATCAGCAAAGGAAATCAATTATACACTAAATATCAAGCAAGGGCTCAGTTATTAAATGAACTGTCTAATAAAATCAAACAGATTTTGCTGACAAAATGCATTCAGTCTGAAGAGGAGCCCAGTATCCATTAATCCTGGTTACAACCATGAAGCTAACACAGTCTCTTTCTGTCATTCAGCTCATATCAGGATGAGCACTGACAAAGTGACACATGAAGGCAGTTGCGCACTGGAGAGGCTGCTTGAGTATCCGCCTAAATGTGAATTGTGTCAGGGTGAGAATGCACCTAGACGGCTGTAAACAAGCACAGCTAAAAATACCAGCAGCCTTAAACGACCAGGAGGGAAGGAATAGCGAGAGGAAAAGGACATCTGCTTTTTAACACCACTCCCTGTCATGTTTTCTCTTCATCTCTAAACATTATGCAGTTGTCTGGCGATCTGCCAGCTCAAACAGATATTCACTTCAAAATACGAGAATCTCTCGTGGAATGCTGGTGCAGCAACTAAAGCATGTGTGAATACATCCTGAGCTTTAAGCGTCTGAACTGCCGTTTTTATGTATGTGCATCAGAGCTCCGTGTGTGTGTGAGCATGTGTACATGCGCATGAATAAATGAATAAAATCGGCAGGGGAATGGTGTTTGAGTACACTTACTGTATGTCCTCAAGGTCAATCTGAGACCAGAGTGAGTCTTCCATAACCATGCACATATGCACAGAGATATATAAAGCAATAGCCTCTCTCCTCTCATACTAACCATCTTGAAAACCTGGAGGGCCTTTCTTGTTAATGCTACCCATTACTTTCCCTCAGCTGTGGTGGATGGAATTTCTGTCAGCATCTCCCGTGTGGAGCATTTTGGGCTAAGTAGTCCAAATAACATGGCTCTAAAAGCCTTGAGAACAGCTCTTACAGCTTGCCTTTTACCTTTAGAAGCCTCCCCTGTCCTGCCCACTTTAGTCTCTATTTCCTCCCCACTTTCCGCCTTTTAACCATGTTAGAGGGTCTCTCTCCCATCATGCATTGCAGCGTTATCAAAGTCGACCACCCGGGGTTTGTTAATCACGCCGATTGGGGGTGTGAAATGGAGTGTTCACACTTGGCAAAGTGGCACGCTAGCCGCAGAAGTCTTTTTAGTTTGGTTACAGTCAGCCATATTGAACAGTGCAGGTGACTGTTGCATGTCTTGGAGGTACAAGTGATCTTATTCGGCCTAATTAGAATCAATTAGCTTATCTGTTCAAATGTTATCTGATACAATTTGAAAAGTGCAAAACACTAATATTGCAGTTGGAGCAATGGGCAGCAGTTTCTGGCATGCATCAGCCATAATTTAGCTGTATTCAATGAACAACAGTGCTTCTAGCCATAAAAAGAAGACAAGAGAGAGTTGCCTTTAATTCTAATTGAAGAAGAAGAAGCAGAAACAGGCGCCATTGCAGTGGAGTTGCAGTTAAGTTGAAGCGTTGTTGCTCTGTTGCCCCCCTTGAGTCCTGGTTTCTTTGCTTTTATTTTCCAATATGTAATCACAACTAAAAGCCTCGGCTCCAAAGTCGTGCCTGCGGTGATTGGAACGAGAGGGGTAAACACGCTGTCAATAGGACTAATTTAACACATGCCAAGATGACTGGCCTCAGAAAGCACTGCCAATTGTACCCAGTTAGGAAAATAACAAGACGGTCGATTTGTTTTTAACCCCCAGCCGGCACTGCTGTTTATGGCCAGGAGGCCGACGGCAAGCGTTAGCTTATTATTTAGTCAGGTCATCAGTCTAAGCGCTAATTAGAATTGTCCCCCCATTGGCTTTAGCGTGCGCCCATGTCTGTGTGTGTGTGTGTGTGTGTGTGTGTGTGTGTGTGTGTGTGTTCATATTGGGACACAGGAACAGGGCTGAAAATCTCTTTCTCCTTGTTGCTCCCTCTGAATGACAGAAGCTCTTAATTGCACATATTTGGACATTAAAATAAATTGCCCTCTTCTTGGATAGTAGTAAAGCGACCACAGCTGCAGCTGGCCAGCAGTGATAACACTTCATTTACTACAAGGAAAGTAATAAAGGCACCTAAAGTCACTCTGCAAACCTTTTTCAGGGTGAAATAAAGTGCCCACCTTTTTTAAAATCTTTGTTAGAAGAGTGTCTGGCAGTGTCTGGTCACAGAAACTTGGAAAAAGCATTAAAATGTAGAGTGCAGAGCTCTGAAAATGTGGTTGTGAGTATGGGGTATGTTGATTGTTTAGGTCACTCGACTGCAGTGAGGGTTATATGAAGCACCCATCTGAGTCTTACCTCTTCTCTCACTCTGCCCCCGAGCCAGGAGGTTATACACTCCAGTTGGAAGTGAATTTTAATTAGAGGTTGGGATCACATCATAAAATTATCCACTCTTTAAGGTTACTGGTTCTTTTAGCCTCAGCTGTCTGGTGCCATTAGCCATTAGGATTTTATTAGGCGGTGTTTGCCAGGCTGCATGGATCAGCAGCAAACACAACTGCCATGACAACTGAGAGAATTCTGTATTCTCTGAGCATAGATGTGAAGTGGGGCAGGGATTTCCACAGGGATATGGACATGGGAGGGTCCTGGGCAGAAAGAAAATGGTCGTAAAAGCCCAAATTTGGTGGCCTGTGGTACATTCTAATGCCAATCATTCAACACACTGATTTAAATTATTGTATATTTTAATGAGTTTGCCATTGTGAACATGTAGTCAATCCATGTAAAGTAGAATTCTTGTGAGTTTTAGCCAACAGAGTCTGTAAATTGGAAGAAACCATGTCTGTTCCTGACTGATCAGAACTTTTGTAATAATCATTAGACCTTATTTATTATTATTTATTTGATGACACCTTCACTGTAAGGGTTATCAAGACATGCCACGATGATGGTTAATGGTTTGTTTTACTAGAAATATAAATGCACTCTTATTCAAGAAAAATAAAGTGATCATAGCGTTAGTTCAGGCAGGATGTGATGTCAAGCTCACATCCCAGCTACATCAGCTGATCTCAAACAGCCTAATCAACTGATGGAGCAGCTGACTGATGGAAGGGAGTCAGCAGATAGATCACATGATTCCTTTCTATGCAAGCAATTGGCAAATCTCATTCAGGGTGCACTATTTAAACTGCTCTGGCCTGCCTACTGTTGCTGCTTCCTCTGCAAGCTGCTTTGCAACCTGCCTCCACCCCAGCTCCTCCTTTTCATGCTGTGTCTGACTTATCAATGTCATTTCTGTTTGTCATCTCTGTTCTGTTCCCAGGGGGTCTTTGCTGCTGCTCTTCCCACCTTAGGCTGCCCATGTAGGTGCATGGAAGGGCAGGGAGGTTTGCTCTTTCTGCCTCACGCTTTCCTTGACTGTGTGTGGAAGGGCAGAGAGGTGTGCTCTCTCCACCTTAGGCTTTCTGCGTATAGGCTGCATTATGTGTACAAACAAGAATACTTTTAATAATGCAAGCCTTCATTTTTGGCCTATAGTGGTAACATTTTCCTTTGACACAAACTAAAGGTGACAAAATAGGAAAATGACCACACAGCATTGCAATACACCATGTAAGGAAATATTTAATATTTTGGCCCATAAACAACTTATATGTTCCTTTCAGATATAACAAGTATGTTTTTTGGAGTGTTAAAGGGGGCTGGAGGGCGCCTGGACCCCAAAGAGAACATTAAGGGTTAACAGCAATCATGCTGCCTATCTCAGTGTTTCAGTACATGCTGGTCTATGTCCCGTCTTACCAATGCTTCCTTTTCTCTGCATGGAATACAAAATTAAGAAAGTCTCATTCCCTACCCCCTCCTCCACCCCACCTTCACTGCATCTTTTTCAGTCATGTAGTATTTCTTTGCTGGGCTAAAATCTTAAGAATATATAGCCTATATATATATATATATAAAAAAACACGACCACGTGTGTCTTTGAATTCTAAAATGTGAAGGGCTTCTCTTGACAAAAGTAAAACTGCCAGTTTCCTAGATAAAAAGCTGAGGTCATGTCCTCAGTGTCCCTAACAGCAGCTACGGCCCTGGATGTGTGAGGACACTCTGTTAAGTACAAGATTGTGTGCATGTGCCAGTTTTGTACATAGAAAACAGAACAAGCATCAATGCAGTTGGTCAAATCCCTGCTCTGTCTGCTTACTGTGAGCTTTACAGCTTCATATGTACTGTAAGTCTTGCTGACAGTGTGTCAGGTACTGGAAAGATTGTTTGTGTCTGTCAGTGCCCAGACAAATCTGCCTTGGTAAATTGGTGTCAGTGTGTGTGTGTGTGTGTGTGTGTGTGTGTGCTCAGGCCCAGACCACAGAGCGGTGTTGACAGTCGTGCACTGTCAAACGTTTGTAGTCATGAGGAGTCGGCGTGTCTCGCAGCAGCGTCTGCGTGTTGATGTTGGGTGTGATTGGGATTTCTCTGCACGACTACGGGAGTGTCAACACATTCGCATGCTGCACTCTATCAAGGCTCTGAGAGGTTGAGAGTGCAGCAGACGAGTTCAGAATCATTTCAGACGAGACACACAAGTTCCTTCAGTGGTGAATATAAATTTGTATCGCTGGGCTGAATTTTACATTTTGACTTTTACACACGATTGCACCTAAAATATAAACAGACAGTAATTAACATTAAATGCATTGTTAAAAATATGTTTAAAGAGCAGGGCCCTGATTCCTTAAAGCACCTTAAGGCTGAGATAATTGTAAAATCTATTTAACAAATGTTTTCAGGATTAAGAGTTCCCCAAAAGCAATGTAATTTAAGATGCTGCTAACGAGTGTCTCTGTGCACCTGTATAAGGCAAAGAGTATTTTAAGGTGCTTCAGAATATTACGGAGGAACTTAAACTTTTAACTAAAAAAGATGTGCTTTATTGAAGCTTTTATTGTTTGTGTTTATCTTTAAACCCACTCTACATTTTCAGGGGCTTGGAGAATGTTTTCCTCTAGCAGCAGCTAAATCGATCAACTTTACTTTTCTAAACTTCCACCGAGGAAAACGTTTCATAAAAGGCAGCGAGCTGAAAGCTCTGACTGCTGACTGAACATTAAGCTTCATTTTCATACTGAACTATTTCAGGCATGAAATGTTTCTTTGTCATTTACAGCAACTGCATATGCCATGCTAAATTAAAGGGGACCTCTCATGATTTCCCATATTTTCTGTCATATATACATAGATATTCATTTTAAAGTTGGCCAAAGTTTATATTGATGGAAAGTAATTTTTGAACAACGATCTCAGACATCAGGCAGTTATGAACATTCTGTTTCCAACAATGTTTTGTATTTTGGCTGCAAGATGATATCAGCTTGTGACAGATCCAGGCACGCTGCAGGTGTTTTACATTATGTAGCCTACATTGCTACATGTAGCTACATGCTAACATCAAGGAAACATGTAATCTTTGGTTGCTGATATGGCTATTTTCTCCCCCATTTTGGATCATATTCTTGCTGGAACATGTCTGGTTGTGAAGATGGTGGTTCAGAAGCCTTTATTGAGGGATTTTCATCGTAGGAAGTGCCGCTATACTCTGTAAAGGTCATTCCCCAGCTGCAATTTTGAGGCTGAGAGATGGAAGACCCAGTAAAGGTGACCAATAGGAGCAGACTGAGCTGTTTTGGTGAAGGAGGTTTAAAGAGACAGGCGCTGGAATGGAGCGTTTACAGGGAATACTACTGCCCCAGTCAGGTTCATGTCACACAAGGCAGAGTAGGAAAGAACATCAGTTAACAAAAATAAAGATATAACATGCCAGATTTGCTTTAAAAAACAATGTGTAGACTCAAAAAGAATGAATGCCTCTAAAGCCCAGTTCAGACCAAAGATTTGCGACAAGACAAAACCGTTTTAGAATGTTGCAGAGAAAAGTTGCAGCTGTGTGAACTGACTCATCTGAGCTCGACTCAAGCCGGCTGATGTCGTCACCTGCAACTCAGCTGGTCAAATTGCCGGTGCCTGGTTTTAGATTGAAGGCACGTTGCCTGTATCTACAGCTAATCAGCTTGTAGTGACGTCCACTGGTGAAGTCAAAATGACCACGGACGGCGTATTTGCTTGCTGCGGCAGGTGCTCTGTCCTCTGTTTCCGTCCTCACGGTGTGCCAGTGGTGGACGGTGGGTTGCTGCTGCTGCTCGCTGTTTGTTTATGTCCCCCCACCACACACACATTCTCACTGACTAACTAATTGGTGCTGCTTAGTTGTATTATTGTGGAATATTCATTATGAATACAATCTATCTGATGCTTGTTTTATGTTTTTCGCTGATTCATCACTACTACAAATGCAGCTGTAGCCAGTATCTCACTATCACTATCCTCATTCATATTTTAAGAAGCTACAAATTATATTCAGCCACAGAATAAACCTGAAAAGCTGCACATCACAACGGAAATACAGAGAGCTGTTGCATAGAGATGATACAACATCTCATCTAGTTGCATTGGTGTGAACCGGCAGGTTTTTAGAACGTTGCAGAACGGGGCATTGCAAGCTGTTGAGTGATTCAACTTGTCTCGTTGCGAATCTTTGGTCTGAACTGGTCTTTAATCATCATTTATGACCCATTACACAAGTTTGTAGCTGTGCTGTGACCTTGTCTTCTTGCTGTATTTTCATATTTTCTTTGTATTTTAGTGTAAGGCGTGTACCCCCACAATGCTAAGGTAAGGCTGGGGCTTTATAAAAAGGTAGTGTCCAGGTGCAAGACTGTAAGCAACAGATATCTAAGAGAAACAGAGCTGAAAAACAAAACAAAAAACACAAATAAAGCAAGGTGAAATGCCAATCGAGAGTGAATCTGGGGTTGGCTTTTACTTTCAGTTTTGCTGGCGGGTGTTTTTGCAAACAATAACCGACAATCCTGCCTAGAAGAATTAACTAATACTGGTTTTATAACACTGCTGCCAGTTTGTGCTTGTCTAATATCAGGTAATGCAGCTGGATAAATTAAACCTTAAGCTCCCCCTCCGTGTAAGTTCATCCAGTCCCACTGTGTATAAAAGATCCGTCTTTCCCAAGTATGAGGATATGGCTGGATGCCATGGATGCTAATAAAGTTACAATATATGAAAAAGGTCAAACGGTTGATCCCATTACCCTTCATAAGGAAAATGACAGTGATGGCTGGCCCCAGTGGCCTGCTGAGAATCAAAGCAGCGAGGTAGCACCGTGAACTGCAGTGGCTTTGCCTGTTAATAGGACCTTAAATCCCTTTATGATCTACATTATTTAACAAGCCTTCATCTTTTGATGCAGTTACGTATCAGCTGATATTAATTTACATCACAGTCTTCATGTTTGATGTCCTTGACATTGAACGGCTAGGACTAGTCTGCTCCCTGCTGTAGCAGCCGATAAGACAGACAGTCAATATTATCATCATTTCACTGTTACAGTATACCTATGAATCTGAAGCCAGCTTATCAGTTTTGAATGTAAATGTCACCGGTTTTGCTATGCCTTCTTAGCTGTGCACTCTTGAGAACCCGTTTTCAGCTATCTCTGCATGCTGTCCCTCCGGATCCCGTAATTCCTTCTGCAAACATTCATAATTATCACCTCGGCTTTCCCCATCAGGTTTAGAAAACTTGCACATTTGCACATTGTTCATTATAGGGTGCACAGGGAAGGGTGGATGACAACACACTCCTGACGCGCCCATTAATCTGGCATCTCATCTCCGGGTTGCAATATTGCTCTGACAAGAAGACCGCGATTGCTTGAGTACCAGGGGGAGGAAGCAGGGGAGAGAACGACGGGGGAAACAGCAGCTTTAATATGGCAGCTGATAAGGCAAGTGAGTGAATACAACCTACATGAACCCCTCAGCCAGGATCTCCCTATCTCCCAATTCTTTTTTTTTTTTTCCTATTTTCCTCCTCTACCCATCCACCTCCCCTTTGGAATTGCAAATCAGCCCATGTGTTTCTTTACAGGCAAGGTGGGAGATAAGGAGCAAGGTGTTGAGCATATCAGCAATCTGAGCATGTTGTTCATTTCGATTTATTTATTTTTTATTCCTGGCATTTATTTATCTCTCTGTCACTGCATGAATGTATGGTTTCTTGTTTGTGTACATATGAATGCGAGAGGATTTTTGCTTGTAAAAGTGATAAAGATGGATAGCTTGTTTGTGTGTGATCTAGCTCAGATTGCGTTGTATTCAAGCGTGCACTTAAGGGATGGGTGGTTACAGAAAATACGGTTTCCCCAGAAATGCTTTTGTGTGTGTGTACGTGTGTGTTTCTGAGAGGATTTCTGTGCAGTGTGTTTCTGTGTGATTGTGAGCTACTAGAGACGGGAAGAGTTGGGATGAATAGATGAAACTTTGTGTTGGGCTGGAGTCAGCAGGCAGTGATAGGTGAGCCCAGAGTGCCGCCTGGAAGATGGATTCCAGGAGATCACGGAGTCATTCACCCTACACAGATAGACATGGAGACAGCTCTTGGTTGCTGAACGCAGAGATGGCGGGGAAAACAAGATAAGATATACAAGCCCCGTAAAGAAAGGAAAAGAAGACCTGGTGGACCTGTAACATCTGAAAAGTGCCTATGGGCAAGATTTGTTAAGAGATGTTATTTTGATGGTACAATGTTCACACAGAGAAACACATACTGGGAATCAGATTGTGCTGGTAGAATCTGAAATTGCTCTTTTTTAAACTAACATCAGACTCTTTTTTGTCTCACAATATCTGCACGAAAAACTGTGCTGAACAGGCACCCAAGTGTTTGAGGTTTTCGTATCTTAGAATAGTCTGTTTATTTCTCACAAATTAGCATACACAAGCCTTTTCTTGATCTCTTCTGGGTGCACTAACTGCTTCCAAGCTTTAAACACACACACATACACCCACACACGGCTTAAGCCTCTTTGGCAGCACCCAGCATGCCATGTCCACTCGACTGCTCCGCTGCCAGGTCTGATATAAGGCCGCGCCGTGCCAAGCCACTTGCCCCTCAATGGGCGGTGTGAATCTGGGCATCCATAGATAGCTGTGACCGGCACATCATCACCATGGTAACTGCCAAATGACACCACCGCCCCCTCCCTAGTCCCTGTCCTGACTCTCACCAATAGGGAAAGGTCATGTATCTTGTACTTGTTCTGTCAGTAACATTTAAAACCTGCAGGAAACCAAATGGGCGAGACACACACAGGATTTTGTACTTAGTCTTGTACACACACACACACCTCGCCTGGGATACAAGCACAGGTTTTGTAAGGTGATCGCCATATACTTTCCTTTCCTCAATTCGCATTTCACACACCAGCACACACGCCAGGCCTCTGCGAAGATAAGTGTTGGGTATAATCGGAGGCTATTTTTAGTAGAATTATTTTGTCCAAGAGAAAACTGTTCTCCTTGACAATAACTGTGATCCAAATCCACACGTCCGGCCCATCAGTGTAATAAGGTTGCTTGCAGACTGATCTTCTTGGCAATAATCTCCGCCCACAGACACACACGGACAGTGGAGATGCTGAGGTATTTGCGGTATATGAGTCTCTGGGTGATTGCCTTGATTGCGTCCTGTATCTGGTACCATAAAACTTCCTTCACATTTAAATTAGCTCTCACTTGATGTGCCTACAGACCATTTCAGTCAGCCAAGTCATGCAGTGGGAAGTAACTAAGTACATTTACTCAAGTGCTACTCTTTATTTTGCAGTTCTTATACTTGAGTATTTCCATTGTATGCTACCTTGTACTTCTACTCCACTTTTTACTCCATTATATTTATCCGACAGCTATAATTACTGGTTATTGTTCATATTAAGATTTTACATAAAAATAAATAAATAAAAATATGGACACCTTAGACAATAGAATGCATTGTTGAAGATTAATGGAATGGTTCCCTTTTGGCTTGTGGCCCCTTAGCAGTTCCTCATAAGGACTCTCTCTCTTCCCTCACCCATAAATCATCTCACGACCCCTAAGATGCATTTTGTGACCCACAAATGGGGGCCCAACTATATTAGATACCAGTATATGAAGTAGTTTGTAGTATAGTGCTGCCTCTACCAGCTACGACAGTAAAATGCTGCTTATGCTTTCATGTCAACACTAAGCCAATTTTCCAGGCACAAGTACTTATCCTTTTGAAGTACATTTTCACAATAGTACTTTTTTAATGTAGGACTTTTACTTGTAATGTAGAATTGTAGTAATTTAGAGTATTTTTTACAGTGTCATGCTGTTACTTTTACTTTAGGGAAAGGAGAGGCTGGCATTAAGAGGGAGTGAGAGCCCGATCAGAGAAGCCGAGGACACTAGCAGCAGACAGCCCCTCACTCAGAGCAGCCTGCCCTTAATTATGCAAAATTATGCATTTAAACTTTAAGGTCTTTTTAATCTGTCCTCCAAAAAAAAAATCATTACACCTAGAAACCTTGCACACTGATTCTGATGTGTTTTATCGTTCTATTCGTTGTGAAAGTTCGCAATACGTGACAAAATGAAAAGACACGTTTCCTCCTTTGCCTCTCTCCACTGGAGTTACTTATCTGGCTGTCACCACTCCCTCCCAGTCTTACATTTCACACCGCAACTGCATGAAGTGGTGGAGCTGTCCTCCACACTCTGTGTGCGGTCCACATCCTCCTCCTCTTCATCATTGTCCACCTGAATATTACTGTCTGACCTGTTGAACCTGAGCTATCTGAGTTATGTATTGATTCTGTGCGACTATTCCTCTGTCTTGTCATGGATGTGTCCAACTGCTGCATTTTTTTCACTGATTCTTGGTCGAACATCTCTAGAGGCTGTGACAGATGCAAAGAACGCAGAAAATCAAACCTGTTATGAAAAAATTTTGGACTCAATGTGCAAACATAATTGACAAAACGTGAGGTCATATTCATTTTTAGACGTATGACAATTTTGGATGAAAAAAAGGACTCAGTGTGCAAAGGCCTTTAATAAAATAGAAAAGGGAGGAGTTATACAAAGATTCATCCCCCGTACAGCTGTCATGAAGTTCTAAGTCTATATCGTAAGCAACTAGACTTGCTTGAATTTCTTAAAGACGTTTCACCTCTCGTTGACCTCTCTTCATTCCATTCTGGAAGCCAGGTAGCCAATATGTTTATTTTGGTTGTAAAGTTGAGCATTGTAACATGGGGATCTATGAGGATTGGCTAGCTTCAGGAGCCAGCCTCAAGTGGCCATTCGAAGAACTGCAGTTTTTGGCACCTCCATTTTGGCTTCATTTTTCAGCACTGGAGGTTGCTGCTTGGTATTCACCTTCTGTTTGAAACACTGTTTCAGCACCTATCTCTTTAAGCCCCCCACCCGAAAAAGCCTAGTCTGCTCTAATAGGTCGATGTTTACAGGTCTTCCCTCTCTTGGTGTCTCTTCACTGTCAATGCAGCCAGAGAAAAATAACTGTGATGAGAATAGCACCACTGTTTGCTGTGAAAAATAACCAGTTAAAGCTTCTAAACACAGCCAGATATGTTCCAACAGGAAATGATCTGAAATCTGGGAAATTAACAGCAGCAACCAAATTTTTATGTTTCCCTGACGAAGCATATATTCAGAACAGTCTGAACAATTACTTTTATGTATGTTTACCTTATTATCTGAGACTTTAGCCACATTTAAAATGAATATCTGACATTGTAATGTGATATAAATTCAAGGAAATAAGGAAAAGCCTAGTAGATTCCCTTTAAGTAAAAGATCTGAGTACTTCTACCACCAGTGTGAAATGGAATACTGAGCATGTGAGGAGTACGGTTCAGTTCGGCCTTTAAGGCAGAGCCATACTTGAATTGAAGTTGGTCAAACCCATCATGCGACCACATTCGAAAAGAGAAGTCCTTATAGCTGCTCAGCATGTCACACTTTATGTGCCATCAAAAAAAAGGGGTGAGACATGATAATGGTTTAAAGTGGGGAAACCAGCGCACACTTTCTCACAGTCTTTCCTCGAAAGCATTCATTGTGTTGCGCTTGTTTGCACGTATGAAAAGCGACAGAAGTAGTTATTTGAGGAATGAAAAAAGAGAGCTTGAGAACGAGTCTTTGACTGCAGCCTCATCTTAGATAAACACATCGCATCTGTGGTTCAATCCTGTTTTCTGCATTTGAGAAACCTTTCCAAGATTAGATCATTTCTTATCTACCAAAAACCTGGCAACTGTTATTCACGCCTTCAGCACCCATCAATGGGACTAATGTAACTCCATGCTCTCTGGCATCTGCAAAAATATCTTTCCTGTTTACGGCTGATTCAAAACTCAGATGCCAGGATTTTCTCTGGAACTAAGAAACAAGGCTACATTTTACAGAACCTGGCATCCCTGCACTGGATACCTGTTGTTTATCAAACAACTATTTTTAAGGACCTCACACCAAGTTATACTGTATGTCTGACCTGTTAGTGGTTAATGTTGCTCCTCACTCCCTGAGATCCTCAGACACTTCCCCTCCTCATTGTTCCAAGATCTAACTTCAAACACAAAGATGTCAGAGCCTTTCAAGCTCCTGGACTTACCTGATGCGATCAGGGAAGTAAACTCTCCTAAAACCTCTAATAACTCTTCTTTTCCAAATAGCATTTTATTGGTGTATTTCTTTGCTGTTGTTTTTCATCTGTTTATTTTTTATGTTGTTTTGGCTTGGCTTTTAAAGGGACACTTTGCCAATTTTCATCTAGCGTTGTATCATAACAATGTGGGTAGTATGTGTTAATGAATTATGTTAAACTTCCCTCCATCTTATCAGCGCCCACATCTCCCTTCTCATCTCTAGGGAGCTCTAGCTGCTCGAACTACAGATTTTACATCCTCATTTTTCAATGCCCATCACCACAGAGACAAAGAGCATGGAAGTCGATCAAGAGAACGACCTGTGCCTCTCTGTCTCAAACACAAAACCACCTTTGATCAAACTGCAAAACTAGGCAACACTGATCAGATATAAACCAAGATTATTTTACTGTATTGCCTATTTTGCTTGAAATGTTTTGAGAATTTGTGAACAGGATGTAGGTGCCATACTGTTTTTGAAAAATGGAGGCTGCAAAATCTCAAAAGCTCAAACAGTAAAACTAAGCAGTGCTGATCAAATATGAGCCAAAATTATGTTTTTGCGTTGCCTCTTTCTCACCTCAAATGTTTTTAGACACAAACACATTCTCAATCCGACCTTGTCACATATTTACGTTTGGTCATGGGCTGTCCACGTCCACATACGATGTGCAAGGTTACCTGGGTGCGTTGGCTGTTGAGGTTCTGGGACACCGTGTCAAGTTCTCTTCTTTCGACATACACTTCAGTTTTCACAGGAAATTTAACGTTTACATACAGTCTCTTCAGAAATAAATGCATTACGTTGGTACAACACCGCAAATTGATGTTTTTTCTTCCTTTCCATGAAACACACATGGGTTGGGTTCAGGCAACAAAAGCACGTGGTTAGGTTTTGGCAAAAAGAACAGGGTTTGGCTTTCAAATCTTATGGGACACGAACATCGGTCTCTTGGATGAAAGGCGGTGTCTGCCACCACTGCCCCATTCAGACTTTCGCCGCCTTAACTTTCTTACTTCTCCCGCTGCGTTTCCCCCGATGCCGCAGGACACCATTAAACTATAACGGCAACTGGCTGCGTGCCAATGTTACAGGATGCTTTTTTTAAACTGATTTCTGACATTGCAAGTTACTGCTCAAGCGCCGGATTTCAAGAACTTTGGAGTGAGACCAGGGTCTTTTAACTTACACTTTAACTGTAATTCTAAATTGTTTGTCACAATCCAGCTGCCATATTGTTTACTATGTCAGAATGGACAAAGTCGCATTACGTCACTCACCAGTGGGAGCATTTATTGATCCAGTGCTGCACAGAGCATTCTGGTAGTTGTCTGGTTTTCTACCTCTTGAGCAAAAGCAAGTGTTGTGGTCATAATGCACCAATTTCAAAAGCATTTTCATCTTTCTGCTGCACAGTCAGCCCAGTTTTTTTTAAAAGAACATCTTTCCGGCAGTTAAATACTTCTTTAAATGCTTTATAAATAAAGTTATTATGACATTTTTCACACCTTGTTTGTGTGAAGTAGGAAAGATTGTCAGATTGTTAGTTTATGATTTTTTCTCTTATTCTGATGTCAGAAAGGTGTGCGGGAAGGAGATTTTAGATGCCAACTGCCAATCCAACATGGACCATGGTTACAGCAGCCTTATTAAGCTGTAGGGGAGAACAGGGAGTGACCAGACTAAACGTCCCCCAGGAGCACTTCAGATTTTAGAGGTGAACGTCGGGTTGGAGGTGGGGTTTGTGAAATGCCATATGATCAGTATGTCATGGGTGAGAGCAGCAGCACAGCTTGAGCTGTCTGCCTGAAGTGGCTCGAGGGCTCTGCTCCATTTAGGCATCCATCTCTATCCCTCTCAGTTTTCTCCTTCTTGTCTTCAGACTGCTTGACAATTCCCCCCCACCCACCCCCAAATCAATTTCTAAATCCAATTAGTCATTGCATTAGACTGTGAGGAAAAACACCACCGTGCACTGTAGCCTGACAAATGTTTGGCTGCTGCTGTTGTTTGTTTGCCATGTGAGAGCTATTGATCAGAGGGTATGAGGGCGATAGAGGAGGGACGGTGGGAGGTGGGAGGGATCTGGTGGAGATAAGTGTTATTGTAAAGTAAATGTGAAGCACTTGTCTATTTCAGGGTTGGAGGGGAGGGTGATAAAAAGGATTGATAGGCAGGGAGAAAGTTCTGCAGGGGGTGAGAGAGGGAGAATGAGACAAAAGTGCACAGGGGGGCCAACATCTGGCAGCAGCTGGAGAATAAAGCAGGTGAGGAAGACAGATAAAGAAGGTCAGTTTGGGGTGGGGGGGTGGGGGGGGGGGGGTGGTTAAAGACAGATTTGGGTAGGCTTGGAGTCAGAGATTAGGGGGAAGAGAGTGGTACAGAGTGAGTGTTATTGCCCGAGGTTGAATGTGTCAAAAGCAAAAGTGATGATGCCAGGCAAGGCCGGGGGGCCGCCCTGCTATCTGGCAGTTTCCGCAGCCAGCGGTGCCCACTCCAAGATGCCAGCATGAAAAAGAGTGAACGAGATGGATGGAGGGTTGGGAGATGAGAGGCAGGCGGAGAGAGAGAGAGACACTGGAGACTGATTCAGAGGGGGATAAACAAAGAGACTGATGAGGACAGAGCAAAGGAAGATCAAAGGGGCCGAGCAGCTTCACAGTTTCACCCAAATCACCCCAAAATCCCCCATGATGCTTTGAAGGCTCTCGTAGCTTTAGCAAAGCCAAAACAGGAGTTTTGACACGTATTACACCAAAAAAACGCCCAACGGCATGTTACTTTGGGCCACGACCTGGAAGGGATAATAATACAATAGCACACAAAAAGCATTTATTATTCCATTATTATTCCAAGCAGAATTAAATTCAAAGGCCAGTGAAATACTAGAGTGCACATCCATAACGGTTTACAATAGACAACATAATAACCAATTAACAGCATTAACGGCTACAGCTGAATTATCAGAACACAATGTACTCGTTTATGTGCATGGAGAATTTATTCATACATAAACCATCTCATTTGCACGGGGTCCCCAAAATGAGGCCGAACAGTAAACACCACTCACATGATTGCGTATTAGATATTTAAATATATGCGTACACAAACAAGCAATGAGCTATTGCTGTATTTCCTCACTGTATTCTATTTCACGTTTTTGTTTTTCGAGGTGAAGATATGAGATTTGAGAAAGTCCATATGTTTAAAAAGTGTCCTCTCTTATCTCATCCCTTCTTCTCGCCTCTTCTGTGTCATCCCGTCTCTGCCCCCTCTCTTGTTTGTGCCATGATTTCGCTGCTCTACGTTGCAATTTCAACATTTCAATATTTCATCTAATATTTCCAGAGCAGAGAGCAGTGTTGCTGAATTATTTAGCACCGCTGGAAATCTGGGTGAAGAAAGTCTGACACACTAATACACACACACACACACACACACACACACACACACGGTACTAATAAACACACACAAGCGCAGTATGGATTTATGGCTTTGGGTGTGGACTTCTGCCAGTGAAAAGTGTGAAATGGACATTCTTGAACTGTGACCTGGGAAGGAGAGAGGTAGATCAATCAGGAGGACTGATCCCCCCGTGCTATAATCACCATCCACAGCCCTGTCCCGGGGCTGATGGATGACCACTCTCTAACCCATCTTCTCTTTCTCATCCAGAAACACACACACACACATGCATACTGTACACGCACATACACCCACACACACACGGTTACCTATAAATCAGGAAAACGCAGACATGGCTCTTGGTCACCTCCGAAGGCATGCATTGTCATGCATATTTGACATTTTCTATGAAGGAATCCTGAAGGAATTTAATTTGTAGCTTCTCAGTATACGATGAGCAGCTTGTGCATGCATTGTGTTTGCGCTCACTGGCAGCGTGACAGCATGCCGAAAGCATCATTTTGGCCTTTATGTACATGGGCACCATTTGCATGAATCATCTCTCCCCTCGTATGTTTCCGTCAGCTCACTTTTGAGCCTGAGTGAAGCAAATGAGAGGGACAAAGAGAGAATTATGGACAACTGCTGCGCTGCCCTGACTGGACCCAGTTGCCATTCTACCATCATCACCACAGAAGTGACAGGTTATTGTTGGAACGACTCTATTCAAAATGGGGGACTAGTGGCATAATAAGTACAGGAACAGAATGAGGGGAATAGGGGAAAAGAAAAGGAGGTGTGAGAGCTGGACAGGTTGTGAGAGAGGTAAAGAAGCAGCAGGGAAAACACTCAGAGGACATAATATAAAAAAGTAGTTAGAAAAATAGAGAAATTCCACACTGCGAGAAATAATAAAGACAGCTCGACACATTTTCTTGTGAGATTTTTCTATAGCCGCAGCAGAGAAGGAAAAAAAGAATCAGACTGTGACAGGCTGCACAAAACAAACTGTAATCAAATGTTAACATATTGATTCAGTCTCCCAACAAAGAACTTAGTTAGGCAGAACCTGCTTTCTTTTTTTTCTCGACTAAGGAAACAATTGTACATTATAGAATCAATCATCCTCAATTACTGTATTTGCAATTGTAATGCTGACAGGCAGGGAAAGAGTGTAATCAGCATTTCTTTGCTTGATTACATCCCTTCAATCAAATGGTATTCATCGAGATCGCCAGAGGCTGCGCCAATGGAGGTGAAATGAAAAGAACTTTGAGAGTGCCCATCGATAATAGCGGCCAAAAACGCTCTGGTGGAACAATTTTGTCGTCAAGTTAAAATGTTGCAGTGAAATGTTAAAGAAGTCACGAGTTTTACAAAAAGTGGAGCTTTACTGCTTTACTGCCAGTGCAGTGATTACTAAATCACTGCACTGACTTCCTGTGTGTCAAAGGATAGACTTTAAAATCTTGTTACTTGTCTATAAAGCACTAAATGGTCTCGGGCCTAAATACATCTCTGATATACTTGTACGTTATGAAGCATCCAGACCCCTCAGATCATCTGGAACAGGTTTACTCAGTGTTCCCAGGATCAAAACCAAACAAGGTGAAGCAGCCTTTAGTTTCAATGCTCCCCGCCTGTGGAACAAACTTCCAGAATATCTGAGGTCGGCTGAAACTGTCAACTCATTTAAATCAGGGCTTAAAACATTACTATTTACTGCAGCTTACCAGTGAACTAGATATGTAACTTATTGTTAGGATAATCTGTAGCTATTGTTTTTATATTTGTCTGCTGTTGCTTTTGCTTTATGTTTGCTTTTTAAATGCATTTTCTGCACTGTTTTTCTTGCTTTTAGCTTTTGTTTTTAATGATCTATTGTTCCTTTAATGTTTTATCTTAACGTATTTCTCTTGTAAAGCACATTGAATTGCCTTGTGTATGAATGGTGCTATATAAATAAAATTGCCTTGCCTTGCCTTACTGCTAATTAAGTTATTATTAATTTATTTTTACTTGTAGGTTAGATTTATTTATATATGCTGCAGTGATTTGTTTTCCACAGAGCTCTACGATGCAAGCATTTTACTCGCATTTGCGACTAAAAATAGTTTTGTGCGAGCCAAAGAAATCATTCAGGAGCACGCTGTGCAAGTACAGATTTCAACCAGCAGCAGAAATGAAAGGCGAATCCTGCCGGTTGTGGGTTGAACGGGGGTCACAGACAGCAATACGGTGGAGCACTATGGCAGAGGAGAAACGAGCCATTCACATTTCTCTCTTTGTGGCAGGTAACGGCCCACAAACCTCAGCGCACTGAAGGGACTGTTCTTTACTTGTCAGGGGAGGAGGGTGGCTGGTTGATTTTTATTTTATGTATTTATTTTATTTCAATCCCCTCTATGTTAATCACTTATTGATGCTGTTTTTGAAGTATGAATAAGTCAATAAGTAATTTATTCCATTGAAATATCATTGATGTATTATAGAAAAGTGATTTATCTTTTTATAAATGACAAAAGGCACATCTGCCTCATTTTTGCTGTGGTGTCGTGATACTACTCAGAACCGTGATACTTTCACTGGTATCGTACCGTGGGTCCCAATTTTGGTACCGTGACAACACTAGTTGGATGTGGTCATGTGTTTGATCTGTTGCACCCACAGGGTTCTGTCGTACTCTTTTGTACCTTCGTAGCAAGGTGAGAAGTTAAACGACTCTAAATAAATAAAATGATTTTCAGAGGATTTAAATTGCTCTTTAAAAAGATCTATGTGTCCAACACTTTCAGGGTTGTAGCAGCATGCATCATGTCTGCAAACCCACAGGTTGTATCAAAGTCAGAAATGTCAAATATTTAGTCACAGTGGCTTTTAGTGGCTCATGATATGCTTTAATTACTGTCTATATGTGATTCATTTCCTTGTCAAGCAAAATGTTCAGGATGCGAAATCAGGCAGCTGGAGCTGTAAGCAAATGGCCTATCAGTAAAAAAAAAACTGTGATGACTTTTTTGGCAGGACTTTGAAGTTAAAGCCACCAGCGCAGCATGATGTCGCATCTGAAAATGCACCGTTTCAGAAACAGATTCCAGGCACTGATGTCTGTCACAGTGTCTCCAAATGATATTGGCTCTAAAGGGGAGGGAGTTTTACTTTGACGTTGTTGGACAAAAATCCAGAAAAAATATTCAGTGTATTGTATGTCAAGTGGACTTAGAGAAGTCTTCCGCACCTCCTCTTGGCTTTGTTTTCAGGCTTTAGAAAATTTTGCTTGCGATGAAAGACTTTAGCCAAACACAGGTCATTTCAGAGAGAGTAAATTCCAGTTGGCTGCTCTACAAATGCAGATACATGCAGCATGTGCCTTTGGGGAAAGCCTGATTCAGTGGTGGAAAAACCTGCAGACTAAGTTGCTATTCCAACATTGGCAACAACTGCATACATGAAAACTAACATAAAGGAAGAAGAATCAAAAAGAAAGTCTGTAGCTTCAAGTTTATGATTATGTAGCTAATGTTAGCTAGAGCCTCAAATCACAGTGTATCCTCCACCTCACTCTCCGCCACTGCAGACCACTTTACTGAGAGGAGAGCAGGCACAGCAACTCAGAATCCAGCCAGCACAAACCCCAGCTCCAGGGGACCGGAGAGCCCAACTCCCTGCAGGGTCAGCAAACTTTCTGTTGCTGCTACACCGGTTAGATCCGACCCTGCTGCTGGCCACCACCTCGCTGTGACACCCAGCCCTGGAGGATTTGCGCTGGTCGAATTCGAGCTGCCACAGCTGCACACCGTAGGTCAGTCTCTAAAGCCGCTGCCCGCTCTCCTGCGGGGGAAGCAGTCCACAGCAGCAGGGAGCACAGAGGAGAGGCTGTGGGGCGGGTAGCTTGCCAATTCTTGTCTCATTTGTGGTCTGATAAACAGAGAGAGGAGCAAGGAGGGGCTGAGTGAACACACTGCACACAACTCTGCAATGAAATAAGAGTAAATTAATCAGTGTGTGTAAAACACTGGGCTACTGTATGAAGCATTTGGCTGTGGTTGTCTGGTGGGAGGGGCTAAGGAGTAGGGTGTGTTTTCAAATTCTGCCATTTTGTATGCCTTTTCCAGATATCTGATTATCCCAGCATTAGATATATAATGAAATAACCGCTTTTGGAAAACAGTGCAGTTTTACTGATGACCTCATGCTGCACCAAAAACCCAAACATCTCATCACTTAAGTCATCTCAAAGTCCCTCTTTCTGCCTGCTACATCAAAACCAACCCCCTGTCCAATGTCCCAATCCAATAACTGTTTCAACTGGAGTTACATCACATCAGAGACATCATGAGACGCGTTCAAAGGACCTTTTAATTACTTTTGTTTTGCTCTGATAACTTTAAAGCTAACTTTCAGTCAGGTTCTTTAAGTTTAATTACTTTACATCTTAAAATTTACTTTCTGGTATGAGCAATGAGCTCCTATATGAATACAAAAATCCCTGTTGACATTATCCAAGTTTTTTGTTTGTTTATTTGGTGGCTAAGTTGGAAAATGATTAGTGTATGAAAATGTGTGACATCACATGAGATTAGCATCATTAAATCAAGATGTGATGACAGCTGTGGGATTGTTTGTTTATCTTTCTATGCCACTTTCAGTCTTACAACTGAATACACCCACAGTGGTTCTTATGGTGAGTTTTTGAGTATTAAACTACAACATCGATATCGTACAATATCACATCCAGTGTTGCCAAGGTAGTTGTGAATATTTATTAGGGCTGCCCCCGACTCAGAGTTTTCCTAGTCGGCCAATAGTTGTTATCTAGGGCCATTAGTTGACTTATTATATTAAATGATATATTTTGGGCGGGGCAACACAATGGTTTGAGTTGAAGGTGTGAGAAAGAATAGTATCAGTAACATTGTTAACACTGTACTACATTACAGAGAAATACAAAACCGTACTAATGAACCTTCATTAATATAGGCCTATATTTTATCTACAAGTGCACGTCACACACTGAGCGAGCCGCCTGTTAATGATGCTGTGGGCTAATGGGCATGTAGCTACTTCCATGTTTCGGATGATACGTCATGTTTGTAGTCGACCAATGAAGATGAGTTTACATATCACCTTGGGTTCGTCCTTCACCTTCTCAAAATGATCCCACACTTTGGATTTCCTGCCCGACATGTTATTAACTAGCCTGTAGAATAAATGCAGGTACCAGCCCTGGAAATTAGGGGCCGTAGGCTACACATGCTGCATCTTTAAACACCTGGAAAACATGAGGTCAGGCTCTGGGCGCTACTCTTGTGCCTTTTCTGTGCCAGCTTTCAAGAACATGGCGGCAGGTTGTGTCTGAGGTTACTAAGCAGCCTTAACAAGCACTGTATAGCCTATTTACCTGAAATCCTGAGCGCAGAGCTGATCTTCTTCCAGGAGCTGTTTATAAGTGTGTAGGCCTATCATCCCTGGGACAGATGTAAAGCTCTGGGTAGCCCTGCACTAACATGATCAACTTTTCCATGTTTATCAGCCTGAATATTTGCTGAAGAAGGAAAAGATATCTGTCGGCTGTGATTGGTTTGTAACCTGACTCCTGTCTGACTGCTGAGCGTGGACACTTCCTGTGTCTGTCCTTTCAAATTAAACTCCCACACTGCCCACTGATATAGGTTTTGATTTATTTTGAAGGCACAGCTTCTAATAGAGTTTCACATTTGTTTGTTTTATATTTTGTTTTGTTTTTGTGCGACTAAGTGACCAATGAAATCTTGCATACTAATGACCTTTCTGGTCGACAAACGTTTGGTCGACTATCAGGGGGCAGCCCTAATATTTATCATTATAAAGAAATAGGTAAGACCAGAAATCGGGGACTTTAAGTAGTTTTAAATTCCTGCTATTAACCATTGCGTAATGATGATATTTCATCAAAAAATGCTTCAATTAACCGTTAGTTAACCTATGATATGTTATCAATATCCACTAATGGTTTTGTTAAACTATCACGTTCACTAATGGATGGATTAAACCTTTACATAATTTAAATCCAGCGATTTGCATATGTTACCCATTTGGCACCTTTTTCACATCATTTCTGTTAGCTGAGAAAAGACACTCCTAATCCCTACACCAGGACCACACTGCATTAGCACACTGACTGATACCTCACTATTGACTCTGGCCAGCTTGTTGCGTGAATGTGTGTGTGTGTGTGTGTGTATGCTGAACCTCTTCCAAGGCGTCTGATCAACTCTCTGGAGCTGAGCTGATGCACACCGCAATCAATACCTGGCCTTCAATACCATCCTTCATATACTCAGCAATGTCTGAGGCATGGCCCTCTCCTTCTCTTTGTACCTCAGCCTTTATTCTACAGCCTGTAACACACCTTGGTTTCACAAAAGAAACTGGGCATCATAATAAGCTGTATTATCATCCAGCTCACTGGGAATTCATCAGGAGGCCTCTCGCTCTGCCTTTATTTCTTTTATTTTCTGCACTCCTCTATCTTTTCTGCGCATTATTTTACCTCTCTCTCCCTGGCCGCTTCCATTCTCCCTCGCTCTGTCTCTGTACCTACCTATTACTGATGAGTCGATTTCACGATTCAGTGATGCAGAGAGGGTACAGTAGAACATGCGGTGTGCGAGTGTGAATAACAATAGCTGTCTATGCCTCATAAGAGAAGCTATAATTACATGCACTGGCACAAAATCACATGCCTCATAAAAGCGCAAATGCTCATTTCAGCCAAAAAGTCGTTGTGTTGTTGCGGGGTGATTTTCGCTAATTATGTTCGGAAATCACCAATGGTGGGAATGACTTGTGTTTTATTAGCCTTTGTCTGTACTTAATTTGCTTGTGTGTGTGTTTTTTTGTCTTCATTTCTAAGAAGAGATAACACTATTTTTTTTCATGCTCAATATTTTACTCAATATTCTTTGAAGCACTTAGCGCTCATATTATTATTTCCCTCTGCTTCTGTCTTCCTTGTGTTTGTATGTGCCTGTAGACAGAAATTAGTGCCATCATTAGCTATGCATAAAAAAGAGCAAATCTTCATTAATTATATTCTTGATACTTTGGCATAATCAAATCAGCGCATCTTCATAATACCCGACTGGATTTATTTTCCTCATTTGTGCTGAATGAATCAATATTTGGATGTGTAATTGAAGTGGGAGTAATGTAAGTACACGGAAGAAAGAAAGACAGAAGCAATTCAACGGTATATACTGTTGCATGCTAAGATACTGCACATTCACATCTCAGCGCGGTTCAAGGCTCACTGGAGAACTGAGATGAGCATTGAAATTAGTCGACTTACTGCCTGTTGCCATAGAAATGTATATCAACATATCCAGCATCATAACAACGTCTATAAAACATATGTGCCCATTGCTCACAAACATGTGATCTGTCTCTTTGTTACACACGCAATATAGAAAACAAGCAAGGTGAAAAAATATCCCAGCATGCACTGGAGAGAATGCGGCGCAGGAGGTGGTCAGAGCAAAAACATTCAAAAACAGCTTTTGAAACAGTTTTGAGCAGATATCAGAGAAGCTATTAGGCTACGCACTCTTTTTTTTTAAGTACAGTCACGAGGGCTTTCAGCTCTGATGTAGGCCGCTGTATCAACATCTATTCAACATGTACATGCTTGCCGGGTTGCTTTGTTTGTCTCTGTCTATTTGAAAGTGGGCTGCAGAGTGGGCTATTACGGCGCCATTGTCCAGGTAGAAAGGCTGTCAAAAGGAAACTTGAAGAAATGTTTCCCTGACATTTTTTTTAAAAATGTTTTCCGTCTTGCGGATGGCTCAGCGGTGGGGCATTGAGAGGAAGGTCGCAGGGGTCACAGGGCTGATGGCTCCCTCTCTGTGTGAGCTGCACAATCTGTCTAATGTTTTGTTTTGCAATTTCAAATATCCGAATAGGAAAGCAACTGATGCGTTCTCGCCCGCAGGCGCTCATGTAAACATTTGTTCACGAGGTTGAATGGGGATTGAGTGTGCCACTTTTTTTTTTTTTTTAATCTCAGAGTTCCACTTTCTTCATCCCCTGCTGTGCTACTTGAAGTCAGCATGATCTGTTTACCGCCTGCATCTCTTGTTGCTTTTCTCTCCGGCATTTTCCATTCGTCCTTCAGGTTGGTTTGACCCGTTGTTCCTTCCCTGGCCTCTCTTTGGATTTGTCTCCATTCAGTCTTATCCATTGTGTGCTTTCTCAATTCAGATCAATCATTTCTTCGGTGTGTGTAAGTGTGTGTCTTCCAGGGCTGAAATCTAGTTTGTCTTTTGGGCTGTGGTATTGGGCCAGTCGCATGAGCATTAAATTGAAGAATTCTTGTGGTAATGGCAGAGAGCAAAATAATACAATTTGTTTTGTCTAGATGTGGGTACAGAAAGAATCAAATGCAGGTAAGGATGGCCAAGATATTGATTTAAAGGGCCAGTGTGTAAAATGTGCTGAAAACAGTGACATCAGTGGTCAAATTCTAGATTGCAGGGCTCACTCGCTCACCCCTCCCGTTGGGTAAATGACGGTGGCCTCGTAGGGACAAAAAGCCCTGCGCACGAGTTTTTCAGGAGTAGGTCTATCTAGCGACGAGGTGAATATTTATTTAGAAATCTAAACCATGTTACGATATTGTAATGAATCCCTCACGAGCAGGAGACCAGAGGAGCATTCGGGAAAAAGGCCAGTTTATTTGAGCACTCCAAAAATCCAGTTACACTCCAGGGGGTAAAAGACTCTGTCCCAAACTCTGACTCTTGTAGCGTAACAGACACACTTCATACACACATACTCGTTTACCATGCCAAGTGGGGACCCCCCTCCCCTCTCTGCTCCGCCAATCTCCAGCCCGCACACTGACTGACAGTGTAGCCGATAAAGAGAGCTCAGCTGTTTATTTAGCCTAGCAATATCTCCGGACTATAGTAGCTGCAATGGACGACTTTGAACGCGATTTTGAAGAGTTTCTTGTAGCGGACACAGACCCAGAGCCATACCTGTTTGAGCCGGAGCATACAGATGAGGAACTCCATGTGTTTGATGCTGAGCGGGTGAGAAGAGAGGCTGAATGCACAGAATGGGATTCGGTGCTACTGCTACCATCGCTGGGGAGATATATCATCAGGAGGAAAAGCACCGCAGAGAGTGCATCACAAGGAGTGAAGTTGCGTCTTCTTTTCCTTGCAGATGACGGTTCGGGTTCATTCTCTGCTGTTGCGTGGTAAGTGTGGTCCATTCGCAAACTTTATAACTAAAAAAACTTTTCACTACTCTCTATCGACAAACTACTAACACTCTCTGCTGTTTCCTCCTCCTTCTTCCTTCCTTCCGCTGTCTTCGTTGGTTTATTTATACACGCGAAACGCGTTCTCTGGCTAGCTGGTTTGTCCGCTCAGTCTGCCGTACATAAATGGCGGTGCAAGATGGCGACCTCTATAAAGCAAGGCCCTTGCTATATATATATATATATATATAAAAGCATAATTATAAGGCTACGAAAACCAAACGAATTTTATTTTATAGCGATTATACACTTGTATAAACATATTAATGGGTAGAATATTCAGATTCAGATTCAGATTGACAATAAACCATACCAAATATTACACACTGGCCCTTTAAATCAAAGTGCAGCTTGTTCCACGTGGAACAAGCTGCAGTTTTTAAAGTTCTCTCGTATGGCTCGTTTTCGCTTACAGACATGAAAAAACACAGAAACCCCTGGGCAAAAGTGTGTGAGCAGGCGAGGCATGTGTTTTTATATCTGCGGGACTCCAGACCACAATCATTTGCAACCATGGAGCACCAGTGCAACTTGCAAATACTATTAATACGTGAACTGGAGAGCTCTTAGTTTGTTATCAACTCAGGGAATAAATGCTCACATTAACTGTGCAGCTGAAAGCGTATATTTTTAATCAACATCTAACGTCTAAGTGTTGACTGGGAGCTTCGAGTTCACAACAAAACATCAACACTTGTGGCCCAAGATGAAGCACTTTGCCCAGTACTTCAAAATAAAAGCACCAGTGGTTCTGCTTTGATTTTATTTTATTATAGAAATGCTTTATTTAACTTTAATATAACAATAATTTAACTTTATTTTAAGTGTTTTAACTTTATAAAACAGTACTTTGTTTAACTTTATTATAAAATATCTTTAACTTAATTATAACTGTACTTTTTTCAACTTTATTGTAATGGTACTTTTTTTTTAAACTTAATTCTAACAGTGCGTTAACTTCATTAAAGCAGTACGTTGTTGAACTTTATCATAACAATACTTTTTTTAAAACTTTATTGTGACAGTATTTTTCAAACTTTATTATAACCCTGCTTGATTTTACTTTATTATAACAGTACTTTGATTAACTTTATTGTGACGGTACTTTATTCAACTTTATTGTAACAGTAATTTGTTAAACTTTATTATAACATTACATTATGCAACTTTATTAAAACAGTACATTATTGAACTTTATTATAGAAGTAATTTGTTAAATTACTTAATTCAACTTTATCATAACAGTTCTTTATTTAAATTTATTATAACGGTACTTTGTTTAACTTAATTATAACAGTGTTTTATTCAAATTTATTACAGTACCCAATTTGACTTTATTAAAGCAGTACTTTGCTTAACTTTTATATAACAGTACTTTGTTTGACTCTGTTGTAAGAGTGTTTTAACTTTATTATAACAGTACTTTAATTAATTTTATTGTAACAGTACTTAATTTAACTATGTCACAACAGCACCTTATTTAACTTTATTATAGCAGTACTGTATTTGACTTTGTTGTAATGGTGGCCACTTCAACTTTTTTTCAACAGCAGTTTGTTCTGTAGCATAGTATTTTAGTAATCTGTAGTTTAGAGGAGATTTCAGAATATTAAGATATATATATGGTGTATCGCTTAAAAGTGTTATTTATAGACCGTATTGCCCAGCTGTAAATGCGGGTATTGATACTAGTTGTGATACTATATGGTGTTGGGTTATGTCGGCCGATACCTTGAAGGTATGAAATACCAATACAAAGCCCTTACACTCACACACATAAAGATATATTTACATTTTTGTAGACATACATGCTGAAACTCTAGTGTAGTGCTTTATGATTATTTGCACACTCATATCTACAGCCCAGAATAGAGATTTTTTCCCCGTCTCCATCTTTCTCCCCCAAATGCCCACATATGCTTACATGCTCATAGACTCCTCTGTCATAAGTTGAGCACTGTATACTTAGGTCAACACATACTGCAGTGTTTGACCAAGCAAGACTCCCCCAGGCCTGTGACGATGGAGTTGAATTAACTGCAAGCACTGGAGACCTGAGGACAGAGTGCACACACTCTCACACACACACCAAGCAGAATGAAGAGACAGAACTGCAGATTTTATTCCCTAAATGTGATTCATTGTGTTACAGACTCGTGAGCCCACTAAACTTTCCATGGACCATCACATTCCCACTCATTAAGGGACAACAAACTGACAGCAGTCGTAGCCATCCTCTGGCTAAAGACCACAAACACATAGTGACATGCTGCCGTCAGTGTTTTTCTAGCACTGTAATCTTCGCTGGCTGCTGCCTTTTAATAGGCTGATGGAAGACAAATAATTGCTTTGAGGGGAGCTGAGCTCGGTCCTAATTCAATCTTCTCACCACCCAAATCCCCACTCAAACACACTAATGCACATTAATGAGATTTCATAGCTCTTAATGGGAGACAATGGTGGCGCCTGTGCAGGTTTATGCGTCTCCCGTTTGCTTATGTGTTTGACTTTATCGGATGTGCGTGGTGACGGTCTGGTCTAAATCTGTTTTCATTAGCTGTTGCATGAGCTCATGCGTACTTATCCATCTGCTTCGGGGATACATGCACAGTGAGCAGCATACACATAGAGTACATACCCACTGGGTGTTACAAAGAGAAAAGCAGACACAAACATTGGAGTACCTTATGGGCTGATTTCTTCTCTTCCAACTCTTTCTCTACCTGTATTTTCTGTCTTCTCTTTGCATCTGGGAAATGATTTTTTTGCTACTCGCAGAAGTGTCTTTTGCCCTTGGTGGATGACAATAAAACTAAATAATTGAAAGCGTTAATATATGTATATGGGTGGAAGACGCGTAGTATGGGAATGGGTGTCAGGTCTCCTTTAAGTTATAGAGTCATTAACATGGTATTGCTCGTTGCACACAGTGATTTAGCAGGACTTTGTCACACTATGCAAATCACATGAGTATCATTGGGTGAGCAGGGCCACTATTTATCCCCGAACTTCTAATACATAACAAGACTCTGGGGAGTAAACTTATGATCTGACCTGCATTCTGTCATTTGGAAAGGATTCCTGAGAATCGGCAATGATTTAATGAATGCTGAACCGTGTGAACTAGGAACCTACATGCTTTTTGTTTCCTCTAGTTGTTCACACAAACCACACATACAGTATACACCTGCACAGAGATGGTACATCGGAGTCAGGATCTGCTTTTCTGTCTTTTGCCATTATTCCCAAGACAGTATCCCTACTAGGGCTGTTTACATGGCTAATATGAACAGCTTTATATTCCCCTTAACATGCAGCTAGATATAGTGACATTAAAGTGCCCTAACATCATTTATCATGTCAGAATATAGAAAAATGGAACAGCTGCCACATGTGCCAGGATCGTAGTCAAAGTTTTCCACTGGTGGTGGACTCATTGTACCATATGAACACACCCTCCTTCTTTCATTCCTTTCATCACATTCTTGAAAAAGGTCAGCATTGACATATTTGTACAAATCCAAACCCTACTGATATCCAAATCTTTCAAGATGTTTAAAAGTAGATAGGTTTCTTATTCCAACTAGAGATGTAGGCTTTTCTTTTGGGCATGCATCTCTACCCTAGCCTTGCTGTTGGTGAATTGGTTTGTGTACAGCGTATCCATGACAATGCACAGAGCTGACTGTAAACAGGGGAGATGCCATGTGTCGCTATCTGGGTTAATATGAGATGCATATTCTAAATGTGCTGTATACATGTCCAACGTATGCTATTAAAACCCAGATAATTTTGGCCAGTGGTCAGTAAGTTTGGTCATGGACTTTCCACGTCGACAAACAACGTTTTCCTTCAACAACCAACACACATGGTTGGATTTAGGCAACAAAAACATGTGGTTAGGTTTAGGCAACAGAAACACACGGTTAGGTTTAGGCAACGGAAACACGTGGTTAGGTTTAGGCAACAAAAACACGTGGTTAGGTTTAGGGAAAAAAAGAACAGAGTTTGGCTTTACAATCTTTCGAGACGCGAACGCCACTCTCTTGGGTGAAGGTCGGTGTTTGTTGGTCCCATATACCATCCCTACCCCCTGCCCCAGTCAGACTTTCGCCACCTTAATTTTTACCTTGTCCCTCTGCATCCCCACCTACCCACCTAACGCTGCCGGGCACTCTTCAACTATAATGGCAACCAGCAGCGTATCATGCCAACCTCAAAGGACGCCTTTTTTCATTGGTTTCTAACGCTGCAAGTCACTGCCTGAGTGCCAGATTTCAACAACTTGGGAGTGAGACTGGGCTTGGCATATCCCACGCCTTAATCAGAAAACATTTGGAAAAAGGCCTAATTTGACATGCTTTTTACATTCCTGTATAAAATTTGGAGTATTGTCATATTTGGAAAATCAGTTCAGTATTAGTGTGCATGTAAACATACGCAGTGAAGACACATATGTGGGATTTGATTCTTGTTATTTGTGCTCTTGATGTACATACACAGACTTAGTTAAAACAAGCCCAACTAAGGTGTCCATAAATGTTTAGATAAAATAACTGAGATTAAATTAGCCGTAATAGAATGCCTATTATCCATAAAGTGAAATCATAAACCTCAGTCATTACCCTTGAATATCCAATATGCTCCAGGGTCCTTCACTCTGTTTACTTCACTGTACTTTGTAACAGTATCACTCATTGTGAGCACTGATTAGAGGAGCAGGCCTTGGGTGCAGTTATCAACTGATGAGAGACAATCCTTTGTCCGTCTTCTGTCATTATCAGCTTTCATGTTAAGTTAAACAGGAACACAGACACACACAAACTTTGTCTATGTTCAGTCCATCTTTGCTCTCTCTACCTGAGGTGCTTTGTACCAGCCTGTCTGTTTGTCTGTCAGTGTCTCTTCACTCCAGCTTCTTTTCTGTTTGTGTCCAAAGGGATGCATTGATTTTTACAAGGACATGTTATGTGTTACTGTGGCTGCAGCCCCTCAACCCGCTGCGGTAGCATCGAAGCTTTGCCAACTAGGCCTCTGTGCCCATTGCTGCAGGAATCATCTCACACACATGCCACACAAAAGACACCCAAACAGGAATTACACACCGTACCAATCACTGTTGCTCTAACTGAGCTATTAGGCAGCGCTGATAGCTGAGGCAGAAACCCACTGCCTCAACCCCAGAACCATTACGCGGGATGTGTGCGTGTGCACGTGTGTGTGCAACATAGGTAATGCTCTTCTGACTCCTTTGCTGAGTCCACAGCTTCATCATCATTAGGCTGCTGCAGTGATAAGACAAAATGATAGAGGGATGAGGGGAAGGAGACAGAAAGAGAGGGAAAGTGATTTGGTTCTGCAGCAGAGGTATCAAGGGGATTACCTTCACAACTCCCACCTACCTAATAGACTCTCTCGCCAGGTCTAATGACACACACACACACACACACACACACGCACACACAAGCTCTTTTTTCAGGCATTAACACTCATGGCATGCCGCATTGATGGTTCCTCACAAAAATATAATTAAGTGAGTGTAGTGAAAGCCAAGACAGAGCATCCTGAAGTGTAACACTACCCTTTGGTTTATTATCATAAATGTTAAATACACATATTTTTGGCTCGTAGATGGAACTAAAATTCAGTTACAGAAGAACCCAACTTTCTTTTTTTCCACATTCATCCTTTTTTTCTGCCCAACTTTTTCCCTCCTTATTCCTCTCCTTTCTAATCTTCCCCGCATTGCTCTTATCTGATCTGCCTTCATTAACAGTGCAGCCTCGTTAGGGTTCCTCGAAACGTTAATCTCGTTAAGAACAATCAAAGCCCAGCTCCGAGACGGCCTCCGCGCAATGAACAGAGAACAATGGCAAAGTTGTTTCTTTTTGAATTCTTTTCATCTCCAATTCCTTTGTGTGTTTCATTTCTTTTCATTTTCTTTATACTTTGCATTTCAGACATTTAGCTGGTCCTCAGAGTGTCTCGTACAATCCGGCATTTTGGGGATCAGTGTCCCGCTTAAACCTCTGATCTTTAACACTTTTGCTAAAACCATGCTGAAAATTCCCGGCAGCGTTACATCTTGGAGAAAAAGGTGTGAGCATGTAAGAGGGAATTAAATACAGCTTGTGTGTGTACCTTCATTACCATATTCATCAAGGTTGTTTTTAGCCTTGATTCTTATCTTCTGTCATTAGCCCAGCTACATTCTACCAGTCCTTGGGAGCGACCTCTCTGTTTTCTCCTCTCCTTCCTTGCCCTCCTTCTTCTTTTATCTCCACAGAAACAGGCAGAGACATCACGCTGATGTTTAGACCTTCCATCATAAAGCTGATTGGTTATGCCGCTTGACAATGATTGGATTTTAATTGATTAGTCACAACCTAATTGGCTGATAGGCAGCAGCTTAATGAAAATGAGAAGACTTGAAAGCAACTTAGCCTCAGTCTTCATCTGTAACACTGGAGGAGACATCCGTCCATCCACTTTCTGCTGCTTCTCAGGGCGAGGCTGCTGTGAGGTTGAGCAAGATACTCCGAAAGTCCTCCCCACCAAAGTTTGTCATCTCCTCTTGGGGCATTCTCAAGCCAGATGAGATATATCAACTCTTCAGTGTCTTCCTGGTCTTTCCCAGGGTCTCCTATGAGTTCATCATGCCCTGAAAACCTCCAGAGGGACGGTCCAAGGAAGCACTTTGATCCAAAAAAGTAATGCACCAGAATTTGTGTATAACCCACGTAATGGGGAAGGGTGAAATCACGTTACCAATGCGCTGACAATAGTAAAGACAGAGGTCGTATAAAGACTGAAAGTCTGTGTAAGAAGGTAGGTTAGGGTGTTGGATGGGTCAAACAGCACAGGGCTTTTCCCCAGGAGAGTGGTGTTTGTGTCCTGTTTGAAACCAAGTGAACTTTAAGTTATATTGAAGTTTGTCATCATCATGTTTACACCTAACCTATGTAACTTTACATTAAGTACACAGCAATGCTATTCATGGGGCACTTATTTGTTGGATATCAAACAAATCATTCTATGTGCATTTTGGCAATATACAAACCACTGTATAAGGATATGTTGCCTGGTCAAGTGCCCTACCCACCTCAACAAGCTCCCTCCGGTTCTACTCCAAGCTCCCTCTGAATGTCTGAACTCCACACCCTGTCTGTAATGGTGAGCCCGGCCACCCTGCTGACAAAACTCATTTTGTCCACTACCCAAAGCGCATGACCATAGGAAAGTGTTGGACTATAGGTAGACTAGCAAATCAAGAGCTTTGTCCTCAGCTCTCTCTTCACTATGACTAGTCTAGTGCAATGCCCATATTTTCTGCCAGATCCGTGCTTCTGCCAATCCCATACTTTTTTTAGCCTCACTCGTTAGCAAGGCCCCACGATTCACTTGGGCCAGCAACTCACTCCGAGCGATCCACCATTTTCTCCCAGGGAACCACCTCAGACAAAGACCTCATCCTGACTGCTTCACAGTCAGTTACAAACTGCCCTAGTGCGTGCTGAAGGTCACAGTCTGTTGAAGGCAACAGCACCACATCATCTGCAAAGAAGAGGTCTTAGTCCCCAAAACTGGACATGCTCCTTTCTCTTTGCCGCATCTTGAGATCCTATGAAGATCACCAATAGTCAGGGACACAAGGGACATGCCTTGGAGCCCAACATCCATTGACAACTTCTTTGAACCTTTGCTGAGGTACGGAAACTCTCTCTTATACTCTCTCTCGTTATATAAGGACCTGTCAATCACTCAGTCTTGTATATGGAGGGGAAATGTGTACCATAAATATTCTTCTCCTCTATGTAGGCTAGGCTGTAATTCATTATATGTGGGCTTCAAAAGGTACATTCATACATTATACATGAATGGGTGAATATGATATTGATTGGTAACGGTATCCAGCATGCATTGGAATGCATTTATCCATCTGGAATCCATTTCCTGTTTTTCCTGTGATGTTCCTGATAGTTGAGGAGGAAGATGTGGAGAATGATGATGATTTTATTTCTTCAGTCAAAGCCATCAATCAGTTTTCCTCCCTTTTTTTTTCTTTTAGTCTCCATGGTGATCAGGGGAGCCTAGGCGCGACGCTCCATGTGAAGTTTCCGTAACAATAACGTGGAAACGATTGGTACATAGCTGATGTCACTGCCACTGGCCTGTAATTAAATTTCACGGACGTCCACCCCACATTCACGAACACACAAAGATTCATGATTGACAGAATGTATGCACGATATCGGCATAGTGTTTCCTAGAATAAAGGATTGTGTGTCTTTCACTGTCAAAGCCTACTGTAACTTCAAAAAAAAAGATTCAGACTTTCCCTCAATTCTTTCTTTTCTTTCCTTTCTTCTGAGTGACTGGGCTGTAGTTATGTGCATCATTTTTTAATTTGCTTCACTTGGATACAGTACATGTTGTTGAATACTGTAGTCCTATGTATTGTGATATTTTAATTATGTCTGTTTTATTGCACTAGCTGTATCTATTTTTAAATGTGTTGCATTGACTTGTATCCTGTCGCTGCCTCTTGGCCAGGTCGTTATTGTCTCAGTTGACTTGTCTCGTTACATAAAGGGAAAATAAAATTTAAAAAAAAAAATCACTAGGAATATTTCTGACTGAATCATTTGCATTTTTATCCCTGAAATTAAATGCTCATTGAACGATCGATCTACTAGAGCAACATACATCATACCACCGCCCTATGGCAGTATTAAGTGTTGCCCATTCTCTGCTTGTTACTCAGCGGGGTCACATTTGATAGGAGACTTTAAGTGCGTGTTATAATCTGTCACTGTGGGCCGAGGATTTGATCCTCACACACTCAGTGAAGACAGTCGATGGTGTTTATTCTGCAGTCTGTCTGATAAATAAAGATCTGATCTCTTGGCAGTCATTAAAGAGATCACTATGTGTAAGCAGTGGGGGACATGGGGAGGGAAAAGAGCATCAGGCTCTGTGTAGCACAGCAGGAATCCTACAGCAAAGAGCACAGACTGCTCACAGCATGCACACTGGTCTGTCTCTATGAGTGTGTGTGTGTGTGTGTGTGTGTGTGTGTGTTTGTGCGTGTGTGTGATCTTTGCTCCACCCGAGGTTGTGTAAAAACCTCGGGTAAACCCCTGTGTTGGCAACAAACACACAGGAGGTAAACTCAGGGTTGCAGTTCAAACAGAAAGCTTAATCTCCTTCAAGATTTTGACCATGTTCACAATGATGCGGATGAATTTGAAAGCCATATTTTTTTTTCTATCTTCTTCTAAGCTGGCTTTTTCCACTCTCAAAAACTGGGCGTTCTTGAAGATGCTCTCTAAAGTGAATCTAAAATGCTGGTCTCATGGGTAAAACCAATACTGTGAGGCTGCCAACGGTTTACACCCAAAGCCAATTCACCGCACTGTACCACATTTTTAAAAAACCCTATTAAAATGGTCAGACTTTTGAAAATTAGATTTATTTTGGGCCAAGGCATTAGAAAGAAAGCAATAGAATTAGGCAACAGCTACAGCTTTATCAAAGAAAATGATGCAGTTGCTGGGTGTTTTGAAATTACATCAAGGAAAGACCACAATATCACTGTAACATGCTCAATCTGTCACCTGCATCCCGAATAACGAAAGGTAGAAGAACCTTATTCTTTTATATGTTATGCTGACAACGTCTCAACCCCCGCTGAAAAGGTTAAGATCAGTTTTTGACCAGCTGTACAGCAGTAACACGCAGAGAAATAAAGAGGCTGCACAGTGGAGGAAATTCTGCTCCTGTCTGCAGCAGAGTTTCTGTCCTTGAGACAAATGTTGAACAAGACGCTCAGAAATTGTTTTTTATGACTTTCGCAAAAAAAACCCACAAGAGTACAGGAGAATATTGGGATTGCTTTCTTTGTTGACTAATGTGTAAATTACAGTAATTGTATTTAATCTTTTTAGTTTAAGCTCTCAAACATGACTCACTGCCTTACTTTACTGCAAAAGGAATAACTATTAAGCTGTAGTTACCAAGAGACATTAATAACCTTCGATTGAGTCTTTAGTTTATCATTCCAGAGTAATCACAAAGAAATTGAAGAGGCAGCGAGATGGAGTAACTGTCTCTTTAGTCTCTCACTCCGAAGAACTTACTGTTTATTCATCGATCACAATAATATAAATAAAGGAAAATAAAGCTCCTTATGTCAGTCTAGGAAGATTCTTGCCTTATATGTGGTGAAGTCGTCAGCTGGTGTGTGGCAGACTCTCATGCAAACCCAACACATTCTCACTCCAGCCTCGTGGCATATTGATGTTTGGTCACTGACTTTCCACATCCAGATACAGCGTGCGAGGTACCCTGGATGTGTTGGTTGTTGACGTTCTGGGACACCGCGATGAACACCACTGTCCAGGATGCAAGTCGGTGTTTATTGGACTTATCCACCACCCTTCCTGCCTTCCCCACTTGGACTTTCGCTGCCTTAACTTTTGTTCTAGTCTCGCCACGTTTCCACCTGACTTAACACGTTTCATTCCATCGTTAAAGGACAGCTTTTTTCGTCCATGTCTAACGCTGCAAGTCACTGCCCATGCGCAGCATTTCGACGCCTTCCAAGTGGGACCAGGTTGTCAAACCAGAATTTCCCCTCCCCTGCTGTATGTTTGTGTGTCATTGTTTTATTTTGTACAGCCGCTTTGGTCAACTGTGGCTGTTTCTGAATGTGCGATATAGATAAGCTTGATTTGATTTGATCTGGGTCTGGACCTGGGGAATGGAGAGGGATGACATGTTTACAAGGGGAGTAGCGTCCCCTGTTTGTATCCCCGCAAATGTCTACTGACCATACCACTGTCATGTGCAGATTTTGTACTGTAAAGAGACTGTAATATAAGAAGCCCGACTGATGTTGGCATTTGACGTAAAAATGGGGTTTTGCAGAATTGTCTATTATGTTTATGTTCGGCAAAGATATTTAGTATTTGCAGAAAATTACTTTTAAATCAGCAACTGGAAAACTTTCTATACATGAATGGTGTTTTCAGATCCAGTTAAGGCAGCGAAAGTCCAAGTAGGGTGGACAAATATGTCTGGACTTGACATCAGAGTGTGTGTTACCTTAAATCTCATCCCCACTTCTGGTTTCTTTTGCATCATCTTGCTTTATATCTGTCCTCCGACCCCTGACCTTAACGACTATACCTCACTGTGTGTGTGTTTGGTTACACAGAACCATGTGCATGAGCAACACAGACTTGTAGCTGCATGTGTGCCTCCATCCTCACTCTGCTCTCACATCTGCTCCCGCCTAGCGCCGCTGCCAGCAGTTAAATATGGTTCCACTATGTTCATCTTCCTCGATCCTCACCCCTCCTCCAGCTCTACTCTTTCCAGGGTAGCTTCCTTTCTTTCCCCCGGAGGGGATTAGTGTCTCCTCTATGAAGTACAACTTGACCTTAACCTTCCCTCATTCTCTCCCACACTGCCTCTACCACTCCCCTCATCACCATTTGATGTAAATGCAAATGATTCATCTTCTTCCACTGATACAGTATCAGCAGCCCATGACTGGGGAGGAAAAAAGCTTTTTATGGAGCACTTCTCTTTTCTTACAAGTCAAGTACCTCACGGGGACTCCTTTAAACATCACTGGAACATCATTTAATGTGTATACACTTGAGGTAAGTCTAGAAGTGTGTAAGTGTCTTGCTAGCTTGGTCTCAAAACACCAACCCAGCTGGCTTTTTACGAATAATACCCAAACAGTAATTGTTATTCTTATCCTTTCTCAGTTTCCCCATCTTTCTCTGTTTCCATCCCCCCTTTCCCTCTCCTCCTCCTCCTCCTCCTTTGTGGACAGCAGGCATTCAGTCTCTTATCAGTAGAATCAGCCAAGCACAGCCACTTTTGGGCCGCAGATAGGCAGGAATTGGCTGACAGCGTGGAACGGCTACTGAGAAAGAGAGAGATATTAAAGATGAGGAGGGGCAAGAAGGGGAGAGGAGGGGGAAGCAAGAGAAATGATTAATCGCAAAAATAAAAAGAGTGGGGGAAAAAATATGAGGTGTTTGTTTCCTTCTTAGAAAAATACCTGGAGATAAGATGGGACTTTTTCTCGCAATCACAACATCGGGTGCAGTCTGTCTTTTTGTACAGCGTAACATATCTCCCACACCATCTTCAAAAACTGGCAAGCGAGCATTTCTGTGTGACTTTCAGAAATCCTTGACGCTCCAGTGTAACTGAGTAACTTTTCTGCCATACAGTTGAATTCAAATAAAAACAGGTACACATTTCTTTAAGCTTTAAGTCTCAGCTCATTTGAAAGTAAGATCACATCACAGCTAATCTGCAAGGAAGCTGTTCATCCCCACCTGTCTTGCCTCATCTCCTCTAAGGTAAATACAGTCATATTTGATGAGGTGGTGTGCTAGCTGGTGTTAGCAGCTGAACCAAGGGCAAACAAAACCTTTAAGTTATCAAATACTTGCACAACAGCGCAGTTAGACAGATGTCAAGGAAATGGGAGTTACCTGAGCAAACTAACACAAGTTTCCCATCATGTGATGTCAGTGGAACTCATTTGCGTGTTTGAGGATTATGGGAGATTAAAACTACAGCTAAAGTGTGAAGCTATCTAATGACAGGGTAAATCAACACACGGTAGAAAATGGCTGATAAACTGCTCTCTGTGGCTGGAAACTTTCAAGGTTGTTAAAGCCCTGATCAGAGTAAAATGGTTCAGTTACACCATGTAGCTAATGGTTCTGCCTCACAGAAAGTTCCTCTGAAGTTGAAAGTTTCTCAGTTTGTGCCGAGTTTCCAAGGCTGAATTTGCCCTGTTGCGTTGCAGCAATAACTTCAGCAATTATTACACTACTTAAGCTTTAAACCACAGAGTGTACCAGACTGTTCCCTTTAACTAGAGATTAACTGGTATTCAGGCTCCTTTGGGGATCGTATGTAGTGCAGGGTGGATATTGCAGTGGCGACACCTGCAGAATATGAAGTGGAGGACAATATGGATACACGGTAACAGGCAGCGAATGAACTCTGTGCTATGCCTTAAAATTCAAGGGAAGAAATATAGATGGCGGTGGTGGTGGGGGAGAGTGGTGATGGTGGGGTAGTCTATCCATTTTAATGCATCTCATTAATAAGGAACAAGAGGCCTTGTAATATGGAAAGTGGTGGAAGAAGGAAAAAAAGGAAAGGAGAGGGGGAGGAAGAAGAGAGGGCTGAGGGGAAGATGTTGAGGTGTAATCAGACTCTAATTAAACTAGTCTCTCATCCACATTTAGAGGCGTGCATATGCACACAGATAGGATGGCTTACATGGTTATGCATGGGCCCACTGTACCGACAAATACTATTGCTCTGTGAAACACTACAAATAGCAGATAAACGTACATGTTATATGCATTTTACATACTGTAGTGTCTTCTTTTACTTGCTTTACATATCTGGGCTGCAGTTTCTTAGCTGTGCAAACGCTGCAGATCTAAAGCATGTTGGCATTTTGGTGACCTTGAAACGCACCTGCTTGTTCATTTGATATTTCAGTGCCCTGCACAACTGGCATAGCACAAGGGTGGTAGGGTATGACAATGGAATGGGGGTTGCATTTAAATGAAGTAGTGTTTTTTATGTTCAAGCATCATATAGGAATATTTTTGGCATGAGCATTGATTCCCTGTAATGTAGGAGTTGCTAGTGCTGTGAATCACACTGAGAATCAACACCCAACTCTGCAGCTCTATACAGCTTTCGACTACCTATAGCTCTTTTTAAATAAACCTGACTCTGCCAAAATGCAAAGTAATGATCGGAGAAAGACACTTGAATTTCTTCCAAGCTAACAAGGGCCAGGTAATATTCCCATGAGATGGTCGATCGAGCAACCAGTACTGGTCTGAGATTTGTCTGGTGGCAAAAAGGGGACATTTTTTGCCCAACTTTACCTTATTGAACACCTGTACATAAATTCTCAACAGCACTGGACATGTATGTTCGTCCAGAGTTGGGCTGCAACAGCTGCGTGCCTAATCTCCTGAGTTCTAACCTTTCTTGCACAAGTTGCACTTTCATTTTGCAGTGGAGACAGATCTGTCTTGTCTGAGTGATTTAGGCAACCATGTCAACAAACAAACTTTAACCCCATCTGTCTTCTGACAAGATACTTTATTTACCCAAGGTGGAATTCTTGGGATTTGAACCCTTGACCTAAAGCGAGAAACATACTCCTAGACCAACCAGCCACTTTATAGTGACATTGCTTAATCAAACTGCATGTCTAATTGTTAATCATTTCGGGACACTTGATTCAAAATCACATTACATGTGTTTATATACAAGTAGATCCACAACCCACACTTCAACAACTTAACTTCCGTTCTTGTTCTGCGCATTTTCCCCGATGCCACCAGCTGCTGTTAAACTATAATGGCGACCAGCTGCCTAGGACAGCTTTTTTCATCAGTGTCTGATACCGGAAGTCACTGACCAAGCGCCAGATTTCGACAGCTTTGGAGTGAGACTGGTTTGCACAGTGACATGATGACATCTAGCTGCCATGTTCACCCTGTTCCTTTTAGCATACAGTTGCTACTTGGCACTAAACATTGCACTGCACCACACCTGAGGCTGATGGCAAAGTAAGTCATTAGCAAGTATTTGATCATATTTGATATTGGTTATTGGTCATAAACCAAAGTACTGGACAAGTAAGTTGTAATTTTTGGATGAAGTGTCATGGCATCACCAAAGTCTTTAAGAGAAATCTTCTTGTGTCATGATTGCCTGTACAAAATTCCATAGGAATCCATCCAATATTTGTTTCAATCTGGACCAAAGTGATGTGCCAATAGAGTGACATTGCCATCCCTAGTTTCAAGTCGCTAGCATGGCTCAGATCAACAATAGGAAAGGCTGGTTTGAAGTCTCTCCATTACAAAACTGTCACAAAGCAATGGTTTACTGGTGGTTAGTACTGTCACCCAGAGTTCTGGGTTTAAACCTGCAGGCCAGTTTGGGCCCTTGGTTCTCTGGCTTCCTCCCACAATTCTGAGGACATGCAGGTTACAATAACTGTTAGCTCTACATTGCCTGTAGGTGTGAATGTGAGTGTGAATTGTGTGTCTTTATGAGTCAGCCCTGTGATAGTCTGCTGACCTGACTAAGCTATACTCACCGCTTGCCCAACGTCAGCTGGGATAAGCTCCAGCTCCCCCAAAAATGGTTATGTTTAGTATGATTGATCATGACTGGTGCCAATCCTTCATACTCTCACTGTTGTAGGCTATATTCCTACTTATTCTGCACACAACTGTGCTACATGCCTCGACTACACACATTTCTATACATAGTAACCATTCTCTGTTCAATTTGCCGTTGTTTTTGTCAACTGCATAGTGCGTCATGCACCACCGATTCACAAAAATAGGGCCGGCTGTCTCTTTGTCATTGACTGGCTCAAATGTTGCATTAACATAATCTAGCAAGGGAAATGTGTGAGTCATGGGGAAAAAGATTATCATCTGAAAGGTTATCCAGATTTCTAGTGCCACACACGCACACACACCAGCGCTGAAAAGAAGATGGCAAGATATGTAAATGATACAAAAAAATCAGAATAGGTGTACAACTAATGCTTGAGATTTTTATCGGGTGGTATCATTTTGTAGGTCTTGTGGCCTCCACTGTTGTAATCAGATGGTAATCAGATTAGTTTGAACAATTAATGAACGGCGGTTATGAGGAACCGATTTGATTATATTTCGCTTATTCTGCTTTCATTAAGTCTCCAACTGATGACCGTCTTCCTGACGTGACCTCCAAAACCTGCCCTCAGGGTGGTTGTCAGTGTGTGATTGACAGCAGCTCGACATTGCACAAGCAGCAGACTGAATTATGTATATGGGAAATGCATATGGCTGACGTTTTGGACAGCTACATGCTACATGTCGCACACGTGACACACAGCTCTTGGGCACTGAATCACTTGAACAACCCAGCTCTTGTGATTATAGAATTACAAGTGTAGTCGAATACAGAATTCAGCCAACAGTTGACTTGAGTAATTTACAACAAGCAGGAGAAACCTTGAAGAAGGAGCTGCTGCAGCAGGCATCAATTGAAAAAGAAAAACCCTCCGTCTGGCTTTCCTAGTGAAGTTTAGTCAACATGCGAGGACACCCCCCAAAAAAAGTGAAGATTAGCTTGTATCAAGAAAAAATAGCCCTCCCTCCCTTTTCTCCTATTCACCTCTCTCCCTCCCTCTCTTCAGTCCAGCAGGTTCAGCTGCAGTGAGGAGCCATGAAAAATGGATGAGTGTGTTTCTCCCTCACTTCTTTCTTCTCCCTTCACTCATCCCTTCTTTCTCCCTCACTGCAGTCTGATCATGCGTAGCTGTAATATATTTATTTTGCCAGTAACGAGAATGAAGGACAGAGTTTCTTCTTCTTTTTAAATCTCGTCACAGAGAATAGCTGGGTAGAATGAGCAGAAACAAACAAACGAGGGGAAAAAAAAAAAGTCATCACTGATGCTCACAAAACCGTGAGCAGGAAAGACAAACTAGAGAGAGGGTCAATGAAGCTTTGGGTTTTTATCTTTTTCACACCTGGAGCCCCCCGACACACAAACACACTTACAGAAAACCCCACGTCAGTCAATACATCAGCCACCACTGCCACCTTACAATCTCCCACACCTTCTTGCTCCAACACTTGTGAATTGTTTGATTCGATATTTGGATTTGTGGGTAAATGTATTCCCCTCAAAGCTTGAAAATCTCCACCACTGTGTCTGTGTGTGAGAGAGAGATGGCTTATACGCAGCCTGAATGTGGCAGTATCAACAGCAGAGGAGACAGAAGGAGGATTGACCTTTCTCTAATCAACTCCGTGTGTGTTTGTGTGTGTGCATCTGATATGAGTAGATGCACCGCTACACAATTCTGATGAGCCTATGCAGCTAGCCTCTAACCATGTGCACATTAGCTGATATTTATCCAGTTTTACAGATGAGGAGTGCTGAGCCGGAATCACAGACTCACTGACTTTGATCATCGTATTCACATTAACCTGAATGACCTGAGCTGACAACAGACCAGCGCTCGAGCTTGAAGATGATTGATGAATACGAACCACTGGATGCAAGCTCAGAAATTACTGTGCTGACTTTGGGAAAATCTTTATCAGCTGCCAATAAAATGTATTTGTTATTTACACCTGCGAAAGCTTCAGATCAGAGGTAAAAAAAATACCAGACAGAAAACGATGATCATTTCCATTTTATTTTAATAGCCTGTTACTAATCTTAACTGGGCTTTTCCTGCACCTTACCCCCTCTGCAACTGGCCATTGCACACCCTTGTTCTTCCCCTTCTCCTCTGAAATTGCTTCAACCCTGTATTCCTTTTGATGCTAAGAGGCCTTTGAACTGCAGCCAGCATCTTTATGCTGCCCTCAGTGGCGAGTCTGCGAGCAACTCAAATATTCATAGGGACCAGACCTCACCTAGAATACTGATGGACGCTGCTCTTCACTCTGTGGATGGGAGCAGATGTGTCAAGCTGGGCCAGGCCTGGACCAGGGATACAGTATGTGAACCATGTTATGGCACTGGCTGTAAAAATGGTTACAGAGCTGCCTGTAGAATGGGTTATGTCATTTCATTGCATTTATGTGATGGATACTACGGCAAGGTGCAAGGACTGTCTTTTATTCCCTCGAAGGTCATCAGCCTGGGTTATCCTGCTCTCTCTTGTTATAGGGTTGACTGTAAACATTGTTATGGGGGTCGCCCAGAGGTTTGTGTTGAAGTTCATGGTTAGGTCACAGCAGGACAATAAGACTGTCATGCAGTGATGCATGCAGTATCCCTAATGTGTTGAAATGGAGCTGGCTAAGAGCCTAATGTGCTCTAAATCTAGAATTTGGCTGTCTGAAGGAGCTTAATTATTTCTGCAAAACGTTCATCTTCGTCAGCAGCCATGACACTAGCAAATGGCCAGTGTCAGGTGGTAGCCTCACCAAACCAAAGCCTTGTGCTGCGCATGGCTGTGCTCCATTATGCAGACTCTGGCTCTAGATTAAAGCCATTTTTCATAACCAAATATCATTTGGGCTGATTATAGCACAATAGGTTTCTTTTCCCTTGTGGTATTCAGTTCAATTTATCACACACTTGACAACACAAGCATTCTTCTAGTTGATTACTAGACAGTAGCTTTTGTAAGTAATACATATGTTCTCAGCATTCTGTCAACCGAGTCTCGAGGCCAGCGTAGTGCTATTCTGCACCAGCAGATCCTGCCTCTCAGCTCTGGCATTTTCCATTGATTGTGAATGATGAAGAACATGCTGAGCTGTCTCTGCTGTGCCACAAGAAAGATGCATTGGAGTGATCAATCTTCATGTTTAGTTTGGGATTTTGATTTTCTCTGTTTTTCTTCCTGTTTGTGTGAGAGCGTGTGAGTTGGTGTTTGTGTGTGTGTGTGTGTGTGTGTGTGTGTGGGGGGGGGGGGGGGGGGGGGGGGGGGGGGGGTGGTATCTGTAGACTCAACTAATTTTAATATATGTTTACTTTGAAGAAATACCCACAATATGACTATTTGTATATCAATTAGTCATGCCGTATTACCTTGAATTTGTGATGCAAACCTTGTTTTTCCTGATTGATTGGGGACCGAGTTTAACACCAGCAAAAGTATCACCAAAATATCCATTTAAAAACTCTCACACAACTCAGTATAATGCAGTATAATCCATGTCTCATTTATCCAGTCGTTCCCTCAGTGCTTACTAAACACTTGCATTGCAGAGTATCAGTTTCACTTTCAGTTCAGTTTTAAATAGTAAGGTTTTAGTGAGAATGTATGTGTTTGGGAAGCACTGAGCATAAATGCATAAATGAGACTCTGATTATACTGCACTAGTTGTGTGATAATTAGTAGATGGATGTTTTTATGTACTTTTGCTGTGGTTAAACATGGTCCCCAGTCAATCAGTAAATCAATATGTTCACCATTTTCCATGGAGGCATGTGAAAAAGCATGTAAGTCAAAAATTCAAGGTAACACAGCATGATTAACTGATATACAAATGGTCATTTTAAGGGTAGGTATTCCTTTAAGAAGTTCTTATCTAAAGTTATTTAAAGTGTGTCTTTTCTTCTGTGTTTTGTCCCATCCAGCGCGGTGCTGGATTTCTTTAGAAGCAAATGAATAGTGGTTGTCAAATTATAAAACATTTAAGCTGTTCAAACTGGCAGTAAAGGACATTTCAATAATCATAGCTATTTCAATGAAATTACTCCTTTTTTTCTGTGTTGGAAATAGCTCCCTAAAGCTGTTCGGGATGTAATTGCCTTTGTTGACCTGTCATCGCCTCTGCAAAATAATTGGAGCTAGGTTGAGATGGGTGTAACCCAAAGCGAAGCCATTTAAATCAAAGCCATTTGGATTGGAGCTAGGAGGGTAATAGAATTGCAGAGTTCTTACTCCATTGCAGTCAATTGATTTTGTGTAATCTGGGGCTTGTGAATGGCAAAGAGTGAATTTGAATCTTTGGTGGAAACAAAAGACAGAAAGAGAGAGTGGAGAAACAGCAAAAAAACAACAACATTGGGTCGAACTGTGTAAAAAAGGGCCATTTATACACAGAATGAGTGTTCACCCCTTTGACTTTTTAAGTAGTCGTCATTCTAATAAGGTGTTGAAACTGGTCAACAGGAAAACGCTCTTTTACATCAACCAGTTGACCCCCCCCCCCCCCCCCCCCCCCCATGTATAACAAGCAACTGTTGATTTTGTCAGCTGAAATGAAAACTGTTGCCAGGAAATTTTGTCCGCTGCAGCTTGCCAATTAAGCTAATGTTAGTCTGAAGAGTTGTTTGAAACCCCTGTTGCCAGCCAACTTCTTAATGTTTTACAGCTGAATTGTTTTGAAATAACATTCTTGTAAAAAGGGTCTTAAATATACAATATACACCTGATGGGTACGCTCATGGTAATGTGCAAAGACTGAGGCTAAAGCTACATGTCCCTGGCAAAAGTGCAGCCTCCAAAACCTGTCTCACACCTAACTTGTCAAACACTGACACTTTTGGCAATGGTCCTCTTTTGGCGTCAGACACCAACGCACCAAAGCACCCTTAACATGGGGATGAGACGTGCATCCCTGTGGATGTTGTCATGTTTTGACACTTCAAGCAACGTCCATTGTATAAAGAGCGAGAAAGTCTGCATTTAACTAGTGGCCAGGAGGGAGGGGAGGTGGATGGGTCCAGCAAACTCAGAAACTCAAAACCTAACCACGTACTTTTGTTGCCTCAACCTAAGGATGTAAACCTATAAACCAATGCTGGAAGTTTATATTGAAACAAGACTTTATGCATTTAACAAGCAGAAATGGTCCTTTTCATGTGAAAATGGAAGTTTATTTTGAAAAGACACTGCAGGTAAGGAACACAAATGGAGTATCCAAAGCAGACTTTGGATGGGTACTTAGAACGTCATACTTGACATATAGTACCACTTATGAAGCGCTGAGAATGTATTGAGTATCCTCACCAGATGATGGTGTTCAAAAAACAGGAGGAAAAAAAAGTAAGGACATAGCTTAAAGGCCTTGTTATGTTTGCTAAGCTTGCTAAGCTTTGGTTGAACAATTACTGTTCAAAATAGGGGCTTAGCTAACAGTCTCATTGTTATTAGAAGTCTTCATAGGTGGACACGAGTCAAGGAGGCTTCAGCATGTGGGCAGAATCTGTCTACACTGTGTCTGGAAGTGTTTTCTTGAGAAGGTAAATGTTGTTTTTCCATAGCCGTACTGATGGATTCTGTTATCCTCGTAAAGGTTGACAGCCCCACTCATTTTTGTTTGTGTGTGAGTGTGCCTGCCCAACCCACCTGGCCATCTGCAGCAGTAGGTCAGAAATGATTGGCCTCTGAGCTGGCCAACTGGTCGTGTGGGATAAAGAGCACATGCCATATGTGGGACTATTCAGAGAGTGCAATATAAGTAGCATCTAAGCTTTTGTACTCTCGCTCACTAAGCTCTCCGTATCCACAATATGGCCTCTCTCTGACTGAAAACTGTCAAATCATGATGAGGGTGCAGACTCTGCAGCTCCTTGTGTTTGTTTCAGAAACACTCCAGATGTATGAGGATGAGATCTTTAACTTCCTGTACCCTCAAACATTACTTTTTTTTCCACCAACAGTGAAAGGGTTCTGGGCATTACACCAATAAATAAATTGGTTCAGAACCCAGAAGGCTGGTTCCCAGCTGGAACCAAAAGATAGCAGGTTTACCTTGACTAAGTTTGAGCCATAATGACATCAGTGGGCATGTCATATTCTACCAACCTGGTCTCACACCGAAGTCGTCGAAACCAGTGCTTGGGCAGTGACTTCCGGCCTTTAACGTCTGCATGATACGTGGCTGGTCGCTGTTATAGTTTAACAGCAGCCGGCGGTGGTGTCAGGGGTAACGCAGAAGGGCAAGAATTAAAGTTAAGGCAGTAAAAATCTGAGTAGGGTGGGCCGTAGTGGAGGCGGATGGGTCCAACAAACACAGCCTTTTCACCTGGGAGAATGGTGTTCGTATCCCATAAGATTATAAACCCAAACCCTGTTCATTAATCCTAAACTCAACCACATGCTTTAGTTGTTGTAGTTTTCCTGTGAAAACGTAAGTGTACTTTGAAAGAAGACAATGTATGCAACAGGCAGAACTTGACATGACATCCTGGAACGACAACAACCAACACATCCAGGGTACCTTGCATGTTGTACCTGGACGTGGAAAATCGATGACCAAATGTTGATATGTGACGAGGTCAGAGTGAGAATGTGCTGATTCTACAGGTTGGAAAGAGAGGTGTTGTCTTGCAGGTAATAGTTTTCTTATCGTTATTAGTTAATCCAGGCTTGGTTTTTTGATAAAAGTAAATGTCTGTAATAACAATTATTAATGCGATCCACCAACTTGCTACCATTTTTTACCTCTGTTGAGCTTTGTGCAACACTATTTAGCTGCTGTGCTAAACCTGGCTCATGAAACCCCATCAACTAAGGATGGCATTCCTATAACTGAGTGCCTCTTCCTATGTGTTGCATTAGTTATTAGAAATGTACCTGGACTTCACTGCGTGAGTGTGACTGGTGTGTGTGGTTGACTCACCTCAAGGCCACTGCTGGCTTGGACTAGGCGACTCCTCTGGACACCCCTTGGGTGTCGTTCCATCAGACCAGTCAGCCACCTCGCTCCTCTTAGTGGTTGTTCAGAGTGAATGTGTATTTACATGGATAATTCATGGTGGAGTATCAGACACTTTCTCAGGCTCTTTTTGTCTTCAGCATGTCTTGCCTGTAGCATCCTCATATTCAGCTCCAAGGCCTCTCCAGCTCTCCTTCCAAGTGCGACTAATGGCGGCTAATAAGTCAATACCATCAACTCCCAAGTGTGATGTCAGTGTTGACCCTGCCTCCTACCACCTGCCTAAACCATACCCACATCAACAAGACATTCATTAAACTCCCAATAAAGCTGTCAGAACAAACGCCTTTCACTGATGACACATCCTTGATTACAATTGTCCCGCTAAAACTGCCAGAAACACAGGATAGTTTGCTGGATAGCACCAAGGTTTCAACAATCCTGACGAGCATTGGCTCAAGAACCAGAGCTACTTTGTCGGAGAGGGGGTGTGAGGAATTATTATGGACATTTCTGGTTCTCTTACTTCAGTTTTGCCTCAGTGTTTCACAAGCTTTTTAGTCATGTGACCAAAGAGGGACTTTTTAACTTTTTAGGGTCCTGACCAGGTAGATCTTGTGACCCCTCAGATTTCTCTTGCATTCACTTATGAGAGTCCTGACCCCAGGTTGGGAACCATTGCTTTACTAATGCTGCTAAACTGTTGGCTCGCTGTTTCTCATTCAGTCAAACCTTGTTGCAGTGATGTATCCATGTTCCTACTTGTCATTACTCTGACTTCAATGTCATCATATCTGATATATCATAGATATTTGACCAAAAACTACAAAAATATACTCCAGGTTGTAATTAACCAAAATGTTCCTTCAAATGAATGATCTCCATAGCAACACGTTTAAGTAAAAAATGAACAGAAAAACAAATTTACAAACTCATCAGTAAAGCTTTCAGACAGAAAAATACTCCAACTTTAATTAAATCAGTATGATAGATGTTCTCCAAAATTAATTTTATTTTTGCAGTCAGACTTAATTTGGAACAGTCTGCACAAGGATGAGTGTAGCTGAAAGTATTGATATCTCTAAACGTAACCTTTGATTAGAAAGCGTTTTAGCTGCTGTTTGATGGGTTTTTTTAATGTTTTTATTAAGTTTTCTCTTTTATCATTTTTATTCACATTTGAATCTCTATATTTTTGTAATTTTCGGTGTGCGCTAGTGTTCGTTGTGCTGTGTGTTTTTCAGTTGTCTCCAAGGGACTTTGAAGTGCTCAAACCTGTTTGAAAGTTTGATTGACTGATTGAAGTGTGTTATCTTTTCAAAGTGATGAATATCTAACATCGGTGCTGTTAATGGGCATGCGTGTGGTGTGCTGTTTGTGCTACACTGACAGTATGTGCTTCTGTATGATCTGGATGAATGAATTTCTTTATGTGTGTGTATTTACAGTATTTCTGTGTGGGTGTGTTTGAATGTCTGGCCTCATAGCTCCAGGAGAACCACTATTCCCCAAAGAGATGGCGTCAGACAGCCAATGAATGAGCCCACCAAGGTTGTCTCCAGTTCATTGCTTTATTTCTCTTTCTGAAACCGTCACATCTTTCATCTTAATGGCTGAAGGTGCCGACGGTTGGTAGCAGTTTTAAATAGAGTTTATACGTATCCTTATCTTAACGCGTCTCTGTGTTCCTGTGCCTATGTGGGTGCTTTCTCGGCGTGTGTGTGTGTGTGTGTCAGAGCTGTGAGGAGGATTGTTCCTCCACTGGCTGCTGATGCAGCTCTTTGTTTCAAGTCAAGGCTACCAACACAGTGCAGAGCAACAATAACAGCCCAAATCACTTCCCTCATACATAGTGCCGAGTCCCCCATTACTCACCAGCTATCGCTGTTCCATTTCTGGCTACCGGCAATTTGGCTTTTTATTTACTAGCTCCACTGATAAAAAAAAACACAGATCTCAAGGCTAAATAAGACAGAAATGCTTTTGCCTTGGTGATGTGAAATGGTGGAGGCTTGTTTTACATTGTATTACAAGGCAGGTGCCTTTTCAGAACTCCCACAGCACAATACAACACAAACAGATGCAGGGCTTAATCCATTGAACCCCGATGTGTTTTCCACCTGAATTAATTTCCCTCACAAAACAGCAAAGTGCAACTTTTCATCAAATTATGTGCAATAAACAATGTGTGTGTTTTTTTCCTCCTCTCTCCCTCACTCTCCTTCTCTTCAGTATAATGAAAAGCCACTTAAACTTTGGCTGGGTTAAGAAGAGGTTGAGAGGATATTGTAATTTTTTTTCTAAATAACTGATTGCTTTAGCACTTATGTAAGTGCCTCATACAGTGGGTTGGAATTAAGGTGCAGACAGAGACCATGAAATGAAGAGTGCCGGTCAGTGGGAGGGATGGCACAATTATTGTTTATCAGAGTATTCAAGGGGACAGAAGTGCGCTCTGCAATAAATAATGTGGAGTTGTGTGTGTGTTTGCTGAATCTCTGCTATTGTGTTTATTTTACTGTTTTTTTTTTTTTTTTTTTTTTAAATACCAAAACTGCAATTACCTTTTTTTCTACCTTGCATGAGGCCGAATGAATCATCTCACTGCTTAAAACATACACACAACCAGTGTGAAGAGATCCTGTCTCACACACTCAAGTGTTCCTTCTTGTGTATCTCCTTGATCAGTCTTCTGGGAGGTGATAACTCTCCTGCTGCCTTCATCTCCCTCAGATAGGAAAGCAGCTGTCAGTATGTCAGACATGTCCAAAGCATATCCAACAGCCAGCCCCGATCAGATGCTACCGCCTTGGTGTTTATGTGTGCTTGTGTGTGTGTGAGAGAGACATTTTAAGTGTGTGATCGGGCACATATTTCTCAGATACGGAGGAGGTTTAAGCGTGTTCGAAGCACCTTTCCCTTTCATGTACATCGCTGCCTTCCAGGCCTTTCTGTTCTCACAGTTCACAGCCGGGGCTTCATGGTCATGCACTGTAGCTCTTCAGGCTCAACCAGGCTCAAAAGAGACTGTGCTGGAAAGGTGAAACACAAGATTTGGGTTTAAATATTCAGTGCAATATGATGTAGGTGTAAAAAGGTAACCATGTGGCTAGAAAAAACACAGGGTTTTGTTTTAATTGCATGTGTGTGTTATCACGGATCTAAACTCTAGAGCCCAGTTTCTGTTAGCCCATCCATTTTCTTTGACTAGAGGCAAGTTACATTGTTGGCCATCAGGGCTTCAACACAATTAAGAAGCCAACAATCCACACATAATAAAAAACTGTACCACTTTTATGCCAGCTAAAGCCGGATCACCGTCTCTACAGGCTGTTGCATCAGTTCAAACACAGTTTAATTTAAGTGTAGTGTGGAGGTGAAGCTACAGCTTAGTAAGAAGTGCTTGCACCTTACAAGTTAGTTACAAGGCAGAGGGGAAGTCCGGTAATTTTACTCATCAAGGTCTGTTTAGAGGTCTTGTTGAGAGCTACTGCATATTAAAAAAGTTGTATAAGGCCTTGTGTGGCTCAGGATTAGAAAATCGTATTCATTGCCTCCAGTCATGTCACTGAAGTCCATGTTGTTTGGGGCCGAAGACTACAAGTTTGAAAATGAACAAAATTACATGCGTGCAATCAGAAGGAAGTGAGCTTATCTGACCTCTGTAGTGCACTCCTCGCAGCCCGAATCTTAAGCCCAGCTGACCGTGGCCAAGTGCATTGTGGGTAACGTAGGGGCCATGTTTAGACAAGGAAAAATACATGGAATAAAAAACACTGTCCATCAGTCCCTCAGAGCCCGGCAGTGTTGTAGAAGCTCAATGTCAAATCAGTGGAAAACTCCTTATCAGTACTTGGAGTTGGGCCAGTTGAAGGCACAAGTGTGATTTTATACTGTGATCAGTTGAGAAGGGAATAACCGCTGGTCAGTGGCGACCCCAGAAATGTGTCACAGAGGTGGCCAGATGGGACTAATGAAAATCTTAAGGTGGGACACCAAGACCAAAAGTCGTAACTGTTGTAGTATAGGCTAGTTTAAAACTATGTCAGTATGAGTTAGAAATCAAACACTGATATATTTGATTTCTTATCTTATAGTTAATATTACTAATATTACTACTGCACAGACTTTTATCATGATTGTTAATTTTTGAATTCCACAACAATCCTGGTTTAATGTGTTATGTATTACATCACGTATTAGGCGATTCATTGTTCTTCAAATAGGCTGATTGTCTTCTTCCTTGATAAGACAAATATACAGTTTTAACTTGAAGGAGTGCATTGATTGTTAGAAACGACATATTTACTGGGAACAAGCCATCTGAAGTTAAGGGGAGCCTCTTTAGACCCATTTCGGTACAGTTCAGTTTGGTACGCTTTTTTTCTATTTCCACTGTGAAAAGTTGTGGATGGTACCAATGGAACCGTTCTGTACCGCCCCCATGTTTGGTCCCCCCTCTGTTGGGGTACCTAGCACACAGATCTGGTACTAAAAGGTGGAGCTGTGAACACTGCAGTCTGATTGGTCAGTAGAGGATAGTCACTCTGCTCAGGGCTGAGTTGTGTCTGGTTTTGAGGCTCATGTAACCACTTTAAATATAACATAAAGGATATTTTGCTGCCTCTTGCAGCAGCTGGAGTCTGAGAAAAAATAACTTGATTCACTTGGCTGACTGACCGGGTTATGTGAACTGCATATATTCTAATCTTTACTTGGAGGAAACAAAAAAGCATCGTGGAGCATCGTTCCTGTGGGCTACGGCAAAACACTAAACCCATGAGCTCGCCTGAGAAGGACTAAATGCACAAACCCACTATTTTTAAATATGCCATGGAGAGAGACTCTCACTGCAGCCTGTTCTATTTTGTTCTGAAAATGTCGGCGTGCAGCCTCGTTCTGTGGATGATAAACGAGGTGAAGACCTCCATCTGTGTTGCCGGTGATGAGGAAATACAGCGGATGCTTGCCGTTGACAGCTCCACCCACATTGCAGTGAAAAAGCTAAGCAGACATAGGGTCTAGGTACCATGTCTGAAGGGTTACTTTTGGTACCCAAGATACCATACCGAAATTGTTTGTTGGAAATGGGGCTTTGGGTAGCCACACAGCCCATTTTTAGATATACAGTACAGGCCAAAAGTTTGGACACACCTTCTCATTCAATGCGTTTTCTTTATTTTCATGACTATTTACATTGTAGATTCTCACTGAAGGCATCAAAACTATGAATGAACACATGTGGAGTTATGTACTTAACAAAAAAAGGTGAAATAACTGAAAACATGTTTTATATTCTAGTTTCTTCAAAATAGCCACCCTTTGCTCTGATTACTGCTTTGCACACTCTTGGCATTCTCTCCATGAGCTTCAAGAGCTAGTCACCTGAAATGGTTTCCACTTCACAGGTGTGCCTTATCAGGGTTAATTAGTGGAATTTCTTGCTTTATCAATGGGGTTGGGACCATCAGTTGTGTTGTGCAGAAGTCAGGTTAATACACAGCCGACAGCCCTATTGGACAACTGTTAAAATTCATATTATGGCAAGAACCAATCAGCTAACTAAAGAAAAACGAGTGGCCATCATTACTTTAAGAAATGAAGGTCAGTCAGTCCGGAAAATTGCAAAAACTTTAAATGTGTCCCCAAGTGGAGTCGCAAAAACCATCAAGCGCTACAACGAAACTGGCACACATGAGGACCGACCCAGGAAAGGAAGACCAAGAGTCACCTCTGCTTCTGAGGATAAGTTCATGCGAGTCACCAGCCTCAGAAATGGCAAGTTAACAGCAGCTCAGATCAGAGACCAGATGAATGCCACACAGAGTTCTAGCAGCAGACCCATCTCTAGAACAACTGTTAAGAGGAGACTGCGCCAATCAGGCCTTCATGGTCAAATAGCTGCTAGGAAACCACTGCTAAGGAGAGGCAACAAGCAGAAGAGATTTGTTTGGGCCAAGAAACACAAGGAATGGACATTAGACCAGTGGAAATCTGTGCTTTGGTCTGATGAGTCCAAATTTGAGATCTTTGGTTCCAACCGCCGTGTCTTTGTGAGACGCAGAAAAGGTGAACGGATGGATTCCACATGCCTGGTTCCCACTGTGAAGCATGGAGGAGGAGGTGTGATGGTGTGGGGGTGTTTTGCTGGTGACACTGTTGGGGATTTATTCAAAATTGAAGGCACACTGAACCAGCATGGCTACCACAGCATCCTGCAGCGACATGCCATCCCATCCGGTTTGCGTTTAGTTGGACGATCATTTATTTTTCAACAGGACAATGACCCCAAACACACCTCCAGGCTGTGTAAGGGCTATTTGACCAAGAAGGAGAGTGATGGAGTGCTGCGGCAGATGACCTGGCCTCCACAGTCACCGGACCTGAACCCAATCCAGATGGTTTGGGGTGAGCTGGACCGCAGAGTGAAGGCAAAGGGGCCAACAAGTGCTAAACACCTCTGGGAACTCCTTCAAGACTGTTGGAAAACCATTTCAGGTGACTACCTCTTGAAGCTCATGGAGAGAATGCCAAGAGTGTGCAAAGCAGTAATCAGAGCAAAGGGTGGCTATTTTGAAGAAACTAGAATATAAAACATGTTTTCAGTTATTTCACCTTTTTTTGTTAAGTACATAACTCCACATGTGTTCATTCATAGTTTTGATGCCTTCAGTGAGAATCTACAATGTAAATAGTCATGAAAATAAAGAAAACGCATTGAATGAGAAGGTGTGTCCAAACTTTTGGCCTGTACTGTATATATTGAGGTTTGAAAACAGCCATGCTAGTTGTTCCCTCATCAAAATTTAGCCTAACTTTGAAGTGTTATTTAGACTTTCTGACAAGCTAGGTCAACATGGCTGGTACCACCATCATGCTAGTATCAGAGTGACCATGCCCCCCTGGCCACTGCTGCTGGTCTTACTGGACTGCTTGTAAAGGAAACTTCTAACCTTTAATAAATGGTTGTTGCATTCTTTGGTAATGGACAGACGCATCATGTGCTGGCTTGTTGGGGAAGTTTGTGCAACAGGCAGCTGGTCTTTAATACTAATAACCACCAGTTTAATCCAAAGTCCTCTGAATTCTACGTGGCATTCAGGGAGGATGGGAAATTGCAAGTTTCAGTTTGCAGGTTCTTTCGTTCCTTCCCTCCAGGATAAGATGAACCAGTGGTGTGTGTGCATGCTTGTGTGTGTTAAGCAGAAGTCCAAAGAGAGTCCCTGTTGAGATACTCTCTTCGTCTCATCACACCTCCTTGCCCACTTGCCTTTCGATTTTTTGGAGTGATATGAGAAAGATAGAGAGAGGCAAAATGGAATGGACTGCCAGGAGGAATCATGAACACACTCTTAGGAGTGCCTGGGACTAAGTGCTGTGGAGAGTGAAGAGTTTGTGTGTGTGTGTGTGTGTGTGTGTGTGTGTGGGAGAGAAAGAGCATGTGTCCATGGTATATAGGCATTTAAGATGAAAAGAGCGACGGACCAGATAAAAGTGAGTGTTTGATTAGATGTATTTTAGTGATGAAAGGGTGTGGAGAAGAAACTGAAAGCAAAGATCAATAGAAGAGGGAAAGATAAAGATGTATAAGGTCGACTAAATATATATAAGAACAGACGTGAGGACAAATTGTTCCCAAGGTCAGGCAGCTGTAGGTGTGAAGTGTAGTGTCTCTGCGGCGGTGCTTCCTGACATCACACACATACTCATGCAGCCCCACACACACATTTCTTAAACCAGATTACTGTGCATAGTACACCTCATGTTCCAGAAGACGGTGGCCTTCACTTCAAAAGCACGGCCATTCTAAAAGGATTACACCGAGGATACTTTTATTTGCTCAATGTGTTTTCAACCCCCTGTTTCACAGCTGTCCCGAGGCGCCGCATAAACTGGCCAGAACAAAATTCTGCGGGGATCAAAAAGACCTGAGAACTTGTCTCTTAGCTGACTCCTTGCTCACACCAGCACACACACAGCTTACACTGTAGGCCATCTGCACATAAGAGACTCTTACTGTGTGGCAGGAGAGAGCGAAGTGCTTTGAATCAGCAGGAGTGTTTAACCGTGTCCATTTTATATTCAGAATTTTCTACGTCTTAAGGTCCTTCTCCATACGTACGATTCCTTCCACTTGTATAAAGCTGGAGTGCAGAACTTTTAGCTCCCCCCTCTGGCAGTGAGAATCATTTCGTAAACACTGTGGACGCATGCTTATAACGTAAACCTGCTGGTGGCCTCATCGCATCACCCCTGCTCCCGGGAGCCGTCTCTACAAGTCTATTTTTGGACTTTAATCAGTCCTCTCTCTGAATGATGAGTCTCTTTTTTATCTGGAGCATCCACTCTGGAAAGTTCTTCTTCTTGGATGTTTATTAGGATTTTACGCCACAGCTTGTGATAGATTTGTAGTTGCTGCACCGTCTTTTCTTTTTTGTATCTTTACAAATCCACACACACACCCTGGAATTTGAACCCCTCTTGGGAACCCTCTTGTTGTTAGGTGACAATGCTAACCACTGCACCACTGTGCCGCCTGTGTGTAATAATATCAGTCAGTAAATTGCCAACACACTACAGAGAGTAAAGGTACACTGTACAGACTAATTCTAAATATCAGGATTTTGAGGAAAATAGAGCCTCTTTGTAGGTGACATGCTCTGTGTGTGTGAGTGTGTGAGTGTGTGAGGGTGTGAGAGTGTGAAAGAGAGAGAGAATAGCAGGAAGCTGTAAATGCCATATCTCAAATTGCACATACAATAATGGACCAGGATAATGGCTCTCAAATGACGCACAGAGGGAACATTTGTGGCTGTGAAGCCATTTGATAAAGAGGGGTCATGATAGCTGGGGGTAATGGCACCAAAAGTGCATTTTCAGCCTCTATACATTCACTCTTGGTCATTTGGATGGATGCTTTTAGTTTTTTTTTTTCTCTCTTTTTTTTTTCCTGTACCTTAATGCATAACACTCCTACATCTCTCTTTCTTTCTCTCCCTCTCTCTTTGTTTTTCTGGCTCTTCCCCAGGGGCACTAGGGGGTAGCGGTGCAACAGTGTGACTGTGCAGTCAGCCTTTTCCCTATCTCTGCAGGTTAATAAGTCCCCATCTGAAAGTAGAGCAACACATACAGTAACGCCACTGCACAGTCGCTTATGGCACAGAGGCAAGCTCTTACAATTTGTATAGCACTTTACCCATTCTCCTCTGTAGCTCCTCTTTGCTCGTGTATTTTGACTCCAGAGGGGGGTTTTGCACTTCAGCCAAGGTGGATAGAAAACAAGCTCATGATAAAAGCCTGACCTTTGCCTGGGCTCTATCATTTTGCTGCAGGGACAATGTCGAGGGGTAGAAAGGAGAGAAATGTCAAAACAAAAATGCCATTGTTCACTGAGGTGCAAATAAAGCGTTTGGCTCCTCTCGGTGTTGTCCTTCCATCTGTGCGGCGCAGAACTATAAACGCACCTTTATGAATTGTTCTGCTTGTCTACAAACCTCTGAGCTTGACTGTTTGTGTGTTTTGTTTACTGTGGTCAGAGCGCTCACTGGGTGGTTTTCGCAGGGCGGTGTCTGCACTCAGAGGCTGTGGGGTCCTGCTGCAACGCTGCTTTGCTCTCCAGCCGGCTGCTGAACCTCCCCCAACGCCCCGCTGAGCGCTACCACACGCTCACACCTACACACTCACACAGACGCCAGGCACCAGGCGCTGGGATCATGGCCAGAATGCACAACCTGCCGTGGGCCACAAAAGCAGCGCACACACATGTACAAAGGCATGTACAGGCTTACATACTACGTTTTACACACCTACACATTTACACCTAGGGCGATACAGGGGAGCCTCTGAATTGTAAGGTCATACCACTCTCAAAAAAACCTTAAAAAAGCACTGTGTGATCCTGTTTCATCTCACTCTGCCCAGGGCTACAAACAGCTCATAATCTCAAGGAACTAAATCCAAACATAACGGCCACAAAAAGGCCAAATGGGGCCAACAGGTGAATTATTTTCAGGCCAAGTCAAGAGTTTCAATTATATCCCACAAGACACTGTTTTTTCAGATGGTGTGAAAGTGTGAAGTTTAGTTTCCACTGCATGTCCTCTAGACACTGTTCTGAGACGAGACGACAGCAGAAGGAGCTCTGTAAAGAGCACAGCAGAGGTCAGGGTGTCACTGTGTGAGAGGGACTGTGGAGGGGCGGCCTCGCTGTGACCCAGGTGTTTTGGCAGGAACACAGTTTACTTTGCTGTATGCTCTGACTGGGTAATGAACTCGCCTGTATTCTACCCAAGCACAAAAAGCCCTTCTCATATTTATTTGTTGAGCTTGGCAGCTGTTGTCGTTTGATCCTCGCTTTGGTTCCCTTGTTGTATTTAACATTGCAAACATTGGTGTGATGGGAAAATAAGCTGAGATTCGCTCGTCATCTGTTTTCAGCACCCGGCTTTAGTGAAGTAGCTTATGATCAAGTTCCAACCAGTTTTCGTATTTATTTTCATGTGAGCCGCTGATTCTGATGAAATAACCTTAGATTGCTCCTCCTCACAGTTGCATCAAGTGTCCTTGATTTTGCTTTGTCCTTGATTACGCTCATGACTTTTTGTTATTGCTGGTCATAATTCGTCATTTGAAGGGGAAATAATCAAAAGGAAATAATTCACTTTACTAATGATGTCATCAGAGTTATATTGGATTCGGCTTGGAATTGCAAATGTTATTCAACATGCTTTACAAACTGAAGGCGTGGGGGTTAAGGATACATTTCATTAGTTGTTCAATATGCCCTGGTTGACTTCGCCTCAGCGTTCGCCCCCGCTGTCATCATACGCATCCTTCCATTCGTCTGAAAAACCGAAGTGAACTTGGTGAAACTGAGCCTTGGACCATGGGCGGATTAAGAGACAATGGGCCCCTGGGCACAGATATAAAAAGGTCCCCCCACCTCTCCTACATAGGACCAAGACACATATTTTTGTGGTTTTGTGTCTATTTGTATTCATTTTGTTTTCCCTTGTGGATGTTTTCTGTCTTTTCGTAGTCATTTGGATCTCTTTGAGATAGTTTTGTGTCCCTTTAATGTAATTTTCATGCCTTTTTAGTCTTTTTCAGTCTCTTTGTGGTTGTTTTGTGTCTTTTTGTGGTTGTTTTGCCTGATTTCTAGTTATTTTGTGTTTCTTTGCATTTCCTTTTCTTTGTAGACTTTTTGTGTCTTTTTGTGGTCATTTTGAGTCTCTTCCTGCTTGTTTTTTCTTAATTTGAGTGACATTTTGCAGCTGAAGGGTAAGGGCCGTAATAAACTTGCCACTTGATGGAATGTATGCGTACACAATGCCCCGTGTCTATGCTTGCTGCAGCACTACACAGCCGAAACGCACAATACTGGTGGTCTCCACTTGGGGCAGACAACAAAAATATAACCCGGAAATCAGGTAGTGCATGCCGGGTGTTGTAAACAAACATGGATGCCCTTGATATGCTTGATGAGGAAAAAGAACTATGTCACTATGTAACGGCGTAGAAACATCATAGAAATGCGGGTAGTTCCGCACCAGGTCTGTCAGCCTCTCTTCAAAAGGTGTTCATTCGCACGAGCGCCTCTAGCGGTCATATCAATATTGCATCTTGCGCACGCGTCACGGTACCTCGCGTTGAGATGTGCGGCCAACGCATCAAGCAAACGCAGATCACGCATGGCAGCCATGATAGGGTTGTGTTCGTGTTGTTTGCTGCGAGTATATTACTGGCCTAAGGGACCCCCCTGATACTTTGAGCCCCTGGGCCTGTGCCTGGTAGGCCTGTTCAGTAATCCATCCATATACAGGTATATCACCCACAGTACACTGCAGTTAGGCATTTGATGCAGGAAAAACCATCCATGATGGTAGTAACGTTAAACGTAAAAACTTTGATTGCTTAGCACCACAGAAGAAGAAGATGAATAAACTGGAAAACATTTAAAATAATGAATAAAAATTCCATTAAATAAATGCATTATCTGACATGCCTTTCAGTTTCAGTTACCCTAATGTGTCTTGCAGGTCTGCATAGGAAGTGTGTATAAATTCTTTAACCTATTAGCAGATAGTTTCTTAAGAAAATGTCATATAACTTCAGCTAATATTCACTTAGATTGTTGTATTGTTCAGCCTGTGTGAAACCTTTATTCCAAACATTATCTGTAAATGCACGGGTCACTGCTGTCTTGCAAGATATCAAAAACCCATAGCAGTAATCTTTCTGATAATCATGATACAGACCATATACAGAAATTTCTGAATCAGAAACGGATGCAGCTAATTACCAAGTGCCTGTATCTATTGAAATTATCCCCAGAAGACGCCTTCACAGGTATGGTGCTATGCCTTCAACCCACAGCTGGTGTCTGATATGTGAATGCTTGGGCTCAAAGTGTGCGAGTGTGTGATCCATTTCACCCCCCTGCTCCTCCAACACCTCCTTTCCCTCTACTCTCCAAGTGGTGCACAAATGTCGTTAAGTAACACCAGGGGCTGAGGGAAAATGGAACTGCTAATGAAACGCAGCGTTAAAGATTTAGCAGGTAGGGCGAGTCTGATGAAAGACACTATTGAGTTGCATTATGGGAATTGTAGGACCCAGTGTTTTCTGCACAGACATCCTGTCTCTAGTCAGTGCCCCAGCCATATGTAAGTGCTATATTAAATCACTAAACACACCTTTAAAGATAAAGATGATCGTCACGTCAGCTCATATGCTTTATAAATTAGCAGTCTAAATAAAAATGTCACGTCAGCTTTATTAGCTTTCAGGCTACATATGCTACTCTTTAGTCTACTGATCTCAAGTCAAAATCAGTGTTCAGGAACTTGAGGACTCAATGCATCTAGACGAGAAATCTACTTAGAAGCTTTTATATTTAATAAAGTCCTCTCCCGGCAGATGGTTCCTGTCAGCTCGCTCTGTGAAGCACAAAGCCGGTGCACTGAGTGCAAAAGAAGATTAAAGTTTGCAAAGATCTCCAAGGTTCAAAGAAGACACGGATCACTGTAACGATGGAGTGGTTGAGGGGAAAGAAAAAAGAGAGAGCTGAGGCACACTCCCATTCGACGTTGGCAGAGCGAGGATGTTTCTCAATAGTTCGCAGTGACCCGTTGATGGGCATCTCTGAGCCTCTCCGAGCTGGCATGAGCTCCCAGCTTGCTGTGTAGCTGTAATTGCCTGTTGGTCGCAGTAATGGCTAACTGTCTCTGCAACGTTTACTTTTCATTATGCTGATGTATTCATCACAGCCCCTTTTGTTGACCTTATCAATCAGAGTTTAATTTCCTACAGAGTTCTTTTTAATTACAACTGTTTCTCTTCCTCCCCCTGTCCCCCCGAGGCCTGTTCAGATTGCAGTACCCGCCCGTTAAGAGGTGGCACCCGCCAGCACAGTTACGGTGGCGCACCGTTGCCTGGTCAGAGATTAATCAGCCGTTATAGCGCCTCTGCCATGCTCAGAGCCTCAAGTCAGATCCACGACTCTCGGCTTAATTGGCAGTGAAATGGTGGAGGGAGATAGTCCCGCTGACCGGCAGCCAGCAGTAAAGGGCAGCCGAGCTCCAGCGTCCACCTTTCAGCTGTCACACATCCTGATTATATTAGCCTGTACGGGGTTGATAACTGTATCGCTCAACCCCTGTAATTAAATTGATTTGATGAACAAAAATAATTCTGTGGCCTTTAACTCCACTCATTTGTGGTTATTATTAAAATATGTAAGATATACATTGTATTAACTCAGTTGTTTCATATTCAGTACGCCGAGTTTAGAGCAGCTGAAGGCAAGCTGCTTATCATTAAAGAGAAAAAAAAACAATAAAGTTAAAGATTAGAAATAAGGTTATGGGCTTTCCAAGAGATGCAAAGTAAATATATACAAAGTAAACGGATTTTGTCTCGTCTGCCTTGAAGCCAGTTAACAGAATTCACCCTGCTGCTTTTCCCCTGTGTGACACAGTGGCAAAAGGTCATGGTATTTTGAATCCCAGCTCAGGTCTGAATAAGCAAACACAACAATGAATCTCGTGTGAGCCGTTTCCTCTGTTTGTTAACACATGAAACAGAAAATGGCACGTTTGATTCCCATTCTGTCCTGAAGATGTAAAAAGCCCTTGCATCTTGGCTTGTCATGTTCAGCCAAACAGCCACAAGGTTTCATAAGACGCCGGCAAATTGACCTCCCTCCATTCACAAACAGAGGTTATTGCATGCCATTTACTGAGTGCTTTTAGTAGCCAATGAAGGTGTTTGCTTTTAAAAATTGGGGTCACTTGGAGAGCAGCTCGGGCATTTTTTCCCCAGGTATGTGTGTGTGTGTGTGTTTGCTGATTTTTTTTTTAAAGCACACATCCAATTAGAGGCTGTCTGAAGCCTGAAGGCTGAGTCGTAGTTGAGCACCGCACAGTTCAATCAAAATGCCAAAAGGACACGTTCTCTCATGGGCGTGTGTCGTAAGCACACAAAAGCTTCAAGAGTTTAGCAAAGAGAGCAACTCGGAGAAACGCCTTTCTCCCAGTCTCCCTGCAGAGTGAAATGATTTTGGCTGTGTGGGGTGTCGTGTTTCCCTCATATTGATCAGGGGATTAAACGTGTTTAGTTTTGATTCAAGTTGCCATGGAGGAGTATGTAGCTAATCACTTAGTGTCAAGGCATTAGTGCTCGCCGCCGTGGGTTCGATCGTGGTAAGCAGCTGCAATGTTTCCTCTGGGAATCTCTGGAACTGATGGTCGGGCTTGTTCATTTCTCCGCCCCCCCCCCCCCCCCCGTGCTCCCCTCCACCCTTCTTCAACCTCTGATAGCCTGCATTATTTTCAAGAGGAGAGGAGCGTATCCATCCATTTTGTGTTAATGACTCAGGGGCATGTCTCAAGCTGTCAGTACATGGACCCCATTCGACTAAGACAGCGTTGTATTTCTCAACGGTGATCAGATGTGCTGCAGATGTAGGTTGGGAGGGGGGGGGTGGGGTTGACATGTAGGTGGCACCCCATCGAGACAGCGCTGCGATTACTGGAGGTGGACGCTCCTTTAATGCCCTCATCATTCTTGGTGAAAAACCATTCCATCCCACACACACAGAGAAAGCGCCGAGGCTTTGAGACATCATTAACCCGCAGCAGCAGCGCAGCTAGGCCAGGCTGACTGATGGAAAGATGCACTCCATCTTGTCGTCCTGTGGTATCACAAAGGTCACCTGTGCGGAGATACCATCACACTGAATTGTGATGTTCTGTTGGCTGCCACTTGCGTTTTATGCGCTGCGTATCTCATGACGAGTGAAAGCCCCCGTTTTCACCGCTGTATCACACAGTAGCACTGCGGCTGGATCGCTCAGTGCTCCCACAACGGAACATTTCGGCAATGCTGATAAAAGAACATTTAGGTCAGCCTGACAATGCTAAGTAGTCGCGGTGAGCGGCACAAACCTCGACATCAAGGATTTAAAGGTCAAGAGGGCTCCTAAGCTGTGAGAGAACTGTATATGAAGTTGAAGACGAGCCCCTTCATTTCTCCAGACTCCTCATTAGCTGTCACGTATTGTGCTCAAATAGTGCTATAGCCTGTATTACACATTTATTGGGGTTATGCACTTGTCCCAAGTCGGAGAAGGAGATTAGCTTTTTTCATCTGCTTCCAAATTTCTCACTTTCTATTTTTGTCTTCTGATAGCACACTTGCTGAAGGAGAAGGTGATCTGCATAAATGTGATTGTTTAATTCCAGAAACAGATCTGACAAATACAGTACCAGTGTGCTAATTTGTCTGTGCCTGCATCACACATTACACAAAATACACGTTAGTCTCTCTTTGTGGTAGCTTTGACAGTGACGGGCATGACCAATAGAAATCACATGTCCCTTTGAAATTCCTGCACAGCAGCATCAGCGAGCTATCCATTCCCAAAATGACATTTAAAGTTGTAATCCAGTATCATTTTACCCCTCACTGTTGTAGCAAACTCATGCATATTTATCACGCCCTAATAGACTAATGTGTTCCCATCTCTCTGCCCCTGTAAATGATCTCCTCTGACTGTATCGGGGCCGTTAGCCATGCTTTCTGGGCTGACACTCATGAATATGCATCCCTGTAGTGTAAGCATGTTTTCCCCAGGTCTCATTAGCTTCTTCTGGCTACCCAGAGTCCTCAAAAACATAATTACACAACTTGTGCTCAAATCAATCAAGTTTGGTCCTTTGTTTTGTATCTTTGCAAGCATTCTGGTATGGTTACAGTGTGTTCTGATGTGCAGTACTAACTGCCAAAAGTTTCTCTAGGAAACAAAACATAAACGGAAAAGGAGCACATCAGAGATTAGTTTATTGTCATAGTCACCTACTTAACCTATGTAGGCATTACTTTTACCAAACTATTTATACTTTTCTGCAAGCTTTTAGCTAGTTTTCATGCATCCTCAGTAGCAAAACATGTGCACTCAATCTACCTTAGCTGGCACAAAGGTTACAATGTCCCTATGTAACTTTTGTTTGGTATACATTTTCAATTTCTCTGAGCTATTTGGGATCAGTAGGACCTGATAAGTGTAAAAAACTAAACATTGTCAATGATAGTTAAGTCCCAATGTCCTCAAATAAGATGATACCAAAGTCCCAAAGTCTTCAAACGAGTACTTCCAAACTCACAGTGTCTTAGCTTGTTACTGTTCCTAAAATTGGTCAAATTTGTTGCCACATCAAACTACAGACATTATTAATCATAAATAAACAAGTTTCAATCATAAAATGTCATCAGGTGTTGGACCTTGTCCATTTTTGTGTCGGGATCGGCTGTACAATGACTTGGCAGAAATGGCTGCCATCTTGTTTTTACATGGACTAGTGTATTGTGCTCTTACTACCACTAGATGGCATCAAATGTCTAAGTTAAGTAGAATGAAGTATAAGGTCAAGAAAACCCAAAATGTGATGTCCTCATATAAGGACACAGGGTCTCAGGAGGATATTGCAACCCTAGTTCTTTTAGCACAGACAACGCCCCCTACTGGACTCTATGGGTAATACTCTCCTCCAATCACAAGCACACATTCGCCCACTGAAATTGCATAAACATAGCTGACCAATCAGGATGTGCCTACCTGAATATGTAAGGAGCCCACAGTACATAAGGCAGTACATGACGCTATCCACCTTCCTACACCCTCTTCAGCAAGTGGCATAGGAACAACAGGGCTCCTAAGAAGAGGGCTCTGCTTGTGCTAATAGAACTAGGGTTACAATATCGTAACCTTCATTCTATTGCACACAGGCTCCGCTCTCTACTGGACTCTATCAGTGCAGTGGGTGGAGCCTGATAGATGAACGGCCTATTGTGGCATAACATCGATCCAGCCACACCGATTCTGAGTGGCTAAAGGTTAGCCATCGTAGCCTGCCCATTGCTTTACAACCCATGCTGCTGCAGTTAACAAGTAAGGGGCCCCAGCCGACAATGATAGGCAACCAAACTGGGTGGAGTCATGGCCTTACCCTGCTGTGGTAGAAAGACAAGCAATAGACACCCTGAACTGCACATTTACCAGGACACCCAGAGCACTGGAACATGTGGCTGCATCATGCCCAGAGCGGAGTCAGATGCAACTGATCAGGGGGCTAATTGCCATCGCTGAAGAGAACAGGGTGGCACACAGTGTCATGTACTGCTTATAAGGCTCCGCACATATTTGAGTAGGCGTGTCCTGATTGGCTGGCTATGTTTATGCATATTTAGAGGACGAATGCATGCTCATGATTGGAGAAGAGTATTACCCCTAGAGCCCTTTGGAGGGCGAAGCCTGTGTGAGATAAAATTTGGTGATTATTGTGACTATAAATATACTAAAGATCAGCATACAACACATCAAATGATTCTGTTTGGATGTTTATTTTCCTCCTAAACCCAACTTTGTTGATTTATATTTTCAATCAAATCAGAATTTGCTCCACACCCCCCCGGCAACAGCAAAAGTACCCCCCGGGGTACAAGTACCCCTGGTTGGAGTGCTGTTGAATCAGATTTGAAGTCTTCTTTGTGTATTCACAATATAGAGTAAGATGTTGGCAAAATGTGTCTGTCTGAGGTTGTTTGGAAAGCACACATTTTAGCACTGCCAAGTGGCTTTTGCCGACATTCAGTGAATAATTGAAGTGGTCTGCAATGATTACTTCATTAGCACTTAGAAAGTCCACTTTCTTTGGTTTGCTTTCTTGCTGAATGGAAAATAATTGTTGCTTATGCGCTTTATTTGCCATTAAACCACTTTTTCTTGAGCGATGTTTCTCAGGGGACTCAAATTACAGCATTGCTTTGTGTCATTTTCTGTCCATGAACTTGAACGTGAAGCAGAAAAAATGTAATTTCTGCCTTTTTTTGGCCCAGCTAAAAAGCACTGAGGAGGACTTGAGGGTTCCAGTTCTTTTCCTCACCCCCTTTTTTCTTCTTTTCCTTTTGACCATAAGATGGTAAACAAATAGCAAGTGGGTCGGCACCGTGCCGCACACAGCCCAGGGGGCCGTTACTCAATTATGGCCCTTAATCAGGCCCTCAGCTCATGAACTTTGTTTTGACTTGGCCTTGGATACAGTTTTCAGCTGGCAGCACAGTGGTGGTCATTGATCAAGCATGGCACTGTGCTTTGAAACCTGCAGGGAATGTCTGAAGGAAAGAAAGAACAAAAGAGAGAAAGGAGGTTGCGGGGGAGATTAGTAAAATTAGAATGTTCTGTAGAAACTAAGGCTGTAGGAGCTTTGGCAAGATCAGAATAAAAAATGCAGTGTGTGTATTCCCGCTGCAGTACACTTTATTCGTCTGTGTGTGTCTGTCAAAGTTACATAGTTTATCTGTGGACAGTTTCTCAGGTGAAGGAAAATTGAAGATGTATATCTCGGCGTGTTAAGGCTGGTAGCAGAAGGATTTCACTGACGTCTCGCACTTTGCTTCCTGTCTCCACAGTGAACAAACACAAGCCGTGGATTGAGACATCGTACCATGGGGTGATCACTGAGAACACTGACATCGTTCTGCTGGATCCTCCTCTGGTGGCCCTGGACAAAGACGCTCCCATCCCCTACGCAGGTACGGTACATTTCAACCCTAATGGCTGTCAACTGGAGGGTGATCAAAGCAGCAGGGGTGAAGGCGGGCTAACTCAGACCAAATGGAGGCAGTCAGCAATGACTCAGGTGTTAATCCGCACAGGGAAGCATAGCTGCAGGATATACTTACACTAAGGATATAAACCATATAAAGCTGTCATGTGATATCACTGTGAAGGGGCTTAAATTGGCTTCGTGTACTATAACTGCTGCATCACAGCTTTTTTTTTTTTTAGTGTTAACCCTGCAACCATTTAATCCAATAATTCCAAGTGAGCACACATCATATACAGGACTCATATTTCATATTTATTTAGGGTGGAAAGTGGCCTAAATAAGCCCCATGGTGGCTGAGGACACTAAAAAAACAAAACAAAAAAAAAAAAGAGTCAAACCGGATTAGATTCTTCCCACTTTGTGACCATTCCAGCTCCTCTAAAGGGTGCCAGCTCTTGTGGGAGGACGTTAGCTGCAGGCTGTTGGTGAGCCCAGCCAGCCTATCTCCCGCCAGGGTGCTAATGTGGCCAAGGCCCTTGCATGGGGCTGCCATGCGGGGCTGGAGCCCACTCACCAAGGCCCTCGAGCTGGGCTGGATGGATGGATGAAGAGGGTGTGTTTGTGTGCGTGTGTAATCGTGCATGTGTATATGCTTACTAAAACATTTTCCCATTGTTTGGTACAGTGTGTGCATGTACTGTGGCATGGCCTGAGGGGGCTCACTGTAATGGCCACCCTACAGGGAGAAAGAGAGGAAATGATGAGACAGTAGGGAGGGTAGCTGGCTGACCAGCATATGTCCTCTGGCTCTCCACAGACTGACAGCCACACAACGGCAAAGTACACACATGCACACACACACAGTGGGCAGAGCGCAAGGGCATTCCTGGATTTCATATGTGAGGGTACTGAGACAGATTTCGCGCTAAATTATTAATAAACAAGAACATTAACATCACCAGTCTGTCTCACAGCACTCGCCCTCTTTTTTCCATGCTATTTCTATCAGTTCTCACTTTTCTCTTGTTTCCTCTCATCACCACCTCCCACATATTTTTTTTTGTATCTTACCTCCCTCCCTGTGCACCTTTGAGCTACCCCAACAAACCCACACACACACTGCAGCAGTCACCCTTTTTTTCTCTACCTCTTTAAGTAGTGATGTCCAACCAGGCAGACACAGTTCAAGGCAGAGACAGTTATCCAGTAATCTTGCCGTCTTCCAACAAATTGCTGGGGCGGAGTGGCACCAAAGTGCACAGGTACCGGTTCAGGCTCATTAATTTGGCCAGCCAGGTTTTAATTAAAGTACATCTAAGACACAGACACACACCGACTGACTGACTGTGATCATGCTGCTGGATCGGTGATGGCAAGAACTGCAATACACAGAAAACACTTTCATTTATAAGCTCATAAAATCACCACCTGCTTCAGTACATTCACACCGTGTGTGACACACAGTGCTCATTTCAAAGGTGTAATTATGTTTCGTTTATACATCTACACCAAGCAAACACTTTGAATTGAGAATAGATGTTAGTGTGTCATTTAAAAACATGACTTTCCCATCTGTACCTCCCGAAAAGAACCTCACAGCTTTAATTCAATAGGAAAATACCGATAAGACAACACAGCCACAGTGTCTCCCTGCTAGTCTTTTCTATCACTCTAAAGCTGTCCAGTAATTCTCTCGGACTGCCGACCAGGGTGCAACAGTCACCACACTCACTGGGCTGGAACAACAGGAAAAGTGGCACTGCTGTGCCTGAAAGCTGGCGAAGACTGACATCAGCCATCACTGCAGCTACAAGCCTCAAAATCACACAGACAGCATGTCAGGAAGAGTGAAATGCGCTGGTATAGATAGACCTATTGTTTTATGCATGGCTGTGTCTGACAAAGTGCAGGGGTCTTGTTCGCACCCTAAGACACGAAGAAAATACAATAGGGTTGATGATATAGTTAAAAGCTACATATAGCGATATCAAGGAAACACACATCACAAGCTTCCTGCCTACTTTTTATTCATGAACTGAGTTACACATGTGTACGAGCGGAACTCATCTGGAGCATATATTCGTGTCTGGTGTCTCAGAACACATAATCTTAATAGCTGACAAGTGCCAACACAAAATCAGTCAGTCGTCAACTTGAATTTCTCCATTCCTGTGACAGCTTTACATGAAGTGATGTTGTTGAGAAAGTAAGTGATTCCTCAACTTGGTATACCTAGGCTGTATGTGTTACTGAAAAAGCACTGACACCAGATAGAATGTCAATATTGGGGATTTGTGCAAAACCCCAGATTAAGTTTAATAGTAAGGTTTATGAACAGTCATTGCTAGTATTTATCAAAATTAATTGTTGCTACATTAACCCTGCAGTAGTCATAAAACTTGGTTAAGACTAGGGATGCACAATATTGGATTTTTTGCTATGTAACAACTCATTTGACCGATAACTGATACCGATATCAATACGTACATCCACTTTTTCCCCCACCTAATTTTAGCGATCAGTCTCTTCTGCAGTGGAATTAACATCATATTATGCATGCATACTCTTATCGTGATGGTCCACTAGCAGATGGAGACATGAAATACAATGCTTGTCAATGTACGTGATATTCATTCATTGTGCAGAAAGTGTAAGAAAAAGCATGTTAGCCGATTCTGGTAGTAAATTTTAAAGCGGATATTGACTGATACTGATGATGTACCGATATTATTAGCATGTTGGCCAATTCCGAGATATTTCCTTTAAAAGCCAATATAAGCTGATATGGATGACGTGCCGATATTATTGTGCATCGCTAGCTACAACTATTCAAAGTTCATGGTTATGATTTCAAAAAAAAGTTCACTTACGTGTAGTTTTCTGATGGTGGTGTCTGGTATCGATCCTCCACACCCTTAAGACATCAGTACACTCCAACCAAAGTGCTTGTTGAAAGGTCAGAGTCTGAAACCCACTCCCCCATCATCACTCCAACAATAGTTTCCAAAACCAACAAGCTGCCTGTCGCAGTGAGTGCTTCACTTTTTGAGATAGGCTATTGGAAAAACCATGGACAATTTTACCTTCTGACATGTTCTGTCGACATGCATATGAGTAGTTTGTATACTTTACTTTTCGCCACTCTACGTACATGTAAAGGACACACTACTGCCTCCTTTGACCGTTGGCATTGGCCATAAATGCCGATGCGAGAATTGTCCAATATGGACGCAATACCAAGGCACACTGGCCTGGAGTAGGAGTGCAATATGGCCAAGATTTTCTATCATGGTATATGTAGTTTCATCATGGTACAAGTATCAGGATGCAGTAATTGTTCTGTCAATTCAATTAAGAAGTGGTTTTAAATAACTATGTTGTACTGCATCATATTTTATTATTTTCTTCCTTGTTTGGAACCTCCATATAAAAAAATACAGGTTTCTGTAGGCCTATTTACAATTTCACTCTCCTTCATGTCTCCTCAAATCGAGTTACCTTGCTGGAGCTGGATTTAAGAGATCATGCAAGATTCAAGAGATTACGTGAGAATCCAGCCCTGCTTTGCTACACAGCCTATCCAGAATAGCTCCTGCATTAGAAATGGTATCGCCAAATTTCTGCCTGTGGACACATTTATACAGTTGCATGTTATATACCGCCATATTACCCAACCCTACCGTGGGCTGGTATATACTGTATATGTACTTTTTAATCAAAGGTGTCATTTCGGAGGGTTATTTTGGACTTAGTGCGGTGCTGTGGTGCCATCCAGAATGCATCTCTATCAGCTTGGTTTGCCACAGAGTTTAAAAAAAAAAGCCACAGCAGTTGTCTTGATGGAAGCTATGAACAAGTATTAAAGGATTCATTTGCATCTGCTTAGATGTGATTAATGGATTAACTGCAACACTCAAGGGAGGTTTAATGCGGTGGAGACAAATTCAAAGGTATCCATGAGAGACGGCTGTAGCTCAGATAGTAGTGCGAGGTATCCGCAAATCATACGTTAAGGTAAGGCTGGTGTGTTTAAGTGTTGTGCGTCAAATTGGACATGAGTGTCTGCCAAAGTAATGTAATGCTGAGGATTTACTATATGTAAATTTAAAGTTATTCGGTTGTGCTAACTGTGGTTGACAGCAGCAGCTAAACATTATTGATGTATGTATGCAAAATACATTCTGAAATATTCCCTTTGCTGCCTTTTCAAGTGTACTCTGAACTTCACAGCGGTGGATAATAAGTGCGACCAGCTCAGTGGTCCATTAGGTTATTAAACTGAAGTGGCTTTTTTAGGAGACTGCCACCACTGCACTGACTAGGCTTCTAAAGTGCCGGGTTAACAAGGTTAATGGGCAAAAGCTGTGCCGAGCGGCGTTATTTGACACAGGTTAGCCAGCTGTCAGTCACTCCTGGTTTTCTATTGCCGGCACACACACACCCTGACACCCACGCATTTTCTTGTGGCATGGGTGTCACGCCACATCATATATTCATGTGTCAATCCTTTACTTTTACTGGTCGCTGGAGCCCTGTGGCGTTTGCTTGAACGCACAGCTAATGTCTCACCAGTGACCCACGTATGCATGCTGCTCAGTCAACAGCGCTGGCAGCTTAGACAGGTTCATAAGACCTATGTTTCACCCTTTATGTTGCCTCTGGTGTGTCACAGACAGTTTGCCTTTTCTCAAACTCCGAATAACAGAGGATTAACTTTTTATTTCTATCTGTGTTCTGCAATCATTCACTGCAAATAAGAAGTCGGGCTGACGGCAGGAATCAGCCCGTTCATGTCGTCTCATCTGATGTCTGAACAAACAATGTCTCTGAATTCTAATTTTACTGCATTACCAACTGTACCTCTCTAGGCATTGCTAAAAATCAATTATCTCTGACCTTGGCGTTCTTCAGAGAATCAAACACCTTCCCATTACGCCAAAAACACTGGGCGATATCATATCGTCATTCACTGCCATAAAGCAAGGTAAACAGATATGAGTAAACATACAGGCTGGCTAATGTGCTGTGATTAATTAGCCTCTCACTGCCTGTCTGATTGGGAAACAGATCTCGAGCTAATTATGAAAAGTATCTCATTAGCACGGTAGCAGTGAGCTCAGCACGGTGTGTAGGTGGAGAAGCATGAACACTGCAATGTGTTTATTAACAAGAGAGGAGTGAGAAGGGTTTGTTTGAAAAGGTGAAATATGTTGTGTGGCTCACAGACGAGATAAATGTGTGGAAGTGAGATAAATAGCATCATGAGTAGAGAAGATAAAGGTTAGAGCCGGAGTTAATGTCTCTGTTTGTAAAAGAGAAAATAATGGGACAAGTGCTTTTAAGTAAGTTTTAAAACGTGCACGTGTTGACAGGACAAATCAAAATTATTTTAATGGGACAGTTTAAAGCCAGCATGTTTACACGTGTTAAGCTCTGGCGGTCAAACAGTCAAAGTACGACATGTTTATTACCAAATGCAAATAAACAACCTAGCTAGCTAACAATAAAAAAAAAAGATAAAATATGTGGGCTGATTTGCTTTCAGTAACATATAAATATAATATTATAATCATATAAATTAATAATCAATAAAAAAGAATAACAAATTAACTTGTTCAGACTAGTAACCAATAAAATATATAACATTGTAAAATAATAATAAACTGTACAAATTCTGGGCCGATACTAATACCAGTGTTTAAAGTGACAATTTCTCAAATAGCAGATACCAATATTTTATTTGTCGTTCTTTTGTTTTTTATTCTTCTTTTGTGCCAGGGAAATCTACGCTATAAGAAATTAATTAGCACAAATTCAATCTTACACACTTATTAAAAAACCTTTGAAGTAACCTTCTTTCACATGAAAAACACCTTTAAATGACATGAACAAAAAAGTGTTTTTATCATATATGATACATCATAATTCCCACTCCCAAAACATCAACAAATTTCCCCTTCAAACAGCTGATTTATTCAAGTTTCTCACCAAAAGCTACATTACAGATTACAGTGAACACCTCATGAGAATGTTATAATTTAACTTTCTCTAATACAAATTCTTGCTGAGCAGAGCTTGAAAGCTTCACAATGTAAATCAATATAACCTCTGTGAGCTGTTCGTTGCGGCCATCAAGATACAGATTTTTCTTTTTTTTTTTACATTTGCTTTCTATTAACATCCACTCCTCTCAGTAGTGTAGTGGTAGTTGAGTGAGCACCAGAGAGCTTTTGTCGTGACATGATAACATACAGCATGTTTCAGGGTCCATGTGACGTCGGATAACTCGCCCATCTCCCCCAGAGAGCAGGTCAAGTGTAACAAGCTGGGGAGGGGCCAAGGTGGCGGCAGGGACTCTATGTTGTTGTGGCCTTATGTAATATTTCAAAATGATAGTAATAATAGTATTAGTAAAAATAATAAAGGATAAACATGTTGTGGTGCACCCTATGGGTGACGGAGCCGTTAGCATTCACCTACACTGCCTATGTCACAGGCCGACACTGGCCTGGGGTGAAATGTAACATTATGAAATAAGAATTATGACAAAAACATAAGACACTGAAAGCTTTTCATTCAGTTTTTTAAATGACTTTTTAACATAACTGGGTGAACCAAGTAGCCTATATTACATTTTTGCTTGGGGTTGGTCTATTCGATTTTTGTTCACATTGTTAAAACTAACCCATATTCTTGTTGCCACACACTAGCTTACCATACAGCTAACAGCTAAAACATTAGCACTAATGACTTGAATGAAAAAGTATCTAGACACATAATAATAAACATGATTTAAGTTTGATGAATTTAATTACAACACAGGCCTTGCTATAACAAAAATAAATGAAGTAAAAACATACTTTATTATCTTAAAGTTAGTTTTTTGTACTTATCTGAAGTCCTGTGACTAATGCTTATTATTCAGATATTTTTATTGATATAACCGCACTGCAACCTCTTGTATTTTTGTCTTCCTGCCCTTCCATGTGCAGGAACAGAACAGAACATCAGTGACAAACAGAAATGACATTGATAAGTCAGGAGGCGCTGGGGTGGAAGCAGCTTGCAAAGCAGCTTGCAGAGGAAGCAGCAACAGTAGGCAGGCCAGAGCAGTTTAAGGCACCCTGAATGAGATTCACCAGCTGGTTGCATAGAAAGGAATCATGTAATCTATCAGCTGACTCCCTTACATCAATCAGCTGCTCCACCAGCTTGAGATCAGCTGATGTAGCTGGGATGTGAGCTGAGCTTGACACCGCATCCTGCCTGAACTAACACATAACTCAATTTGTTACAGCTATCCCATGTTACATCCGTCCCCGGTCTCCCCTATGATTCCTGTTGCAGCTACTTGAGTCGGCCACCTGCTTCAGTTAAGCCGTCACTGTGTTTAAGCTCAGTATCCTACAGTTTGATCATTTCCATGAGTAAAAATGTCACACATTATGCAAAAAGCCCTGTGGTGATCTCTTAAATGTGGAGTCTAAAATGAAATCATCTTCTGTCAAACTGTATAAATGGAATCTACAACTCACTTTTATCCGAGCCTATCGTGATTGAAAAATATAGATGTGAAGTTAAAGAAGACGCTGTCTGATGAGAGAGCCTTTGTGCCTTTTAAAGCTCATTTCATGAGCTGAATGAACATTTGGAGGGGCCAGGGGGCTGCTTTTAATAAGGCAACACTTTTTTTTATGTTTTTTTTTTTAAAATACTTTTTTTTTTTCTCAGCAGGTGCCGCTGTGTCAATTCCCTCAAAATCCCCAACTTCAAAGCTGTTGCTTAAAACCTGATTAAAAAGTAACAGATTGAAATAATTTTGTGGCGAGATAGTCCTTTCCACAACAAGGCTGTCAGACGCCTTTAATCTGCCTGTGCTTTCTGTTCAGGCTTACCTCCCTCCGCAATTCAGTTCCTCCTTCCTCTTTTAGTCATTTTGCTTGTATTTTGACCTGGAACAAGCCCTCGCGTTCTTGCCTCCCTCCTCTGCAATCGTGCTCTTTTTTCATTTTTCTCAAATAATTTCCACCTGTCAGATTTCATCCAGCTCCAGTGCATTCAGGGGTTGGTAGTGGCGCCCTTTATCCTCCCAGAGACACAACACTGTCCACGGCAGGCACATGATTTTGCCACAGATGACATTTCTTTCTTCCCGAAAAGGTTCTATCTAATTAGATCTATTTTTGACTCATATGAAGGGCTGATACGAAACAGATGGACAGAGCAAAGTTTGTCCAAGGTGAGGACTTTAATGCTAACACAGCAAAGTCAAACTCAAGCACAGTGTTAGTCGGTGATACTGTTATTCATGCAAGCTTGTTCCCGCGGACTTTTGAGCTGAAAAGCACAGGCAGCATAATGACTATCTTGCTTCTGGCCTTCAGAGTGCCTCAGACTTTGGCTTCAAGACAATGGAGCCATCACTCTGCCATTGTTCACATACTCATTTATTAATGAAGTACTGAAATGCAATCTGCTTCCTCACTGAACCACACAGATGAGGGAAATAGTCTTTGTAATGAGATTTTTTTTTTCTAGGCTTTTAGCTTTTTGTCTTTTGATGAGTTACAGAGCTGGCAGAGGGGGGGGCAAGCGGAGTTAGCGCTGCGACTCACTCCTTTGTTCTTTCAAAAGGAAGCGGAAAGCAACACAATTTAAGTTCTCTTGAATGCCATTTAGCCAAATTTCCAGTCAACTACCTCCTTGTCATACTGAGAGGCAGGGATGCTTGAGTGACGAGGTTGCTTTCATACATGAGCAATCACTGCTATTTAAATCAGACACTGATTTGTGAGGCTCCATGGCTGAGGTGGGTACGTTTGCTTCTGTTGACTCTGGAATTCTGCTATTCAGCGAATATATTGTGACTTTGTTGACACTACAAACAGATTTGACCACGTAGGGCTGTGCACATGTAGCATCTTTAACCACGTTGCGTGCTGGAAGCTACTTTTGGGGCTTTGTTTGTGCCAGCTTTCAAGAGCGCAGCGGCATGTTCCGTCTGCGGTTGCTAAGCTAATTGTTTATAAGTGTGTGGGCATATTGTCTGTGGGACAGATGTAAAGCTCTGGGTAGCCCTGCACCAAAATGATCAACTTTTCCATATTTATCACAGACTGATACTTACAGAAAAGGGAAAGATATCTGTCGGCTGTGATTGGTTGTTCCTTGTCACATGACAGGTGGTGCACACTGCTGTGTTCCAAAATTTGAACTCACAGAGTTCAGCGGAGTCTGGAGCATGTGTGAGATAGAACAAAGGTTATTATATTGTAGCCCTAGTTGTATTTGCACAGCCTCCACTGGACTCTGTGGGTAATACTCTCCTCCAATCATGACCATGCATTCGCTCACTGAAATTTGCATAAACATAGCCAGTAAATCAGGACATGCCTACCTGAATTCGTATTCATATTTCCCGAGGAGTCCAGTAGAGGGCGGAGCCTGTGCTGATACAGCTAGGGTTATGATATCATCTCCTTTGATTCTGCGAATGTTAGCTGTTGGTCAGTACTTGACTGTTATGTAGAAACAATGTACATGACTAGAACATCATGCTAGCTAGTTTGTTGATTGTAGTTTCGTATATAGGACACAGTTGTAACCATCCTTTTATGTCCTAATCAGGGGTAGGCAACCTGTAGCTCTGGAGCCACATGTGGCTCTTTAGCTCTTCTCCAGCGGCTCATTGTGGGTTTGTGAAAAATTATATGGAAAAGAATAATAATTATTTTTATCATCTTAATTTTCATTCATCATTGTTGTCGGCCGAATGTGATTCTTACATTTTCCAGGCTTAAAAATGTGTAGCCTACAGTCAATAAAAATGTTAAAACATTCCAACAACTAAAATGTGCGTAATACATCAACAGCCTGGCGCCTTTTCCTAAATTTTGGTAAACCTTAATAGCGGTGGAGGGTTTTGATCGACCCTAGCCAGGCTAGCTACAGATTTAAAATCCAAAAAAGAAAAATTCTAAGAGGAAAATCAAGAATTTAATAGCGCTTGGACAGATTTGTTTGCTTTCAGTGCCAAAGCTGCAAAGTTAATAATCATAAATAGCCCACTGGAGAGTATCAACAACATTTTAAAAAATATTAATGAATGCTCATTTGGAACTATAAGTAATGATAATAGGCTAATTTAGACAAACTGTACTGTGCTACCTTTATTATAAATAACAAATATGTATTGCGGCTCCAAGCAGATTATTATTATTTTCAAAAATTAGGCTAAAATGGCTCTTTTGGTCTTAAAGATTGCCGACCCCTGGTCTAAATGATAAAACATGACTTTATTGTCTGCAACAAACCATCTTTGAACAACTGTACAGCCACTAGTTTGTAATAAACGTTACCAGATAACAGCCGAAAGAATTATTTTGTAGTTTTGCTAAATCGTGAAATAACTGTTGACTTACAAAAAATAAGAGGCATGCTAACAATATTGAGCCTGCTCTTTATGTTCGAGGAGAACAGTGACATTTTCTGTTTTAAGGGGGTCATTGTCACAATAGTACACTGTATCCGTGCATCTGTGAGATACTGTACACCTCTATTCTGTTAATTAATGCAGAATGTGATTTCCACAGAGGTGGGACCAGTAAATCTGATTAATGTTGCTAAAAGTGAGCACTATACTATAATCACAGCAGCATAAGGTGTGAAACTATTTTAACACATTCAATATAAGGTGTGCTTCGCTACATCTGTCACGACATCGCTCTGAATAATAAATAGAAGTAATGTGTGTGATCGAGACGTCTGATTAGCACAATGTGCAGAGAACACGTTCAGTGACAAAGATGACAAATTTTCAGGTGTGCAGTTGTGTTAATATGCATTTGCCGTCGGCATATTCGTCGACAATTAGCATTCTAGACTCAAGGCCTCCAATTAAAGTGTCAACAAACTGGCGCTCCTCTTGGGAGACAAACATACAAGCAAGTGAACCAAAAGTCTGCTCCGAGTCGTCACAGTCTGATAGAGAGAGGATGGATGTTGTTCCAAAGACTTCCCACTGAAGTTCAACTTTCGAAGCAGCTCTCCGTGAGAGCAATCCATGTTTAAGCAGTTTGTCAATATCACATTCATCACTTGCCAGTACATCACTGCTGCGCTTCAAAGGCTTTGACAGCGCTTTTGATATACAACTTATATTTCGAGATCTGCTCTCCCTTTGAATACTTGTGTTTTACATTGCACTATCTCTGATCTGGCTCCCAGTCCGATCTCCATACATGCCATCTGACTTCCAGTCCTCTTTCTGTCTGTTTTCTGAACAGGACCTCCCTTTCTCTTTGATATTTGACAGCTCCCCCCACCACCTATCCTCCCGTTGCCATTCCATCACCTAGTTTTTCTGTTTCCTCTTTGGAGTTGGAGAGATATCCAGCAGACACACAAGCTTTAGCCACTGTGTGTGTGTGTGTGTGTGTGTGTGTGTGTGTGTGTGTGTCGGTCAGACTGATGCAATAGTGAAGAATAAGACAAACTGCTCTGTAAACAACTTTGACCGGATCTGTTAAGACCAGTGATGGAATGTTAGTACATTAACTCATGTCCTGCACTTCAGTACATATTGAAGTACTTGTTCTTTACTTGAGTCTCTCCATTGTAGGCAGTTTTACACTTCTGCTCTGCTACATCTCAGAGGCAACAACTCCTTTAGCTACTTTACAGATTGCAATTTTCCATACCCTTCCAGTCCAGCAAAAACCAAGTGTCTCCAAATCTTATAAGTTTGGAATTGATTGTTTCTGATAAACCCAAGGATCAAGTGTTCAGAAAATTCTCCTTCCTATTAAGTTAATTAAACTCCATAAATCCCTCTTGGATCAGTGAAAAATGCATCATCACAAAGCTGGAAACGTGGCTGTTTTTCTGAGCTCATGAAAAGCTGACTTTTTAGAAGTACATGGCTCTTGCAGGACGGCAATGCTACAAAGATGTGATGGTCTCATGGAATATGATGCACTGTTGTAGACTGACCTACTCAGCAGTATATAAATGTGTTGAAATTATCTCAACCTTAAATGTTTACAGCCGTAAAATGCAACACCTAAGTTTAAAGCAAGAAATCTCTGTCCATTCTTTGTAAGTCTTTTGCAGTTTGAACACTTCAGTTTGTTGAAGGTGGTAGTGCTGTTTGGGCTGAGAAAGCCTGTGAGTTGATCTTCTCTATCTCCTTTAACTTTAGCTGGTATGTAGTTATGATATGTGAAATAGAGTATGGTGAATGTGCTAGGAAAGGTAGTATTGGCACAGTCACGACCTGGAGCTCGCATAAACGGAGCCTGGGTTTGTTAAAGGTGGCAGTGCTGTTTGGGCTGAGAAAGCCATGTCTAAGTAAGGTAAAGGAGGTTGTTGGGTTGGTGCGGGGAGCAGTGAGAGCTGGCATTAGGGGAGTGTCTCTGGGACGCCAGAGATCACTGTCTAGCCTCCTGGAGGTGTCGTGGGACCAACTAGACGAAACACTGGTGAAAGGAGGTTCCCACCCGATGACCCCAAAGACATGTTAGTTATCACTGCTCACTGGTCTGTATAGTGAAGCCTTGCCATAATAGCTTATCATAGGGCTTAGGAGGTTATTCACTGAGTGCTGATCCTTTATCTAGAGCACAAATTTCTTGTGTTTATTTGAACTGAAAACTTTGCTTTATTTGAATACCACTGTGATGAAGTCAAAGCAAGCGACTAATAGGCCTCTTTGGAAAAAATATTGCTGCTTATTGTGTTTTAACTGTGTTTCTGACCACGAGTAGCAGTGACTCAGGTGTGTTTTCCAGGGGCGAATTTAGTGATATGGTCTTTTTTTCAGTCTTCCTCTATACTATAAACTATTAATAGTAAAACTATTAATACAGCAATACAGTAAACGTGAATGTAAAAGTGAAACATAAAAGCAAGGCACCATGTACTTAGATCTATCAACATCAGTTCATTTTGGCATTTTAAATTCTAATATTATGCTGGATAGTTCAGTGAATTATATTGCATCCTATTCTAATTGGGGGGCTTTTTCCTTTTTATTTGACATGACAGATTAAGTGTGAAAGGGGGAGAAAGAGAGGGGATAACATGCACAAATGGCTGCAGGTTGGAATCAAACCTGTAGCCACTGTGGCGAGGTCAATACCTTTGTACATGGGACGCCTGCCCTAACCACTGAGCTACTGGGCGCCCCTATTTGTTATAATTTATGGGTAAAATCTGCATCTGCAACGTAACCAGTGTCTCAATCAGGTAAATGTAGCATATATAATGGTAAAACACTGACAGGAAACATTTTATTGCATAATGGTTGCATAAAGTGTATTTTCATAGAGTGGTCTTGCTACTATACAGAAGTAAAAGATCTGAATACTGACTTCTGTAGTGTCTTACAGCGACATGTAGCATCACACACTGGCTTTTGATTTTTGTGAGGGAATGTGGAAAAAGGCATTCACCATAGCAACCCACAGTGACTTTCCACTCGGCTCCTTGATTTACCTTGGTACTAACTTATTAATCCTTCACTCTTTCACTTGCTTGATTTTTATTGAATGGGTACAATCTTCACACAAGGGCAAGAAATTGTCTGTCACACCGAATATAAAAAGCAATGAACTGCCGTTATTAAACAACACCCAGGAGAGCGTGGAGAAATGAACGTGGGAATCAAAGGAAAATCTCCTTTTGATAGAAACATAACAGACAGTCAGAGCTTTAAATTTAATACTAATCCCTCACCCACATCCATGTAGTTAAATCGTGGATGGCCTCCCTCCCTCTGTATTTCCGAGCATAGAGGTTATTAGAACATCATTCCACCAAACGTCTCATGGCCTTAATCACCTGACAGCAAGTTCACCGCAGAATTCTCTCACTCCACTGTTCATTCACACTGAATGGATAGCGTGCACTTTTCAAATTGAGATGAGGAATTCGGAGGATTTTATGCACCCCCGTCTACGGCGGGTGACGCTCGCAGTCAGAAGCCCACTTTAGCCTCATCAGGCTCGGCTTCTTATCCCCGCACCGGTGTTTTATCTTCTTTCCTTCTCATGTCATCATGGGTAATATAATTTCCACATGTTCGCTCGCATGTAAATCAAAGACTCAATTAACTGAGAGGAGGCTGGGTGGGTGGATAGGTGGAGGTGGGAGGAGAATGATTGCAGAAGAAAGAAAAACACTTAAGAAATTATGATAAATTGCAAAAACCTTAAAAAAAAACCCATCGCTATGACGTGATTTAACAATCTCTCATAACTGGTGACACGTGGAGAGAATGTTTTTTTTTTTGCTTTCAAATATGACTTAATATGGATTGGCCCTCAGGGGGGTGGAAGTTATGCGTAAGGTGGGATTTTCTTTCCTGTGTTATAATGAAATGCATACACAGACCTGACAGCCAACTCGCTTGCTTGGTGATTGATGGTCTTCTGGCAAACATGAAAAAAAAAAAAGCAAAGGATGTTCTAAATAAACAAAGATTATACAAAAACATGAAAGGAGAACATCAGGGATAATTGATAGCCTCGGATCACCTCCAGATGACAGACAATATCCAGGAGGCTGCACATCAAGGTTATTTACCTAAGAGGAGAATACATTAAATGCATTAGGGTTTATATAGCACAAGCTGGTTTTGCTGTCTGTCCCTGAACACACACACACACACACACACACACACAGATGGATGCTTCTGGCTGTACACCTCTACAGTTCAACGAGGCTCTGCTCTTCCCTCAGAGAAAACACAGCCGCCACAACCCTGTGGAATATTCATGTATTATGAGTATTATATTAATCCTCATGAATTACGATATTTTCCTGCGGTGGCTCACTTCACTCACGCATGTGCACTCCCAGTCCATAAAAAACAAAAGCCATTAGATTTGCGCCAGGCGGAGAAAACGTATTCTTCTAAACACGGTCGACTTTTGAGTGCAGAAGAAAATACAGTTATCTGACAGAATGGGAACAACAGGAGCCTCCAGGGGGGGAAATTGCTGGCTCCAGCCTCCCAGTCATAGAGGTTTTAAAAGGTACAAACAAGATGAGTCGCATGAGTATTGAAGGGCCTGGTTGAGATGGGAGTAATTGGGTATAGAGAGAGAAAGAGAGATGTGGGAGGGAATGAAAATGACAAGACAGAGAGTTGTCTTATTTCAGTTTTTTTTTTCTTTACCTCTTCCAGCTGGTATAGATAGTCTTGTAAGTGGCATGTCGCAGGACCCCGTGGTGAGACGCTTGCAAAATTACTGAAAATTAAGTGTACAAGATTGGCCGACCAAAATCCAATCTGCTCCCAGCCTCAGTCATTTTGTAAAGTTGACGATGCCTGGGAACTTGTGACAGTCCAATTAAGGATATTTGCATATCGGGAGGCTTAAATTATTGTCATCCGCTGGAGCATAAAATGGGGGTGCAACTCAGGAGGAGATAGTGGTGATCTACACTCGTAGACCACGGAGGAGTGTGTGTACGGGGGGGGGGTAAAAAAAAAGAGAGAGAAAGAGCTGCTTGCGTGCAGTATTGTTGTACATATCCCCTATGCTTATTCCCCAATATGCCTGTCCTCCTTTATTGTCCGCTCCTATCTTTCTCTTCTAATACTTTCATCCCCTGTTCCAGTTAAGGTCTCTGCTTTCTCTGCACAAGCTTTCTGTCTCCCCTCCCCTCCTCGGTCCCTCCGTCTTCGCCACCTCTCGCTTTCAGTTTGTTGAAACAGTTCACTATTTAGCAGATCTTAAATTTTATCTTCCAGACAAATGGACTGCGTGGGTGTGGATCATAGTTGTAAAATGCTCCATTACCAAGAATAAAAAGAGAACGAAGAAGGCTTTTTATTTTTTTAGCCTCCGTCAGTGAACTCCTTCCATTGTGTGGTGTGAAATTCCCCTTTTATTCATCTCCCTCTTTTTCCCCATCTTTGCCTGAGGCGTCTGTACGGTTATGGCCTTATGTCATGGAGGCACAACCAGCAGGAGGTACAGCACAAGTAAAGGTATATGTCAGGTGAGAAACAGAAGCAAGGCATAACAAGGAATGACTGCAGGCTGTACGTACAGGCCACAAGACATTTTTGTCTGTCTTCTCTTTTCTGCCTCTCTTTGTCTTTGCGTCAGCTCCAGCCTGCCCTCGCTTCTCAACTTTACACGGTATCTGTGTACCAGAGCCCAGCCGCAGGCGTTAAAACCACATATCACCAACTATTTACCTGCACGGCATCTGACTGTGAAGTGTTATAATGTGGCTGACATCAGTTTGTTAAGATAAGAGAGAAGAAAACTATATTTATCCAGAGGGAAATTGCTGACAACAATAGTTAAATGACATGCAGAGTCATCTCTGGATTCACTGCGTGCCATTATGTATAAAGGTGATAATATGTTCTTAGATGTGGATTCCTGAAGAGAGGGAAGTGCTTTACTGCTCATAAAATGTTTAAGGCATAATCATTCTGGTACTCTTTGAACAACACGGTACTTAGCTTTTGTGGCAAACAGATGCAGTGGCAAACCACAGTCTCCTCCGCACTACGAGCTTTAAATGTCCACAGTGACTCATGTGTTGCTGAAGTTTGCTGCATCAAAGGTAAAGTAGAGGGCAAGGCAGAGGGACCACACTGATGTTTATCAGGTTTCTGCTTCATCACATGCTCATTATTTTATCAGCCATATACAAAGCCGACCTTTTGTCCTCTTGACATATTGTTTTTTTTTTTTTTTGTGCTCTTGGGTGTTTTAACTCGAAACTTTTTTTTTCTTCATCACAAGGTGCAACTATGCTTACCTTAAATAACACACCCATAGGCATTTTGCGCAAGTAAAACAGTTTTAAGAACACCCAAAACAACATTTACAAAAGTCTCAAAATTTATCACTTAAAGCAAAAGAAAGAAACAACTCAGAAACAGTCATGTTGGCACGTTCTAGTATGACAGCAGCACTATGAGAAACCCTATCTTGTTGTGTAAATAAGTGAGATGGACTCGCTAGGCTAAATCGAATTAATTACGTGAAACTCATTTCTCTTGTTGTCATGGCAAACTCAGCAGTAAGGTCTGTGTATTTCATCTCGGATGCAATATCCTTTCAATGGATAGAATCCACACAGTCTGCCCTGAGATACCGATGTATGCAAATACTTCTTGATTTCTTTCAACAATGAAAAGCTGCGAGCTCCCAAAGCCACAGTCATTGGGACAGTCGGAAGACTTCTGAGCGCAGGCTCACAGTTGGGAAATGTTTGTCCAGCGCTTTTGAGGGAACGGAAAGTTTGTTGTGTCCTTTGGAGTTATAGCTCTGGGTCTTGGTCTGGCATCAGAGGAGGAAAAGGAATCCATTCAAGATGTCAGACTGCTGCATTTGTGTAAAAAGGTTGCAGAGAGCAGAAAGACCCCAATCGGCTATAACATAGAAAACGTTTGTCATACGGGAATGTTCTGGAGTTGGGACATGCTTATTTGGGACCGGAGCCAAGGACGCTAATTGGTCACATGTTTTATTTTTATGCCTACATGTCAGTGATGGCAATGGCTGGAAGCAATATGTTTTTCAGGTTGTCCTTTCCTATATCTGTCCATCCCATTCTCTTGAATGCACCATCTGAAAAATACCTTGCAAGAATTTCACTCAAATTTGGCACGAACGTCCACTTGGACTCAAGGATGAATTGCTACTTTAGTGGTACAAGTGGTACAAGTTCTTAAGTTACAACCAAAAATATGGTTGTAACTTAAGCATTTGTACTAGTGATAAAAGGGCAAAAAACTATTAGTTTGTCAATCAGAATGTGTGTGAGGGGGCATAAGCACATACAGCAAACAACACCGTCACACTGTGAGAATTAAAACATGGCTCAGCGGGGATGGAGCACCTGTCGCAGCCAGCAAACACGCTGTCTGTGGTCATTATGATTTGACCAGCGGACTTCATTACAAGCCGACTGGCTGTCGAAACAGGTGACCGCCCTGACATTCTAAAACCAGCTGCTGGTGATTTGACCAGCTGAGCTCCAGATGACACCATCAGCCGGCTTGAGTCGAGCCCAGTTCCCACCACTACAGCTTTTCTCTGGAATTTTTTAAAACGGTTGTGTCTCATCACAAATCATTGGTCTGAACTGGACTTAAAGGTCAAAGGTCAACTTCACTGTAACATATTCAACAACATAATTGAAGAACAGAAGGGGAGACATTTGATCAGATACTGATGGGTGACACTAATCTTGGTTGTCCACCTTCACACCATGCTGATTGTAAAGATCTTCCGTGCTGTCAGGTTGAAGATGTGTGTGATGCAGCCATGTTTTAGGATCGGTAGCTTCTTCACAGCAACATCCACACACAGCACTGTCACCTGTCATGGCTATGTGACTCTTGACAGACATGGATGTGACTGTAACTGCATCTTGACTGGTTGGTGGAGGCATACAATTGCAAGGCAGTAATAATAGCCTTTCTGTCTGACCTTTATTTTCACTGGACAGATTTCATGGAGTGTGCATTCACTCTGAATCATATTGGGTTTGAAAAAAACTGGTCAGGGTGGTGAATGGGCATGTAGCACGTCTAATCCTAACAATTACACTAAATCTTAAGTCACACCACAATCCTTCACTAAGAAAAAACAAAATTCTCACTGAACTAGTCCATATCCATTGATAGCTTTGTCACCTTCTACCTATGCCAGTCCTCAATGCCTATGTGCAGTTTCACATAGATTGACCACGTCAGTGAGTAGAAAAACGTGGGACAGACAGAATGACTGACTGACAGAATGACACACTGACAGTTTCCGTGATTATGTACAGCATACCATACCATGACTTAGTCATACCAAAAATTAGAAAGAAACAACAACATTGGTCCACAGGGGGAGCCACAGCGATCGGTCGCATTTTAGCCATTTTGAAGCATTTTTCTGTTGTTATAGCGCCACCCAGTTGCCAATTAGAGTTAAATTTCTCCAGTCACTTGAGGCGTCCTGTTCTACATATCTACCAAGTTTAGTAAAAATCCATATGGCGGTTAAGAAATTAGTCCTCTAGCGCCCCCATTTTGTTTGATGGGGTCAATAATGGAGGGGTCCCCTCAGATTATGTGTGGTCATATGCCTACAAAGTTGCGTGGTGATGGGTGGAACCCTTGAGATGTTATACACCTTTATGTGATGAGCCACGCCCTCCGCAATATTCATTGCCTTATAGAAGCTCAGTTTTAGTAAGTTTTCCAACTTTTGCCAAGAGGGAACTTTAGATATTGGTCCCTAGATTATGTTCACCCAGTTTCATGCAGATCGCTCAAACTTCCTAGGAAGAGATCCATCTGAAGTGTTTTTCAAAAAATTCAAAATGGCAGAAAATCTATATAACCGAACCAAGTTATGGGTTCTTGAGGCAAATTTGTTCCTCATGAGGAGAGGCATCTCTGTGCAAAGTTTCATGTCTCTACGACATACGGGGCATGGGATATGCCCATTCAAAGTTTGCAATTTCAATCAGTTGCTATAGCGCCCCCCTTTGGCCAATTGATGTAATATTGCTTCATTCACATCCTCCCATGACCCTCTACCACTGTGCCAAATTTCACATGGATTGACCAAGTCAGTAAGGAGAAAAACGTGGAACAGACACAGACAGACACACCCACAGACAGAGTTTCCGTCATTATATAGTAGGATGTCATCCCCAGTTTTGCAGAATTGTTCAATATTGGTATCCTTGTCCGACAGAACTGTTGGTTGACTGAAACAGGTTAAGCACAGCTGTTATATTCTGCTGATCCATTTTGTGGTTACATGTTGTACTTTCTTATTTCTCACCTTGAGTGGCATTGAGATATTTGTAGCACAGCCATAAATGCGGCTTGTTGAAGAAGCTTCTCCTGTAAGATATTGGTAAGCGTCAGGTCTCAGGGTCGGTACCTCAAAAAGAGCAAAAGCTTCTAACCATTTTACTGAGAGAAATATTTTGAAATACTCTGCTATAGAAGAAGTAGAGACTTCTGTTTATCCACTCATCCACACTCAGTTGGCGTCCAGAGTTTGTGGTCAGTGGAATATAAAATACAACACTCTCATTGATGGCTTTTTTTGTCATTTGAACACAGTACAGGCACCCTTTACTGAAAAACTGCTGAGTAATCCACAGTGTCTCTCCTGTACAGCAAATGTCTATGTGGCAAGCAGCCAATTTGATGGTCAGTATAGAGACACATGACATTATTAACCCAGTTGTCACTCTTGACTGTCACTATGAGACCACACAATCCACTAATGTTATTACAGCTAGGTCAGGTCCTCAGCGATGACACTCAGTGATATCTTGGCAAGCGTCAGCTCAAGGGGCCCGCAGTAAAAAGCCTGACCTGGCACCAAAATGATGTAGACCGTCTTTTAGTTTTATTGAATGCTATTTCTGAATTTGTGCCAGGACAACATGCATTAACATATGAAAGAGAAGCACTCTCTTAAAGATGTAGGGAGTGGGGTAAGAGGAGCAGGCTCAGTGCAGGCCAAATGCCCAGTGTCTTTTTTTTTTGATCCGTAGCCACATCCCATTTACAAAATGTAATTTACACCTTGATGTCACAACAGTGGGCACACTGTGTATACACATTACAAGATGCTGTTAGTGTCCAAGTATTCCAACCTGTTCTTATATCCCAGGGCATCATATACAGCAGCTTGATTTGTGGCTGTTGGCGTCGGATTCCAACCATAGATAGATAAAATAATGGATGCAGCTACCGTGACATCACCCATTGGTTTGTGGACTCCTGAGTTTGGTATTTCGGCTATTGCCATCTTGTTTGTTTGTTTGTAGCCAAAACTGACTATATCCATACAAGATGGTGGAGCTATGGAGGAGCAAGGGGTGGATCTGACTCATAGACTTTAGCAGCACCCTGCAGACAGCCTGTCACTCAAGCATAACATTAACCCTTAATAAAATGTAAACAGGTGAGTAATATAAAAATTCACCCCACATGCAGTTGTAATGAAAGATGAAATTAGCTATAGAGACCAAAACCGTTCTATGTACCAGGCTGTAAAGTTGGGTATTTTAACATGACGAGTTACAAGTGAGAATGTATTGAGTTTTCATTGTGTCCCATCCCTCTCTGTGATGGTAGGCCTTTTGCACTGCCTTTGGATATGGCTTTTCTGAACTGGTATGAACGCATACCTTTAGATGTAGTCAACAACACATTGTAGAGTCTGTTTTATTCTCAGGACACTGTCCCCCTCGCTGAAGCCCGTGGCATGCTGTGGGGACATTTTGTGCACACACACTGTATGTGTCACTTCAACAAAATCACAATGTCTAGAAAAAGTTAGACTGAAAAAAAAGAAAAGATATCCCTTCCTGCTCAAACAATATTTTCACAAACAGGACTGTAGATACTGTATTTGTGTACTTCAGATATCGGAGGTCCAAACATTTCCTGCTTTGGCAGCCGGTGTGAGCTATAGTTTCCCAAAAAAACCTGTCTCTGTGACACGATGCAAAACCACATTGCAGCCTTAATCAGGCTCATTTATAGGGGTGGCCGGTCTCTTGATAAGTAATCGTCAAGTGTCTGAGGATTTTATCTTGTGCATTTAATCACAGGCTTGGGCTTTACAGCCCAGATCCTCAGCTCTCCCCAAATAAAAAGGACGGGCTCATTTTCAAGGAGCGCCTTGTGGCTTATCAGAGGTGATATGCTGTCTTCACTTCCCCTCAGGCCTGTAAACTGAATGCATTAGTAATGAATCACTCTGCAACCATACCCAAGTGGACAACAATTTGTGTACATCCCTATCTGCTAACTCGGTCTCTTCCACCACCCTTATGTGTGACCTGAGGGATTTCTGGAAGAGACCAACTCCTAGCTGAAAATAGGGGGGGGGGCTGCTCATATATTATTGTCAGTGAGGATGACAGCCATCTTAATACCATATGTGTGTCACACATGCAGCATAACCCTGCCCATCAGCATTATTGTAGTTTATTAGGGTAGCACCTTCGCTGACAGCTGAACAATTGTGTTTTATTTCTGCTGTTGCCCGATAGTGTCATTTTCATGCTCCTAGCTCTTCCCTGTCATTTTCCCCTTGCCTGATCCCTTTTGAGATACTGATGGTTACACACAGACCGAGGAATATGGAAAAGACTCACTGTAGCGCACTCCTTCATTGGAGCTGTCATACTTCATTGAAATGAAAAGCCAGTGGGAAGTGTAAGACGCTGAACCAAAAAAAGAGAATAAGGAGGTAAAAATGTACAAGTGAGAGAAATGAAGGGTTCGGGCGTTCATCATCATCCACTTGACACACAGGAAAGGCGACAAGCAGCAGTGATAAAAGAGACATGGAAAGTGATAAATGTGGCGGGAGTGTAAACTTTAATGGCCCAACCTTGGATGGGAACAATTTGCCAATATTTAATTAACTGTAATGTGATCAATCAGAGTGTTAAAGGATGGAGCTGTTCCGGTGGGGCACTCTGCCAGCGGCAGTCATCCTATAGCTCATTTAGCCTTGAGAAAGCTCCAAGGAAATGCAGTAATCAACAAAAGCGGCTCTGGGTTGAGTCTGGAGGATCCCATTGTCACTGCACTGACAACAGCTGTATGTTTTCCTCGTAAATCATTGCAAATGTTCTGCCGCTCGTTTTGGTTTCAGGCCTGCATTGCACAGGGGCAGTGTTTCGGACAGGATTTTTGTGTTTGTGAGATTAATCTTGCATGCTTGGGAGATTTCTTTTGTTTCATTTTTTTTTTTTTCTGACGTTTCTCTCCAGTTGCAAGTTTGACATGGGGGATTTTGTGTTTGTTTGTTTTTCATCTGACATCTTTCTGTTTCACTTGCCCTGTTTCTTGTCCTGAATATATCTTAAATAAAAAAAAAAGTGTTGAAGAAGTTAAGCTCTACATCTGGAGCTGGATACATGTACTCTGTATTAAATCAATGTTTAGACAATTATTATTCCTCTGTCTTTCTTCTAGCTATACCTCATATACACCTGGTTGCACAATCCACCTGTTCAATCCTATACTCCCAAAAGCAGAAAGCAGTGGAGTAGTGGTTCCCAACTGGTGGGTCACGGTCAAAAATACACTTTACTAAAACACACTTTATTTTGAAGTGCATTAAATTTCTGGCACAGAGCCTTTATTTTGAAGTGTCGGATGCTGCTGTAGAGTGAGTGAATGATGGACAGCTACCTACCAGAGACACCAAACTAGCTCATCAACATGGTCAAACGCAAGCATGACGCTGAATATATTAAATCATGTGGACATTGAACTAATGACAAAGGAGAAATCTGAACCTGTGGCTGGACCAGTTGGGAACCAGTGCTCCAGGGTACTGATGCAAAGTTAATAAAAATCTTTATAGCAAAAATGGAATTATCATTTACATTTATTTTTGTAACTTTTATGGCTAAAATTACCAGTATTTGGATTATAAGACAAATAGTTTTAGTTTGCTCTGCTACCTTATTATGTTAATGCGCATCATTATATGTTAACAGTTGATATTTGGTGTTTAGGCTCTGATGTTGTCACTCACCAAAAAGAATACATCAAGCTCAGCACAGCAGAGATTGGGGAGTGATGATCATTACTTTCCCCTGGACTCAGAGGCCACAGGTGGATGCTGGGGTGGAGATGTATGAAGTGCAGAACAGTAGCAGCAAAGACCACTTTCATGTCTATCAAATGTCTACATGGCTACACAATACCTTTTCAGCAATGCTGGATATGCATATTTGTATTTCTTTATCTATTCATTCATTCATTTATTGTTTCAGTGACAAAAAAAGTTACCAGGATTGGGATTGAGCCTATTTTGACTGGCACATTTTACTAACCTTAGCTTAAATAGGTTGTAACCTTAATTACTGCACACATGTTGTTGGGTTATTTTTATTACGTAAGTTACTGTGTTATTTATTAATGGTATTTCATTGTCATTTATAGTACTTTGTGTATTGTTTCATTTGTATTTTCATGTGCGGCATTGTCATTGTGTTCCCTTGGTTATGAGCTAATTGGTTCCTACCTGCCCTTGTTTTGTGGGGACAGGTATGAGTTATACACAGAGAGACTGAGTGCTTAACAGTGAAGAAAAGTTGCTGTACCTCTAAGCTGGGATGTATTAGTACTGTCTTGTCTTGGAAACAAATGTTGTGGCCAGCTTATTACCCACAGCCCAAAGAACTGGGGAACACCTACGATCAAGAAAAGAGGGTTTCAGGTTTTAAAATGGGCCATGCTAGACATAAATAGGCACATGGAGAGCAAATTCAGATAAACCGAGACCTTAGACACATATGTTTGTGTCAGAATGCCTGCAAATTCAAATCCAATGCCCACAGGACAAAAACAGGAAAATAAACAAAAGCATCTGTGGTTTATGTAATCCTAAAATAAAAGCTACAAAATGAAAGGAAAAAAGTCACTCTGCGCCACAACATGACCACAACCATGGCCTGCAATGAGACCTCTCGAATTAACATCTGACAGCTTCTATTTTCCAAATAACACCATGATGTACTTTCACATAAATCTAATTTACACTTCCAGCACCCAGACCTTTCATTTCCCTAGCCGTCCGAGGTCATGCTTTCCTATGCATGTGTGCTCTTTTAATTCATAGCAGCTTCTTCTTCTCAGGCTCTTCAGCAAAATCCGACAAATAGATAAATTAATAAATAAACTCATATCTCAAACCCAGACATTTTCATCTGGACCGTGGACTAAGATCCCAGTGATGCCCACTGTGCTGTCTGTCAAAAATATATTCCATCAATAGAATAGCACCTAAAGCTGTCAAGGAAGATAGACAACGGTCAAGCTAAATGAAATAGTGGGGAAATTGATGGCATACATTACCCCAACCTCAATTTTCTATTTGACCTTTATAACTCACCACCAAAAACTAAGAGCCCCTATGCTCTCGTTTAGGTTGAGTTCTCAATTTGTCAGAGTGAAGCAGGGAGACGGTGAGGTTGGAACCTTTTTGACCACAAAAATATATGAATTGGCTAATAAAAGCTCGGATGATGAAATTAAGAAGGTAATTGGATTCCTGCATGTGCAATAAAATAAAGCTGGATTGGGTATAATTAAATTGTCCGCTAAAGATTTAGTTTCTTCGCAGCTCTTTTCTTCCCTGTTAGAGCTGAAAGCAGGAGGAGGGTTACAGTGACAGGCAGAAGAAGACATTAGAAAGAACACAGGACGGTCGTAAAATAGAGTGAGACACACAGGTTTCTTTGCTAATGTTCTGGCTCCACCCAAATGATGATTTGTTTAGGTGTTCACCTTCAAACACAAGCAAAGCAAGACTCGTAAACAAAAGGGACTCTCATGGGGCTTGTCATCAGAATTCCACTAGTTTTGTTTCTTGTTTTAGGGGCTGACTTTGTCCTCATGTGCCTAAATGACCAGAACTAAAGGAGTGACTGGATGCATAGAGACAATAGTGTAGATAGATTAGCACTAGACAAGGAGTGTACAGCCACTACTCACAGCTCTGTGTTAGGCACAGCAGTGCTTTAAACTAAATGCTAACATCAGCATGATAACACACACAAAGAGAGATGTTTAGCAGGCTAACATTTGTTAATTAGAAGCTAATTAAAGGTCACAGGATCACAAAAATGATTACAATCCATCCCGTGACAATCTCAGAACCCACTGTCAGTCTGATGACAGTGTAGCCAGCGGATATTTAGGCCAAGACTTCCTCTCATCATGTGCTAGTCATCCATCCATCCATTTTTAACCACTTATCCGAAGCCAGGTCGTGGGGGCAGCTGGCTAAGCAAAATAATTTCAGACGTCCCTCTCCCCACCAACACTTTCCAGCTCCTCCTGGGGAACCCCAAGGTGTTTCCAGGCCAAACAAGATATGTAGTCCCTCCAGCATGTTCTGGGTCTGCCCCGGGGCATCCTACTAGTGGGATGTACCCATAACACTTCTAACAAGAGGCGACCAGGAGGATCCTGATCAGATGCCCGAACCACCTCAACCCATCCGTTTCAATGCGAGGGAGCAGCGGCTCTACTCTGAGCTCCCTCCGGATGTGCGAGCTCCTTACCCTATCTCTAAGGCTGAGCACAGCAACCCATTGGAGGAAACTCATTAGCGACCTCATTCTTTTGGTCATCACCCAGAGCTTACAACCATAGTTTAGGATTGGGACGTAGATGGACCAATGAGTCGAAAGCTTTGCCTTCTGGCTCAGCTCTCTCTTCACCATGACGGTCCGGCACAGCGCCTGCATCACTGTAGACAATGCGCCAAACTGCCGATCCATCTCCTGCTCCGTTCTACCCTCACTTGTGAACAAGACCCCGAGATACTTGAACTCCCTCGCTTAGGGCATTAACTCACTCTCAAGCTGACAGACATTTAAAGCTAAATTGTCATGAGACGACAGAGATGGGTTCCAAAATTGCATTTTGACCAATGCGTTCTGCCTCCCTACACGTACCTTTTTCGTGTCACTCAAACTTGATAGGGTCAGTAGTACTCGGACTACAAATGGACTACATAGGAACACTTCTAATCTCATCCCATTGCCTACACATCCATATGCAAATATCTGCACACATAAATTAATCCTGTTGGGGAGGTGAATGTCTACACCAAATTTCATGGCAATCAACCGTTGATGAGATATTGGTAGAAAAGTGGTCGACTCACCAACATTGACAGACATTGCCAATACTTGTATTAATCCTAAGTGGCACTAAACATGTGAAATATCAGTGTTTATGTACCTGTGAAATACCTCAGATTTGATCTCAGTTAGGAGTCTTGCTCAAGAGCACCCCAACACAGGTAATCTTACATATTGAATCAAACCATGTCTCTACAGCAGTGTTGACCATAAGCAAAAAGTAGTGTCAATAATTGTAGGTCAGCAAATTCACTGAATAAATTTATGTAGATGCATTCATACCTCGTCACTCCCACCGAGAATATACTGAGCTCAGCACAGCGGGGATTGGGGAGTGACGCTCATTACTTCCCCGAGGAACCTGAGCCTAAAGGTGAATGCTGGCGTGGAGATGGGACTTATGAAATGCTATATTTGCACAAGTTGGTGTGGTGGAACCCCTGATAGCAAGTGAACACAGCTGTTACAGCATCTAGCTTTCAGGTAAGCAGTGCAGCAGCAGGCATGGAAAAGTAAAGGAGTGAGCAGAGCACCAATAGATTGTGTTACAAAGAGTGGTGTATTTCATGTAGTGGTAGCTGCAGCCTTGAGTTGCCGGCCTGATTTGGCTCACAGGCTTTTCTTCGTTGGTGGCGTTTGGGAAAATCTGATTTTAGACATCATCAGCCTAGCTTCACTGAGCCTATGACTGTTAAAGGATTCCAGTTACTGAGTCCCGGCTGTAAAACCTGATGTAGGTCCTCGTGTTTTGAAGTGTTTTTTTACTTATTATCTGCCTTTGTTTTATGTCCATGTCCTGCGGGAACTTTAGTCTTTGTGGGTTGCGCTCTTCAAATGTCTGTCAGTCTACAGTGGATGCCTCCAGTCACAGTATCATAGTGCAGCAGCGGTTTTATACTGTCTACCAGGGCAGTTTTAGTTCAGCTCACCCCAGGGCCTGACAATCATTCTTTCAACCTTAATGACTCAATAACCTGCACACACATATACACACACACATACGCGTACATCCACCACCAAAACCATTACAATAAGTGATTCATCAGCACTGATTTATTCCCTGTCGGAGTTTGTGTTAATTACAGAGGGCTAATCGATAACTTCCACTAAACGATGGCTCGAAAGCATGTATGTGTACGTGTTCCTGTGTGTGTATGTGCACGCCGTGTGTGCGAAGCCTCCTGGGAATAAGTACAGTCTTTGCACCTGCATGATGGATGGTGTGAGTGTTTTAGCCATCAGCAGTGTTTTACAGGCTGTGAGTGGTCGTCTCTCTGAGCTGACCCCGTGACAGGCAGCCTGGAGCTGAGCCAGCAGCTAGCAGGCCCTGACACAGCTGGACAAACAGCGGTGAGAGCAGTCAGGGGAGTGCCTGCAGTACTAATGATAAAACTACCTCTCTCTTGTGCACTGCAGATTATAAAAGGCATGGGTGCCATTGTGGGTCGAAAGACTAACAGCTAATAGAATAACAGATTTCAGTCACAAAAGAAGGGGTTCTGAACTTGGACCAGCACAGTTCTTGTTCATCCCCAGCCGGATTTATTCTGCTGGATTGGGGATTGAATTGGTGACTAGGGCTGGGTATTGGTACTCAAAACCTTTAAGGTATCAAATGAAATAAACAAGTAGTAACAAAACATCTCCAGTCAAATATTACTTGCATTTGATCATCTTGGACCCGTGGTCTGATCCCCAACCATTCACACTCCTCGCCAGATCAGCAAACTTTCTGTTGCTGCCATCTCAAGGAGCCATTTTCCTCCCTGCACATCTGAGCGGTTAGCACAAGCTAACACAGCAGCAGTGCTAGAATGCAACACCAAATTGTAAGGTGGGATTTATACTTCTGCGTCAAATCGACGCTGTACCTACACACAGTGTACCCTACACCATAGCCTGACTTTAGCCTCCCCAGAATGTGACTACACGTCGTAGCGACGCAGACTTCCTGTCTATTATTGTAAGCTGAAACCATTTCCCTCAGTGGAAACTAAGCTTTTATTTACTTTTATTTCACAGATGAGAAATAGTAAATTGTGAAGACAATATGAGTATGAGTAGAGGAAATATCAGCAAGTCGCTAGGCTAATTTATACAATGTAAAATGCCATATGCTTTTACTAATAACATTATCATGTTATACTTTTTTGGAAAACTATGTTTAGTATAAGACAGTTGTTTTGTCAGTGAACCTTGTTTATTTGTTTATTTTAAGGATCCCCATTAGCTGAATGCCTTGGCAATCAGCTAGTCTTCCTGGGGTCCACACCTTACATACAATATATTATACTACATTACATATAAAACATACAATTTCATCAATTTACATTATAAAATACAAAGCTTATGTTTATATGAAAGTTAAACAGAAAAAAAAGAAAATAAAGAAGAAAAAAAGAGGAATTACATTCAGTCAATTCAGTTCAAAATTGGGTGCACTGTAGGCTACATACATTAAAGTAGAATACTAAATAATCAATATATTGAATATATATATATATATATATATATATATATATATATATATATTTTAAAAGTCAAAAAGACAAAGAAAAAAATTGTACAACTTGTAGAAACACACAATATTGTAAACATGCACAGAGCATAACTTCTACTTCACATTCATCTACAGGCCAGCAGATACCTCTGCATGTCCTTTTTAAAGGATAATTTATTTTTAATTAGCCAGATTTGAAAGGTAAACTATTCCAGTATTAGGGGTGGGGGAAATTTCCGATTCTTAGATGCATCGCGATTCGGACGTGGACGAATCTGAATCGATTCACAAATGTCCAAATTTCGATTATTTAAATCTGTTAATTAGAGTAATACAGAAGGTTCTAAATAATGCGGAACTAAGAAGCGCGGTATGTGTCATCTCCGGGACACTTTGGGATGCGCACCTGGAACAGACACGCCGACACGCACACAGAGGAAAACAAACATGGCTGACCGCTACCCACCTCGCCGTGAGAGCTGAACAGCTTCTTCTAATTTAAAAGCAGATGTGTGGAAATACTTTGGCTTCTACAACGTTGACAGCGGAAGCAAACTGGACAAGAGCCACGTTATATGTAAGCTGTGTCGTGCTAAAATAAAATAGTTTGGCAACACAACAAACATGAAAAGCCATGTAACATTAACTCGATTCCACCTGACGGAGGAGTCAGGGAGACGGCAGGCTGTTGTTGCTGCGGCAACTAGTGGTGCTACAGACCAGCGAACAATCGAGGAAGCAATTAGAAAGCTGCCACCCTCATCGGAAAAGGCGAAGCGAATTACGAAGGCAATCGCGGCATTTATTGCCAAGGATTTGCGTCCTTATTCTGTCGTGGAAAATCAGGGATTTCGAGCACTGCTGCATACACTGGAGCCCAGATACACCATCCCATCCCGACGCTATTTCACTGACACTCTACCATCAAACCAAAACAGAAGTCATGGCCTCACTGTTGAAGGCAGGTAGGAACGCAGTTACATGTGATGCGTGGACGTCTGTCGCCACCAAATCATTTGTTACTCTAACTATGCATTTTATCTTGTGATTTAAGATACCTGTTGTTACCTTTGGTTCCGTACAACGAAGTTTTAACTTTCCAGTTTGCAAGCATTTCCATTTATATGTTTAATAAAATATAATGGAAATGAATTCAACTCTTTCTTATTACAAATGCACTGTTTTTAAAAATTGCAAGTGTTGAATGCTTATTCAGTGAGACAAAAAGAAATGTGTGTTGTGAAAAAGTGCATCAATATACATAAATTAAAGATGCATCAATAATCGTTTTATAATCGAATCGTAGCCCCTGAATCGTAATCGTAATCGAATCGTGAGGTGCCCAAAGATTCCCACCCCTATCCAGTATGTTATGGTTCTGTAAATGACAGTTTTTTGCGATGAGTTAGTCCTTAGACTGGGAACCACAATATGACCATTACTGGCAAATCTAGTGTTGTGTTTATGTGTGTTATTGCAATAAATTATTTGCTCAACCTTGTGAGTTGTAATGGTGCCAAATTTTGTAACGTTACCTTTGTTAAATGTTGCTGTTGTCCCTGGCTTTAGTTGGGTAGAGGTAAAGTCCAGTAGCCAATAGGCTAATATATGCAATGTAAAATGCCATAGGCTTGTGCTAAAAACATTAGCATGTTGTATTTTTGGGGAAAATGTGTCTAGATAAAGACAAGTGTTTGTCTGTGAATGCTGCGAGTTATAATAAAGCCGATTTGTGCACTTGTGTTTGAAATTGTCGCACCCTGCCATGTGCGTAGGTCATGGCTTAGGCTTTGCATAGAGCTGACGCACAAGTATAATTCCCGCTTTAAACAGCCTCACTCAAACCAGCTCAACTCTATTTTGAAACCTGTTACTAATTGTTAGGTAACATCAGCTGTCGGACATGAACAGTTAACCCTGTCACTGTGTGTGTGCCAGTAGACACTCACAACTAGGGATGTCCCGATCTGATATTTGGATCGGTATCGGCCGCCGATATTAGCAAAAAACATGCATCGGCATCGGATCGGACTGCATGGAAAAATGCAGATCCCAGAACTCTGATCCAGGTTTTCCGGCCAGCCCAGCGCTCCGCGATTCAAGCAGTCCATTCCAGTGATCCGCTCCAGCACTTACTATCAATCCACCAGGCCAGCATGCAGATGGCAGACACACATGGAGGGAAGGGTAGGAAGCATAGCGGGCAATTTAGTTAACTGACTATTTGTTTTCTGCTCTGGTTTTTTGAGAGTGATATTTTTATTTGGTTTACACTCTTACTGTTTAAGTAAAGAACACTGATGGCATTGTTTTGGGCACAATTAGTGAAACTGGAGCCATGGATGGACTTTTGGTTGTTTCAACAGTTGTACAATATTGTGTGTGGTTTTTTTTGTCCCCTCTGTTGGTCCCAGGAAACAGCAGCACCAGGCTGGCACTGACACTACTAAAATAACTGAAAAGGAAAGGCTGCATTGTTTATTAAATGTCAACAATGTCTTGTGGTGTTAATCTATTTTTTATTTATTAGGGGGCCAAAGCACAATTGTGTGGAGTCTTGCTGCTATTTTAATTTCAGTGTTAGACATATTAAAGATTTCTGGTGTTGATTTATTTTCTATTTATTAAGGGGCCAAAGCAGCCAAAGCAAACCAGCTATATTTTTTATTTAATGTTAATGTTCAAGTTTAAAGTTTGTTTATTTAACCCTGTTAACAATAAACAGGTCAGTTTCTCATACCAACTGTTGTAGATCAGTCTAACTAACCCGATTATGTAGTTGTCCTTGTTAGAGTAATATCACTTGATCAAACCTTTTCTAACATGACTGACAACAAAATAAGTGAATATGTATAATACGCGCTTGAATCAGATCGGTATCAGTATCGGCCAAAACTCAAGGCTGTAATATCGGTATCGGATCAGAAGTGAAAAAGCTGGATCAGGACATCCCTACTCACAACTGTCCGCGGCACAGAGCTGACACTCCCACAGTGGCAGCTACAAACCATACAGCCTGTGAAGTGGTGAAGTTGAGCTCAGTGTATTGACAGAGTTGGCAATTCAGCGTTCCAAGATGCCACTGAAACATTTGAAAGCGTGGCTACACTACTCACTACTACATTCACAGTATGGGTATCAAATGAAGAACTCTATTGGTATTGGTATCACTTTAAGCGTACTGATAATTTTCTAGCCTCCAGGTTTCTTGCCACTACTGGCAAAATAAAATTAAACAAAAAAATAATAAATTGAAATTTACCTTTAATCTTTAATCTTGTTTATCAGCATCCATTCAGATGCTTTTTTAATGTGGATAACGTCTGCATAATACCATCTTATTTAAGATGACAAATGGTCTTGGGCCAGATGCATACAAGCAATAAACAGCAAGCAAAAAGCAGACCAAGTCTCTATAGAACTTAAACCAAAGAAAGTAGGATTAAAAGTCATTGTAACAATGATGCATCCATGAGATAAACATTTTCTGAAGCACTCAAGATAAGACAACAAATCTGTCCAACCCCAAAAAAATCAGAGCATCTTTTCATATACTGAATAAAGAGCCTTCTTGTTTTGTGTGCAACACCGTCAGGTTTACGATGACCACAGTCAAAAGCACATACTGAATTGTGCCACACTTGTTTATGGACTCTTTCCCAGATTCCAGCTTTTACTGGACTTGACATAAAAACCCTTTTCATCTTTCATCACTTCACACAGAACAGCATTATCACACCTCTTGCTCTGAAGTACAAAGATTTTTGAGTGAGTTCACTCTTATTTGGGATGATTGAAATAGACATGCTTGAAGACTGTGCCTGTCACAAAGATTGGGAAACCACCAACTATTCACCGTAGCTGTCATAGTTGGAGGAGCATGTGTATGCACTGAGGGAGAGGATAAAAACAATAAAGCAAAGACAGGGGGGTCGCCTGGGGAGTGTAAAGCACTAATAACGCTGTAAGGAATTTTGGTAATTTTCTGGATGAAAAGCATCATTTAGCTGCAGACAAATTTGCGTAAGACTCCATAGTAATTAGAATCTGGGGATATGATTATAGAAGGGCATCAGCATGAGCAATGACAGGCTTTGAATCCGGCGAGTCAGACACAAGAAGGCAAAAGCCTGCAACAATAACAACAACAAAAAGGGAAATGAACATAAACACATTAGCAGGGTATTATCATATGAGTCCATGCTTATTTGGGAATTGTAATTATCAGTCAAAGCATTGGGAATGTTATTACTAAATGTTGTTTAAGTCAACATGTCATTTACATATCTGTGATTTCTCAAGCCTCAAAGTTTGGAGCTTAGAGGGAAGTTTCAAGATGAAGTTTGATATGAGAGAGGAGATGTGAAGTCAGCCTTACATGTGAGTAAAAGCACTGTTACAGTATCAAAAATAGATGTCATGACCCTCCGTGTGTTGAGTTTACCGCTGCACTTGAAACAAAACAGCTCTTGTTTTGAAGACTGCGAGGTAAAGTCAACCTTGGCAAGAGGAAGAAAAAAGGACTAGAAGAAGGTGCCAAGCAGGAAATCCCAACCAGGACTTGAAGCAGCAAGATGTTGAGAGTTTTAACTTTGTGTTCTTGAGGGAACATGCACATGTGTGGGTGTGTTTGTGCTGTATATGTGTTCAGATCTCAGTATAAAAAGGAAAGAGCTTTTAGGCAGGCTTTTGTTGCCTTTCACAGGAGCTTGTCAGCGGGGGGAACCAAAGCCACTGTTCTCAGGGTGACTTAGGCCTTAGTGGACTGTCGATCACAAAATCGTACCATCGCTCAAAGCAGGCATTCAGCGACTCAATTTGTCAGTCCTCTAAGCCCCGTGTCCAAAGGCCATCTAGCACTCCCTGCCCCTTGTAATAGAAATCAAATTTAGCTTGATAGATCTACAGGCCCACTGAAAGGGTTTTATTTTTTCGTCATTATACGCCTTTGACATAGTCTTACAATATTTTGGGATGAGCGTGAATTCTGGAAAGATTACACGTCATGGAAAAGTAAGCATTAAATTCTCTGACAACAAAAAGATTATGTGATCTATTGTGTGTTGCGTAACATGCTTTGGCAACACAGTCTATACCAGCCACATAAAAAGCTAAGAGAACTTTTTGTAAGGTTTAGTGTAAGGTTTACATGAAGGTCAAAGAGAAATACTTTTGCTTTAGATTGACTTAAAGTGGCAAACCCTTTGCATGACTAGGTTTTTGAACTAAGGTAAATGGGTACCCCGTGTATAACTTTCTACACCTTATCTTTTACTTCAGCCTCCACAGGTTGAAGTTGTCACCTTGCAGCAATGATGCAGTAGTGTGTCGGGGTCTGTGTTCCAATTCAGTGACTGCATCCCCCCAAGTCTGCATTTCTAGACCGAATATGTCATTACAAGCTGACAAGGCTTGTCCCATTTCAAAGGCTCCTTTAGCCGTCTTTTGCCCAAACTTGAAGGACACTTACTGTCATACAAGTCATAAAGTCTTAAAAGGAATGGTCACGTGACCACCTATTTACCAGGAATAAACTCCAGAGGACATGTTGTGAATCACAGGCTGTCACAGACAAATGGCTGTAGACACATCCGCAGGCCTCCATCCACTCTAATGACAGCGGCACTCTGACTGGCTGAAATTATTTAAATGGAAATGTTGAATTAAAAGAAATACATCAGCAGATAAGAAAAAAGCTGATTTCAGATGGTGTGCTGGCCAAATCTAAATTCTACATTAACACATTTTTGCAATAAAGAAGCAAATTAACAAACAACCACAAACATAACTTTGATTTTTGGAGGATTGATGGACCAAATACATGGAGCATGGATGCAACACGTCATGTAGGCGGGGCAGAGCAGAGTTTCTTACTTGCTGTACAGACTCCTTTTCTGTAGTGTGTGGTTGCTGCCAGCTTCACTGTTTGCGTATTGAGTTTCACCAAGTGATAATGCATTTGTTTATGCACGGTTTGAAAGCATATAGGCTACATTAACTGGTGCTGAATTAATTAACTGCATCGTTTTAACTACAGGATGAATGGATCTGATTGAGTTACTTTGATGTGAAATTTGAAACCACACTCACGAGGTTACTCTGCTGCTTCACACTGCCTCTGGCACAATGAGGTATTCATTTTTTATTAATTAATTTTCATCAGATCAGATGCCCAAACCAGTCCGCAATGCCATGGATCAGCATGCCCGGGGCCCTGCCCCTGCCTGCCCCCTGGCGCACAATGCATCGAACCCTGATTCCTGTCCCTGCTGGTGGTGGGCCCACAGGGCAATGGCACCATGTTATTTTTGCAGGCTGGGGCCCACCCGGTCCCATGGCCCAAGGCCCGGCCACCAAACACTCCCTGGCAAGCTCACTCCCAGGGTCTGGCTCCAGGGGGGCCCCCAGTGTCCCCATACTGGGTGAGATGCTCGAAGTCCGAAAAGTCAGTTCTATCAAGGTCTTCTTGAACAGCTCTTAGACAACAGCTCCGGACAACACAGCTCCCAGGATCATGGGGACAGGCAAACCCCTCCACCACGTTAAGGTGGCGATTCTTTGAGGGAATTTGGGCATCTGATAAGGATGCCTCTTGGACGCTTCTTGTTAGAGGTGTTCCGGGCACGTTCCACTGGTAGGAGGCCCCGGGGCAGACCCAGAACACGTTGGAGGGATTACAGATTTCATCTGGCCTGGGAACGCCTTGGAGTCCCCCAGGAGGAGGTGGAAAGAGTTGCTGGGGAGTGGGACATCTGGGGTGCTTTGCTTGGTCTGCTGCGGCCGCGACCCGGCCCTGGATAAGCGGATGAAAATGGATGGATGGATAATTTAAATTTTTAAAGAGCTTGTACACATTCAACGCGACATAGTTCTATGTACTTACCTGTTGGGAGGGCTGCGGGGCAGTGTGCAAAAAAGAAAAAAGTCATGCGATGCCTGCATGGGCAAGGGTGGCCTCCATTGTCACTGTAGCAGCTTCAGTTGATTATAAAGGCTGTGCTGTATGCTATAAATGCATTAAATGTCAGAGCGAGGGGGCTGCCTTGGACAGGCACCCTTTCCTTCTGCAGTTTATTTCAAACCATACCATACATTACACATACAAACACAACATGCAACACGACACAATAAGAATTCAAATAAAACTCAACAAGACAACAACTGACATAACAATACACTGGTTTGAAATGGGGATGGAAGAAGCAGAGCTTATAGGTTCCAACCCCAGTTTACACAACACACAAGTACAAACTAACAAAGTACAATCAACACACTTAACGCTCTCAGTGCCCCCTTTCCATTTCCCTTCACTACTCTACAAACTCCTCCTTGCTATACAATTCTAGAATTTCCTTTTTGAACCTTCTTTTAAATTGCTTTAAATTTTTGCTTGTTTTGACCTCTTCAGACAAACCATTCCACAGAGATGTTCCCTTAATTGTGATGCACATAGTTTTAAGAGTTGTTCTTGCTCCTTTTTGTTGTAATTTGTTTTTTCCCCACAAGTCATATGTCTTACACCCTTCCCTTTCACTAAAAAGGGATTGTAAATTGTATGGAAGGGCGTGGTTCTTTGCCCTGTAAATTATTTGTGCAGTTGAGAGATTGACCAGATCTGGTAATTTGAGACAGGAAGCCCTCAAAAACAGATGGTTTGTGTGCTCATTGAACTTTGTGTTGTATACTGACCTAATGGCTCTTTTCTGCAAAATAACTAAAGGTGACAAATTTGTTTTATATGTATTTCCCCAGACCTCCACGCAGTAGGACAAATATGGAAAAACAAAAGCATGATACAACAAAAGTAAAGAGTGGCTATTAAGGATCTGCCTGGCCCTTCTCATGATACCCACACTCTTTGTCACCTTTGAGCAGACATGCATAATATGAGGTTTCCAGCAGATTTTTTCGTCAATTATCACACCCAGAAACATGTTTTGTTCTACTTTTTCAATAACAACATTGTCAATTATAATTTGCACTGGAATAGCAGTTTTACGTTTCCCAAATAACATGAGTTTTGTTTTGTTCAAGTTTAGAGATAATTTATTTGCGGTAAACCAAGTTTTCAATTTATTCATTTCATGTGTGATATCCTTCAAAAGCTGCTGTAAATTTTCCCCAGAACATAAAATATTGGTATCATCAGCAAAAAGCACAAATTTCATGAGATTGGATACCTTGCAGATGTCGTTAATGTATAAATTAAATAGAATGGGTCCTAACACCGATCCTTGGGGCACCCCACATAGTATTTCCCTAAGGGGTGAAACATGATTGCCTATCTGGACAAATTGCTGTCTCTCTCCCAAATAACTTCTCAGCCATACTAATGGAATGCCCCTTATTCCATAATTCTCTAGCTTTCTTATGAGTATTTTGTGGTCTATGGTGTCAAAGGCTTTCTGTAAATCAATAAAAATGTCTATTACAAATTTTCTTTTATCGATACAATTTGTTATTTCCTCAATGAGCTCCATTAATGCGAGTGAAGTTGATCTATTTTTTTCTGAAACCAAACTGACAGTCGGAGAGGAGATTATGTTTCACAATAAATCTATTTAGTCTGGCAGCAAAAAGCTTCTCTAAAATCTTTGAAAATTGTGAGAGGAGAGAGATGGGCCTATAATTTGTAAAAAGATGTTTATCTCCTGCTTTGAATAATGGAATTACTTTTGCTATTTTCATACTTTTTGGAAATCTTCCTGTTTGAAAAGACAAATTACAAATATGTGTAAATGGTTTTACAATACCTTCTATTACCCTTTTGACTATTGTCATATCGACTTCATTGGGGTCTGTGGAAGTTTTATTGTTGCAATTACCTACAATATCTATCAATTCAGTCTCATCTGTTGGGCTAATAAACATTGAATTTAGATTTCTGTCCATCAATAATGACCCATTGCCTTCTGCACCCCTTTCAACAATCTTTTTGGCCAGTTGTGGTCCAACGCCTACAAAAAATTTATTGAAACTATCCACCACATCCTCCTTCCTCCTGACTGGAGTATTATTTTCACTGAAGTAGTCTGGATAGCTCTCCCCATTTGTCCTACTGATTATGTTATTAAGTACCTTCCATATACCTTTAGTACTGTTTTTCTTACTTTCTATTAATTTAGTGTAGTAGTCCTTTTTACATGTCCTCATTATGGTTGTTAATTTGTTTTTGTATTTTTTATATTTTAATTCTGCGTCATTGGTTCTATGTTTAATAGACTGTCTATATAAGAAGTTTTTCTTTTTGCAAGCATTTATCAATCCTTTTGTTAGCCAAGGACAACTTGTGTAGCTATGCCTCTTAATTTGCATTCTGATTGGACAGTTACTGTCATACAATCTTTTAAAGGTTTCAAGAAATGTATCATAGGCTATATCAATATCGTTTTCATTCAAGATTGGATCCCAGTTTTGCGCTAATAGGTCTGTTTTAAATGCATTAATAGACTTTTCTGTTCTTATTCGCGTATATTTGACATTACTTGTATCGTTAGTCTTTCTACAATTAATATCATATACAGCAAAAACAGGTAGATGGTCGCTAGAGTCATTGAACAGAAGCCCACTGGTAGTATTATTATGCATAATGTTGATCAATTAAAGTAGCACTTTGGGATGTTATCCTGCTGGGTCTTGTAATTAGTGGAAACAGACTCATACTGAACATTGTATCTAAGAACTCTTCTGTTGGTTTGTGTTTTTTGGCATTCAAAAGATCTATGTTGTAATCCCCACATATTAAAAGATCTTTTGGGGTGTTTAAGGAAAACAACTTTTCCATCCATTCCTTAAATGTCTCAAAATTTGCTCCTGGTGCCCTATAAATACAGCTCACAATGATGTTTTTTCTTTTTTCCATACATATTTCCACTGTTATAGATTCAAATATTTCTTCCACAGCCAATGACATATTCTCTACCACTTTATAATCAAGGTTTTTATCAATGTAAATTGCAACACCACCACCTTTTTTATTTTGTCTATTTGTGTGAAACATTTCATACCCATTCATTATGAAATCAGTACCTTTACTTGATTTTAACCAGGTCTCAGACATAGCTATTATATTAAATGGCAAGTTAAATTGGTCCAGACAATACTTAATTGAGTCATAATTAGCGTAGAGGCTTCTGCAGTTGAAGTGTATAAGTGACATTTTGTTTTCCAACTTAATGCAACTATTGAAATTCATTTCTGTATAATATCTACAATTATTACTTACATTTGCAAAGGAATTATTATCTGGATCAATTTCCTCCACCACATTATGAGTTTTATAGTCTGTGTACAAAAAGGTTTCAAGTTCAGTATTGTTGCAATCGTTCTGCCAAGTTGTTTCATTTATGGTATCGTTCCCATCTATGGGAGTAAGGCTACCATCAGCAGTAGACATGCAACAAACTTGCACCCCAAGCAGTTGAGGATACAGTGCCTTGCTCAAGGCCAGGTGGCAAACTGGCACCTCTCCAGCTACCACTCCACACTCCATACTTGGTCTACATGGGGACCTGAACCCTCTGGTTCCAAGCCCCTATAGACTGAGCCACTGTGGCATGGTGATATGTCATTCAAACAGTCTGTCTACTCAACGAGAGGTCTAATCAGGCATACACCTCTGGGGGTGGACCATTGATGTGTGGAGCCTTAAACAAGTGTATCTTAATTAAAAAAAATTGCAATTGGCAGTTGATTGCGAGAGCATGTGTTCCAAGTTGTAATCTAATCTTGTAACCCAGTGAATGAGAAAAAATAAGAAGATGAGTAAGGTCTTAATCATCGATTAGATCAGATCTGGTCATTGCCCTGGAATTTAGTGTGGCTACCACTCTATTAGCACATGTTAAATGGTTGTTAATTCCAGGTTTAATGAGCAGTGCAGTCATGTCAGACTGTACTGTATGGTCAATGCTCTGCTAATCAGTGTGATTCTGTGTGAGGCTTACACTGGAGGTGTCAGATTGGTAGATTTGGACGGAAATAGAGTATTTTGTGATGATTTGCCAAAAGGAGTACCTCAATGGTGTGGACATAGCACGTGTCTGCTTTGGTGTTCTCCTGCAGCTGATTTAATTGTGCTGATTAAATCTACTGGTGTCTACATACAATGCAGCCATCTAATATTTATTGTTTTGCACCAGACATCTGCTCTGTGTGTTTTTTCTCAGCATGGTATAGGCTTCTTGTTTTCGGTCTGAGGCTGGATTTCTTGTTTGGGTCTAACTGTGAGACACAGACAGCGGAGATTGACTTGTTTCTGAGCTTGTTTGTGTGTGATGCAAAACCTGACCGTCACACATGGAGGTTATGCCGACTGAAAAGAATGTCTCTGTGGGGCCCTTCAACAAAATACCGTGTGTGCTATTCAGTAAACAATACAGACTAATAAACAGGAAGGAGTAAAACCGCAGCTTCTCATCCATGTGCTACTGTTTCTACACAACCAATACAAGATTTAATGTCATACCTGTCACCTCATATGCCACAGTAGTTCCGGGTTTCCCCATCTTTGCCATCTAACAAGCACCATGCCGGCACATCAAATGGATCGCAGCCAGTCTCCACTAGTCGAGAGCAGCGTGAAAGCGGCTTTTTTCACAACTTTAGTCTGCTGCCAAACTCAACAGTCCTTTTTTCTTGCCATTACATAAGTACAGGCTAATTAACTTACAGCATGAGAGTCTGGATCATTATTCATCAGTGATGTACGATTGTTGTATATATCCAGCCAGCCCTCATGAAAGAACAGTCTTTACTATCAAGGTTCTTTTCTCTTTCTCCCTTTGCCTTTCATTCACACTGACTGCTTGAACAATACACTCACAAATGAAATGCCTCAACTGAGTAATGGCTGTAGCTTTTCACAGAACCACAGCTTGATAACTTTTAAAGCAAAGCTGAGTCATAACAATAAGTCAAGATCATGCCAGTACATCAAACTGTATAAAAAGCATGCTGTGTCAGGAGATACACTCCCTGCCTGTGAATGCAGATATAAATGCATACATATACATATGCATGTATATATATATATATATATATATATATATATATATATATACATATGTATGTACATATACATGTATATATATATATATATATATATATATATATACATATGTATGTATGTGTATATATATATATATATATATATATATATATATATATATATATATATATATATATATATATGTATATACAGTACAGGCCAAAAGTTTGGACACACCTTCTCATTCAATGCGTTTTCTTTATTTTCATGACTATTTACATTGTAGATTCTCACTGAAGGCATCAAAACTATGAATGAACACATGTGGAGTTATGTACTTAACAAAAAAAGGTGAAATAACTGAAAACATGTTTTATATTCTAGTTTCTTCAAAATAGCCACCCTTTGCTCTGATTACTGCTTTGCACACTCTTGGCATTCTCTCCATGAGCTTCAAGAGGTAGTCACCTGAAATGGTTTTCCAACAGTCTTGAAGGAGTTCCCAGAGGTGTTTAGCACTTGTTGGCCCCTTTGCCTTCACTCTGCGGTCCAGCTCACCCCAAACCATCTGGATTGGGTTCAGGTCCGGTGACTGTGGAGGCCAGGTCATCTGCCGCAGCACTCCATCACTCTCCTTCTTGGTCAAATAGCCCTTACACAGCCTGGAGGTGTGTTTGGGGTCATTGTCCTGTTGAAAAATAAATGATGGTCCAACTAAACGCAAACCGGATGGGATGGCATGTCGCTGCAGGATGCTGTGGTAGCCATGCTGGTTCAGTGTGCCTTCAATTTTGAATAAATCCCCAACAGTGTCACCAGCAAAACACCCCCACACCATCACACCTCCTCCTCCATGCTTCACAGTGGGAACCAGGCATGTGGAATCCATCCGTTCACCTTTTCTGCGTCTCACAAAGACACGGCGGTTGGAACCAAAGATCTCAAATTTGGACTCATCAGACCAAAGCACAGATTTCCACTGGTCTAATGTCCATTCCTTGTGTTTCTTGGCCCAAACAAATCTCTTCTGCTTGTTGCCTCTCCTTAGCAGTGGTTTCCTAGCAGCTATTTGACCATGAAGGCCTGATTGGCGCAGTCTCCTCTTAACAGTTGTTCTAGAGATGGGTCTGCTGCTAGAACTCTGTGTGGCATTCATCTGGTCTCTGATCTGAGCTGCTGTTAACTTGCGATTTCTGAGGCTGGTGACTCAGATGAACTTATCCTCAGAAGCAGAGGTGACTCTTGGTCTTCCTTTCCTGGGTCGGTCCTCATGTGTGCCAGTTTCGTTGTAGCGCTTGATGGTTTTTGCGACTCCACTTGGGGACACATTTAAAGTTTTTGCAGTTTTCCGGACTGACTGACCTTCATTTCTTAAAGTGATGATGGCCACTCGTTTTTCTTTAGTTAGCTGATTGGTTCTTGCCATAATATGAATTTTAACAGTTGTCCAATAGGGCTGTCGGCTGTGTATTAACCTGACTTCTGCACAACACAACTGATGGTCCCAACCCCATTGATAAAGCAAGAAATTCCACTAATTAACCCTGATAAGGCACACCTGTGAAGTGGAAACCATTTCAGGTGACTACCTCTTGAAGCTCATGGAGAGAATGCCAAGAGTGTGCAAAGCAGTAATCAGAGCAAAGGGTGGATATTTTGAAGAAACTAGAATATAAAACATGTTTTCAGTTATTTCACCTTTTTTTGTTAAGTACATAACTCCACATGTGTTCATTCATAGTTTTGATGCCTTCAGTGAGAATCTACAATGTAAATAGTCATGAAAATAAAGAAAACGCATTGAATGAGAAGGTGTGTCCAAACTTTTGGCCTGTACTGTATATATATATATATGTATATGTATTAGGGCTGTCAAAATCATGTGTTTTGATTAATTAGTCACAGAAACAGATTTAAAAAAAAATACATGGTGTCCTTGGCGTCATTGAAGGCCACAGTTGCTTTGTCACATGATGGAGGCAGATGAAACGACGCTGACTGGCCCTGTGAATGGAACATTTACATTTAAAAAACACCCAAATGGAACTGATGATAGAAGCGCTGTTCGCTTCAGTTTCTGCAGTAAGGAATTTTTGTGCCATTGGAGTAGTAAAAGCCTGAAATAACACGTTAATGCAAAGCATTTAGCAACAAACCCGAAGGTCGGAGCTAGCACCGCCTCTGATGCTAATGCTAGCAGTCAGTCTCGTCGAGCCTAACTCGACCAGTCGTTCAGACGCAAACTCACCGACTGACTAACTTGCAAAATGCAATGCAATGGACTGCAGACCATTTTGGTGATAGAGGAAACAGGACAAATGTGTCCAAAATCCAGCAGCTTTACTTCGACACATCTGCCAAAATTCAGTTGAATTGAATTTTTTAAAATACTTTCACAGCAAAAATTGATGTATGCGATTTATTAATCACAGAGCATATGATTTTTTAGATAATTTCTTAATCATTTGACAGCCCATATAATTTTCAAATTTATTTATTTATTTTTAGTTCCTCACTGTGAGGTGCATGCAAGTGGCAACCTCTGGGGCTAAAAGATGAAGCACACTTTGAAGTGCCAAAAACTGCACTCTTAAATGGCCATTTGAGGCCAGACCTCAGAGTGATTCAGTCTTCATTGACCCCCATATTAAAATGCTCAACATCAGGCTACATCTCTGTAACTCATTTCTAATTTAATTCTTAATAACACTAGCAGGTAGCCGTAAAGTTAGCTTTACCCTCTCATTTAAATATGGTCACTTCTGGCTCCATAAAACCAGGATGGCGATGCCCAAAATGCCAAACTGGAGACATCAAAATGGGATTCCACAAACCAAGGAGTGACATCACAGTGGCTGCATCCATTATTTAATTCAGTCTATGGGTGCCAGGGAGTGGGATTCCTTCATGTTGCTGCTTTCAGCTCCTACCTTGAAGTTGGCATTCAGGGTGGAAATGACCGTGGAATCCACTGCTGCACACAATTACATTACATTGTCCCCGGGGAGACAGAGATCAGGAATATGTATGTAAAGACACGTGTGCGTGTGTTTTCACAAGTGTGCAATATGTATCACTCTGTGTGTGTGTCTGTGTGCGTGTGTGTGTGTGTGTGTAAGGAAGAGAGATATAGAGAGAGGAGAGGAGGTGTCAGATAGAGACAGGGACAGCGATAACCGTGGAAATCCAACAGCTCTCTCATCTTTCCTAATGATACATTTGTGATGATACATTTGCGATGATGACATCTCTCATTGTAGTCTGAAGTGCCTCCGCCTGTGTCAGAGCCGTACAAGACAGGATGTGAAATTGGGGTCTCAGACGGGATGTTTTATTAGCTGCTGGATATTGCCAAGGTGGTTAAGATAGGCTATTTGATTTGCACTGCTCCTTTCATTTACTGTGTTTGATTTGCGATAAGTGGCTTTTCCTCGGGAAGAAATCGGTAGTAATTTCACAGTTTGTGCTCTCTTTCTGTCTTTTCCTCTTTATGTTGCTCTCTCTCTTCCTCTCTTTCAAATATGACAAGCCTTATGGACTCCTCTCACACACTTCCCAGGGACTCCCACGTGCCGCCTCGGGGCATGATTGCGGTGAACGACGCAAATGAATTGATTCCAATACAAATGAACTCGTGATAGTAATCCCATGCTAAGTGGCTGCTGCTTAATTTCATATTGATGAATGAACTGCCTCAGCCTGTGCTCAGAACAATGGCTTCTAATTAGAGCGACACTAATTGCAGACACATTGATTGGCTGGTGGAGCGATCTTTTGAGGTTCCTACTGGATAAGTTGAAGGAACTGTTTCCTGGAGAAAACACTTGAGCCCCTGTTGATGTGAGTTTGCGGGATTTTAACGCCAGGATAACAGCATTTTAGAACCTCTTTAAAGCGTATATTGCTATTAGTCTTCAAAATTCAAATCATAGTGAGGCAACAGCAGGAGGGTTTTGAAATGTGAAGAAGAGAGCGCATCCACAATCGTAGCTGGCAGGCTGTGAAGCAACAAAAAAAAAGAAAGACAAAACATAGCGCTAGCTCGTTGAATATGAATTAGTTTCTTATGCATGCATTATACCTTCAAAACACAACTCTATTGACCCCTGTGAGGCATGTAGGAACTGACAGCGGTGAAGTATACACCGGCGCCCCTGCCCTTTCACTGTGGCCTCTAAATCATGAAAATGCAGGTAAACAGATTAATTAAATAGATAAAGTTAGAAAATAAGGTCATACTTCAGATGTGTAGTAAAGGTGGAGCATGACAAAGAAGGTTAAAGCAGAACTACTTGTTTATGCAAAAGGTGCCATTTGCAATATTTTTACCCAAACATCCTGTTGCTGTAATACAAACATGAAACAGTGCAATTCTTAAGAGGGTGTGAAGCCTCTGCTGCCTCTTCATGTGCCACTGCTTTGACTTTGTTAGGAGATCAGCTTCATTGCTGTTAGATTTTGTGGCAAGCATGTTTCAGTCTTAATGTGGCTTTGATTTTAATTTATCATTAACTTTGATAAATCTGCTTTGAAATCATGAACAACAAGGGTACCACAGTGAGGAGACAGCTTAGCATGAAGACTGGAAAAAAGGAGGAATACCAAACTTTTAGGGCCGACGTCTCAATGATGTCATTTTATTAGCAGGAGGCAAACCACGACTCTCCCCCACAGGGCTGTAGGCCACATAGGCGTCGTAAAATGTGGTCTTGTTGTGTTATTGGGAGCCAGAATAGAAGGAGTCATGGCTCAAAACCAGCCGCCACTGCCTGTCAACAAAAACAAAGATGGTCAAATGTGATAAGACAAAAGGACTGGATGGAGACCATCATCAAAAATGCTGACATGTGTAGCGCACACTTCATATCGGGTTAGGGAAAAGTATTTCCTGTTGAAGGGATGAATAACATTATGTGTATTAAGGGTTATCATGTCCACCTCATCAGAAACTGGGGAGGGATTAAGAGGAAAAATTCAGCATTAGCTAACATTAGCTTCAATAGCAAAACAAAATGGAGCCATTCAAGTGTCGTCCTCCTTTGTAAGATTGGCTTCCTGTCACTGTGACATCATCCATCCACCGAGTGAGAGCATACGAGTCGGCCAGTGTGGTCCCGTTGGTCAGTGTTTACTTATTCAAGTAACAGTGAGTGACCTGACATGGTGTGTTGGTAAATTCAGTCTGACACTCTACACTAAAATGAGAGCCCTGCTGGTAGAAGAAACAGAGTGTTATATTTCTACATGAATTAATGAATGGCTAAGTTAATCACACATTCACTCCGCTCGGTGCTCTGCTGCTCGGTCTCCTCAGACAGAGTGTCCAGAGTGTGCTGGGTATGGTCCAGTTTGTGAGTTTGAGTGCTTTCCGACACTTGAAAAGAGTATTTCTGATTGCACCACTCACTATTATCTTCCTCCACTGTTTAAAACAAGCCAATAGAACTTGCTAGCACAGGATAATGTTTGCAGAGAATTGTTTTGCCTCCAGCTAAGCCCCACCCACCCAGACACCTACTGTAGTGGGAACTACAACAGAAGCCATTTTGAGTATATTGCCAGGTGTTTATGTGACTGTGGACAGATTTTGTCACCGCAATAGCATCAGAACCGTTCAACATGCAGTCATGGAACTTTACAGGTGTGTTGGTGAGATCATAATAAAGGCAGAGTTTGAAAATCTGTTTGATCTGAGCAAAGGGGCCCAAAGTATGAAGGGGGCCCTTATTCCCCCACACACACAAACTTTACACCCATGGCCCACATTCGTATTGAGTCATGGATCAGCGTCTCAGCTGGTTTGATCCCAGTGAAAGATGGTCTCTAGTTTTTAATTATCAGAGGTAGGCGTAAGTCACACAAGTCATAAGCAAGTCTCATGTCATAACCCTCAAGTCTTATGCAAGTCCCAAGTCCCAACTGTGGTGAAAATCAAGCAGGTCAACGACTTTAGTTGTTCTACATGTGTTAGGATGTTACATACCTTGACATGTTTCTGCGGAAACTTCCGCCTTCCTCAGAAGTGTCACTTGGTGGTGGTTGTGACGTGTCTTTATCAGCTGATCTGTCAATCAGCTGATATTAGGGAGGCCACCTGCCTCTGCCGCCTCTCCAGGACGCTGCTCCAGGTGTGGGAGAGCATGTATGCCCGCTCGTCCCTGTTCATCGTCCGCGGGCCCCGCTTCCTTATTTCCTGGCCTCCCTGATCCAGCCCCAGTATTTGTTGTTCTCGGTGTGTATGACTCTGGCCTTGTCCCAGTCCATAAGATGGATGAACTATCGAACAAGTCAAGTCGAGTCTTTGCTGTAAGTCAAGCAAGTTGAGTCAAGTCATACTCACAAACTGATGAAGATGATATAACATAAACTGCACCCAGTGGTAGAATGTAACTAAACACGTCACCATATTTTAAAAACAAAACGTAAATTCTCAATATGTAAAAAAAAATGCAAATATTAAATAAAAAAGTCAAGTCCTTTCAAGTCATCTGTCTCAAGTCAATGTCAAGTCTCAAGTCATGAATACCAAGTCAGAGTTAAATTGAGTCATCAATCATCAGTGTCATTAAAGCAAGTCTCAAGACCTCAAATTTGCGACTTGAGTCGGACTTGAATCAAGTCATGTGACTCATGCCACTTACCGCTGTTAATTATTATCATTGAGTGTGTCCCATCATCATTTCCACTGCCCATTACATTCCTGCAACACTAATTCTCCCCTATCCATTCACACGGGGAATAAAAGAATAATAATTTCAAAGTGCATATTTTTTTAAACAAATGCAAATCAGGGGAATTTCTAAATACCCCAACCTATCCTAAAAATAACAATCATGGCATGTAAGTCCCAAAAGCCTTTTTATAAATGGAGTGAACAACAAAACAAAAGCCCAGTGAGGGGTTAAACAAAGTACATGTTGCAACATACTGCATTTCACAGGCAAGGATGAACAGGAATGTGTGCTCATAGAGAAAGAGGCAAAATATGTTATTGTAAGGTAAAATAATTGGCTCTAATTATCCCAGAAAAAGCACCATTAAACTAAATAGATGCTGACGGAGATTTTGTGTTTCCCATTTTTCATTTGTCACAAATGCAGATCACATAATATCTGGTGATGTTACCAGAAAGAACGAATATGAATTAACGCTGAATTGGATTGTTGATTGTAGGGGACAACTGTATATTTAAGGTAAAGGTCACAGTTAATATCCATCTATACCAGTAGCTTCTTGTTCTGTCTATTCTATATGGACATTTCCCATCATGTGTGGCATTTAATCTGTGCTGAATGATGACAGTTTTGCGATTGTGGCTTGTACAGTAGCGTGTGTTTCCTCTCTCAGGGCAGCACAGCTCAGATCAAATCATTTGGTCTGATCCAGCGGAATGAAATGGAGTTACAGAAGGTCAGTCTGTGGCGCTGTGTTTCCCACTCTGCTCTAATGTAATAAGAGCACACTGAGAGAGGCATGGATTAGGGTGTAATCCACCTGCATCTCTCCCTCTTTCTCCCTCTCTGCACCATCCCTCTCTGTCTCTCTCTGGCTCGTCGAGTGCCCCATCATTCTCCCAAACTCAATCAATCATGCTCCCCATCTCCCTTTCAACCTCACCCTCACTAGATTATTGGGATTCAGCTGCTCTCTTTCTCCTCCCTGCTTTCTTCTACTCCTCTGCACACTGGTTTTATTAACATTGTCAGTTAGTCTTTGGTTGTGAGTACGCTACAAGTTTTTGGTCAGTTTCAATGTTTTGACGACTTTCAACCAGGATTTGTGTCAGAGTTTAGCCTAAATGTATCTGACTGGGGATCCCCACATAAAACTTGGTCTTTGAGGTGCGATTTCTAAATTTCATGTCATTGATGGTAAATGATGGTACTTTGCACTCTAGTTTGAATAAATTAATAAATCAACCTAAATTCTGTTGGAATTTTCCAGTTGAGAAACAGCATACAGTCTGGCTCGGACCATCCTGTGTCTCAAGGCAGGTTTCCTGTTAAATTAGCTATGACTGCTTATTAAAAAGATTTCAGGGAGGTAACAGGTTTTGCTCAAAAAAATTATCCAAATGACTTATTTTTAGTTTACTTCACAAGACAAGACTCTTCCTGCCGGTGTTTTCCTGTGTGTTGTGTTCACCAGAGCTGCCAAACCAAACCCAGTGATTTGACATATTTTAGGGTGCTTTCAGACCTAGAGTCATCTCGCTTTGGTCTCAATCAGGGACTCATTTTGTAACAAAGTTGTATAATTGCCTAGAGTTGGTTCATGTTCTCACGGCAGCATTTACAAGCGGACCAGATCAAATACCTTGTGTGAGAAAGCTGCTCTTGATTGGTCAGAATTTCCATGTGGAGAAAATCCAGGAAGTAAAGCAAATGTTGAAGAAGAGTACACTTGCAAGATAAATGTGACACTTTCTAATGTCACAATGGAGGGACAACTACGCAGGTTGATTTTAGCGCTGCTCATCGTGGACTATATTGCTGTCATTGTTCATTTTAGTCAAACCATACAGTTTGAAAACGAGGCGCAGCTCCAACTAGAAAACAATGTTTTGATGCATTGGATGTGCTGATATATTAAGGCAGTACAGGAGGAGGTGCACATTAATAATCCTCCAGGACTGTAACATGCTCATGTTTAACCCAAACAATGTGTCATGTGACTGCAGTTGGTTCAGATCCAGGTCGTACATAAGACCGCACCAGAGTTCATTTGTAACCAGACTGGGACCACTTCTTCAAGAAGGTCTCGATTCGGTTGTTTTGGAGTGCGATTGCTGTGTTCACACCTGCCAAATGAACCACACCTAGGGGACAAAGGACTTGAGTTCAATTGAACCGAACAAAACAGGGCAGGTGTGAAAGCACCCTTAGTGTAGACAAATGTCTTCTTTTTCCTCCTCTACTTATTTTTTCGTGCTTTTCGTGCCACCAGCACCATCATCAGGTCAAAGTTTTGATTTGTCCAACACTTTCATTTTTGACCAAAAACCTTTCAAACCAAAATCATCCTCAGCTTTACTTTGTGCTCAGTGCTGAAGCAAACATTAGCATGTTAAGATGGTGAACATCATTGGCAAGACATTCAGTTGACATTCAGAGTGTTAACTTTGACCATAGTTGAGGAGCTCTTTTTTTTTTTGGCCATCATTGTGGGTAGTTTATCATCTTTTATAGACTCTTCATGTTTTGTATGTAAAAAGCTAGAGGGTTTACCAAGGCTGTAAAGGCAATCTTAGCTAGTGAGAGGGGAGCCAGGGCCAGCAAAGCCTCTACATCCAAGAGTGTGTGGAGAGTCAGCAGCGAGCACTCAGCCGTGGTCATGGATCCCTTAGACCTCTTGCCCTCCCTCCGGTTCTCCAACGTGCTTTGCAGGCCCTGGCTATTCTCTCATCACTATGACTGCCTCTTCAACCTCCAGCATGCTCAGCTTGACTTTCAGCTGCCTAGCTTTACCCCCGCAGCCCCAGAGCAGTCTCCAGCAAGCCCCACTGACCCCGGCTGTGCTCTGAGAGCCAGAAAGAAGGCAGGAGGTCAGCAAGGTCTGTGCCCACAGCAGAGGGCCCTCTGTCTCCTTTCAAGTGTCCACATGACGCTGGATGTGGAGCTTTGTCATTTGCTTGGATTTTGTGCCCCTGCTCGTCAAACCTTTATTCACTATGGCTGGACGAACAGTGTTAAGCACTCTGGCCAATCGCTTGCCAAGAAATGCTGAACATTAGCATGCTAGTATTGTTGTTGTTAGCATGTTAGCATGCTGCTAGTATGTCTGCTGACTGTTGTTTTGAACTTAACAGCCAAACAGTCCAATACAAACATAATGAATTGATCTAAAATGATGAATTCCTATATGGCCTACTATAGGGTGACCATATTTTGATTTCCAAAAAAGAGGACACTCGGCCGACCACAACATAGTCTACTTAAATGATAATAATATATTTAAAATTTATATGCATGGATAGAAAATTCAGTTATATTACAAAATAATGTCTCTCAAAGACAGAAATTCAGATAGGCCCCAATAGGGGACACATACACACACTAGAGTGTGGCGATCTGAGCCCGACGGTACCCGACGGGTCGGCCGGGTTTGGTCAAAAATGTAGCTATAAATTGTATTCGGGCTCGGGTTGGATTCAGTCAGCTTTCAGTGAAAATATAGTGTAAAAATAAATAAAATCCTATTGTCTGTCCTGTTTATTGCTTGGGCACTGTTATTTACGTGACAACACCTGAACATAACACACACAGACACACATTGGCTGTTTGTTTCTACCTCTCTCCTCGCTGGAAGTCTCGGACCTCCAGCCGCCCGCCTCTGCCTTGGTTAAAGGCTGAAAATAAAATAAAAGTGGGAGACAGGTTTTTCCTATTTTATCTTATTTTGTTTTATTTCTCCCTCTCCTCTTGCTAGAAGTGTTGGACCTCCCGCCTCCCGCTCCCGTCTCAAACACAGAGGTCTCCCTCTCCGCAGCTGAGCACCCACGGCGCACGCCCGGCCTGTTAAATAGCCTGTAACTGTAACAACTGTGTGACACAAACTCAGTGCTTTGGTCATTAAATAATGTCGGGCTCGGTTCAGGTTCGGACAGAAATATGCTGCCCGTGCCGCACTCTAACACACACACAAACACACGGAAAACCAGACATTATGATCAGTTTATAAAAGACCCCCGGACGCCCCGGACAGGACATGAAAAGTGGACACGTCCGGGCAAAAGAGGACGTTTGGTCAGCCTAGCCTACTACTCTACTATGGCAACAATACATTCTGCTTCTGGCAATCTTCATCATTCTGATTCATCATGATTCATCATACGCTGAGTCATCATACAGTTGTTTAAATGTGGCTAATGTTTGCGTATTTCCGGTAACTTGAGTGAACAGGGGGAAAAGCACTTAAGGAAATGAAATGAGACGGATCAAGTGTCGGACAGATCAGTCTAGAAGTGAGTTGATTGTGCCTATTCCAATCATTGATATTAGCTCCGGACATGATGAATCAACTGGTCCATAAACATGTCATGAAGGAAAAAGCACCATATCTATCATATCAAGGGTGGATGAGTGTGAATAGCTGAAATGTGATTATCAATAAAATCTGATTTGATATATCAGCCTCACTAAAAAACCATCATCATGGATCTAACCTTGCATTGCACAGAAAACACATTAGAAAAATAAGTGTTAAATTTACACTGCTTAAAAGCTCAAATTGTTCCTTTCTAAGTCACATTTAACCCCCGAGGGAGAGACTCTGACAGCTTCCCACTCCGAACTTCCCACCACTGAATCCCATCTCTTTTCTCAAACAGCGTGTGTGTGTGTGTTAGGGTGTGTGTGTGTTTCCCTATTGGGGGATGAAACAGTCCATCCCTTCTTGCTTCTCCCTACTCCTCTAACCCTCCCAATGCCAAGACAGAGACAGCTGTTATCATGTTCCATCAGTGGTATCAAGGCTGAACACAGTGAGCAGAAAGCAGATCTCATTTCATTAAACAGTCCTTGGGGAGGCTCGGGCAAGGATGTGATGGTGGCGACAGCAGTGGAACTTGTGGGAATAGTGATGGTGTGTGTATGTATTTATGTGTGTGTGCACAGGCAGGGACATGATGTGCATCAGTGTGAGACGATGTGACACATGCAAATGTTGGGAAAGAAGGGGTGGCATCTGATGGTACATTTCAACTGGAAGAAGCAGTATGTACAGTATTTTCTACATTTAAATTTGTTCTGTGGAAATTATATATTGTAGAATATACAGGTTGTGTTTCCAGTATAGTGACTTTGTCCTCTCCCCTAAAGCAGAATCAATTTATTTTAGCCACCGCAGCAACTATCACCTGACTCAAATTAGAGTGATGAAATAGGCCTACTTGACGTGGATCCTGATCCTGGATTAAAACAACCCCGGGATGTCACTCAGAATACACAGGGGAATTTGAGCAAGTCCGGACGGGATTTAACAGTAATACCATCTGGACAGGGCCAGTCATTCTCTCTGAATATTATACCTGTTCACGGACAGCATTAGTATTAACAAGGGAGAGGACTGGTAATGTAGTTTTAGTGGAGTGAAACAGTGATTCATGTCCCATGAGGATTCATTTTATTTGGGAACTTAACAGACCGTATGGAAGCAATGAATTTCAGGCAAATGTTCTGGAGTCATGTTACAGTAGGCCTACGGTATGTGATGCACACATGTAGTAAAAAATCCAAATATATTTTTTGCATCAAGTCTAGAAGCAGCTGGTGGATCTATCAGCTTTTACTCAGGCACACTGGCACTTGAAAAGGAAACTTTACCAATTATAACCAGCTCTGTGTCATCACAGTGTGGTGTCTGTGAATCAGAATCAGAAATACTTTATTGATCCCTGAGGACAGATTGTGATTTGTTACAGTCACTCCAATGTAAAGAATGAATAGAAGTATGTAAATAATGTAAATGTAAGATAAATAGAAATGAAAATGTACATTGTGCGTGTGCACACCCGTCCTCTGGGTTTCCCATCATGTGGCGGACATGCGCAGGAAATTCTGCAGTTCTTTGCACTTGCAGCATGGGGGAAGCCAAATACCATCCAGCTGCATACACTGTGATAACACAGAGCTGGTTGAAAATTGGCAAAGTTACCCTGTAAGCTAAAAATCATAATTACTTGCCAAAGTTTAGTAGGGCTGCAACGATTAGTCGACTAATCGATGACTAATCGACTATTAAAATAATCGGTGACTATTTTAGTAGTCGACTAATCGGTTTGAGTCTTTTTTCATAGAAAAGTACTATAAAGTACCCCAGAATACTCTTACTGCAGCTTCTTAAGTTCAAATATTGGCAGCTTTTCACACTCTCCCATGACAGTGAACTAAAACCCTTTGGCATGAGTACAAAACAAAACATTTGATGACATAGTTTTGGGGTTTGGGAGAGACAGGCTGACATTTTTCAACATTTTAACACATTTTTCGAAATAATCAACAGATTAGTCGACTATGAAAATAATTGTTAGTTAGAGTTATAATGTTTAGCGTATTCATCATGTAACCACTTAACACTAAACACAGAATACAGCTGAGGCTGATGGGAAAGTCATTAGTTTTCAAGTATTTGATTACTAAAAAGTATTACACAAATGAAAATTTTCATTAATTAATCGTAACTGCTTATCCTGTTGGGGGTCATGGGGGGGGGCAGGAGGCTATCCCAGCTGACATTGGGTGAGAGGCAGGGTACACCCTGGTCAGCTCACCAGACTATCACAGGGCTGACACACAGAGACAGACAACCGTTCACACTCACATTCGCACCTACGGACAATTTAGAGTCACCAATTAACCTGCATGTCTTTGGACTTTCGGGGGAAGCCGTAGTACTTGGAGGAACCCCCATGCTGACATGGGGGTTCAAATCCCCACCCCCCCACCCCCCTCCAGAGTTGAACGTGGACCCCCCTTGCTGTGAGGCGACAATGCTAAACTACTGCACCACCGTGACACCATTAAAAAGTATTACACAAATCCAAATTTTGACCTGAGGATTATGGCGCTGGATGAACGTCACTGGATCACCAAAGTCTTTACAAAACATTGTCTACAAACTGTTAGTGTCTGCCCCAAATTTTGTGCCAATCAATCCAACACATGAGAATTTCACCGAGAAAGGGAAGAAAATTCACCTGCTGTTGCTGCTAGATGAAACATAATGGGAACACCAAACTTCTGATCCCTCTTCCTTGCAGCACCATCCTTATTTTGACTTAACTTCAAGGCAATTTATCCAGTAGTTACTGAGACATTTCCACTGGGTCCAGATTTGTTTGCCTACCCAATGTGGGGTTTATTTGCAAAAACAGATATATCTCTTTTTATTTATTTTCCTGGTTAACGTCTTTTTTTGCAATCCAAGGAACATCAATCAAACTAGTGCTGGGTTGTTTTGATGAGATATCTCAAGTTTATTTCATTTTCATGAATTGTGATTTTTTATTGTGCGCTTAAGGGAATACCAATCAGAGTGGTGTTGTTTTATTCATTTTAAAATGGCTTTAATCTGTTATAAAATGTGTGAATAGGCATAAAAACAAAAATGATTTGAATTTTAAAACTTAAAGTGGGTGCTAATAAGCTGGTAACAGGTAGAATTTCATGTACGCGGTATGATTCATATTCAGAATGATGTGCTGGCTAAACAAAGCAACATACGGCAAAATACTGTCACTAACAGAAGGGAACTACATCATCTGAAAAAGCTGAGAGAAACACCAGTCAATACAACTATCCAAACAAACAATCATCAAATTCCACCCACTTGGTATTTGTGTGTTTTGTGCATGTGCGCAACATTAGCTCTTGTTTGTTCAAAACTGCAAGAATGCACATCCATTCCCAGAATGCCTTGCATCATTGACAAACATACTCCTTTACCCTTGTGGATATGTGCGAGTGGAAGATGGAGTGACGGGAATGAAAACTCTTCCAAGTAGATGTTCACACATGTACACACACACACAGAACACACTCAGAACAAATGTTCAAACCGTAAAACTGAAATCCAGCTTCCTGACAGGTATGACTGATGTTTCACTGATTTACAGTTCATACACCACAGTGTTAAATCTCATGTTTAAACATTTCTCTTGGTGAATCTGCTCGTCTTGTACTCGTACGTCTATGTGTGGACGTGTATCACTCATATTGTAAGGACATAAATCTGTGTGTATGGTGACATTGTGGGGACTTGCTTTTGGCTACAAAATGCAGCTCCAAGTAACATGACTTGGGTTTAAGGTTAGGACTAGGCTAACTTTAGGGTTTGGATAAGTCTCCAGGAAATGAATATAAATCGGTGGAATGTTGTATGAAGTGGTGAACACATGACTGTATGTGTGTGTGCTTGTGATTTCCCATTCACTTTATGAGGTGGGATTATCCATGTTTCTACGAGTTTGGCCTTGTCATGTGCGTGCTGGGTCGAGGCGGACGGCCCCCAAGTGCCAAGCTCGGATGTTCTGTGTCACTCCTCGCTGACATGCTGACATTTACCGCGCCACTGCCGTCTTTGTGCTGTTCTCATCACCGTGACAGCGGACTTACAGATCGCCAAAAATCCCAGCACAGTATCAATTTGCTCAGCCAGCTCACGGTGAATGGGGGGATAAGATGCACTCAAGGCGTAAACGCACATGCACGCACACACTTCCAGAGCAATGCAGTGGTGTGTAGAGGCAGGAGTGAAAACATACACACACACACAAACACTCTGCTGGAGTGAGCAAGAGATCCAAAGCCCAAATTGGCTGGTGCAATAATACCCTCAAAGGAAAATGATTGAAAATTACTGAGTGACATTTGTGCAGACTGGCCCGTGATTTACATCCCTGTGATTATATTATCAAGTCCAAAAGAAAGATTGATTTCAAGCCTGTAAATATGACAACATGGCTGCTGTGAAGACACATTGACATGCATGAGGCATTTCTCATTGTCTTTTTCAATATTGATTGGGCATTAAAAGAGCGTCCAGCAAGCATTCAGCTAAGACTTCATCCACTGTCTATCATCTGCTGTAGGCAGGCGTTAATGCATTATTAATCTCCTCTTGACACATAGGCTGTTGTTGTCATAAATACTTTAGCGAGCCTCATGACTTACTAATGAATCAATGTTCAAATTTAAGTTATTGATATACATTAAGTGGAATTACACGATGTGTTTCCTGTTTAGTGCCATACCTTTAAGTTCTGGGGAAAAAAAAAAAAAAAGGAAAAGGTCATTTCCTTTTTTATTTCTATGTGTCTATTTTGGTGCCCGCCACCTGCAAGAGGAAACAATCACAGCTTCCAAAACACGACCTCTGCTGTCTTTATCTTAGCTCACAGAGGTGAATGAATTCAAGAAAAAATATCTTCAGGCAATAAAAAAGGAGTTCTTTATATTGCCTTTTTCTTACTTTATTGCTACAATATTCACTTTAGTAAAATGTGAGAGATTTACCATGTCATTTTTGCAGTTACAGCTATTCCCAGGTTTAATTTTAGGAGTGTATTTGTGGAGCAACTATTCAACCTGTGTGTGCATGTGTGCATGTGTATACTTTGTTTAGATATAAATATGAAAGTATATTCATATTATATATATAGAAAAATAAAAAAACAACTATATCTTACTATATAATGACGAAAACTCTGTCTGTGTGTGTCTGTTCCACGTTTTTCTCCTCACTGACTTGGTCAATCCATGTGAAATTTGGCACAGTGGTAGAGGGTCATGGGAGGATGCTAATGAAGCAATATTACATCAATTGGCCAAAGGGGGCGCTATAGCAACTAATTGAAATTGCAAACTTTGAATGGGTATATCTCATGCCCCGTATGTCGTAGAGACATGAAACTTTGCACAGAGATGCCTCTCCTCATGAGGAACATATTTACCTCAAGAACCCATAACTTCCGGTTATATAGATTTTCCGCCATTTTGAATCTTTTGAAAATCACTTCAAATCGTTCTCTTCCTAGGAAGTTTGACCGATCTGCATGAAACTGGGTGAACATAATCTAGGGACCAATATCTAAAGTTCCCTCTTGGCAAAAGTTGGAAAACTTACTAAAACTGAGCTTCTATAAGGCAATGAATATTGCGGAGGGCGTGGCTCATCACATAAAGGTGTATAACATCTCAAGGGTTTCACCCATCACCACGCAACTTTGTAGGCATATGACCACACATAATCTGAGGGGACCCCTCCATTATTGACCCCATCAAACAAAATGGGGGCGCTAGAGGACTAATTTCTTAACCGCCATATGGATTTTTACTAAACTTGGTAGATATGTAGAACAGGACGCCTCAAGGTGACTGGAGAAATTTAACTCTAATTGGCAACTGGGTGGCGCTATAACAACAGAAAAATACTTAAAAATGGCTAAAATGCGACCAATCGCTGTGGTTCCCCCTGTGGACCAATGTTGGTGTTTTTTTCTAATTTTTGGTATGATTAAGTCATGGTATGGTATGCTGTACATAATCACGGAAACTGTCAGTGTGTCATTCTGTCAGTCAGTCATTCTGTCTGTCCCACGTTTTTCTACTCACTGACGTGGTCAATCTATGTGAAACTGCACATAGGCATTGAGGACTGGCATAGGTAGAAGGTGACAAAGCTACCAGTGGGTATGGACTAGTAATTATATATAAATGGAATGTATCTCTCATACTAATGACTAAAGTCTCAGCAGAGCTTTTGCACAATTATAACTGCTGGCTGGTATTTATGGCTCTTGTTTAATTCAAGAATACATTTTTAAATGTAAACATGTATCAGGGACCATAATAACAATGTTTTAATTAAAAAGCAACAACATCAACAGCCTGTTTTATCTTGGAAAAAAATGCATCTAAATGTAGGGAATGTGCAAAACACTGATTAACATGGTAAAGTAGCTTGGCACTATAGCTCTTTGTCTCTCCATTCTCCATATGGTCCACACTACTGGCATGCTGCATATGTAGTCAGGCATGTGTGTGGTGTGACTGTGACATCACCTGGTAGGTTCAGGGTACACTGTCCCAGGGTACATGAGATTTTTCACAGAATTTTTGGAGTAGGGTAACGTCTGTATTTTTCAACCTGACTCCATTTAAACAAACATTAATTTAAGCGCGTATAGAGACAGCATATTGTCACATCTAACTGGGTAAACTAAGGTTGTATTTAAAACACACCAGAGTTGGTGATAATTGAACAGTTGAAAGATGAAGCACTGCAGCTTTTGTGAGTTTTATTTTACTTCTGTTGACTTTGAATGAAGTGTGTTTTACAATGATAAAGTGACATTTTATTCAAATAGAGCCTGGTTGGTTTGACAGTTGCAATTTTGAGGCTCTTTACACTCAAACAATAAAGGATCTTACTCTTTTATGAAAAGGTCTATCTCTGTAGGAATCCTTTTTATAATCTTGTCAGACACTTAGAAGAATGATCACAGCCTGTCAGTGCAGCCCAGTCTCACTCCGAAGTCTTCAAATACTGCTGCTTGGTTCGTGACTTCCAGCGTCAGACACAGAAGAAAAAAGCTGTGATTTCATGTGGGCATGATATCCAACTGGTCACCATTATTGTTCAATGGCACTTGGCACAGTCAGGGGGAAACGCGGCAGAACATCAGCATAAGTTAAGGGGGTGGAAGTGTGAGTAGGGCAGGCAGGAGGGATGGTGGATGGGTCCAACAACCACCGACTTTCACCGGTGTTTGACTTTAAAGCCAAACCCTGTTCTTTTTTCTTAAATCTAATCATATTCTTTTGTTGCCTAAACCCAGTCATGTGCGTTTGTTGTTGAAGGCAAAAAACTATTATTGGATTTTTTGCCCAATATCCGTTATGCTGATATGTAACAACTCATTTGACTGATGGCAGATACTGCTATCAATATATCCACTTTTTCCCCACCTAATTTTAGTGATCATCAAGTCAGCTCTTCTGAAGTCAAACTGAAATCATATTATGCATGCATGCTCTCATTGTGATGACCCACCGGCTGATGCAGACATGAAATACAATACTTTTCAATGTATGTAATATTCAGTCATTGTGCAGAACAAGAAAAAGCATGTTGGCTGATTCTGATAGTTCATTTTAAAGCTGATATTGGCTGATACTGATGAGCATTATTGTGCATCTCTAAAAAAAAACCATCAATTTTCGGTGTTGTACAGATGAAGTGCATTTATTTTGAAAGAGACTGTACACAAACTGTACATTTCCTGTGAAAACAGAAGTGTATTTTGAAAACATTTAATGCTTGCAACAGGCTGAAGTTGACACGGTGTCCCAGGACATCAACAACCAACACACGCAGGGTGCCTTTCACGTCATATGTCGATGTGGAAAGTCCATGACCAAACATCGATATGTGACACGGAGTAAAAATGTATAGGTCAGTGACAAAAACAAACACTTGTAGTGGACGTAAACTGACAGTGCTAAATTGCCCCAGGCGAATACATTGCAGCCTGTTTAATCTCTGCTGGCTGCAGCACTCTGGCTCAATACTGGACCAGTCTCTAAAATCATTGTGTCCATTTGCCACTTAGAAACAAAAACAAGGGAAAATAAGGTCCAGGTTGTACAAACAAACAAACAAAATAAAACAAAACAAAATATTGTTTACACATATTTACACGAAAACAATCCACTGAAAACAGAGTTGTTTCTCATTTTAGTTTTGAAAAAAGGTTCACGTTTAGAAGACAACGTTTTGATAACAATCACCGTGCACACGGATCCGCAAAAATGACCAAAAACGCTGCAGTATACGCTGCACCGTCAACTATGCCAGGCCAGTAGTTGACGATATGAGGCTTACGCTTCCTTCTACAGAGCGGCGATGTATAAATAAACAAAATGGCAACTGCACGAATGTTTGGATGGACGACGAGGTGGAGCTGCTACAGTAAATCTACACTATGATGGGGAAGTGTTAATAAATTCAACAGGGTGAGCAGCACAAGCAGAGCTCGGGAGTCCGCCATTTTTGGTGTGATGGTCGACTTTCTCGAGCATGCCTAGTGACTGAAAGCGCAATGCGCATGTGCGAAAAGTCTGCGTTTTCAGAGGAACTGCATATTGCAAGTTTACACAACAACGGAGACAGTGCCATTTCCAAAAAAATTGCACCCTGGAACCGTTTTCAAAATGTTGCGTTTTCAGGCACCCAAAACGCCGCTGTCAGCCAAAATGCAACTAAAGTTTACTATTTTCAGTTGAAATCGTTGTCGTATAAACAGCGACCTGAAGTGAAGAGAACTACTAGAAAATGCATAAATTGTTGCAGTAAACACTATAATATGGGAACAGGATAAATAGATAGTATAAGAAAGTGACTTTGCATCTAATTTACTATCTCCAACAAGATTGTATTAGCGTTAAGACATTCGCCAAAAATATATTCACAGGATAGATGATGATCATGCTGTTAGTTAAAGGCACCCTGTGAAGTTTTTGACCACTATTAGTCCTACACTGCAATATTCTGATGAATGGGTCCTCTATTGTGCATGCACATGCACAAGGACACGCATGCTCAAGTGTGCAGGCAGTGTGAAACACATTCCTGCAGCTGGTTTTGTACTGGTCCTGTGATTGACAGCAGGCAGCAGCAATATGCAAACAAACACAGCAATGCACCAACAAAGGTAAGGAAGGAGAATGCTAGCAAACATGAATGTAAACAATCTGAGATTTACAGGTTTAAAAACTTCTGGGTGAGGAAATTCATTCAACAGGTTTGTTTTCAAGTACCTTAAAGATACATAATGCATTTTTCTAAAAAACAACTGAAAGGAAACACAAGTTTTGTTTGTTTAGAAGAACCCTCCACTGGCCTTTAAATCAACTGTGAATTAGACAACCAACATAATTCATTAATATACATTTTGAATATGCTATTTAATTGTTATATGTTCAACATTACAGTGATTATTGCCCTAATTGGGCAATTAACGCTTGACTTTATCTCATTGAACAATGCTTTATTTGACATTATCTCTGTCTGTAGTAATACTGAGCGGCACAGGCCTTGTGGCTCATAGCTATGGCTGTTTCCAGAACAGCTGACAGCATCTATTCTGCGGTTAATGTGGCGTACTGAGAAGCTGCAGTAAAGATAATGTAAGGGTTGTAAAAGTGCTAAAGCTAATTAGCTCACTGGCAGAGGTGCGCCAGGTGAATGGAGCGGGTTGAGATGGAGGACAGACAGGCGGAAGGATGGAGGAGATTTTGAAAGAGAGTTGAGTAATGAGCTGTGGTCAGGATGAAATGATTGAAGGTTAAAAGTGTCGTATAACCCAATGCCGAGTGCCAGAAGAGCGGAGTAAAGAGTATGTGCATCTTGCACGCATATATTGATTAGCCTCTTATACAGTGTGACACTGTCAAGGAGAAAGATCAAGCTTTCCCTTGCTATTTTAACAACATCCTTATCATGCTCCATCACACTTTGTAATAAAGTCCACCTCTCTGGTAAGGCCGACTTGGCTTCAAAATGTCATGGGAGGAATGTGAGTGGCGGATATACAGTACAATATATAAAGCTAACCCCATGCATCTGCCTGCTCTCAATTAGCCTGTGTTACCTTTTTGACCTACAGTGTTTTTTTTTTTTTTTAAATCTATTTTCTTTCAATGTTTTCACCTTTGAAATACAGTGAAACAATTTCATCTATGCTTTATCCGCATGGCAACTTGACCCACGTATTCCCCTTGAATCTGAAAGAGAAGTCAGTGTGTGAATCATACAGTAATATTGCTGTTTGGGTCTCATAAAATCCTTGAAATTTGCATTTCAGCTTTTGAATAAAAGATTTTTTTATATCTGACCAGTGATGAAAAAAAAAACGAGTCAGTTCTGGCACTGACCTACAGTATCACAGCATCTCTGTGTAGTTATGCTTGACTTGTCTACCACACACCAAGTGTAACATTGAAAAAGTAATTTAAATTGAATTATTCTGTGCCATTATCTGAATTGAGTCGTCCCAGAATATTGACTGATTTTGCAAAACCCCTGATTACATTCAGTCAGTGTTTTTAAATCACCACCTTCTACCATGTCTCTTCCTCCTGCATTGAATGTGAATATGAATGTAAGGATACTGGGCTGAGATTATGAATATATTTATCGTGTATAATGCATAAAGACAAACTGGAAATCACATATAAAAGGAAAACATCTATATTTTTCAACCTTGACCCCATTTCCCCATGTTTCTGTATTGAGAGAACCACAGAGGCTAAACCTGCAGCAATGTCTCTTTGTCCCTGTGGGCAATTATACACCATCAATTTATGTCTGTTAAGTGCTTGTTTTTGTCACCAACAGGCTCAGAATGTTATTAAGTGTCTGACAACATTACCGGAAATACAGAGAATTAAAATGCTCTTCCTTACCTGTAGGTGATCCATTTATTTTGTTAGAGTGTGAAACCAAGGTTGACTCAGGGAGAAGTCTCATTCTGAAATCTCAGGGACTTTTCCACATTGATGAAATCAGCCATGACACTGAAAATCTTTTGGGTAAAACTAAGCTAAACTTTCTGCTCTGAAACTCTTCCATGTTGATCTACTCCTCTTTTCAATTTTCACTAACATTTCCTGTTGTTCTCTCAATACTGGACCTTAACAAAATGTTGTCTTCATTAGTTACTCAGCTGTTTTTGCACTGGACTAGTATTATCTGAGGACCTCTGATAATTTGTAATAACTGAGAAGGTTGTCTGTGATCCTAATCTGTCGTGCCCATAATTTGTTGAGTGAAAAATCTACCTAGAGTTGCAGCAGTCGGATTCAAGGTATACCCTGAAATAAAAGTTGATGGTTATCATACTGTGCACATTTGCTTATCTACGATATTGGGGGAAAAAATGCAACTGGACCTTGAATCTCCCCTTTATGTTAGTTACTTTCAAAGAAGACTTTTGACCTCCATTAACAAAATGGTTTGAAGTTTCAATATAGTAATAAAACGTTTGTTCAACCAACAAAAAGCCTTCTGTTTTCATTCCTATGAGAGTCATTGTTACAGATGATAATATACATTTTGTAACACTATGAAACTGCAATAATTTCTGGTTATTGAACAGTGAAAATTACATACTGTTGCAACCCTAATTCTACTGCAAATTATCTACCATATTTTGCAAAAAAAAGAAAGAGGTTGTGTGATAACACTCATCCCGTGCAAGTCAGAATCTCAGCGATTTGGGGCCCTATCTAGGTTTTCTGTCTTCTCTGAGCCTCTGTCCTTGTTGAGATTAATGGAGATGGCATTGGATCTTATAAATTAAAGTTTTGACAGCATTTTGAGTGAAGGACGCTCATCTTACTACACAGCATTGAGACCTGTTTGCAGAAAAATCAAGCCCAGATCCATCAGAAGAGCAAAATCTTGAAAGATGATGTGACTGATGAATGAGACACTGTGTGGCAGAATTGGTTTGTTTAACATTTAAAAGAAAAAAGAAGGATAACTCTACAATTTTCAATAATTTAGGTCCCCAGATTAATACTAGTCCCATACAAACAAGGTTTAAAGCGAGATTTGTACTTCTGAATCATACCTACGCCATGGGATCTGTGTCCACGTACAGCCTACACTATAGCCTGACGTGCACCTCCCCAGAAATGTAACTACATGTCGCAGAGATACAGACCTCCTGTCTATGTTTGTAAGCTTTTAACCAGTTCCCTCGGTGGAAACAAAGCTTTTGTTTATTTTTATTTCACAGATAAGAAACAATAAACTGTGAAGACAATAAAGCTTCCACAGAACTGCATTTAAGTCGTATGTGTGATTAAACCTGGCTTCATATGAGTAGTGGAAATCTCTGCTAGTCGTTATGCTAATTTATACAATGTAAAATGCCATAGGCTTGTGCTAATAACGTTAGCATGTTTGATTTGTGTACTTGTGTTTGAATTTGTCTCTATTAAGCCATGTTAAATGTGTACTTTAGGTGCATTTAGAATCAGCTAAACTTTACAGCACTTCACAGACACCTCGTTGTTGACAATGTTTTGGAGGTGTAATGGCAAAGTGACGATGACAAGCCACCGCACAAGTATAAATCCTTACAACAGCACAGACCACGTATCTAGGCTATGGTGTAGGCTCTGCATAGATATAAATCCGCCTTATAGAATAAGTTGGGGAAAAGAGTCCAGGTTGGAAAACATCAAAGTTTCTCTTTAAGTTCGTTTTGCCGTTAGTTACAATGGCTTCTTGGCTTGGCTTCAAGCAAACACATCGACCTACAGTAACACACACACACACACACACACACACACACAAAGAAGTCCGAAACTGGCTCTTTCTTGCTTCCCTGATCACAGGTGGTTGTTGAAATGCCTCATTTCATGACGGTAATTTAGTTATTTTAAGGGAACATTTATGAAGCTTTTATGATCGAAATAATGTAATAGTGGTTAGTTTATTTGGCCCATCAGTCCGTCTATCAGCCAGGACCTGTGTAACCTGTGCAGTTCCACAATGTGTATATAAAGGTCACATGCTGAGCCAATTTGAGATAATGTTGCATTATGGGAATAAAACTACTCCCATGAGCCATCCTGTGTTATAAGGACTTAATGGTCCACTAAAGGCTAAAAGCTTGAGAACTGCCGCTTTTACAGGCGATTATTACATGAAAGAACTAAACTGAGGTACAAGCATCAACAAGATTGGGTCATATTGACTAAAATTATGTATAACAAAGCTTTCATACAGATTTGCACACACATTACTCTTGGATAGATTACTCGCGAATGCAGTGTTGCACATTACATGAAAGCGCAGGACCGGAGCTTTCCGATGATACCAAACACTTCATTGTGCTGTCATTCCATCACACTGTAAATACAGATCAATTGTCTACAAAATAAAAACCTGAGGAATTTCTTTCCAATCCATGATACAGATCTTGTTATTAGTCACTTCATATAGTGAGCAATAATATTATTACTATTTTTCTATGATCTTAGATGTAAATATTGCATGTTTCTTTCAGATAAAACACATTTTTGACTTGTGAATTAATCAATGGAATTTCTTGCAATAATGAAAAAATACTGGCAATCATGTCCGCCTGGCACAAACCACATGTTTTGGACAGCTGTGAAGTGACAGAATGTCCCACCATCAAGGTTCTTATATTGCCAGATTCCAGAGAGTCTCCCCTCTTCATATATGGCAGAATATGTCAACTTCCAACTTGCTATGGTGAGATACATGTAAAAATGTAAGAATTTAGTAACACAGATTGTTTTTTTTTTTTCATTAATGTAAAAATTAATATAAAATACAGGCACATAGAAGGACATGGAATGATGGCAAATCTGGTTAGCCCACATTGTCCTGAACAAGATGTAGCATGTGTATGTAGCCTTTATAATGACTGTGATATGAGCTTAAAAGTAAAGGCAGTAAAAAATCCCCCAAAAAAGCCTAGGGCCCAAAAGGTTAATGGCATCCGCCAGCATCAGGGGGAAACGTGGCAGGACAAGGACACACACACACACACACACACACACACACACACACACACACACACACACACACACACACACACACACAAAGAAGTCCGAAACTGGCTCTTTCTTGCTTCCCTGATCACAGGTGGTTGTTGAAATGCCTCATTTCATGACGGTAATTTAGTTATTTTAAGGGAACATTTATGAAGCTTTTATGATCGAAATAATGTAATAGTGGTTAGTTTATTTGGCCCATCAGTCCGTCTATCAGCCAGGACCTGTGTAACCTGTGCAGTTCCACAATGTGTATATAAAGGTCACATGCTGAGCCAATTTGAGATAATGTTGCATTATGGGAATAAAACTACTCCCATGAGCCATCCTGTGTTATAAGGATTTAATGGTCCACTAAAGGCTAAAAGCTTGAGAACTGCCACTTTTACAGGCGATTATTACATGAAAGAACTAAACTGAGGTACAAGCAGCAACAAGATTGGGTCATATTATAAATGTCAAGGAACTGGAAATGCAAATATATTATTATCTTAATTGCATCATTACTTCATCATAGAACAATGGCAGGCTCCAAAGAAAAGTCCACAGACTGTGTCACAGTCGAATCCATTATTTTTCACAGCCATTTCATAAACTATGTTTGATTGGTTACATATAAGTATAGATATGAGCAGCCAGAGAAAAACTGCTTACCAAACCAATCTGAAAGCCCAGGCTCACTCAGTTTATTAGCGATTCTGTCAGTGCTACATTAGTGAACATCATGATGTGCAGGGACTAACCTCAATATTTAAATTATTCATTTAGACAAATCTGTCCAAATCTGTATGTGTTGTTGAAACAAATATTTTGCATGCAGCCTCAGCATTTTTCTAGACTTATATTTCTCATGTCCTCATCTACAATGGCAATCAACCTTCTTGTAAAGTGGAGCAGCAGCATGAGAAGTGACACAGTGGAATATGTGACCCCTGATCTATCAAGAGAAAGCTTTTTAATCACGAATCAGTTAAAAGCTGTAAGGGAAAAGGCTCTCTTTATCTTACCAGGTTTAATCACTTTTCACTCACAGTGGCTGGGCTTTGAATAGCAGGAGAGTACAGTGTGACTTCCACCTCCCATGGGCCTTCGCTGAATGATCCAGCTTGGTTCCTCTGCCAGGGATCAGAAGAGAGGAAGCAGGCAGGAAAGATAGATTGATGACTAACTTGGGAGTGAAGTGGGAACGACAGCCAGAACACAGCGAGCTTTGACGTACATCAATGTGCAGGAGGTGTTCAAGTTCAACAGCAGCTTTAACAAGTTGTCATTTTGATTCAGTGGTACATTGAAAATGGATCAAAAGAGGTTTGTAATGGGTATAAGAAGAGCACAGTCTCACTCTGAAGTTGTCGAAATCCAGTGCTTGGGCAGTGACTTGCAGCGTCAGAAACCAACGAAAAAAGGCATCCTTTAACGTCGGCATGATACGCAGCTGGTCGCCATTATAGATTAACCCTATGGGCCCGAACAACACAAAGTGCGTCCAAATTCACACCTGTTCTTCTCTGTTGATTTTCTCCGCGACCATGCGTCATAGCAAGAAGCCATGCATATCACGTGAAACAGCGGAACCGCAGCACTTGGCGGTAGTCTAATGTTTTCACAAGGAAAAACAATGATGAAGTTACACTAAAATTACTGTATGTATAACAAAGCTTTCATACAGCTTTGCACACACATTACTCTTGGATGGATTACTCGCAAATGCAGTGTTGCACATTACATGAAAGCGCAGGACCGGAGCTTTCCGATGATACCGAACACTTCATTGTGCTGTCATTCCATCACGCTGTAAATACAGATCAATTGTCTACAAAATAAAAACCTGAGGAAATTCTTTACAATCCATGATACAGATCTTGTTATCAGTCACTTCATATACTGGGCAATAATATTATTACTATTTTTCTATTATCCTTGTCCTGAACAAGATGTAGCATGTGTATGTAGCCTTTATAATGACTCTGATATGAGCTTAAAAGTAAAGGCAGTAAAAAATACCCCAAAAAAGCCTAGGGCCCAATAGGTTAATGACATCCGGCAGCATCAGAGGGAAACGTGGTAGGACAAGGACAAAAGTTAGAGTCTGAGTGGGGTGGGCTGGAGGGGTAGTGGACTTTCACCCATGAGAGCTGTGCTCACATCCTGTAAGATTCTAAAGCCAAACCCTGTCCATTTTTCCTAAACCTAACCACTTCCTTTTGTTGCCGAAACCCGACCGTGTTTTTGTTGCATAAACCCAACCATGTGTGCTTGTTGAAGTAAAAAAAAACAAAACGTTGATTTGCGGTGTTGTACCGACTTAGTGCGTTTATTTTGGAAGGGACTGTATGTAAATGTTAGGTTACAGAAGTGTATCTTGAGAGAAGAGAAGAGAACTTGATGTCCCAGAACGTCAACAACCAACGCTCCCAGGGTACCTTGCACATCGTATGTGGACGTGGAAAGTCCATGACCAAACGCCAATATGTGACGAGGTCGGAGAGAGAAAGTGTTGATAAGAAAGACTTTGGAAACCTTTTTTCACAAAATGATGCAGTTGGTGTTGGTAGATGAGCAGACATATTGTTTCAGTTTTTATTTTGGTGCTTTATTATTTTTCCAATGTTAAGACACGCCGTCCTATCAGCACCTTATCAAGGTCTAAATGTTTGGTTTTATTGAAAAGGAAATGAGAGCAGGAGGAAGCATGGCACTGCTCTGTTGTCCAGGACATTGAACTCATAAATACTCCAGTCTAGCCGCCTACGATGAATGTGTCCTTTGTTAACATACAAAGGATAGAAATACAATTTCAGAGTAGAAATACACAGCAGTTTTTCTCCAGCAAGGTGAAACGAAAAGAGGAGGAAAGAGCGGTATGAAGGGCAAATGAAAGAACGAGGTGCCATGGACAAATGGCGTAGATGACAGACACTTAATAAGAAGCTGAATTTGAGAAATGGCGGCGGGTGAACGACAGGAATAAATGAGAGAGCGAATGAGAGGAATAAATGATAGCAGGGATAGAGCTGTTCTCCAGCCAATCACTGAGTGTTTTTATTCCATGCAGGTTTTCAGGAGTTGAAGGTAGTGACGACGACACACACTGGAGAATAGAGAGCGCTGGGACACACACACACACACACACACACACACACACCCCTTCAGTTTTTAGTTAGGAGAGGAGACAGGTGTAGGAACAGCAAGAGGCCAAATCAGCCGAGCTGTTATCAATGTTTCCAACTTGATCACCTGCTCCCTCTTTCCTCCCTCCCTCTCTACAACACACACACACACACACACAGATTTACACCCAGCTGTAGAAAAGCAGGTGTAGACAGCAAGAAAATGGAGTCTATGGGGCATTTTGTGATGTGTATTGTTGCTCCCATAATCTCTTACCTTTCCTTCTCACTTGCTACCCACCCACCCACACACACACATACACACACACAGATTCCTGGCAGAGGCTGCCCTACCTTCACACTCCTAGGTCCCTGGCCCAATTTGAACAGTATCAGTGAGCGATGGTGGCCCACTGGTGCCAGAAGACCTGGGTGAAAAAAAAAAAGAAGAAGAAAAAGTCGAGTCATTTTTCACAACTTGCCCTGACGCAAACTTCTCTCCAATGAGAGTTGGGAAAACATTTTGCCTCTAAGCATTTCTAGTTTGTGTTTGGGGAAATGTGTCTGTTACTTCAATGCCTTTTAAAAGCATCCGAAGAATTTACTAGATGAAATATATTCTGTGAAGTTGAGCATTCTCAAAAAACAACATTGAATCTAGAAAATGTCAGTGTGGGCCTTGGCTCTCATTTGAAGAAACACTTCAAATACTCACCCAGACAGTTTAAACTAACATAAAGAAAAAGCAAATATTTTGTACAGAGGGAATTATACAAAATCACTGAGAAAACAATCGGTTTGGGAAAGATAATCCGACAACAAGACCTATATTAATCATAGACAGATGAAATTATAGCCTGTAAGACTCTCCTGATGACATGAACTCAACATCCTGTTTCACTCTTTGTATCAGTGTGGTCTTGGTGACGTCCCGCCTCATACCCAGAAATTAAAATCCAGTCGGGGCCACTCAGGGATCCGCATCATAGCTGACAACACAAGCAGCCAATCAGGGACTGTGTTGTAGTTGACAGTGTAAAATGCAGGCTGCCACTTGCAACAGTAATTGCTAACTCTAACATTAGGTGATTAAGCACAGCAGTAGGCGAAGTTATTGAGTCAAAAACAGCAGTTAAACAAGAACAAGAGTATGCACTCATGATGTTTCTCAGAGGAAAATGTTTTCTTTGACTATATTTGGTAAAAGCTGATTTATCAACTGGCTCTGTTGGTGATGAAGAAGATGTTCCCTGTTGTTTTGTTTCGCTGATTGGCTGAGGGAGTTTGTCTGTCGAGGCGAGGGCTCCCATCCACTGAGAGCATTTGGGGAGTCCAACTGATAAGGAAAGCGAAACAGAATGTAGAGCTCATGTCATCAGGGTCAGGGTGGTCTTACCAGGCTGGTCAAATAAGGCAAGGTCCTGAAAGCTAATGCAGCTGAGAATTCGGTACTAGTCCTAAAGAGCCCCGAGTTTCACATGAGACAGAATAATAACAAAAGAAGGAATGGGTCAAGGTATTCTGACTTTTAGTTCCTTGTGTAGGTCAAACCAGAGACATTGGATAAAGCGAGATACCCCACTCAGCTCACTTCCTGATTCAGTGACGTCAGCGCCACGCCCCCGTAGGAGACTTGCGGCAGCTCTGAATGTATTGTCGTCAATGAGGAAAATGAACGTGATCACAATTTATGGTCAATTCTTTCGCCTTATAGTCACTAAAGTAAATATTGGGTTCATTTTCCACAAGCCACACATCTTACCAACATTCTGACACTAAAGCTGCATTTTTCATCCGCACAGATCAAGAGAAAGTTAACTTTGTTTGAGCCCTGTCCGTCTCAGAAAACAAGTTCTTGCGAGATCTTGTGATCTTGATAAACAGGTGGTAAAATCAGGCGCAAAATCACAGTTCGCTTACAAACAGTTATTTACCACTAGTGATAAATAAATAAAAAATGTCCAAGCTTTGTGCAGCAATAGGCTGCAGTAATAGGAAGAATGTATTTTCATTCCACCTGCTTCTCGATCTGCATACACAGACATCCACAGATCCTCTGTTCAACACAGTGGTGGGGAGGGGGGCTGAGGGAGAACAGGCTCTGATTGGAGGGAGAGCTAACCACGCCCACTTAGGAGACAGGAAGAGTAACCGTTTTCTTAACATTGGATAAGCCTACGGTGGGGTATCTCCTTTATCCAATATCTCTGGTCAAACTCAAAAAATAACACAAGATCCTACATTTCCCATAATGCAACTCACTAGCAGGTTTCAGACTCTCCCTCTCTGGTTAATACCTGCATCCTTTAAACTCCACACCCCAAGTTTGTAACTTAGGTTTGCTATTGAAAAAGCCTCAAGCCCAATCCAAGATAACCCTGATGACATCATTATGGGCTTAAAATGGGCATATTGGCCCCAAACCAAGTGCCCCTTGGGTAAATCCACTCATGTGGGCTATTAGCAAGATCCAATATGGAACCCATGGGCAATCCCACATAGGGCCCATTTTGCAGCCCATTTACTACCCACATGGGCCCCATATACAAATGTTAGCCAGGCATTGTATCCTAAATCTGTGGTGTGCCTCTTTATAGGATGGAGCATTACGTTACCTTGTGTTTCAGCCAGGAAAGGTGTTTTTAGGTGTAAGGTCTGATTTAACTACGAAGTCTTGGTTGGGGTGATTGATGGCGTGCATGTTGGTGTTTAAAGTGTAAATAGACTTGCACTTTTATAGTGCCTCTCTAGTCTTCCGACCGCACAAAGCACTTTTACACTACGTGTCACATTCACCCATTCACACACACATCTGTTAGACATTCACACACATACTCACACATTTATGGCACATTAATCAGGAACATTTCGGGGTTCAGTATCCTGCCCAAGGATACTTTGATATGCGGACTGAAACCAAGGAGCAAGCGACCGGCCTTACGAATAGGCCTTATGAATTTTAACTTCATCTTAGTTGTTGTTGTTCCCGGCTTCATATGAATAGAGGAAAAGACTGGCTGCTAGGCTAATTTATGCAATGTAAAATTTCATTGACTCATGCTAATGACGTTAGCATGTTTTATTAGTGGGGAAAAAGCATCCAGCAAAAGACAATTATTTTGCTATGAACCTTGTGAGTCATAATGGAGCTGAATTTTGTACTTTTGTTTCAACAGTGCTGCTATTAAGCCATGTTTTATGTGTGTTTCAGGTGTGTCTAACCACACTTCACAGAAACTAAACACAGTGGCATAAAACCTTATCACCAGCTAGCGTTTTTGCGGTGTGATTGCGGACTGACCCAGACACACCGCCACACAAATATAAATCAGTATACATCTGCGGTAGCCTATAAATGTCATGATAAATGTTCATAACATTGTTGGCCACTTATAGGCAACAACTGTAAATCGGCCTTCACATCAGCAGCCAGAGCTGAAGAGGGGAGGGTTGTGTTAAATCAAGCAAAAAGAACCTTGATCAGAGGGTACAGCACCAGAGAAAGCAGGTCCCTTCTGGTGTGTGATTGTGTCTTAGTGTAATGTTCTTCCTTTTTAAGATGTATTTACACAATGTTCTTTTGGCTGGACTGAAACAGCATTGCCAGCACTGTAAGTAAAAGTCTGTGACTTAGTGAAAGCTGCCGCTTCCTGTTTTGAAAAAAACAAAACATAATTTCAAATTAAAAGCCCTCTAGTGTTTCAGACACAGTCCAGTCATACACTAGGTTTTGATCTAGAATGAATGGATGGGTGGGTGGATGGATGGATGGATGGATGGATGGATGGATGGATGGATGAGGTGTGCACTGATCCCAGTAAGATCAAATCAAAGATCAAATTAACACATAAAAACAACAGCCATTAACGTGGCTATGACTAGTCTAGTTGAAACAGGGTTCCCTGCACATCATCCAGCAGCATGTGGCCAAATCAGGTATCTCTTCGCTCAGGGACAGTGACTCTCTAAGGGAGAAGAAAAGACTGTTGCACGCCAATCAATTTTCAGCCTTTAATAGTAAAAACACGCTAACTTTCAACATACTGTTTGATTCATCTGATGAGGAGCCAAATTAGACTTAAAACACTGTACCTTAATGTAATTAAACAGCTTTATGATAAAGGGTGTTGCACAGGTTTGTGAATCCTTATAAGAGCTATTCTTATATATCAGGATAGCTCATCCATCACTTCTGTCTTTTTGTTTCATCTCGCTGCCATGATTGCAATGTCTTCTCTGTTTGTAGTACTCCCAGGAATAAGCACAGAATAATCTTCCAACAGTCTTCTCCAGGGACGTCCTACAGACACAGGAACAATATTTTCTCTGCGGCTATTCTCAGACGTACTGTACACGCCTGGCGTCACTGTATTCACTCCCCTCAACTCCCACCCCTTTTTCCTCTCCTCCGTCCATGATTTTCTTCTCCTGTCTTCTCCCCTGAAGGTAAACACTGCCAGCAGCGGTAGTAGAAGTGTCACCCGAGGCCATTGTCTTTGACAGTCTGCAGCAACTGCTTTGCAGCGAGCTCATCCATCCTGCACTCTCACTGCACCATCAGCCTAATGCACTCATTACTACACACTCCACCATAAAGCATAGGTTCTTAAACGCTGTGGCTGCATTAGCTTTTAAACAGGGTGATGTAACTGATAGCAATTTACATATACAATACACCAGAGATATGGGGGCTGCGTAGAGGCAGCATCAACATTTTGATCTTGTTTCCCTCTCAAATCCCTAATAGAGCATAAACAAGATTAGCATTTTGTGTTTTGGTCAGTGGGCACATGATGACTCTATGGTTCTGTAATGACCTTTATTGTAAAATATTTCCCGCTTAACCAATTTTCTTTAGAATTTATAGAAATCAAAATAAACACTCAGCATCCGTCTTTGCCTCAGATTTGAGCACAGACTCAGCTCTTGTTGGATTTTAGCCCTGAATGCACCGGACAAAGCCTTACGCCTCACTGCTGGCCTTGGTCCAGGTTTTGTTGAATCATGAACAGACTAAAGCAGGCTGAGTGGAGCCATATCCATTGTGTGGTTGGAGGCGAGCCTGTAACACTCAGTGGTGATGATGGTGAACAGCTGGGCCTGGCTGCCGGAGCTGCCGGCATGCGATGAGATGATCGATAGCTTAATGGCAGAATTTCAGCCTGTGTTTGGGCAGTGTGGCACTACATAATGTGGAGTGGGGATAATTATTTCATCACAGAGAGCTGGAACTGGGACTTTCTAATTTTCTACTGGGCTCTGTGGAGGGCAGTGGGTGATGACTTGAGGAATGGAAAGAATATTAGGTAGAGCTTTCACTATTAGGGATCCTTCTTGAATTAATGGATTCATAACTGTGCATACTAATTCTTGGACTGGCCATTCTGTGGTTCAGGTTTTTATTCAGCTCATCATGCTGTTAACATGAACCTTTGACTCCATGCGAGTCTGCCCTTTCAATTGAAGAAGAGATTCAGCTGCACAGAAGATTAAAAAAGAAGATTATATCTGATAGGGAATACAAATTTGATTCCCATAGTGACTGATAGTAATAGTAACAGCACTCTTTTGATTCTACCAAAGGGGGCACCAGATAAAAGACAATACTTTGATGTATCGTTCTATAGGGCATGGACAAACAATGTATTTTGTCATTTAATGACATGTTGCACACAATACAACAGCACATCACAGCAAACATCTGATAATAATGTCACAATCTTTACCAGAATAAATATGAAATAAAGATTTATATAAAAGTGTAATATGGGTTAATGATTGATGTGTGATCTGCTATATCCTCCTGAGACCTGAACTTTTATTTTGCATTTTATTTTAGCTATTTGTAATCAGTAGGACCTGATAAGTATGAAAAAGAAAAAAAAAACTAAACTAAACATTGTCAACTATATGAAAGTCCTTCAAAGAGCTGATGATAAATCCCCAGTGTCTCCAAACAAGTACTTTCTAAATAGCAGCATCTTATCTTTCTACTGTTGTTAAAATTGGTCAAATTTGTTGCCATATCAAACTACAAACTTTATTAACCATAAATAAACAAGTTTCAACCATAAAATGTGATCAGGTTTTGGACCTTGTCCACTTTTGTGTTGGGATCGGCTGCAGACTGACTCAGCAGAGATGGCTGCCATCTTGTTCTTACATGGATTAGTGTATTGTGCGCATACTACCACTAGATGGGACAAAAAAAGGACGAGGACAAGAGGTCTAAGTTAAGCAGAATGACGTATAAGGTGCAGTAAAGCCAAAGTGTGATGTCCTCATATGAAGACAGAGGGGCTCAGGAGGATATCGGCATTTAAAATAAGTGACTACACAGAACGTTAGACACAAGAGAAAGTCTTCTTGACTTCACTGCCATACAGCTGTGACTGGGCATCAACAGACACAGCCAGTTACTTTCTGAGTGTCAGCTTGATCAGTCTCTTCCTGCTCTCTGTGGTTACCTATACAGTTTTAATGCACCTGAATCCACAATTTAGTTGTCTGCATTTTGATACAGACAACAAAACAATTGTAAAATGGTAATATATTAAACACTACCTGTTAACAAGCAGTCATTCCCAAACTGCTGCCTTCAGCCCTCACTGGATGGGCTGACATCACCATTTTGCAAAGGTTCACTTTTCCCTGACCACACTGAAACAGCAAGCTGACATCTTAAGATTTATTGACTATGGAGGCCATTTTGGAAATTCTCAGTTTTGGGGGAGAGGAAAACAGTTTTCATGTGGATGCAGGGCTGTAGAGAAAAAAAAGAAGTGCTTTGTTCATTTATCTAGCAAATTAGGAGCTACTCTTATAGTGCAGCCTTTTGCCAACTGTTTTCTTTTCTCCATCAGGCGTGAACCTGGAGGGGATCATGCTTTTGGTTGTGGGCTTGTGCGTGTGTTTATTTGTCTTTCTGCAGATAATCTCCCATACTACTGGACCAATCTGCCTAATGTTTTGGGACACATTCATGACTGTATGCTCAAGGACTTCTCAGGGTTTGGGTTTTTCACAGTTGTCAAAAACCTGTTTTATTGACTGCTGACACCTCACTCCTTTTAACCAGCCGGTGGGGGCCAAAAGTATTAAAAAAATTACGTAGAAAAAGCATAGAGTGAAAGGCTTTGGGGTAGTCAGCTAAGCTTAAGTCTGTTGCAGGACATTTTTCGGCTTTTATTGCGGCTCAGAAATTGAAATTAGAAAAATTTGGTCTCATGTTGAACCAGAGTTTCTACAGATTAATTCCATATCTGATATGTTATGAATCACTCAAGTTAGGAGCGATACAACATGAACAAACCCCCATTTTTGTAATCTTTGCCGTCATCTTAATCGTAAGGGAGCCGCGAGGGAGAAAATCGGTATATCTGCATCGTGTACATTGTCCAGGGTGGCCACTTTCAGCTCCGAGGAGGCCTGTTTTGTAGCTGAGATGCGGCCACCTGGTGGAGATCTGCATTATGAACGTGCATTTCTAGTTGTTCATGTAAAAATTTAAAGTCTTACATTTCAGGAATGATGAAGAAAACCCTAAGGAAATGGTTTCCATGCAACAGGAATCTGTTCAGTTTGAGTGTTAGCCAGTGTTTTTACCAAGCTTCTCGTAATCCATGCGTAAACTTATGACATTTGTTGAATTTTGGGCCTGTAAAGCCCATTAAAACTCTGTATCTGACAATGGGCTGACCCAGGCATGTCCAAAGTCTGACTTGGGGGCCAGCTGTGACCTCCCAAAATATACAATATGTGGCCCACTACACAATATTGGTTCATCAAGCAAGATCACTTTGCATTTTTTCCCATTCATGTGTTTTCATAAACCACTTTCCAGAGTGGTGGAGGTTGAATACTTTCTCACTGAGAGATGAAACAGTTGTGTTTGTCTCATTTGTATGTGATTTTTTTAATAACCCATATAATGCAAGAAGCAGCTGGCCCCCAGGTATTTCCACATTATCTAATCTGGCCCCCATTCAACAAAGTTAGGACACCCCTGGGCTGAACAAATAAAGTTGACTGTAATTGCTGAAACAAAACCAGGTCACTTGAGTTGTGTTAAGAAAGAACTTCAGATCTTTTTTTTATATTCCATTAGAGAAAGGATTATGAACTAGGCTGTATCTCTTCAGTGGAGACAGTGTGGCTCTAAATCAAACTTACACATAGTCTGTATATTCTGTTGTGTGGTTGCTGTTAGATTTGTTCTGCTTTGTTGACCTTAGATCTAATAAACCCATCCATGGTCAAAGAGAGCGTCAGTGAGGTGATGGTCTTTGTTTCATTGTGTAGCTCGGCTGTGCCAAGAACGTCCTCAGGGGCATTAATGGGGGTCATAAACTCTGATACGGATATTTGAACACATTGAACTCTAACTGGCCTTGCTCAGACAAGGACACATGCTCTCCCCTGGGGCCATTTCCATGAACAGAATTGGAAAATAGAAACTATTGATTTCTCACTGTGTTTAATGTGATTGCCCTGGCTGTGTTTTGTTAATGTTAAGCATGCTCTTTTTCCCAACTTGGTTTCTTTTTCCCCCCTAGAAGTCAAAACATATAGATTATGTTAATTATTCATACAGTATTCTCGACTGTGTCTGGTGTGAGACAAGAGAAAAGAGCTGTGTCAGGGTATTTTCGCGGGGGGGCTAAGGGAGAAAGTTATTGGCATCGGACTAGAAGTATAATTGTACATAATCTAAATGTAATCCGGCAACAGTATGCAAAATAATGAAGGGGAAAATGTGTAATCCAGGCTTAGATTTACTGTAAATGGCCTAAATCCAGTCATTGTGCACAGTGGACTTTTCAGTGGTGACAGACAACAACAATGTGGCCTTATAGTATTATAATTCGCATAGAAACTCACAGAGACTCCACACAGAAGGATTTAACCAGTAAGCAAAAGCTGTGACAGAAAATATTAACATAATTTACTCCCATATTGCGAAATGTAATTTCCTCACAATGAACACTTAATGGATATAGTTTAAAGTGTCAAATTTGTCCTACGTGGTCTGAAATTAACAACAGCCATCACTGACTGAAATGCTTGAGTGAATTGTTTCTGAGTAAACCTAACCATCAAGCCGGCTGATTAAATGGAGGTGTTTGTGTTTACTGTAATGTTCTGGCTGGTGCTGCATTGGGTGCCAGTTTGTCATTGATAGTTTGATGCCTGCACGGCAGCGCTTTGGCTCGGCTCCAAGTCCATGCCGGAGTAATTGACACGTCGCCCGCTGGGGTTTGTGATTAACTTTATTGACATATAGGGGGAGGTGGGTGTATTGCAACCGCAGAGCTAAAAGGCCTTTCAAGCTGCTAAGACAAAATAGCATTGATGTTTTCAGGAGCAGGAACACTGCTGTCCAGTGAAACACGCAGGGAGAGGAGATTAAGGAGTACAGGCATGGTGATTCGGACTAAAAGCTGCTGCCGGTGGCGTTTCTCTGCATCAGACCAACTTTAATTCACCACAATTTATGAGGTTGCTCACTGTCAGGTGTGGTTTTACATGATGGACAGGGTTATCTTACAGTATCATCCCAAATCCCATTTTGAAAGGATGATTTTATGCATAATATGGATACATAAAGATACAAAAGGTACATTAAGAGACGAAGTGCCTTCAACACTTTTTACAAGCAACATATTTAAGGGCTTCTAATAATTATGTGATTGAAAAAATGACAGTTGTTAGTTACTAGATTGTGGCCAAATTTGATACAGAGAAAGTCAGTGGTCACTACAGTGTAAATTCCTGGATATTAAATGTGCATCTGCAGTTTTCTGCAGTGGTCCCAGTAATAATGTTTTTATAGTGTACTGAAGTAGTGTATCACCTGACATATGTTTAAAACTGGGAACACAATCAAAAATATATTGATATACTTAATATCTTGTAAATCAGTTTGACTCTGCAGGCAAAATGTTATTTATATAAATGTAGATCTCTTCCTGTTTTTGAGGCATTAAAACATTGTTTTAATTGTATTTTAAGCAGTTCCCTCTCACACACTTTTATAAGACACTTCAGTTAATTAGATAACCACTCTATCCATCCGCTTATCCGGGGCTGGTCGCAGGGGCAGCAGGCCAAGCAAAGCACCCAGATATCCCTCTCCCCATCAACACTTTCCAGCTCCTCCTGGGGGACCCCAAGGCGTTTCCAGGCCAGATGAGATATGTAATCCCTCCAGCGTGTCCTGGGTCTGCCCCGGGGCCTCCTACCAGTGGGACGTGCCCATGTTCCTCCGAAAATTGCCACTTTAACGTGTTGGAGGGTTAGGGTGTCCCTGTAATCCTGGGAGCTTTGTTGACGGGGCTAATAGCCCATGGTAGGGTCTCCCAAGGCAAAGTGGTCCCAGGAGAGGGTCCAGACTAAGGGTGTTTGAAGAAGACCTTGACGAAATGGCATATTCAGATGCGTGAATCATGTTCTCAAATGTAATGAACTAATAGCTTTGCAGGTGCCCGTTTAAACTTTTGTAGTCGATAAAGTGGTAAAAATGTTGATAAAAATAAACTTCTTCGTGGTGTAAACATAGATGTGTGTTTAGGACAAGCGGCAGTCCCCGGGGCTGAAAAATGAAGCCATGTAAAAAATTATAAAAACTGCAGTTCCCCTAATGGCCACTTGAGGCTGGCTCCTTAAGCAAGTCAGTCCCCACAGAGACACAATGACCAACTTTACAGCAGAAATAAACATGTTAACAGCCTGATACAAAAAATGGTTTTGGTGTCCACAGCTTATCTCCCCATTTATGACAACTGGGCAGGAGTACACAGGAGTTTACATTTTATCATGACCTAAAGAAATTAAGAGCATGGCTGCTTTGAGTGACAGGCTGTTTGTTACTTCTGGCTCCAGAAATCCAAGATGGCGACACCCAAAATGCCAAATTCAAGGCTTCAAAACAGGAGTCTATGAACCAATGGGTGAAGTCACAATGGCTGAGTCCATTAAATTTATAGTCTTTGGTTCAGGCACTCATGTAGAGGTGCATGGTGCAGCATTTATAAACACCAGCGGGGAATATAAACCTATATAAAACACTGAACGGGAGGAAAAAGAAGTTTTGTTTTCTTTTGTGATTATTTTTTGTTTGCTATGGTGGCCAAGATGTTACCAGAGGAAACACTGCTGAGGTTGAGGAAGCACCAGAACTCTACGATTTCACCACCCACTGAGTCAGTCAATCAACAAGTGAGAGACTTTTCCATTTATGGGGCTGACCCTCGCTTTGCTGCAGTCCAGCCATAAACAGACAGCTCTTTTCTTCCTCTTTGACAGTTGCTGCAGCACCTCTCCCGGTGCAGTGTGCTGCTTACGATACAGCCCCGCCACATCAGCCTAATGCAGCTATTGTAGTTACAAATGACAGAAATCCATAAGTGCAATGGTTGTTCTAAAATATTTTCTTTCCATAAAGAAAACCCCTCAGAGTTTTGTCGAAAGCTGGAGGCGGCATGAAATTTGACGGAGGCAGCTGCCTCACAATTCTCTATGCAGGAAAAAAACCCTACTTGGTAGCTCGTCGCACAACTGTCAAACTGTCCATCGAAAGGAAAGGCAAAAAACATTGGGGAAAGAACCCAAGAGTGATTCAAGACATCCAGACTCTGACAGGGGCCCTGAAACATGCCAGGGATTGTGGATATTTACTCTTTTAAGGCCCTCGTGAGCTGTTTCCAGGGGGCCCAGAATTTCTAGAACCGCCCCAGAGCCCACCTACTGCTGCCTCGATGTGAGATCTTGATTGACAGGTTCAGTCCTCCAACCTTCACTCTGACACACACAGAGGGTTGGTGTTCACTCTGTTAGAAGACAGCAGGATGTCATTAAGTCTGTGAGAGGAGCCTTTAATGTAATTAACAGTGAGGAGACGAGGGGTGGCAACCGTGAGGTCGAGTAAATCATCTCACCCGCCCCTCCCCTTCTGCAACAGTCACACACCCAAACACACTCCCTCCCCTTTAAACTCCTAAGAAAGTGTGTCTTTAATTAAAAATCCCCCATTCAACCCGCACACACACACACACACACACACTGTACACAAACACGGTTCCTGGTTTCTAGTCAGAACATGCAGGCTTGATTAGTATTAATCCTTATCTCCAGAATGGACAGCTTCTCATTTGTGTTTTTTCCTCGGCTGGCTAATTTCATGAAGAGCATAATTACAGCATTTTCAATTTCGGGCCCTCTGCAGAGTTATGAGGCTGACAGTCTATCTCTGCACTGCAGCTGAGAGGGTCGGTGTGTGTGTGTGTGTGTGTGTGTGTGTGCGTGTGCGTGTGCGTGTGTCCGTGTATCCCAGAGTGCTTGTGGATGTGCGATTGTGTTTTTGTGACTAAAATGAGAGGGAGAATTAGCAGGGTAGGCGGGTGACTAATACAAGAGATAATTTCATGCCAAATCCAAATTGGAAAAGCAGCTGAAATCATGACAACTGTGTAAACCACAAAGTAGACAGCAACTCTTGTGCAAATAGGCTTGATTTACTAATAATGGCAAGTGAAAATATTAAGATAATGTGGGTGCAAACATTTTAGTGCCAGCAAACTGATGCCTGGTCCAGAATGTGTTCAGTAACAGTGATATCCAGTAATCTGATTTACTTGCTGTCTCTGCGGTGTATGTTCCAACAGTAGGAGGATGAAAGGCATGTCAGCTCTGATTAGAGCTACTGAACTGGCACAGTTTGAGTAAATGTGTGCGCGTGTATTCATGCTGCTGCTTTGGTCACTCTCCAGTAGGGAGATCGGAGCTGCCCTAAGGCAGTGGCCATGTTCCCATCCTTCCCAGCTCCTCCTTTCATCTCCCTTCATATCTTTCTCTTCCTCCTCATCCTCTTAGCGGTGCAACTGTTTCCCGCCTGATATCTCCACTCTTACCTCTCACTCAAATGCTCAGTAAACAGCTGCCATGCATATCTATGCACTTATGTGCGAGAGTGCGTTTTCAGCTAAAGCAGCTTGTGTGTATATTCGGATGCAGGCAGCTCATCAGCAATGCTCTGTCAGCCTTGATAATAACTTGGGGCCCCGAGGCGCTGTGGCCCTCGATACTTTGTCACAGTCCTCCAGCTCTGCAAACACAGGCCACCGTTGCCAGTAAAGCATCTCTGCCTTCACTGATAATGAGCTCTGTGTCCTCAAAGATAGTCTAGTGTGGACGGGTGCCAGATTCCCTTGAGGTGTCGAGCACCACACGACTTCTGACACCAACAGGACAGCAGCTTAAGTCCTGAGCACACACTCCCACTGACTAATAGACAGTCATTAATATTTAAACTTGATTAAATGAAAATGAAATGGTGCCCAAGGGGAAAGTTAGTAATCACGGCAGTAGAGAATAAGGTAGTGGAAAGAAATAGAGGGTGTCTAAAAAGTCAAATAAGTGAGTATTAAAGTTTTACTGGGTAAGTGTGTGAAGCATATAGGGTAAAAAATGTTTCAGACATCCTACATACTGGAGTACTGGAGATCATAAAAACCATTCATTATGCCAAATAGCCAAACACTGATGATAAGCCAGCAAATAAACTAATAAAGAAATAGCACTGCAGCATCCATATCCATTAGTTTGCATCCATTAGTTTTAAACAGCCCCCCTTCAAGAAGACAGAGTTCCTTTTGACCATAAATCTACCTCTTAAAAGCCTAATGTGACACGGAGACACATATTTAGCTAACAGTTTAGCGCAGTAATTAGCGTTTGTGAGCTCTCTGCCTCTGCCAAGTGCCAGCCGCCCAACATCTGTTCCTCGGCTGCCGCCGGGGCCAGCACTCCCACCCTCGTCCCTCCCTCCTCCACCAGCCATCTTTGCCTCTCTGCAGGTGGCAGAACACTTATCAGGTCTGGAGTGAAGTGATAGGCGGATGTATAAGAAGAAGAAAAGCCACAGGTCTGTTGCCCCCCTCCAGAGCAGTTTGAGTGTTCATTTGAGTCTCTAAAGGAGGAGGTCCTCCTCCTGCAGTCACCTTGACCCGTCTCCCCGCTCCCCCATCAGCTACAATTAAATCACGAGGAGCATGTCGGGGCCACCCGGTCTCAGCTGTGGGCGTGTGCCATCAGCATATCCTCAGCATATTCACCCTGATGGGAAGCCTCTGCACTTGCCTGTGTATATTGGATTTATTTCTCGCTCCGGCGGTGATGGATTTTCCATTTGCCTGTTTTGTACAGTGGTGCACCATTGAGAGAAGCAGCACATCAAGACTGTTGCATCTTCTGTCACTCCCCGTCGCACACCGTTTGCTCAATGCCATTTTATGATTCTGCTCTCCTCGGCAAGCCATGCTTCTCCATAATGTGGGGGCCCATTTAACCCTGATAAGTCATTGTTCAGGCAATACATAGGGGGGAGTCTTTACAGTATGCAGACAGTGTCGACAACCCCCTCCCTATTCTCTCATTCTCTGTTCTCCTTTTCCCATTTTCTACTCTTTCTTTATTATTTTGCCTTTAGCTCCTCTGTGGGCAAATTGTCATTTCAGAGCCCCTGCCCCAACAGGAAGCGAGGAAGGGAGGGTAATGGGAGGTGGGGTGAGGTGGAGGGGATTATGACAGAAGCAGGATGAAAGGGGAGAGTAAAGGGGAAGGCGGTAGAAAATAAAGTTGCTCTTATCAGAACTTGCCAGGAGCAATGTGCACACAAAGCTGCTTGGGAATCCAATTTAGTCTTTGCTGTTAGTTCAAGTGATATCAGCGCAATTAGCTGTCACAGGTCAGAGTGTGAGCCGGACGTGTTAAGTGATTTCCTGAAATCCCACTAGTGGGCGGGGACGTCAAGTTGCCAGGAAGAAGAAAAAAGAAAAAGGAACAACTTCCCTCACCAACTCTGCAAATGGACCGCTCTCTTTATATGGCCTGCTAATAAATGTCACCCACCTCTTGGCTCTTTTGTTTTGCTCTTGTCAGCTGCTCACTCTGGATTTAAATGGATTTTCTCCCTCTGTATCTCTCCACAAGGGTGACTTTGAGACGTCGCAGTTTTATTCGAGCCTTGTGTAACTCAATTGTGCTGTTTGTTGTTTTTTTAGTGAGCTACAGAGAATGTCTTGCTGGGGGGGCAAACAGCAGGGATGCCCTTGGTGTTTTTCACAAGAGCAATTAGACAGAAGATGCATTGCCGGGAATATGATCTATTTATAAACCTCCAGTGTGAGTTTCTGCTGCTGTGCTCTGTCTGTATCACAGTTTGTTTTCAACATTGCATAGCCTACGTAACTCTAAAGTGGGAGTAGCAATTACCCAACAGGGGGAAAACTCAGTGAAAGCCTATTTATGCTAACCCAGCTCTCCTGTAGCATTCACGCACTTCTTGAATGGACTCTGTTCTGCAGCTTCCCTTGACTAAGCAGTATTCCAGAGGTGATAGATGTGTGCAACGTGAAGTTGCTAGTGTAACCTCCAGGACTGCCTGGGAACATTGGGAAGAGAGAAGTTATTGAAGTTTGCACTCGCTGTATCTTTATGCATTTATAATGCAGGAGAGTAGCAGGCACAGGCGTTTTGGACGATGCGTTCCTCAGTGTGCAGGCTCAGCGATTGACACAATCCCTCTTCCACTTCAAAACTGTGTTAGACAACAACTCAAAGACTTTCAGAAAAATGGAGTAGGCACAACAGAATGCAAAGAAATCCCATGGCTCTACTCTGACTTTGGGATATTGGTGAAAAAGGAAATAATTCAGTTCCAAAAAAAAAGAAAAAATAATCTAAGAAAAAATTAAAAATACATAAATAAATAAAAATAAATAAATAGAATGTGCACAACAAAAGAAACAAGATATTTTCGATTTAACCATCCTTCTACACCCACTTATCTTTAATTCTCTATCTGTACTCCACCTGATTTACTGTGATTAATGTGACTAAAAAGTATTCCAGAGGTGATAGACGTTTGCAGCGGGAAGTTGCTGGTGTAACCTCCAGGACTGCCTGGGAACATTGAGAGAAGTGGGAGAGAAGTTATTGAAGTTTGCACTCGCTCAAACACTTTCATAAAAATGGAGCAGACAGAACAGATTGCAATGAAATCATGTGGCTTCACACTGACTTAGTAATAGTGGTGAAAAAAGAAATAATTCAGTTTCAGAAAAAGAAAAAAGAGAAAAAAATAAATTAGAAAATAAAACAAAAAAATAAAAAAAAAACAGAAAAATAAATTGAAAATAATGTGTGTGTACAATAAAAGAAACCAGAAATTTACATTAAAAATAAAGTTTGTTGCACTGAAAAACTTCAGTCGTTTCCCTTTTTTCTCCAACATCCCCAAGTCAGTGTCTTTGATTCTCCACCTGTATTCCACCTGATTTACTGTGATTAACACTGACCTCCTCTTTGTCTCTCCACCTCCTCCCTCCTGCCTTCCTCATCTCCAGGGGAGATCTGTGCGTTCAACATCCACGGGCTGGAAGCTCCATTCGAGGCAGTGGTGCTGAACGGTACATCTGGTGAGGGCCAGCTGAGGGCCCGCGGCCTGGTGGACTGCGAGCTGCAGAAGGAATACACCTTCATCATCCAGGCTCACGACTGCGGCTCTGGCCCCGGTGGCACGGAGGGCAAGAAGTCCCACAAGTGAGTACGACTGTACTACTGAAATATGACAGAACGCACAAGTACATGTACAGTACTTAACGATCCTTTCCAGACAAAGAGTGGGATTCCTTTGATAGACGTTGTGCCTTTGTGTGAATTTCAGGACAGATCTGCCGTGTTTATACAAAGAGAAAACCTCCAAGGAAAATACAACAGGCAATTAAACAAACAAGACTTTTCATAATTCATATAAAATGCTAGAATGCTAAATCATATAAAACTACACTTACATATTGAATAATTCATCATTCATTTAGACAAAGGCTAAAGTCCAATCAAATAATAAACTGTGCCAGAAAACATCAGTGGCTTAAAAAGTATGACAGATTTGGCTCTTTAGAACTCTCAGTAGACATTTTCTGAGCATAAATAGTTCATGTGTGTGGGTGCAAATGAAGGTAGGGATGACTACGGATAGAAGGGAGAATGGCTCAGAATGGTAGTGAGAGAACTCAGAGAATACTCAGAATGGTAGTGAGTATTTGGGGCTAATATCTAGTTCAAGCAGCACCTTAACACCGTGTGTCAAAGACGTTCTCATTCAAGTTCATGGATGATCCACTGCAAAACTCTCTGGAAATTGTCCACTTAGTGATTCTCAACAAAAGGGAATGTAGATAATCAGGTGCAGATTCTTCAGATCAACAGGGCTGCTAGTTATGGTGGCCTCACTGTCTTAAGTCAGTCTTTTTCTCATCTTGACGTCCCTACAAAATCAAACATGTTTAATATCATCATAAGTTTGGCTCATGGAAATACTGAGGTTCAATGACGTGAACATTGTCGACAACAAATACCTGCACTTTCTCCAGGACCAAACAAGAAGAAACAAAGCGGGTAGACAGTAAACATCTCATCTTGGATGTGAGGAGAAACATCTTCAAGAAATTCAAGCAAGTCCAGTTGCCCACCATACACTTAAAGACTTTGAAAATACTTTGAAAATCGGGTATCAAAGGACTTTGGAATAAAAACGAGCTGCGTAAACACAACTTGTTTGCTTCTCGGGTGAAAGTCCTGGGTTTGTTGGACCAGCCCATACATATAAGGACTTTCCAGCTCTTTATATCAGTGGTTTCCAACTGGTGGGTTGCGGTCCAAAAGTGGGTCGCAGGTTTATTCTGAATAGACCACAAGTGACCTGCAAATGTGTTGTGTATGTAAAAAAATATGCTTAATTTTTAAGTACACTGAATTTCTGGCACAGAGCTTTTATTTTGAAGTGCCGTTTTCTGCTGTATATATGTGTATGTATATTGAGTCACCAGCAGACAAAAAACTAGCTCAATAATATGGCCAAACACAAGTATGATGCTGAATGTATCAAACTGTGTGGAACCTTGAACTAATGACTAAGGAGAACTCTGGATCCCGTGGCCAGGCAAATTGGGAACCACTGCTTTATATTGCATTGATACTAGCAGCGTTTTGGACACATCCTCCATCCCTCCTGCCCACCCTATAGGGACTTCCCAGTTCTTTTTATTATTTACTGGCAGCATCTCAAACTGACACCATCCAGCAACAGGTGCCGTCCAGCTGCGCTATGAACTGACGCCACCCGTCCTTGTATCATACTGATGCAACAGGTACTGTCTGGCTGTCCAGCAACATACCTAACACTGTGAAATGTGCGTTACAAACTGACACCACCCGGAGGCGTATCATACCGCTGTGCAAGGTGGCTTTCGGAGTCAGGTGTCTGACGCAGAAATCACTCACAAAGCGGCGGTATTCGACATCTTCAGAGTGAAAACGAGCAGCATAAACACAATTTAGACTCTAGACTCAGTCTAGCTTCATGACTAAATGTCAAAAACATGCATAGAAGTATGTCACCGTGCATGTAATTCAGGGGTCGCGTTAACTGGATATTCGGTCATTGACTGGTTTTTTACAACAATGACCGGAAAATCTGAAGGCCGTAGGTCATTTTGACTGGTTGCAATTACCACCCCTGCCCACTTGGCGGTAGAGTGCACAGTCAGTGGTTTAAGTAAGTGGCTGCTGTTTTCACACTGCAGAGAAAAAGTCATTAATCTGCTTCATGTAGCGTTGACATAACGGCCTGGACACACCAGATGCGGTAGTGCCGCAGAAGTCCTCGCAGGCGCTTGACTGTCCACACAAGCAGCGCATTTCTCCTGCGCTCTCCGCATAAGTTAAACATCGACTCCACTCGTCTGTTCCTGTCTGTACTCGTTTTTTCACTTCAACAGGTCATTTTAAACATGGGTAAGTCCATATTTTAATCATTTTTTATAACGTAATAAGTTAATGACAATTTGTCATTGCATGTCCATGTATTGAATGTGTTGGGTAAACACTGAATGAATAGGGCATATTGTTCTGACCATTTTATTTATGTAGTTATGTCTGTAGGCTCGATGACACAAAATTAAACTTGTAATGAAGTGATTAGGGTATTGAAAAATGTGTTCGGTTATGCACTGTTGTGTTATTTTAGTCTTTTCTGTGTCCGACTTCCTGTTTGGTACGAACCGCTCTATCCAGCTTGACAGAAGCGCTCGCGGCTCGCGTGAAAAATAGACCAGACGCCGAACTGAAGCGCTGCGGTGTGTGGATGTCTGTTCATCTTTTCGTTCATGTCCTTATTAATGCACACTTTATAACTTGCTTGTTGGATTTATTAAAAAGGAAAGAATGAAAACTAAATGTTTTTGAATATCTTTATTATCATTTAAAAACGAAAATTAAAATGACCGGTAAAAATAGATTATAACTGGATTTTTATGACCCTGTTGGTCAAAATGACCGGCGACGAAAAAGTCTAGCGCAACGTTTGATATAACTGCAGTTTTACTGATTGTGTTGCACTGGTGAGGTTCTCCAAAGGCACCTTTAAGTTAAATACAATAATACCTGGGACCTTTTAGCTCACCTGGTAGAGCGTATACCATTACGGCTGTGTCCTTACTGTGGGGCCCTGGACATGAGTGCGGCCTGGACTAGTTGCTGCATATCAAGGAGCCTAGGCCTCATTCTCTGCTGCCTTTTCTGTCTCTCTATCACTATCATAATAAAGTAGAAGTGCCTAAAAAGTAACCTCAATAATTAGAATAATAAATCTGCACTACACCTACTTGATATTTTCTTCTTGCATGTAACACTGATTAATGATGGTGCAGTCTAACTTGGTACCTGTCTAACTTTATTTTGAAAGATAACTAAGTGCACACTCAAGTCTACCTTCCTCCCACCTATGATAGTCCGTCATTTTAAAAAGGAAAGATGCCTTTCTAATTTTATTTTCACACAAAGTGCTTGAAGAAAGCTCTCCCTATCAAGTTAAATATTACTCAGCACATTATGCCTTCAGCTCTTTCCTCTCCTGCCATCCTCTTGGCTACAGTGTAATCCCAGACTGTTCAGAGGACCATCCATGCCAGCACAGATGCAGCACAACACCCACCTCCACCTCCACAAGCACCATAGACTCCTTTAAAAAGGTCAACTGATAAAAACAATTTGTCACACTTTGTTGGCCCTCCTGAAAGCAGCTTCTGTCTGAAATTGCTCTCCGCTCAGCCTTTCAGACAACTACCTCTGTCCGCTGTGTGCTGCACATCTTCCCTCTGTGTGTTACCGCTCAACCCTCTCACCTCCGCCAACAATGGAGCCAAGCACAGGAATCTATCATCTTGTCTAGCTTATAGATGCTCACACACACACATACACACACAAACTCTTTACACGCTATACCTGGAATTATAGCAGCAGGGGTTTCTAGCCTCGGTGAAAGTTTTAAATCAGTAGAGCGTAACTTGTATTTACTGTATCTTGTTTGCTGTTAGAAGCGTGTGTGTGTGTGTGTGTGTGTGTGTGTGTGTGTGTGTGCAAGGTAAAAAGGGTGATGGATTTGTGCTACTATTTCCATGCTGTTGATCATGTTTTATATCCCTTTTAAGCACCCAGGCATTCTGTTATGTCACACTATTACTTTCTATCAACATAACTCACTGCCCGCTGTGACGCAGACCCACTTTGGTCGGTGTGTACAGACAGGCCGATGCTGGAGGGGAAGTGAATTTGGGGACACTCTTAATGGCCTGTCCTCTTGCTGGCAACTCTCAAAGGATGATGCTGGCCTTTCACTGCTCCGCGCCGCGCTACATCGTACCGCCCGCTCTCTCCGATTTAGAAAGAAGCTAACAGGGAAGAGGAAGAAGAATCTCCGCCTTAGGCTGCGCTCAAATTACACATGACACGGCAACAGCAGAGAAGGAAAGCAGTCAAGAAAATTAGCAGCTAAAGAGGACAGGGGAGAGGATCAGGAGTGACACGGGATGAGTTTAAACTTCACCCTCTATCCTCTATCCCTCCCTACTCTGCTTAGCACTGGCTTCTGCCCTACTTCTCACTTTTTCTTTTTTTTTTCTTTCCCCTGCCCTGCTACGGCTCAGCTAGCTCCTGCTGTCTGACTACGTCCTTCTTTCTGTCAGTCCCTCTGTCTCTGTTACAGACTCCAGTGTTTGAATATTTTGTCAGACTGTCTCTGCGCTCACAAATGGATGCGCTCCCTGCCCTGGCTGTACAAATCTGTCTCTCAGTGTGACAGAAATGCATTTTATTTTTCCCCAACACAAATGAAATGTTGTTTCCTCTTCAAAATGTCATGTCAAACTTTGAATGCATGCATCATTCTGCAAAGCCAGTAAAAGCGTGATATTCCTCCGGCCGCGGTGACTTTGCCAGACACTGCAGCAACAGACGGCTTCATAAACACTGACGTTAATGACTGTTTTTTTTTAGTCAGAGCACCAATATAACAGCGTGCACATTCTCCACTTCTGAATCACAGCGCTTCGCTCTGCCCTCTGAGATATTCTACTTGGCTGCCCGTGGAAGCTTTAGTCACTTGTCAGCAAAGTGCAAAGCTCAAATGAATTCACCTTAAACTCCTTGAGACTGTTTCTGCTCAGGTCAGCTTTAAATGAAACACAAATTAATCTACAACACTGGAGGGCTGACCTCTGCCAAATGAACATTTTGTACTGAACTGTGAAGTGCACTTAGCCTTTGTCGTAAAGACCCATAAATGTGATGAATGTCCATTTAGTGTCTGTATATTGATGTAACACAATCGTAATTCAGCCCAGACATTAATGAAAAATTTTAATTGGTGTCAAGTACCGCTGGTCTTTCTGAGAAGAATCATCTGGTGTGCAGAAAATGAAATCATCACAACCTAACTCGAGTTCATCTGCAAAGGAAAACCTGATTGTTGTGTACATGCTGTATTTTGGTGAAATAAAATGATGCAGCATTTGCCAAATGGAACAACATTGTACAGAACATACTGTGAGACAGAGTTGAATAAGATGATTTCATCATCCTCAAAGCTACTTCAAAATAGAACAAAGATTTTGAGCTTTAGTAGCAGGATGGCTACATGGATGACAGACTGAAATATCTCAAAAACAAAACTTTCGGACATGCATTCATTTCCCTCTCAAGATGCACTGCAGTGACATTGACGATCCCTTCACTTTTCATCTAGTACCATCAACAAGTCAAAACCTAAATGTCTCTAATGCTTTCGTTTCTGACCCATAACACTTATGTTGTTTCCATCACCAGCCGTTCTTTGTGTTTAATGCTAATTAGCAAATGCTAACACACTAAACTTAGATGATGAACATAGTAAATATTTTCCCTGCTAAATATCAGCATATTTGTATTGCCACTGTGAGCATGTTAGCACTCTGACATTAGTACTGACTATAAAGCACTAAGTTTAGCATCCTTAGAAAACATCCAGCTGAGAGCATTTGAAAGCGTGTTTGAGAGCGCTTTGGAGGCACGGCGTGTTTTTCAGGTGGGATGAATTAGATGTACCTAGTTGCTTTGATACAGCATATCAGAAGTAAACATATTGGCTCAAGGAAGGAAGGATGAGGGGAAGGGTGTAGGAAGTAGAGGACAGACATGCTGATTCTCGATTTCCACTGGGATTTGGATGTAATGATGCTGATTTTGAGCTCCTCCTTCTTGTATACAAAGCACTAAATGGGTTTGGACCGAGCTACATCACTAACTCCCTTGTTAACTATTTGCCTCCAAGAACACTGCGACCATTTGCTGCTGGTTAATTGGAGGTTCCCAGCAACAGCCAGAAGAAGATCAGGGATGCAGTCTTTGTCAATTAAGCTATGGAACACACTACCTATAGATATCGGGGAGCTAAATATTTTTAAAGAAAGCCATAAACATATCTATTCGTTTTAGCCTTTAACTAGCTCTGACTTTCCTGATACAAGTCTGAAACTCTTATTATTTACACTTTGACTTTTACTTAGCTTCACGCTGCTGCAACTCAACGCTTTGAAATAGTATGACAGTGTGCTCCCATAGTGCTGATTGGCTCATCAGTGGTCCCCATGATGCTCAGTGGATCATATTTATTTAATGTCACATTGCCAGACAAATCAGTCAAGTCTGACTCTGTGGATTAGGCAGATTCCAAGGTCTGGAAACCATGCAAAATATTTGCTCCTGTTTGAGTAGAATCCTCAAAACGCACCAGTGTAGCTTGCCACTTAAGCACCGAGCCTTTCAAGGCCTTTGGGGTGGGTACCGCTGAAAAACAACCATATAATCTCACTAATTAGCATCTGAAGACTAGAAGTTCCTCTGTACTGTGTGTACCTCGCCATTCCCCACACACCTTGCTCTGTGCAAGATCTTCCTGTTGCTATGGAGTAATTAGGCATAAGGGACATCTCACTGTCTTGCAAAGCATGTCATATTCATAATCCTCTCCAGGACTCGCACCTAACCATGACTCATGTATTTAACACCGACCCTGTGTGCCTGGACGCTGTCGGAGGGGGTAATGCATTCACAACAGGGTTAGGTGCCCCTTAGAGTGTGTGTTTGCAAATGTGTGTGTGTGTGTGAGAGAGAGAGAAAATGTAGATGTTATTGAGACACACAGATGTTTTATCGTGTCCGATAGATGCACATTCGCACACACACATGCTCAGTGCTTGGCAACGTAGTCGTTATTAAAGTCATCATTAACGAATCTTAGAGGCCTGTGTGTCCTAGCCTCACTGCAGTTTGGAGAGGCTAATTATCTCACCAAACAGCTAGCTGAAGGATAGCCACGCGCGCACACACACACACACACGCACAGAAAACACACACACAAATCCCAAATGCTGAGTCAAATTCACACTGATATACCTAAATTTACATATAAATAAGACAAATACCGTAGCGGGGGATAGATTTTGCATAACCAACTCTCACACAAACACACACATACACACACACACGACCACCTAAAAACACACTCAACATTAACAAAAAGTCACTTTCTTATGAGTGAAGAAGTGGGCCAAAAGCTGGGCCTTGTTAGCATAAGCTGTCATGATAAATTTCTGCAGTGAGAAGACCAGGGGACTCCACATAGATAGTGCAGCCCTGTCAATGTGTCGGCGCTTTATTCTACCAAGAATCTTAACTTCACGCTTGTCACACTTGATGCTAATATGAGTGAAACCTCATTCTGTCAAAACCTGTTAGTTGACGTGATTATTATTCCTGGCAAGAAAGAAAGAAAAAAAAACATCTAGTGTAGGAATATGTTGTTTATCTTCAGCTAACATAATGTAATAAGAAAGTATATTCTCCGCGTTTCAATTATGAATATGCACCGCCAGGAACTGCACCATCTGTGCTTGTCTGCTTCAGTTACCAGACGAAAGAAAGTGACACCCGTTCGCATCCCACATTCAAACCACGATCAGACGTCGCCGCACGTCAGCAGACGCTTAGAAGTTTGTCAGCACAGCGCAGCAAATGGACATAACTTCCTTTCTATTCCTGTTTTCTGAGGCATCACAGTCCGAGCCATCCATCATTGGTTTGATCTATACTATCTGATGGGAAGACAGCAGGATCTGGGCATGGAGCTAAACACTGAACTGGATTACTACGCATTATAATCACCTTGTATTGAGATTACACAGGCCCCCATGGAGCTCTGTGCTAGAGCTTCGAGGCCCTGGTCGATGCGGAAGTGGGATTTCCCTGCATATTGATGAGGTTACCATTCCATTTGGTCCCATTGGTATAGTTAGGGTTGTTTATTTCCATTCCAGTCTTACACAAGGAAATTGATGATTCAACTTCCTGGCTAATTCTTGACAAAGATTAATTGAGTCCTTTGCCTTTGTGCTGGGTGTGCAGGTGTGTGTGTGTGTGTGTGTGGACCGAAGACATTCAATAACGAATGAGTGACTGTGTGTAGCTGAGTGTTGATAAATAATAGGTGTGAATGAATATGTAATACACTGGGAACAATACTAACCTGGCATTAACATGCATCGCCTGGCTTTAACATGCAGCAGATATCTGATTGTGTCTGCATATGATTTAGCTGGATTGGTTTCACACCTGGCACCGACACACGTCTCCACCGTTTGCCACAATTTCATCTTCTAATGAGATATTTATATCTTCGAAATGTGACAGCAAACATCTTCTCATTCCTTTTTATTGGCTAAATGACATTTTGTTTTATTTCTGTAAACAGTGTTTCTGACATGAATGGATTGGAAACTCACTCCATTAACATTATTTTTTTGTTTAAGTGCTTCTGGGAGGTGCTGCTGTAGGTTATGTGAGGCTTTATAAAAAAGTTAAAGGACTTTAAATCAGTTCTAAAACATGCAGTATTGCGAGTGGTGGGGAAATGTAATATCTTTTTTGTAGTAGTCAGAATCGTGGCTGCTGGATTCTGAATTAACTGTGATTTTCTTATTGACTTTCTAAATAGCCTAGTAAAAAGCAAGTTGCTGTCATTTAACCAACTTCTAATAAATGTTGCCTTGTTAAAATGGCAAAAAAATATTGGATAGTGTCTAAAATCACAGATCTGCAACTTGTGCCAGTCTGTACAAATGTCATCCTACAAGTAGGATATTTTTTTCTGCTCATTTTCGAAATGTACTCATCCATATATTGATGTCAGTGTTACAGGTAATAAAAATAAAGAAATTAATTAATAAAAAATCATATGAGTGTCTATTCCCATCCTTTCAACGCATTTTACTGGATCCCACTGTATGCTGTGATTGACGAGAACTTGTCACATTGACACATCGAGTTCTAAGGCAATTAGGGTTAGGGCAAAGAGGTCATGTTAGGGCTCCAACAAGCCAACCCTGAATATTCACTGAGATTAAAGGGGTACATTTACGAGAAAAAACCCACATTGCCAGAATGTCTCAATCTGAAGTTGTTGAATAGAGGTGCTTGGGCAGTGACTTCCAGCTTCAGACACCAATGCTGTTATTGTTTAATGGCACCTGGTGTCAGAAAGAAACATGGTGGGACAACAATGAAAGTTAAGGGGGTGGAAGTTCGAGTAGGGTGAGCGGGTCGGGTGGTGGAAGGTCCAACAACCAGCAACTTTCACCCTGGAGGCCGATGTTCGCTTCCCATGTAACTGTGAAGCCAATTCCTGTTCTTTAATCCTAAACCAGACCATGCGCGTTTGTTGGCCAAACGTAACCACTTGTGTTTGTTGTTGAAGGAAAAAAACATGTCAATTTGTGGTGTTGAACCAACATAGTGCATTTATTTTGAAAGAGACTGTATGCAAACTGTGTATTATCTGTGAAAACAGAAGTGTATTTTGAATCGGACAATGCATGAAACAGCCAGAAGTTGACACAGCATCCCAGAACATCAACAACGAACGCACCCAGGGTACCTTGCACGTCATATCTCAACATGGAAAGTCTAACCAAGCATCAATATGTGATGAGATTGGAGTGAGAATGTGTTGATGAATCACAAAGAGTGACACAGTTCAGAGAAGGAGTAAGATGTGGTGGACAAATTGGTGATTTTCAGACTTAGTTGACTTTTTATTTTCAGGTTTTAGGATGTATAAGGCTGCTGAATGCATACTGTGTACATAAACTTCAGCAGGAAAGCTGAATAGACCCATTTGTCTTCATGTCATATTCCAACATTGCTAGGACACCCGAGAATACATACACCTGGTGTAAACAGCCAAATTGCCTGTATACACCCCAGGTGCAAATAGCATCGTTGGCTACGAACACCTGAGTGCTAACAGTATCTGCCTAAAATCATTAAAAGAACTGAGGTCATTTGCCAAAATAGAGACATAGAATTGTGTGTCATCTGCATAACAGTGATATTCAACATTATACTGGCAACAACTATTTCCCAGAGGATCCATGTATGAAGAAAATATATTACTCAAGCACAACAGCAGAGAGACCGATCCATTTCTAAAGCCTGTTAATTAAAAAGCCATTATCAGCTGCATCAAATGCAGCTCTCAAATCTAACAGAATGAGGACGATTACATTTGTTAGAATTAATTGAACTTCTCAGGTCCTTTACTGTCTTCAACAATGCAGTTTCAATTAGCAGTTAATCGTATGTTAATATTATAATTACTCTGGTTTTGAGAAGAAAAATAAACACAGGAAGACTGATATCCCATTCAGGTCAACACAGTAATGCAGGTAAAAGCAGCATTAGTGTTTGGGGTCATCATTCGTCAGCTAATACTCCTTCACAACCCTCCTATCGACCTGTGTTGGACTTCCTCAACATGAGTTGTCATCCAGGAGCCCGACTGGTAATGTAAGGTTACCATTGCTTAACACAAATATAAGGATAGGAAAATTACTTTCATGTTTACATTCATGTTGCATAGTAACCATAGTAATGATAACTCTTATCTGCTGGAAGCAAAGGCGGAACTTATGTGGGGGACTGTGGATTTTGTCCACCATCACTTATATTGGAAGCACATCAGAAAGGGATGTTTTAATGGTCATTATACACAGGAGAAATGATAATAGCATTCAAAAACTGTTTTAATGTACCTATCGATGTGTATGTATTATTTTAAGACACACATGAAAAATTGTGAAACTATCTTGTAACCATGACCACAATCGTTCCATAACACGAACCGAGAAGTTATTAACCCACGCGTGATCCTTCATGAGTCATTCTTGTCTCGTGAAAATGAAAAAAACCCCACTCAACTTCATGTGGTTTTAAAGTAATGCAATTATGTGTTAGTCTATCATTTAGCAATGAAGCACATTATATGGAACTATACTGCAGACTGGAGTCTCTGTTGGCAATAACAACCACAGTTTAACCTGTGACAGCTGTGTCATATAAACGTACCGTGAGCTAACCACATGTTGGATACTGTATACGCGGGGAATATGTTATATCGTTTAACATAATTATTGTTTTTAACTTAAGCACAGTGTGATGCCTTCCATTATTTCATGTTAGTGCACTTCAATGTCATGTACAGTATATTAACCATTAAAGATTATTAAAGTGCCATTGACTGCAGAAACACCTATTTGACACATGATTTGACACAGAGGAAATCTTTGATTCAGGTGAATTATGGAAGAAAAAAAACTGTGACAGCAGTGTTAAAATGTATGATGCTATATAAGCTGTTCTCAAGTGTGGCTGACAGCTAACTTATCTCAGCTTGTTTGCCTACAGTTTAAGAAAGGTGGTATTTTCACAGATAAGACAAAAAAGCCTCCACAAAATAGCATTTTAAGTCTTGTGTGTGATTTATCCTGGCTTCATATGAGTGGAGAAAATCTCTGCTTGCCGCTAGGCTAATTTATACAATGTAAAATGCCATAGGCTTGTGCTAACAACATTAGCATGGTTTATTTGTTTGGACAATTTCTTTAGTATGAGACAGTTGTTTTGTTGGTGAACATTTTGTCATATCACCTTTGTTAATTGTTGCTGTTGTCCCTGGCTTCATATGAGTAGAGGAAAAGTCAGCTAGCCGCTAGGCTAATTTTATACAATGTAAAATGCCATAGGCTTGTGCTAATAACATTAGCATGTTGTATTTGTGGGGAAAACGTGTCCAGATAAAGACAAGTATTTGTCTGTGAATGCTGCGAGTTATAGTGAAGCTGATTTGTGTACTTGTGTTTGAAATTGTCTCTATTAAGCCATGTTTAATGTGTGTTTAATGTGTGTTTAATGTGTGTTTTGAATTAACTAAACTTTACAGCACTTCAGAGAAACTCCACCACTGACTAGTGTTTTGGAGGTGTAACTGCAGAATGACACAGACATACCAGTGCACAAGTATAAATGCTCACAATGGCATAGGCCACGTGCATAGGCTACGGCGCAGGGTCTGCATAGAGCCAACGTACAAGTATAAATCCATCTTACAAGTGATGTACCAAAGCTGATTGTACATGCTCTGCCTCTAGATGGTCAGTGTGCATTTTGGTTGCTTCTAAAACTTGAGCTGATATGGTTTCTCATGACTATGAATGATCACAATGGCGCACAGATTTAATTTCCTCATCCACTGGGGCTATGTAGTTGGTTTAACCTTTGACTTCCTTCTAAGTAGCCACCCTTGTGTCTCTGGTTCTTAGCCGCTTTGTTTAGTGGTGTTGTGATCATTCTCGCACCCATGGGGTCACTTAACCCCCCGCTGTCTTTCTGTGTCACTCTGACTCATTGTGGACCCCCTGCTTATGAGCTGAGACCTGTCACAAGAAGGAATGGCTGGGAATGGGCTCAGCTTGGCGATATTCCAGCTACATGAAAACCCTCACACACACACTCACTCTCACACACACAAACATCCTAGCCCTAGAGAGCCGGGCGTCTGTTTCAGCCAGATGTGAGCCATCAGCAGAGAAACGCACAGTCACATGCACACTCACAATGAGACATATTCACAATTATTGCATTTAGTTATATATTATGCACTTGTGTGCATGAATACATAATCACACGCACACACAGCAGTTTCTCCATACAAGCCTCAGAGGAGTGGAACATATGTTTGCTCCCTCACCGCTGGGGAGTGTGGCAAAGCAGGGAGGCGATGTTTATGAGGGAGCGTCATTAATATGACAAAACAAGGCTGGCTGAGGGATTTACTGCACACGCACACTGGTGCTGCCATCATCTGTCAGCGCCTCTTATCGCCATCTTTGCTGCTGTTAGCATTGCTGTTAACATCCCGCCAATCCTAAAGCCCAGTGATTAATCACTGTCTACAGGTGTTCGTTTGTGTATTCTGTACTTGTGTCCAATGGTGAATGAAACATGTAGAGGCCTCGAAACCTATTTTCCCAAGCAGCTCCAAGCAGATCCATGGTGTAGCAGGCTGCTTGGACACAAGCTGGGGACTGATCACCCCCCGCTGGGTTTCCCAGGTGAGGGTGTCCGATGAGCTAAGACTTGAAACATTCTATGACCCTGGGTTCATCACTGATGATGTGTCTAAGCCGCACTATCTGGGTGTTTCAAATAACTTACGATGAATAATGGCCTTACATGAATAAAGTTTTCTGCAAAAGATAAACCTGTTTTGGTTATTTAACATGAGATATTTCTGTAAAGCCATTTTTGTCTGAATTCTTTTTACCGATTTGAAGTTGGAAAGAGGTGTTGTCACGTACTTCCCCGCCTCAATGACAATTTGTCAACATAGAAATAGCACGATGTAAACACGCTCTGTAAAGCCTAGTTCAGACCAATGATTAGCAACGAGACAAAACCATTTTAGAACGTTGCAGAGAAAAGTTGCAGCGGTGTGAACTGGCCGGTCTGAACTCGACTCAAGCCGGCTGATGGTGTTACCTGCAACTCAACTGGTCAAATTGCCGGCAGCTGGTTTTGGAACTTAAAGCATGTCACCTCTTTCTACAGCTGCTGGTCAAGTCAAAATGACCGCAGACGGTGGTCTTATGCTTATGCCCCCACACACACCCACATTCTCATTGACTGATTAATTGGCACTGGTTATTCATATCATTGTGGGGTGTTTATTACGAATACAGTCTATCGTTTTGTTAACGTTTTTCGCCGTTTCATCACTACTCCAAATGCAACTGTAGCCAGTATCTCACTGTCACTATCCTTGTTCATATTTTAAGAAGCTACAAATTATATTCAGTCACAAAATAAACCTGAAAAGCTGCAAATCAGAACAGAAGTACAGAGAGTTGTTGCATAGAGATGATACACCATCTCATGTAGTGGCATTGGTGTGAACCGCCAGGTTTTCAGAATGTTGCAGAACGACGCAATGCAAGTAGTTGCATGTTTTTAACTTGTCTCGTTGCAAATCTTTGGTCTGAGCTGGGCACAAGTAAAAGACCTGCATTCAGAATAGTACCCACATAAATGGCCTATTGTTATGCTATGTTATGTGTTAGCTTGCCAGCCTAAATGCTTAAACTCTTGTAACAGTTTATAGAGTGGTGCTACAGCAATATGAGGTCCAGCATATGGATGATAAACATTGTCGACACCAGCTGGTGTAGATGAAAATTAGCTCCAGCTACTATAGGTAGCTAGACAGATGTGACAGTGAAGTATTACATAAAATAAGCTCGAGAAAAATAAAAGATTGATGTAAGTTTAATGTATTTACTGTTTATAACTTGTCTGACCTTTTCCAATGTTTTGTCAGGGTAAAAAAAATCCAACTAGCTACATAGAATGATGCAGATAAAGAAAAGAAAGAAAAATAAAGAAATGTGTCCATGTAAGGTGAGATTATTTTGTAAAGGTGTCTGATAAAGAAAGTAGGAGAACTGTAAATGCATCACTGTAGCATGAGAAGGAAATACCCTGGTTAAATTCAAATTGTACTTCAGTAAATATACTGAGTTACGACCACAACTTCCTGTCACCATTTTTGTCCCTGTTGCATTTGTATCATTGTTTATTTCTTATTTTCTATTTGACGGGGCATCTGTTTGTGTGGAGAAGCTCAAAAACAAATGGTCTTCTATGTTTGTGTACTTGTGACAGGGAGAGATAAGGCGGCGTGGAAATCCATTTTGCGTGGGCTCGGCCTCCCAACTGTCTCTGCCTTTGTTGTACAGTCTCCATCTCCATCCAACCACATGTTGGAGAGATATTTACAGCTTCTTTTAATAGGATAATTTCACCGTCATTACCATTTCCATCAGCTAATCCTATAAACCACACTCTCATGTCCCCCCCCCTTGTCTCTTAAAGCATAGCATCACTTTGTGTTTGCCATTCGAAGCTTAAAACTGTATTAGTCTGCCCCATTGTCATCCGTCAGCGGTTGTCAGTCAATGAATCAAAGGACTGATTATGCAATCTGTTGCCTTCTGGCTGCCAGAGAGTATTGATAACAGAGTTTTAAAGTGATGAATGTTGTTTTGTTTTTTTACCACCATGTGTGACTTAACATGAATGACTGCTGATAGGTCACTTATGGAATAATTAATTTGTGCAGTTTAGTGCAGTTGGAGAACTGTGCATAGGGTGGATGGAGAGATCCAGGGGGTTATTTTGTCTCAATCAAACAACCTATTAGGTCAGGTCAGACTGTGTATTACGCAAAACACATTGTGTCTGTTGGCTACTGATGTAATTAATCTGCGGCAGTGAACTCCTACGCACAACCATCCAAACATAACAATCATCTTTAATAGTAGTAGATTGCACATTATTTATGTTGTTTAAAAATTGTAACTTTATTTTTTCCATGATGTGAGATCCCACTGTGACATGTAACCGAGTAACGTAACGTACTAAGCAAGATGAATAAAGAAAGCACAGATAAGGGAAAAACAAAAACATTCATACACAAACCTTCAACAAGGTAGCAAAAATTATATCAGAAATAATAAAAAGTGACTAAATACAAACAATGTACTATCCAAACCCTGGCACCCACAGGTCCATACAATTCAATCCAAGGATACTTCTAAATTCATATTATTCACAGGTCCTGCCCCAAAAAACTGAGGGCAGAAGTTTGTTTTCTCCTCTGATTCAGAAACTCTTAAGCCTCTTAAAAGTCCCCCTCTCTTCTCCTAACTTTTTCTCAGGAGCTCTATGAAGGGCTAAGATGCTCTGCGAATAATTTTTATCTTTACAAGGACCTAGTCTTAACTTTAAGGGGAATTTCCACGAAAGCATCACAATTCTTAAAGTTTTCGTAGGAGCAACTCTTAGTAGTCGGAAGCTTTGTGAATACGGCCTCTAGTGTCACAGTCCCACACTTAATATGTCTGCCATCCACCCTGACCACCTCTCTGCAAATTCAGCTTGTCACATAATTGTAGTATTTCATTAACTAAAAGACATGTCTCTGAACAAGATCCAGGCAGTGATTATGCTGTAATAATGAATACAATTTAGAGAATAATTTCCCGGGGAAAGGGTTGCATAGTGGCACGATAGTAAAAGTCGGGGCATCATTGAAGTCATAAGGATAGAATAACTGTACACAGTTGTGTGCCAGTCCATGTAATAGTTGTTGAGATAATGCACTCTAGATCAAAAAGATGTGCCAACCAACCGACTGACGCCCCAGGTATGGCTGGAAATAGCAGCCACCTTCATCCTGTACACTTCAGACCTTGAAATGGATCTTTCTACTATGCTCCCAGGGTGTATTATGATCTATTATAAATTCTGTTGCATAGAATCTAATCTTACAGCCGAATGAATAAAATTCTTCCTTATCTCCCCCAGGAACCAAGGAAAAAAGATCAAGTACTTTAAAGCATTTACGCTATATGCAGATGATAAACTATTCTATTCTAACCTCCACTCTTCTTCTCTCTTTTTCCCTGCCCCTACTGTCTGCAGGGCGGTGGTGCACATTCAAGTCAACGATGTCAATGAGTTCGCCCCAGTGTTTCGGGAGCCCCAGTACCGAGCCGCAGTGACGGAGGGCAAGATTTACGACAGCATCCTGCAGGTGGAGGCCACTGACCAGGACTGCTCCCCTCAGTACAGCCAGATCTGCAACTACCAGATCACCACCAGCAACACGCCCTTCGCTATAGATCGCAACGGTGAGTAGAAGAGAGAAAAGGTGTATTTACAGTTTTATTTTGTGCTGAAGTGACGTCACTTTTTTGGTTTTGCCACTTTACTGCATGTGCAGCACTTCCGCTTCACTTGTTTGAGTGATTTACTGCATGTCAGAGCACATCTTCCCAATAAGGTTTGAAGTTTTCTGCTCTTCATCTTATTGAGAGAGGATGTATAAATACATTTCTGTCATAACATAATGGCACTTGTGATCTAAAAATCCCATCCCTGCACACACGCACTTTACAGCCACAGGATATACACGCACAGGCACTCATGCTACACACACATACCTGCATACGCTCCGGTAGCAAAACTTAATACTCTGACAGATGCCTCTCCCCAGGATAAAACATGTTCTTTGCTCTTTCCAAGGACAAAGTCAAGTTTTGCCCAGAGAGCCATCGGTCACTACAAATCAGATCACAGACGTCTGAGCACAAACAAACATGACAAACACACACAGACAGAGATAAATGCTAAGAAAAATCCGTGGGCATTCTCAAATACCCTTACAAATGTACTTGACTTCACCGAGTTGCCACTTGCACTTTGTAACTTTGTTCTTGGACACTACAAATAAAGTCACTCACACACACAAATATCCATATAATTTGTTTGTGACAGATACCCTCACAAATCTGACAGATTGGGCATCTTCTCCAATAACATGTCCTCTACCGACCTTTTGGGCCATCTTAGTTTGATGGAGGACATACTGAACTCAGACATTTAGTATTATTACACTCATATTTCAAAATAGTCCACAGTTTTGTCTTTTTTGTTTTAACACTCGACACTAGTTGGGCAGCTCACACAAAGTCAAGTAGGGTAAAATGTGTTCCTTGAGTGCACATTTTAACTTTAAACTTCTTGATGACCACTGTTAGACAAGCTTTTTCAAATGGCTCATCTGGCTCTAGTGTCTCTCCTAAACAATCTGCATAAACTTTTTATTCTCCTTGTAGGAGACATACTGGATGCAAAGGACATTACTGTTTAGATTTTTGTTGATGCAGACTGCCGAGCGTTGCCCACTGCTGAGGTGTTGCAATAAAAAGGCTGTGTGGATGAGGTTAGGGCCAAACTGCACTGTGAATGATACAGAGGGGGGGAGGCTGCAGCCAGAGTGCTCTTTTTTCTCTCTCTCCATTTCAAGGGGTCTCGCTCAGCCATTGACCGCTGAGGAAAAGGCTTTGAGAGCTCTTGAACTCAAGAGCACCTGAGGGAGGGAGGAAGTAGATGGAGGGAGGACAGGAGGAGTTGACTGTGAGGGCGAGAGTAATGGCTATGAGAGGATCAGGGAGAGAAGTAGATACAAAGCTGAAGCGTGGATAAATTAAACAAAAGGGATGGCGATGGTGATATTCTAGAAGTATGCTCATCGAAAACACGTCCTATCAAAAGACCAAAAGCAACAATGAATGATGATAATGACAAGTATTTCCTGTGTAGCCAGAGTCTGATATATATTTTTCTTCCATGCTCCAGAAACTATTAAAGCACATCAATGAACCACACTTCCTTTGTTACTAGGAACACACACTCTGTAGTTTATTGCCTCAGTACAAACCTCGAGTACAAACATTACATACAATAACAAAGCAATGGCACATGGCTTGGTTAAAGTACAACCAATGTTACTTAAACAGAGAACGGACATTCTTCAAAAAAGCATCTAGTTTACTAATAACTTTTGGTTTATCTGATTGTATAACAAAATGAATTTAAACATAGCTGGCCGATTTTACTAATACTTAGGCAAATATTTTTCTCTGTAAGTTATTAAGCTTACGTTTGGACATTTAAACAAAATATGATATTCATCTCCCACATGATTTTCATCACAGAGGCTGCAGATCCTTTATATCTTCCAGTGACTTTAGGAATTCTGGTGTTATTTACTCTAAAATTACAAATACCCTGTCAGTACTTTTGGTTTTCATGCAACAGATACTTCTCCAGTTTAAACTCTTGTTTAATTTCGACATATATATATATATATCACATGATGTCATACTTCTGAGCTCACTTTGCCACTTTTGCATGAACTGATCTTTCAAATCAACTCCACATACACTTTCCTGCTCAGTGGCAGCCCCAGCACATTTGCTGCCCATGTTGGTTGCTGCAGCTCAGCAGTCAAAGTACTGCATGTGTATTACCAAAATGCAAATAAACAACATAGCTAACAAGAAAAACAAGATGAAAATATGTGCTAATTTGCTTACAGTAACATGTGTTGTAATAATATAAATCAATAAAAAAGAATTACAAATTAAGTTGTTCAGAAGAATAGATAATGAAATTATATGACATATATTAAAATAATAATAAAATATATGAATTAACTTTCTAATTTAACTGGGGATGCACTAATTCTGAAATTCTGGGACGATACTGATACAAATAGCCAAAAGCCAATACCAGTGTTTTTATTTTGATGTGTCTTTTGTTCTGCTTTTGTGCCAGGGAAACACAGAAATCTACACAATAAAAAAGTGAATAAATTAAGTTTTGAAGTCATTCAGTCCTTCATTGAGCTCAAATTCAATAAAACACATTTATGAAGCAACCTTTAATATTACCTCCTTTCACATGAAAAAACATCTTTAAAAAATAAGCAAAAAGTAATAAGCACACTGTATATGCCACATCATAATTTTCTCCTTAATGTCTGTTTTACAGTGCTGTGAAAACATCAACACATTTCTCCTTTAAACAGCTGATTTATTCAAGTTTCTCACTAAAAGCTACATTTTACAAGATTACATTGAACACGTCATGAGAACATTATAAGTTACCTTCGCCCAATACTCATATTTACTGAATAGAGCTTGAATGCCTCACAGTGCAAATCAGTGCAACCTCTGTGAGCTGTTTGGGCCCTATTACAATGTTTATGTTGTCAAATTAGAAAAGGTCAATATAGCTGCTAACTTAGCTAACAAAAACTATTAATACATCAGTGAGTCACATTCTCACACTGTGTGACATGTTCATCACCATGACCACTGTTAATTTTCAGTCAATCTAACATACACTGTCATACCGTAAATACTCACTAGCACACTAAATGTGTATTAATCCACAACTGAAAATAGTCCCCAACAGTTGCATTTTTCTCTAACATTACATTTATTTTTGTATTTATGGGCCAAGGTGCTGTCTGAACAAATACATTTTCATTGATGTGTTCTGCCATTGTGGAGCAAGGACAGCAAACAGTTGTGCAAACATTCATTTAAAAAGAAAAAAAAATGCATTCATGACCTCAGCAGGAACAACCCACGCACAGGGTAGGGAACAACTAAAGCCTCATTTCTACCAAACAATTTTGGTGTGGTACCTTTGGAACCAAAAGTAACCAAGACCCTGATGTTTTCACCACAACCAGTGTTGCTAGAGCCCACAGGAAAGGTGCTCTGCAATCTTTTTATATATGCAGTTCAGATAATGTGGTCTAGATTAATATATATATAAATGCTTGAAGATCCACTCAGTGTATGTCATATAAAAACTAATGGAATGGTCAAAATTGTCACAGTGAAACTTTCCACCTTGAAAGTCGCCAGCAGTCGGCCCAGTGAATTAAGTTATTTTTTCCTCCAATTCCAGCTGCTGTGAGAGGCAGCAAAACATCCTTCCATTTTATAGTTACAGTCTACTGATGTATAAAACTCTCCATTAGCTCTGTGAATAGTGGTTTCTGCCTCAAAACCAGCCACATCTCAGCCCTGAGCAGAGTGATCATCTTCTATTGACCAATCATCAGACTAGTGTTCACAGCTCCACCTTTTAGTACCAGATCCGTGTGCTAAGTACCCCAACAGAGGGGGGACCAAACATGGGGACGATACAGAATGGTTCCATTGGTACCATCCACAACTTTTCACAGTGGAAACAGGAAGAAAAGCGTACCGAACTGAGGTGAACTGTACGGTACTGCTCAGTGTAAATGGGGTTTAACACAGTGTTGGTTTTTGGTCTTTGTTGACAGTAGGAACAACAGAGAAAAGTGCCGGCCTTGTCCTATAAACAAAAACCAGGTGGGCTGAGCAGCATTAGGTAAGAAGTGCTGTGTGGTAATACTGGATTGTAATTATTGAGGGATGGTAGAAGGAATTCACAAATAGTGAGGCAAAGGTGGTTTGCTTGTGTATGTGTTTACACGCATTTGATAGAGAGGCAAATAGAGAGAATGAGATGGAGGGTAAAGTAGTCATTTACTCGCTGGCCACCCTTGGCAGTAGTCACAGCACGCACAGCCTGCTGACACGGATAAGTTGATGTAGTAATTGAAGGAGCGGGTATAGGAACCTCCGTCATGCAGAAAGGTGTGAGTGTGTAAGTGTGCATGCATACGGGAGGGGGGGGCGAGCGAGCCGCACAACAGATGAGGCAGCAAACAGTGAAATGGGATGAGGCTGCAAAAACAGTGAGACAATGATGTGCATTGAAATGGAATGGGAAGGTTGGAAAAGGGGAGAACGGAGAGGGAAGGAATTCTAAACAAGCTGAGAGGGAGACAGAGAATGGGCGAAGAGGAGGACGGGGAGCCGAACAATGCCGTCCTCATATGAATTACATCTAATCCTCCCACTCACACACTGGTATTCAAATATACCACATTATCAACATTCAGCTCCCTCTGCACCTCTCTCCCCACAATATAGAAACCTCAAGAGGAAGCCGGGCTGTAATATAAGTCGCAATAACTCATTCCAGCTACGTTTCAACCCACAGCCAATAAGGGCCAATAGTGTCTTTTTTCACCGCTCTCGACACCCGCAAGTGTTCTCACTCAGAGTGCCCCCTCCCTGCACAGGCCTGGCTGCGTGTATAGCATTGTCATCCGTCTGTAGTGGAAGACTCATCAAATATTAACATACACATTAGCAGCACAAGAGCTCCCTTCATGCACTCTGCTCAGCATGAGAAAAGACGCTGGTTTGGTAAATGGGTCGCGGTTACCAACAAGGCAGGAGACTCTCAGTTACTGAATGTGTATTGTAGAGACGAGTGGCGTATTTGTTTCTTTTGAGATGCTGTGTGAAGCACAAAATCACCGCCACATTAATTTTCATACATTTGTACATAAAAGGCTTTTTCTTGGTTTCATAGCACAAAAAAGAAAGTGGGTCAAATTCACACCTTTGATTTGGACATGAGTGCAATTATTTCAGAGGAAGACAACGACCCATGGCTGCTACCATGACCCAAACCTAGAAGGAGACAAATGTATTTTGTGTTTGAGTTTATGTTTGCATTAAATTACCCACAATGCATCTACACCGCCGACAATTAAGTCATCGATTCAGGTGTGTTATGCTAATGTTGGCTAATGTAGCCTTGAACCTCTGTCCTGAAAGCAGAATTAGGCGCTGATCATACAGAAAGCATTTTAGCAGCTGGAGGTGGCTTTTTGTAATTTTTTCCCCATTATCCAATCAGATGATTTAAGAGGCGGGCCTTCTGTGGTGGTCACGACAACAAGTTTACAGTTGGTAAACAGTGAGGGAGAAACTGGTGGTAGTGGTTGCTGGATACCCAGAGCTATACAGCCCGACAATAGACAGCAGGTTGTCAAACTGCCCCTGAGTCATCCTAAAATATGCCTGGAAACGTCCATCATGGAGGCGAAGCTCCTGGACCAACTGGTGGTCCTCCCCATGATCCACCCTCTTTTTTAGGGTCTCATGTACCCACACAGATCTCTGTTTCCCTGTGCCCAACTAACTATTTGCTGACAGCATTATTAGCAGAATTATGAATGATTTGGAGCTGATGTATAGTGCGATTGTTTAGGCAGGTGGACAAGGCATCACAGTAATCTTGGCGAGAGGACAGAAGAGCGTGTCTGATTTTCTCTGTGTTATTGAAGGACAGAAGTGAGCTACATTTGGACATATTCCTCAGATGGTAAAAACAAGACTGAACTATGTTCTTCACATGTTGCTCCAGGGTCAAATTACTGTCCAGAATAACACCCAAATTTTTTACACCAGATTTTATGTTCATAGTGAGGGGGCTGATGAGTGGCTAAATTTGTTTTGAAATAAGTTAAGGTCCAATGATAAAAACTTCTGCCTTTTCTAAAGAAGTTTTGGGACATCCAGGTTTTTATGTCATATAGGCAATAAGGAAGAAACGCTAATGTATTGGTGTCAGAGGATTTAAAAGACAGATAGAGCTGTGTGTCATCTGCATAGCTATGGAAAGAGATGTGATGACGTATTGTCTGTCCAAGGGGTAGCATATAGAGGGTGAACAGAACAGGTCCCAAAGCTGATCCCTGTGGAATTCCATGTTTTGACCAAGCAGTTCTTGAGGAATATTCCCCAATGGAGACAAAAAGTTTCCTGTTGTTTATATATAAAAATAACCAGTCCAGAGTGGTCCCAGTAATACCTGTCCACTGTTTCAGTCTGTCTATAAAAATGGAATGGTCAACCATGTCAAATGCTGCATTGAGGTCAAGCAACATTAACACAGAAAACGCACCAGAGTCCAAGTCATTTGTAAGAAGGCAGCAGAAGCAAGAATTCTCTTACTTTTATCCATAAACACTAGATCCTACATTTCCCATAATGCAACTCCAAGTTGTTTTCTGTTAGACCCTCGATCCACGAGAAACACCATACATTTCAAATTCAGGCTTTCTGTTTAAAAAAAACAACTAAAGTCTCCAAGACTGAGGTGACCTCTGATGACATTACCAGGACTTTATCCACAATATAATAAAGTGTGTGACTCTGCACCTCCAGAGCAGCAATCCCATTTCTGGTGGATTACGATACGATTAAAGGGCTAATGGGGGGAGAAGATGTGGGGAGACAATCCCTTAGTATTTGTTACCTTCAAAAAAGTAACACCAGGGAGGTGAGGAGAGGACAGACACCAATGTCTTCATTGCAGCAGGAAGCAACGGGGGTTTAATGGAAACGTGGTCTTAATTTTGAGCAACATTAGCGCTAATCAAAGCACTTGTGAGAGATCGAGGCTACCTGTCATCCCGACCATGATCTCATTTGTTACTGTGATTATATTAAGGCATCACAGTTAATTTGACAATGATATATAATGATGCTTTAAAATTAAAATTAAATGTCCATTACTCCTTTAAGCAAACACACACACACATATACACACACACACACACACACACACACACACGAATACACAAGCATTCTGTGTTATCTAATAAGTCAAATATGCCACAAAGACACACAAGGCCACAGAGCTGACCCACACTTGAGTGGGACTGCTGTTACTCACTTTCCTCAAGGCAGTTTAAAGTGTATACTTACCTTTCATACTTAATATAGTTACACAGACTAAACTCTGAAGTCATATGTCAGTGAAAGAAGAGAAGTCATCAGACTGAAGCACACCTCCAATGAGAGTAAATTTGAAAGGTAATAGTACTGTTGAATATGGAAACATATCTGCTGAACTTATGACTGCAATAAAATAAAGCTGATTTAGCTGTCAAAGCTCACACAGCTGTTTTATGACCCAATAAAGTCCTCCAAATCTTTGGTAACCAAGTTGCTCCAGACTATTTCTCAGTAAGAGATTTGGGTTTGCGGTGTTTATCACAGAATAAAAAGGTTTCACAAAAACATGATGTATTTCATAATAACTTCCTAAACCATCTCACTAATCTGCAAAGAAAATTCTCAACTAAAGGCCTTATTCTAGACTTAAAGAAGGAGATTTTGAACTCAATATGACATCAAATTACTAGACATTAAAAGTAGAGCGTCACCAAATTGATGGGCCTGGTTGACAAGTGACCAGTCTGTGCCAATAAATGAGTTGTGGGTTGTAAATTAGCCTATATGTGACATCAAATGTAATCTGCATATTTATACTGTCACTATTTTTCCCCAGTCGACAAACAAAAAAATCTTCATCCCGATGGGTAATTCCACATATTGTGCCATCTTTACTGGTGAAAGCAGGAATGGCCATGAAATAACATTTCTATATTTATTCATATATTCATTGCAGTTGGTGATTATTTAATGTAACCCACGCTTAATGAAGGCACGTTTATTTATACAGCACTTCATACACAGAGGAAACTCAAGGTTCTTTATGAAATGAAGTTCAAAAAAAGACACAGGTAAAAGAAATAAAAGGGCATTTGTTTTTTTACACAAGTAGTTTAAAAAGACACAAGTCAGAATAATAAGAGACTAAAATCATAAAAACATAATAATAAAAGTTTAGAAAGAGGTGAAGGGCAAAACAAAAGTGCAATTCAAGAGAGTGGATGAACACAAAAGTCTTTAGCTTGTTTTTAAAAGTAGTTAGAGTTGTTGGAAAAGTGAGATGATAATAAAATATCAAACAAAGTGGTGATGAAGAATGTTCACTGGCTTCTTTTCATTGGCTCGACAAGAGACAGTTGCACAAATCATTTCTGGTGGTATTGGATTGTTTGTACTCATTGCTGAGCAGATTAAATCCTTACAGCCAAAGTACACAAGATCAAAGCTGTCAGAGAGGATTCGCTGCCATTCTAGCCAGTGTGTGTGTGTGTGTGTGTGTGTGTGTGTGTGCACACAGCTTAGCGTGACATTCCTTGTCAATGTATATAAATGTTTGTATTTACAGTTTTGTAATGATGCATTTAATTTGTGTCTTCACATGTACACTGCAAAACTAGTTTTTGTGTTTGTAGTTAGTGAGAGAGGGACGGAGGGTGATGACACCCTTAACCTTCTTTTAGTCCCTCCTCTTGCTCTCTAAGATCACATAAAGTGTGTTTTAATGAGGTCAAATTCAATTCAATATGATTTATCTCATTGTCATAACGAGTATGAAATTTGATCATGGATCCTGACCAGTGATCACAGGGAGGGTAAAAGCAACAAGAGGTTGTCATATTTTGGTGCAGCTAAAAACCATCTGTGAACACGTCTAAAGCCCTGTTTCCACCAAGCAGTACGGTTCAGTTCAGTTCAGTTTAGTTCAGTCCGCTTTTTTTTCTGTTTCCACTGTAAAAAGTTGTGGATGGTACCAATGGAACCGTTCCGTACCGTCCCCATGTTTGGTCCCCCCTCTGTTGGGGTACCTAGCACACAGATCTGGTACTAAAAGGTGGAGCTGTGAACACTGCAGTCTGATTGGTCAGTAGAGGACGGTCACTCTGCTCAGGGCTGAGTTGTGTCTGGTTTTGAGGCTCATGTAACCACTGTTCATACTGTGGAGAGTTTTACATATATTAGTAGACTGTAACTTGTTATGTTACTCAGTGCATGAGTTGACAATGTGAATCCATCAGCAACCTTAAATACCTTAAATATGACAACTACAAATATTCTAATCCTCACTTGGAGAGAAAAGAAAAAAAAAGCATGGTAGAGCGTCGTTCCTGTGGGCTACAGCAACACTAAACCCCTGCTCTTGCTTTAGAAGGACTACATGCACAAACCCGATATTTTGAAATATCCCATGGAGAGAGACTCTCACTGCAGCCTGTTTTATTTCATTCTGAAAATGTCGGCGTGCAGCCTCGTTCTGTGGACGATAAACCAGGTGCTGGACAGAGCAGTGAGTGACAACAACTCCGCCCACATTTAAGAGTACTGTTTGCGGTGGAAATGCTAGGGTCTAGGTACCATGTCTGAAGGGTTACTTTTGGTTACGAAGGTATCATACCGAAAGTGTTTGAGTAGAACGGCTTAAATGAGCTTAGTGTATGTCTGCTAGTAAAACACAGAGCACCAACAGTGTGTTATAAACGTGGCTGCTGAAGAACCTGCACACCGCTTCTAAAACATTTCCTGTGGAAATTAAAACTGCGACAGGAGCACGGATGAAACAATAATCCTGTGTGCATTCAGTGTTACTAACTTTCTACTGTCAAAATATGACTTTAAAAGTTAAATATTGTATTTTTTACAAAGACAGGCACAAAAAGTCACGGTCAGTCATCAGGACTGACGTGCCCAGTTTTTTGGAGTTTCTTCTAACTTGGCCAGTTAGGGGCTTCTTTAAGCCTTGATGTTTTGTACATACAGCCTTATGGGACTGAAGCAGCTAAATGGAATCCAGCCTATTTTTTTCATTATGTGCACCTGTGCGTTTCCTACTGTGGCATGCCAACATGTCCTCTGTGAAGAAGGCGTACTGTCCCAAATATGAACCATTCCATCACCCCCTAATGAGACTAATCATATTCACCTTAATTGCCAAAATTAATTTCAGGTGTTGTGTTTTATGTTGCTGAATCTACGCACTGACATGCAGAAACCAAAGCTGCACAGAAAAAGTGCTTTGTTCAGGGGTAGTTTGACTCATCCTCTCCAGCCACACAATAATATGAACATTTTGTTAAAGGTCCAGTTGGAGGATTTAGGCCAGGGTAGTCTCTATATACATTCAGTGAATGTAGAGTCTGTAGGCAAACCCCGGAGATCTTGCCTCCAGAAGAAGAGCGGAAGAGCCCTGGTTTCCGGTTGTAGGCTGTTTGTAGTCCGCGTGATATTGACCAATCACGTTTGAGCCGGCTGCAGTTGTTGCCAGGTTAAACGCTCCGTGCCGTGAATTAACGAGGTGGAACATATTTGGCGTCACTGCAAACTCTGAATCCATCGCAATGGTTCAGCATATTTACTTATATATAAACGGAAGTCGGAAATGGAAATTCGCCTCCTTCGCCCAAATCAAACCGGACTGCCAAAAAATCGGGGGTCTGCCCCCAGAGGCTGTATCGCCGTCTGCCAGAAGTCCGACGCCGAATACAGCCGGTGTGAGGCCAGGGAGACTCAACTTGCTTTGCCTGGGGGTCACATTTGCAAAAGCAGGCCAGTTAACAGTTGATAAACAAACAGTAGTAATATTTATCAGATAATGAATAAACATTAAAAATTAAGGCAGTATAAATGCAAATTCAACTGTCCATTTTTCAATAAATTGCCTCTTTTCAACCTTCCAACATTTGTTGTCATCACTCAACTTTACCAAGAGACAAATCTGGACAAGCAGCCCCACACAGGTCAGGTGCACGCAGAGGCTTTGGGAGAATTTAAGGACATGCAGGGTTTCTGTTTAGGTCTGAGGTCTCCTCCCCTGGCAGTTTTTTTGTAAACACTCCATTTTGACACGTTTTAATGCACTGTGGCGTCTTATTAACATTTAAAGTGAAAAACAAAAATCCCAGTGTGAATCAATTTATTGTTTACGTTTAGTATCATTAGCTGGATATATAGGCAGAAATTGAATATAATATTAATAACTATGTTTTCATCAGTGTTAAGTCATGTGAAACGGAGAATTATTGTGTTTTTGTTACCTTAAAATGAGCTGTTTATATCTACATACAAAATGGTTCCTTTTCCACAGAGTATGCCATGTTGTTTCTACAGTAGCCCAGAACAGACAAACCAAATGCTAGCTCTAGATAGGGTCACTCGCATTCAGACACCATAGTTCTCCTGCACACTTGTCAAAGTTTTTAGGTGCTTTCACACCTGCCCTGTTTGGTTTGGTTCAGTCGAACTCACATTAATTGGCCCCCTAAGTGCAGTTCGTTTGGGCAGGTGTGAACACAGCAATCACACTCAGGTGCACACTAAAACAACCGGACTGAGACCTTCTTGAAGAGGTGGTCTCAGTCCGGTTACAAACGAACTCTGGTGCGGTTCATTTGTGATGACGTGTGTGTTCCGACCTGGATCTGAACCAACTGCAGTCACATGACACATTGTTTGGGTTAAACATGAGCATGTTACAGTCCTGGAGGATTATTAATGTGCACCTCCTCCTGTACTGCCTTAATATGCACATTCAGCACATCCAATGCATCAAAACATTGTTTTCTAGTTGGAGCCGCGCCTCGTTTTCAAACTGTATGGTTTGACTAAAATGAACAATGACAGCAATATAGTCCACGATGAGCAGTGCTAAAATCAGCCTGCGTAGTTGTCCCTCCATTGTGACATTAGAAAGTGTCACATTTATCTTGCAAGTGTACTCTTCTTCAACGTTTGCTTTACTTCCTGGATTTTTCCCACATGGAAATTCTGACCAATCAAGAGCAGCTTTCTCACACAAGGCATTTGATCTGGTCCTCTTGTAAATGCTGCCGTGAGAACAAGAACCAATTTTAGGCAATTATACAACTTTATAACAAAATTAGTCCTTGATTCAGACCAAAGCAAAATGACTCTAGGTCTGAAAGCACCCTAAGTTTGTTGTAATCTGCGACCTCACCACTACCAGTAGATGCCACTAAATCCTACACACTAGACCTTTGTCCTTTGATATCTTAGAACTTCACTCATTGCAATTTGTGGCTGTCAATGAGCCCAGTGGCTCAGCACAAATGTTTTCAGTGTTTTTAGTGATTTTATATATTTATAACTACCTCTTTTTTTTTTCTTAAGACACTCGATATACGGTAGCTGCTACAGGAATTGCTGCCAAACAAAGTTTCGTTGTATTATGTGTACAATGAAAATAAAGCTTCTTCTTCTTCTTTCAGTGTGAGACACAATAAGGGAACTGAATTTACTCTACAGCAAATAATAATTGAAAAAAAACAACTCCTTAAACTTGACCTTAAGCCACTGTCTTTTCTCCACACAAGGTAACATCCGGAACACGGAGAAGCTGAGCTACGACCGACAGCAGCAGTACGAGATCCAGGTGACGGCCTGGGACTGCGGCCAGAAGAGAGCCCTGCACAGCGTCCCTGTCCGCATTGACGTCAAGCCCGTCTGCAAGCCCGGCTGGCAAGGTGGGTCCTCATCACATGAATCCGTGTGAAGTGCTTTCAGGCTGGTCTAACTGAGCAGTGTTTATACATCCTGACACGCAGATGCAATTATTTGTGTGTGATTACTTGTTAGTTTGTTCAATATGTGTGCCTGGCTGTATTGTACAGCATGTGCACAAGGATGGAGCATGAAGTAAGAGCTGTGTGTGTTTTCTTTATGCTCACAGAAATACAGATGGGATTATTTGCATGTCATTACGTCTGTGTATGTGTGTGCTTTCCTCTGAATGTGTGGTACTTTCTCTCTGTATACCTCCTTTTTCTCTATTTGTGCTTATCATACTGGTTTCTCCTCTCTTTCGACATACCTTTCTATATTTCTTTGTCTCTCCCACTCTTTCCTTTTCTCGCTCTGCGTCTCTCTTTCCTTCCCTCCCTGAGGAATTGGCCTGTCAAGTTTAGCTGGTGTGATCAACAGCACTTTTCTAAGAGCACCGTGACACAGCCAACACGGCTCTTAGCACATCAGAAAGCAGCCATGGCAGCCTTAACAAGGCCCAGAGTAATGCAAAGACAAGTGTCTGCGGTGAGCGCTACAACAACAACACAAACGGCACTCGGGATAACTGCAGACGCAATTTACACTTGTCAGAGAGGGCAGCAGCTCGTGTGATGAAAGACGAACACACGCGGGGTGCGCCTTCACATGTAACCATGTGCAGTCTGTGTTGTTCTGTCATTAACAAGGTGATTCATGTGCTGGATTTCTTTGGCATTCAGCCATTTATCGTCCCACAGGACGGGATGTTAGCGTGCTGGTGATAAACAGTGGTAAACGAGGACCCTGGCAGCAGCTCAGTGGCAGCCACTGAACCCTGCAAAATAACTGTTAAGTTGTTTGGCTCATATTCAATCTTCCAATCTGTGTTTTCTCAAAATAAGTGGCAACACACTTCTGTGATTTTCGATAAATTTACATATTTCTGAAGTGAGGCAGAAAGCACAAGGTCAGGATCTTAAAACAAGACTGAAAAAGCCAAATCAATTCATGTTGCATCAAGAAAATAAATGATTCAAGGATCTGTCTAGCCTAAATAATTTCTTTAGATGTGTACTTTTTGCAGTGTGGTTACAGCTCTACCAGACTGGGGACTGATGCTATGATTCGGATGAAGTAAGGTCGCCAAATCAAACAACGAAAAAGAAACGATGAAAGAAAAAAGGGGTAAAAGTTTCACCCTTTTTTCTTGATTTCAAAATGAATTCATGTAAGTAGTACAAAGTCACTGTGGCAGCACTTGGCAGCATGCTGTGGAGTGGGTTTTTTGTGCCTAATGCCAAGGGGCAAAGTTACAAACAAGGATGATGGCAAGTGGAATCACAGACTTCATGATGTTCAATAAAAGCATGCAGAAACACTCGAGAGAGTAAGCTACGCAAAGACATTTGCATAGTCGTAGACACAGTTATGCACTTAAATCCTAAATTTTCTTACATCAAAAGCACTCAAACTTTTAAGATGCACATATCCTACATACACAGTTTCTGTGGGAGTATGTGCCAGTTCTATGTCTGCACCGAGCACACATGCATTCACACACACAGCCGGGGCTGTTGTGGGTGTACAGAGTGACATTAACTCCCTCTCTAGGCTCTCAGAGATAATCCTGTCTTTGAAGCCTGTTTGCAATATTTTTTTTTATGAGTGCATTTTTCAAATTAGGTTTTTCAGCTCACAATTATGGCGAGAAAATACACACAAGCACAGATATGCTCTCCCTTGATGAAAGGGCAGTCGTCCCTATGAGCGTTGTTTGGCAGCAGGGATGAAGGGAGGATGGAGAGGGAGAAGTAAATGCCATGGCCACAGATCAGGGGATATTTAATAGGGCTAGTGGTTGCTGTATTAAAGGCAGGCTACTGTGGGAATGTCAAAGACACACACACACAAAAGATGTGCCCTCTTCCGGTAAAAAAACAGTAATCTGTCTGTTTAAATTAGCTATGGTCTCTGGGTCTGGACAGCAGGGCTCAGCTGTGTGTCTCTCGTGACCAATCACATGTCCTCGCTTGGCTTGTGGAATCTCTTTTTACTGACGGGTAGTGCCTGCTCACCTGCACAGATACACACAGTCACACAGGTGTGCGTATAAGTGTGTGCATCACCATATTAGCTTTTCCTTTTAAATTTCTAGTCTACCTTACGACCGTATACACTACACTATGTTTATTTGTTGCCACTAAACTTATGTTCCTTCACACATCTTGCGATGCACACATGACACATCATCTGTGAGGGTATATTTTTGGATACAAACTTTAATATTCAGGGAATTACTTCTGAATTTATTAGGCCAAAATATAACTGACCCTTCACTAAGTCCTGCCCCTGAACACAGACTGGCCAATCATAATGTAGTGTCAGCCGGCTCAAACCAGGGTCCGACAATAACGCAGCTGTGCTCCATTGACTCTAATGCAGTCGTCTCAGGCTGGTTTTGTGGATTTGGAGCTAAATGTTGTGCCTGGGGCACGTCGTGTATTAATGATGCTCGTTACCTGGAGAGGTTGGAAAAAGATATACGTTTCTTCCTTGTTCCAAAACCAAAATCAGACCCTGAAAAGTGTAGGGTTAGCTAGCTACTGAAGATATAGCCTACTGAATGTATACACACACTGATTTTGCTTTTAATGATTATAACAGTGAAACAAAGACCGACCCTGCTGTACAGGAACCAGTGAAGGGAAGCAGGGAAACTCTGCTGATAGTCAACCAGCTGTGTGTCATCACAGTGTGTGCAGAAGAAACATTGTTTGACTTCCCCCGGAGATCCCTGCCCGTCCGGCGGCGGTTGAAGCCAAACACTGTTCATCTGCACACACTGTGATGCCACACAGCTGGTTCAGTATCAGCAAAGTTTCCCTTTATATTCATTGTCTTGTGTGGCGATCAGCAGTGATGTGGTGGTTCACTTTTACACTGTGATCTGTAGCCTATAGTTTGGCTTTAGCTTCTAACTATCTTTGTCTTTTTAACCTGTTGTTGCTGCTGAGTCAGTTTGACATCCTGGATATATCCTTCAAACACAGACTGTAGACCCCTTTGTCTGCTGCTCTCTGGAATCACTCTTCCATTTTTCCAAAAATATTATAACATTTCTTCAGGGAGTGCAGTTAGTTACAGTGTGGGCTCAGTGCTTACTCTGACAGCTTGATGGGGCGGGGCTTAGCGAAAGGTCAATTGCAAATCAAATATGCTGAGTGCTACTGCGCCCAAGGATAAAAATGGCTTTCATGCTTAAATACTATTGGCTGATATCGGCTATATTTTAGGTGTGTATGGCTCTGTATTTCCTCACACATCAATCCTCTCAGCAAAGTGAGAAGAATCAATGGAAACGACAACCAGGCTTTGGAATGGTCACAAATTAAGAGCCAACTGGGAGAAAAACTGTTTAATCAATGTTTTTCTTCCTGCTAGTCCAAAATAATTTCAAACTTTTTAAACTACTGCTGGCCATCTCCCATCTTGTCCCTTCACCTCTCTCCCTTCCACTCTCCACACAGAGATACCTGCACAAGCACACACACAAGTAAAACTAATAATGGAATGAGTGGACAGAAGGCAAGATAACTGAGAGGGTAAATAGGTAGCTGTAGAGCCTCTTCTCTTCCTTCGATATCAGTTATCAGTTTTATTTGGTGTGATACAGTTTCTCTAACACCACAATGGACAGCTTGACAGAAAGCATTAGTGGTCAGTCTTACAGCCTGCAGGCCTGACACCAGCGATTTGAGACAACAAACTTCATCCTTGTGTTTTCTTGTTTCTGTGGATAGAGTTTAAATGTAGAGATAGCCATGCAACAACAACTTTAAACATTTTAACCACAGGTTGTTGAAATGAAACAAAGCCCTTTAAGCTGAGGGAACAATATGACATTGTGACATGTCCTTTAAACCTCCTACAGACTGTGAGACTTATAAGTTTATTGCAGCTACACTGTGCGACATGGATCTAATAATCTTAGGTAAGGAAATCAAGTTTGATGTATGCAGACTGTACGATTACAGCGCCAACTGAATCGCAGGCTACGACGTACGATGCAGTAGCTTCCCGTACTGAGTGTGCAAGGATGCTGCACGGGTAATTACTTCTCCAACTGTGAAGCACAACATAGCGGGTCACATTATTGAATAACCTAAAGTTTTGAGGGCACTATATACTGCGGTGTGTCTTCGAGTGTGTTTGCTTGCTGCTAGGTTGCTCACCTGGCAGCTGCAGCTCCACTGCTATTTCCTTCCACGCTTCGTCCTTCTTTATGCAATCATGATAAATACTGTATACACCAGGGGCGATTGCTCTGAGACAACAAGGGAGGCTCAACTTCCCTTTAAATTTCATAGAAGAAATGGTCAAATATGCACTATTGAATTTACACTAAAATAAGAATTTACATTGCATTAAATGTGCGCTAGGATGCGTTTCACATCATGACTATGATGTTCAAACGTCAGCTGTTTATCACCAGTTTCCAAACTCGACCTCCCTGTCATACATTCTCATGTCAGCACGGTGGACGCGGAGCCTCCAGCATTCCTATGAGACAGCGCTGAGCAGGTTTTTTTCATGCAGCAAAGCGAGATGGATAAATGCGACAAAATCACCACTTCTAGGGAGGCTCAGCTTTCCTGGGACCGAATGGAGCTGTATAGGCGGGAGAGGACGCTCGGTGTCTGCATGATGATTGGAGGAATTGTCTAAAAGGCTGAACCCCTTTGTGATTGACAGCGCTTCACATTTCGAGCTCAGTCCCATGCGGATATTTGTGAGTGGAGTCTTCTGACAGAGTGCCGTTCAGGTGGTTAACCCTTTAACACCTAAGCCTCACAATGTCTGACTGGACTTTATTGCTTATTTTAAACCCATCTGAAGATCTTTAAAGTGTGTGTTGCTGTGGTTCTATGGCATGAGTGTGGTTGAAAAACGGCATCAATTAAATGTTCCTTTTATAAGTTACTGCCTCGCTATATGACAAATTGTATGATGTAAACTTAAAGTGACCAGCAGCCGCCACTGGTATACACTGTATAATTTTGGGCTGTCCCAGACGAAAGATGACCAACATGAAGTGGTTCTAAGTTGCACAGTGAAAGAAGGTAAGGATGGCCATTGCCAATAAAATTCCAACAGTGTCAGAAATTTGGGATGACCATCTCACAGTATGACTGCTGTTACGACCTATGTCTACTAACCAACCAACAGAAATGCAGCATGAAATGACGCACTGGTGCTTAACCCAAGCAAACAGACAGATAGCAGCTCTCCATGGAGGCAAAATGTGCTACAAAAATGGGACAGACTCCAGCAAGGAGGAAAACCTTGTTGAGTTGTGACAGCAGAAGCCTTGCCTGTATGATGTGTCTTCCAGAAACTACAGTGTGCATGTGGGACTGTCTGGCGTTAGTATCTTCTAAATTTGAACGAGAGTCTAAAGTAACTTGGTGGCTCTTTGGTGCAGTACCTAAAGTAAAAATCCTGACAGTGACAGTGATAATGCTGCTTATGTTTAGCAGGCATAATGTTCACCATACTTGAGTTTGCATAAAACACTTGCTAATTAGGACTAAACACAAAGCACAGCTGGGACTGTCATTACTTTTTTCAGGTGTTTGTTGAGTGTGATCATAATTCATCCATGAATATATTGAGACATTTCAATGTAATCAGTGAAAACAAATAACACCTGCAGACTGACTTTTAGTCACTAGATGTATTTAAATAGATTTTGATCCAAGTTTGGACCCTCGTTTGTCAGGTCTTCATAAGGTCAAACATTTTGACCAGACTTGGATCGTAATGTTGAAATCCATCCAATATTGTCTAAGAAATGTCAGTGTGGATCAAAGAGGAGTACTTGACCAACAATAATATCGCTACAGCCACAAAAATACATCAAATGAAACCTGTAACATACAGTACACTTGACATGTACCTTAATCATCTCATGGATGAGAATCTCATGCTTGTGACAGTGCAAGATGTTAACGTTTATGGCGTCCTCCTCGGCTGAGCTGTAACGTTAGCTAGCTCAGTGGTGCTAGATGAGTTAGCAGCAGATGCACGCTTCCTTCTGTGCTGTGATTCTGCTGACAACTGTAGTTCAGTAGAAAGAAAATAGTTTGTACTTGAAACTCCTCACAACAAGGTCTCTGGATTATCTTGAGTGACCGGGTCATGATTTCTAGAAAGAGACATTTCTGCTGAGGTTTTCAAATGTATTTTTTGGCACTTTGAGCACCACAAGCTGAGTGCCATCTAGTTTCATTATATTCAAGACAAGGCAGACATCTCTACGGTCAATATCACTAACACTCGGCAACTCACACCAAAAAAACTGAACTGTCCTTTTAAAATTTAGAATAATGACTGTAAAAGAAAGTCCTATACTTTTCCTCTTTACCATCCAGTGTTGCATGGCATTCATCAAAATTTACAAAATAATGATTAAAAAACAGATAAATAATATTTTCTGTGAAGAATGTACTTATAAATCTGGCACTTTGGCAGTGACTTGCTGCATCAGACACTGATGAAATAAAACCGTCCGTTTTGATTCATTGTTGGTCGCCGTTTTAGTTTGCCAGCGCTTGGCGGTGTCTGGGATATGCAGTGGGACAAGACTGAAAGTTAAGGTAAAGTACTTAAAGGCATACTAAGCACCGTTGGCATCCCTTCTGTTTATGTTCAACAATGTTATCAAACACAACAAAGCTAGCTTGCCCCTCCCCCTCTCGTCCTCCGTGACTCTGTCATGAACGAGCGATAGCTGCTAGTTAGCTGCTGGATTTACACACCTGTTCAAGGGATAGTGCACCCAACATGAAAATTCACCCATTATCTACTCACCCTCATGCCGATGGAGGATCAGGTGAAGTTTTAGAGTCCTCACATCACTTGCAGAGATCCAAGGGGAGAGGAGGTAACTTAGCAACAAAATTCCACCTAATGGAGGCAGACGGAGCCCCAGATTCAAACGTCCAAAAACGCATAATTGAAGCCACAAAATATCTCCATACTGCTCATCCATAGTGATCCAAGTGTCCTGAAGCCCCGACATAAAAAGTTGTCGTCATTTACGTCATTTAAACTCTGGTTTTAGCCCCATTGTAGCCTGAAGCTCTAACTGCCTCCATTGGCACCACGTTCTTGTGTGTGTGCTTGCTTTTGCTGGTCTCGCGCTGGCTGGTTGGTGCAGCCTGGACCCAAATGTTTTTGTTGCCATTAGTGGAGCCTGGGCTGCCTACAGAGACCGGACTTTTTCACAGCATATTCAGAGGACTTGTAGCTAGCAGATCGTGAGGAGCTGTTTGCTGTATGTGACAAAAACTTTTCAAGCTTAGGAAGACTTAGAGAACCTTTAAGTCTGACTAAGGCTGGTGGGAGGAGTGGTGGATGGGTCCAACAAACAGACTTTCACTTGGCAGGGCAGTGTTCACATCCCGTAAGATTGTAAAGCCAAACCCTGTTCTTTTTTCCTAAACCCAACCATGTGTGTTAGTGGTTGGCGGAATAAAATGTCAATTCATGTTGTTGTGACATAGTGCGTTTATTTTGAAAGAGACCGTATATAAATGGTAAATATCCTGTTAAAACAGAAGTGTATTTTGAAAGAAGACAACGCATGTAACAGGCAACAACCAACGCACTCAGGGTACCTTGCACGTCATATCTGGAAAGTCCATGACCAATGTGTTGCCTTATTGTCCTATTAAACCTCAATGAGCTTGCCTATAAATATGAGCCAGAACACACACACACACACATACACACACACACACACACACACACACTCATGGACTTGCAATTATCCCTCAGCATGTAAAGGTCTTAAGTGTGCAACTCAAAAGACGTTTCTATTTGCTACCCCCTTACAGTAAAGCTCTCTATCTCTCAAACTCACACACACACACACACACACACACACACACACAGAGCCTAGCTCCAGCACTGAGTGACAGATTGCCTCACTGATGAAAAAAATAAATCAGCATATTCATATCTGTCCTTTGTGTGTTGAATGTGGCTCTAAGCCTTGTGTACGTGTGTGTCCACGTGCTGGTGTATGTGTGGTCGGTGCACACAAGTCTTAGCATGCTGTTTTACCTCTAAACAGCCCCAAATTAAAAATGACCCCATGGATATTGTCAGTCAAGGCAATTAGTCTGGACCTCAGACCGCTGTTGAGGTTTCTCAACTCTTCGACAACATACAGTAGGTGTTTATGCTTTAGATGTTTGCATTAATGGGACACCATCATTATTTCTTATTAGGAGAGAAAAGAAAGTGGTGTTGAATATTTACCTTTGACAACAGCGGTGTTTTCATGTCATCTGCACAATATCCTTGGGATAGTTCAGTGTATATATGATTTGTGTACACAGGCTTTACAGAATGATACTTGTGAGGCTGTTGTATAAAAACATTCCATACCGTCCTTGTTTGATGTCTCTATTTCCCTACAAAATTCAAATGAAGAGAAGTTCATCGACAGACACTGTGTTGATGATGCTGGGAGAAAAATAGTGTGGAGTAAAAAGAGCTGAATAAAAAATTAATGTCTTTGGAAAATGCAGCGTAGAAGATGTGACTGGTTATTAAAAATGCATACACCGCACGTCAATACCACTCGTTAGGAAAGAGGGTTTTTGAAACAAGGGTTGGACCAATGTTTGCAATAAATCTGTCTCAAATGTAAACATTTCCATGTCCTGCAAAGTGAATATAATCAGTGGATTCACACAACTCACTGGAATAAATGTTGGAATTGTATGTTGATTCAGACCACAGATATGTTAGATTTGTACTTCTCACATGTAGCAGTAATGTTGAAACGTTGAAACATCCCGGCAACATCAGCTGATCTCAAACAGCCTAATCAACTGATGGAGCAGCTGATTGACGGAAGGGTGTCACACATGATCACATGATTCCTTTCTATGCACCCAGTTGGCAAATCTCATTCAGGGCGCCCTATTTAAACTGCTCTGGCCTGCCTACTGTTGCTGCTTCCTTTGCAAGCTGCTTTGCAACCTGCCTCCACCCCAGCTCTTCCTTTTCATGCTGTGTCTGACATATCAATGTCATTTCTGTTTGTCACTGATACTGCTCTGTTCTAACCTGGAAATCCAGATGCCCCGCCCCTAGCAAATTCGAATTTGCTCTGCACAGGAATCTGGCCCCGACGAGCAGAGCCCGTTGAATCGCCATCGGACCAATCAGATAAGTCTATCTGACAGAGACAGGCTCTGGATGGGCGTAACGTGATGACAACAGCTCTCCGCTGTAGGAGTCGAAAAGTAAACAGCCAAGATGGCAGCTGCCAAAGGACCGCGTCCATTCAATTTAGCTTTGGAAGAAACGCTAAGCCAACTACACTTATCTTTTTCCTTGAGAGAGGAACAGAAGACTGCCCTAGAAGCCTTCACTTCCAGGAAGGACGTTTTTGCCGTGGGTGCGGTTTGCAATGGCGCTTAGTACAATGAATACGTCACCTCGTTTTTTGCTTTGATTGGCTATCGTGCTATCCAATTGCGTGCAGCAGCATTTAATATGCTGGGTCTTTGCTGCTGCTCTCCCTGCCTTAGGCTTTCAATGTAGGCGCATGGAAGGGCAGAGAGGTTTGCTCTCTATGCCTCAGGATCTCCTCATTTGCACCTGGAAGGGCAGAGAGGTTTGCTCTGCGTGAAGAGGCTTTCTGCGTAGGCCCGAGGAAAAGCGGAAAGGCCCCAGAACAGAGCCATACCACCTAACATAATAAAGCAAATGGAAATAAAGTTTCTTTGACTAAAGTCTTCCTGATTGAACTGTGGTTACTGCGTGGTAAGGTTAAGCCATCTCTAGAGTCGCAAACTCTCGGTCTTGAACAGTGGTATGCTGCTGTATGAAGCTCAGCATAAGTTCAATCAGGAAGACTTTCTTTGTGCCCATGCATTCATAATTCTCTCTATCCCACTGCTTCCTCCAGTCAGTCAATTTTGGGTGTTTACTCTTCTACTTATCCAATCAGTATTCGCCACAATCTCTCTTTTCATCTTCACCACCTCTACCACCACCAGCATCTAGACCTCGGGGTGAATTCCCTATTCTACTATGGATTCATCACCCTCCTTAAATATGTACTTTCTCAATGGGGTCTAATCACCAAAGACCTTTCACATTTTTCATACGCATGTGCACGAGTAATAAATGTTCTTTTTACTGAGAAAAAAATGAGTCTCTCCTGATTGAACTGCTGCTTTGCAGCCATTTCGCCTAAATGTCTTTCCATCCACCGTCTCCTCTTGAGATCTCCCCTGAGATTCGTCATCATGTATGAAATGTACAAATGTAAAATATTTGCGGTTTGCAGAAATGTGCAAATGTACCACTATTTTATTCTGGCAGCTGGGCTGCTGCTTGTTGGGTAAATCTGTAATGCAATTGTTTTTTATTAGATAGAAAATAAACCAGGCCAATAATCAGTAAAACATTACAGTGACAGCAGTAATACCACCATAATTCATTTTGTCATCACAGTCAGAATCAGGAACGTTTCATTGTAAGCTGGTTGCCCCAGCTTACAATGCTGAATGCACAGCAATGATTCAGTCTTAAAGTGAGAATTAAGATGCAGAGACATGGAGAGAGATAGATGTTGTGATTTACTCTCACACACGGGCTATTTAACTTAACAGCTGTTGCTCTCATTAGTTTATTCCAAATGTCCAGAGCAAAGAATAGGCTGTCACAAGTGACAAGAATGACCGATCAGCGCGGGGGGGAAGCACTTGTGCTAATTAACACACAAATCAAAGGGAGACACTAAACCACGAGCACTTTTAAAGGACAAAGACATATCAGCAAGAACCTTAACTAAACTTTTCTGTGACACAGTTCTGACAAATTGACTACCAAATAAACCTTATTTGGTAGTCGGCCCATTCACCAGAAGAAAATGTACTCATTGTATGTTTCTGTAAACCACAAATGTGTTGCCTTTGTACTATGTTTCATATCACAGTTTCTAAAGCAAAGTAGTATACAAGCTGACTTTGTCATCAAGAGGTGGAGGAGACGGTGGATGTGACACCGAGACAAGACGCCTGCCAAGCTGCAGACCACAATTTGAGATCAACAACACCAAATGCAGTTGTTGTTCAGTGAGCCATTGCTGTTTTTCTCAGCTGCTTTTTAGCGAACCAAAAGTGGGTATTTTTTTAGCAACCTGTCACTATTCTCCACCAGGGCTAGTGCCATGAAAAGTGTTTACTGAGACACAGAGATAGTGCCACCAAAATGTGGTATTTTAAGCCAAAACACAATCTTTTCTTAACCATAAGCAAGTGTTGGTTACATCCATCCTCCTCTCCTATGTTTCTTACTCTGGACAGGCCTGACAAATCTTTAACCTTCATGAATGCAAAATTCATTATACAAAAAGGATCGTGGACCGTTTTGTATAGTTTGAGGTGTCCTGTTAGGTATTTAGCTGTCTCTTTTAGGGCTGTTCCAGACTCAGCATCATGTCAGTCAAATCAGGTTCGGCTGTTTAATATGAATATTCAACTATGTGTTCCTTTTATCCCATTTATAGTTTGAGAGTTCTGACACTAGGTATTAAACAGCAGCACATTCTCACTGCGACCTCGTCACATATTAATGTTTGGTCATGGACTCTCCCTGTCGAGATATTATGTGCAAGGGAACCCTGGGTGTGTTGGTTGTTGATGTTCTGGGACATTCAGCCTGTTACATGTATTGTCTGTTTTCAAAATACACTTCCATTTTCACAGGAAATGTACAGTTTGTATACAGTCTCTTTCAAAATAAACTCACTACATCGGTACAACACCACGATTTTTTCCTTCAACAACAAGCGTGCATTGTTACGTTAACATTTACGTGGTTGGGTTTAGGAAAGAAGGACAGGGTTTGGCTTTACAGTTATACAGGTAGCAAACACTGGCCTTCCGGGTGAAAGTCAGTGTGTGTAGGACCAATCCACCACAGCCCTCCTGCCCGCCCTACTTGGACGGGTCAGGGTCAAGTAGGGCTGCACAACTGCACAATTACAGCGAGCAGTCACATAATATGCCAATGTGAAAGGACTGCTTTTTTTGTCAGTGTCTGACGCTGGAAGTCACTTCCCAACAGTCGGTATTCTATGACTTCCGAGTGAGACAGGGTTGTAAACAAAAGCCAGAGACAGTTTGTCATTAAGTTTCTGTGAGCTGTAAGTTCGTCACTTTTAAGTACAAGGTAGAAGAAACGTCTTCTGGGAGCCTGACAGTGCAAAGCGTCTCCTCCTCAGGAGAAAGCGAAGAGCTCTAACTCTGCAACTGAATCTGAGGACTGAAATGTCCCCACAAGTAGGCTAAACTGCACACTGACTGACAAAAAAAAACTGCTTTTCAATCTCAGTCGATTGAGGGGTCTCCGACTGATGATTTGAATCTTCAGTTCTCAAGGGGCAACCCTAATCTCTTCTACAGTATGGGGAAAATGCTTTTTGGGCCCCAACGATCTTTCTTGAGTTGCAGTACCATGAGCAGCCACTGATTAGTCCTAAAATTCCTGCGCATTCAGCCCTGACACACCTTGTCAATAACATAAGTAGCCGATAGAAAATCATATGACTCAGCTAGCTCAGTAATATGCACCACACAGTAATCTCTATCTAATTGTTGCTAAAATTAGCCTAATATTAGACATCATAACTACTGGTCCCAACAAGGCTGTAGCAGCTAAACCCCAAGGTGAGTCGAATTGAACCAGGGTGCATTATTGCTGCTAAATTCAACTTAAGAGGAAGATTGTGTAATTTTGTTTTCTGAGAGTTAAATCATCTGACCTTAAATAGCCTTAAATTATGAGAGAAAGTCACAGAAACAACACTCCCAAACCAGTATAGCTTTTAAGATATGATCTGACAATATTTGGCTAAAGGGTGTCAGAGGCTCGGGGACAGAGTGCAGTTAGCAGTAGAGTTGGTGGAAAGTTGAGAGCCAACCTCCGGTGGTGTATCTGAAATCAACAAAGCCTCTCAGGCATTTTCTCTCTTTGAGGCAGGGAGCTGCATTTTCTGCTCCACTCTCCAGTATGCTATTCAAGTGTGTGTGTGTGTGTGTGTGTGTGTGTGTGTGTGTGTGTGTCGGTGTGTTTGTGTGTGTGTGGCAGCCAATGGTCCTGATCTCTGATAAGAGTAGGAAGAGGATGAATTAAAGAGAGGAAGAAGAAAAATAAATGGCTCGGCACTTCCCTTTCCCATTTCCTCTAACCTGCTACTCCTTTCTTGCTTCCTCTCTAATCTCAGACTGAGGCTGTCTGGCTGCTGCTTTAGCACTTTTCATCCCCTCTCTGGTATTAGCTTGTTTTCCCTTATTACATTGGCTGTTTCCTTTTTGCCTTTTGTGTCCTGCATTTTTTTCCTCCTCACTTTGTTCTCTTTCTTCTTCCCTTTGTTGGCTTGATTATTTCTTACTTTGGCCCCCTTTATTTTTCTCTCCTCTCATCTCTCCACCTGGCTTATCACTTCACCCTCATGTTCGTGTTTTCTCTCAGTCTCTCCATTTGTCTTTCCTCTCTGATCTACCACTAATTTAAAGTGGGAATCTACTAGTCTCCCTGTGTAAATCACAGTCACTAGATTTCTCCTCTTGCTCCCCTTTTTGCTGTTATTGCATTACACCAAATATACACACACACATGCTGTCACAGGGATCAACTCATGTGAAGCCTCCCTGGCTTCAGGCGGGAGGGATGAATGAATGGTGGCAGGAGTAAAAAGATAGAGAGGGGCCTGACAGCATGGGTTCACCTTATTGTGTCAGATGAGAGCAACGGATGGATAAAAAAGGAAGTGTGTCTGTGCATGTGTGTCCGTGCATGTTAGCAGAGTGAAGATACTTTTGCACAGTCCTGCTAACGAATTATAGATACACCTCATCGATACACAGTTGCAGACACAACAGGGAATGGACACAGCTTAGGTGCTAAAGCATGATGCGCCCTGACACACACCCACAGACCTATGCAAGAGGGATTACACTCCCTCGGTCGCTGTCTCTCTGCCTATTGAGATTGGAGTTTTCTTTATAGTGCCACTGGAGTGTCAGGGCGACACTGAGTGATCATGATTACAAAGACAAAGAGAGTAAAAGGGAGTATGGGAGGGAGATGTGAGGGGGATAAAACAGCGGGGAGTGGCTGGATGGGAGAGGAGAAAAAAGGCATGGGAAAAGATAAAAGATACTGAGGTAAAGGTTTTGCCCAAGGGAGAGACTTTAAGCATCGGGGTCTCGTCGGGCGGGTACTGCAATCATGTAGACACATCAGACGGCTGTGATGTCAGTTTACCAGTCAATCTACAGTTATGTTCTGGCCTTCACCCATGGCTATGAGCTTTAGATAGTGACTAAAGAGCAACATGCTGGAATACCTCCCTGTGGGCGGGGAGCAGACCCGGGGCTGACATGCTGCAGGGATTACAGCGTATATCCCAACTAGCCTCGGATTCCCTCGGGATCCCCCGTGAGGAGATAGAGGACGTGGGCTGTCTCGAGTAGTCCGCTTAGTCTGCTGCCATCATGAGCGGGATGAAAATAAAGGCAGAGAGAAGAGAAGGTGGGGGGCCCCAGAAAGCACTTTTTGGCTCCTTTTTGCCGATTCAGTGTCTCCACTCTAAACACCCAGGATTAAATTGTCATTTTCGCTCAATCCGCAAAGGGGGGCAGAAGTATTAGAGTTACACCAGACATGAAATTGGGGTCTTTTAGGAGGCTTTCCACAGAATCCAGCAGAATGAGAAATAGTGCAATTTCATTAGAAATTATCCCATTAGAGACTTTTAGAAGAAGTATCATAATAGTTTCTGTCACTGCAGGCGCTGCACAGAGCAGACGGTGATGACAGATGAGATTTATCATATTTATGTTGTTTTCAAACTTGTTTCAAAGGGACACACTGTTAATAACAAATATCATATTAGCTTGGATGTCGGGGTGGGGTTTAAAAAAGTGGTTAGATATTTTAATGCCTATTTTTGTTTGTTTTCAAAGGTGTTCCCGGAGCCGTCTCACCACTTCCTGAAATTTAAATTTGTAGCCATGGGTAGAGTTTCCTTTTCCTTTGTGTATTGAAATGTGGGAATGTAGTGTACATCAAAAATCCAACCATTTTTAGGATGCATTCTGATGTCGTTGAGAGCATTTTGTGTGAACACACCACATACCCAAAACCTGAGAATGGGTATAGGCCTATAGTATGAAATTGGGACACATTATGTGACACTGTTTAATCTTGGAAGTTTATTCAGTTGCCAGTTTGTTTCTAACTGATTCTGACATCAGGAAATGCTTCTCACAAGTTCTCATTCTTCATGAATTTGTTTCCTTCGTGGTCATCCAAGGCCAGCAGAAACAATCTGAATAGCACTTTAAAAACACACTAACAAAGTGCTTTATGAGGCAAAACAAAATAGTAGACAGCATTAAGATAAAAACAGCAATAAAAACATTGAACATAGGCTAAGACCAGATAAATCAGAGTCTGTCATGACAATAAATAAATAATAAAATTGAAAAAAGAAGGATTAAAACTTGACACACAACAGACTTACTGTAAAAAAAGCCTTCCTGTAAAAGCATGTTTTGAGGAGTGTTTTAAACAAAGACAGTGAGTTTGCTAACCTGAGTTCTTCAGGTAAGGAGTTCCCCAGCCGCGGGGCTCTAATGGAAAATGCCTGGTTTCCTTTTGTAATGAGGCAGGCTGCAGGAACAGTTCGGAGGGTCCTACCTGAGGGGCGCAGGCAGCAGCTAGGCTCATAGGGCGTGTGTAAATCTGCAATGAATGTATGAGCAAGGCCATGTAGGGCTTTAAAAGTATTTGGTGAAAGTTTAAAATCAATTTTATACATAACACATAGCCAGTGTAGCATTGTAAGGGTGGGTGTTATGGGGTTTTGTCTGTTGGAATTAGTTAAAAGTCTGGTAGCCGAGTTTTGAACAAGCTGGAGACAGGATGTGGTCTTCTGGCTGAGCCCTGAATACAGGGAATTACAGTAATTCAGACATGATGAGATAAAAGCATGAATGACTTTTTGAAGGTCTCCTAGAGATAAAAAAAAAAAAAAAATTTTCTTTTGCAATGTCTCTAATTTGATGAAAGCACGATTGCACAGCCTTGGTTATTTGTATGTCGAATCAGAGCTCAGAGTCAAAAATGACACCCAAATTGTGGGCAGGATGCTTTACATTTGAGGGCATGCTCCCAAGGTTCTGTTTTGAGTCAGGAGGTCGGGTTTGGGGGACCAAAAAAGAAAGGACCTCAGATTGAGACTCACTGAGCTGGAGAAAGTTTTGTGACATGCAAATCCGAGAGACAAGCCATAACATGAGAGAGACTGTCACTACCAGTCAGCGTAACATAAAGCTGCGTGTCGTCTGCATAACTGTGGAAATTGATAGTATAATATCATATCCCCTCTAAGCTGACGGGACAAACTTAATAGCAAATAATATGGAGCAACATCAGCATTCATTTGAGGCATGTTTCTGTTCACATCAGCCAGTACCCGATTTGAAGAGAACATTGCATCCTCCAGCTAAATGCCTGACAACCCAACATGAACTTTCTGGAAGGAAGAATGATTCCTCTCCGATTCATTTTGTCATTCAACTTTGTGACTTGTTTTCACATTTTTGTCAGCAACCAACTTTAAAAGCCCTACTTTTTTTTTTTTCTGTTGCAAGCCTTGCGCTCCAACGAAACAAGTAAGAGCTCTCTATGCACTCAAGAAAGAAAAAAAAAAAGAGTCAAGTCTCTTGTATGGCGCACAAAGAGCATGCATGAAAGCATTAAAATGAATGCTTTTGGGGCATTGTGGGGTAAGAGAGAGAGCAAGACCGCCAGGAAAGAAGAGGAGAAATCAGAGAGATGGAACTTGCTGGAGGAGAGAGATGGAAGAGGACAGAGGTGGAGAGCAAAGGAAAGGAAGGGAAAGAGGAGCAGAGCGCTCTTTTAAATGGAAATTGGCTCTTCCACTGATGGCTGGGACGAGTAATGACGACCCCCTCTGACTACTTGAATGTAGTGTCAGCATTTTTGCATACACACACATGCGCATACACACACAATATGTTCACATAACCGTCATCCCACACGTCCACACATCTACATACACATTTTAAAAGCATGCAAGAACTTACTGATGGCACACACACACTCTTCCCCACCCTCCAGAGACAAGGAACAGCATGAAAGTGTGATGATGCATCATTTTCTTAAGCACCTCTATCCATCTTCCCTTCCTCACCGTCTCTCAGTCTCTGCTTTTCACACCCTTCATTTTAAGGAGGAGGCTGGAAACTTACCTCAGCTGTATGTGGGTGCACACAGAGCAGTGGATATGCCTAAGTATTATAACTGGACACTGTGAGTGTGTGTGTCCGAGTTCTTACAACCAAACAGAATGCCTGAGAGATCATCTGTGTGCAAGTATAACATCCACATATTTCACCGAGCCTCTCAAAATCTAGCAGGAAGACAAAATAGTCTGTAATCATATAATTTGGAGAATAAACATTGAAAAAATGCATCCAAAATTTCCTTCCTCGAGTCCATTTGCTTTCTATTTATCTAACAATATAAAAACATCACACACCATGAATTATAATGAGGTGCTGATCACTGGCAGGAGATTGTAGAAAACAAGTGTCGCACAATCTGGCTCCATATGCATTTATTTTATTTTGATGATGTTTCGGCCTTTGGACCGTCTTTAAGATCGAAAAACATATTTTGCCATGTGCACAAAATAGTTAGTAAATTGGTAATCCAACCAGGTGTGTGGGAAATTCAGTCTTGAATTTCATTTCCCCCCGCCTGGACTATTGCAACTCATTATATTTTTGTATTACTCAGTCTTGTTTATCCTGTCTTCCACTAGTCCAAAATGCCGCAGCAAGAGACCGAGGTTACATTTGATATTGATGCCAATGGTATCATGAATGTCCCTGCTGTAGACAAGACCACTGGCAAGGAAAATAAGATCACCATCACCAGTAGCCATGTTTCCATCAGCTTGTTTAGATGCGCATCTAGAAGTATCGCATCGGAAAATTATGATGGAAACATCAAAATTCGAATTAAAATCCCCTGATTCGCACAAACTAAAATACGCTTGCTTTAGCCGGGTTTTGGTTGATTCGAAAAAATGTTGATTCGCAAAACGGGGGATGGAAACAGTTATGCTCGAATTAAGTCTGACGTAGCGCACCTCTCTCCATGGTGATATCCACACTGCGGGTCGGGAAGACGGTAATCCATTTACAAGCTGGTTGCCAACTGCCAGAAAACATATAAGTAGAATGCGAGACTTGTTTTGTTTCTGGTTCTGCGGAAAACTCGCGCAAGTTCATAGTTTTCACCAAAGTCCGTACAAATACAAAGCTGAAGACGACATCCAGCGTGACAAGGTGTCTGCTAAGAATGGCCTGTAGTTGTATGCCTTCAACATGAAGTCGACTGTGGAGGATGAAAAGCTTGCTGGCAAGATCAGTGAAGATGACAAGCAAAAAAAGAAGGAGCACATTACCCCCATTCTTGCCTCCACACTGCCTGTTGGCTACAGAATACATTTTAAGATCATGGTGTTTGTCTACCAAGTGTTTAACAGCCTCGCCTCCTCTTACTTCTCTCCCCATATCACACTGTGAGAGCTCTGAGATCGTCTGACCAAAGACTTCTGTCTGTCCCGAGATCCTGGACTAAGTGTTATAGGGACAAGGCTTTCTCTATCGCTGCCCCGATACCAACGATACTACTTAATAGTGTTTCTCTTCTTTGGTTTGTTCGTGTTCTTCTCTGTGTGTGCTGTAAGAGCACTTTGGATCAACTCTGTGTTTAAAATGCTATATAAATAAAGCTGACTTGACTTGACTTGGTTAGTGGTTGCTGCAGGAACTTTTCAGAGATCAATGGCTAAGCAGGGGTGCCAGCGAAGTACAGCTTCCCAATTTGAGCAGTTGGTTCTGACCCTCAGCTACTACTGCACATGCAGTTCTATTAAGGTCACAGTACATGATGGTGTCCTGAATCTAGTTCAAACAAATAAAACTGAAATCTGAATTATATCACAAAAGCACTAAAGTGTTTAGTATGCTTCTATGGAGCGGGGTCGTACAAAGTGTCATCTGTAAAGTATTAAAAGGCACAAGTGTTTTATGATTTGTATTTTTCAAATCCCTATTCACACAGGCAGGGGAAAAGCTAGAAAGGGGTGAGATGCAATGATTCATGCAAATGGTGCACCTCTGTACCGGTTCTATTCAAAGGACTTAATGCGTTTTGTACACATAAAACATGGCTGAAGAGGTTGTGTGAAGGTAAAAAACAAAAAGCTTGGGAGCAAAGGTCACATCTTGCAGACTTTTCCAGCTTTATAAACCATTGTTGCATAAAAGAAAGTATGCTTGTCATATTATCCTTCTCAGAAAATCATCAGCATCAGTATTCAAACTTCAGAGGGGACTGAGAATAGAATACAGTACAATACAGTAAGATATTATATATATCCCTTTTGTTCACCAGGGGTGGAAATTTGTCTTTGGCTCACCAAACACAAAAGACAACATTGTAAAAAGCCAACCTGGTCTCACTCCAAGCTTGGCAGAATCCGGTGCTTGGGCAGTGACTTGTGGCGGCAGACACTGATGAAAAAAGATGTCCTTTAACGTTGGTATGATACACAGCTGGTCGCTGTTATAATTTAACGGCACTGGGCAGCGTCAGGGGGAAACGCGGCAGGACAAGAACGAAAGTTAAGACGGGGAAAGTCTGAGTAGAGTGGCTGGGAGTGGTGATGGATGGGTCCAACAAACACTGACCTTCACCCAGGAGAGCGGTGTTAGCCTCCTGTAAGATTATAAAGCCAAACCCTGTTCTTTTTTCCTAAACTCAACCATGTGCTGGAGTAAAAAAAAAAGGCAATTCGCCTTGTTGAACTGACGTAGTGTGTTTATTCTGAGAGAGACTGTATGTAAATGGTAAATTTCCTGTGAAAACGGATATGTATTTTGAAAGGAGACAATGCACGTAACAGGCAGAACTCAGCACGGCTTCTCAGAACGTCAACAACCAAGCACCCAGAGTGCAAGGTTTCCAGGTTTCAAATCATATCTGGACGTAGAAAATGCATGACTAAACACTGATATGTGACGAGGTCGGAGTGAGAATGTGTTGGCATGCTTTCTTCCTCATCCTTTCTGTCAAGAGCTGGGTGGAGGGCTTTTGTTGCTTGCCAACTATTTTACTTGCCATTTTCACAATCCTAGAGAGTTTATTCTTGGATGTACAGTTAAGATGACTGTACCAGGCAGGAAGGTGAAAAGTTAAAACACTCTCAACCATAGTTTTGTACACCAATTCTAAAGTCTGCTGACTAACACCAAGGCCACTGAGATGGAGTCACTTTGATTATCTCTTGAAATTATACTCCAGAGAAGGTCACATGGGAATCCAGAACCATACCAAGGTATTTAAAATTTTCCACAGTCTTCAGATCTCATTTTGTGCAAATAATCAGTTCTTCAGTCTTGGCCACATTCATTTCTAACTTGCTGATGCGACACCGTGTTTGAAGGGTCTCCGCGAGGGCAAGGTAGGCAGCTTCACCTAATGGGTGTGTTTGCTGTAAAAGACCAACTAAGGCCATGTTGGCATATTTAAACAATCTAAAATATTTCTCATTGATCATTAATTCATTAGTAAACAGAGAGGATAGCACAGGGGGAAAGAACACATCCTTGTGGGCAGCCTGTGCTTGCAGTGAGCACTTCCAACATGCTCCCCCTGACACAGACTCTCGGCAGGTAAGAAAGTCTAGAGAACTAATGCTGTATTAATGTTCAGATCAATCAGCCTTTTCAGGAGTATATGCGTCTTCATCGAGTTAGAAACTGAGCTAAAATCCACAAATAAAGCCCGGGCACATCCTTATCCTTTTATATCGTCAGTGCATCTGTTGCTCTTATATGCAAACTGGAGTGGATCTAGCGTAGTGACCACAGTGTTGTTCAGGTGGCGGGCCAGACCACAGTCCATGGTTTTACACAGTCTGGAAGTTATTGCAATAGGTTGCAAATCATTTGGTATACTTGCACCTTCTTCTTTTGTGGTGCTGGCCTTTTTACTGAGAGTTCCCATGATTTTGGCACTGTGCATGTGTCTAGGAGGGACTAATACAACCTTGCAGAAACTGCTTTTAGTTGAGCAGCACAGTCTTTAAGAAGTCTGGCTTTTAGACCGTCTGGCTCCAGTTTAAATAGACTACTGAAAATATGGTTTCAAACAGTGTTGGATAATCTGACAAATTTTGTCAGGATACAAAGTTCATTTGAAGCATACGTTATATGTTATACAGTACTTTAATGCAGTTTAAAAATACTTTAAATAACCACAATGGAGACATAGTTTCTCCAACAGATAGTCTAGTAAATGCACATATCTGCTTGCTGTGGAAGTAAAGGGAGTCGAGGCTTACTGACCTATAAAAAATAAAGGTTGAAAAGGCAAAGTGGGCACACAGTTTCCCGGTGATTATTTCTAATTTGTACTGCTGTGTTGTGCTCCTTTTGTTAGCTGGCAGTGGAAGGCTGGAAAGAACTGGGGTTCCTAATGCAGTCCTTGCTGTGTCCTTGTTCCAAAGGTGCAGATCCCAGGAGACTGGTTGCTTGATATCCTTGCAGAGTTAGAAGTCTGGTGCTAACTCAGCTTGGTTCTCCTTGTTGGTTGCAAACCTTGTGTTTGCACACTAACTTGTCTGGTCTTCAGGTTCTATGTCTGCTGGAAGCTGCAGCTCCTACTGTGAGCATGCAGAGATGAGAGAACGGGGGAAGGGCGTAGCAGGTCCTCCTGCCTACGTCCTACCTCTATGGAGGTTCAGGAGAAGAGAGAGCGAGTCTGATGGAGAGCAGAAACGTCTCCTTCAGTAGTGCCCAGTCAAGTTTGAAATCTGAGCCCATGGGCAGGGCTCTGGTCCTGTGAGATGAGTGCCAAATGGCTGTCCTTTCTTTCATGAACAAAAAACATGCAGTCTCAGCCACCATTTCAGACTGCAAGACCCAGAGAAAAAGCCTTCACATGTTCCAGTTTAGATTGTAACAAACCACAAATCATCTGTGGTCCAGTGAATCCCAACACATCTTACAGTAATAGGCTGACATTATGTATCTGTGGTTACACAATCACCTCTGAAATCTGATTTAAACTAAACATTTAGATCATGATTCGTACATGTTTGGCTTTTCATACGCAGGTTACAACACAACGCCAAAAACCTGCTGAGTTTCACACATTGAGTTTCTCCTTTTTTTTCTTCTTTTTTTTGATGATCACAGCCCCTTTGAGGAGTTTCTACTTCCACATGATCGTTTTCATGTCTGCCTTGCTTCCTCTGCTCCTCATCTTCCTCTCACATTCACAGAGAGAGGAACTCTTGGGCCCACTGTGTGAGTTCTCTTCAGTGTACTGCAGGCGAGCACACTACTCAAGAGAGACCAAATAGCTTCCTATTAAACCCACACTGCTTTTAAGACAGTCGAGCCATAGTGCAAGCCTGTGTGTTACTGTGCCTGTGTATGAGTAGTGAGTGTGTGTGTACTGAATGTGTTTTCTGTCCATCTAAATGTATGCATCCAGCTCACATCATACAAAGACTTTCTGTGTGATTTTTGGACGCATGTCTGTATGTGTAAATATGCTAGTCCTGTTTGTACTGTCAGTGTATTCATGCTGCACCTGTGGATGATAGCATCAGTAGCAGCAGAGTTCTTCAGAGCCTCTTAAATAGGACTAAATTATTTAGCAGGGACACAAATGCAGCTCAGTAGTGGCTCTGGAAGATTACAGGAACCACTGCTTCATACATAGCCAGACTTCAAATAAACCCTTTTATGGTGGCTAAGTGTGCATGTGTAAACCCTTGCCCAGAATGGCAATGCAAAACATATGGGATGCTTTCAGTTGACTGAACCATAAAGCTACAGACCTATTTGTAAAGATGTTGAAATGGGCTGAAAATCACAGGTTAACCACCACCGTGATATGTTAACCATGCTTACAATAGCATCAAAGAATACATCATATGCGGTAAGAAATAATCTACTGTAAAACAAATGATCTGTATTACTGAAGAGGAAAATGTACCCTCCATCAATTATTCACTGAATGAGAATTCACTGGCAGAGAAATTTATTAGATCTTCTACACACTGTAAAAATATTCAGTTAGGGAAAAGGCCTGCATTCAAAATCTTTAGTAAAAGTGCAGAAGTATTATCAGCAAAATGTACTTTAAAGTATCAAAAATGACTAGTAGCCATAGTCACATATTGTGGTGGAATAAAAAGAGAAGTGAATACAGGCTCCGCAGATACATATGCCGCTTCACGCTTCTAGTGGGTCATAAGTGATGATTGAGAGGAATACCTTCAGTATGAATCTATGCATTGTCTTTAAGGAAAATCCCATTTGGTATTTTACAACCTGGAAACTATTTTTCTATGTTTTTGTGTTTTTGAAATTGGTCCAGTATTGAGAGAGTCCACTGTGGCCAGCAGAAGCAAAACAGTCTGCAATGTAATCCCTGCGAGCAATTGAGCACCTTCAATTAACATCCACTAAAAGTGTTTGTTTTTGACAACATTGACAGGCTCAGATTGTTATTCTAAATGTCTGACAACTTATAGAAAGGATTGCTACAGAGGTCGACCATGTTGTTAAAGAGTAAGATTTGTTTTGTTTAAACAAAAACAGCCCCAAAGTTACTATCATTAAACCCACCAGACTACATTAAAATAACCAGTCATTTTAAAACACGCTCTTTGGAAGTTATCTGAAACAAAACAAAATTAAAAGAAAGCTTCATTACTTTTTTTTTTCTCCACAGTTCCAACAAACCATCTCTGGGTTGGTTGCAATAAACTCTTAATTCCCTAAATTAGAAAATAAACTGGCTCAATGCACGCTTAAATTACCATTTATTTAAATGGAGCCTGGCGTGTTTGAGGATGGCAATTTCAGGGCTGTTTGATGTTAAACAAAAAGGATCTTACTCTTTAACACAAAGGTCGACCTCTGTATGGATGTTTCAATAAGTTGTCAGACACTTATACAGTTATAGAAAACAAAACACTCTGAGCCTGTCAGTGGCAAAAACAAGCTTTTTTAGTGTATGAAAATTGATGGTGCACAAGTGCCCACAGAGTTTACATTAAAACCTGTTTATCCACTGCTGGTTGCAGCTGTTTTAGTCAATACTGGACCAATTCCAAAAACTGTATGTACTTAGACACACACACAAAAAGTGGGGGTCAAGGTTAGAAAATGCAAAAGCTACCCTTTAGGAATACAATACTTTAGTGAATGTAGTAAGTGCACATAGTCATATTTCAGCTTTGCAAAAATCAACCCTTATGCTGCAGTTATTTATAGCATTATGGAGTTTGGGAGGCCCTACTAATGATAATAGTAATAATGCATTATATTTATGGGCGGCTTTCAGAGCAGTCAAGGACACCTTACCAGACACAGAAAAACAACAAGCAGCAGTGTATCCCTACATCATAAATTCAAACAATTCTGTAACTAGTCCATAGCCATTGAGTGCACAGTTGCCCACATACAGTTTCACATGGTGTGTGTTTGGGATACAGGTCATAGGAAATTGCAGAATAAAAGAAATTAGCTCTCTAGCGCCCCCATTTTGTTTGATGGGGTCAATAATGGAGGGGTCCCCTCAGATTATGTGTGGTCATATGCCTACAAAGTTGCGTGGTGATGGGTGAAACCCTTGAGATGTTATACACCTTTATGTGATGAGCCACACCCTCCGCAATATTCATTGCCTTATAGAAGCTCAGTTTTAGTAAGTTTTCCAACTTTTGCCAAGAGGGAACTTTAGATATTGGTCCCTAGATTATGTTCACCGAGTCTCATGCAGATCAGTCAAACTTCCTAGGAAGAGATCCATTTGAAGTGTTTTTCAAAAAATTCAAAATGGTGGAAAATCTATATAACAGGTAGCTATGAGTTACTGAGGCAAATGTGTTCCTCATGAGGAGAGGCATCTCTGTGCAAAGTTTCATGTCTCTACGACATATGGGGCATGAGATATGCCCATTCAAAGTTTGCAATTTCAATTGGTGGTCAATTGATGTAGTATTGCTTCATTCCCATCCTCCCATGACCCTCTAACACTGTGCCAAATTTCACATGGATTGACCAAGTCAGTGAGGAGAAAAACGTGGAACAGACACACACACAGAAACACACACAGACACACAGACACAGACAGAGTTATCATCATTATATTGAAGATAAGATGTACAATAAAAGTTAAAAAAATGACCGGACAAAAATCATAATTATGAATAGTAGGTATGCAGTCATCATCAGTGCAGGTCACTATGTGTGTCTCCATTAAATCAGACCGAATATGCCATCTTGAAAAGGTGTGTTTCAGACGAGATTTGAAAGTGGAAAGGGAGTCAATATTGCAAATGTCATGGAGGAGAGAGTTCCAGAGGCGGGGGGCAGAACTGCTGAAGGCTCTAGAATTCATGGTAGTCAAGTAGGCAGATGGTGATGTGAGTTGGATTGCAGAAGAGGATGTGAAGCCCTGTTTCCACCGAGCAGTACAGTACAGTTCAGTTCGGTGCGCTTTATTTTTGTTTCCACTATGAAAAGTTGTGGATGGTACCAATGGGACTATTCCATACTGAGGTACCTAGCACACAGATCTGGTACTAGAAGGTGGAGCTGTGAACACTGCAGTCTGATTGGTCAGTAGAGGAGTTGTGTCTGGTTTTGAGGCTCATGTCTGAAGGGTTACTGTTGGTTCCAAAGGTACCATTCCGAAAGTGTTTGGTGGAAACGGGGCTTAAGATGATGGGAGGGTGTGTAGATATGAAGGAGTTCAGACAGGTAGGAAGGGGCTTGATTATGAGGGTCCTTAAAGGTGAGAAGCAGAATCTTAAAATCAATGTTATATTTAACAGGAGGCCGATGAAGTTGAAGTGATATGATCTACGGAAGGGGTTCTAGTAATAGATATGGGCGGCTGAATTCTGGATAAACTGGAGTTTATGAAAATTAATCACACTGTGTTCCTTGGAGTCTGCAACGTGAATACGATGCCATTATGTCAATATCAGATGTCAATTTTTATGTCAGTCTGTCAATGCCGTTACCGCACTTTAAATATCTTTAGGAAAGAAAAACACCTCTGCTTTAGGGACAATACAAGCTATCACAATATAGATGTCAGTATCAGTCCTGTACAGCAAGAGGTTGTGTTATTTCATAAACTAACACAAGGTTTCTGTGGAAAGTATTCAGTTCGAGTTCATTTCTAACCACTTGTGAGAGAAGCACATCAATGCCTAAAAACTATGTCAGGGAGAAGAATGGAGATAGAGGTTTGGTGTTTCAAAACACAGACGAAAGGTTCCATTATGAGACATTTTAAAAGAGCACAGATTCAAGGCAGAGATGTGTTTCTCTGTTTGTGCCTGTAAACACACCTCAGTACAGTCCAGTGGGTTTTTGGCAAAGGACCGTTTTTCATGTTATTGCTGTTTCCCATTATTAGAGATAAATGCCGCTGCCATATATTTATCAGTGATATGAGGCTATTTGTATGGGTCTTATCTAAACAGAGGCTATGAAATGAAGAGTAAACTGTTTTTGCTTTGTGGTGAGAGTGTATCTCTGTTCATTTTATTTTCTTTTCCTTAACAGCTCATATGTCTACGTCAGCAGTTCCACACTGTCTCAACACCCCCCTACCTCAGGCCTACCATGGAGGGGAGTCGTGTCTCAAAAAGAAATGTGTCTTTTGGCGTGAAGGAACATCTGCTACTGTACTTGGTCTTGTGATTTGTTTTCACGATGTGCTGCACCCACGCTCCTTGTAACTCATTTGCATTCCCACCAGTGAGCCCATTCCTCATTATATCTGAGGGTGGTGCATTTGACACTTTCTGTTTACATTCATCATCAGCTTCTGTCAAAGTGGGGTCAGTCATGAACTGCATGGTGATCAGGACTGTCATGAAAGACGGTCAATCATGCCTGCTTGAGTATGTTGCCATTCCACTAACATTAGGTATTGCATAACAAGTATTCCCTTTCGAAACATAACCAGAATGAGAGTGTAAAGTCACGCCATGGGCAGATAACGAAACAATGGGCCCTTGGGCACAGATGTGCAAAAGTTGCCACCACCCAAACAGGAGAAAGACACACAGACTTTGTGGTTTTGCCTCTTTTTTTCTGTTGTATTGCATGTCTTTGTCGTCATGATGCTTTTTTTTTTGGTGGTTTTCTGTGTCTTTGAGATCATTTTTTATCATTTTTGTTTTTGTCTGTTTATCATTTTGTGTCTCTTTGTTGGTTTATAGCCCTCATTGTAATTATTTTGTGTCTCTTTGCACCTCTTAGTGGTCGTTTTAAGTCTCTTCCTGGTCGGTACACTAATACAAGTGATCATGGGCATAGCAGGGTTCTCATAGGTGAGGGGGGATTATAACTGGCTGAGAGAACATATCTATAGCATAGAAGTGACTTTGAGGTTAATTTCCACAGCTTTGTCACCACTACTATTCCTAATTCTATTTATGAATTTTGCTTTGCACATGTATTATCTATATTATTAGAATAGATAGAAGAGGGACAGGGAGAAACCAGGCAGGTATCAGGACAGGGACCTGACAGCAGTACCAATTATCAGCTCAAGGCTTCACAGGTAAGGAGAAATTATAACTGTCTAAGGAAATGTCTATAGGATAAGAGTGACTCTAAGATTAATTTCAACAGCTATTTCAGAGCTACTCTTATTTATACTCTAAAATGTTTTTTGTCTGTATTGCAATAGCAGTACTACTGCATTATTTGTGTTTTTTAAAGGCAGCAGGTATAGGTCGTGATATTTTTCTTTATCTTGATTAATTTTGCACATCTGTACTGTCATATTTGATGATGTGTGCACGCAAAAAAAAAATCAAAGCTATATTGCATCCCTCTTGTTAAAAAATAGCAATTCGACCACTGCCTGTAGATGCTCGAGGGTCATTCTGTGTCAACTCAACAAGAGTTTGGGAGCTAAAACTTTAGGTTTTGATAGTATATAATTTTAAAGAACTAAAGTCGGTCCCCTGGTGCTGTACTGTGGCTGTGTTATGTGGCTCTTTAGCCACTAAGGAGAGGTGCAATTGAATGCGAGTGGATGATAAATCACTCAATAGACCTCTGAACAATTTGTCCCCCTCACTTCTGAAATGATGGCTATGCCCCTGCAAGTGATATTTTGCAACCTCACAGATGAAGGCTGGAGGGGGAGGCCTGCTCAGTAATCCCTCCATGAGTCACACTATAGTGGCCTTGTGATGTTGTGTTCACACCGAATGCAAATTTTCATGCCGTGTTATTCACACTACATTGAAAGTTACAGTAGTTTGTGTTGACTCCTGTCATACACGGATTAATTTGCTGAATCGATCAATGAACATCTGCTGGTACATCCTCAGCAGCATACATCCCCAGGGGATTTCATTGCTGATTGGCTATCATGGCACAAATTGGCCATTGAAGGTCAGATTCTTCAAGTCTTGTGAAGTGAAAAAGGATATGACACAAAATTATGCTACTTGCTTCATTCCTGCTGCTTAATTCATGTATTTTGCATCATTTGCGTCGCCTCCATCACGCTACCGAGTGGGAATTCACGTCTTATCACATCTTTACGTTGACTTTATGTGTAATTCACTTGCACAAATTTGTTGTATTTGTGCCCATGTGAACACAACATGAGGTTGTAATGTGCCAAATGCTAACACTCACAATTAGACTGTTAACATCCTTAGTTTAGCAGGTAATGTAAACCAGGTTTACCATCTAAGTTTAGCCTGTTAGCTTGCTAGCATAAGCTAGTTAGCAGCCTGATGCTGGTGGGAATGTCATCAGTATTGCAGGTATTAGTATTGGTAACACATCACCAATTAAAATCTGATACATTGGACAAATTAAAATGTTAACCTGATGGCAATAAATTAAAATTATTAAAATCGACACTGCAGGAACCATGAATGTCTGCAAGGAATTTCATGGCAATCCATCCCATTGTCGTCAAGATATTTTAGCCTGAACCAAATCATTTCAATCTACTTATTAAGGAAAAGTCAGGAGCTCATCATATCTTTAAGATAAATCCTCTGGGGAACATGAATGTCTACAGTTTTGTGCCGGTCTATGTAACAGATTTGGAAGTACTGCAGTGGATATTTGACAGCATTGACTTGCTAGTGTTGCTACATGTCATCAGGATTTATCATCTTGGAAAGCTCCTCACATCTTGTCTTTTCCAAAATGGGTATCCTCGTAGTGGACTTGGCTAGTATGGAGATGTCAGTGGCCTGTATGCATTTATCCATATATCTAAAGGTACCAAGATTACTGAACAGATGCTGGTCACTGCCCACTCTAGACACATAGTCTACAGGTGTTTACTCCATGACATTAAAAAAATATTCAGAGACCTTGAGAGGGAAACCACCTCAAAGCCAGCACCTTTCCCTATTTCTCATGTTTGTCCAGTGCTCTCTAACCCAAAAACCTTAATCACCCACTTCCAAACCCAACCCAACCCTTCCTCACTTAGATATGCACATTACATCCTCCACCCATTACTCCTCATTTGTCCTTCTACGTTCCCTCACTCCTTTCCATGCATCCTTAACCAGGCTCTGCTCTGTCCTGCCCTCCCTCTTTGTGTGTGGAAGCAGCTTGGCAGTGTAAAAGCCAAGTCATTGACAGGTTATTTGACTCCCAGTTGTCGACAGAGTGTGTTATTACCAGAGCATCTGCTGCGCCCTCGCTCCAACCTGAATCTAAAAGGCACAGCCTCATTCCTTCACTCAGCATGGCAAAGCAAAAACAAAGGCCAGAAAGCTGATTTAGTAAACACATAACCCACTGGATTTGAACGTGTTTACAGTGTTTTTGTATCAACTAATCTTTGCTGTGTTACATCAGTTTAAAGAAAATCTTGAATAGTTTCTCTTGATTTGCTTTGACTTGTATGTATGTACACAAATTCTGTTTTATTTATTTTGCTGTGCATTGGCTGCCGCCTGTTCTGATTTGTTAATGTTATTTTTTGTTGTCTGACCCTTATACCCCGGGGAGGGGTCAAAAGGAATAAATGAAATGAAATGAAATGAGTTACCATGACAAAAGATTATGGGTGAGAATGTTCCAGCTTCTTCCAGCATCTACACTTTCATGTGATATGAAATCTGATTTTACAGAGAAACTAAAGTGTTAAAGCGACTGATTGCAGTTTTACAGGGGATTATGTGTCAGAATTTTGCCAGACAGGTGCAGTGACTTCCTGGAGGACTGTCGTCACCAGAACATTGCCAAAAAAACAGATGATACTCTAACTTTATAGCAGATAGATTTTGGACAGAGACAGGCTGGCTGTTTCCTCCTGTTTCCTGTATTTAAGCTAAGTTAAGCTTACCACATCCTGGCTCCATATATTTAACAGACAGAAACAGGAGCATTATGTCCCAGGTCTAGGGGAACTTAGAACATGCTGTGACTCCCCACTCTTCCCACTCCCAAGGAAGGCCAGTTATAAAATACTACAGTATTTCAAGAAAGTGGGCAATCTGTTTGACTCCAGAGTTGAGCAGTTTCCAAAACAGCAAACAAAAATATACTCATGGACACTGAACTTCCCCAACCAAACACCAAAGTGAAACAAAAGACAAGTTTCTAACCTAAACTTCTACCATTCAAAACAAGAGAAAAGAACATGGCAGTGCCAAACAAAAAGGGCTTCTCACTCTTACTAAACCCGCTGAGAGTGCTCTGTTTACTGTGCTCAAACAAAAAATACAAGAAAACCAATTAACAACTCTAAAAAAAGAGGTGAAACAAAACCTCGACTCACCTACTCTAAACTGATCAGAAAGCTCTCCTAAATAAGAAAGTGATCATGTTCAACACTCAAGTAAACAAAGACAAAAGTTTTTACCTGCTCACAAACTGTGGTACTCACAAACAAAATCTACATTTGAGCCCCGTTTCCACTGAGCAGTTTGGTACGGTACAGTTCAGTTACATACGCTTTTTTTTTCGTTTCCTCTGTGAAAAGTTGTGGATGGTACCAATGGAACCGTTCTGCACCGTCCCCATGTTTGGTCCCCCCTCTGTTGGGGTACCTAGCACACAGATCTGGTACTAAAAGGTGGAGCTGTGAACACTGCAGTCTGATTGGTCAGTAGAGGACGGTCACTCTGCTCAGGGCTGAGTTGTGTCTGGTTTTGAGGCTCATGTAACCACTGTTCATACTGTGGAGAGATTTATTAGTAAACTGTAACTATAAAATGAAAGGATGTTTTGCTGCCTCTCACAGCAGCTGGAGTCTGAGAAAAAATAACTTCATTCACTGGGCCGACTGCCGGCAACTTTTAAGGTGGAACATTCACTTGTAATGTATGAGATCACAACGTGAATCAATCAACACACCTTAAATATTCCATATGACAACGCTGACCATTACATAATTTTTTATATGACATACACTTCTAGCAATGAGTGGATCGTGAAGCGTTTACTGTATATTAATTTCAGCCAGGTTAGGTGGACTGCATATATTGTAATCTTCACTCGGAGAAAAGAAAAGTGTTGCCGTAGCGTCAGGCAACGGCAACACTAAACCCCTGAGCTTGCCTTAGAAGGACTAAATGCACAAACCCACTATTTCTCTCACTGCAGCCTCTTTTATTTTGTTCCGTTCTGTGGACGATAAACGAGGTGCAGTCTTCCATTTGTGTCACTGATAATGAGGAAATACAGTGAGTGCTGGACCGAGCAGTGAGTGACAACAACCCCGCCCACATTTAAGGGTACTGTTTGCCATGGAAACGCTAGGGTCTAGGTACCATGTCTGAAGGGTTACTTTTGGTTCCACAGGTACCATACTGAAAGTGTTTGGTGGAAACGGACTCTGCAGTCCAAGTACTGACTTTGTTGGAAGTGGCATTGTGAAAAGAGGGAAGTGCATCTATGAACTGGTGTTTAAAATTTTCTGTCTTGCACTGGACCATTTTGGTGACAGCAATCTCTTTGAAGGTCCAACCAGCAAACGTCCAATCACACTCAACCACATGCACACACTCTGAGGGGAGGAGAGAGACATCACTGAGACAGATAATGACCTGGGTCATAACAAAGAGTGGTAGCAATATTCTCATCTAACTCTTGACAAGAAGAAATGAAATGGGATTATCAGATTGTCATATTATCATATTTAATGGTACAAAACAGGGAGAAGATGCTGTTTTTTTAAGTCTCTAGCAATGGATAATGGTGGAAGGAGAGAAAAGCCAGTAGAAGAATAACTGATGAACCTTTGTTGTAGAAGTAACTAGGATTTTTTTTTTTAATCACTGACATCAAGGCTAGCTAAACGCTTAATCTTACAAAGCTGATGCAAGTCGGCTGTTGTTGTGAGCTTTAAATGTGGGTCTTCAGTCATTCCTAATACTTCTTAAACCTTGATCTTGATCAGTCAGCTAGCTATACCTGACTAGCTTTGAGCCATGATCCTCCAAAAGGGACTACAGCATAAGGGGATATGGGTAATCAACCATGTACACAATATATACAGTAATTTGTGCAAAAGCAATGTGTGAGAAAAAAAAACTCAGTCGAGCCTTTTGTGTTTGCGTCCTTTTTTATGTGCTCATGCGCGCGTTTTTTTTGTTCTCGTTTAGCCCGCACCATTGTTTGTGCCTATTCTCATCACAGCCAGTGACAATCCCATAGTAACAGTGCTGCAGCAGCCCACAGCACCCGCAGTCTGGAGGAGGTAAATCAACTACAAAACAGATGCAGTGTGTGTATGTGTTGGAGCACGAGGTGGTGAGTGTGTGAGGAAGCGAACATGGCAGATTTAACAGGCTGGTGAGCAACAAAGAGCTGCTCCCTTTCTTCTCCTCACGTCAGCTCGGCTTCATGCTCATGCCTCCAGCTCCTAGCTAGCAATGCTCGATAGATAGACAGATACCTAGATGGATGGATGGGAACTCATTTGTGTGTTGAAGCAAACAACCCTGATGGATGGGATAGTATGGTTGGGAGTTTGCTGTCCAATTAATTGTCAGGTGGTATATCTTGCTCTTAAAGTACGAATTTAGTACAGTGATGATGCAATGTTGCTGCCGCATGACAGTGGAAGGCAACTGGACTGACAGGGCTCTGACTGAGCAAATGCTGGAAATCTGTGTTGACAGCATTTATGAATATGCAGGGTACGCAGTTTGAATCTCTGATAATGATTGAGATTGGCTCACTGCAAACAAAACTCATATAAACCCTAAACAAGCAACCTAATTTTGCAGTTCATTCTGTTGTTATCTCCGAAAGAGACTGTGCAGACAATCACAAATTCACAACACAAAGGCTGGCAAAAAATGAAGGGAAAAGCAGAACCATCACTATCGCACAAAATAATAGCCTGCCTGGACAGAAAACGCAATTCGCAGCTGACAGGACAGACAGTGACAGCATAATGACTACTCCCGCTAATGCCGGCGCTGCACTGCACTCCAACAACAATGCAGAAATTTCATTAGCTGGGCACATTCTGCCAGGAGGATATTGAGTTGTGATGCCAGAAATATCAGTGACAGTGAAAAATTGGAAGTGGAGTCTTGTTTTGATGGTAGCCTAAGTGGACAAAATGAGGCGAAAAAAACGTGCAATAACAAAAAGCAACAAGTGGGCTCGTGAAAATCAGATATCATTTCAGATAATCATCGGCAGCAGGGTTGGTGTTTCCACGACAGACTGCAGTTTAATCTGTCCTTTCTGCCATCTCTAATGCTTTCACTCCATCTCCTTCTTCCCCCAGATTGGAGCAAGCGTGTGGACTATGAGCCGGGGACAGGAAGCAAGCAGCTGTTTCCTAAAATGCACCTGGAGACCTGTGGTGGGCCCCTGTCGTCGGTGAGGACCACAGTGGAGCTGCAGACCAGCCACATCGGGAAAGGCTGCGACCGTGAGACCTACTCTGAGAAGTCTCTACAGAAACTCTGTGGTTGGTTCTGCAAATAAAGACATTTCTGTTGTGTTTTGAATATCATAATCATATTTGTTTGAGCAGAATCACAAGCAGAGTTGGACCTGTGGCTATTAGGATGGTGGTGGATATGTAGAATATATAGTAGATGGCTGATCAAAGATGACTTCTGACTGAGGCGGCAAACTGAAAGTTAGTGAAATGAATATGAAGTAAGCTGCTGCTAAAAGCATCAGTGGAATCCACAGTCTGAGTGCCAGGGTCAGACAGGGCCTGAGGCACCATTCTCTGCCCTTTTTAAACCAACATCTGAAAGCTCCTGTTACATGTTGCTTTCTTATCTCCGCTTGTGTCCCTGGTAAACCCCTGTGCTAAATGAAGGCACAAGAATAGCAACTTAAAGCTGTGTCACTAATGATGTGACAGAGTGAGGGCATTAGCTGCCTCAGATGCAGCCACGCTTTCTCCTCGGTGACTGATGAGCAGCCGAGCTGCCGTGTCGGTGCCCAGAGCGCCAACAAAGCAGCCGAGCCTACCCGCTCCCCCCTCCCCGCCCACACTGCACCGCCAGCAGGGGGGCTGGAGTCATCATCTTTGACTAACGGCCTTCACAAGCCCCATTCCAGCTCATCTGAATGCATAGCGTCCCCTCCCTGCCTCCCCTGGCTCCCGGTCCATGCATGGTTTACCACTAAAGAGTCCTTTTCAGGCACCTCATAATCGTTATCTGATAGCGAATAGAATAAATTGTAATTGCTTTTTTAAAGCACAATCAATTTGAGATAATGTACAAAGACATCGGGCAAAGAGAAGGCTGCAGCTGGGTGCTGGAGAAGTCGATGTGTATTTATTTACTGAGGGAATCTAATTACTGGAGTCAGAACGTCAACACTGGCATGAGTATGAGGTGGAGAAAAACAGAGCTTTACAGACGGGGGAAAAACATCAATTAATGTGCTAACGCCGTGTTATTAGCAGGAATGAACAGATGCATGTTGCAATTGTTTGCCGGACAAGGGAGACATGGTGAATTCTGACATTGCCAATTTTTCCTCGGAACAGCATGGTTCCCGTATGGCTTTGATTTATTACCGTCCATAAGCTGTTACAAATGATTTATAAATGTGATTTAATTGCGTGAAAAGCATTTTTCACTGCCACATGGAGATAGATTGGTAAGGGCATGTCGGATACATTGTGGAACAAGGTGAACGACATGGCAAAAATAACGTTTGTCAAAGTGACAGTTTGAAAACAAAGATCATTCAGGGCTCAACATATTGAGGTTATTGTGTCAAAGGAATGATGTAGTTGTAGTTAGGTCTTAGAGAGGATGCACCTTACAAGTTTTTGCCTTTGTGGTGCTAAACCAAAGGTCACATATTGTAGTTTCAACATTGATTACTTAAATTAAAAAGCTGGCACACACACAGATCTTCAGAACAAAACTGACGAATCTGAATTTCACCTATTTATTCTGGCCACATCAAAAAAAAGAAATGCTTAGTGTGTGCCATACCATGCGTCACATGTGATCATGTGACTCATCGTCATTCTCATCAAGTTCATGTCCGGTGTCTTTTCTTTCTGTGTTAAAATAGTACTCGGTCAATATGTCCTTTGTGTTTCCATAGAGTCACATTTTAGTGGGGAGCCATGTTGAATTAAGGGACGATGACTCACATCTCTTTCCTTTTGAAAGTCAGTTTCATTTGCCATGAATCAATACCCACATCCTCTATCCATCTCGGCCCATTGATTACATATTAAGCCCTGCCATCTGCCTCACTCATAAGTAATCATAGCCAAGGTTAGGCCAATATACACTGCAGATCTGCCACGATTGTTATTGACACCTCTCCTGTCGCACCTCTTATTTGTCCCCACGGCGATGACCTCAGGGGCCTCATCAGGCAGCACTGACCTTCTGCCTGCCCCCAGCACTGCCACCAACTGGACAGCTTCCCTGGTGACTGACAGCGGCAGGGACAGCGACTTGATCTTCAGGTTTGACGGTCATCAGGCAGCTAAAATCCCAGACTGGGTGGTGCCCCAGAATCTGACTGACCAGTTCACCATAGCGACCTGGATGAAACATGGACCAAGTCCTGGGCTCAGAGCTGAGAAGGAGACACTGCTCTGTAACTCTGATAAGACCGGTGAGTGTGAGCCTGACACGCAAGGACTAATGTTCCCATTTTTAGACTATATTCTAAAAGATCACATCATACAAAAATTAAAATTGAGGTATAAAGCTGACAATCTTCTAATTATACTTTTCTTACTGTCAGGAATAAACCAAGCCAAATTAAATAAGCCAAAAACAAGGAATGATCTGTTTGTTGTCGCCCAAAAAAATATTAATACCCACAAACAAGCCACACTGTTGCACTGGGTAACATATTTTTTAATTATACTGAACACAGGCACTGTAGTTATTTTTTGTTAATTTCACTTACATACACCACCCTGCTGCCAAACTGTAAATTCTTACTTGAACACCAGATAGGTATTAATCCGCAGATGAAAATAGTCCCTCAATAAATGCACTGTTTACTCCTGTTTGAGTGACATTTGGTCAAATCTATCAAGAGACCAGCTATCAACTGTTTGTTTCAGTCTTTCAGCGGGAATTTCTGACAATAAAAAACATACAATAACACCACCCATATCCCAACAATATGATCCTCAAACAGCTAAGCGGACACGTAGATGTGTACTGGTTGAAATCAGTTTGAAGAAGGGTATTAGCACATCCAACCGTCTCAGATGCGGCTGCATTGGAAAATATTACTTGAGTCTTTGAACAGAAAAACCCGGACCCCTCCTGGACCTTCATCAAGAGCCTTGAGCATAAATAGAATCTGTCCCACCCATTTCACAGGTGTGCACAGGTGTGAGGGAATTACTCAGCTGTGGGTGTGATTCTTAAAGCCACAGTGTGTAGGAATTTCTCCCATCTAACCTCAGAATTGTATATTGCATTCAAACTGATAGCGCACTCTAGCGCCTCACTGTTTCAAACACGTATTGTAACAACGGTAGCCGCTGTGTACCAAAAAGCTATGATAACATTGATGAAACATGTCATCTGATACTTCATGGAGTATTCATTCAGGCTCCGACACAGACACACGCAACGCGAGTTGACACCACACCTCCTCACCATGCTGGCTGTGTTTACAACGTAGGACTGTTGGGGTGGGTGTAAATCGAAACAAACCAATCACGTCTTGTCTTTTAACAACTGACAAGTGGCTCAACCTCACACACCTCATCCCTCTCGTCGAGTCACTGCGCCGCTGCCTGTGAGTGCATTATCTTTCTCCTTCAGCAGCTCTTTCCATCTGGGAAAGGCTACCCCGATGTTGACCCTCGTTTTTTGAATTCGCCAGTCACGTTGCCTTTTTGATCCCCTTTTGCGCTTTCTTGGTGACGAGGATTGTGTCTCCCGTGATGCTGCATATGCATGATCCTGCATTATGCTCAACGAGTGGGACTTTGTTATGTAGTAGTGAAGCGTCTCTTACTCCTCTCCTTCGGCTTCTCAGTCACACAGTGCTGGCCTGGCTCTCAATGGAAACTTTTGCTGGCAGATGTATTCTCAAGATGGCGAAACATTATGGAACCCCCCAGACGACTTACCCGCACAATGTACAAACAAATCCGAAATTCTCCTTTTACGAGAATAAGTTAGATTATTGGTGCAGGTAATAGTACATCAGTGATGACATATTTATGAATGCAGACATAGATTTTTGCCAATAAACAACTGAAAATGTTTCACAATGTCCCTTTAATAACTGACAACAGCCTGTGCACCATATGTCACATATCCCACAAACAGAAGAACAAGAGAGCAAGAAAAACATTGGAAAAACCTATAAAACCCAAGCTCCTTACACAATAAGGCCATTTACAAGATTATTTACTAACAATGTTGATTTTATGAACGAACACATTGGCCTTGCAGCTTTCATAAATCATTTAAAATGATCAAAATTGTATATTCTTATGCCGTGTATCATAAATTGGTCCTTTGACACCCCCAAACCCATTACTGCATGGCATATCATGGTATCTCATCATTTAATCCTTTGGGAAATAGAGCTTGCAGATTAAATATCCAATACAATTCTCTTCTTTTAAGTATTTCTTCAGTGTTACCACCTCTCTCTGGCAGAATAACTTTTTCAAGCTCAGTGTTGGAAATAATGGCATCTACAAGGGCCGAAATGTTAATGTTACTAATAAATTGTGAAGCTGAGCAGGAGCTGTATGCTGGTTAAAATTAAAATCTTAACTCTACTCACTATAAATCAGCTGAGCAGATCTGTTGCTCACCCACGCCTCTGAATTGTGTTGCTGGTGTAATGTGTCAGGAGGTCAGTTGACAACGGGGTGTACCTGTTACACAACAGACTTGGTTGCACTGACACACAATGGTTGGGCAACACAAATGAGGCAATATAGGCCACCTAGTATGGACAAAAACCAGAATTATATGTATGTAAATTTAAACATTCACAGGTATGTTGCCTCCGTACATAGAAGCAGCACACTTTAAGTTTATAGTGAAATTCAACTTAACATTATGGCCTGTTGCATCCTCATTGAAAGCATAATAGTGATAGTTCAGATGTGTGTTAGTTGTTTAAGCATATTTTACATGTGATACATACTTTAAATGATGCTAAGGTGCATATGAGGAGAGGGTCTGTTCAAAAACTGTCACACCAAACACAGTTCTGAGCTCTGTTGTGATCCAGCATAACAAACTTAGAAACACTGTAGCATGCTTTGCCCAAAGGGAGGATTTTGTTTTAAAAATGTCCAGTGAAAAATGATGTGATATGACCTTGGCAAAGTTGTCCTTCTTCAAAGCAGCGCTGCTGTCCCAGTTTAGCAAGGTTTCACAGAGCTACGTCTGGTTTACATGACAGGGAGTAGGTGTGATGATTGGGTCCTTGGTGCCTACTCCTCTTTCTCCCTCCCTCCCACAGAGATGAACCGTCATCACTACTCGCTGTATGTCCATAATTGCCGCCTGGTGTTCCTGCTGAGGAGAGACTTCACCCAGGTGGACACCTTCAGACCGGCCGAGTTTCACTGGAAACTGGAGCAGGTAAGATGCTGTGATGTTTCCGGACACACGTGGCAGACAAAGGAACTTTTGTGACACTTAACACAAGTGACCTCAGTTTAAACCTTAACTTCACTTTTGTGGATATGATAAGTAGGTTATGGGCCAATGTCATTGGCAGGAATGAAGGCTCTAGCCTGGACTAAACTGGCCTCACACATCCAGTCTGCGTAATCTGTGTTGGTCTACATCTTGCATTAATATTAGAAGACATCATGGGGTTTATTTACAGTGTGTGGATAGAGGCAAAGCAGGGGGTGGCTTCTGTGGCTTCAGCCCTGAATGTTTTCTCTAAAGCCTTGAATCTTTGAGGTTTTTAAAAATACCTTCAACTTTGTGTCATACAGATAATAATATAGACCCATGCTGTATATCCTGATATGCTATCCCCTGAAGAAAACCAATATCAGTGAGTAAATGTTCTTCTGTTGCCCTAATATTAAATTCAGAGTATTGAAGACCACATTTACTTTGCATTGTTGAAGAGCCATGAATTGCAATTAGAGCAGCCCAGATTATTATGGGCTTCAAATGTAGCAGATTTGTCAGTTAAACATTAATTCTGTGAACTCTACTCCTGCATTGGGTACAATACTTTACTCAGAAAATTATGCAGGATTTATACCTCTATGTTGACCTCGGCTGCCCGCATCGCGCATCACGGGGTAAGATGTACACTCACACAGACACAGTTTAACTTACACAAGTTACAACACATCCCATTTACTGTTACAACAAGCCCCAGGCCCAGGCTGATAATATAAACTGTCTGCAACATTTCTCCTGCATTGTTCAAAAGCCAGAGTTTAGTGATAGTCAGAGAGGACAGGAGAGAAAGAAGAGGGAAAGGACAGGACAAGAGCAGTCAGTGGCGGAGCAGCTCGTAGCTAATGGGTACCTGTCTGTGGGCTCTCCACCTGTCAGTGAGACAAACATGAAAGACGTGCAGTTTAACCGAGGAGTAGCGGTCATTACGTGTGACTATTATGCACAGTTGTGAGGTGTGCAGCGGCAGATCTCACAGCACACTGTTTATAAACCAGTTTACCAGTTTAATTGCAAGAAATGTTTAGTTGTTAAGCCATTTCTCATAAGTATAGACATTCACTGTATATCCACTTTTCTACATGTGGCTGCTCCTGGCTTGAGTCTTGACTCTCGTTATCAATAACTTGCAATGCTGAGATAAATGTTTAAAGTCCAAAAAAAGTAATTTATTACAAACAGGTCAATAAAACAGGTTTCAAAATTCAAAATACCCTGTAAACAAATGAAATATTCAGTATTACACATTTTCTTTGGTTACTTTTCTTTCAAACATTTTTTAAAGTTACGATCTTACTGCCGGTAAAAAAACAAAAAAACAAACAAAAACGGTTTGCTCCTGCAGCCGGCCAGAGACGAGGGATCCATTCCACACACCTGAGCCAGAAAAAAGAGGGAGAGAAGGAGAGAGATCGAGTTTCTGTCTTTGATGAATGAAGCCTTATTGTTTTACTGCTATTAAACAATGAGAGACATGTTTTCTCCGTTTACTTAATAGCATAAATATTCACACTACTGCACACGGGGAGACAGAGACCTGCTCTGCTCCAGACACACTCAGCACCTTGGACAGCACGGCGCACCTGACTGTTGTCGATGTGTACATGTTAATTTGATTTCAGTCATTTTGTTTTAAATCTGGACATGTGCAGGTGGACTCAGCCAGTGCTAAGAAAGGTCCTATGTCTGCCTGTTGGAGAGATAGAGAGAAGATTAAAGCGTCAAATTGCAGTAAAAGATGCTGTATAACAGACAGGCTACAACTTTTTTTCCTTGTCTCCCCCTGGAATTATTCTCTTAAATTTTACTATTTATTGTCCCCCCAACTATGAAATGGGATTTTCGCCCCTGGCCCATAGAGAAAATCTCTGCTCGTCGTTAGGCTAATCTATGCAATGTAAAATGCCATAGGCTTGTGCTAATAGTGTTAGCATATTATATTTGTTTGAAATACGTGTTTAGTATGAGACAGTTGTTTTGTGAGTCAAATTTTGCAGTGTTACCTTTGTTGAATCTTGTTGTTGTCCCTGGCTTTATATGAGTAAAGGAAAAGTCTACTAGCCGCTTAGCTAATTTTTACCATGTAAAATGCCATAGGCTTGTGCTAAAAACATTAGCATGTTGTATTTGTGGGGAAAATGTGTTCAGCAAAAGACAGTTGCTCTATTAAAACTGTCTCTATTCAGCCACGTTTAGTGTGTGTTTTCACACATTAAACTTCACAGAAACCTCTGCCGCCAACTAGTGTTTTGGAGGTGTAACTACAGAGTGACACAGACACAACACTGCACAAGTATAAATGCTCACAACAGCATAGGCCACCTACATAAGCTACAGCGTAGGCTCTGCATAGTGCACAAGTATAAATCCTGCTTTAGTCATCCTCTACATTCGCTATGTTATTGTTTTAGAATGATGAAGACAGCTGAAGAACAATACAGGATGTAGGCTCTACAGGATTATTTGTTTTCCTTGGCAACTATTACATTTTACCAAATAATGAACAGATTTTTAGTTATTGTATTATCTCAAACTGTAAGTACAGATCAATTGAATGGGAATAAGATCTAACCAGGGAAGCGTGCCCCGACACCTCCCTGGATTTGGGCTAACCCCCAAATGTTTATAATGTCTGGCTCCAATCCGGGTTCATACAGGAGTGAAAATGACTAATCAGTCCACGGACCCTGACTAACTGGTGGCCCGTTAGATTCATAAAAAGCTTTAAATATATCCAGGGTTTGTGAACACAAGTTCTTGTATGCATTTCTGTTTAGTGCTCGACTGCACCAGAAATCCTCCTCCAATCCAAAAAAACGGGCTAAACTTTAATTAACCCCAATTAATTTGGAGAACTCTCACACCACTCTACTTAATAACCGTGTAGTTTTTTAATGGATTTAGTGACTCTGCAATAAATATTTGCCATGGATATGAAGTGTTTCCTGTTAGTATTTTATTAAAGCCAGAGCTGTTTCTTTTTTCCTCCTTCCTCTCTCCTCTGCCATCTCCTGATGTGTCATACAGAGATTTATCTAAGGAATCAAATATTTCCAGAGATAAAACACTGTGTTACCTGACATGGGATCAGAATTGGAAATGATTGCGACTATGATTTTGGGAGGCTTTTTTATTTGGTACGGAAATATTGGCATAAATAGGGCAAGAAAAATGTTTTAGAAAAACACAGCCAAAAAATGTCATCGCTTTGATTCAATGATCCATGGGTTGAAAAAATGACACTTTGTCATACGTTTGGATGATTCATATTTAATATTTAATCCATTAAGAGCAGAGTGATATCCTTTCAAAAATATTTTAAGTGATGTATAGTTGAACAAACAGGCATAGCAAACAGAGGCAGAAACACGGTCACTCCAGGGACATATATGTGTGTGTGTGTGTGTGTGTGTGTGTGTGTGTGCGCGCATATACGTGTGTGTGTGTGTAGATAGCAGCTGTCTGTTGATCAAGGCTGCTGTCTTAATGTCAGACAGGTCACCTCGACTCGAAAGACCCCACTCTCGCCTGGCGAGGACATTTGATCCCAGGGAAAGACACACAGCTGAGCCTGGACATCCAGACACAGCACCCAGGCCTAATTTGATCAGACACATGACTGGCCTTGATTTGGGGGGGGGGGGGGGGGTCGTCCATCACTCTGCTGACGACACATGGCATGGGTGAGGCATCGTCTAGGGAAATTTGAATAGAATAGACAAAAAAAATTGGAAGTAGTCACCATGATGTCACCCACTGGTTTGTGGACAAACGTTTTGAAGCCAGATTTTGCCATTTTGGCCATCGCCATCTTTATTTTTTGGGGCCAGAAGTGACCATATTTGGAGGAGAGGATCTGATTGAGGACCTGGTGAGGTCGCTGTGGTACCAACTTGTCAGTCACAAGGTAGTCATGCCCTGCTTTATTGTCTATTTAATTCTACTGCGACCATAATGTACAAAAATGAACATCATGCTGTACTGAAGGAGACGTAAAACTAGCAATCCAGACCATAAACACAGCTACATTCAACAAGAGAAAAACCTTGGTGGTAATTTTGCTCACTGACTCCTTTGAAGGAATGCCAATGCCAAAAAATACATATTTATAATGTGTGTATTTGTTGACTTGCTCTCAAGCTGCCCTTGCAAGGATAAAAAATAAAGTTGTGTTAAATTGAATTGACTTGAACTGAAAATCCAGTTTGAGAATCAGTTTGTTTCTGGCAGTATGGAGAAGGCGTTAAAACCTGCACTTAGGGGATTAAGATTTACAGAAAATATTCAACGGTGGGCTGAATAATTTCATATATAAAATGTAAATAAGAGGGCGTTTAGAGACCTTCTTGTTGGTGTCTGGTCTTATGAGAGTTTCTTAGTGTGGGTAAAGAGTATGTTTGGGGACCTTGGACTAATAACCTTAGTGTTTCCAAAATCCTGGATACAGTCCTGTAAGCATCTAACATTTTATTAGCCATACTAGTGGCATGACTCTGGGGATGACGATGCTGGTGTGTGAGTCGATCATCACTAACTATTGGATGTGCTGCAGTTTGTGCATATTTCAAGGTTCCCAGAGGACAAATCCGACTAACTTTCATGATGCATTGACTTTTCGTGCAATTGCTACAGGTCAAAGTTTCACTTATCCAGTAAAATATCTCAATATCTTCTGGATGGATTGGCACAAAATTTGATACAGACATGCATGGTCCCCAGAAGATGCATCCTAGTAAGTTTGTTGACCCTCTGACTTTTCCTTTAGCGCTGCCGTGGGGTTGACAATTTTGTTTTTCAGTCAAATGTCTCAACAGCAATTGACTGGATTTCCCTGACATTTGGTCCAGACATTAATGGATTATAATAACTCTGGTGATGCCTTCACTTCCTCTAGCACTATTTATGCACTTTTCTTCAGAGAACTAAAAGCCATTATGCCTTACGATCTAATAACATTTTGCACCTGTCTGCTCCTCGTGTTTGGACTGAAATGGGAAATGGGTTTAGATTTCTATATTTCAATGTTTGTATCTTTTTATCCGTCTTTACATTTGTAGTATCTATTATGACGTGTGCTGCTGCCTTTCTTGGCCAGGTCACCCTTGTGAAAGAGGTCTTGATCTCAATGGGTCTTTTATCTGGTTAAATAAAGGTTAAATAAATAAATAAAATAAATTCTGTAATCTCTATCATTCTATCACCAAAACAATATACCGTAAAACTTCAGTTAAAAGCCTAGTCCCAACTTAATGCCCAACCTCTTTCACTAGCCTGGTGTAGCTACACATTTTGACAAATAAAAGCCTGTCTCAATTAGAGGCCTGGTCTGGTTACCAAGCAGTTCAGTTTTATAGAAGTTCTTAGGCTGTATAAAACTGGATTGTTGACCAGTGGTGTGCACGGGGGGGCCCAACTGTTGAAAAACGCTCGCTAAAGTGCCCTTCTGGGAGCCAAAACGTGGCGAGAACGTGCTGTATGTGCCCTTTTTTTTATTTTCGCCCCTGCTCTTCAAAAAGTCTGTGCACGCCACTGTTGTTGACTACCCACTTGAGCTAATTGTAGTTGGCTGTATAGATCGCACATACAAATCTAAATGTTTAAACTTTTGTTAATATGGAAATACTACATATCGTTAGCTCAGTTCTTTTCGTTTTACTATAACCATGAGAAGTGAGAAGATCGTAATTCATTCAGATTTACCGGCATGATGAAAAAACGATAGAATAAGTGTCCAGTCCTATATTACCCGGTAAGTTATTTAGATTTCTTTGCTCTGTAAGGTCCACTGATCGACAGAATCAAAAATGTTTTCCATAAATATTAATCCAAGTTATGAATATTGCAGGAAAAAGTGATGTGTCGGCATGTATCGGTGAAACAAGTCCCATAACATAACACATGATTGATACGTTATTCAAAGCCTAATTTTTATGCAAGTAATGTTCATACTGGTTCAAATAAACAATTTAATTTTATTTCCCAACTTTGCTGAGTAACAGTTTTGTGTTAAAGGAAATACAGGCCTGTCCCAAATGTAGACCTGCTGAGTTCAGTGATTTAAGCAAATAATAGCCCAGGCTACTAATTGAAGTTGTTTGGTAGTTTAGAATATCTGGCTACGTGAGTGGAGGTAATATATCGGGGTCTCTAATCCAACCTTTGGCCTCCAAGTCTTACGGATGTGGTTTATTGTGATTAGTTTGTCAAAATACTGTCGTAGCAGCACGATCCTCACATGAACAAAATAGACATTCACATCAGCATCAGCTCTACTTTGTGTTTAGTTCTAGTTAGCAAATATATGTCAATATGCTCCGCTGCGATAGTTAACATGGTAACTATTACACCTGCTAAACATCTGCAATTTAGCATTGTTATTGTGAGCAGCTCATAGCACTGCTGTGCAGCATCACAGAGCAATTAGCGTTGCTGTCAACTCCTAATCATGTTTAAACATCAGATTTCTACATTTCTTATACAACCAAAGAAAACATTTTTGCCCACACTGAGGAGTCAAAGGCGTTATCCTTATTAAAGGTGCTAAATGTTTTAACAGTGATTTTACCATCAGCCTTTCTGAGTTCTATGATGTGGCACTTTGCGTGCACTAAAAGAACAGCTCCCTCTCCCTGTTATGTGCTGTTAAACAATCACACTAATGCAATCTACACCTGCAGGGTTGAATGCCGTTTAGAGGCTAGAGGGAGCAATTTTCTCTTTGATGAGCTTGTTTGTTTGTGGTAATTCTAGTGTCATAAAGTGTAAATCACCTATGATAAAATGCATCACATCTCTGCACAGCTTTAAATTGGTCTCCTCATATGCCACATTTGATGAAATTCTACATAAATTAAGTTGGCAGACTAGGTTATGTTCTGACAGTTTTAAGGTTAATAAAGAGATTTACACAGTTAATTCCATGGCCTTGTCTAAATTGATCTCAATTTATTTATTTCATTACTACTACGTGATAAAACTTTCTACGAACTGCGCCGGCACCACATAAATCAATTGAACCAGGCTGAACAATAGTTGTTAAACTGTAAAGTTTCCCGAGCACTTTCTGAATCTCCCTCTCTTTTTTACATCCCCTCTCTCATCTTCCTCCCTCTTGTTAATAGTTGTCTCTGAAACCCCGCGGCATGAAAGGAAACTTTCATTAAGTTGCTATCTCCCCTCGCCTTCTCGCCACTTCTTCCTCACCTGCTAATGTATTTTAAACAAAATGAACTTCTGAATACCTCCAGCCCAGAGAACTCTCCCACAGAAGAATCTCCTTCTATTTCTACATTGGTTTATCACAGAAGTCCAATTAATTTCTCATACAATCCAATCAGGCACTGCGAGTAGCTACATAATGACTGGAACGGCGGAGGGAGGGAAGAGATGGTTGCAGATATTAGTTTTACCTGTTAAAAAAAAAATGAGTGTACTATCTGTTAATAACAGGCACAGAGTAGTTACGGCAGCATGGCATTGTGCGTCCAGACCTATTGTGTTCAGTGTGATTCAGTATTTTAAGCTTTGCTGTCTGTGCTGTGTGTATTGTTGAGGGAGAGAGATGGCCTGAGGTTTTTATTGACTTCATTGAAGTGCTTTGCATTAAGCTTGTATTGAACGTGTCTTTTGTGTGTGGTTTCATATTCTTTAAATGCCGACTTGCATTCAAGCGTCTCAAAGGAGACTGTCAATCTTGAAGTTGTTTTCTGCATGAGCCAGTCCTGAGTGAGCCCCTGCATATGTTATAAGTGTGTAGAAAATTGGATCAAGTCTGCACCGTCCAAAAAAATAGCCTTTGGCTCACACAGGTGTCGGGGAAATTCAGGGGCTGAAAGAGGAACTCACACACCCACTCAGACTTTGGTTCTTCAACAGCGTATTGACGGCAAGTGAAGCTTCATTATTCCATTGATCCAGAGAAATCAAACTTATTTGAATTAAGTCAGAAGCCTTTACTTTTCAAAGGGTGTTAAATTAAATTGTTGATAGCGTCTTCACAGGCTCCATCATCCTCATTTTATTTAAAGGATGCATCGGCAGCTGTTGGGAATCATTCGTTTGGATAACTTGACAACATATCTGACATTTTTCTGTATTATGTAAAGCAGCTCCTTAAACATTTTCAGCTTTGATGGAAATTACAGTATTTTAAGACCTGAGTGTTTACTTTAATAACACTGGCCTTTCTCAGTGTGGTGTGATAGAGATTCAGGAAGTCTGGCAAAACAATGCATGATGGGGCAAGCAGTGTGAACGTCCTTAACCTCTATGACTTAACTTAAATTTTACATAAATCATTCCAAAAACTTGTTTCTGAGTCTAACTATAGGTAAATCTGTCTCTCAGGAACAGCTCCGCCAATTGGACATAGTTGCCAAACTATGGAATTACAACTTCCAGGTCTGTCGAGTGATCCCAAAAATACTTTTTCCCATAGACTTACATAGTGAAAGAGATGTCACTTCTTGAACATCACAACCCCTGCAAAATGAATGAAGTAACTTTATTTATATAGCACCATTCACGCACAGAATGCAGCACTAAGTGCTTTACAAATCAGCGGCAGAGATGAACAGCAAAGAAATAAAACCATGCAGTTATACAACACTCATTCAGGGAGAAAAGAGAAGAATAAATTAATTAATAATTCAATGAATTAATCAAATAACAAAAACACATATGAAGAATTATAAAACAGATAGCTGCTAGTTATAGGCTATGTTTAAAAGATATGTTTTGAGTTGTCGTTTAAAACTGTCCACTGAGCCAGCAGGTCTAATATTTAAAGGCAGGGCGTTCCATGTTTTTGGGGCGTAGTTGCTGAAAGAAGCATCCCCAAAGGTTTTTGTAGTGACATCAGGAAAAGATAAAAGAGCAGCTGTGGAGTATCTCAGAGTTCGTGGAGGGACATAAGGTGATAGGGAGTCTATTATATAGGAGGCGGCGATGCCTTTAAGAGCCTTAAAAACTAATAGAGGATTTTTAAAATGAATTCTAAAAGATATTGATTACGTAGAACAGGAGCTATATGGTCTCTCTTTTTAGTTTTTGTGAAAACCCTGGCAGCAGCAGCAGCAGCAGCATTCTGAATGGTCTGTATCTTTGCAGTTTTAGGTAGGCCAGTGTGTAGGCCGTTACAATAGTCAAGACGACTGGAAACAAAAGCATGAACAAGCTTCTCAGTATCTCGCTGGCTTAGTAGAGGTCGTACCTTAGCTGCATGGTGTAAATGATAAAACGCAGTCTTTCTCAATTAATTAAAATGAAATTTAAAGTTGAGATCAGAATCTAAAATAAGACCAAGGTTTCTTACTTGTGTGGCCAAAATGATTAGCTTTGCTAACAGGACTTGTCCATTCGGTCCGATGGCATTTCAAAAGTGTAGAAGCATGTCAAATTTAAACCATTTTATCCCCATTCAAGTTAGCAGAGGTCTAAACCGGAAGTTCAGTTTGGTTAGGTCGGTCATTGGAAGTTAGTTGTTTGCCAACAAGTCTCTAGTGTGCTTGCTCTATGGGCCCAGTGACAAAGATGATCTGGTAAAGTTTCTACCCAGGAAGTTCCCAGCCAGCATTTGTATGTGGGGCCCATGTGCCTGGTAAATGGGTTGAAAAATGGGCCCAACATTAGATTGTCCATGGGTTCAATAGTGGGCCCCACATTGTTATGCCAGGGCTGCCTGGGTACCAAGTGGGTATGGGCCCAAAATGGGCATCTTATCCTGGGCCCACTTGGGTAAACCCACTCATGTTGACAATTAGCATGGGGCCAATATGGAACTCATGAACAATTCCATAAATGGCTAATTTTTTTACGATCTAAATGGGCCACACATACAAATGTTGGCTGGGTTGAACTTTTTTGGCTCTGTGCACAACAGAGCAACTTTCATAGGGATGAACAAAACACTGTCTCCAACACTGTATCCAGTTGATTTTATACATCCATGAGATAAACACATAAAGAAGCCCCTGGATCAGCTATTGTAGCAAACTGCATACTGATCTACTTGTGCATGTGCAGATGAGCAGCCATTAAAGCCTTCTTTTTACCTCTGCCGAAGTAGACATTATATAAATGAAACATTAAGTAATTTTCCAGTATGCTAATCAAACAGCTAGCGTGATTAGCTGGGTGGTTGCTTCGTAAGTAGACTCCATACGGTTAGCAAAAATTGCTAACCCATGGGGATAATCTGTGTGTTTACTTTGGTGTGGACTCAGAGACGAGCATTAAAAATGATTTATGTAAAATGTACTTTTCTTTGTCAAACTTTGGGAAACTTGCATTTCTTGCCCGGAAAGTTATTGGTTGTTTTGGCGGTGACACTTTTCCAAATTCTCTAAATTGCAGGTGGTAAGCGCAAAGTTAGGATGATACATAGTCAGAATGGCCACAATGAGAAAGAGAGACAAACTTTCCCTTAAGTTTTATTAATTAGCCTTTTGCTCTTGCAAGCACCAGTGAGCCCCAGTAATCTCCCAAAGACAGCAACCCAAACAATCCCCTGCAATTGTAAATCATTTAATTGGCCATTTTTGCATTATGTCCCACATTTTGAGCCGCAGCACAGTGGTTCACGAAATGCTGATGGGATGCCTGTCAAGACCATTAAAGATAGAAATTCTGTTTGAGGCTGGCGAATAATAGTTGACAGTGGCATTTCACTTCTTCCATGTTTCCACTGAGTTTGATAATGTGTCCCATGTGGAGAGATAAATGGAAAATGCTGTGTGTACAGTTAGAACAAAGCCTCCATTGTGTCCTCGTCTGAGAGGACAGAGGGACTTTGTCAAGATGAGAAAATCAATGAGAAGTCACCTCAAGCTTTTCATCTGAGAAAAGAATGGGAAAAAAATGACTGGGATAATTGAGATCTAAATGATGTTTCCACCAGGAGTCTAAATTGAAAGTGGAAGTCTCCGGCTACCCCGTGGAAAACACTTATTTTTCTCCAGAAAGCAATCATGCAAACACTCAGGGGGACTTGCTTTGATTTTATAAGTGGACAGCAGTGGGGAAATATGAAATGTAATCTGTTACCGTTCATGCAGAGTACATATGACAGGTTTAAAAAGGCTTGTGTGTTCTTAAAGAAGTCCGGGAAGTGAAAGCAAGTGAGACAGCTACAAAATGTTTTAATGGAAATGGTTTGTCGTTGTCTAACACTCACTGCACTACATGTTTAGGCCAGTGGCCTCATTTATAACTATTGCACATGCACAAAAGATGACTTGAAATGTGTGCACGCCACTTTCTAAGCATAAATTGGGATTTATAAAGAAACACTTGACGAGGAAATGTGTGTGGATTTAGGGAAACTCTGACCTATGCGTACACACATTTTGGAGACAGGGAGAAATTAGATGTGAGAGGAATCATTAAATAGGAATATTGATGTCTCTCACACATTTAAATCCACCTCATGTTACATATTTCTTATACATAGATCCACTTCATAAACATTCAAATGCAGCAGTGTTGTTTCTGTTTGTGCCAGTGAGCCAGAACTTTTTAAGCACCTTTTGATTACAAAATACATGCCACCTTAAATCTAAAATCAAATCCTGCTCAGTATTTCATTAGCACTGTGTCACTATCACATTCCCCACCACTGGAGTGCAGAGGAGAGGCAAGGGGCCGGATTGTACGCTGCTGATATTGGTGGTCAGCTGTGGAGAGCACTGTGTGCAGCTGAATGAGGCCAGGCTATGGCAGGTGAAAGGAATCGGTAAAGTATGGCTTTCCTTTGCTCGATAATAAGCGTGAATTTACTGAGTCATTTTCACCTCAACTGCGTTAACCAGGCTAACGGATGACATTTATGTCGTGGGTTGTAGAAATACAAGAATACATCGACCAGCATTAAATAACATTTTCAATGATCTCTTAGAATACTGTGAATATATCAATAATAATAATAATGAGTACAATTGTAGTTTTCAGATAGTTGTGTGTAAAGTGGCTGCTGTCAGGCACACAGAGTGCACTGGAGACACCGCGGCACTCCGCTCATGCCTGGCACATCTTCACCACCTGCACATTACTATGGATTGTGTAAATGAGCAAAGATGTCAGGGTGCAATACTGTTTTCTTTTTTTTGGCATCCACCTTTACATCTGACCTTTTTTTTTCCTTAAATGTCAGGTAGTGTCCTGTTTGATGAACTCACTGCATTAAAAGAAGCAGCAACAATAGGCTATATGCTTTCTAACCTTCAGTTCACCTACAAGCAACTCAATTTCTACATCAGGAATATTTGTTTTATTGGTTTACTTCTCGGTCGTTGCCACAATTAACCATAAAGAACCATTGAGCCGGCTCATGTCTGTGCATCAGCATTAATAAGGCGCTTTGCATTGACCATTTATGGTTGAATGCTGGCGTGTAGAGGGTCAGATATGAGGCTGGTCTATGTGCAAACAGTTCTAAGTTGATTCGGGATTCATAAAAGGAAACTGAGTTCTGACAGACGTGCGCATGGTTTTATAAATCAAAATATGTTTTGGCGTATGTATATTTTCTCATTTGTACGTGGATATCCGCAGAATTTTAACTGCAGCAGTTTTTGCTGTGTAGTTTTTAGTCATTTAGGGGTTACTGTTTGCTGACAGCGGTAGGACTGATCCAAAACAGTAAAGTTGAGAGCCATAAAACCAAAACAATGAGATGAAAGATGCCAAAATGCTCCATAGAGCTAAGGGAAGTGCAGACTTGGGGAATAATTCTCCTCAAGAGTTCCTCGCTACAAAAAAAATCCCTCTCATTACACATAGTAATTTGACACATTGTTCATATAAAAATATTGAATAGTGCAGCTGTAAAGAAAATACATAATTTCCAAGCCAACACTTGAAGATAATACCCCTTAACATCATGTTATGAAAGTAAATTCAGGTTTATGATAGCAATTCAGGCACTTTTGTCTTTCACTATTGATTTATATGCTCCCTTTCCCATCTTCACATGTGGGTGTAAAAGCCACTGAGCGTATTTCAGTTCCATTGTGCGCATCAACAATGGCTGAATGTATTCTCAGTCATGACAACAAAAGATGGAGAGCAGCATATTTTTTTGCCAACCACTTGGCATGATCTTCCCCCACCATTGCCTCCTAACTGGTCCAGGCTTATTGTCAAAACAAACATCTCATGAGCACAATTTGAAAGCCGAGCATCTGGCATTTTCAAATTGCTGATGTGCTGCTGTTGACTGCTGTCATCAGAAACTCCTTGTTAGTAAATTACGGTATGTTTAGGGACCACACTACCTGATGAGGTTATGAAATTATGTTGTTTTTATTATGAAGTGGAGGGAGGAAAAAAAGATGGGTTTTGCAAGAAAACAGTAAAGGTCCTCACAGCATCTGTCTCGCTCTGAGAGGAAAGAGACAAAAAAGGCACACGGCACTCACACACGCTGGCTGTCTCTCAGGCCCAGACCTGCTTTGAGGAGCACAAACCATTAACACAGGCTGGCATAATAGCGCATGCAGCTGTCTCCCATTTTGCACCAAATTAAAGTGCAAATGAGGGTGGTGCAATTTTGATCCGTAAACATGGCATCAGACAGGTTAGTGAAATAACAGGTATTACATATTTTGAAATTCTGGTCATTTAGCTGACAGACGGATTTAGAATAACTGCAAATCCACAATCAGGGAAAGTTTAGATTTTTTAGGTTATCTGTTTTTTCTTTTTACTGAAACACCAAGCAACAGCTGTACCCAACAAATCCTCCAAAGTGTTTTGTGATCTGACACTTCTATCAGCAGCACAACGTCCTTGTCTGTCTTCCGGAACTGTTAAAAACCACTGTTGAAAGATAATCTGTTTTATGATATGAGAACTCTAAAGTTTCAATAGAGTTTAAGTACATAACTATCCTGATTTTGTTCAGGGAAGGATCACAGTTTGAGTTCAAATAAGTCCATGGTTAGCCTAAAGCAGATCGAGGAAAAAAAACAACGTTGACTGTCTGATGGAAACAGGAAATGCACAGCCAACAGGATTGAACAGTTTGTCATGGACAGGTTGCAACCCTCTGGGTCCTCAGAATGACGCTTCAAGGTTCCTACCCAAGGTGCTGGTGCAGTGCCCAATGGGGAGAGAATAGGGGCGTTAGGAAGGGTAGCTGGAGCGGGAGCAGGAGTGGCCAGTTGCGACATCATGACTGCTAGCTGTTAGACCTGGGTGGCTAGCAAAGTTAATGCCTGCTCTGTGTGCCGAGCCTCCACTGCAGTGCGGGCTAGCAGTGCCTCGTGCTGCTGGAGCATTCCCTTCACTTGGTCCAAATGATACTGGTGATGACGAGTGCGCTTGGTCCATGCTTGGCCAGATTGTACTGTGACGAATGTGTTTAGGATCCAAATTCAGCACTCTGGAAGTCAGCGATAGTTGGTAATGACCTTACATATAAACACAGGCAAAGCAGGAACTTGGGCAGATGAAACGATACAGGTAACAATTTTTTCTTAAGGCTGGAAGTCCAATGTTGTGTTGACACCTCTACTCAACCTCCCTATGACTTTGTCACTCTATAACACCCTCACTAACACACTCTCACTTATGACACTTGGTCATTGACCCTGTACGTCAAACTATGATGCTCTAGGTACTCCTTCAGCATCAGTTTTAGAAGCTCAGGGACAGCTTGTTAGTTCACATGTGTCACATACATTGTGTCTTTTCAAAATAAACTTCTGTATTCACAGGAAAGATAGTTTCAGTCCGTTGACTGCATTGTCTGTCATGTATGTCAAACTTAATTTTCACGTGCACTTCATGTACAAAAGTACATGGTTAAATTAAGAAAAAACATCATGGTTAGGCTTGAAATAAGAACAATTATTAGTAACGTAATGTCAGGTGACTGACGTCATATAGGCTACATAACATGACATATTTGTCCTGTGGTAATGTATTGTTGTCTTATCTTATCTTAGCTTATCTTAGCTTAGCTTATCTATTTAATTAGCATAGTATGCTACACACACTGTTGTTATTCAAATAACTAGGTTAAGTTTTTTTGTTTCCTGTGGGACACAAACAGCTGTCTCCTTGGTGAAAGTCCAGAGTTTGTTTAACCCATCCACCTCCCCTTCCACCGACCCTGTAACAAATCCTCCCATAAAATTATGGTGAACTACAGGCAGCTGTAGTCGCCAGCATCTTGACATTATTTTACAGTGTTACTACCGTAATTTACTTCAACAGTATATTGCCATTAAATTTATTACAGTATTCAACAGTAGAATTGAGGTTTACAGTATAATACTGTAGCTAACCTGCCAGTAATATACTATATTTCTATAGTATTGCTATTGTCATCTACAAATTGCATTTGTTACTGTAAACTAGTGCGGAATATGCTGTAATCGAGCGTCAGTATTTGACATGTTGAGAGTGAGACCAAGTTGTCCTCACTTGACTTCCTCTGTTGTTCTGGTTATAATCATTATGGCCACTAGAGGGTTTTGTCACTTCTAATGACTAATGCTGTCATTTTTCTTGTAAGGGCAGTCTTGTGCTGCCCTACTTATTAGACAAAGTTGTTCATTCTTTGCTCCACTCATGAGCTTCACAGCTGACAAATACATTTTAGATTTCAATATTTTAAATTAGATCAGATTTCATGTTGCCTGTGTCCAGCATTAATCAGTTAGAGTGCAAGAGGTCTTTCTGTTTCTCACCTCTGTGTGTCTGTCTGTAACACACACATTCACACACAGCATCTCTCTCCTCATGGGAGGGGCCCTGTTGAATGATAGATGACTCCGACTAAAGAGTCTGCTAAATTTAGAGCTCTGCTGCACCAACTTGCTCCAAAGAGCACGATGGGCACACACACACACACACACACACACACACACACACACACACACACACACACACGCATACACACATCCATCCTTTTGAAGGGTCTCTCTGACTGTCTGTGTGAAGTGCATGCAGATTTTTGCCTCGTACGGTTTCAACCCAGATTCTTGTCTTGTCCGTCCGCCTGAGCCCCTTGCCTGCACTTTTTCGAGCCATTAAGCTCCTCCGGATGTTTTTCTGTGTGTCTGTGTGTGTGTGTGTGTGTCCAGAGCCATCATCTAGCTCTGGGTCAGGACTAAGATCTCACTGTTTACCCAGCTCAAGGCTAACATCTCACAGCTTTACTCACAAATACCGTGACTGCTGTCGAGCTGTACGTCGAGAGTGTGGGGGGAGACTGACACTGTCTTTTGTACACAGTCGTCTATACCACGCCATCTGTAAAATCACACCAAGTGGAGCGTGCAGTTCTACTGTGTCACACAGTGGTCTGGTCATCAGAGTGTCCATCCCCTCTCTGGTACTCACGCAGCATGTACACCCGTTAAAACATTGGATTTATTGCAAACACCAGAGTAGCCATCCGCGGATTTTTTTTATATTGATTGGCAGTTATGCAAATGGCCTTGTTTGTATTCAGTTGGAGGATCCTATTGACAGCAGGAATCAATAACCGCGGAAAGATGAAAGGGTAGAGACAGAGGACGGGGGAAGTAAAGAAACGAGAAAAGAGATAGAAATGACAGGTGAAAGAGAGACCAACCTCAGGGGACAGAGATCGAAAGAGAAAAATAGTAGAGGAGAAGAAAAATGGAGATGGAGGCAACAAAGGAAAGAAATGTCAGAAATGGCTTCCCACTGGACCAGACACATGCCAATATATAACATTGGTGGGAGTAGCTGGAAGAAATAGAAACAGACAATGAGCAATAAACAATAGAACAACACCAGTCCGACTTCTCACCGCTGATATCACTCAAACACAATCTCTCTGCTAGATTCGGTGGGCAAGACACGGAGGGATGATAGACAGGCATAAGATCGATACTGTCACCCTGGGTATAAGGAGCCAAAATAATATGCAAAATAATTGGGTTTGTAAGTGTAATCGGAGCAGGCAGGCTCCGTCATTGCAATCCTCTCAGCGTGATATCACTCATTCATCACATACAACATTATCTCCTCCTATCATATTCTGCCGAGGTGTCTCTCAACCTCCACTATCACAGTCTGCTTCACAAATGAAATCAACCTTTATTACAAACGCACTTTCCAAAACCCTGTTCCATGCAGTTTTCCATCATTTTTATTTCTTTCACATCCCACCATCCCTGGATAATATTACCTCCCCTTTATGAGAGTGGGAACTGTAGGTCTTAGATAGGCAGAAATCGTGCTGGAGAGGCCACTAAATGACAGGGCGGAGGAGCAATGGCTTTTATTACCTTGCTGACTCTGACTGTGTGTGTGAGAGAGAGAGTGTGTGTGTGTGTGTGCGTGTGTGTGTGTGTGTGACACAGTATCAGTGACATGCAGAGGGTTTATATATAGTTCATTTATATATAGTTGTGTGTGTGTGTAATTGTGAACAGTGGTGTGTGGCATTTCTTATCCATGTGTTAGTGAGTGGAAGGTGAGGGCCTTTGGGTGTGTGTGTGTGTGTGAGACAGCATTATACAGTATGTGTACGTGTGTTTGTTTTCTTCAGCAGTTTTCTCATATGAATTCAGAATAAAACAGGAGTCAGGAGTTTTCTCTTTCACACATGTAGCACACAACAGGAGATTGTCATTGCCAGATGTGTTTTCAACTACTCAAGATACTCAATTATGGTCCGTTTGGCGAAGGTTGGCATCCGGGTAGAGCGTGCAGGAGGCAGAACATGATGCAAAAAGTACACTGCAGAAATCGCATTGTTTGTTTTACAAAGACAGTCATTATTTGGTCATAAACAACAGAGTCTCTTGCGCTTCCTTTGGTTTGTTTGACAATTTCAGCAACAGCCCTTACCGACAGAAGTTCCTGAATCTCATCTTCTCTCCCGTTACACATTTCCGCTGCCGTCTTTGTATAAATGACCCGTGTTTTTCACCCTAGGATGTTTGTATTATTTTGGTTTCATGCCGATTGTGTGATAGAAGTGTCGTCAGTACACCCACTCCCTTGCTGTGAATCCTCCGGACAATTACCTGCTCTATTGATATACAGGCTCAGTCAGACATTGCACGAACATTGCACTAGGGAACTAGCAGGCTGTCCATTTAATGTCCGGTCCAACTGATTTGGACATTTTCATTCTCACAAACAGCTCCTCCAGGTAATGTCTAGATGAGTTCAGGTTTGCAGGGCAGTGGAAAGGGCTTTAGTGTGTATCTAGCAGAGGTGTTTAGTGTAGATAAAGTCATTTGGGATTCGTCCAATTCAAGTTTCAAGTTATTTGTAACTCAATCTCGCAATCCATCAACTGTCAGTCTGACGACAATAAGCCTCTCTGGGTAATGGCTAATATTTTGGGGGTTCCAGTGTAGCCTGCAGATATCTGGGCCAAAATGTCGTCTTTCGTTGACTGGTCTTTTTGGATAGATATCTGCATATTAATGCAGATAATTTGAATAAAATAAAAAAAAATAAAAAAAAATTAAAAAGCTAAACTGTTGTCCAATGATAGCCGATGGATTCCAAGATGGCATTATGTTCCACCTCTTTTGTTCTCCACATGGACATGTTTACCTGCTGCTTAAATGTGATAGACCAATACTACTCATGCTACAAAGGGACTACAGATAAAACCAGAGTGCTTACAGTAACACGTCTCAACTCAGGTCAAGTCTCAAGTCAGTTGTGACAAGTTCAAAAGTAGTTTGGAGTACAGAAGTCAATGGTAAATCTGAAGTCCTTCATTTCAAGGGGGGATTCAAGTCATTTTAGACAAATTCACATGAAGTCTGACTTCGTTAGTGTGAAGTTTATGTTAAGTTTCAAATCACTCATGATAAGGTCAAGTCTCAAGTCAGTGAGACAGATCTTGAAGTTACAGGTATCAAGTCATGTTTTAATTCCCTAAACACAAACCTAAGTAAAGCCTTTATTTGAGACAAGGTCAAATCGAGTCTCACGTCATCCATGAGCCAGCCAACATTTGTATGTCGGGCCTATGTTGGTAGTAACTGAGCTGAAAATGGGTCCTATATGGGATTGTTCAAGGGTTCCATAATGGCCCCATGCCAGTTTCCCACATGGGTTTTACTCAAGTGGGCCCAAGATAACATGTCCATTTTGGACACATACTCACTTGATACGCAGGTAGCCATAGCATAACCCATGTGGGGCCTACTTGGGTAAACCCACGCATGTAGGCAATTGGCATGGGGCCAATATGGAACCCATGGACAATCCCATATAGGGATTACTACCCTCATGGGCCCCATATACAAAGGTCGACTGGGGACAAGCTCAGTTCCAATCCTTTGTGACATCTCAAGTCTTAAATCCTTTAAGACAAGTTCAACTCAAGGCACAAGTCATTAGTTACATGTTCAGGTCAAGTCATGTCTTGAGTTATTTGTGAAGGTCTTCAGTCATTCATGGCATGTCCAGGTCAGGTGTCAAGTCATTTGAATCAAATCGTGCACAATGTAATAAGAATATTTAAAATCATGTTTCAAGTCCCCAAGGGCAAATCACAGCTCTCCAGAAGATAAATACAAGTCAGTTGTTGTAAGTCCTTGAAGTGTCTTGAATGCCAACCAGTGAATGAGTGGGCATTTCAATATTCAAAGCTGGGTTAATAATCCTCTTTGGGGTTGAGTCGTTTCAATGCATAGATCTACTAATTTTAACATTCGAGATGTTCAGCTATGCAAGTCCAGTCAGGTCACGTCTTTAGCACCAAGTCCAAGTCAGGCCTTGATTGAGTCTTTGTGTTGTTTAAGTTGTACTTCAGTCCCAAGTCTGAAATCTACATATCTCTAATTCTGACTGTTGAAATTGTGTTGCTGTATATTTGTTAGTATATATAAGGTTATGTGTACAAACTTATATTTGCATATGTCCCTATGCCACTGAATGTGTAGGTCTGTGTGTGTGTGTGATATGGGCACAATAGGCCCATTGTGCAGTTCTGCACCTGTTCACACATTAACACAGTATGTGTGTAGGTGTTTGTGTGTAAGTTTCTGAGAGACTGGAGACCTTTGATTTCACTTTCTGGTCAAAGGGAGCACAAAAGCCAAATAAAAGAAATAACAGCACAGTAAAAGATGCTGTTCTGTGCCATTCATCATGTTAATCTGGTCCAAACAGGTTCGCTGAATCCCCTCTTCGTCCAGCGAATCTCTCCTTTTACCCTTCGCCCTTTCCTCCCTCTCACTTTCTTTGTTTTTTCCCCAACAATTTGTCTTACTTTCTGGCCAAATAACACTCCCAAAACTCTCCACCCAGACTTTCTGCCTACCCAAATAGTTTTTAAGGGAGAAGGTTTATGTGCAGTGCAGCCCTTCCCTCCAAATGGCTAAAGCACTTCCTGGATTGAGGGTGGCTGTCAGAATCTGCAGTGAAGATTTATTGTGCACATCCCACCCTGACCTTAAGTGTGGTAGGAGAAAGGGATGAGAAAGAGAGATGAATTGAAGAAGAGATAGAGATGGAGAGGCGGAGGAATAAGTGAGCCTGGTAGAGGGCTGGTAAATTTGGCGTAGGAGTACCGGCGGTGCACACGTTGTCAGGGTTAAGGTAATCAAGAGGAGGTGTGTGATGGATGTAGTGTGGCAGTAGGCGAGATGCCACAATGTTTCTCCCCCCAGTCTGTCTCCTTCCACCGCTCTGCTAAAGGTCTGTGGCAACTTTCACCACTGTTTGGTTTGTACTGACAGTTTAAACCTGTGGGACCATGTTTTACTTTCCTTTTTTTTTCTGGCTGAGGCTGCTGTTGTTTTACATTCTCCTCTCTCTCTGTCATCCGACTTCTCTCTCTCACTCAGACATCCACCTTCCCAAACTGTCAGTCTTTTCCTCCATTTGTGATATCTACTGCTGTATTTAAAGTAGCATATACAGATATAGAGTAGTCACCAAGTGGCTCCAGGAGACAGTGAGTCACTGTGTCAGTCAGACTGATGCATCAAACAAATCCAGTATCATGCATGCATTAATGAATGGTTTCAGGCCGTACAGGGAATCAGCACATTTACCTTTTACATATTATTGTATGTCTGCACTTTCTACTGCCCACCATAAAGATTCAACAGCAGAAAAACTGAACTTGTTCTCATTCCCAGATCGTCAAATACAGAACATTTGTCATGCTCCTCTGCATCCGATAGCAGCGCACAAGGCACCCTTTAGTGTCTCTATGTGACTCACAGCTGAAACACATTGTAAGGTTAGGTTTAGGCAACAAAGCAATGCCAGATGCCCATATATTAAACATGTAACATTACATTAAAACAACATTGACTTTTGCAGTCTCTTGGGTGAGAGTCTTGTTTTTTTTTACTCTACCACCTCCCCTTCTTCCTGCCATACATCTTCTCACTCTTTTTACTGCCTTAGGTTCTCTCAGTGCCAAGTATTGAAGCAAATGGGTTTACAATGGAGTTACCTGAAAGCCATGTGCATCTCGTAAACATGCTTAGGGTTGCCTTTAGCCCCATTTCCACCAAGCAGTACGATACAGTTCAGTTCAGTTTGGTACGATTTATTCCGTTTCCACTTTAAAAAAATTTGGATGGTACTAACTGAACCGTTCTGTATCATCTCCATTTTTGGTCCCCCCTCTGTTGGGGTACCTAGCACACAGATCTGGTACTAAAAGGTGAAGCTGTGAACACTGCAGTCCGTTGATTAGTCAACAGCGGACAATCAGCATTGTTCACGAAGCGTCATTCCCGTGGGCTACGGCAACACTAAACCTCTGACCTTGCCTGAGAAGGACTAAATGTACAAACAAATTTTTAAATATCCCATGGAGAGAGACTCTCACTGCAGCCTGTTTTATTTTGTTCTGAAGATGTCGGCGTGCAGCCTCGTTCTGTGGACAATAAACAAGGGGCAGACTTCCTTCAGTGTCCTGGTAATGAGGAAATACAGTGAGTGACAACAACCCCGCCCACATTTAAGAGTACTGTTTGCGGTGGTCTAGGTACCATGTCTGAAGGGTTACTTTTGGTTCCAAGGGTACCATACTGAAAGTGTTTGGTGGAAACAGGGCTTTTGTTGTTGATATCACACGCCAAGGGTCAAAGGTGTCAAAGCATCAGAATTTGACCCCCTGGGATTGAGAACAGGCTGAAACACCACTGTATCTTAACCGAAATCACCAGACAACAGAAACATTTCAGAGAACTTATCAACAAGCTGACTGAATCACTCTCTGTTTATAAGCCATAGAGTATTACCTTCGAGAGCAGAGATTTTCATGAACAGATGTGGTGCTGAAATGGCCAACATAGAAATATCTGCAGATATCTATATAACATATAGCGAAAATATACAAGAAGTCAAAGATGTAGTACAATCATTACCAACACTCTAAGTGGAGACTATATACGTGCACTACTTGAAAATAGCATGTCAGTGTCACATAACACTCACTGTTGCCATAACACACATAGATTTTCTTCAGCTACTGGAGTCAAAGCAGGTCTGGCCTGCATAGCTTCTCTTTAAAATGACATTACCGGAGATGTTTGGAAAACAATCAGAGGTATTGCTCATATTGTGTGAACATGACCCTTCAGAACATCACACAAATATCATCACTTGGGAGGAAAATGAGGTAAAAGCCAATAGTTTATATGGATTTGTAAATGTTAGATGGCTCAATGTGGGTCTGGCCTTCATGGCCATCAGTTGACAAAAAAACCTTGCCATAACTTGATTCTTTTGCTGTAAATGTGGCCCAAAAGTGTGATTGCCTTGAAGACAGCCTCCAGGCACTTAACCTCCAAGGCCCCAATTCTCCCTTTCTACAAATCCCACTTAAACCCTTGCGCATACTGCACACACAGTCAAGCCCCTGGTGCCAGTGTAACCTGTTAGTACATTCCTGTCTGGCCCTATTTCAAAGCAATGGCTTTAAGACTCAGATCAGAGGGTTTCTGTCTAATTTGGATTTAAAAGTGTTGCAGTATGTTTGTATTTTTTTACATTATCAGATGAGCAGAAAAGGAGAATATGATTAAAAAGAGAGGGTCAGGCAAATAAGTACAGACTAATGTTTAACTAATTATTGGACACATATTGTTCAGTTCATGTTTTCTGCCTCAGATACAAGGGATGAGTCTCTCCATCCCAGCCAACCAGCCACAATTGAAATTTAAAAATACTGAATAAAAGGCCAAAACACTGTCTGTTTACAACTTGTCCAGATATATCACTATCAGTGCTCAAGTACTGGATACAGTCAGTGGTAATTCACAGCTCAAGGTGCAACACAGCTACAGTCTATGGTGCAGCTGCAGACACGCCATGCACAGCTGAGATTCCTACTGATGATCATCTGGGGTGAAATAAGGTAATCCTGGTTTCTGTAACTGAATATTCTCTGTTTGCAAAGCAAAATACCTTGGGGAGCCTTGTATCCAAAAAATCTTATTTGGGCCAAAATGTTCCCAAAGTAGCACTGAGAAAACATGTGTAAAGCCAGATAGACATTTAAAGGAAAAGGGCTGTCTGTGCTAACAGACTGATGGTGTAGAGTTTAGTTGTGTAATATATAAACCACAGCAGTTAAAAAGTGAAGCCACCTTTTTGTGTTGTTATGCTCCTCATTCACCATTTTTATTTACAGCAGTAAACAAAGTATTTGTTTGCCCTGTCTGGCACATAAGCCAAGCCTAAAACAAAAAGCACAAATCTATTTTAAATTATAGCAGAGATTTTCTTTTTTTGATTTATTGTTTCTGACACTGTTAAATAATGACATACTCTGAAAACCAGTGGCTTGGGTTTAGGTGAAAAGCAGATGGGTAAGATGTACAAGAGGAAGGCATTGTGGCTGTCCATTTGATTTACCCAGGACATCAAACCATTCCACAGTTAGTGCATGTTCAATATCTTTTGTTTTCCATTATATTTTATGGTGGCCTTAAAATGTCCTTCTGTTAGTTTTTTTTTTCTTTTACTTCTGATCTGCTCAGCACTTTTGTTTGTTTGTTGTTTCTTTGTTCCTTTCCTCTGTTCCTGCTTCGCGATAGACTTGTTCTGTTCATAGTGGATTATAAAGAAAACATGTTAGGTAATCAGGAGCACTTCTGATAGATAATTAGCTGCTGTCCCACAAATCAACACCTCTGCTGAGCCTGGCAAGCATTTGCAGGGAACTGGGAATCTGCATCACCTGTGTTTGTGCTGCAATGTACATGTGAGGAAACAAGTATGCATTCAAAAGTCTGGCACTGTGAGTCACCTGTCATGAGACAATAATAGAATCACGGGGTACATAACTTATCCTCATTCAAGTTGGTATTATATCTTAAGAAAATGCACATACAACAGTTTGTATGATAGCTCACGGATTAGTGTCATGTTACGTTCTTAACGTAAAGTTAACGTTCTTAACGTAAAGTTACATAGGTCAGGTTTAGAAAAGGTAACATGGTGACGATGTACCCTAAAATAACTCGAAGTTCATGGGACACAATCACCAGTCTCCTGGGGGACAGTCCTGTGTTTGACCCATCCACCACCCCAACCTACATCCTTACACAGAGTTTTGCTCTGTATACCATTTGCATCTTTACTCCCATCAGCACATTGGTCATGTGATCCCAGCCTTCCCACGTTACATGGGTTAGCCCAGTGGTTCCCAACTGGACCAGATTTCTCCATAGTCATTAGTTCAAGGTCCACACAGTTCAATACATTCAACATCATACTTGCATTTGGCCATGTCGTTGAGCTAGTTTGCTGTCTCTGTCAAGTAGCTGTTCATTAGTCACTCACTCTACAGTAGAAAACTGCACTTCAAAATTCAGTCTGCTTGTAAATGCTGCCGTGAGAACACGAACCAACTCTACGCAATTATACAACTTTATAACAAAATTAGTCCCTGATTCGGACCATAGCACAGCAGAACTCTAGGTCTGAAAGCACCCTCAGCCACTGCTGTAGTTCCAACTGCTGACTATGTTGATGAGTGCATCATCAGGCCAAACTAACACAACTAACTTTCTGTTCTTTTCAGAACACAAGCATGCATCTGTCTCTTTAACCTCACAGTATCTTTGCCTCATGTCTCTTGCAGTTTAAAAACTGCTGCTTTAACCTAAATGTTTTTACCCAGGTTTCCACTTTGTCCATCGTTAGTTTTAAATTACCTGATTAAAATCACCATCAGACAGGTTGATGCAGAAAATTAAAACATAGTTTATTTGGGTGACTTACACCAAATTATGCTCCACTGGAGAGCTTAAAGTAATCTTCATTACTGATAACAAAATGCTCATGAAGTACACAAAAATGATTTGAATGTGAGCACTGAACATTGATCGGTAACTTGACCACAATTTGGAGTCACAGATCTTAAAACTTCCAGTTAATATTATGTGTGAACAGTGCGTTATTGCATAAAATATGAAAATTAGAAGGTAAGTCAAGCTTTTCTTTCCACTCTACTTAAATGTCAAGAATATTGGATTTCTAATAATAATAAATGTGTCCTCTCAGACATGCAGTGTGTTCAGAGGACAGACCAGACTGCTGCAGTATTAGTTAAAGCTAATAATATGGTAATAGACAAGAACATAATAATTATAAACTTAATTTTGGTTTTACTTTCCACTGCTTTGTTATGACAGTGTACCGAAGTCATTTGATTTTCCAAGGTACATGGAGTAACACATGCAAATGTTCTTACAGAATTTTAAAACACTTCTTTCATCAACAACTCAAATTAAAATCATTTTCCGGTAACAATCCGACATAGAAAGCAAAGACACCCAAGATTAGTGTCACCAATTAGTTATCTGACTAAATGTCTCCCCTTCTGTTCCTGAGTTATGGCCAGGAAAGTGTTTTTGCACAACATTATGATGTAACAGTGAAACTGACCTTTCACCTTTTGAATATATGCCACCACTTCATTATTTTATCCTATTAGACATTGGTGTGAACCTTTTTTCACAATTAGCATATGAATTCCTGAGGTATGGCCTAGCACATGTTTTGTGAGGTCACAGTGACCTTGATCTTGAACATTTGACCACCAAATTCTAATCCACTCACCCTTGATTCCAAGTGGGCATTTGTGCCAAATTTGGTGAAACTCCCTGAAGGCCTTATTGAGATATCACGTTCACAAAAACTTGATGGATGGGTCCAACAGACACAGACTTTTACCCGGGAGAGTTGTGTTGGTGTCCTCTAAGATTCTAAAGCCAAACCCTGTTTTTTTTTCCTAAACCTAATCATGTGTTTTTGTTGTCTAAACCCAACCATGTGTGGTAGTTGCTGAAGGTAAAAAACATCAATTTGCGGTCATTTACCAACGTAGTGCATTTATTTTGAAAGAGACTGTATGTATGGTAAGTTTCCTGTGAAAACAGAAGTGTATTTTGAAAAAAGACAATGCATGTAACAGGCAGAACTTGACATGGTGCCCTAGAACATCAAGAGCCAACGCACCCAGGGTACCTTTCACGTCATACCTGGACATGGAAAGTCCATGACCAAACGTTGATATGTAACGAGGTCAGAGAGAGAATGTGTTTTAATTACATCCTTCAGTCAAAGTGGACATTTCTGCCAACTTTGAAGAAATTCGCTCAAGGCGTTTTTGAGATATCATGTTCTTAAGAACCAGACGGACTGACAACCTGAAAACATAGTGCCTCTGGCCATTGGTGTTGCCAGCACTAAGGTTTAAAAACAGACTTGTTAACTAATACAATCCTGTTTCAACATTAAGTTATCCAACCATCCAGGATTGGCTGTAATTAATAGTCTAACACACCCGTCTGAAATGTTTATGTGTGAGATCTTTGTGAACACCAGAAAAGATACATGAGGGTCGATAGGTGCTGTGTGACTCGCTGTCGCGCCCCAGAATGAACTTTGACACTAATGATACAAGAGAAGTAGGTTGCCAAAAAGGTCCAATGGAATAGTCACCTGTTTGTTCATGAGGTTTCATATTTACAACTCTTTGTTCATTTGTAATAAGAAACCCTAAATTGTTCCCAGTGAAAAGGAAACAATGGATCTTTGTAGATGAAGAAAACTAAACCAAAACACTTATTTAAAGACGATCTAAATTAGACAGGCAGGAAGGCAACCTGTATAATCAACCAGGGCTCGTTTCAAACCAAGGACATTACATTACATGGTACTGTATGCACCTGAGACCACTGAACCACCGGGACGCCCCCAAATTTGTAATATTACACAGTATTTTTCTCCACTCTAACATTCTGTTGCTCTATATAAACCCAACAGGGTGAGAAAGTCAATGTGATCAGTCTCACTAAAATGACCATGCAGCTTAAAAACCCTGTGGATGTTAGTGTGTGTTTGTGTGTGTGTTTATGAGTGCGTGTACATGTGTCTGTGTGTGTGCGTGCATGTGGCCCATTATAAGCTTGTGGAGAGGTCATTTGGCTGTTGACTCCCAGTCTCTGCCGGGAGCTGCTGGATAATTGCTACTCTAATTAGTCACTTTTGCCAGCCGGTAATTCATAGTCACCTTCAAGTACTTCTCCCACACACTCGCATAGACATGAATACAGTACATCCTGTACACAGAACGATACACACACATCCACTGCTCCTCCACTATCACTTCCTTTTAATTGTTACTTCTATTTTTGTAATTATAGGCTTTCAGACACCCAATTTTGGATGCTTACAACAATTGACATGATAATGGTTTCCGTGTTGACACCGAGCTGACGATGATTCATGGCAATTATGCGTTAGCAAACAGCACTTTTGTTAATGAATGTGGAGACTAAGTATTTCTGAGGCTAGACAAACGTATACTGGTTGAGAGCCTTAGCTTTAATGATACTGGTAATCATTGAGCTGTTAGACAACAATTTGTAACGTCAGGCCTACAACTGATTTTAGATGCACATTAACCTATGGAGTGTCTGTCAATGATAAGTGGGACAATAATAAATTCATATAAGGCACTTTAGTTTATTTCTGATGGATTAACGCCCTGCTTTTTCCTTGTTTTCCGCTGCAGTCTTACTTGGTCTTGTATGACCATGGTCATATGTAAGCTGGGGTAGGGTATACCAAAATTGAGTAGTGCAACACTCAAATAACCAAGGAGTCAAGCTTAAGTTAAAAAGAATGAATTATTACAAAAACTTAAATAGTTACAGTTACTAAAAACCCACTAGTGGTGTTAAGATCCTAAAAAAACAATGAATTAAAAGGCTAAAATACTATTTACTGAAAAATAATGCAATGTCGTCATAAAAAAATATGAAAGGCACAAAAATATTCTTAAAAATGTCCGGGGAAGCAGCTCAAGTATCAAAAACAATCAACTGACCTTATGTCAGTCTTGCGGGGTATTTGGCAGCTGGCTCCGGCCAATATGGCACTGTAGCTTCACTCTTCAATGTCAGAAGTCCACGCATTCACAAGCAACCTGTTATAAGAGACATACCATTCTATAGGACTACTCAGGAGAGAAACGATGGATGCAAGAGCACAATGGAGACAAAAGATTACGTGTCTCTAAGTGAGTAGGACTCTCTAGTGAGGGGTTAAATGACCAAACGAATCTTTTTGAATGACTCATTTTAGTGTCCGCTATGTACCAGTCAGTCTGTCAAACACCTGAGTTCTCATGAATCTGTAATGTGTGGTAATGTAGTCCAACAAAGGCACTAAATGAACAGCCCCCAACCCTAACAACCACATGCCTTGGGTGCCTATAGTGCCTAAAGTGCATTCATGTTTTCTGTGCTCCTTGAATGGTTATTCTTCCGACTTTGTGGTGTTCATGAGCTTTAAGTTGTAATGTGGAAACACCATGGATGCTACAAAGGTGTGTTGTATTATACTGCTCAAAGCATTTACATAACAGAACAAAGGAAATGGATTAGGTGAGCCATGAAATATGAATCTGGAGTTAATTCTTCATATTACTCTGACACCACATTAATGCAGCACAAGGCTGTGAAGGTAATTGGGACCTCTGCTACTGTCATTGGTCATTGGTCAGGGACATTTCTGTAGGGACAGGGACAGGGACACTGTATCAAACACCTTCTCTTCATCCATGTACATCACTTTGATGCCAGTTGTTGTTATGGGCACTGGAGCAATATCATAGACCAAACTCTTTTTGAGGCGTTGCCAAGCTCTGCTATTAAACCTCTTGAACCCTTGAACTGTGTTCTTGCAGTTTGTGATGACCTGTAATTGGGATGCCTAATCAATGCATAAAATGAATATTTCATCTTAAATAATGTAAACTTATACATGATGACTGGTAGTGCATTGAAGAGAAGTTTTTAAGGCGGCCAGCACTAGCTGTCAAACGTGAATGTGCTGTAATGGAGTGTCTTGGAGAAACCCACATCACATTTTGCAAAAAGTATCAAACCTCAAAAGGTTCAAAAGGTCAAACAAACAAGACATAACCTGTTAATTAGTGCGCTAATTTAGAGGTGTCTATGGACGGAGCCAGGCTGCATGTTCCCCATGTTTCCTGTCTTTATGCTAAACTTAGCTGACTGGCTGCAGCCCTATGTTTAATGGGCAGATATGAGAGTGGTATCTTCTCAGAAAACAAATAAGAGTATTTCACAAAACTGTTTGTTTAGGGTAGATTTAAGGGTTTTTGAAATGATCAGTTATCAGATTTAAGCAAGTTACAGGTGTGTTGTTTGTCTTTAAACCTTTGCACATTGTGTTGGTAACACTGAAAAGAGTGTGCAGCTCAGGATGATAATATAGCACATCATGTTTAGACTGCATCTTTTTATAAACCACATCATTGATCATCTCAGAGTGATTTAAATCTCATTCAAGGCCAGAGCCTTGGTCAAGGACAATGGCAAGAGTATCTGTACCTCCTATTATTCATAAGTTTTGGGGGGCAATGAAAGTAGAGCACCATGAAAAAAGTCACTACACACAATCCTACCAGGACATCATTTCTCTGAAGTGGCAGCTAACCACAGAGCTGCTACATTTCATAATATTTTTTACATAGAGTTATTGCTATTGACACACAGATGGGATATTATCATTGCACTGATGCTCCTAACAAACACATTTGACCTGATGATGATACAAAACATAATGTCATTATTTCCAGGTTCTTTCGGTACTCTTTCATCCAATCCCCCCCAGCCAATCCAATCCCGTCAGTTTACACCTCTACTTTCACTTTGACTCTACCGTAACTTTCTCATTCCTTCCCTGACTCCTCCCCACCCCTCCTTAAAGTCACCTTGCTTCCAATGCTCATCAATCTCTGTTGTGGATCCTTCCTCCAGCAGGCCCTATAGGCCCTCCTCCTCTCCCTCAACTCCCTCCACCTCTTTTACTTCTTCTTTCTTCCAGCTCCCCCTCTGTCTCCTCAGTCCTGTTTCCCACGTCCACACCCCAAGCTGAGAATAACCACATGTTTATGGGAACGGCACGTTTGATGTCTTTGTCTGATCTTTCTCATACATGATTTACCAGTTTGATGGGCCACTACCGATACAATCTAATTAATGAATTTACCAAAAAGGTTATCTTACTGTTGTATCACCTGGATGTAGTTTAGATATTTGAACTGATTCCCCAATGACCTTTATGATGTCCATCTTGGTACAATGGGACACAGTCAGGCTGTGTGCTTTCCACCCTGTTGTGATGTGAATAAACACTAACAATCTACAGCCTTGCTATTGGCTCTGTGAGGCTACACTTTCTTCTTAAAGTCTTTTCTTCTTTCCTTTGTTTTCCTCCACCGCCTCTTTTCCTCTCTCTCCTCCTTTCATCTCCACCCTCCCTCGCTATCATCCCTCTGCCCTGCCACCTTACGATCTCAGATCACCTCATCTCTCCTCATTCTTCTACCTTCCCTATCTCGTTCCTCCATCTCTTGTTTGAAGTTAGAAGGTTGGATTGGGTGACAGATCTCTTAAAGACTTTCAACTCCAAAGGACTTGAGGCAACGACTCCCATAGTCAGGTTCTAATGGAGAGACAGGAGAAGAAGAAAAAGGGACCAAATAAACTGCAGAGAGAAAAAGAGAGTGAGATGGAGGGAGGCACATAGCAATTTTGTTTTCTTCTCGCCATCAACTGCCCCAAGAGATGATGAAGGATCTTTGATGTGTGATGTTTCCGTTCTCTGCCTCTCTCACTCGCTCCTTCACTTTCTTTTCTTTTCTTTGTCCTCTGGTTGTTTCACGTCCTCCCTCTCCTTTGTTTGTGTGGTTATTTATTTCATTCATTCCTTCCGTCTGTCAATTTGCATCAGGCAGAGACACAGGAAAGTGGAGGGTTTGGGGAATAGAAAACTTTTTGCTTTGCTTTCATAAGCAAGGCAAGCCAGAGCTGCTCTCCCAAACTTTAACTTTGGAGCTTTGAAGTTTTTGAAGTTGACACTTAATGGTTCTGGATTGATGTCTGTGCATTCATGTATGCATGACTGTTTGTGGGTAGGTGTTATTACAAGTGGTGTATCCTTGTGGAATCGCTGTCTTGCTCTATCTCGAACAAAGCACACCCCCGTATACACATGTACACACACTCGCAGTGACTTTTTCAGCAGGGTAGAGCTTTGAGCTCGTGCCAAAGTGGATGGTTGTTTGAGTTATTTCCAGTTCTGAGGTTTTGTAATGGACACTGATTCCACCCCTACACACACCCCCATTAAACTCACACACAACAAAGTTTTTCCATCTGTGTCCAGCTGGCGTCTTCCCATGCATAGCAGTGCACCTGTTCTCTCAAGATCTAATCATTTTTCTGACAACATGCCGAACTTTTGTGCCCACTCCATCAACTGCACTAAATTTCATTGTGGTCTGGAAGTTAACTATTTATATCCACCTGACTATTACTGAATTGTCTGAGTGAAGTTATTTGTAATCTTTGGATTCTGGGGGAAACAGCTGCTGGTTGAAATTTGGCTACTAACTGTTTTTTAACTTGTGGGCACTACACATTATCTTGTGCGCACAAGACCTGTATCTTGCACATGCAACCCTTTTTGTTTTGTGCAAACAAAATAAGAATGTTTTCAGGACTCCACAGTCTCTGTAGAAATGATGTCAGAAATCAACTCGTTCTCATTACCAGGATGCCAAATATCAACATTTTGTAACCCCCCTCAGTACTGACACATACAACACATTCTCACTCCAACATCATCAGGTATTGACGTCATGGATCTTCCAGGTCCTGATACGATGTGCAAGGTACTGTGGGTGCGTTGGTTGTTGATGTTTTGGGACGCTGTGTCAAGTTCTGCCTGTTAAATGAATTGTCTTCTTTCAAAATCGATTCTGTGTTCACAGGAAATTTACCATTAACATACAGTCTCTTTCAAAATAAACACACTACGTCACTACAACAACGCAAATTGACTTGTATTAAATTTAGGCAACAAAACCACGTGGTTGGGTTTAGGAACAAAAAAACAGGGTTTGGCTTTAGAATCTTATGGGATGCGAACACCGCTTTCCCAGGTTAAAGTCAGTGTTTGTTGGACCCATCCACCACCAGTACTACCCACCTTACTCGGACTTTCGCTGTTTTAACGTTCATTCTTGTCCAGCTGTGTTCCCCCCGACGCCGTCGAGTGCTGTTAAACTATAACGGCTATTGTCCGCGTTTCATGCTGACATCAAAGGACGCCTTTTTTTTGTCTGTTTCTGACACTGCAAGTCACCGCCCAAGCGCTGGGTTTCAGGGTTGACAAATAAAGACATCCTTTTGTGTCTCTTTAGGGAACAAAACTACTTGGTTTGGTTTAGAAAAAAAGATCATAGTTTGGCTTGAAATAAGACGTGATGCATTTATGTTACTATTGTTTCACACAGGACACATACACTGCTCTCCTGGGTCAAAGTCCTGTGTTTGTTTGACCAAACTACCAACCTGACCACCTCCTTACATGGATTTTCTCACTCTTTATACTATGTTAGTTACGCAGAGCATCAAATATTGCCATGGATAGGTTGACATTAAATTGGTTGGAAGCCCAGTGGGTGTCATCGCGCCAAAGGGAGCCTTGTGCATCCAGGGGTGAAAATCCCATTTCATAGTTTGGGGGGGGGGCAATAAACAGTAAAATTTTAGAGAATAATTCCAGGGGGGGAAAAGGACTAAAAGTTGTAGCCTGTCTTTTATACAGCATCTTTTACTGCAATTTGACACTTTAATCTTCTCTCTATCTCTCCAACAGGCAGGCAGGACCTTTCTTAGCACTGGCTGAGTCCACCTGCACATGTCCAGATTTAAAACAAAATGACTGAAATCAAATTAACATGTACACATCGACAACAGTCAATGTGTCAACTCTTTTTTCTGGCTCAGGTGTGTGGAATGGATCCCTCGTCTCTGGCCGGCTGCAGGAGCAAACCGTTTTTGTTTTTGTTTTGTTTTTTTACCGGCAGTGAGATCATAACTTTAAAAAATGTTTGAAAGAAAAGTAACCAAAGAAAATGTGTAATACTGAATATTTCATTTGTTTACAGGGTATTTTGAATTTTGAAACCTGTTTTATTGACCTGTTTGTAATAAATTACTTTTTTTGGACTTTAAACATTTATCTCAGCATTGCAAGTTATTGATAACAAGAGTCAAGACTCAAGCCAGGAGCAGCCACATGTAGAAAAGTGGATATACAGTGAATGTCTATACTTATGAGAAATGGCTTAACAACTAAACATTTCTTGCAATTAAACTGGTTTATAAACAGTGTGCTGTGAGATCTGCTGCTGCGCACCTCACAACCGTGTGTAATAGTCGCATGTAATGACCGCTACTCCTCGGTTAAACTGCACGTCTTTCATGTTTGTCTCACTGACAGGTGGAGAGCCCACAGACAGGTACCCATTAGCTACGAGCCGCTCCGCCACAACTGTGCGTAATAGTCGCACGTAATGACCGCTCCTCGTTCGTTAAACTGCACGTCTTTCATGTTTGTCTCACTGACAGGTGGAGAGCCTACAGACAGGTACCCATTAGGTATGAGCCGCTCCATCACAACATCACAACTGTGCGTAACAGTTGCGTGTAATGACCGCTCCTCGTCCGTTAAACTGCACGTCTTTCATGTTTGTCTCACTGACAGGTGGAGAGCCTACAGACAGGTACCCATTAGCTATGAGCCGCTCCGCCACTGACTGCTCTTGTCCTGTCTTCTCCCTCTTCTTTCTCTCCTGTCCTCTCCATCACTAAACTCTGAGCTTAATCATTAGCTTTTAGCTTAGCAGCACTCGTAATTGAGTAGGCTTTTGAACAATGCAGGAGAAATGTTGCAGACAGTTTATATTATCAGCCTGTGCCTGGGGCTTGTTGTAACAGTAAATGGGATGTGTTGTAATGTGTCTGTGTGAGTGTACAGTACAGGCCAAAAGTTTGGACACACCTTCTCATTCAATGCGTTTTCTTTATTTTCATGACTATTTACATTGTAGATTCTCACTGAAGGCATCAAAACTATGAATGAACACATGTGGAGTTATGTACTTAACAAAAAAAGGTGAAATAACTGAAAACATGTTTTATATTCTAGTTTCTTCAAAATAGCCACCCTTTGCTCTGATTACTGCTTTGCACACTCTTGGCATTCTCTCCATGAGCTTCAAGAGGTAGTCACCTGAAATGGTTTCCACTTCACAGGTGTGCCTTATCAGGGTTAATTAGTGGAATTTCTTGCTTTATCAATGGGGTTGGGACCATCAGTTGTGTTGTGCAGAAGTCAGGTTAATACACAGCCGACAGCCCTATTGGACAACTGTTAAAATTCATATTATGGCAAGAACCAATCAGCTAACTAAAGAAAAACGAGTGGCCATCATTACTTTAAGAAATGAAGGTCAGTCAGTCCGGAAAACTGCAAAAACTTTAAATGTGTCCCCAAGTGGAGTCGCAAAAACCATCAAGCGCTACAACGAAACTGGCACACATGAGGACCGACCCAGGAAAGGAAGACCAAGAGTCACCTCTGCTTCTGAGGATAAGTTCATCCGAGTCACCAGCCTCAGAAATCGCAAGTTAACAGCAGCTCAGATCAGAGACCAGATGAATGCCACATGGAGTTCTAGCAGCAGACCCATCTCTAGAACAACTGTTAAGAGGAGACTGCGCGAATCAGGCCTTCATGGTCAAATAGCTGCTAGGAAACCACTGCTAAGGAGAGGCAACAAGCAGAAGAGATTTGTTTGGGCCAAGAAACACAAGGAATGGACATTAGACCAGTGGAAATCTGTGCTTTGGTCTGATGAGTCCAAATTTGAGATCTTTGGTTCCAACCGCCGTGTCTTTGTGAGACGCAGAAAAGGTGAACGGATGGATTCCACATGCCTGGTTCCCACTGTGAAGCATGGAGGAGGAGGTGTGATGGTGTGGGGGTGTTTTGCTGGTGACACTGTTGGGGATTTATTCAAAACTGAAGGCACACTGAACCAGCATGGCTACCACAGCATCCTGCAGCGACATGCCATCCCATCCGGTTTGCGTTTAGATGGACGATCATTTATTTTTCAACAGGACAATGACCCCAAACACACCTCCAGGCTGTGTAAGGGCTATTTGACCAAGAAGGAGAGTGATGGAGTGCTGCGGCAGATGACCTGGCCTCCACAGTCACCGGACCTGAACCCAATCCAGATGGTTTGGGGTGAGCTGGACCGCAGAGTGAAGGCAAAGGGGCCAACAAGTGCTAAACACCTCTGGGAACTCCTTCAAGACTGTTGGAAAACCATTTCAGGTGACTACCTCTTGAAGCTCATGGAGAGAATGTCAAGAGTGTGCAAAGCAGTAATCAGAGCAAAGGGTGGCTATTTTGAAGAAACTAGAATATAAAACATGTTTTCAGTTATTTCACCTTTTTTTGTTAAGTACATAACTCCACATGTGTTCATTCATAGTTTTGATGCCTTCAGTGAGAATCTACAATGTAAATAGTCATGAAAATAAAGAAAACGCATTGAATGAGAAGGTGTGTCCAAACTTTTGGCCTGTACTGTACATCTTAACCCGCGATGTGCGATGTGGGCAGCCAGGTCCAGCCTAGCCCCGTCCGTTGGAAAGAGTGTGGGATATACCACTACTAGGAATGGGAGGGGAGTACTAAATCTTTTAAGATTTAAATAGCACATTATTGCACGATTATAATGAGCACCGCTTACATTGTGCTTTCAATAAATACTACTGCATTGTTCAAAAATTATTAATTGTGTCTCAAATTATTCTAGAGGGGGACAGCTTTAATTGAGAGGGGGTCATGTCCCCCCACCAATTCACAACATCTCTGACCTCTGTTTGGTAGTCCCTATGCACACCTATACTGACTGCTGTTTTGAAGAGACAGTGTTGTGCATCAGCCACAGTGTATCCACCAGTGTATTCAAAACAGAGGCAGATCTCCTCCCTGAGACAGACATCGAAAACTCTCTGCAAATGCTTTAGAAAACACTGAATGTGGATTGCTGATTAGAATTAGACAGGTAACTCTGTAGGCATGCAATGCTAAATGTGAGCCAGTATATGTCATCATGCATTGCTTCTGTTTGTGGCTTGTCAAGTGGTCAGGCTAAAAGTGTCCTTGATATAATAACTCAGTTCTATAGTTACTTTTTATTATTTTCGTACCATTTTTAACTGGTAAGGCACAAGATTTATGTTTGAACTTAATATTAGCTATCAGCAGCCTAACACCAAGAAAACTGGTATCCACCTCGCTCTTCAAACACCCACGTCAGCCTTACCCTAGTCACAGGCTCATCCTCTGCATTACAAAGTAGTATTGACATGTGTGGCTACATAATTCTCTCCCTCCTTCTACTCCCTGAGAGAGATCTCCAACTGATATCCCAACCCGGCAGAGGCAGACTCCTCTCAGGCAAGAGCGCCTTGCTGTCTCCCCTTTGAAGCCTGTATGAGGAAGTCACCCACTAGGCAGTCAGATCCCACATGGGCCCGAGCTCTCTTTGAAATACTGAACAGCGAAAAACAGGGAAGAAGCAGCAGAGCATGGGGAGGAGATAGTCTGCATGTGTAAATGTCAGAGGGATTAGTGTGTGTGCATGTGAATGTTTTACACTTGGCACATGATTAATGAGATGTGACGAGACTGAGAAAGAAAATATATGTGATCCCGGTGATAATGCAAGGGCGACGTTTAGGATTAGGAGCACAAGCCAAGTGCAATATGTATTATGAATGTATCCTGGAGACACATTGAAATCATATCTAACTTGTGTGCACAATGCATAGGAACTGCAGGTGCATGGCTCCCCTGTGTTTAGGTATGTCCTAACAACCTAACAAGCCAATCAAAGTCAGTCCCATCAGTGTTATTCACATCTGCACTACCATCAAACCCACAATCAGATTATCCCCCCATTGATTCGGAGCACTGACTCAACACATCGACATGCCGCATATGTGTTAAGCAGCTGTGCGGAATGATCACCAATAGGCCAGATGTTGTATCTCGCACCTCAATAGCAGCGAAAATGGACCAGATTGATTAGCGCTCCCATCTGCTGCGCTAGCATGGTGTTAATAAGCAGGCTGCGCGGCGTTCTTCATTAGAGAAAGAGGTTACTCAAGGCTAAGTGTTCAAAGGCTGTCCCAGGTTGTATCAGAAGAGTCGAGAGTGAGAGATGAAGTACGGCCCGATGAGTGTTGGCAACGCTGAGGTGAAGCATAGCCTAAAGCAGAAAGAGAGGAAGGAGGGACAGATATGCTCCGAGACACGCAGACAGGCACCAGTGGGCTTGTGCAGTCAATTAAAATGCACGGCAAGGCAGGGTAAATGGTCAAGCATGCTGAAGAGTGGCACAGTCAAGCATTTTTCAGAAGAGGTTAAACAGGTAATGTGCGAATGCATTCCAGTGAGTGCTAAGCACAGGGGAGAGCATTCGGCTTTAAAACTTCACAAGCCAAGAATGAATGCAAAATATACTGCTGTTGTTTCGCAATAAATCACAAGGTGGAGCTGCGACAGAAAAAAACATCCCTCCAAACTGAGACAACATAATGTAGATTCACATCAGCAGCGTAAAAAGGACAAGACATTTGATTTAATAATGGCACTTTGCAGGATTGCTGGGTAGCACTCAAAGTTAAAATAATAAAAACCACCATCTATCACTGTTACAAGTGCTCTGCCAAAAAAAACTACACCTTTAACACATTTCTATGATAAAAAGAGAAGGATTAACAGAGGAATAGCAGAGCTAAAGTAGTAGGAGGTCATGCCCATGGAAAAAAACATCAATCCACTGGTGGAGTTCAAGTGTGAATGTGTGTGTTTTCCCATTTGTCCAAGTGTGGGCTGGTGCGTGAGTGTGTGTGCTTCTTTTTTGTTTATTTTTCTCTCACCTGAATGGATGTAAAAATAATCACTGTCATGTACCTGAGGAAAAACAGACATGCCCAACAAAGACTTTGTGGGTTTCTCCTTACGGGATTTAAAAACAAAGGGGACAATGGACGGTGCTGCATCAGAGAATAATCTGTACACGTCTACCAATTTGACACACACATCATCGCCCCTATTTAAAACCCTATATACCCAAAAAAAAAAGGCCAGTTACATCACCATCAGTGATTAATTTTGTGTCAATCAGTCTGCTGTCTCCAGCACACTGTAAGTGTTTCCACATCACATTAGAATGACATCAGTTCAGTAGATTGTTTTTTGGGAGGATCAAGGAGCTTTGTATTCCCTCAGGAGGACCGAGGCCAAAATGGTTTTCAGTGTTGTCAGCCTTTGAGTTGTTCTTTGTGCAGGATAATGGCATAAGGGCTGTTTTAACTTCCTTCCATTAGGAGTACATTGATTGTTTCTTTTTGTTTCTTTTTTGATGCAGTGACACCACATCACAAGAGGATTTTAAGATATTAGAGGTGCTGGTAGATGAATTTTGTCACCTTTAGACAGAGCCAGGCCAGCTGTTTCTCCCTGTCCCAGTATTTATGCTAAACTAAGCCAACCAACTGCTGGCTGTAGCCATAGGGGGATTATGAGACAATGGGCCCCTGGGCACAGATATGGAGCAGGACACTTTGTGGTGGTTTTGTGTCTCTTTGAGGCAATTTTGTGTCCCTTTGTGGTTGTTTTGTGTCTCTGTGAGGCCATTTCGTTTGTTATGTGTCTCTTTGGCGTAAACGTGTGTCTCTTTATTGGTAGTTTTGTGTCTGTTTGAGGTAAAATTGTGTCTCTTTGTGGTAATTTTCTTTTCAATTTTGTCTCATTTTGTGTCTCTGTTTTCATTTTGTGCCTCCATGTAGTTGTTTTGTGTCTCTTTGAGATTGTTGTGCTTTTTCGGTCAATTTGTGCGGCCATTTTGTGTCTCTTGTGGTTGTTCTATGTCTCTTTGTAGTTGTTTGTGTCTCTGTGAGGCCATTTTGTGTGTTATTGAGACAATTTTGAGTCTCTTTGGTCATCTTGTGTCTCTTTGTATTTATTTTTTGTCTTCTTGTGCTTGTTATGTGTCTCTTTGGGGTAAATTTGAGTCTCTTTATTGGTAGTTTTGTGTCTCTTGTTTGTTATTTCGTGTTTCGTGTCTGTTCGAGGTAAAATTGTGTCTCTTTGTGGTAATATTTTGGAGATTTTGTCTCATTTTGTGTCTCTGTTTTCATTTTGTACCTCCACGTGGTTGTTTTGTGTCGCTTCGCGGTTGCTTTGTTGTGTTGTTTTGGTAAATTTGTTTGGTCATTTCGTGTCGCTTGTGGTTGTTTTATGTCTCTTTGTAGTTGTTTGTGTCTCTGTGAGGCAATATTGTGTGTTACTTAGGTGAATTTGTGTCTCTTGACGGTATTTTTGTGTCTCTTTATTGGTAGTTTTGTGTCTCTTGTTAGTTATTTTGTGTGTCCTTGTGGTTGTTTTGTATTGTTTTTTTTCTTGGCCCTTTTATGGCTCTTGTGTTCTTTGTTTTCATTGTGTGCCTCCATGTGGTTGTTGTGTGTCTTCATGTGGTTGATTTGTGTCACTTTTATGATTGTGTTGTGTCTGTTTGGTCATTTTGTGTCTCTTTGTGGTTGCTCTCTGTGAGGCAAGTTTGTATGTTATTAGGGTAAATGTGTGTCTCTTAAATGTAATTTTGTGTCATTTTTTGTCATTTTGTGTGTCTTTGTATTTATTGTTTGCCTCCCTGTGATTGTTGTGTGTCTTCTTGTACTGGTTTTGTGTCTTTTTGTGGTTGTTTTGCCCATTTTTTTGTAGTTAGTTCCTGTGCATCTCTTTGTGGTCTTTTTGGGTCTCCTCCTTGTCAGTACAAGTTATTGTGAGTGACATTTTGTGGGTAAAGTCGAGGTGGCCCCTGACTCGTGCCAGATGGGCCTGTTCAGTAGGCTGTAGCTTCATATTTAGTGTACAGAGTGGTATCAATGTTCCAATTTTACTCTCAGGAAGAAAACTTCCTTAAGTGTCACACGACTTCTTTGAAAGTTGATAACCACGGCAGCTGTGCAGCATGATAATTAAATGATTATTTAGAACATGTATGACTTTCTGGGTCCAAAAACATGTCCATTAACAACACTCTTCTTTTCTCTTTTTCCTACTCTCTGACAGATCTGTGACAAGGAGTGGCACTACTACGTCATCAACGTAGAGTTCCCGGTGGTGACGCTCTATGTGGACGGAGTGACCTATGACCCCTACCTGGTGACCGACGACTGGCCCATCCACCCCTCACAGATTGACGTGCAGCTCACAGTCGGTGCCTGCTGGCAAGGTAAGTGGGCACAGCTGAGTGGCGATGATGATGATGATTATGATGAGGTGGTGATAATGAAAGGGGGAAGCCTGTGACTAAAATAAAAGTTAAATGTAAAAGATGAGGTATACTGGGCATTCTGCTGATGAATATAGCGTCCATGTGACCAAGTTCAACAATATGAATAATGTTTTTTCTGAAGTACTGTTATTCACTGAGTGTGGAACATGTTCTTTGGCCTTGAATGAACAATGTTATTAAGAAGAGCATTTAGTCTGCCGTTGACAAATGATTGAACCAGCGTGAATGAAGGCACACAATTAAACTGTCCTCTAAACTGATAGCTGCCACTAATTGCACAAGAGGAGAAGAAAGGGCACTTTTTCACACAGTACAGCTTACCGTTGATTTGATAGCCCAAATGAGACTGCTCAGCGATGCTTAGCCTCAGATAAAGAGTCAAGATATCTTTTTGTGCCGGAGCAGGAGCAGGTCATCTTGTGTCGCTTTCATCTGTGGCAGTGAACCCCTCCTCCTCCTCGTCTTCCTCCTCCCCTCCCAGTACTTTCGTTTGACACTGCAAGCCTTTAGTAGGATTAAAAGGGCCTTGAATAGTAAAAGGAGTTCAGAGACTATTTCAGTGTTTTTTTTCCAGTTGTGGGCTAATCCTTAGTAAAGACTTGTAAAGGTGATCCTGAAATCTGAACATTAGCCACAGCAGATTGCCTTTTCAAGGCGAGGAGCTTTAAGTGTCCAGCTTGTTGATTGCAAACATGTTGCAAAGATGAGCTCATTCATTATCTAACTGGCTCCAGAAGCCTCGGCTCTGAGTGTGTTTGTAGAGCAGTGGTGAAAAGAAATTCAACATTTGCAGAGTTGCGGCAGTGGGTTTATCTTTGCCTTTCTGTTGCACTGCTGAATGGCCTTACAAACAGGACAACGTGATTGTGTGCAAATGGATGACAGGGTAAATAAAAAAGATTTGTCAGCTCCAAACAGTATGGCGGCAGACAACTGTGATATTTTGTCCATATTTAATTAAATTCCATGATATAATTTCACGGTTCATAACATTTAAGTGGTCAGTCAGCATTGTCGCATGGAAATAAATTCTGTCCTGACCACAGCAAATGAACATAATTTAGAATTATCATATTTCAGATAGTTATCCAAAGAAAGCATTCTAGTGTGGTGTGACAAGGTTTTAGGGTTTCAGTCTATGAAGTCTGCAATTAAACCTGCCTCAAACTGCCATTGGGGGCGGCTAACACACATGAATCAGTTTTTATTAGCAGGGCAGTTTTAGTATCCAAAGATGGCGCACAATAAATTCTACTTCAGAGGCTATTCATACCCTAAGAAAAAAAAAAACATTTTGGGCAAATGTAATCAAATTTAAAGACACTGAAGTATAGATTCTTGAAAGTGTCAGTCCAATATAATCAGACTAGTCTGACTCTAATATATTGAAGCTGTTGCTTGGTTGAGAGGTGATGGCAGTGACAATGACACAATAACTGTGTACTGTGAATAATGAGTTACTCCAAAATGATGCTTTCTGCCTCTGCGTTACCTTGAGGCTAAGTTTAGTCATCTTTCACACCAAATGTGTTTGGTTCAGTTCCGACATTCTCGGATATGTTGGACAATTTGATTTGGTTTGTTTAGGCTGCTGTGAAAGCTGTCAATCAAACTCTGGTGCTGACTAAACAACCACGTGGCTGACAAGTGGACTCTGATGCATTGGGAAACATAGTTGGACAACAATGTTGTTGTTAAGGGGGTGAAAGGTCCAACTCCCAAGGTGTCAAATACTGACACATTGCCATGCCCTTCGGCATCTGATATTGATGCGCAAGGCTCCCTTTGGCGTGATGAGTCCCACTAGATTTTCAGCTAACTCCAATGTCAACCTATCCACAGTGATATTTGATGCTCTGAGGAGCTGACATAGTATAAGGAGTGAGAAAATCCATGTGGGGAGGTAGTCAGGGTGGTGGATTGGTCGAATAAACACAGGACTTTGACCCAGGAGACCGCTGTTTGTGTCCCATGTAAAACCAAGAGTAACATAAGCACATCAAGTACAACGTATTTATGTCACGTTATATAACACTGAACCATAACCCCATAGCAAACATACTTATTTCAACCCAAACCCGGCACTTGGGCAGTGACTTGCTGCATCAGACACTGGCAAAAAATGTCGCCCTTTAACGTCAGCATAATACACGGTCGCCATTGTAGTTTAACGGTGTGGCGTCGGGGGAAACGCGGCATGACAAGAACAAAAGTTAAGGTGGCGAAAGTCCGAGTCGGGCGGTCAGCCGTGACTTCTGTCTGACTGCTGAGTGTGGCCTCTTCCTGTGTCTGTCCTTTCAAAGTAAATTCCCACATGGTCCAGTCATATACAGTAGGTTTTGATTTATTTTGACAAGGTGCAACTCCTAATATAGTTTCTCTTTTTTTCCTGAGTGACTAATGAAATCTTGCTGACTAATGACGATACTGGTTGACTAACGTTTGGTCGACTATTAGTTGGCAGCGCTCCAAATGTCTTTGGCTGTTTAAGACCTCCATTGCTCACATTAAAATGTTTCAGGAGGTTTCATCTTGATATCAAATACCCAGTCTTTTGGAAAGCCCTTAATTATGTGTGAATATATGCACTGTATGTGTTAGTGAGTGTGGTGGTGCTTATAGGGTGTCGCTCCCAGGAAAGATGTGTCTGCACCATAATAAACAAGACTACACCGCCAGGGGAAACTGCTAGATTGCATTGCTCATTAAGATGCATGCAATGCACTTGTTAGAGTGACTTCCTGCAACAACAAAGCGGTGAATTACCCAACTGTAAAGTCTGCATTTGCACTTCTCTCCTATCCTCTGATAGAAGGGTTGCCCCCACCTGTCCTTCCTTCCTCACCTCTAAGAGTAAGTGCTGGCTGTGCAGTTTTCACACAGTCAGCCTATATTTACCCTCTGACCTGGCTCCAAGTGTTCATGTCCAGAAGTGTGGAACAGTCAAGTGGTGAAGAGCAACACACTCATCTCACCTCATTCTTCTTTTTCCTCGACTGTGTAATCACACGCTGCTGCTCTGCCTCTCTGACTCCCCTCATCGCAGCAGCAAGCATGCAGGAAGAAATATTGAAGATTACACGCATGCACAAATTGAACCATAAATATCTGTGTGTATACAGTATAATGACTAAACGCAGGCGCACAGGTGCTGATACAGGTACACTCACAATAAATCACAAATTAAATGAGAGACTATCTTACACTTAAGTAATGATCCTATTTCCAGCTCACCCATGCCTCTCCGGTCTCATCTGTTGCTCCTCTGGAAATTACGCAAATAAAGCTGAGGCGAAGGGAGAGTGAGGATCTATAGAGCCACGAGCGCTGCACAGAACGAGCAAAGAGAGCTGACACCACGTAAAAAACAGTCTCTGTAAAGTGGAATGATCAGCGGTTTTATCACCCATATCATTCTCGCTCCGCAGCGTCTCGCTAATCCCCTCTCCTCTGCGTCTCTGTCTGGGACCCTTAATGGTTTCTCTGGCTAAAGCCTAAATTGATAACATCTGTCAGGGTGGGACCGAGCGCATAGGTGGACATCTAGAGAGAGGGCAGGGAAAAAGGAAGAAAATAACTGCGTTGAGGAAGGAGTGCAGGTGAGGCATAAAAAACAGGAAAGAATATGTTTGGGATAGTTTGGTATCCAAATGGGATCTTGTGGGTTTATTAGGTAGTTACGCAGCTGTCCAAAGCTTGATAGGATAAGTTCAGGAACATTTTTTATTGAACTGTCAGTTATTGGCACGACAGAAAACTAAGCATGAAAAGAACATCAACAAGTATTTTTTTCTGCTTGTTTCTCTTGTTTCAGCATTGGGCCGGTTCAGACCAGGATCTGACAACAACACAGCTGTGCTCCATTGACTCTAATGCAGTCGTTTCAGGCTGGTTTTGTGGATTTGGAGCTAAATGTTGTGCCTGGGGCACGTCGTGTATTAATGATACTCGTTACCTGGAGAGGTTGGAAAAAGATACACGTTTCTTCCCTGTTCCAAAACCAAAATCAAACCCTGAAAAGTGTAGGGTTAGCTAGCTACTGAAGATATAGCCTAGTGTATACACGTGCTGCTTTGGCTTTTTAATGATTATAACAGTGAAAAGAAAAAAGGCCAACCCTGCTGTATAGGAACCAGTGAAGGGAAGCAGGGAAACTTGTGTGACTTCTCCCAGAGATCCCTGCCCGTCCAGCGGCAGATGTCCGGGTAGTGGCAGCAGCACGGCGGTGAAGCCAAACACCGTTTATCTGTACACACTGATTCAGCATTGGCGATCACCAGTGTTGTGGAGGTTCACTTTTACACTGTGGTCTGTAGCCTATAGTTCGGCTTTAGCTTCTAACTATCTTTGTCTTTTTAACCTGTTGTTGCTGCTGAGTCAGTTTGACATCCTGGATATATCTTTCAAACACAGACTGTAGACCCCTCTGTCTGCTTCTCTCTGGAATCTCTGTTTAATTTTTCCAAAATATGATCATATTTCTTTAGGAAGCACTGTTGTAATTTGGGCTCCATGCTTACTCCAACAGCTTGTTGGACCATCACAAAGGGGCAGGGCTTAGCAAAAAGTCAATTCTTGTAGCTGCCCCCATATTTGCATCTTCCCAGTCAAAGCCAAGAAAATATTGGCGTTGCACATTTCTGCAAACCATGGATATGTTACATTGTACGTTTTATAACATATCATAGCAATGTTTTTGTTAAGGGGTGAACTAGTATATGAGCTGACTTTGTCATTGGGTATTGGAGGAGATGGTGTCACCAGGGCTGCAGACCAGTGTTTGAGACCAACAAACTAGTTGTTTTTAGTGAGTCATCGCTGTGTTTCAAGCATCTTTTTAGTCACCAAACGTGGTTGTTTATTAGCATCTCATCACTGTGTTTCCACTGGGGATACCACCACGACAAGTGTTTGTTTTATACAGAGACATCACTGACTTTCCTACTGGAATAGTGTCATAAAAAGTACCTAATCTAGACATTACTGTATTTTTAGCCAAGCTTGTGCCACCAAAAGTGAGTATTTTAAGCCAAAACAGATCCGTTCCTAACGTAAACAAGTAGTTTTGTGTCTGAACCTAACCCCACATTAACCATAGCATTACTGAAATGTGAAGTTTCAACATATTTGTTATAACATACAACTGTAACCTATCCCTGGTTTGTTAAAATGTACCATGCCAACATTAATTCTGGTGACTGGGAAGGCAGGCAGGCAGATGACAGACTAGAAGGTTGATATGATCTGGGTATATCACATAACCAGTCGGACTCTGCTACAATGGCAATAAGGGAGCTCTTTTCCAGATGGCCATAGCGCACAATGTAGCTCCAGTTTAGCAACTGCAGGGATGATTCTAATTTATATTTTCACAAAGCACCGTAGGGCATGATAAAGTGTTTCCAGTAGTGGTCAGCCGTGTCTCCACCTGCACTGACTAAGCTTTTCAGACCCTGGATACATCACTTAGGGCAGTGATACATGTGCCTGCATCATCCACAGGGAATTACCTGGTCAAGGTTGGGAACGTCTGATGAAGTGTAGCTGAGGGGTTTTGAATTGAGGATTCCCCCAGCTCCAGTTACTGTAGAATATTGCAGAGTATTTCTTCAGCCACCAACTGGATTTCCTGGTTCTCCTCCAGCAACTGAATGCATCTGGGAGGCTGCTCAATGCATACTCAGGAGCCAAGACATACTGTTACATTTACCTAATGTGGGTCGTACTCAAGCCAGATAGAAAGGTCAAGAAAGGCATGTACAGGATGCAGAGGGGGTTAGAGGTCAGTTTAGAGCAGCATGGGAGCTACTGTCCTGTTTCTCATAATGTAAAGGTCCCAAATGCATCGTCATCGGAGTTATTGAGTGCTCTACTTTCCATGCTGGTGATGCTTTTAACAATAGTCAGGCTAAAAAGCAGTGAGATGATTGGACCACTTCCCTCATTTGCTGTATCTACTGGTGAGGTGGAATTATAGGCTACAATAGCAAGTAGCAGCTTTCCTATATGGTCAGTAGACGCACATACACAGGATAATGAACTGATGCCATGACGTTATTCTGATGGCTCATAATTCCGAAGTCCCAATAGCCTGGAAAAATATCCTTTTGGCCCAAAATGCTGTTTGTCCAATAACATGTTATCCACAAAACAAACGGCCATTAATCTGAAGAGCTGTTTCTCCGAAAATATGCCACACACTCTCCCAAACAGAAGCACATGGACAGTTCTATCAGAATGACGTTGATGCACCTTTAACCACCTACCCTACTCTGCCTCTGATTGGCTTACCTTTATCTTCTTATCCTAACCTCTTATCCTATTCCTGTCCAATCCCACTCTTCATGCCTAAACCTAACCAACCCAATCAACAGTGGCAACGTATGCTAGCCAAAGTTATAAGGTCCGATGATGTCATTCTGCATAATAATTAGCCATGTGCTTCTGTTTCGGTGAGTGCCATCTGAAAAAATGGCCCTTTGGAGGTTTTAGGAGGGATACCAGGGTGTCAAAGGGATTTGGTTCAAAGGAACTTTTTGTGACTTCGGAATATTGGGCTGTCGAAACAATGGACAGTCCCCAGTAAGCTCAGTGAATGCGCACAAAGCAACTGACTACTGTACGCACAATCTCAACGGTGAAGTCAAGAAAAGAATGCTAAAAGCCATTCTTTGCCGCTTGCCTCAAACAATCACTTGGGAGCAGACTTTTGCAGAGGGGCTAAACAGATGCATTGATAGAGAGACAGAAAGACTGCTTCTTAGTAAAAACCTTACCTTCACTATATCTTTGCCCATCAATCTTCGCTTTGCTCCATCCTCCTTTTAATCTATGAATACGTTTTACTGTGTAAGGATTATTTTTTATAACAAATGTCATTAGATGGAGGGACTGTTCTGTACTTTCAGTACGTTGGTGGATTACAGTCAGAGCTGGAGCCAAGCAGTGAGAAGGGAAGAGGTAGTGAGAAAATAAAGGTGAAGTTGTGCTACCCAAAGCTAGTAACCTTTCGGCTAATGAGTGGTTCTGAGACTTTTCTGGCTGGTACTGGCCTTTACGGAGTTCAGAGAACATGCTTTAAATGTGTTGACTTTTTCCTTACCTTTATCTCGCCTGGATGGGCTGGCTGAGTAACACTTGCACTTTTACAGCAGCACCCTGCTGCTTAGTCACAGAACGGAGGCACAAAACATGCATCTTAAGGCCAATTATAGTCATAATTTGGTCATCAGGATTATAATTAGAAAGAGGATAAGGTCACTGTTAGCTTGATGATCTTGTAGTGTGTAAGGGACTTAGATGTGCCACATACCAACAGAGACAAGCATGACTTGATGGTAATTACTGTAGATTAACCCTAACCCCCAAAACAAATATCTACGCGAGGTTTCTGTGACCCATTATAATGATTGTTAAGACTGGGTGAAGGGTCACTGTGTTTGCTCTGGTAGATACTTTAATGTCTTGTTGTACAGTAGGTTTTGTTGTTGTGCTTAAAGCAACATGGGTAGATAAACACCAAAGCAAATACTGCTTCTAGCCAATAGTGTCACCACAAGCCTCAAATAAACTTGTGCTTTAAATTTCAGAAAGGCCTCTCATAAACTGTTTCACTATATGTGTGTGTATGGTTGTGTGTGTAGGTGGGGAGGTGACCAAGCCACGGTTCACTCAGTACTTCCGGGGCAGCCTGTCCGGACTGACCATCCGACCGGGGAAGATCGAGAGTCAGAAAGTCATTTCCTGTCTGCAGGCCTGCAAAGAGGGACTAGACATCAACTCCCTCGAGAGTCTGGATAAGAACATAAAGGTAGGTATTTATTCATCAATCTTTTTTTTTTAAAAAACATTTCCTTTTTATTGATTTGTCTACAGAGATACAGTACACTCTTACATAGAAACAGGTTCCATTAGGTCCATCCTAACATTTCCAAGTTTTTTGTGCAGCTACACCTGCTGTATTTTGTTTTTTGAGTCCTCAATCAATGAATATTGAAACTCCAGGGTAAATAGAAAATAAGTCAAATTTTCAATAATTAAAACAAATAAACTGTCGTGGCTGTGGTTTACCTCGTCCTATGGTTTCTATTGTCTTTCCTCCCTTTACTTAATTGCTTTTTGAAGTTGTTTCTAGGAATACCTCATGTAGGTGGGAAATCTAAGGGATTTTCAACAGAAAATGCTCGACTATATACATTAAATGAAAAACTTCGAGAGCATAAAAAAGGTTGAACAGAGCCTGCAGAAGTAAACAAGTCCAACCTCTACCTAGACAGCATTATTATCTTTATCCTAGTCATTTTCAAATTGTCCTTCATTCATTCATGTCCTGTATGTAAGATTCTCACCTGAATATCGTCTATGATGGTCAGCCATTGTTGGTGATGTGGAGCATCATCTTTGTAATTGCTTTCCTTCCTGCAGCAAGGAGGATCTTGACCAAATATTGAACGATTCTTGTGCACTGTGTCCTCCATATGCCCCAAGTACAATACAATACATGCTCAAAAAGAACAGAATGTATACCATCCCAGAAGGTTGGATTTTCTGTTCAATCATTTTTACAATTCAGTTTTCGTTTGGATTAAACAAATGTTATATAACGTGGTGACAGTTGGGACATTAGTGAGCCTTGGAGGTGCTGGTTGGTGGATTTTGTTACCTTAGCCAGGCCAGCTGTTTCCAGTCTTTATGCTAAGCTAAGCTATGTGCCATAGCTTCATATTCACAGTTTACACGTGAAAGTGGTATCAATCTTGTCATCTAACTCTCGGCAAGAAAGCATATTTGCCTAAATGATTAACATATCTTTAAATTCAATCTCTGACATGTTCAAGTTGTTTTTCTAACAACATTCTCACTCCGACCTCGTCACATATTGATGTTTTGGTCATGGACATTCCACGTCCACATATGACGTGCAGTGTAGCCTAGGTGCATTTGTTGTTGATGTTCTGGGACACTGCGTCAATTTCTCTTCTTTCAAGATACACTTCCATTATCAAAAGGAAATTTAATGTTTAAATACAGTCTCTTTCCAAATAAATCCACTATGCCGGTACAACACCGCAAATTGACATTTTTTTCCTTCAACAACAAACACTTGGATTAGGTTCAGGCAACAAAAGGAAGTGGTTAGGTTTAGCAAAAAGAACAGGGTTTGGCTTTAGAATCTTACGGGACATGAACATCGCTCTCTTGGGTGAAAGTCAGTGTTTGTTGGACCCATCCGCCCCACTCTGACTTTCGCTGCCTTAACTTTTGTCCTTGTCCCGCTGCATTTCCCCCCTGACACCAGCGGGCACCGTTAAACTATAAAGGCAACCGACTGTGTATCATGCCAACGTTAAAGGATACCTTTTTCGTTGGTTTCTGATGCCACAAGTCACTGCCCAAGCGGATGTTGATGACTTCAGAGTGAGACCGTGCTCACTATACTGAGTATACATTCAACATCCTCGCTGGTGTGTGCACATGCACAGAAACACACAGTTTGATCCCAGTCGACACAAAAACACTTCCTCTTTAAATTACCACAGCTAAATCACCACTTGGTTTCCTTGAAACTCCTCAGACACCTCCCACCCCTCTTTCAGCAGCTCAGCTAATCCATCTCCCTGCACTGTGGAAGATAGAGGGCAAACAAGATGGATAGGGGTTTGTGTAGACTCAAAGCCGGCCCCCTATCCACCCATCCTCAGCTCCTTTAACTCTTACCCTGTCTTTCTGTCTTCAGTCTTCTTGTCTCCCTTCACTTCTGCTGCTCAATCTGTAGAGCTCCTTGTGCTGTGTTGCAGCAAAGAGATCCCTGCCAACCTTTTGAGAAGACAAGGTAGGATGAGGAGAGAAGAGGAGAGGAGGACAACCTCTCTAGAGCCAGTGTAATTTATCTTTTGAGAGCTATTTCATTTTCTTCTTAGCTGCACACTCGTCTGGCTCCCTTAAGTCCACGGGAAGCTTAAGGACAGTTTAGCCAAGCAGGTGCAGGACTGGCACAGCACAATCAGAGGAGAATAACAGGGAGGGAAGGAGAGACGGTGGGAGGTTGAGGCAGATAGACGGGAGGTATAGCGACAGAGAACAGAAGATGAGAGGAGACAGCAAGAGAAGGGAAGGTGTGAAGGGGAAAATGACAGGGGAGAGGGAGTGCACGGAGAGCCCCGTGGAGTGCCGAAGTACCGTCGCCCTGCTGCTGAGAGCCAGTTTAAGGAAATGGGAGACACTAGGTGCACTCTGCAGTTCTAGCAGGAGACCACTAAACCCTCTTTAAAGTAAGAAGGGCTTCAAATCCCTGCCATCAAACTCTGCAGGAAAACACACACCTCTGTCAGACTGTACTTGTGAGGTGAGTCCACTGACTGTTTTTTCCTCTCTTGGTTTAAAAGGCCATGCCAGTGTTTTCTTCATGAATACACACATTTCCTTTTACTATTATGCTACTGTTTTCCTTCCTGTCATCTGTGCAGCCTCTGCCTTCCACTGATTTCCGTACAGAATGAAAATCTGTTTGCAAAGGCTCGAGACTACCTTAGAATAGGTGATCCATCACAGTGAACATGTTGCTTTCAAAGTTACGTTACTGTTGCATGGTAATGCAGCACAAACATGATGTTCACTTTGATGGATTACCTGATTCAAGTAAGTTTCAAGTCTCAGCAAGCTGAGGTTCATACTCTACCACTGCACAGTGAGATGAATAGAAATCAATGGCTGACTGAAGTGGTTGACTAAAATTTGGGGTTGCCCCTGCATGCTTTGGACCTTTTAACCGGTGCAATTACAATTACAGCATTTACAAACGGACTAGATCAAATGCCTTGTGTGAGAGAGCTGCTCCTGATTGGTCAGAATTTCCATGTGGGAGAAATCCAGGAAGTAAAGCAAATGTTGAAGAAGAGTACACTTGCAAGATAAATGTGACACTTTCTAATGTCACAATGGAGGGACAACTACGCAGGTTGATTTTAGCACTGCTCATCGTGGACTATATTGCTGTCATTGTTCATTTTAGTCAAACCATACAGTTTGAAAACGAGGCGCGGCTCCAACTAGAAAACAATGTTTTGATGCATTGGATGTGCTGAATGTGCATATTAAGGCAGTACAGGAGGAGGTGCACATTAATAATCCTCCAGGACTGTAACATGCTCATGTTTAACCCAAACAATGTGTCATGTGACTGCAGTTGGTTCAGATCCAGGTCGGAACATGCTCTCACCACAAACGAACCGCACCAGAGTTCGTTTGAAACCGGACTGAGACCACCTCTTCAAGAAGGTCTCAGTCTGGTTGTTTTGGTGCACACCTGAGTGTGATTGCTGTGTTCACACCTGCCCAAACAAACCGCACTTAAGGGGCAAATGAACTTGAGTTTGATTGAACTGAACCAAACAGGGCAGGTGTGAAAGCACCTTAAACAGAGTGAACGAGACGTGCTGCAGCTGACAGCCACAAAACAGACTGCAATGTAACCACTCGGGTCATGTTCACACTGTCAGTTTACGTCCACTAAAAGCGCTTGTTTTTGTCACTGACTACATGTGTCTGGCGACACTCTGGAAAGCATCCTTACCAGTGGTGGCTGCTGGTCTTTCAAGGAGGGGAAGCTCATTTTTGGCCTACATCATAAAATGTGTCCATTTATTTATACGTAAATTCTACCCTCTGGGGCTGCTACGCAAGGCCCAGCGTCCAGGCCAGCCGAGGCCAGCCCACTGCCCCATAGACCCCCAGAGACGCTGAGCGTCCGATGGGCGGGACAAAACCGAGCATTTATCCAATGACTGTCTAGTTTCGCTGCAGTGGAACAACCCACTCTGTGCTTCCCCACTGAAGTCTTTGGACGCTGAGCTTCAACACTGTTTAATGCACTGTGACGCTACGGGAATGAATGAGAAGAAAGTCTTGTCAGTGACCTGTGATAAGTAGCTGATTCTGAACAAAAGTTGAGCGCGTTCTAGTGCATATTTAGTCAATGAAATGTAAACACAACAGTACATATTTGACCACTTATTTTTTGACATTTTAGGGGAAGCTGAGCTTCCCTTGCAGTCTTAGAGCAATCGCCACTGATCCTTACAGAAAAAAACCTGTCTGTTAAAGAGTAAGATCCTGTTTGTTTATCCAGAATCTGCCTGTAAATCACCTCTGACAATTCTACAGGACTCCATTAAATAAACAATAATTTAAGCATGTATAGGTCAGCATATTCTCACATTTAACTGGGTTAAGTAAGGATTTATTGCAATCAAACCAGAGTTGGTGATTGCTGGAACAGTGAAAAGAAGAAAAGATGTTTTTTGTGAGTGTTATGTTGCTTCCATCAACATTAAATGAAGTGTGTTTTCCAGTTATAAAATTACTGTTTACTTAAATTGAGGTTTTGGTGTTTTTAGTTAAACAGTTTTTTAACAAAAAGGCCTTTCCATGTAGGAACCATTACGAACATAAACTGATGGTGCAAACATGCCCCATATTGTTGCATTGCAATCTGTCTCCCCGTTGCAGCAGTCTCGTTCGATACTGGGCCAATTACAAAAATTGTCGTTTCCATTAGTCAGAGAAAAAAACATGGTAAACTAGGGTCCAGGTTGAAAAGAATTTTTTAAAAAAAAATAAAATCACACTTTGTGCCACCAGGTCAAGATAACAGATGGTAGGGTTTTTTTTGTTTTGTTTTTTGTTTTTCAATTTAATAAAGGACATACCAGGGGTCCGTTTCAGAAAGGAGGTTCAACAAACTCTGAGCCTAACCCTGAACTCTGAGTTAAGTAACTCTGAGATGGGAAACTCTGGGTTACGGGTTTCAGAACAGGTGATTTCAATCGGTTCAGTCAACACAGAGTTTGTTCACTCTGAGTTAAGCGCATGCACCACGACTTTAAAAAGCCGTCATCAATGGAGCCCCGATACCACGATTCACCATGGCAACAAGCTACAAGAAAAGGTCTGCATTTTTTTTACTCCGCTGGAGTTGGATATTTTAATGCACTCATACAGCGAATTTGAAGCTGTTTTCAGGAAGAAGAGTAACACAGCTGCAGCAGCGAAGGAACGGGAGTCGGCGTGGGAGAAAATTACTGCTCGAGTCAATGCGAAAGTTTAAATTTATTTTAAATATTTATGCAATCACAATAATATTAGGCTACAGATGCAAACAGGTGGAATGGTGTTAAAGCTAAAATTTAATTCACTTAGATGAAATCTCACCAAGTGAAAATGGTCTCAAAACAAGTTACTTTTAGGTGTGATTTGTTTTGACTATAAATATGACACATAATCTCGGTATGATTTTGAGTTTTTGCAGTGTGATGCAATCTGACATTTTGAGACAGTCAATCTACCTGCACATTAATGCTGTGAATGGACTTCATATTCACACAGTCTCCTTCATTTTGTGAAGGAGCAATGATGGGAATGTGGGTTCCATCAATGCACCCTATCACACCGGGAAATCCTAAAAGAAATTAAAATGACTAACTGATTTCTACATCATTCACCTGCAATCCTGTGGAACTCCTCCTTGATGACCCTCACAGGTTTATGTCCAGGGAACACAACAAAAGAGTAGACGTTTCAGAGCTAGGGACACTTTTCTCACGGCTCTGCAGACAGTGGCCTTACTGATATTTTCTGCATCTCCGATATTATACAGAAAACTCCCGTTTGCAATAAAACGAAGAGCAACACAAAGAATCTGGGTAGATGAAAGTGCACGTCCACGGTTGGTGACGTTGGTTATGTCACGACGGATGAGGTTATGGATATAAATGATGGACTGTGATATGAAACGGTACCGTTCAAAAAGAAAATGTTCTGGATGATATGATATATGATAATACGTCAGTTCTGGGCCTGTGAATAATCTCCTGACGAATGCGTAACTCCCTCCTCAGTAACACTGCCTCTTCGTCCACAGGGTCCTCCAAGAACGGACATGCCATGGTCGAAAAAATTAGATTTAGAACCAGAACACACCTTAGGATCCAACTTTACCTTGAGGACAGATGATCAAACTCGCTGAAACCCGCGCGACTGAATCACACTGTGTGTGGCGTAAGAGGGAGGAGACAGCTAGAAACTCGAGGTTCATTGAAGAAAACCTGCTCCCGACCAGGTTAGGTTCACAGAGTCAGTTGCCATAGTAACTGACACCGAGCTTCAGTTACCTCTCTTTCTGAAACGGGCTGGAGTTACTCCGCTTTCTCAGGTTTAAGCTACCTCCCTCTCTGAAACGGAAAACCCAGAGTTTCCCTCATTTCAGGGTTAACAAACTCAAAGTTTTCACTAAACCTGCTTTGTGAAATGGACCCCAGAAGGGCAAAATATCCCTGAAAAGTTCCAAACTTGCCACACTTTTTTCTTTTTTTAATTTAATTGTAAGTTGTGTTTAGGAGTATGCATCTCAAAATCAATACATCTAATTAATATTTTTATAATACCAATAGATTAAATGACAGTATATAACGTGAAAGGGTGCTGTTGAACTTCATCGCATTATACGGAGAAGTGTTTCAGTTATTTAGCCAATCCTCTGATATTAATTTGCTTTAAGTTTCATTATATCAATTTAATTAAATTCAATTTCATTTCTAAAGCCCAATATCACAAATCACAGTTTGCCTTAGAGGGCTTTGCAGCATACGACATCCCTCTGTCCTTGGACCCTCACAGGGGATAAGGAAAAACTCTCCAAAAAAACCTTCAACAGGTTAAAAAACGGTAGAAACCTCAGGAAGAACAACTGAGGAGGGATCCCTCTTCCAGGATGGACAGACGTGCAATAGATGTCGTGTATATAGAACAAATAAACATACTAAATTTACAGTGATCCTTAATATGTATGTATTAGACTGCATTAGTTTTACATAGACTGCTGATGTTGCCCTGTGCCATTTGGCCACTCCTTGCTTACATGTTCACCATAAAAACTTCACATAGAGATGACATGTAACTGATGTGTGTACAGCTTGTTGCGCTGCCCCCAAGTAGCCAACAAAATCTATGAATACAGGTTTATGGTGAGTTCGATTTAACTATCAGATCTCGAGGCCCTGACTTGAAGACATCCCCTGCATCAGAATGTAGTTTCAGAATTAATCACATTTCCACACAGCAAATCTTGGTCCATACCAGACGCCGGACAAATCTACTGCATCTCGACTGGAACTGATTGAGTGCAGCTATAAATGGCTCCGTTTGTGTTGACATTTTATCACAAACTGCTTCAGGTTCCATCTAACATCTCTGTTTTCTCTCTCCATATAGTTCCACTTTAACCCGGCCCAGTCTATCTTGGTAATGGAGGGAGAGGACTTGGAAAACATGAACGCTGCTGTGAGGAAAGTTTCCTACATAAACTCTCGTCAGTTTCCCACACCAGGCATCCGACGTTTGCACATCTCCACTGCCGTCCAGTACGTACAGTTCTTTTTCTCTTCCTTCCACTTGCTGCCTGTGTCTCTATACTTTTATTTAAACTTTCTGTTCCCTATTTTTTTTCAGTTAGTGCTGTGTTGGTTTCTCTGTATCTCAGACACGAGAGGTGCCAACCTACCTCAACACTTCTGTTAAGTGTTAAGACAACACAGTAGATATCACAGCCTGACTTGATACATCATTCCCTTCTCACGCATTGATCCCGATCCCTCCTTCTCTCACCTCTCTCTCTCTGTTTCTCCTTTCCTCTGCTGTGACTTTCCTTTCCTTTCCCTTTAATACACCATTTTCTTTTCGCTGTCGCCACCGGGGGCCAGTTTTTACATTTTCATGTCATGTATTAATAATTCTGCCTGGATTTTGCCAGAGGAATGAGAGAAAGAGATATACAAAAAGAGAGAGAAAGTGTGTGTGTGGGGGTGGGGCTGAGGCTGGCTGGTAAAACAGCCTCCCTCGGCGGGCTACCATTAAAATTCATGATTGTTTTAAATATATGTAGACCCCTACAGCGCAGCCCTGGGGGTTCACTCTCCACCCTCCTGTTGGGTTCGATGCACGGCCGTGGGCCCGAGAACTTTAACTAACACAGCAGAAGTGAGGGTGTGTGTGTCCGTGCGTGTTGGTGTGTGCGCCGCACAGGCGGCTAGTGATGAAGCAGAGTCATCGTAGCTGGAGGCACACCGATTATCAAGGAATACATTATGCTAATGACGGCTAGGCTTGCGTCACTGCTAAATGTTGTTTAAATTAAGTTTCTCTCACAGACTGCTGACTGGTCTGCGAGTTGCCATAGTTGTGTGCATGCCTGAGTGTGCGTGTGTGTGCATATAAGAGATGAAAACGGCGTGAAACACTACTTGTGGATATGTGTGGCAAATGTGTGAGACAGTGTCCATTTAAGAACATGTGTAAAGACTCAGTGATGAGGTGTATTTTTTCTCGTTGCAGTTTATTTTCATATTTACACCCAGAAGAGACACCAGTGGAAAAAAATCTCCTCAACTAAGTTAGTTACGCTGAGAGCCTGAAACATGGCCTCCTGCAACAAGACTGAATAAACCCCCTGTCACTGCTACAGACAGTATCGCCCCTCACAAATGCGAAGAGATGTTAAATATTTCCTGCCGATGCAATTAAACTTGTTTCTTGCTGACGCCTAGTAACTGCAGTTACTGCAGGCATTGAGAAAATAATTAGGCAAACCGCTAATTAACAGCCTGTGTGGACTCCGCTGTTATATTTCTTCTCTGGGACTAACTTATTCCACTTCTCTTATGGAGAGTGGTTTATACATTAACGTAAAACTTAAATTAAACGCTGAGCCTCAATTAAACGCTGAGTCCATTTTACTAGCTGGGTGTGGCTACACATTTTAATAAAATAAACACAGGTCTCAATGAGACGCCGGGTCGGGTTGCCATTCTTCAAATGTACAAAACCTCTTATAGCCCAGTGGGTTGTTGACTACCCACTCAAGCAGTATGGAGATGCTACACATTGTTAGCTCAGTTAGATTCTCCATAATTCAATCGTTAAGTTCATTTTAATAAAACCACGAGCACCAACATATAATTCAATCAGATTTACTGGGATGGACAAAAAAAAAACAAGTTGATCTTTACCTTTGAAAAGGTCATATAGTCTGAATATGTGTCCATTCCTTTATTATTAGTATTTATACTCATGTGACCCGAGCTTTTGTTTGGTATGCACTTTCAATTTCTCCTAGCTATTTGGGATTAGCAGGACTTGATTAGTATATAAAACGTATCATTGTCTTTGTAGAGTTGTTCAGTCAGGAACACTTTAGTCAAAGAAAACTTAAGTTCCATTTGTAGTATAATATTTGGTGGCATGGTTCTGTTCTGGGGCCTCTGCCTTTTGCACAGATGTGACACACTTCAGCCATCTGTAATGAAGCTAAATGATAATTCACAAGTCTCATTTGAAATCTGAGTGAGCGAGCAAGTTATTTCTTATGTAGGCATTTATTAAGGCTAATAATTATTTTAATGTGAGCTGGATTCAGGTCTTTGCTGTTTGATGCTGCAACTAACAGAGACATTAAAGGAACCGAGCCACAGATAACGCTCTGTGTTTTCTCTAGTTTCCATGCTGTCAAAATATCTTACAAAAATCTGTTGGTTTTATTGGTTGTCAAGGTTTAATCTGAGGTCAGAGGTCGAGTGTGTTTGAAGTGTAACCTGCTGCCAGTCACTTTGTCCATACACATAACATATTGCACATACCTATAAACTTACAAAATCAAGTTGGCAAAAAAGCAATTACTGCGCATTAGCACAGGTGCAGAGACAGTAAATCTGCCTGATTAGAAAATGATTAGATTTTATGAGAGGCATTCACAAGGGTTTGTATACATGATATTTTTGGCACTCTAGCAGCAGATGAAAGAGAACTCAAAATTAAAATGTGTGATTAACAGGGTAAATATTTTTAGTCATGTCAGAGAGAATCATGGACCCCTGGGGAGTCGTGTGCCACCCGTTATATGCAAAGTGTCACAATACACACTTTGAGATTCAGTGTGATTTTCAGTGATAATTTTTTTTTCTCAACCATATTTATGCAACACAACTTTGCTCAGAAACTGTGCTTTGCTTATGACCGCTTAACATATGTTGTTGGAAAAATGAAGTTCAGACTGTTGTCATGGTCATGAGTGTGTTAGCCACAGGGTGTGTGTGACCAGTGTGCGACTTCTGTTTGCAGCAGCACATTTGTGTGTGTAGTCTCGTTGATAGCACCGGTGATTAACTTTTAATTTGTTGTTTTAGTACTTCATCCAGAACACACACCAGCAGAAAAGACTCTCCTCAACTGAGTTAGTTTTACTGAGAGTCTGAAAATTGGCCTCCCGCCATAACACATAAGCAAGGAATGGGAAAAAGAAAAAAAAAAAAAACTGCCACGGACAGTATCACTCCTCACAAATAAACAGAGATGTTAATTAATTCCCCCAAATGTGATTAAATTTGTTTCGTGCTGACGACTAATAACTGCAATTACTGGAGGCAACGAGAAAATAAAAGTAACCAGCGCTAATCTTTGCAACAGCCCTTTTAGACTCCCTTGTCATATTTCTTTATAATTAAGTTGGAGTGGCTCCAGGATTTTTTTTTTTTTTTCAGCTCGGCAGGCCCACGCAGCAGCTGTCTCCCTGCATCACTGAGTTTGTATCTCCCACTGCTCACAACAATGGCTTAGTGCCTGAGCAGCGAACAGACACACACCACCGGCTGTGGCCACAGGATAGAAAAGGAGAGATTACACGATGCCCCGAAACCTGTTTTTGTCTCAAACTGTGGCCTCAGACAACTCACTGTGGAGGATTAGAGACAACAGTTACGTTTCCATCCAGCTGTCAGACAAAGTTTCAGAGATTCTTTTTTTTTTTTTTTTTTTTTTTTTACGTTACAAAAAAATTAATGTGAATCTTTTTCCATCAGCTGAGTCAAAGCCAGTAGGTATCTATACCACAAGCACATCCATGAAAACAATCAGGTCTGTCAAGACGTGTTAACTAGAAGTTTGTGTTATCTGAGACCAAAAAAAAGTAAAAGAAATGTGCTTTAATTATTGTTTTCATACATCAGCCAGTGGTAGTACCAGGCTTGTTTGGTGCCGCTGCAGAAATTGATCCTTTTGTTAAAATATTTATAATTACCGTAAAACTTCAATTAAAAGCCCAGTCCCTTTTACTAGCCCGATGTGGCTACACATTTTGACAAATAAACATGTCTCAATTAGATGCCCGGTCTGGTTGCCAAGCAGTTCATTTTTTTAATAGGAGTTTTTCTGACTCCGACCTCATTACATCACATGACGTTTGGTCATGGACTTTCCATGTCTAGAAACGACATGAAAGGTACCCTGACTGAGTTGGTTGTTGACGTTCTGGGACGTCGTGTCAAGTTCTGCCTGTTACATGCATTGCCTTCTTTCAATATACACTTCCGTTTTCATTGGGAGGTTTACTGTTTAGATACAGTCTCTTTCAAAATAAAAGCACTACGTCAGTATAACAATGCAAATTGATGTTTTTTTCCTCAAACAACTAACTCACATGGTTGGGTTTAGGAAAAAGAACAGGGTTTGGCTTTATAATCTTACAGGACGCAAACACTGCTCTCTCGGGTGAAAGTCGTTGTTTGTTGGACCCATTCACCACCTCTCCCACCTGCCCTACCCACTTTCCTCACCTTAACTTTCGTTCTTGTCCCGTCATGTTACCCCCTGATGCCGCCAAGCACCATTTAACTATAACGGCAACCGGCTGTGTATCATGCCAACGTTAAATGACTTTTTTCGTCAGTGTCTGATGCTGAAAGTCACTGCCCAAGCACTGGATTTCCACGACTTCAGAGTGAGACCGGGTTGTTTTGGATCTATAAAAGCAGGTTGTTGGCTACCTTAAATTATGCGTCCATTCCCTTCCAGATCCCATTCCCATTCCAGATTACCCAGTAAGTTATTCATGTTCCTTTGGACCGTAGGTGTCCTCAGATCAAAAGACTCAAAACTCAAAACAAGACTTTTCATAAAAACGTATCCAGGTTGTGTGTATTGTTTTAACAGGATAAAGTGGTGTTGTGTCCGTATGCCGGCGGGCACTGTAATCCTCGAGTGCCTTAACTCTCTTTCTCTCTCTTGGAGCTAGATCAAATGAATGATTCATAACTGATATGTTATCTGAAGCCTAATTTCATACTGATTTAAATAAACAATATGATAATATTTTCAGATCTTTGCGGACCGACAGTTTTGTGTGAAAAGAATTAAAGGCCTGTCCCAAATATAGGCCTGTTTATTTCAGTGATTTTAGCAAATAGTCTGGGCTATTAATTAAAGTTCTACAGTACTATAATAATGTAATGATATTTCAACTTATTATCCACATTTTTTACAGAAAAAAAATAATATAATAAGGTGGCACAGTGGTGCAATGGTTAGCATTGTCGTCTCACAGCAAGAGGGTCCCTGGTTTGAACCCAAGGGTGGGGGAGCCCTTGTGTGTGGAGTTTGCATGTTCTCCCCATGTCAGTGTGGGTTTCCTCCAGGTGCTCCAGCTTCCTCCCACAGTCCAAAGACATGCAGGTTAATTGGTGACTCTAAATTGTCCGTAGGTGTGAATGTGAGTGTGAATGGTTGTCTGTCTCTATGTGTCAGCCCTGTGATAGTCTGGTGACCTGTCCAGGTTTACAGGATTTACAGAAATTTGTCATTAGCAACACAAAATCTGTCAGTTAGTACTTCACAGGCACACCAGTGTCCCTGTTATTGTCTTATCCTGATTTGATCATCTTCAGGATATGATATGAAATGTGGTAATTCATATCTGTTTATGACTCTAACAGTATTTAGGTTTCTGCAGGAGTGTCGTTGACTTCCACCTCTTATTTTGAGGTGCTGGTGCTGTTAGTGTCATACTCTCACTTATGGATGTCCTCACTAAGTTTTATGATCCAGTATCTTTTTTGCACAGTAGCTGAGGATTCGTCCCTTCTTGTCAGGTGTTAGCCGAACGAACCACAGCCGTTTCTGTTAGGCTGTATTCAGAATCACTTCCTGTAGCTCAATATATCGACCGTCCACCATTTTACAGTGTCTGAATACTGAGTGTCCAATGTCTGCACTTTAATGCCCTCAGTTCAGTGCCATCACAAATTCCTTCAATTGCATGACAAAAGCAGTGTCCGTGACATGCACACAACTTTCTGCTAACAATGCAGGCGCAGGCGGAAATTACATTTATGTGACTTTACAGCTGTTAGTGACGACCAAAAATGACGATGATTCATTAGTGTCTCAATTTACTGCTCTCTATAGAGTACACTGTTGAGTTTCTATTATATAGGGAGCAGTGAATGAGTGATTGGAGGAGGATCTTGGGCACAGCTTTAATATAAAGTTCTTTTATTTACCTCAGTGGCAGAGAGATCCGGTCTTTTACTCTGGACAAGCTTATATAAGCAACAGGCCATTGCCCGGTTAATACAATCTCAACCTTCCTCCATGTTCAAGTGTTGTCTTGATCAGTTTCCACTTTGTGTTCCACTTTACCTTTTTCCCCAAACAATGGGTGCATTCTGAGTCACATATGTTTTCTTTTTACTTTTAGTAGGTACTGCAGCTGCCCTTAAAAAGCATATGTTGCATACAGTAAGCACACTATCAGGACATTTAACTTTCTCATTACATTACACCCTGAACTTTGACCCTCTTGCTTTTATAAACATTACCTTGGAGATAAAAAAAAAAAACACCACTTATCAAGTTCACCAGAGACACAGACACTGCTGTTGTTACTTTGCAATGTATGTGGTTTAACTTTTAAGTTATAACTGCACAGATTGCAGATTCTAACATTATATTTGGGAAAGTGAAATTACAATTTGCAATATTTCTGATGAATTTGTTCACTTATCAGTATTCCTATTATTACAATTCGACTGGTCAGCTACTCAAATGCACTGTCATCCGTCATTGTGACTTCTGACAAATGTCAATCAGCTGTCATCTGTTTGTGGGTCAGTTGTTGAGATGTATCGTCCACTGCACAGAGGATTGTGGGTCAGAACAGACAGAAAAGTATGCAGGCTTGTGTAACCGAACTTAGACCTCGCTCTAACTGCTGGTAAGCAACCCTTGGATTCTGCATTGTGTGGACAGTAATGAGGACGCTCGTCGTCCTTTTTACACCGCCATTTATTCTCTGAACTGGAACAGGACACATACTGGTCAGTCATACAGTTGGCTCGTTACAGGCAGCTCACACATAGCACGCTACAAAAGAACATCACGTTATTTTAGCACAGAGGCTAGCTAGCTGTTTCACAAAGTGCATTAAGCCGCTATCTGGACACTTTATCACTCGAAAAGAACAGCGACCCACTCGTAACTCTTTCCAGTTACATTTCCATAACTCACAGTGCATATATGTTCATATAATGGACATACAGACATTTGTACAATGATGACAAAACATCCAGTTCTCTGTGATTTAGGTTTAGTGTCAGCCTGTTGACCGGTTAGCATTAGCCTACCATTAGCATTATGTTGACTCGACTTTTGGCTAACTAAACAATTGGCGTGCCGCTGACTACTGTTACAGCATCTAACAAACTAAATAGTTAATGTTTATGTGATTTACCTTCATTCCACTGGTTTACTGCCTCCTGTGTATCTTGGCACATGGCCTCAAGCAACAAGGTTGCCGAGTCCTTTGTTGCTGTAGTGCCAGAATATGCTGGTCTGTAGCACGGTATGGCGTTGAGCTGGTCATAACACTTGTTAGTACGGCGGGCGAACCCACGGCGACTGTTGTAGTCCTGCAGCTTCTTATAATCTTGCTTAAGTTTCTTCAACTTTTAACAAATTTGTGTCAGTGTGTGCCCTAAATTTAGTTCCACCAGCTTGTCGGCTATTCTTCTATAGACTTGGTCGTTTTGAGTCACCAACTCGAAGTCCCACTGAATTTCTTCCTCGGCAAATACGTTCAAAAGAGATGGACCTCATCGTTCGTCCACTTCTTGTAACTTCTCTTTTTTTGCTCCACTCTCCAAATGATCAAAACACAAACGAAGTGAAGCTTGTAGAAATGAAATATGGTTTGCAGCCACACTGGCACCGAAGTGCGGAACGCTGCATGTGTGCATTCTTCAGCACACAGCCCCGCCCATCAAGAATTCCGGGGAATCTGAAAAGTCCTACCCCCTACTAGGTCATTTGTTTCAGGGAAAGTTTGGGGTTGAGGGAAAGTTTTTTCCCCAGGTAATTTCGGTGGAAACGCGCCGAGGTTGTTTTAAAATCCCGTGTAAATGGTAAAAGTTCCTGCAGTGGAAAAGGGGGTAATGTTTAACGCCTGCAGTGGCATTTACCTACTAACTCTGAGAGAGGGCGCCCTTGAGCCAATAACCCAGGTATAACCGCATAATTACATAAGTGCATGACTATCACCTTTATAGCAAGTGGAATTACGTACAATACAAACTCTGTTACACTTGCATACTAAAAAATCAGACCGAATGTAGTAGAACATCTTGGTATTTTTGGCATACTGCATTTGACATACTATGTATTGCGGCATTCTAATTCTTTTCCTGGCACTAGTAGTATGGGTATAGATTCACAAATAAAACTCCCTGTAGTATATTCACATTAAAAGTCTGTCTAATGTGAAAAAATCAGGAAGTTTTGTGAACGGTAGCGTAACATCAACAACTGTATTTTGTTTTACTGATGGAATTAGTGCTGTCAAAATGGACATTACACTAGTAAAGCGACTTTTTTTTCTTCTCCCCAGCCTAAATTTGCAGTCATTATTTGAATACTACCTTTTATATTAGTATTTATACTATTAAATAATATAATGTAGACTGGGCATCTGAAATTAATTACTAAAAAATGTTCCTCCTGGCTTGTCTGTGCTTAAAATGCTCTTGGCTAGTATAATCCAAAGTTCACTATATACAGGGATGAGACAGTGTGTATATATCATGCTAAGCAAATACATTTAAGAAACTTCTACACATCCAGTATCCACAGACACTTTTTAAATGGTTTACTTTGATGTTCAGCCAAACCTACTCCTTCTTATTGCTGTTTCCTTTCAGTTTCACTAATTCTATTCGTAAAAATTCATATAAAACTACCCTGCTCTGGATGAAAAAACATATGGGCATTCATCATATGGATTTATGCATTGCAACATAGTTTCCATCAAGATGTAGGTGAGAAAATACAGGATGCATAACAGCTGAAGTCTTATATACAGCAGGTTTCCAATGCAGGAAATAAGCTTGTTATGATTTCTTGCTGTAGCTGCTTACAGAGCTACAGAAGGGGGAGAAAGCATTGATGTCCCTCCCACTGACAGATGTTTGTGTGCTTGAAAGGCCTTCGGTGAAATGTAAAAACAAAAATCAGGTTGTTTGTTCAGCTTTCATGGCTTACGCCACCACCATCACCACCCTCATTCCTTCCCCCCACCCTCCCATCCCTCCTCTCCTTCCCTCTCCCTCCTCTATCCTTTCCTCATTTTAATGTCTCTTGTTTTCCATTTGATTGATGTGTAGTCTGCAGCCTTTACGCTGTGTGTATGTGTGCATCAGCCAATACATCACAATGGCTGTGAGTCACAAGTGCACTCATTTGTGTGAATATAGCCAATCCGTGTATGTGTGTGTGTGTGTGCACTCTCCCCTGTGTGGCTGTGTTGTGAGCTCACAGCTTGCTAGCTCTAGTCCTAGAGAGCCAATATGTGTCCGTCTATTAAAGGTTGCCAGTGGATTCTGTGCATTTAAACACATGCTAGCACACGGCGATGGGCAAGCAGGGAAGCAGGCATGCACGTATGAAATCACAGCAGGCATGCTGCTGTAAGTCTGTGTCTGCTGCCTGAGCACCAACAGAGCGCTTTACCACTGAATAACTGCACACACTGTGGTCTGGATTTATCAGCTTTTAGTGCGCTGAGGAGGTCCTGTTGGTATTGATAAGCTTGATTAGCTGCTGCTCCACAGTTTTACATTTTGGTGCCGAATAGCTACTTGTGTTAGCGAAAGAGTCATTTTATAAAATGTCTTCAAGTGCTCCTCAGTGTCTTCTGTCACCTTTAGAGCTGTCTGCACTCCTTCTATAAGACCTTCTCCTCACTCAACAGGGTTCAGCTGTGTTGAGTAAAATCAGGATGAAAATAGAGAAATGCACTTGGTGACACAGACATGCACTCATGAAGGACATCTTATACATGGGAGGCATAGTGTCTGTGGGAGACTGTGGTCAATGTCATGGTATTGTGAAAGGTTTCAGTTACCGGAGTATTAGTCACTGCTGAAAAATAAACTTGTTGTCATCTCAGTGTTATTACTGGAATAACAATACCAAACACACACAAAGCAGAAAGAAACTTTATTGGGGTCTAAATTACATTTTCGAATCATGCTACTCATACTCCTATTCTTTAGTCATATAATAGCCATGTTTCCATCAGCCTGTTTAGATGCGCATCTAGAAGTATCGCATCGGAAAATTATGATGGAGACACCAAAATTCGAATTAAAATCCCCTGATTCGCACAAACTAAATTACGCTTGCTTTAGCCAGGTTTTGGTTGATTCCAAAAAATGTTGATTCGCAAAACGGGGGATGAAAACAGTTATGTTCGAATTAAGTCTGACGTAGCGCACCACTCTCCATGGTGATATCCACACGGTCGGGAATGCAGTAATGCATTTACAAGCTGGTTGCCAACCGCCAGAAAACGTAGAAGAAGAAGAAGACTTGTTTTGTTTCCAGTTCTGCGGAAAACTCGCATGAGTTTGAAGTTTTCACCAAAGTCTGTACATTTAATGGAAACACACAGGATTCGTATTTCTTTTGATGTGCATTTCCCAATGATTCAAATCACTTTTGGATGGAAACATAGCTAGTGACTACATTTTGTTTATGTCATACTATACTAGACTTTTTTGAATCATTCTGTACTATAACTTTCTTAGTGACATTTTTACATCATGTTATGCAAAACTTTTTAGTGTCATTTTTAAGTCATACCATACTATGACTTTTATAGGACGATATACAATGCTTTTTTACTTTGAAGTTTTTAATGACTTTCTTTATCAAAATATACTATCCCTTTTTTATATCATAATACATTGTCACTTTTTAATGACATTTTTATATGATACTATGGCCTCTTTTTTTTTTTTTTTTTTTTTTACAATGCTTTATAGCATACTTTGCTGGGGCCTTTTAAATAACATTTTTATGACATAATATGCTAGAGCTTTTTTAATATCATACTATACTACGCTTTGTTATATTGACATTTTTATATCATATTATACTATGCCTTTTATAAAGAATATTTTTTGGCCTGTAACAGATAAGATAAGATAAGATAAGATAAGATAAACTTTATTATCCCGCAAGGGAAATTCATCTTGGGCAGTATAGTGCCAACAGCTGCAATATTCACATACATACATACATACAATCAACACAGACAAGCTGCCAACATAGTGCGCTGACTGTGTTACAGTTGCAGACTACTATTGCAAGAGTAGTGCAACCGTTTCCCTTGTTTGTAAGGTTACAAACAAGGGAACTACAGGTATTGCACTGGCCTATCTCAAAGTGCAAGTGAGTGCATATAAAACAGATAAATACAGGGGTCAAATATAAACACCAGTAAACCAATTAAAATTATATTAGATCAGTTGCGGGACCATAGTGCAAACAGGACGTTACTTAATGTGAAGAGGAGAATCAAACCCACGGCCACTGGTCATGGACATTGCCTTTGCACATGGGATGCCAGCTCTACCCACTGACATACTATGACTTTTATTGAAATTTATATATCTTGCTATACTATGACATTTTATGTCATACTATAGTATTCTATGATGTTTTTTAATCACACTGTAATAGGGCTTTAACTGACACTTTTATATCATGATATACTATAAACTTTTTAAAATTACATATCAATCACATTATAGTATGACTTTCAGTGTCATTTTTGAATCATACTACACAATAACTGTTTTATCATGCTATACTATGACTTTTTTATCATGCTATGCTATGTCTCTTTTATCATGCTATACTATGACTTTTTTATCATGCTATACTGTGACTTTTCTATCATGTTATACTATGACTGTTTATATCATGCTAAACTATGACTATTTAATCATACTATGCTATGTTTTTTTGTCATGCTTTCCTATGACTTTTTTATCATACTATACTATCACTTTTTTATCATGCTAGACTGTGACTTTTTTGTCATGCTATACTATGATTTTTTTTATCATGCTATGATATAACTTTTTTTCTACATGTTATAGTGACATTTTTATCATGCTATACTATGACCCTTTCATCATACTATACTATGGCTATTTTATCATGCTCTACTATGACTTTTTTTATCATGCCATACTATGACTTTTTTTTATCATGTTATGCTATGTCTCTATTATCAAACTATACCATGACTTTTTATCATGCTATACTATGACTCTTTTATCATTTTATACTGCGACTTTTTTTTATCATGCTATACTGAGACTTTTTTTTATCATACTGTAATATGATTGTTTTTATCATGCTACACTATGACTTTTTTATCATACTGTAATATGATTGTTTTTATCATGCTATACTATGACTGTTTTTATCATGCTATAATATGATTGTTTTTATCATGCTATATTATGACTGTTTTTATCATACTATACTATGACTTTTTTTTATTATGTTATACTATGACTTTTTTTATCATGCTATACTATGACTTTTTTTCACCATGCTATACTATGACTTTTTTTTTATCATGTTATGTTGTGACTTTTTTTATCATGCTACACTATGACTTTTTATCATGCTATAATATGATTGTTTTTGTCATGCTATGCTATGACTGTTTTTATCATGCTATACTATGACTTTTTTTATCATGTTATGTTGTGACTTTTTTTATCATGCTACACTATGACTTTTTTATCAGGCTATACTATGACTTTTTTATCATGCTATACTATGACTTTTTATCATGCTATAATATGATTGTTTTTATCATGGTATACTATGACTTTTTTATCATGCTATACTATGACTTTTTATCATGCTATAATATGATTGTTTTTATCATGGTATACTATGACTTTTTTGTCATGCTATACTATGACCTTTTTTATCATGCTATACTATGACTTTTTTGTCATGCTATACTATGACTTGTTTATTATGCTATACTATGACTTTTTTATCATGTTATACTTTGACTCTTTTATCATGCTATACTATGACTTTTTTATCATGCTACACTATGACTTTGTTATCATGCTGTAATATGACATTTTTCATCATGCTATACTATGGCTTTTTTAATCATTCTATACTATGACTTTGTTATCATGCTGTGATATGACTTTCATTATGCTATACTATGTCTTTTTTTATTATGTTATACTTTGACTTTTTTTATTATTCTGTACTATGACTTTTTTATCATGCTATACTATGACTTTTGCATCATGTTATACTTTGACTTTTTTTATCATGCTATACTATGACTGTTTTTACCATGCTATACTATGACTTATTTATCATGTTATACTTTGACTTTTTTATCATGCTATGCTATGATTTTTTCAGCATGCTATACTATGATTTTTTATCATGCTATACTTTGACTTTTTTATCATGCTATGCTATGATTTTTTCAGCATGCTATACTTTGATTTTTTATCATGCTATACTATGATTTTTTTTACCATGCTATACTATGACTTTTTTTATCATGTTATACTTTGACTTTTTTATTATGCTATACTATGACTTTTGCATCATGTTATACTTTGACTTTTTGTATCATACTATACTATGACTGTTTTTATCATGCTATACTATGATTTTTTTACCATGCTATACTATGACTTTTTTATCATGCTATACTATGACTTTTTTTCACCATGCTATACTATGACTTTTTTATCATGCTATAATATGATTGTTTTTGTCATGCTATACTATGACTGTTTTTATCATGCCATAATATGATTGTTTTTGTCATGCTATGCTATGACTGTTTTTATCATGCCATACTATGACTTTTTTATCATGCTATACTATGACTATGTCATGCTATACTATGACTTTTTTATCATGTTATGTTGTGACTTTTTTATCATGCTACACTATGACTTTTTTATCAGGCTATACTATGACTTTTTTATCATGCTATACTATGACTTTTTTTATCATGTTATGTTGTGACTTTTTTATCATGCTACACTATGACTTTTTTATCAGGCTATACTATGACTTTTTTATCATGCTATACTATGACTTTTTTTATCATGTTATGTTGTGACTTTTTTATCATGCTACACTATGACTTTTTTATCAGGCTATACTATGACTTTTTTATCATGCTATACTATGACTTTTTTATCATGCTATAATATGATTGTTTTTATCATGCTATACTATGATTTTTTTTTTACCATGCTATACTATGACTTTTTTATTATGCTATACTATGACTTCTGCATCATGTTATACTTTGACTTTTTTGTCATGCTATACTATGACTGTTTTTAACATGCTATACTATGACTTTTTTACCATGCTATACTGACTTTTTAATCATGTTATACTTTGACTTTTTTATCATGCTACACTATGACTTTTTTATCAGGCTATACTATGACTTTTTTATCATGCTATACTATGACTTTTTTATCATGCTATAATATGATTGTTTTTATCATGGTATACTATGACTTTTTATCATGCTATACTATGACTTTTTTGTCATGCTATACTATGACCTTTTTTATCATGCTATACTATGACTTTTTTATCATGTTATACTTTGACTCTTTTATAATGCTATACTATAACTTTTTTATCATGCTACACTATGACTTTGTTATCATGCTGTAATATGACATTTTTCATCATGCTATACTATGGCTTTTTTAATCATGCTACACTATGACTTTGTTATCATGCTGTAATATGACTTTCATCATGCTATACTATGACTTTTTTTATCATGTTATACTATGACTTTTTTATTATGCTATACTATGACTTTTGCATCATGTTATACTTTGACTTTTTTATCATGCTATACTATGACTTTTTTGTCATGCTATACTATGACTGTTTTTAACATGCTATACTATGACTTTTTTATTATGCTATACTATGACTTTTGCATCATGTTATACTTTGACTTTTTTTATCATGTTATACTTTGACTTTTTTATCATGCTATACTATGATTTTTTTTTTACCATGCTATACTATGACTTTTTTATTATGCTATACTATGACTTCTGCATCATGTTATACTTTGACTTTTTTGTCATGCTATACTATGACTTTTTTGTCATGCTATACTATGACTGTTTTTAACATGCTATACTATGACTTTTTTACCATGCTATACTGACTTTTTAATCATGTTATACTTTGACTTTTTTATCATGCTATGCTATGATTTTTTCACCATGCTACACTATGATTTTTATCATGCTATACTATGACTTTTTTATTATGCTATACTATGACTTTTGCATCATGTTATACTTTGACTTTTTTGTCATGCTATACTATGACTTTTTTATCATGTTACACTTTGACTCTTTTATCATGCTATACTATGACTTTTTTATCATGCTACACTATGACTTTGTTATCATGCTGTAATATGACATTTTTCATCATGCTATACTATGGCTTTTTTAATCATGCTACACTATGACTTTGTTATCATGCTGTAATATGACTTTCATCATGCTATACTATGACTTTTTTAACATGCTATGCTATGTCTTTTTTATCATGTTATACTTTGACTTTTTTTATTATGCTGTACTATGACTTTTTTATCATGCTATACTATGACTTTTTTTTATCATGTTATACTATGACTTTTGCATCATGTTATACTTTGACTTTTTTTATCATGCTATACTATGACTTTTTTGTCATGCTATACTATGACTGTTTTTAACATGCTATACTATGACTTTTTTATCATGTTATACTTTGACTTTTTTATCATGCTATATTATGATTTTTTATCATGCTATACTTTGACTTTTTTTTATCATGCTATACTATGATTTTTTTTTTACCATGCTATACTATGACTTTTTTATTATGCTATACTATGACTTCTGCATCATGTTATACTTTGACTTTTTTGTCATGCTATACTATGACTTTTTTGTCATGCTATACTATGATTGTTTTTAACATGCTATACTATGACTTTTTTACCATGCTATACTATGACTTTTTAATCATGTTATACTTTGACTTTTTTATCATGCTATGCTATGATTTTTATCATGCTATACTATGACTTTTTTATTATGCTATACTATGATTTTTTATCATGCTATACTTTGACTTTTTTTATCATGCTATACTATGACTGTTTTTACCATGCTATACTATGACTTATTTATCATGTTATACTTTGACTTTTTTATCATGCTATGCTATGATTTTTTCAGCATGCTATACTATGATTTTTTATCATGCTATACTATGATTTTTTTTACCATGCTATACTATGACTTTTTTTTATCATGTTATACTTTGACTTTTTTATTATGCTATACTATGACTTTTGCATCATGTTATACTTTGACTTTTTGTATCATACTATACTTTGACTGTTTTTATCATGCTATACTATGACTTTTTTTATTATTTTATACTTTGACTTTTTGTATCATACTATACTATGACTGTTTTTATCATGCTATACTATGATTTTTTTACCATGCTATACTATGACTTTTTTATCATGCTATACTATGACTTTTTTTCACCATGCTATACTATGACTTTTTTATCATGCTATAATATGATTGTTTTTGTCATGCTATACTATGACTGTTTTTATCATGCCATAATATGATTGTTTTTGTCATGCTATGCTATGACTGTTTTTATCATGCCATACTATGACTTTTTTATCATGCTATACTATGACTATGTCATGCTATACTATGACTTTTTTATCATGTTATGTTGTGACTTTTTTATCATGCTACACTATGACTTTTTTATCAGGCTATACTATGACTTTTTTATCATGCTATACTATGACTTTTTTTATCATGTTATGTTGTGACTTTTTTATCATGCTACACTATGACTTTTTTATCAGGCTATACTATGACTTTTTTTATCATGCTATACTATGACTTTTTTATCATGCTATAATATGATTGTTTTTATCATGCTATACTATGATTTTTTTTTTACCATGCTATACTATGACTTTTTTATTATGCTATACTATGACTTCTGCATCATGTTATACTTTGACTTTTTTGTCATGCTATACTATGACTGTTTTTAACATGCTATACTATGACTTTTTTACCATGCTATACTGACTTTTTAATCATGTTATACTTTGACTTTTTTATCATGCTACACTATGACTTTTTTATCAGGCTATACTATGACTTTTTTATCATGCTATACTATGACTTTTTTATCATGCTATAATATGATTGTTTTTATCATGGTATACTATGACTTTTTATCATGCTATACTATGACTTTTTTGTCATGCTATACTATGACCTTTTTTATCATGCTATACTATGACTTTTTTATCATGTTATACTTTGACTCTTTTATAATGCTATACTATAACTTTTTTATCATGCTACACTATGACTTTGTTATCATGCTGTAATATGACATTTTTCATCATGCTATACTATGGCTTTTTTAATCATGCTACACTATGACTTTGTTATCATGCTGTAATATGACTTTCATCATGCTATACTATGACTTTTTTTATCATGTTATACTATGACTTTTTTATTATGCTATACTATGACTTTTGCATCATGTTATACTTTGACTTTTTTTATCATGCTATACTATGACTTTTTTGTCATGCTATACTATGACTGTTTTTAACATGCTATACTATGACTTTTTTATTATGCTATACTATGACTTTTGCATCATGTTATACTTTGACTTTTTTTATCATGTTATACTTTGACTTTTTTATCATGCTATACTATGATTTTTTTTTTACCATGCTATACTATGACTTTTTTATTATGCTATACTATGACTTCTGCATCATGTTATACTTTGACTTTTTTGTCATGCTATACTATGACTTTTTTGTCATGCTATACTATGACTTTTTTACCATGCTATACTGACTTTTTAATCATGTTATACTTTGACTTTTTTATCATGCTATGCTATGATTTTTTCACCATGCTACACTATGATTTTTATCATGCTATACTATGACTTTTTTATTATGCTATACTATGACTTTTGCATCATGTTATACTTTGACTTTTTTGTCATGCTATACTATGACTCTTTTATCATGCTATACTATGACTTTTTTATCATGCTACACTATGACTTTGTTATCATGCTGTAATATGACATTTTTCATCATGCTATACTATGGCTTTTTTAATCATGCTACACTATGACTTTGTTATCATGCTGTAATATGACTTTCATCATGCTATACTATGACTTTTTTAACATGCTATGCTGTCTTTTTTATCATGTTATACTTTGACTTTTTTATTATTCTGTACTATGACTTTTTTATCATGCTATACTATGACTTTTTTTTTATCATGTTATACTATGACTTTTGCATCATGTTATACTTTGACTTTTTTTATCATGCTATACTATGACTTTTTTGTCATGCTATACTATGACTGTTTTTAATATGCTATACTATGACTTTTTTATCATGTTATACTTTGACTTTTTTATCATGCTATATTATGATTTTTTATCATGCTATACTTTGACTTTTTTTTATCATGCTATACTATGATTTTTTTTTTTACCATGCTATACTATGACTTTTTTATTATGCTATACTATGACTTCTGCATCATGTTATACTTTGACTTTTTTGTCATGCTATACTATGACTTTTTTGTCATGCTATACTATGATTGTTTTTAACATGCTATACTATGACTTTTTTACCATGCTATACTATGACTTTTTAATCATGTTATACTTTGACTTTTTTATCATGCTATGCTATGATTTTTATCATGCTATACTATGACTTTTTTATTATGCTATACTATGACTTTTGCATCATGTTATACTATGACTTTTTTGTCATGCTATACTATGACTGTTTTTAACATGCTATACTATGATTTTTATCATGCTATACTTCGACTTTTTTTTATCATGCTATGCTATGACTTTTTTTACCATGCTATACTATATTTTTCTTACCATGCTATACTATGACTTTTTTATCATGCTATACTATGACTTTTTTAACATGTTATACTATGACTTTTTTATCATGCTATACTATGACTGTTTTTATCATGCTATACTATGATTTTTTTTATCATGTCATACTTTGACTTTTTTTTGTCATGTTATACTATGATTTTTTTTACCATGCTGTACTATGTCCTTTTTTATCATGTTATACTTTGACGTTCTTATCATGCTATACTATGACTTTTTTATCATGCTGTAATATGATTGTTTTTATCATGCTATACTATGACTTTTTTGTCATGCTATACTATGACTTTTTTATCATGCTATACTATGACTTTTTGTTATCATGCTATAGTATGACTTTTGTATGATGTTATACTCTGACTGTTTTTATCATGCTACACTATGACTTTTTTATCATGCTGTAATATGATTGTTTTTATCATGCTATACTATGACTTTTTTTATCATGCTATACTATGACTTTTTGTTATCATGCTATAGTATGACTTTTGTATGATGTTATACTCTGACTGTTTTTATCATGCTACACTATGACTTTTTTATTATGCTATGACTTTTTTATCATGCTGTAATATGATTGTTTTTGTCATGCTATACTATGACTTTTTTGTCATGCTATACTATGACTTTTTTTATCATGCTATACTATGACTTTTTGTTATCATGCTATAGTATGACTTTTTTTATGATGTTATACTCTGACTGTTTTTATCATGCTACACTATGACTTTTTTATTATGCTATGCTATGACTTTTTTTTTACCATGTTATACTTTGACTTTTTTTATCATGTTATACTATGACTTTTTTATCATGCTATACTATGATTTTTTTTATCATGCTATACTATGACTTTTTTATCATGCTATACTATGACTGTTTTTATCATGCTATACTAAGAAGTTTTTTAACCTGCTATACTATGACTTTTTTATCATGCTATGCTATGTCTCTTTTATCATGTTATACTATGGCTTTTTTACTATACAATACTATGACTTTTTTATCATGCTATACTATGACTTTTTTATCATGCTATACTATGACTTTTTTATCATGCTATACTATGACTTTATTATCATGCTATACGATGACTTTTTTTATACTAAACAATGACTTTTTATCATGCTAAACTATGACTATTCAATCATACTATGCTATGTTTTTTTGTCATGCTATACTATGACTTTTTTATCATGCTATACTCTGACTTTTTATCATGCCATAATATGACATTTTTTATCATGCTATACTATGACTCTTTCATCATACTATACTATGGCTATTTTATCATGCTCTCCTATGACTTATTTATCTTGCTATACTATGTTTTTTTTAAAAAAAACGCTATACTATTACGTTTTTATCATGCTACACTATGACTTTTTATAACATGCTATACTATGACTTTTTATAACATGCTATACTATGACTTTTTTATCATGTTATACTATGATTTTTCTATCATTCTATACTATAACTTTTTATCATGCCATAATATGACATTTTTTATCATGCTATACTATCACTTTTCTATCATTCTATACTATGACTTTATTATCATGCTATACGATGACTTTTTTCATACTAAACAATGACTTTTTTATCATGCTATACTCTGATGGTTTTTTATTATGCTAGACTGTGACTTTTTATCATGCTAGACTGGGACTTTTTTGTCATGCTATACTATATTTTTTTTATCATACTATGATATGACTTTTTTCACGTTATACTGTGACTTTTTTATCATACCATAATATGACATTTTTTATCATGCTATACTATGACTCTTTCATCATACTATACTATGGCTATTTTATCATGCTCTACTATGACTTATTTATCTTGCTATACTATGTGTTTTTTTTAAATGCTATACTATGACTTTTTTATCATGTTATACTGTGACTGTTTTATCATGCTATACTATGAAGTTTTTTAACATGCTATACTATGACTTTTTTATCATGCTACACTATGACTTTTTTTATTATGCTATACTATGAAGTTTTTTAACATGCTATACTATGACTTTTTTATCATGTTATAGTATTACTTTTTTATCATGCTATACTATGACTTTTTTTTACCATGCTATACTATGACTGTTTTCATCATGCTATACTATGACTTTTTATCATGCTACTGTATACTACGACTTTTTTTAACATGCTTAACTATGACTTCTTTTCATCATACTATACTATGACTTTTTTTAATCATACTACACTATGCCTTTTTCTTTTCATGCTTTACTATGACTTTTTTATTGACATATTTATATCATAGTATACTTTGGCTTTAAGCCAAATATCTGTAATAACTTCCTGTTTCTATGACAAACTACAACATAACCTTTCCTGTCATCATTTGCAGATGATAAGATGCTAAATGGACAGTTCACCCCAATATCAAAATTGTACCTCTTACCTGTAGTGCTGCTTCTCAATGTATATTGCTTTTGTGTGAGATGCCAAATGTTGCAGAAATCGGGAAGTGTTTGAGAGATGTCTGCCATTTCTCAAATATAATGCAAAACTCAACAGCAGTGTCTCTTCTCAGAAATCATGATCCGGTTACTGAAGATGATCCACAGACCTTGTTGTGAGCTTTTTCAATTGGCAACAAAAGTTCACCCACTGACTGTATCACTGTGCAGAATGAGGCATGCATCTATTGCTATTTCACCTAGCACCACTGAGCTAACTAATGTACAGCTCAGCCGAGGAGGACACCATTAATGTTACATCTCGTGCTGTTATAGGCATAAGGCTCTCGTCCATAAGTAGATGCACGCTACCTTCTGTGCAGTGATACAACTGCCTGTGAAGCTCACCAGTTGATATATCATTCATACATGTACCTTGTTTGTTTCATTGTACAAAAATCAAGATGTAAAAACAACTATGTGTGAGTTATGTGCTGGAAATATTTTTAATATCAAGCAAATCCCTTCTAACATGTTTAAACTGTACTTAAAGAACTATCATTAAAAGTAAAACAAGTCCTCACTACACTTTGCTGTTGAAACAGTTATGTAGATGATGTTCTATCACCAAAAGCATGCTTATTACACTGTATGTTAGGTAGGAGTTTTACACAGTCTTTAATCTGACTCTGTGTGACTCTGCCTGACTCTGCATGCTAACATTAGAGATGCATCTGATGCTAGTCCAGGCTGTGTTGAGGTGCCTGTTACTTCAAACCCCTGTTGCTTGTTAGATTTCAGAGCCAAGGCTGAACACAATTAATGTACTGTAGTACAAAGAAACATCAGACAGATGACACCAGTGTCAGTTTAATTTTTCACATCTCAGTCAGTCATCTTGTTGTCTTTTCTTTCTTTACTTTTCAAGGTGTTTTGGTGAAGACACTTGTATTACCATCCCAGACATCGATGCAGTGGTGATGGTGTTGCAGCCCAGTGAGCCCAGGATAACCATCACTGGAGTGGAGAGACTAAACAAGCCAGTCTCAGACCTCAGAGCATCAGGAGGCGTAGCCCTTTTCCAAGACCTCCACATCATCAGCACAGTCACCAGGGCAGATGCCATCACACATCATGCAGGTATGGACTGTTACATGGTGGTGACCTCAGGCAATAGTTCAAAACAAGTGAAGAAAAATCTGTATCAACAGCACTAAAAGATTTGGTCTGGGAGTGGGAAGCCAGTGAGGGATCAGCATATTATTGCAGCATTCAGACTGTGGGGAAAAGGGGAAAAATTAAAAGGCCCAGGGCAGCAAACTTGTAGGGCATAGTATTTTAAAATACTTTTACAGAGTACATTCCCAGTGAGAGGCTCCAGCTCCAAAAGGCAGCAGTCTAAGCTTACCTCACAAGGTGGGAGATGCATACCTCCCTGCAGGTAGAAAGCTGTCTTGACTAAATATTTCAGCAGTTTTTCATATTGATAATGTGTTCACTCATTCATGAAGTCCCATAGCCATGCAGTGCCACCTGTTTCCCTATCAAAACAAACCTCCAGAGAAAGTAAAACACTGCGTAAAGCCTCATGAGACTGCAAATCAGCAACAGTGAGCATTTCTTTCATCTAGTACAGCTGCACGAACTGTGAACTCAACTAAACAAAAGATTTGCTCTTGCTCTCACACTGCGTCATTCTCTAGCTTGGTGGAATTAAAAGTTTTCAAAACTCCAATAAGGAAGTTACCAATGAGTCCAAGTGATTCACAAGCATGGAAGTATTCAAATGCTTGAGTACAAGTATGAACAGACACAATAAAATACAATATAATCTGAATTTCAAGCATCTCTATCTTCTGTAATGTGACGAAGGCTCTGCCAACTGAGATCTAAATACACACCTCCAACCCATGAAGACACTCTGTAAGCTACCTACAACCATAGACTGTGTAAAATGATGAATGTAGCTACATTATGCCACCCTTTGGTTGTGGACTCCTGTTTGAAGCCTCAAGTTTGGCATTTCAGCTGTCGCCATCTTGGTTTTTAGTAGCCAGAGGTGACTATGTTTGGATGAGAGGGCAGAGCTGTAGAGGAGCAAAGGGTAGATCTGATTCACAGATGTAGCAATGTCTCGCAGACAGCCCGTCACTCAACATTGCCCATCCTTAAATATGTGTAATTTTGGGCCTTGATATAATTAAAATGGGTGAGTTATGTAAAGATTCATCCCCCAAAGTTGGGCATTTAACATGGTTGTCTAAAGAGACTGACTTTGTTTTGGAGCCAGCCTCAAGTGGCCATTTGAGGAACTGCAGTTTTTGGCACTTCCACGTTGGTTTAATTTGTCAGCCCAGGAGGTTCCTGCTTGCCTATAACACATTGTGTAATGGCCAAGGTCAGCTAGTCACCCCAAATAACTTTCCATCAGCCTTGCTGTCGATTAAACAATAAAAAAGCCCCTGCACTTAAAAAAGCATTTCTCTAAGGACCACCAATATAAAAGAGACTTCTGTAAAACTGTTGACAGGTCACCTCCGAGTTTAAACATAATCTCTTGTGAGTAATTTTCATTAAATGAATGCCATCTGGCATGGACTCTGATGTTCAGTTCTTTTATTACATCCATGATTTTTTTTTTTACATATTTGACACAAGGACACTGGATTAAAACTTATTAAAAAAATAATTGATAAAAATGTATTTCACTGTCTTTAAAAGTAAAAAGGTAAGTTTGGCAAACTGCAGTTCAAGTATTAACAGTAAAATTATATTACTGTCCTTTGTAGAAGGGATACTCAACCTGTGGGACACAGGCCGGATCTGGCCCAAGATTCAGTGCCAGGTAGCCCACTCTGTCATTCTGTAATTCACAATGAAAATAAATTGAGTCACACTGATTTTTTTTCTTGTCATATCAATATAAATCAGGGGCCAGGGTGCATTTTTTTTTTTAAAAAAAAAAGCATAAAAATAGAGCCTGTTTATCAAAAGGGGAGGACCCTCAAATCCTAGAAAAGCCCCTGCATTCATCTGACCTGTGCAGCGCTGCTGCGACTGGTCATTTTGCGAAAGTGGCCCCCAGGCAAAGCAAGTTCAATATCCCTGCATTACAGTATAGCATTATTATAACTATTGCACAGGCACGTAAGCAGCATTTTAATGATTTAGTTTGTCTATTTTTGTATAATGACAACATCTTTTGTTTGTACAAACTCAATAAGTGACCACTTACTATAGCTTTCATATAACTGAGATGAAGTACAGTATTTTCTCTAATGCAGTGGCTCCCAACTGGTGGGTCGCACTCCAAAAGTGGGTCGCTGGTCCATTCCGAATGGAGTGCAAGTTGCTTGCAAACATTTCATATTTGTAAGAAACCCACTTTACTTTTAAGTACAGTGAATTTTTAGCACAGAGCTTTTATTTTGAAGTGCCATTTTCAGCCGTCGAGTGAGTGACTAACGGACAGCTATTTAACAGAGACAGCAAACTAGCTTGACGACATGGCTGGACGCAAGTGTGACTCTGAATGTTTTTACCTGTGCGGACCTTGAATTAATGATTAAGGAGAAATCTGGACCAGCTGGGAAACACTGGTCTAACGTAATGAAGTAGGAGTAAAAGGAAGAAGTGCTCGTCACAGTCATGTTGAACATGAGTACAAAACTTTTACTTAAAATACATATTTGTACCACTGGTTTGCACTTACAGCTGTATTGTAACACTATGAGATACAGTTGAGGACACGTGCCCTTCTCGTCAGCAGTAATCTACAGTGTAAGCTACAGCCTTTTGTTCCATGCAGCTCCGTCGGCCTCGCCAATGTGTTGAGTCAATTTCCTGCTGTACAGTCCCTCCACTCTCCTATCTGTCCCCGTGTGACTGCAGACGCCCTCCTGCTGAGTAAGACTTTCACCTACCACAAGACTGATTCCCAGGGTCACACCGCCTTGACCGTCGCCAAAATGAGTATGACATTTAAATCCCGACGTCTCTAGTCTCGTCCAACGATCTGACCACCGAGGCAGGGACAACCCGCCTCGGCCCTGGGCCCCTGCCGCTGGCGGCCAATTACGAGCAGATAAGCAGAGCGAGAGGGAGGTTTTAGCTCTCCATTGTGTGTAATGCGGCGAAGGAAGAAGAGCAGAAAGTGGCATTGCTTTCAGGAGTCGGTGGAGCTCTTTCTGCTGGTGAAATAGAGACTGCAGCTGGGGGGAAGAGATTAGCTGGAAGCCAGAGAAAGACACAGAAATGGAAAGAAAGGGAAAAGAGAAATGAGGAGAGAGTGTGTGTGTGGGAGAGGGAGGCACGGTGAAGTTCCATAATGAACAGATTTTGTGTTCTCTCGGGGCTTAAAGGATTTCAGATAAATCACATATTTCTTTTGCAGGGCATGCAGTAAGTTTCTTTTGGACCCTGTTAATCACCCCCTCGCCCTCTTCTATGCTTTGTCTCTCTCTGTCATTCATTTGTCTTTTTATTGAGTGTGCTCAGCACTCCATCGCTCCTCTCTCCATCTTTTACTACAGTATATTTTCAAGGCTCACTCCGATGCCTTTACTCAAAGTCAAGGTCATCAATTCTCTTGTGAACTCGTCGTTAATACTCAACATTTTGACCCATGTTCTTTGCAGTCGTCTTCTGTTCTGTCTCGTCTTCTGCTGTGCTTTAGAGTTTTTCTTTAGCTTCCATTTCAGCAGCTCTCCCAGTCTTTCTCTGTTTCTTTTCTCCTCTTTGTAATTCTGTCTAAGGAACCCAGTTCTTTATTTCCATCTCACCCTCAGTGTAGTACAAACTGTTCCTGGGACAGTCCTGCTCTCAGGCTGTACTACTACAGTGTACTAACTTGTGTCAGCTCTTTCTTTGGTTCTCCATTCAAGTCAAAGCAGCATGTAACACCAAGCAGGGCAAAGTACGCACCAGACTGAGGAACAGTCTGTGACAAGCCGCAACTGCAACCATGAATTATTACGATTAAACCAACCAATAAATTGAATAAAAAAAAGCACATAGACTGTTATAATAATATCTTTCCCTCCTGTGGTTTAACATGTAACAGCATGCGTTTTGCAAATGAAAGAAAAATGAAAGAATAAGGTTGAATTTTTGGGAAGGTACATTATATCTTACAGTGAGACAATGTGACCTTTGCTAAACAGCGCCCACTGTGGCCTCAAGTTGTACTTACAGGTTAATGGTACATTTAATTCACCTCCATTTTGTGGTAGTTAGCAGCTTTAAAGACATCAATATCAGGTAATCTGGCCGAGGGAACTGGAACCTAAAGGTGGAAGAGAGAGGCACACCATCAGGTTGTGACTGGTACATTTTCTATAAACTGTAAACCCCCTTAAACCTCCCTTAAAGGCACTACACATTGCACTAACAGAGAGCGGAAGAGCTTGCATGTGCCAGTGACGAGACGGTGAAGCTGCAGCAGCTAGAGCAGAGAGCATGAAGTTAAATGTATTAGTGCAGTGAGTGTTCAGGCTATTTGACTGTAAATAAATGCTACAGCTCCTTAAGACCCAAGTCAAGTTCCTGTATCTTGCTTGCCACCTGAAGGGGGTTAGCCCCAAAGTTAGCAAGCAAAGTTAGCCTCCCATTAGAACCTGACCAAGTGCACTTTAAGTGGGCTGTTGAGGTGGACCAGCTATTCCCATTGTAGTTACAATCTCAGCCGCTCCTAAACAAGTTATAGAGAACGCCTGGCTGTTGTGTCTTACTGGAGTTAGGGAGAAAATGATTGACTCTAACTCCAAATTTACTGGATGTTATTCTAATTGTTACATAATAAATTAGTGTTAAATTATTGTTGTTGGGTTAGGGTTTTTTATTATATGACTCTTCTTTGTGGAGTTGAGCTAAAATTAGCCACTATAAGCCTCTGGTCATACAAGACCAACTAATCCTGGTGCAGCCAAACCAAACCAAAAGTGTATTGATTGAATAACAGTATGCTGCTTTGTTGCTTACGAGTCAACTGAGCAACAGCAGAAAAAGGCTGGTTTAATGAAAACACAGCACTCTTCAAAGAGATATTTGAAACTGCATTACAGTAGTCTAGTTTAGTTTTTACTATTGATTATCATTATTATTTGTATTGAATAATTTGGATCAGAAAAACTCCGTAACAAGCTGAAACACACACACCTCTGCCCTATAATCACCTTACAAGGTGTTTTCAGTTAACAGACATTGGCTTTTTTAAACATCCAGCAGACACAGAGCAACCTTAGCATTCATTTATAATGCGTTTCCGGCCACCGGACAAATGTTAGTCAAATATTCACTGCTTTTTTTTCTTTTTTTTCATCAAATTCTGAGTAAAAAATTCTGTCTCTTTAGTGGTTAAAAGCTCCACTATGTTTAACTGCTAGTCACTAATTTAGTCTGTTTCCAATTTGGTGCTAACCTGGAAATCCAGATGCCCCGCCCCCAGCAAATTCAAATTTGCAGTGCACAGGGATCTGGCCCCGACGAGCAGAGCCCGCTAAATCACCTATCGGACCGATCAGATCAGTCTATCTGACAGAGGCGGGCTCTGGGCGGGCGTAACACGATGAGGACAGTGCTGCGCCGTAGGAGTCGAAAAGTAAACAGCCAAGATGGCAGCTGCCGAAGGGCCGCATCCATTCAGTTCAGCTTTGCAAGAAACGCTAAGCCAACTACACTTATCTTTTTTTCCTTGAGAGAGGAACAGAAGACTGCCCTAGAAGCCTTCACTTCCAGGAAGGACGTTTTGCCGTTTTGCCGACGGGATACGGCAAAAGCATAATATCAGTTATCCCCCACTGGTCGGCAGACAAATAGGGCTTAGTGCAATGAATATGTCACCTTGTTTTTTACTCTGATTGGCCATCATGCTATCCAGTTGCGTGCAGCTGCATTTTATATGCCTCAGTTAGTGCCGTCCCTTGGGTAGGAAGGGTGTATCGTGAGGGCCAGACTCAGAATCTTTTTAGATTTGAGTCTGGATTTCCAGGCTAGTTTGGTGCTGCAAAACTTGAAAACTTACTAGCCGCTCAACCAAAACTAAGAGCTAACAGAGGCTATAAAGCGATGTAAAGCTACATTAAAGTTGTCCCTCCTAACCCCTTCTTTAATGAAAGCAACAATGCCAAACCAGGCATGCCTTTAAAATGAACGCCTTCATACACAAAGACGATACAGGAGCTTCTCTTCTGGAACGCAACTTTATTTCGACTTGTTTTGCTCATTTTCTCCCTTTCCTCCACCTCATCTCTGCCTCCCCTCAGAGACGCCCATCCAGACACACACACACCACATATCTGACTTTCTCCGTTGGGAAGCTGTTAAATGGGCATATCCGGTTCCCTCCCCAGGGAGCGTACAGTGAAGGAGCAAGCTGGGTAGCAGTGAGAGGTGGAGGCTAGTACTTAGCAGGCTGTCGAGGAGCCCCAGCAGCCACCCAGCACTGCTGTGATGGGAGCTGTCTGAGGGGACTTGTTACCGCAGCAGCTCACGGCGCTGTCTGTGTTCAGAGGGTTGGCGAATAATTGGAGTCTGAGCATACGAGCAGGTGTGTTGTGTCTTGTGCTGTTTGAATTATTGTGCTTCAAGGTGTTGAGGGGTCTCTCCCACAAATGTTGTGGCATGGCAGCAGTAATTAGACTGTCGGGCACGGGTACAGACATTTACACCGGTCATGTTAGAAACAGTATATTTGATTTATTCTTATTAGTTTAATTCATTTTAGTGAAACAAAAAGTCAAGGAGAAGGTTTTTAAAAATGTGCTTCTAATAAAACTGCAGCAGTTCATTACAGTGAGAATATACTCTAAACCACAAACAGAAACTGCCCATCAGAGAAATTACAGCATTGTGTGTATGTGTGTGTGTGTGTGTGTGTGTGTGTGTGTGTGTAGCACGTCGACAGGGATTGCTCGAGGAGATTATTCACAACTTGGACTACTGTGACATCCTGGTGTTGGGGGAGGAGCTGAGGCCAGACGAGGAGTCCCTCCAACTGCAGCGCAGCGCTCTACTTGGAAAACACCTGGACGCCACTAACTCCACCTCTGGCATGTCCATATATGGTAGGTTACTATGGTAACAGCACCAAATCTGCTAGTGATGTGTTCTTAGCTGGTTAGCATGATAACATCATCGCTGCTATTGCAACAACAGCTTCTCTCTCTTTGACACGTCCATAGATTTACTTAAAGCTTCCATGTCTAAAAGTTGTTTCTATCCTCCAACTTTCCACTTGTCTTTTTCTGCGTGTAACAACTACAACAACACTCTGCTGCATCTTCCCACAGGGGTGGACTCCATGTCCAACTATGAACAGGTGATCCGACAGGTGCGCTACTATAACTGGCAGCCCGGACAGCTCACAGAGAGAAGGTTCCGCCTCACCTGCTCGGAGCTCAACGGACGCTACACCAGCAACGAGTTCAACCTGGAGGTCAGTGTGAGCTACGGCTTGACTGATGTGATGTAAATTAATAATTTCTTTCTTTATTCACTGGTTCCAGCTGTCCAGCTATCTGAGTATCTTTGGGTATTGCTTTAACTATCGGTCCGTAAAACAAGCCATTTGAAGATGTTGGCCAAGGCTCTGGAAAATTCTGCATTTCTTTTAAACTACTTTATGACATTTTATAAATTAATGGAGAAAAAAATCTGTGAATTAAACCAATAATGAAAATAACTGTTCATCCAGCTTAATACAATTGTCCTCAGCACTTTCAGTTGTCAGATTACATAATATGTGTAGAAATAAAGATGGCAGACTGAACCTACGTGGATTATAGGTGGCCTCACCACCTCTCCTACATAGGAGCAATATATGATATATATATATATATAGATATATAGATATATAGATATATATAGATATATATAGATATAGATATTATATTTGGGTTTTTGTTAGTTTGTTTGTTTGTTTGGGGGAGGTCTTTTTGTTTATCTTTGTAGTTGTTATACGTCTCTTTAAATTAATTTTGTGCCTGTTCAGGAATGTTTTTATGATAGGTTTTTTTTTTTTTTAATCTCTATAAAGTCGTTTTGTGTATTTTTTAGGCATATTTGTTTCATGTTTGGTCATTTTGTTTATCTTAGTAGTTGTTCTGTATCACATTAAAGCCATTTTTGTGTCTCTTCTGTGCAAATTTGGTTCATGTTTGGTCGTGCTGTTTACCTAAGTAGTTGTTTTTATTGTCTCTTTGAAGTCGTTTTGTGTCTCTTCTAGGCATGTTTGTGTCATGTTTAGTCATTTTGTTTATCTTTACCTCCGCCAAGGAGGTTATGTTTTTGCCGTTGTTTGTTTGTTTGTCTGCAAAATAACTCGAAAAGTTCTGAACGGATTTTGATGAAATTTTCAGGAAAGGTTGATAATGGGACAAGGAACAGATGATACAATTTTGGTGGTGATCAGTCGAAGCAAAGTGGATGAAATAATGAAATGGCGGGAAATCCGAGCTGCTTGGTGGAGGTCCGCTCTCTCCGAGTGCTCTAGTTGCAGCTGTTTTGTGTCTCTTTGAAGTCATTTTGTGTCTCTTTTAGGCATGTTTGTGTCATGTTTGGTCATTTTGTTTATCTTAGTAGTTGTTTTGTGTCTCTTTGAAGTCATTTTCTGTCTCTTTTAGGCGTATTTGTGTGATGTTTGCTCATTTTGTTGAGGATTGTAGTTGTTTTGTGTTTCTTTTGGGCGTATTTGTGTCATTGTTGTAGTTCTGTTTACCTTAGTTGTTGTTTTTTGTCTCTTTGAAGTCATTTTGTGTCTCTTTTAGATATAGTTGTATTATGTTTGGTCATTTTGTTTATCTTTGTAGTCCTTTTGTGTCTCTTTGGGGTCATTTTGTGTCTCTTTTAGGCATGTTTGTGTCATGTTTGGTCATTTTGTTTATCTTAGTAGTTGTTTTGTGTCTCTTTGAAGTCATTTTGTATCTCTTTTAGATATATTTGTGTCATGTTTGGTCATTTTGTTTACCTAACTAGTTGTTTTGTGTCTCCTTGAAGTCATTTTGTGCTTCTTTGAGGCATATTTGTGCCATATTTGTCCTTTGGTTTATCTTAGTAGTTGTTTTGTGTCTCTTTGAAGTCATTTTGTGTGTCTATGAGGCATATTTGCGTCTTTTTTAACCATTTTGTATCCTTTTGTGGTTGTTTTGTGTCACTTAGTAGTTCCTTTGCATCTCTTTGTCATCATTTTGAGTCTCAAACTGGTCAATAAATGTTAATTCAAGTGACATTTTGCAGGTGAAGGCCAGGGGGCTGCTGATACTTTGAGTCCCTGGGTCTGTGCCCCGTACTGTTCAGTTATCCATCCATGGTTTCAAGCATTCCTATAAGGAGTGACAATTGAAGCAAATATCCCTGGAGCTGACAGGCAGCTCCAAAATAACAGATGACATTGCACTTAATTTGCAAAAATGAAGCTATTTTTAAAAATCATTAATATTGCTTGTGATAGTCAGCGATAGTTCAGTAACGGCAAGTTGTCAGTAGAGACAATGCTGCGTCTTACAACCAGCTGGACCTGCTTGAGATGGCAAAGAGCTGACTCAGCCCAGACGTCTGGCAACACTTTTATTTCCACACTCAAGCTCAGTTTAATGGAAACCTTATAGAAACTCTGGTTATGACCAGCCTTGATAATATGAACCTCCCAGTTAAAATGTGCTCTTTAAATTCTGCACCTTTAGATTTTGGGGCACGAGTACACCTTAAACAGCAGCTAGACACACAGACACAGCCTGGTTCAACACATCAATAAAAAGGCACACTGCATCAATGAACACTAAATCAGGCTTCTCACGTACACCTGTTTTACACCGTTCTTACTTGACGATGTGCCAAAATCAGCTCAACATGGCCACAGTTTGTTTCTGTCCCTGGTCTGAACACTATTTGACTTATTCATACAGTCTTTGGTGTTTATTGGAGAGAACACAATGTTTCACTAGACACAGTTGGAACCTTGGAGGGTGTCTGTGAATCTAGTTTACATTTAATTTCCTGTATTGAGCTGACCCTGTCCCCAAAAGGCATAAATAGATTGCATTACATCCCCATTTCTCCTGGCCTCTCTCTAAAATCTTTACTTTATTCTGCCCCCACTATATAATGTGGATGAGTAAAGGCTAGTTTAGGCATACAGACGGGAGACAGTGGGACAAATTGTAAAATATATCTCAACAAATCATCACTTCTGCTTCATCTGTTCCCAACCAGGTGAGCGTACTGCACAGTTCGGAGTCAGGGGAGCATGTCAATCACATGATAGCCCCGCCTCAGTACATGCAAGTGGTCCACCACCCATCTATGATTCATGACCTGTACCCCAGCCACGGCTCAGGTAGGAAAACACTCTCTAATTCCTTTGTAAACAATTGTGTTAGATTAATTTTGTCCTTTCTTATTTCATTTGTTCCATCCTTATCTCCTGGCATATTAATATCCCACCCTGTCAGGTCAGATCACATCACATTACACTGAGATACAGTATACAGAGCTACAGAGGAGTGAGGTAGCAATGTTTAACAGTCTATAGCAGAGGTTCGCAAAGGCCGCTTAATCAGTTCCTCCAGGATGTGGTAAGCATGCAGTTTTGCCCAGTCACCCCAGCTTTACTACAGATTTGACTATTTAAAACAGTAAATTCTGATTTCATTGTAGATCTGTGTGCAGTTTATTGATTCTTTTTATCTCTATCATGAGAGTACCCTGGGACAGTTCTGTCAGGGCTAACTTTAGCATCACACACCTAACATTACCCAGTGGTTATTAACAGGTTTAATGACAGAGTCGAGCCATTTTGGTGTCAGTATGAGATTACTGGGACCATCTAATAGCTCGCTGTTAGATGTTATCTGCTGATGGTCCTTAAACACTGCATCAAACAGCAGTAACAGCCCCTCCCACCATCAGAGTTAGATTCTAAGTCTGTGGGAAACACTAATAGGCTCAGAATCTGAGACAGCGCAGCAACTAATTATGCAATTTTCACCTGTCCTCGCAATTTCATTTCAAAAAGCATCTAAAAACAGCATGACGTGCATTGCAAATCAGACATTTCGGGCCACAACAGTCCCAAAACCAGCCTGCGAGATCCTGGAGGGACGGCATGACAAACTTCCACAGGTTCATGTCAAAGGTTCATATAGTTCGTGGATTAAGTGACTGATTGACACAAAGCCCCAGAACCATAGTCACAAACACTGGATATTAATGATAAGAAGAAGCGATGGCTAGGTGGAGACACAAGTCCTTTTTAGATAGGAATTTTGCAAATTTCTAGGAAAGCCCAATCAGTCTTCTTTCAGCATTGGAAGTATAAAAACAAAATCAGGGAGTGCAGCAAAATGCCGCCTACCTACTTTTGTTTATACAGAATGTGTCTTTTCGGGGCAATGGGGGTCATGAGCAAGTAACAAAACGTGTAGCTCAGCGTGTGACGTAAACAGTGACGTGGGAGGGAAGCTGCGTCTGGTCAGTCCTTCGGTGATTCTCTCATAAGTCGGCCCGTTCTTCATCATTCCCGTCATCTGACGGTTAATGGCCTCTTCGTTTGCGAGGGCAAGGAGGGCGTGCAATTCCTTGTCTCCCCAGTTACTGATCTTTACAGTGTCTGTCAGGTTTGTGTTTCCCTCTTGCTACTAACTGCTCGCTAATTCCTGCTATCAGCTGTTTCCTGTTCATCCACCGCCAGTGGGTCGCACGTGTCATCAAAAGCTCCTCCCACAAGTCATCAACAATCCCTCCCGTTGCAGAGGGCCACCTCGGTCTGTTTAAACCAAAAAGGGTTCCGCCAATATGTCTACCCCACGAGGCAGAAAATTGGGCACCTCAGATCAACTCGCCAATCTGGCTCTGTGTGTCTAAACGCTCGCAGCTTGCCGGCAAAACGGCCCAACATCCGCCGAAAATCTGGCAGTGTAAAAGGGGCTTTTGAAGTGTTGCATGCCATCAAAGGGGGAAATGCGACAAGGAAATATGTCAAAGTGCAGGACTGTCATGCACAGTTTAGCAGTATAAATGAAGCGTTAGCTACCTTGCTAGTTAGCTACCGAAACATGAGCGTACTTAGTTTTTTGTCGTGCCTGTCATAAAGAAAAATACCATAATGCATTGAAAAGACATTAAAGCAAGATAATAAGATGGTTATCGTAATTTCTAGATCTTTATTAACTAAGAAAATACATAGTGGGGTTCTTTTGTTGCTAGTGCAGCCATCTCGCCGATAATTTTTCACAACAGTCCGTTTGAAATGTGTCCCTGTACACCCTCAGCTGTAGCCCTAACACTTTGCCCTACCCCTTTATCCCAAGAAGAATGGGGACACCCTCCCCTCAGATGTGAACATGCAAAAAAGAGCAGTATGGACTCAGTTGTAGATGCAAGGGGTGTGTTGGGATTAAGCCTTAATGTGACTAAATGTACGAGACGATTTCACAAAACACTGATGGGCACTTGGACACCTTCAAGGACGGGTGGAGAAGTGCTGAGGATCAGACCCAGGAGCTTCTCGCTAACCACTGAGCCACAGCTGTAGAAGAAATGAGCCTGGAAAGAGTGTTTATGTCAGCTATCCATCCCGGGGTAAACACGTCTGAGATCCAAGGGAACATTCGGTTTCGCTTTCTAGTTTGTTTATGGTTCTGTTCATCTGACTGCTGCTCAGTGATAGGGAGCAGCCGAAAGAGGGGCCCCTCTCAAATGATGCAGCGGGGTTATTCCCCTCCCTCGGTGCATATGAGTGATCTAAAGTAAAGAGAACATGGTGAGGAGGAGAGACATTGGTCTTAATCTACCACACTGGATTTAATTATTCATCAGACTTTAATGGATTCTACTTAGAGTCCTGGAGAGCTCAGTGGCCAATGCTGTTAACAGCCCTGAGAGTTGTGTGTGTGTGTGTGTGTGTGTGTGTGTGTGGGTGGGTGCATGCCTGCCTGCGTGAAAAACATAGATTTGTAGTTGTAGCTTCAGCCGTGGCATGTTTGTAGCACGTGAATGTTTCAGATGATATAATTCTATATGTAGAGTACAAAGTCAAAGAAAATGTCAGTGTGTGTGTGTGTGTGTGTGTGTGTGTGTGTGTGCGCATTTACACTCACCCAAGTTACTCTAAGGGGCTGCATGAAGCTTCACTGCGAGGAAGATCAAAGGCCGTGGATTTAGTGTGAAAATCTAGGGAACTAGACTGAATCAAATGATCATCTGAAGAGTCCTCTGTGAGTCTCACTCTCGTTAAACACACACTCACACACACACACACACACACACACACCAGCAGGGACTAGTGGAGAGAGGGCAAGCACAGAGAAGTCGTGTTATTTCAGTAGGCTGGAGATCAGAGCAGAGGAGAGAAGCATTTTAGATCAAGAGAAATCCCTCAATGTGTGTTGTGGTTATGCTGCTAAATAGGGCTTATGATACATCACTGCAGCCATGTACTGCGCTGGGACCTTAATTAAGTGTTTAAGTTGTTTTTTTTTTTGTTTTTTTTTTTTTTAAACAATCTGTAAGTTAAGGGAAACTTAAAGGGACAGTCCACCCCAAAATTAAAAAAAAAAAAAAAACATGTTATATTTTAGCGCAATTTGTCAATCTGGTTTGCTTTGGTGCGAGTTGCCGAGTGTTGGTGCTATCAGCCGTAGAGATGTCTGCCTTTTCTCAAATATAATGTATCTACACAGCACTTGGACTGTGATGCTAAAAGTCCCCAAAAAGAGCAGTGTCTCTTTCCAGAAATCATGACCCAGTTACTCTAGATAATTCACAGAGCAGTTTCATGTAGGAACTATTTTCTTTCTACCAAACTACAGCCGCTAACCTTATCACTGCGTAGACAGAAAGGTACACCAGTGGTCAAAGTTTTCGCCTGATAACAGAAAAGTCAGGGCATCACTGAAGTTATTACAATTCGTCCTGAGTGGGACATAACTGTTTGAACAACCTTTCATGGCAGTCGATCAATAGCTGTTGAGGTATTTCAGTCTGGACCAAAGTGATGGACAGACAGGCAGACTGACAGACTGACTGACATCGCTATCCCAAGAGCCACACCGCAGGTATTGATCAGTGTGGGGATAAAAATACACTGAAAACAGGCCAAAAAGTAAAATTACAGTATCAGAAAAATCAATAAGCTGTCACAACAATAATTAAAGATCGCAATCATCGTCCTGTTTAAAGTTTAAAAAGGCCTTTTGTACGATAACATGAGAAAAACATATTCAAAAAATCAATAGGGTATCACAAAAGGCGATCAATATCCAGGGTGCCAGATAACCACAACAACAGCTGAAGGGAAGCCTCAGCTTCAGCAAGAAAAAGAAAAGAACAATGATTCATCTATAGCCGGGCTGGAGAGCGTGTGTTGCGACTGGGTGTGGAGTGTGAAAGACATGGGCAGGGATGGAAAGATGCCGCTGAGTTGCATTATGGGATGTGTAGTACCCCTTCTCCTGCTCCTTGTCATGGACTAATTCAGGATATATCAGCCTCTGCTGCTGTTTTTTGTTTTGGTTTTTTTTCTTTAAATTTGCCTTTTGCACATTCCCCAACTGCCTCATGGTTAAAGGGCAATACTAGATTACTGGAGTTTGTCTTTTAAGGAACAGTGTGTAGGATTTAGTGTCACCAAACAGTGAGGATTGCAGATTGCAACCAGATGAAATTTCTGTGTTCATTGTTCATGATGTTTTTACTGAGCTGAATTATCCACAGAGGTCTCTCTTTCTCCCCAGAACAAACAGACTGGGTGATTAAATCTGGTAAAAACATTGAATAAAGCAGTTTCACATTACAGTTATGTTACAGTTTAAGCATCGTTCTCCAATGCTCTTTGGCTTGTTGCAGACAGGCCACTTGCAAAGCACCTGCTACTCTGGGTTCACCTTTTGTCTTTGATAACTTAAAATCCAGATGTGCAGAAGGTTTTTAACCAGGAGGCGAATTATCTGCAGAGGTCTCCTCCTCTTTAAAACAAACAGACCAGGTGATTTAAACTGCTAGAAACACTGAGTAAAGCAGTTTCACGTTACAAATCAGTATTTTCAGATGCTGTTTGGCTTGTCGTGGAGGGGCTGCGAACTAAAGTGGCCGATGTGGGAACGTAAATGGTTCTATCTATAGCTAGTGTTTGGTCAACACATTCTCACTCCGATCTCGTAACATATCAACATTTGCTCATGGACTTTTCACGTCCAGATACGAAGTGAAAAGTACCCTGGGTGCGTTGGTTGTTGACGTTCTGGGAAACCGTGTCAACTTCAGCCTGTTACATGCATTGTCTTCTTTGAATATACACTTCCGTTTTTTACAGGAAATATACCGTTTACATACAGTCTCTTTGAAACTAACCGCACTAGGCCGGTACATACAACAATGCAAACTGATGTGTTTTTTGCGCCAACATCTAAAGCACGTGGTTGGGTTTAGGAAAAAAGAACAGGGTTTGGCTTTAGAATCTTACGCGATGCGAATACCGCTCTCCCAGGTGAAAGCCTGTGTTTGTTGGATACATCTACCACCCCTCCAGCCTGCCCCACTCAGACTTTCGCCACCTTAACTTTAGTTCTTGTCTCGTCACGTTTCCCCCTGAATCCGCCAAGCACCATTTAACTACAGTATAACAACAACTGGCTGCATATCATGCCGATGTTAAAGGACAGCTTTTTTTGTTGGTGTCTGACGCCGCAAGTCACTGCCCAAGCACCGGATCTTGACAATTTAGGAGTGAGGCCGCGTCGGTTTGGTTTGTCCGTTTTAGGCAGTGCAACATGGTGGACTGAGTGGATTAGAACCTGCTCCCTATGTAGATATAAACAGCTGATTCTAAGGTAACAACAACATAACAAATCTTATTTTAAGGGGATTATTCCATTTATGTCAATATGTCATCCTAAATCCTACACACTGGACCTTAACGTATGTGAAAAGTGTGAATCCAAACACACATGTTCCAACAAAATAATTCTTACCTAGTGAACGTCTTCTGACCAAAATACTTTTTAAAAAATGAACTGAATAGAGGTCGACAATGTGGTGGATATTAATGAAAGCATATGGAGTGACTCAAGCAACAGTCCATTCCATTTCTCTTACTCTCACTCTCTCACTCTTGTCGTCCTCAGCCATGCCGAGTGCCGCCACCGTGGTAATTGTGATGTGTATCGCTGCTCTGGTGGTGGTTGTGGTGCTGGGCATCTATCGCATCCACCTGACCCACCAGCAGGAGGTCAAGCTGGCAGAGACGGCTAAAGAGGCGGACGTGACCTGGGACGACTCGGCTCTGACGATCACTGTTAACCCGATGGAGGTAGGAGGGCGGGGACTGGGAGGAGTGTGGAAGGATGCTGTCAGGGTGGGGAATATGACAGATTAGGGGATAACTAAAAAGCATTAGTGACTGGAATATCTCCAAGAGAAAAATAGATATCCTCATGCTCTGCTCTCACATTTATCTGGAGATATTATAATTTATTACTATTAATACTCATTTCTGATCATTTAGTTTCTGAAACACTGAATATTTCTCACCACAGAACCTGGAGGAGCCCCAGGCTGCAGAGGAGGAGGCCAGCGAGGAGGAGGAGGAGGAGGAGGAGGAGGAAGAAGAGGAGGAGGAGGAGGAGGAAGACGAAGAGGAGGAAGAGGATGACATCACCAGCGCTGAGTCAGACGACAGCGAGGAGGAAGTGGACGTCCAGCTACCCAGGATGCAACGCCTGAGCAAGAGGGGCCAAAACTGGGACAAAACAACAATATCTTATTGAAACACACACTCACAGTCACTCACATGCACACACACATTCTGCAGCACGTCCATACTGAAACCTCAAATCAGATGGTTGAAACAAAAAGACTTTATGTGATGTTGATGCTCTAAAAATGAGGTTATACCCCCCCCTACTGGAAGACTCCACTGAAATGCAAACAGTGCAATGATTTAACCTTAGCCTTGTCAGAAAACCTCCCATTTTCTACAGCTGATAAGAAATAATACGACACTAAAACTGCTCGTCAATCAAAAGCCTTTCATCTGTCTTAAAGGGACAGCTCGCCAAATTTCGGGCATCCCCTGAGAGCTGTCTTTCATCGAGTTATCTCTCTCCCATTACAGTCTGCACCACAACTACGATCCTTAGAGAAATAGAGTTGTTTGAATCTCATTATGTCGATGAATCCCTGCACCATACATTCAGTTTGTGTCACATGTGTTCCACAGTGAGATTTCTGATGTCCCATGAAAATGCAAAACAGTCTTTATTTAAGAAAACTGAGTTGCAAAAGTAAAGAAACTGACTATTTTTGGTTTGTATACTTCATGTTATTTATCAGTCTTTATTCTAGCCTACGCGGCAAAGCCAGGTGATTTTACAGAAATAGCATATTTTCAATGGTACTCAAAAACAACAAAAAAAAAAAAGATGATCTGTGTGTAGTCATGGTGAACTAGCCGAGGGGTCTGAGTTCTGGGTTTTTGGGAAAGACAGAGGAGTCTCCTTGTAAATTTTTATACGCTCCTTTCTTGTAAATATTGAGTATAGTAGGTGACCCCCCCCCCCCCCCCCGACCCTCACCTCCAGCCCCACCCCACTCCCTAACACGGATTTCTCCACCCAGAGACCCTCTTCTCCACCTGTATACAGCACACATGCCACCTCGTCATATGTATGTACAAACCCTGAGCCGTCAGCCTGCAGGAGTCACCACTGAACTGACCCCTCGGTCCTCTGTGTGTGTTTCAGGTCATTCCAGCTGACTGTACGTTGGGTTTGTTAGGAAGGATGTGCCACTGCCTTCATAGTGACTGGTGCGCTAGGCAAGGTGTTGATAGGAAGAGGCACCGGTCTGATGTGCCTAAATCACATGCGACAGAAAGTCCTCTCACTGCTCATTGATAGTCCACAAGAGTTGCCCAAATTAAACCTTAAGGCCCAGACACACCAAGCCGTCATCAAAGAACTAGCAGCAATGAAAGCCAACTGTTGCATCGCCTCATGCCACCTGTGTTGGCCAAAAAATTGCACTTAAACATACTGCAGAGTCTACAGTTGATGGTCAGCTAGCATGTGCGTTCTGTGCCTGCATGAGAGGAAATAACTCTCCACACCAGCAGGCAGTGGTAGTCTGTATTCGTCATTAAAAAAGGAAACCAGAAGGCCAACAAGACAGATTAAAGATGCTAGTTAGCCAGCTAGCACATTAACAATAAAACCTGATGAAGAAAGGACAAATTCTATTTATTGTGCACTAGCAATTAATAATACTAACAATTGCAAACCATGGCTGGAAAAAAATCTTGCTTTATATGACACGTTTGTTTCAATCACACACCCTCTTGACTTTAGCCATTTGTTTACTTTCCTCACTTTCAGTTCTTTTCTTGTGCACTGAGTTGAACTGCCAGTCAGAGTGATTTTATTCACCAACGAGCTCCACTATCTCTGACATCAATTCAACATGCTGAATCAGCCGAAAAAAGCCACAATGGCCGCCTAGTGTCAATGCTGCCGGACACACAACACAAAAATGAGGGCAACAGACGCTCACTGACGTCCTAACATAAACTGATTGCCGACTGCCGGCTTGGTGTGTCAGGGCCCTTCGTCTCAGGTGTGGTCATAGCAGTGAAAGCCTAAATAACAAGTACTCATTAAACGAAAGCTACACTAATTAACCACTATCTTACTCCTACTAGTCATTAATGCTGCATTGACGAGTGAGAAATTCCAAATTTCTAAAGGGAAAAGTGCAAAGAAACTGCCCCGTGACACTGGAGTTTCAAAACAGAAAATCAATAAATGCAAATATCAACATGAGAGCCTGCCTGGCTAATACTGGATTTTTTTTAAGGCCAATCCCAACATCCTTGTTTGACTCTTAAATAACATATTTACATTTACAATTACATACTTTTTTTTAATTTTTAATTTTTATTTTACATTTTGTTTTTTTTTATGTAGAAATATATTATAAATGTATGATTTTTTTTTATGAGGATTCTGTAAATTTGTTTACCAAAAATATATATAATATAATATAGAATATGTACTGAGTGGAACATTTTATGGTTAAAAAATAAATAAATAAATACAATGAAATATTAAAGTCAATATTAAGGCTCAAATATGCAAAAAAAATATCAGCCTATATTTATTTTTTCTGATTCATCAAATAAGAACTATAGTAAAGTATGTAGAAATATTATAAATTAACATTTTAGCTGCACTAATTGATATTTTTATATTAACAGTGGATCAAATGACTACATATAAAATGCAGTGTCACATGAAGTGATGAACCCACAGAGACTCTGTAGCTCTGCAGAGCCTTTTATGGTCTTTCAGCTTATAGTTTTGGTTTTACAACTCGCAGCTTGTGTTGTGGTTCGGCCTCTTATCAGTCTGTTTACCAGTCGCTCTGATAAACCCACTGGACGCTACCTACTCAGCACCAAACAACAAACATTATGAACATTTAGCAGCTCCATAGCATTTAGCAGCTATGGAGGTTCTTTTTTCTATCAAAACAGAGATTAAAGGGAAGTCAATATTGGGCTTACAATCATCAGGTGGCCAGAAACCAACACAATCGGCTGAAAAATGTTGGCATTGTACATTTCTGCAAACCACAGATTCAAAACACCCGTGTTTGGTGCCTGAAAACAGATGGAAACACAGCCCGCTAAATCACAACTGCTTTTGCTGTTTCTTGGTCTCAAACAGTGGTCACCAAGGTGAGACAGCTTGGCAAGCGTCTTGCCTTGGTGTCACTCCATCCATCATCCCCTCCACCTCCAGATGACAAACTCAGCTCTATACTACGTCACTTTAGAAGTGTTAATATAATGCGAAGAAACGTGCAAATGTAACATACTCATAGTTTGCAGAAATGTATAATGCCAATATTTTCTTCTGGTGATTGGGCTGCCAGGAATACAACTCTATAGGGTGCACTTTACATGCTAAACATCATCTTCCTAAAATACACTTTTTGTGATTTTCATGATAATAGTCGGCTCCCAACTGGTCCAGCCATGTGGTCCAGATTTCTCCTTAGTCATTGGTTCAAGGTCCACACTTGAACATATTCAGTGTCATACTTATTTGGCCATTTCTTTGAGCTCATTTGCTGTCTCTGTGATGTAGCTGTCTTTAGTCACTCACTCACTCAACAGTTGGAAACAGCACTTCAAAATAAAAGCTCTATGTCAGAAGTCCACTGTACTTAAAAATAAAGTGTGTTTTTTACAAAAGACATGTTTAGGAGTCACATGCAGTCCATTCAGAATAGGACCCACTTTTGGACCATGACCCACCAGTTGGGAACCACTGGCCTTCACTGTAAGTAGCTAGCTTATGCTGCCAAATATCACTGACAAAATAAGCGTTCCCATGTGGAAAAATACTGAGCAAACAAAACCTTCCTGTGTTTTCCGCCAAGAATGCAGAGACTTTACACATTCCCCTCCAGAAACTTCCCCAACCTGTAACTCTGAGTGAAATGCAGCATTAATGACAGAGACGCAGGTCTCAGGACAGAGAGGCGAAGGCATTTGGCAGTGTCACATTTGACGTAATCACAAAACCCAGTCGAAGGTTTCCTCACCTTGAAGTGAAAGGGCATTAATCTCTGGCTGCTGCCATCCCGAATCCAGTCCGTATGTAACGTATGATAGCAAAGACTCCACAAACAACAGAAGGTTTAGTTACATGTGACATGTGTAGTGGCTGAAGTCTGCCACAGATAAATCAAGGTTTGGTTAAAGTCACAAACACTGGAAAGTTTCCCCGTCCTACCTAGTGAACCTCTGACAGCTGCTGTCCTGTGGGTGTAGCTGGGAGAACCTATTGTATGTGTATACTGTAGCTCTATGTTCATGTAAAGATCTCATATGTTGTTTAAGAGTTTTCCTCATCTACTGTGACACCTGTTCTTGTGACGTCACCTCCCTCCTTGCACCCTCCCCTTTCCCCACTGGAACCTTTGGTGGATTTTGCATCGGCCCGAGCCCTAATGTTGTCCTGACGTTTGTTTTAGAAGAGGAGGATGGTGAAATTAACATGGATACCTTGTATAATGTGTAAAAGTTTTTTTTTTAGTTTTCCTTTTCTTTTTTTCTGGACTTTTTTGGTCTGTTTTTCTTTGGAATGGTCACTACAGCACTTTCTGTAAATTGACCAATAAAAACTTGTTTTGGAATCTAGCTGTGGGTCTCGCTGATTGTGTGGGTGTTTCTGCTGACCTGGAGCTTTCTCGCAGGCTTGAGATTTCTTTCAGTCAGTGCTGCATTATTCCTGTAACTACAATTTAATCTTCAGTCCTTTATCTGATTAACAAAGTTTAGAATCTCATTATGAAAGTGAGAAAACTGCAATCAGTGTGGAATTAATGTGTGCAGCCTGATGCCAGTTATTTAGACAGGAATCACAGTTATGTTTTGAACATAACGGAAGCTAAAAAATCCCTTTATTGTGAATATTGTGTCAAAAATATTCTCTTTAAACTTGAAGAAAGATTGTCAGTACTGCTGTTAAATTATGATACACTCTATTTGCAGCAGTATTAGATTTTAATCAAAGCCACAGCCAATTTTAAAAATTTCTCCAGACATTAATTTCACTGAATTCAATCATCCATTCACTCTCTCAACTATTTCTCCTCCGCAGGGGAAGGTGCGGCACTGATCCCCACTGGATTACTCTTTATTCTTTTATCAAAGACTCAGTACTGTATGAAATAGGCCACACATGCTTTTTTTTTTAACAAGTATCCTTAACAGTATGCTCATTCTTGCTTCTGCACAGAGATCCTACAGTTCTCAACGGGGTATCCAATCATTTCTGTTTGTGTCAGTTTTATTGTTAGTTCTTTCATTCATTCATTTTTGTAACCGCTTATCCTGTTGGGGGTCACACAGGGGTTGGAGCCTATCCCAGCTGACACCGGGTGAGAGGCAGGGTTCAACCTGAACAGGTCACCAGACTATCACAGGGCTGACACATAGAGACAGACAACCATTCACACTCACATTCACACCTACGGACAATTTAGAGTCACCAATTAACCTGCATGTCTTTGGACTGTGGGAGGAAGCTGGAGCACCTGGAGGAAACCCACGCTGACACAGGGAGAACATGCAGGGTCCACACAGAGGGGTTTGAACCTGAGGTAGGGGTTTAGTTTAGTTTAGTTTAGTTTAGATTAATTTAGTTTAGTTAATTACTCTCATTCCCACTACAACCAAAGTTTTTTCTGCACATTACACTAAACTTGCACATATTTAACACAGTTTGCATGTTTCTATCTGCATATATGCATCTACTGTATGTAACCTCCTTTTAAATATAACTTAGTTTTCTTTTTTATTTCTTCCTTTACTGGTACTTTTACACACTTTGTTCTGTTCTAATTCAAATGTTTATATTAGAATAGAATAAAACAATATATATTTAATCTTGTGGGCTGGATTCTTAACTGTTACTTAAGAGATTATTACTTGATCTGAATTGCTCCACGGAAAGGCTTGTGGAGCAATTCAGCTTAAGTAATAATCTCATGGGCTGGATTCTTAACTTTCTAACTAATAGGACACAAAGAGTGCGAGTTAATGGTATCCTTTCTGACCAAACCTGCACCTCCACTGGCTCTCCCCAGGGGTGTGTACTGTCCACCCTCTTGTTCATTCTGTACACAAATATGTGTCGCAGCAGCAGGGCCAGACAGATTTATTTTAAAGTATGCTGATGACTCCGTTATTGTAAGCCTACTCCAAGGAGATGAAGTAAGCCATGGCCCTATTGTTCGGGATTTTACTGACTGGTGTAACAAGTCATTCCTGCAGATGAACATCTTGAAAACCAAAGACATGCAAATTGATTTTAGGAAATGCCCACAGGTCCAGGAGCTCACTGTAATAAAGGGTCAGACAGTAGAGTCTGTGGAAAGATATAAATCCCTGGGAACAGTCATTGATAATAAGCTCACATTTGAGGCAAACTGTGAAGCTGTGTATAAAAAGGGGAACCAGCGTATGTGTTGTCTGAGAAAGCTGTCTTCTTTTCACATTGACCAAACTTTATTGACCCTCTTTTACTGTGCTTTTATCGAATCTATTTTATCCTTCTGCTTGGTGTCTTGGTTTAGCAACCTTTCCCTAAAAAACAAGAACTCCCTAAATCAAATAGTCAGATGGTCCAGTAGGCTGACAGGAGAACCTCATCTTAACCCAGAATCCTTATATACCAGGCAGTTACAGAGGATGGCTGGTTCCATCCTGCAAGATGGCTCCCACCCACTACATGGGAATTTCAGCCCCACCCATCAGGCCGCAGATACAAACTCCCAGCCTGTAAAACAAAGCAATATAAAGACAGCTTTGTCCCATCAGCCATTAGAGAGATAAACAAAAACAAAAACTCACTCCAAACTAAACTGAATTAATGACAGTACGGTTTTTATTTATTTATTTATTTATTTGGTATTGTTTTTAAATTCATATTTTGGGTATTATAATGGTTTTACATGCCCTTTTTAATCCTGCACTGTAAATTGACGCACTGATGACACTTTATCTTTTTACTGTTATTATGTTACTGTGTCTGACCTGTTTGTCTGTTTTGTGTGGATGAAGCCAAATCGTCACTTAAACTGTGATCCAAATCTACCTTTGGGTACAAATAAAGTTACCTTACCTTACCTTACCTTACCTTACCTTACCTTACCTTACGCGAATCTATGTGCAAAAAAATGAGGGGGCACTCATGGACTGAATAATAACAAAAAAGCTTTATAGAAATGTTTTTATATGTTTAGTTGGTTGGTTGGTTGTTTTAATTAAGTCCATGTTAAACACATGTTATGTATTCTGTAGCTTAGGTTCAAGGTTCAAGGTTTCTTTATTAGTGCCCATGGGTAAATTTGTTGTGCAGATGGGAAACTCAGCACTGCAAAACAAGACGTCACAGCAATACATATTTAAAGAATATTAAAATGAAAAACACTGAAACAACTATCACTCTGTACAGTTGTGTAAGGTAATTCCAATGGGCCCTAGTGCATGCTATTGTGCACACATCGACTCGTAACAGAGACTCAACAGTGGACAACATTAACATATATATTCTCCAGCAATCATCTGTATTGTACACTGTCTCTGTATATGACAAAAATTACCAAAGAAAATTGGAATTTATTCATTTAATTTAATCCTTTTGTAGTTTATGTAGAATAAGCATCTAATTTTGCATTATTTAAAATTGTATAATTAGAGTTCTTGTTTGAACATATATTTTTAAGGTGGCAGTCACTCATAAGGGCCCATCCTCCGCCCAACACACTGTTGGAGGGCCAGCTCTCTCTCACTTCACAGGCCTGAGTGTAACTGCACTGCCTGCACTGTCTTTATTTACACCCCTGACTCTGTATCAAAACAGTGTCAGAATATAAGAACAAAGTACTTGTAGTCTGTCCTGTCTCATCTGTCTCTTTACTGTGGACACAGATTGCTGGAATCAAGAGTCCATGAACAATGAAATGTCTCCATCTAGTGGATATTGATGATACTGCACAACTACACACCATCCCTTTTAAGCCACTGGCAAATTCTGTTGGTTTGACACTTACAAATTTAGCAAATAAGGCTGTCAGCTCACCAATAAGCAGATGATAATTATAATGATGCTCAGCAGATGAAGGTTATTGATGTGTTTGAGCCCTGGGCCTTCCTCAGTGAAACTGAGACATTTGTAAGTGTTACGTTTGAGCAGTTTCGCAGTCACACCTCAGCTCTCCTGGTCCCACTCTGTGTTTTTCACAGTTCACACTCTTTGCCAGAGCACGCAGCGGTATTAACAATATTATTTATGATTTCAGCCTTGAGCCAATTAGGGATTAGCATGATTTTGGAGAACCTTGCGTCACTAAAACCCTGCTCAAAAATCAGTTTAAAAATGATCGCCCAAGAGGCTTACTGCTTGCATAAGCATGCCGCAACACACCACCTCCATATAAAAGAATTTAAATATTCACTTTTTTTATTTGCGAGTGTAGAGAGAAGAGCAGGGGAAGCCCCAGGCACTGTCACCTTCACTCTCGACTCACAAACAAAAATAGATCCTGACAAATTCTTCAGCTTCTCCAGTAAACAGACAGCAGCATTACTATAAATATCCACCCATTTAATATCTTTTTGATTCCTTATTTATATATTTTGCTTTATTTTACCATGTCAGAAGAGAGATGGATGTATGTTTCCTCTTTCTTGGCATTGTTGCTTGGATGATGGCAGTCAGTGTCAAAGGTTATGACATCCCGTCACTCACACAAGCAGCAGGCAGCAGTATATAAATAATGAAGTCCAACTTGCCTGAAACAGAAGTTAAATACATTTATTCCCATAAACTTTATTCATTATGTTTCTTCAGGCAGTGAGAACAAAGTCTTAATTGTAACCGACTGAGATCACGACACTGTTTGATTTGCACACACACGGACAGAAAGCCAAAGCTCGTGGTGATTTGTTTGAGAAAAACTGAGCATGAGACGTGAGGACAGAAGCACAAACAAAAGCAATGAAGGAGAGATTGAAGCAGAGCTGTTTCCCCACAACAAAATACAAGTGGCCGTGTGATATTTGAAAGTAACAGCAGATGGTCACACAGCGGTGGCTGGTGTGCAAAGGATTTGAAAAGTTCAACCAGTAAACCTGAGCACACTGGAGAGTTTGAAGCCAATGCAGCAAACCGTGGCCTTTAAGTCTGCCAGTGCCCTGAAGCATGATACCAGCGCTGAGCAGGGGACTGTTTCATTGGTTTTACACTGGTTATTAACATTTTACTGGTAAAAATGACCCACTTGAATGCCAAGCAGAATTAAAAATGTGTTATTATGTTCCACAAAAAGACAGTTCACATATTGAAGAGAAGGGATGAGACTCACCTTCAGGCTGTAGACAAACTGCAGATGAGCAGCAGTGTGGATGAGTGTGGTGAACAAAGTCGGGCCGCTGAAGGCTTCAGGGTTTTCCTAAGGCTGGGTCTCTAGCTAACCCTCTAGCTTAGTTGCCTACAAAGATGGCCGGGCTGCAAGCTTATCCGATAAAGACTGACTTACTAACTGAATTCAATAAATGTTCCTAAAACTATGTATGTAACCAAAACTGTGTAAACTACCTGGGCATGGCTGTGGTGTGTCAGTGCTCCACTACATCCCCTGAAACAGAAATGGGATGAATACTCACTGATAGTCAGAAATCCTCTGCTGGCACAGAAACCTGCAGGAGGCAGCACCAGATAACTGGAAGCAAGCAGAGTGTGAACCACAACGGTCAACAAGTGGTAACATTATCTCACTCACCAAAAATGCTTCCTAAGAACACAAGGCCTGTCAGCTGTCCAGGAAAACAGGAGGAAATGAAAAACCACTTTGGAAAAACACATCATATTTGGCCCGAGATGGAAGCTTAACACAAAACAACATTGAGGAACTGAGAATAGTGTTCCAAGTAAACAGCTTGGCTTACACAACGGCTAAGTGTAACCCTCCTAAATATCACTATTTATTTTCCAACTCACCTACAGAGCATGCACTGCCGCCTTGTTTGTGAAACAAATGGGCAAGAAAGCTTCTCATGTGGTTGCTATATTCTCAGTAATAATTCTCCTGCAAGCTACATGCAGTACATTCAGACTGGTCAGTCACAGTCAGGCCCCTACAACATGGATGGCTCAGTTGTATGTTCATATAAAGTGGCAGAGGCTGAAGGCAGGGCTGCACAGTCTCACTTGACAGCAGGGTCTGTTATGATGGACGTTAAAAGCATAAATCTGACAGCTTGCAAGTTGACACTGTCACTGCAATGACAAAAAACAGAAACCACCCACAGTTTCAGTGCACACTCTTAGCTCCCAGTGCACAGAGCCAAACAAATGAAAGGCTGGGCACCATGTATATGGAAACCCTAACCCTGCACATTACCCAGCTGCACTCCTTTCCTAAGACCTTTACTGCTGCTGTCATTTGAAACCACTGTTGAGTATCATGATAGTAGTCTCAAAATATCTTCTCCTGCAAAAAGCTGAAAAGCCAAAACAGTTAAATGCTCCACTAAGCCGATGGTAGCTGAGGAGTCTTTGATAAATTCCTTGAGTTTATCACTATGAGCAACCCCTTTCACATTACACAAAGTCATTTGATACAATTCCATCAATCCATCCATTTTCAACCACCTATCCGAAGCCGGGTCGTGGGGCCAGCAGGCCGAACGAAGCATTCCAGCTGTCCCTCTCCTCAGCAACGCTTTCCAGCTCTTCCTGGGGGACATCAAGATATTCCCCGGCCAGACGAGATATGTAATCCCTCCAGTGTGTTCTGGGTCTGCCCCGGGGCCTCCTGCCAGTGGGACGTGCCCGGAACACCTCCAATGGGAGGCACCCAGGAGGTTCCTGATCAGATGACTGAACCACCTCAACGAACCCAGTCTCACTCTGAAGTCGTCGAAATCCGGCACTTGGGCAGTGACTTGCGTCGGCGTGATTTGTGGCTGGTTACCGTTATAGTTTAACAGTGCCAGACGGTGTCAGGGGAAAATGCGGCAGGACAAGGACAAAAGCGCCGAATGTCCAAGTGGGCGAGCAGGTCCAAAAAACACAGACTAAACTAAAATATCAATTTGCGGTGTTGTACTGACGTAGTGCGTTTATCTTGAAAGGGACTGTATGTAAATGTTAAATTTACTGTGAAAACTAAAGTGTATCTTGACAGAAGAGAACTTGAACAGAACATCAACAACCAACGCACCCAGGGTACCTTGCATGTCATATGTGGACGTTGAAAGTCCATGACCAAAACGTCGATATATGACAAGGTTGGAGTGAGAATGTGTTGCACCAACTGACTCCTTTTGACGCTAAGGAGCAGCGTCTCTACTCTGAGCTCCCTCTGGATGTCCGATATCTCTAAGGCTGAGCCCAGCCATCCATCTGAGGAAACTCATTTTGGCTGCTTGTATCTGCAACCTTATTCTTTCAGTCACTACCCAGTTCTCATGACCATAGGTGAGGGCTGGGACATAGATGGGGCAATAAATCGAATGCTTCGTCCTACAGTTCAGCTCTCTCTTTACCACAACGGTCCGGCACAACGCACACATCACTGTGGATGCTGTGCCAAACCACCGATCCATTCCATGCCCTTACTTGTGAACAAGACCCCGAGATACTTGAACTCCCTCGCTTGGGGCAGTAACTCACTCTCAACCCGGAGAGGTCACCGTTTTCCTGCAGAGAACCATGGCCTTAACCGTGGAGGTGCTGACTCTCGTCCTGACCCCTTCACACTCGACTGCAAACCGCCCCAGTTCATGCTGGAGGTCACGGTGTGATGAAGCCAACATCATTTGCAAGAAGCAGAGATGCAGTTCTGAGGTCACCAAGCCAGACCCCTTCCTCCCCCCGGCTGCCCCCTGAGATCCTGTCCATGAATATCACAAACAGAATCGGAGCCAAGGGACAGCCCTGGTGGAGGCCAGCATTTAATACATTTTAAATATGAAAATATTGTTTACAGAAGAATGTTGTTGTTTAAGAATGATCTGTTGAGCATTTTAAGTCAACACAGTTGAGAAGTCCCAGAGGTGCTCACAATCATGGAAAGTTTAACGGCCCACATTCCCCTGGCAGCTGAGCAAACTCAATTTGCTGATAAAGACTGGATGATACAGTCAAAAGCTCCACAACAAGTAAGTAAAGCTTTAGTTAGGATCGTCCTTTCAACTACTTTGGGACTGTCTCTTCCTCCTCCTCTATAGCAGAATATCCACGTATATTCACAGCTTTCAAGCGCACTAAATCCCTTTCATAATCACCTCATAAACAAACCCTCTTACCAACATGGGATTATGCGTCTGGTTTATACTGTCAAACAATTACAGCTCCTCACACTCCAGTGGCCAGCAGCGCCACACCACTTCACTGTCAAGGACAAACTTAATCCACTTTATTCTAATTGTGAGGCCACCATAAGAGTAGTGTCTGGAAAATGAGTTTGTGACTCTAATTAACGCTAATTAACACATGAAATAGCTACATTAGTGTGAATGTTTACAACGAGCCACTTTAACTCACAGCTCTTATTAAATTAGAAGGTGACTTCACCACTTTTACCTCTTTAGGTCAGTTAACTCGTCACCTGGAGTACTATACATCATGTATAGCTGTTGCAGACTGTTTTCGTGGCTATGAAGGAGCTTTGCCAAGTCTCAGAAAATAACCCTGATGATGTCATCCATTAAACTAGGGACATGGAATTTGAAAGAAGTGGATGACCCAGCTACACTGGCTCCCTGTTTAGAACCGAACTGACTCTCTGACCTCCTCCAGGAGTACACCCCCTCCCGCTCCCTGCGCACTTCCTCTGTTGGTCTCCTGACCATTTCCACCTCACGCCTCAGCACCATGAATACTAAGGCTTTCAGCTGCACTGCCCCCGGGCTCTGGAACTCCCTACCCCAACATATTCGACAGTCTGACAGTATAACATCCGTCAAATCGCTTCTTGAAACCCACCTACTCAAACTGGCTTATACACTCTAACCTCTGACACTCCTTTTTTAGCAGTCGTACTGATTTTATCACAGCAACATTAAGCGTGTGCCTGAATTCACGTGTCTTGTTCTGTATATTATTGAATGCTCTGTAAGGTGACCTTGAGTGTTCTGAAAGGTGCCTTTTAAATAAAATGTATTATTATCATTATTAATTAGCAGGTAGCAAGGGATTATAATAAAAAGTTTCTATTTGTTGCATCATGGGGTAAATAGAATTTTGACTCTCTGCCGAAACCCCATTGGGCCAGACCCGACCTGCACATCCACAGCCCCTAACAGGATAAGCAATTTCTGTGGAAATTCTGTGGATTCAATTTTTAAATTAGGCTTGGGTCAAAAGCTATGAAACCATTAAACTATGCAGATGCATGTAGGGTTGGGCATGCTTTTATGGGCCAGAGCATCGCTCTATGGGGAAATGTAGGATCCAGAATTTTTGAAGTTTGCCAGGAACTTAAGGTTAAGATGTCTTGGCCTCCGCTGCATCGATTTTGACTTCAGTTGAAATGATTAGTAAAGTCATAAGTTAGTCGACTGATAGAAAACTAAAATAAACAAAACTGTGTTGTTCAATTAAATATTCCAGTTTTTACTATGTGCTGAAATTTCACAGACTAAACACTGACTCTAAGTAATTTGGGGAATAAGGGGAATTGGACAAGTACCCACACTATCACAGGGCTGACACAGAGACAGACAATTCATCCTCACCTTCACCGACGGGCATTTCAAGATCAACAACTAACATGACTTGCATGTCTTTGGACCATGGAAAGGAACTTGAGAACCTGAAGAAACCACAGGGAGAAATGGAGACTCTTCAAAGACATTCTTGAATACTTGAAATGTGTGGCTATGGGCATTGAGCAATAACTCTGACATGGAATTCTATGTGGACTCAATTACTGTCTTTGTTTTTTATTGTCTTTTATATATATATATATATATATATATATATATATATACAGTACAGGCCAAAAGTTTGGACACACCTTCTCATTCAATGCGTTTTCTTTATTTTCATGACTATTTACATTGTAGATTCTCACTGAAGGCATCAAAACTATGAATGAACACACGTGGAGTTATGTACTTAACAAAAAAAGGTGAAATAACTGAAAACATGTTTTATATTCTAGTTTCTTCAAAATAGCCACCCTTTGCTCTGATTACTGCTTTGCACACTCTTGGCATTCTCTCCATGAGCTTCAAGAGGTAGTCACCTGAAATGGTTTTCCAACAGTCTTGAAGGAGTTCCCAGAGGTGTTTAGCACTTGTTGGCCCCTTTGCCTTCACTCTGCGGTCCAGCTCACCCCAAACCATCTCGATTGGGTTCAGGTCTGGTGACTGTGGAGGCCAGGTCATCTGCCGCAGCACTCCATCACTCTCCTTCTTGGTCAAATAGCCCTTACACAGCCTGGAGGTGTGTTTGGGGTCATTGTCCTGTTGAAAAATAAATGATCGTCCAACTAAACGCAAACCGGATGGGATGGCATGTCGCTGCAGGATGCTGTGGTAGCCATGCTGGTTCAGTGTGCCTTCAGTTTTGAATAAATCCCCAACACTGTCACCAGCAGAACACTCCCACACCATCACACCTCCTCCTCCATGCTTCACAGTGGGAACCAGGCATGTGGAATCCATCCGTTCACCTTTTCTGCGTCTCACAAAGACACGGCGGTTGCAACCAAAGATCTCAAATTTGGACTCATCAGACCAAAGCACAGATTTCCACTGGTCTAATGTCCATTCCTTGTGTTTCTTGGCCCAAACAAATCTCTTCTGCTTGTTGCCTCTCCTTAGCAGTGGTTTCCTAGCAGCTATTTGACCATGAAGGCCTGATTGGCGCAGTCTCCTCTTAACAGTTGTTCTAGAGATGGGTCTGCTGCTAGAACTCTGTGTGGCATTCATCTGGTCTCTGATCTGAGCTGCTGTTAACTTGCCATTTCTGAGGCTGGTGACTCGGATGAACTTATCCTCAGAAGCAGAGGTGACTCTTGGTCTTCCTTTCCTGGGTCGGTCCTCATGTGTGCCAGTTTCGTTGTAGCGCTTGATGGTTTTTGCGACTCCACTTGGGGACACATTTAAAGTTTTTGCAATTTTCCGGACTGACTGACCTTCATTTCTTAAAGTAATGATGGCCACTCCTTTTTCTTTAGTTAGCTGATTGGTTCTTGCCATAATATGAATTTTAACAGTTGTCCAATAGGGCTGTCGGCTGTGTATTAACCTGACTTCTGCACAACACAACTGATGGTCCCAACCCCATTGATAAAGCAAGAAATTCCACTAATTAACCCTGATAAGGCACACCTGTGAAGTGGAAACCATTTCAGGTGACTACCTCTTGAAGCTCATGGAGAGAATGCCAAGAGTGTGCAAAGCAGTAATCAGCGCAAAGGGTGGCTATTTTGAAGAAACTAGAATATAAAACATGTTTTCAGTTATTTCACCTTTTTTTGTTAAGTACATAACTCCACATGTGTTCATTCATAGTTTTGATGCCTTCAGCGAGAATCTACAATGTAAATAGTCATGAAAATAAAGAAAACGCATTGAATGAGAAGGTGTGTCCAAACTTTTGGCCTGTACTGTATATATATATATATATATATATATATATATATATATACATATATATATATCCACATACGTCAGTATGGGCATCATGCAATAACCACAGCACATAGCACTTTATTTGGACTCAATTTCATACACTGGACTGGACAGACATTCACCTCAATGGCCCTGGTTTTTGATGTTTGTACACCATGTTGTTATGTTTTATCTCCTTTTGTCCTCGGTGAACTAATGTATTGACTATCACATGTTTTTCTTTTTTTCCTTTCTTCTAACGTTTTTTTTTTTTTACTACTCTGTAAGATCAACCTGCGAAGGGACTACGGATGAAAATTAGCCTGGGGCTATAAATAGTATATTTACATATAAATGTTCATTAATGTGCACTGTCCCTTCTAACTTAAATAAATAAATAATAAATAATAAAATAATAATTTGGACATGGAACCCTCTTGATGTGAGGCAACAGCAGTCACTACTGCACCACTATACTGTAACCCAAGTTTTGGCTATTTTTAAAAGCCTGTCTTTTGTGATTCCCTCGACCATAATAAAGTGCAGTATTAAATCCCTGGAACTCCCTTTCCATAGAGCTTTGATTCTTTCACTCACACTGTTTAAATGGAAACAGTGTTGTAGTAAGTGCAAAGGACCAAAAGGTGGCAGCAGTAATGTAGCAAAAACTGAATCCATCCCGATCAGTTGAGCAATCTTGAGTCAAGGCCAAATGTGGGGTCATTTATGCAAATAGCAGAACAATTTATTTTGTATTTCATCCATTTTTAATGAATTAAAATACGCTGAAACCACCAGCATCCATCATTATGCAATGACCCAGAGGCTTTTCTGTTTTAAAGCAAACACCAGGGAGTGCTCACTCCGACCAGAGAGGTATATTGTCCTTTTTATTGCAATAAATCCGTCAAAACCAGGTAAACAGCACTAGAGGTCATGAATCCAAAATCCTGCCTGTTATTGGCTGCTTGTATATTTACATAAGGTGCAGTGGGCACAATGCGAAGGAAACAGTACAGGCCAGTGGGCACAGATGACATTGTACACTGCACACTGACGTCACGCTCGGTGTGTGCGTAGATATGGAACATTAAAAAAAAAAACTTTTGGCACACAGTCAGTGACAACAGTGGCTGCTGTGTGCGTGTTGCACTGATGAGATTATGAGGTCATCTGCTCAGCCAAGAGGTCTGATAAAACTGCCAACATGCACACACACACACAAAACCACAATATCTAAACACACAGATTTAACACACAAACCAGAGTCCGTTGTATTGCCCAGAGGATGTGGCCAGTAATTAACCTCAGTGTGTGTGAGAAAGTGTGTGTGCGTACCCAGGGACATGTTATCACTAATTTTAGATGCACCCTTGCTGTATGGTGGTTTGTTTTTTTGCCTAATAGGCACCAGGTGACATTTAAAAAGGTTGAGATAACAGGCAGGAGGTCCGACTGGAAACCTCTGACAATATTAACAAGCACACTCGAATGGAACTCCACACCTGCTTGTTTTACCTCTCATTTACACCCTTTAAGTTTGAAAAATGAGGGTGACACTTCTCCTGCAAAGCCCCCTACGTTCAGCAGAAGAAACACACAGAAATAAAAAAAAAAAAACAAGAAATAGAACGATATGAAAAAAACTGAAGATATACAGAGGGAGTCAGTGATGGTACAGGGGAGATAGAAAAAAAGATGAAGGATGGATAAGAAAAGGCACCATACTGTTATTATGGGGCCTCACACTGTGTTCCCTTACTGTGAGTGTATGTGTGCGACAGTGAGATAAGAGTATGACTCATGCATACCTTCACATAGACTCGAGGTACCCGGGTAAGATTCAAAACTGGCGCTGCTCAAATTAGAAGTCAATGTCCTGACCATTTATATGCTCATTAAGCTACTGTTTACAAAACATAAAAAGCCCTCAAGATGAGGTTTGCGCCACTGTGTGTTTTATTTTTACTCCTCTGAAGCTTTCTCCTATACACTCGGCAAAAAAAAGTGTCTGAGCCATTATGTTATCTCCACTCAGATGTAGGAAGGAGTACATAACGAGGATGAAAATAGCCCTTCTTTCTTCGCCGTCACCTTATTGTATTTCCCCTCTTCACTCTGTGCCACTGACAGCACCACTCCTCCGTCAAACCCGTCTGGCACCTCTCTCATTCACTAATCCCCTCTCTCCCCTCTCCCTACTTTTTCTTGCATCTTTCGTTCATTTGCTTTTTACTTCTCCTCCAGTTATCAGCGCTGTGTTCCAGCCGGCAGGAACAAACTGTTCAGGGGGAATTTAAAGAGTGTTTTGGGCTCTGGTCTGACAGCTGACTTGAGAGTGTGCTGTCACTGAGGCTGAGCTGTGGTTACACATTATTCAATTTAAGGCTGAGACGAGTCATTGAGTAATAAAACTGACTGAAAGAAACTTAAAATCATGCACTGTTTCGATAATCTGTGTGTTGCTTAAGTTACTTCTCAAGAAAAAATTGTCAGTTCAATCTTTTCCACTATGAGGACTTGATGTTTGATATCAGTGCTTATTGATTATCTTTGGATTTGGTACCATACGTTGACAAAATAAGCAATCTGAGGTGGTTGTCTTGGGCTCTGGGGAACTAAGATCTCATCACAGGAAGAATTCAGGGGGGAAGGAGCTATAAGGGATAGTACATTTTTTTGAAGTGGGGTTTTATGAGGTTTTTATCCATGATCAGTGCATATCCTACTATAAATGGCAACCAGTGCACAATGAGTTTGGAGAAGCAGGCAGGAGTACCACCACAGAAGCTAAGCAATATATTGCTGTGGACAGGGGTGGCAGCAAAACTGATTTTAGCCAACTAAAAAAGTCCAGTCCAAAAAAATAAATATCAGTTTAAATTGATTTTCAAATGTGTTCATTTCAACTGTACCTTGTACTTCAACATTAATAACTCATATCCACTTAGACATATGCGATATCCCTTTTGCTTTGTCCCCAGAATTTTCAAATTAGCTGGACGAAGGTCGCCCCGACACAAAGCTCCATTTGACTGGAATAATCTTCATATTTTCTTGAGCTCTGTCACCTCTTTCAGCTGCTTCAGGACTTCTTTATATTCACATCTCAAAACAAATTGTTCATGTTTTTAAAATGTACTGAAAACTGCTACATAACTATTCAAGGTCACAGTATCCAATTCTAATTTTCTTGTACAACAGCTGAGGGCCGGGGGTGTGGGTGGGAGATGGTGAGCAAGATGTTTGTATCTTTGTATTTGTACAATATGTTTGTTATGTAATGCAGTTTTTCCTGTATGGCTAGTTTTGTATTGGTGTTTGAGGACCCCCTGAAAATGAGATGCTACATCTCAAGGGGCTATTCTTTCAATAAATTAAATTCAAACTAGTTTAAGTGTTTTGTATTTAAATCATTTAAACTGTTGTAGCCCTGCCATCACAAGCGCCTCTAACACTGCCTCTTCAAGGCTGGAATTTAACTCCATTATGTCGCTTTGTTGTTCTGTATTAAAGTAGGAGGTAGTTACAGCGCCGCAATGACCCTCTGTTTAAAAGGGACAGCCAAAAATGTCCACAAATCGGGAGAGCAATAAAGTTCGAGAGCTCCTTATCCTCCGACGGTAAATGCTTGTCATGTTATGGCATTGCTAGTGTTTAAAAAGGGCTGCTGATGCGTATGTTATAAGTCACACTAGAGATGGAAGCCGCTGTCTTCATGTCTATTTTGCTTCCGCAATGCTGGCATGCTGTCTAAAATCACATACTGGTGTGGAATGATGGTTCTGTGCAAAAATGCAGAGGCAGCATAAAGAAGGGACTTAGTAGCAGCCCTATATTATGACCTCTGTGTAAAACGTGCAAGACAGCCCTTTCCAATGAGGATCTGAACCCTTCATATCGCTGTCTTCAAAGTCACCAAACTCTTTGGACAAAAACTGTAATTTTAGCTGGCCATCTTTAAAATGACTTTGATGGTTTAACATTTTAATAAATTTATTTAGCTGATACTTTTATCCAAAGCAACTTCCAGTAAGCACGTTCAGCCACGTGGATACATCCCAGAAACTGCATCTGCATCAAGTGCTTCATTTGACGTAAAATAAAACATTCCCAGTGTCCCTTGGTACTGTCTGCGAGTTACTTGCAGTCCATCAGCTCTGTGTTCCCAGGAAAGATGAGGGGGTGGGAAGATCACAAAGAAAGACTGGAATTTCCACTGTGGATGACGGCCATGTCCCTCCCTGTCTCCAAAATTAAATTTTTGTCCTCCTCACTTTTGTTTCAGGTCGACTTTCTCACGTAAGTCTCTCTGGACATTGTGCTCTTACTATCCTGCTACCATAGAGCAGTTCTTAAATGCTGTACAAAACAGTGAAGACACAGACAGTCAGGTCAGTGTCCTGTGTGGCAGCTTCCTGACACCAGTGTGTGGGTGAAAGAGCAGCATAAACCTTGTGAAGTGCTTGGATTAAACTATAAATGTAGCCCTCTAAGCTGCTTTTTATTACAATTAGTGTTTAGGGTCTTTTTTGATCTGGGCCACACCTGTAGGCTGTCCTACCTGACTGCAGTTGACAAGAACACCTGCAGACATCTCAGGGCTGAAAAGGGTTAAAACATTGGTTAACCTGTATTTTAATGTACTGTTAACTTAGTCCTAAAAAGATGCTTGATCTTGAAACACTCGTTTAAACACCAGTTTATTTTGGAAGTATATTATGCAAAGAGCAAAGGTTATTTAGACAGATGGGAAAAGTTTATTGAAGTTGACGGTTGGTGAGAAAAGATATGTGGCCTGACTTAGAACAGTGACTGGTGTCTATTTTTTATTTACTTTTTTGTGAACTTGTGCTTGTTGCAGTTGAGCTGGTTTGGAAAATTGTTATGCCAATGTGAAATTTCTATTGTCCCTGTGTTGTGTTGTGTGAGGTACATTGTTTAGTTTTTGTCGGCTGTATTTATTTGTTTGTTTGTTTGTTCCTGTTTTTTTGTGATGATTGAGTGACGCTGTTTGTATGTGTATTGGTTGTGCTGTATGTGATCACCACCTGCATACACTGAGACACTGAGCTCCACTTATAAATGCTAAAAAAGTAATAATAAAAAAAAGGGAAAAAAAGACAAAGATGAATTATTATAGTTTTTGTTATATCACCATTATCAAAGAAAACACAATAATTCATTTTCGTGGTTTTTTTTTTTCACAACTTAATTCTGTCACCAATCTGAAACCAGTCCCACCAATAGTTGCTTTAACTTCTTTCTGTTTTATCTTTGCTAACACTGTCACTAACATTCTGGAAGACATATGAGACAGACAGGCGGTGAAAACAAACATGTCTTTCCTCCTCTTTCTACTGCTTCTAATGCCATTTGATGGATTTGACCATGGTGCATCAAAAACAACGAATCAGAGCCAAGGAATTTACTGTGGAATTTACTGCCGGAGGATCGAAACATTGACACTTTTAAACGTAGGCTAAAAACCCATCTCTTTAGTCTGGCTTTTATGTAGTGTCCTACGTTAGTTCTATTGTTTTATAATTATTCTATTTATTACTTTTTATCTGTATTTGTCTTATTGCTATCTCCCTGATTGTTTTTATATCTTATTTTATTCTATATTCTATCCTGCATTTTATTTTTATTTTATTTTTTTACTTTTGTTTTTATTCAGTGGTCTTATCTGTATTTTTCTCTTTTTTATTATTGCTATTCTTCTGACTTTGATTTTATATTTTATCCTGCATATTTATTTATTTATTTGTTTTAGTAGCAGCACAGTAGTTCTGATCTTGTTTTTATCTTCTATTATTGTTTTAAATTATTATTGTATGACACGGTGTGCATTACTTTCCCAGTCCTTTTTCTGATTTTACTTTTTTATTCTCTGTATTTTTCAATCAAAATGTAAAGCACTTTGAATGACATTGATTCGTTTTGAAAGGTGCTATATGAATAAAATTTGACTGATTGAGGAGTCTCAGCGTTTGTGTGTGGTCAAACTGTCAAACTAGCTAGCGCTGATCAAATAGGAGTGAAGATTCTGTTACTGCATTACCTTTTTCTCACCTGAAACATTTGCAGAAAGATTTTAGTGAACTGTTTAGCTGTAAGATGAGAACGTTTGTGACTGTTGGAAACCAAAGTACCAAGCACTGTCCACCTGCTGGGCCAACTTTCTCATTTTACAGTCACTAAATTATGTTTCTAAAAACATCTGAGTTTAGAAACAGGCAATGCAGTAACAGAATCTTGATTCATATTTGATTAATGCTGCCTACTTTGACAGTTTCACCCCTGTTCATGAGCACTGATTGAAATGAATTTACATGAGTGACTCCTTGGCTCTGATTCGTTGTTTTCATTCATATAGTGAGTTTCAGGAAAATTTGACAAGTTATTTTCTTAAAATACAAGTTGCCAACTGTAGCTTTGACAGCAAAATATTACATTTCTTGCAGTGGGATTTAAAGCAGTGAAAAACATATCATATAAAGTCCAAAAGTCATGTTCAGTCTCTTTCTGAAACTCCAAGATGAATCGCAAAGTACAAGCAAAAAGTCAACAAAACCGGAGCAGATGCACCTTTGATGTTGCCGCTGAACATAGATTGAACATAAATGCGGTTAAAGTCGCGTCCTTATCTGTGACTGTGCACAAAATTCCTCAAGTAGGTCAAAGAAGCACCCTTTACTTTGAGGAATTCTGCCCTCTGAAGAAATCTCTATATGTGATCTGGAGGAGGGAGCAGAGAGTGATGAGAAATATGAAATGTAAGCTTTTACATGACTTACCAAGCAAAGCATGCGCAGGATTTTTCCTCCATAAATTATGGATCTCTGCCTGTCTCTGAAGCAGACAGCCGGCCTCCAACCATCCATCCCTTCCTCGGCTCACTCTGCCACTCTCCATATATGCATATGTATAACATGTATGCATAGACGGGGGAACGGATGAGGAAGGCGGCGTGATGGACAAATATCCTACCAAACAATGTTCTCACAGCTGAAACACACCGTTTACCTCCAGTCAAAGCAGGTGAGGCAGAAGATAAAGCTCTGTGATGGAAAATGTGCTTCTGAGAAAGGAAAACAGAGATGGGGGGATTTAAATAGCCTGAGTAAAGCGGTGTAAAAGGGAGACAGAGGAGAAAGTTGGCAGAGTGTGGTGGAGGAGAGAAGGCAGAGGAAGAGACAGCGAGATAAATTGAAGTGAAGCCTCACTGTCAAGAGGCAGCTAAATATGGATCTAGCAAAGCCAAGTCACTTTTAACCAGATCAAACAAGTCATCAGCTTTAACTTTCAAGCTTGTTCAATAATCCTTTAAAGGGCCGGTCCCTGCATTATTGAACAGCACTATATGCTGAGGTGGACGCACGCTACAGTTGGGGATCAATAGCAGACCGGAGCTTATAGCAGATCTCGTCTCTATAGAGTGACTTGCATTTCAGTGTCTTATATATTTGTGTTTATTCTAATGTCAGATTGTAACGAGCACGTGTGCTGGAGCACGATCTTCAGCCAGTTATTGTTATTAAAGTCTGTGTTGTTTTATAGACACATCTTTGTCATCATTATTAAAGCATTAAATGTCCGCGTCCATCAATTCTCCTGCGTTAGCTCCGGTCATCTGCGTCTAAAAGCAGAGGGAGAGATGCCTCTCAGAGCGATTATGATATTATCAACACAGGCTGCTCTCTGCTGCAAAACACTAATGGATTTTCTGTCGGTAGTGCCAGGGAAAGCCACGCTGAGCTGAACTTTGATCACAGACAGGCTTTGTTCTGTGTTCAAAGCCTGCACTGGGATGATGGGAATCGGGTTTAGAACTGGCTCATCTCGACTCTACACCAAAACCAGCATCTGGGGCTTTGACAGCAGCAAAGGATTTTCTGTCACAGTGGACCTTTGTAGCAGCTACACGTGCTCCACACCAAAGCTTGATGCGATGTGCTGTAAGTTGTGTTGCTGATATTATCAGTGTTGATAAAGTAACGTCCATTACAAATGTTAGCATCATTGAAATAAGACGGAGAAATTGACCATTCGCTTTGCTGAGCCTCTGCTTCCTTAGTTACTGTTGCTACATCTCTTCTCACATCCAACATGTAACGATTACAGCAACAACAGCGGCAGATTTACAGGGTTCCTACAGCTGAAGGTAAGTTACATTTTAGACTTTTATTTAATGCCACTTGGAATAAAATTAGTAAGACCAATTTTAAAATAACATCAACAACAACAACAAAAAAAATCAAGCAAGCAACATCAGTTACTTACAGTTAGGCATATTCATCCGCTTATCCTGTTGTGGGTCGTGAGGGGGGTGAAGCCTATCCCAGCTGACATTGCATGAGAGGCAGGGTTCACCCTGGACAGGTCACCAGACTATCACAGGGCTGACACATAGAGACAGACAACCATTCACACTCACATTCACACCTACGGACAATTTAGAGTCACCAATTAACCTGCATGTCTTTGGACTGTGGGAAGAAGCTGGAGTACCTGGAGGAAACCCACACTGACACGGGGAGAACATGCAGACTACACACAGAAGGTTGAGAGAAGGGTGGCAGGTTGAGGGGCAATTTTGAGTTACGCAATTTCCACATGAAGACCCACTGTTTCGGTTCCCACTATGCAAAGTTTGAAAAACTTGTATACATTACTTTGGTCAAATTGCCAATTTTCATTTAATTTACACTTCACTACACTTACACTTTATTTTACCCCATTTCATCTGGGGTAGGGTGACAGTGACAGCAAGCTAGCAGACAGTGGTACCTCTGCTCTGAGCATCCTGGCTGTAAACATAATGTTTGTTGTTGGTTCCGCTATCCTGATCTGCCAAACAAAGGCATTTGGTAAATTAACAAAAATTATAATAATAATGAGATTTTACATTCAACATAAAAATTCTTCCCAGGTGGGAAGAATTTATTTATTTACTATTTTTTGTTGAATCTCACAAGATAAAATACAATTATTCTTCCTATGTTAAGAAATGGGAAGAAGACTTTTGATTGATTTAAGACATTTTTACACCAGTTAAGGCCTTAATTTTACATTAATAAATTCAATGCATTTTAAGACATTTTAAGAATTGGCAGGACCCCTAGATTTACCACTGCAATGTCCAGCTAACAAAACAACAGGCTTTTAAGTTCACAGAGAAGTTAACAAAGTAGGCTGCTGACGACAGCAAATTTTATCAGCTGTAGCTACCCAGCATATGCTAATGCTAAAACTCTTTGGTTAAAAATTTGGTGGCAATTTAATGTTTTCACCTCATCGGTTTAAAAGCAAAAAGACTGTTAAAAGTGTCTTAAATAAACACAAGGTGCTACATACAGTACAGGCCAAAAGTTTGGACACACCTTCTCATTCAATGTGTTTTCTTTATTTTCATGACTATTTACATTGTAGATTCTCACTGAAGGCATCAAAACTATGAATGAACACATGTGGAGTTATGTACTTAACAAAAAAAGGTGAAATAACTGAAAACATGTTTTATATTCTAGTTTCTTCAAAATAGCCACCCTTTGCTCTGATTACTGCTTTGCACACTCTTGGCATTCTCTCCATGAGCTTCAAGAGGTAGTCACCTGAAATGGTTTCCACTTCACAGGTGTGCCTTATCACGGTTAATTAGTGGAATTTCTTGCTTTATCAATGGGGTTGGGACCATCAGCTGTGTTGTGCAGAAGTCAGGTTAATACACAGCTGACAGCCCTATTGGACAACTGTTAAAATTCATATTATGGCAAGAATCAATCAGCTAACTAAAGAAAAACGAGTGGCCATCATTACTTTAAGAAATGAAGGTCAGTCAGTCCGGAAAATTGCAAAAACTTTAAATGTGTCCCCAAGTGGAGTCGCAAAAACCATCAAGCGCTACAACGAAACTGGCACACATGAGGACCGACCCAGGAAAGGAAGACCAAGAGTCACCTCTGCTTCTGAGGATAAGTTCATCCGAGTCACCAGCCTCAGAAATGGCAAGTTAACAGCAGCTCAGATCAGAGACCAGATGAATGCCACACAGAGTTCTAGCAGCAGACCCATCTCTAGAACAACTGTTAAGAGGAGACTGCGCCAATCAGGCCTTCATGGTCAAATAGCTGCTAGGAAACCACTGCTAAGGAGAGGCAACAAGCAGAAGAGATTTGTTTGGGCCAAGAAACACAAGGAATGGACATTAGACCAGTGGAAATCTGTGCTTTGGTCTGATGAGTCCAAATTTGAGATCTTTGGTTGCAACCGCCGTGTCTTTGTGAGACGCAGAAAAGGTGAACGGATGGATTCCACATGCCTGGTTCCCACTGTGAAGCATGGAGGAGGAGGTGTGATGGTGTGGGAGTGTTTTGCTGGTGACACTGTTGGGGATTTATTCAAAATTGAAGGCACACTGAACCAGCATGGCTACCACAGCATCCTGCAGCGACATGCCATCCCATCCGGTTTGCGTTTAGTTGGACCATCTTTTATTTTTCAACAGGACAATGACCCCAAACACACCTCCAGGCTGTGTAAGGGCTATTTGACCAAGAAGGAGAGTGATGGAGTGCTGCGGCAGATGACCTGGCCTCCACAGTCACCGGACCTGAACCCAATCCAGATGGTTTGGGGTGAGCTGGACCGCAGAGTGAAGGCAAAGGGGCCAACAAGTGCTAAACACCTCTGGGAACTCCTTCAAGACTGTTGGAAAACCATTTCAGGTGACTACCTCTTGAAGCTCATGGAGAGAATGCCAAGAGTGTGCAAAGCAGTAATCAGAGCAAAGGGTGGCTATTTTGAAGAAACTAGAATATAAAACATGTTTTCAGTTATTTCACCTTTTTTTGTTAAGTACATAACTCCACGTGTTCATTCATAGTTTTGATGCCTTCAGTGAGAATCTACAATGTAAATAGTCATGAAAATAAAGAAAACGCATTGAATGAGAAGGTGTGTCCAAACTTTTGGCCTGTACTGTACATAAGATCATGCCAAAAGGCCGAGCCTGAAGCTGAACGTCTCAGGCCAAAAGTCAGCATCTTCACCAGCTGGTGACCCACACTGAGGACATGGAAATAAAGAACAGCAGATACAGATATTTTAGTTAAATCCATTTCTTACACTATTGATTTGTGCTTGTATTTTTGGTTTTGGACAGGTAATAAGGAATAGACAGCATTCTCAAACGCTCTACACACAGTGTATCACTCACATACACTGCTTCAACATGTGGAGAATCCAAAGCTTCACAGACCTGCCATGCCCAGTTATGATTGCTGAGTTGTTATTGGACAATTGTTGCTCAGGGGCGGGGTTATGTGAACATCAGTTAAAGCTAAGTTCACACTACATGACTTTCAAAGTTGACAGATTGCTGTACATTCCACATTACACAACTTGCGGTCTTGTATCTCGAAGTCTTGATGTCACCGTGGTTTTCACACGACACGACTGAGCAGTGACACATTACAAGATCTTTCACCAGGAGGAATCCACGATGAGAATGTCAAGTGACACAACCACAACCAAGGATCAAGGGTTGCTTACTAAAAAATATCAAAGTGATAAAGCAGAATTCTGAACATGCTATTAGGCTAAAAACTATCAGAAAGACTGCATGCAATAGTCCACCTTCCCCCCTCTTTTTGAAGAGTGATGCAGTACCACTTGGCTCTGTCCTCAACCCATGCCTTTCACTGTCTTTGGTTGTAGCTCGCCAATAAAGTCTGCAACAGGTCGAGATATTTAGCATGCTAAATATCTGAGGAGTGTCTGCAATGCATCTTTGAACAGATCACACGCAGCACTCAAGCGCCGTGTGCGAGCACCGAGCCAACACCGATCTGCCTCTGTTCTGGGGCTGTTGTCCAGAGAGATCCAAAAACTGTTGGCGAGCAGAAAATCAGGGCTAAAGTTGTGTGGTGTGAACTAGGCAAAAGAAAGCACAACTCTGGATCAAAAATGTAAGGTCTCAGAAGTGATGACAAAGAGCACAGAAAACAAGCAGTGCGAGTTTAGCTGAGTTTATTCTTATTCACATTTAAAAGATTCTCATGGCAGCACATTTTTCTACCTATACCTGCGAGACAACTTGTCCCGTAAACAAATCTCAAGATCCATGTAATGGAGGAAAAAAAAAAAAAAAAAGACATATAAAAAACAATCTCATCATAAAACCATAATTTTCAAAAGTAAATCAGGCATAAAACCCACTTCAGGGTGAGATGGTGGAGAAAAAAAAAGGATGGAAAAGCAGCATTTAAAACTTGGAGGGTCTTTTGCTATGACAGAAATGTTGTAATGTGCTTTTTTTTTTTTTTTTTTTTTGCTTGTGTTTCTGTCTCAGAGCAGCAGGCACATTAGCAGTCGAACACAGAGCTTCACCTTCAGATCAATCTCTATCAGTGTTACAGGAGCTGGAGAGGTGACAAACAGTGCCCGTGGTCCTTTGAGTTCACCAAACATGATGGAGGCTTAAATCAAACTGGAGCGAGTGATGAAGGGACGTAGAGAAAGAGAGAGAAGAGCTGGCAGGAGAGAGGAGGGGGATTCAAAATGTTCAAACCACACTGCAGTTGTTGTGTTCTTTAGCCTGTAGGTGGTAACTGCCTGCTTGTCAGTGAGTTGTCTTCGTACTACACACAGCTTGAGCTCTGTTTCTGTACACTCATCACACACACACAGTATATATGCAATCCATGTGCGCTGCACTGTGCACAAACTAACTAAAATAGAACTGTGTGTGGACCTTCTCCCTCTCTGTCTCTCCTGTGGCTTGGAGGGATTGTTGCGTCTCCACAGAGCCTGCTGTGTTGTTGGGAATATAAATATAAATACCAACATGTTTCCGAGGAGGCTTCCACCGAGTCTGTGCAGAAAAGACGTCGGTGTAAACTCTCAAACTAAGGACACTATACACCATGATTAGCAGGACGGTGGATTGCAACACCCTCTTTTAATCCCTCGCTCCCTTCATTTCGTTCATCAGCTCCTCCAGCCAGTACAGGAAAAAAGACAGCGAGAAAAAAAAAATGCAGAAACCAAGACGATAAAAACATTCAAAATGGAAAACCCCCAACTGTCGTAAACAAAACCCCTGGCAGCGCCAACTTCACCACCTGTTCGTAGTCAACATCATCGTCCGCATCCTCAGCAGATGTCTCATGGTTATGATTAAGTTCAGTTTGGACGCTGGTAACCATAAGAACAAATGGACCACAGTTTCATCCCGTGTGTGTGTGTGTGTGTGTGTGTGTGTGTACGTGTGTGTGTGGTCACTGGTACTGGAGGTAGTTCTTGAGCGTCTGCGGCAGTGGGAGTGTGTCGATGTGATGGATGCGCTCTCTGCCCAGAGCCAGTCGAGCTACTCGTCTGCACAGGTCCATGAGGGGGAGCGGCTCCGCTGTGAGGGGCGACAGAGAGGAGACACATGGTTAGGGTCCAGACGGTGAGTTTGTTTACGCTCGATTTACACACCTGCGCTTGTGTCATGGTGGCTACAGCCGGCAGACACCTGCTTTTGTCTGTCCTCGAGAAGCTCCTCTCAAACACAGGTGACACCCATCTGCTAAAAATCATGCTTCTTCTGTCATTCATATATGTGTCTTATATAATGTTCCTCGTGGCTTTATTTAGATGTGATGGGACATTTATGGAAAGAGCAACAATGCGTGTATGATATGTGGCGCCTGGCGTGCCAAAGGGAGAGGTATCACTGCCAGGAAACAGCGGTGAATTGAAAATGTACTGATGTGAGGGACGGATAGAGCGTTCTCTTTTCAGATTTAAAAGGCGAGAATTTGGAGGTCCAAGTGTTTTTCGTGAACACCCTGAGCCTGAGGGCGCTCGCCATCAATTGTCACGGTGAATCCACAGATACATTATCTCATCAATTTCATCATTTATTAGGTAGAGAATTATGTAACCTGTACTTTCTAAAGTCTGGTGGAGACCAAGGACTGAATAACAGAAGCTGGACTTTTTGCACACATGCTGTGTAAAGCGTTTTACTGGATATTCATTTTATCATCCATGCAGTTGGCATGAGAAGCAACTAGCAGAAGACAGCTGGTCTGAATATTACTGTGATTGTACGAGCGGTTTAATTGTCTGTCTGTTGTAATAGAGTAATCTGTCATGATTCTGTATTGCTGTGATCTCAATCAGGAGATGTAAACATGCATTTAGTTTCTCTCTGTGTAATTCATTTTGTGCTGAGGTGATACAGAGATGTTACCGGCTCCACCTCAGCAGGACTGAAGTTGTGACTTGAACATAAAGGGAGCATGGGTGCATATTCAGACTGACATTTTAAATTGCTGTCATATTTACATAACAAGGTGCCTGACTCAAAGGGGCTTAATGTAACAGATCCGTCAGCTTTGGCTGGATTGTGTTTTCTCCCACATATTTCTGGTGTTGACCAATAGCGTAGACAACACAGTGTAAGATGAAGAAATGCCAAGTAATCCTCTTCTTTCCACTAACGCTATACTGAGTTGCATTTTGTGATGTAGCAAAGCACTTTTTATTTTTTATTTTTCTACTCGCTGCCATTGCTGCTGCTATCTATCAGGAGGTGAATGAGTGAGGGCAGACACTACTATGGGTATTAAATGAAGAGATGACACTCTAATAATGCATGGCACTTCCATCTAAGCAGTCTTTTCACAGTCAACAAGTGATTCACTGAACCATACCTACATTAATTCATACTCTACAGGCAAATAGTTCTCAGACTTTTTGCACTGCATACCAATTGGGAAAATATTAGGCTCTCCAAGTCCCACCACTGTGGCCTACATGTTCAGTTGTAACTTGCAAATTGATCCAAGGCTTAAGTTCCCTGTTATTTCTACAGCAGGGCAGGTAAAAGAAGTTTACCTGTTGGAGGTGAGCTGTTTGCAGAGGTGCAGTAAGAGCCTGTTGTCTGCAGCTCTTCATCAACATCTCACTGTGGCTGTTTCTGATTTTACTCTTCCACCCTGCCGTATTATTAGACTTGCCTTAATTAAAGAAAAGGTGCTAACAAAGTTCCGCTAATTCAGTGATAAACACATTTTATTTTCTATAGATTCGTCACAATAAAAGTCTCCCCTTATTTTGTTATGTATAAACTTTTATTGTGAAGCAGCAAAATAAGGAAATGTTGAGTTTGGTGGATAGCGAACATGACTCAGTAAAATAAAGCAGATATCTGAAGTAAAAACAGGACGCACGAGAGAAACTATACCCCAAACCACAGAGATTCAGTTAGAAGCTACAAAAGTACTGAGAGAGTTTGAAAAACGCCTTTCTCTCTGGTCTCCTGCAGACAGAGGTGAGTACAGTCTTGCAACACATACAGCTTATTTGAGAGGGAGAAGCGGGATCATTGGGTGCTGGCTGCTGTCAACGAGACATCACTGCTACCCGCTTAAGGGTGGGTGGCCTGGCTTTTGGACCTTCTCCAGAAAAGGTCCATCTCTGGTGGAGCTTGGCGTGGCACGGTGGAAATGGAGATGCAAATTGCAGGGCATGGCTTGACTAAGTGCAGCCAAAAGCGAGAGTGGAAGAGGCCTACAGTATTGTACTTTTGCCACTGCAGTAACTTGATTCATCTCACAGACTGATTTAGCGTAGCATGTATAACATATAGGCCGATGTCTCACTGCAGACTAATGAACAGACAGATTAAAAAGAGGAGCAGCTCTGTGTCTCTCTCAGTGTTTGTGGAAGACTTGTTTGTGAGTGAGGGGGGCAGAGCTGTGAGAGAAAGGAAAAATGCAGACTGGTATGCGTTCTGTTACGCATCTTGACCCTGTATCGATATAAATGGAATTGTCTCAAACTATATCTTGCTTGAAAATTTATCGTACAGTCGTAATATCGCCCAGCCTTAGTATGGCCAATGTTAAAATACAGAGCGTAGGCCGACTCTACTGAGAAACGAAAACTTCATGCAGGAGGCAGGATTACTCCTAATCAGAAGATTATTGTTGTTGGCCACAGCCATGCTGTAAAAAAGTGTAGCACTGGCACTGGCACTTAAAACTCTTCCACACAACTCTCGTACACCAAGAGGGCCGCCCTCATCAGGTACTGTGGAGACTTTACTGCCGTTGCTTAGGAGATCACTTGCACTCAGTTAATCGTCTTCCACTTCAGTTTCAGCAGTGCTGCTTAAAATACTCTCCTCTTGATCTGCACTTCTCCTGTTGAAAGTTCCCATTTGGAGCAGGCTGACATCAAAACAAAGATATTACAGGAAATGCAAAACTAATTCAAATTTAAATAATTTAAATGTCAGGGATCTTAAAGTTTAAGTATTTTTAATGGAAATGCAATATTTTAATGGCATTATATATTTAAATTAACGTATTTGACTCTTTAAAAATATTTCTAAGATTCCTCTACACACCAGTGGTACGTGTCGTAGTTTGAGACAGTGCTATGGGCCATCGCAAAATCATGCATCGACACTAGTACGCATACTGAAAACAATGTCTACATTTGTACAGATGTCCTTGAAAACCGGTGGTGAGCACAGTCCATGAATTGTTTCAGCTCTGGATTAAATTTACTGTAAATCTTTTATAATGCCATAACCCTGGGTGTATGTTAACAAGCGGGAAAACAAGCAGCAGAAAAAAAAAATATATATAGTAAAATTTCTACACACACTCAGGTCTTCCTATTGTCTGTATGCCAGCAAAACAGGGCAACTTCCCTCCCGCCAATTTTGGAGGCAACTGATGTCTGTGTATGTCAGACACAGAGACTCTTAACTGCTGTCCCTTTACGGATGTCAAGCTGCTCCACCTGGAAGCACCATCTGGTAGGGCTGAATTCCTGCTGTTAACAGTCCACTTACACACTGTGTGAAGGACATGAGCAGGGGCATTTACACTTGCATTCGATCATAATACACACACTAGTCGACAGGCGAGAGATTGAAAAGAAAAGTTTGTCACTGTTTCCATGAACTTGCCTGACCCGCACAGCCGACGTGACTGCATGGAAATTCAAAAGACATCAATCGCACGCTTGCTTGTAGCCTTGATGCCATGATTTAATGATGGAGCTGTCGTTTGGACAAAAAGCCCATAGTCTGGGCGAAGACCCTGAAAATTCTGTATGAATAACTGACAGCATCAAGGCTATCACTGCAATTTCCAATCAGCCTACAGTCTAATACTGCACGGTTTTCTTTTGTTGGTTCTGTCCACGATAAAAAATTCATTTGCTACTGCAGACGAAGGAGCTGCCTAAACACACACACCTTATGTTGAGCCGTTTCTCTCTGCAGTCTATTAAAAGTGCACCACATCACCACAAGCTGAGGCCCCCTACCAAACAAACAAGAAGCACATACGTGACCAGCCTGAAGCGCGTTCATGGAGCCAGAGCACACAGAGCCTGTCGAGAGACCTCAGGCATTCCTCTGGGAATGAACTGCAGCCCTGGTGGCTACATGACCGCTGAATGGTGAGCACACAAACACAGAGCTGAAAGGAAACAGGAGCTGTCTGAAGTGAGGAGCAAATAAACACTGACTCAGCTTACATCGAGATCCTAATTAAAAGCAGACGGGCACAGAAATCTTTACTTTATGTCTCGGTTAGAATCAATGATGATGAACTTTCTGATGGTTTATCTGTTCAGAAAACCCCAGTGCTTTGCTTTGTGTTGTTTTTAGCAACTGCCGGTGAACTTTTGCAGGAACCTCTCGCTGAATTCCTCCGCTGCGTTCTGGTAAGTGACCTTTGAAAACAGCAGTGAGGGGAAATAATGAAACCCACCAGTGAACAGCAGCAGACAGTGTGTAAAGAAATGGAGTACAGCTATCCTAATTTATTTGACTGCCATGTGCTTAATGAAAAGCCTTTGTACGAGCACCTTGGGGACAAGTGGCAGAGTGCGGATCCATTTGTAGCCACATCAATGTGGCAAGCACCCGTATCAGGAAGACGTTTTGAATGAACTCCGACTGAATATAGACAATGTGCGGCGGTGTGTGCAATGAGACCGTAGAGCTGATAATTCTTCACAGCAGCTCCAGAAGTACTTGGCAGGGCAATCACATCCCTCCAACATCTTACTACCCTGATTCTGCAAAGGCAAGTCCACACTTTAGAATGTCAGCTTACCACATCAGGTGCTAAGACTCATACAACCGGTAGTACGATCACATCTCCATTCATCCAGCACCTTGTGACCTGTTGAACCCTGCTCTCTAAATAAAGGACTCTGAGATCACACAGTCTGGGTGCACGTGGAGCCTCAGAGGAATGCAGGACCCCCCAACAGAGATGGATTTACTTCCCATTGGGCCTAACAGCACCTATCAATCAGTCTTACCCCTACCAGCACCACCCCCGCATATAGGTAGTTTCCATAGTAACCAGCTCCTCACACCACCGCTGTGTGATGTCACTGCACTGGGAGTGTACAGTCACAGGCGCACTGTGCATTGTTTGTGTCTGGATTTGTGAGTTTGCCAGTTTAAATGTTGAACCAAATGGTGCAGTTCACTATGAAACAGATAATACACTAGAATTACCATGGGGGATTCCAAACAAGAGCACAGATGCACATTTCAAATTATATTTAGAAGAACATGACTTGAAAAACAGCAGCATGCTAATAGATTTTACAGCCAACATGTGTCACTTGTTAGCACCCTGTGGAAAAGAACTTTCCTTTACTTCCATCTGACAGACTCACAGAAGTGAGCATCTTCACTGTCCATTTATTCCATCCAGAACCCATTTAATCCTGGTTTTCTCCTCCCGTGTTGCTCCCATCAAAACCAAGAAAAAAGTAAATTATCAGTTAAAGTGCATCACTTTCATTAGAGCTCCAAATGAAAACATGACTGCTCGCACTAACAAGACTGACGCTACTGCATTAGCATTACTCTGCGACAGTGCTCTCCTGAGGGAGGTGATGACATGAATATGGTACAAACTTGCTGAAAACCAGCCAATCCCTGCTGGCCCGAGCTGGTCTCCATGGTAAGGGTTGCCTGGGGCGACAAGTGGTCCTGTCAGACAGTGGTGAGGAGCGCCAACAGTAAGTACACACTGTCCAATTTATGGTAAAATTATTCAGCAACACTGCTAAGTGGCTAAGTTGAGATTAAAAAGCAGTTTCAGACTTGTTCTGCTTAAATGACAACATGATGTGGTTAAGAAGTGACCTGATACATGGCTGCTCTGCTTCATGAACTAAAACTTTGTTTTTTTTTCTGTTGTGTATCAGCCTGTGTCCCTTCTCTAAATTTGGGGGTTATTTTTCTGGGTCCAAAGACAAAGACAGAGCTCTTCTTTTTTCCTCAGCAGCAGTTTATTGAGTTTTGTGTCACAAGGTGGATAACTGATACGTCCATCTGATCAGAGCTTATCACATCAGATCGATGGATGAGAGCAGCAGCTGTTTCTGAGTGAAAGCAAACTTTTAGACCAAGTTAAGTTTCACTTTTACTGCACCTGGCATTCTTCTCCTGACTCTGTGCCCAGAGTGCGCTCTGCGCTGTGAGAGTGTGGGGCAATAAATTACTGATAAATGCTATTTAGATTCCAACAGTGCACCCAGAGAACGGTCCAAATGTGGCAGCAGATGTTTTAATAGAGGCTGGTTGCCACTAATTAATGAATGCGTGGGAAACCCCACATCTGTCCGCTCTGTGTGGGTGTGAGTTGATGAGGTTTTAAATGTTTGCTGGAGGTAACAATGGAGCTCAACATCTGCCAGTTGTGAATATTGCTTTAAATACATGACAAAGTTATGTGACCAGACTAGAGTACATCGAGACGGAGATGAGATCAAGACTTTTAGGGAATGAGACGGAGTCAAGTCCAAGACCAGACAAGGGCGAGTCTCACACCGCATGATACACTTAGGATAAAATGTGGAACAAGCAAACCATAGTCACTCCTCAGACTGATCTGACAGATCCACCTTCCCATAAAAACACCAACAGAGAACAAATGAAGATTCCTCTTCATTCATCTCTTTACATGCATACTGTATCCATCCATGTACTTTCATCTGCTTATCCGGGGCCGGGTCGCAGGGGCAGCAGGCCAAGCAAAGTACCCCAGACGTCCCTCTCCCCAGGAATGCTTTCCAGCTCCTCCTGGGGGACCCCGAGGCCTTCCCAGGCCAGACAAGATATATAATCCCTAGAGCATGTTCTGGGTCTGCCCCGGGGCCTCCTACCAGTGGGACGTGCCCGGAACACCTCTAACAGGAGGCGCCCAGGAGGATCCTGATCAGATGCCCGAACCATTTCCACTGACCCCTTTTGACGAGAAGGAGCAGCAGCTCTACTTTGAGCTCCCTCTGGATGTATGAACTCCTTACTCTATCTCTAAGACTGAGCCTAGACACCCCATGGAGGACCCCACCATGGGGCGCATACTGTATATGTATGTATGAGTGTACCATGACAAATGCTTTTTGATAAAATAATCAAAAGTCATTGTGGAGGTGAATTTTATGTGCCCAAATTTTCCTTTGTTGTCTATAAGCATACAAATCCAAAAATTAAGGAGCTGAATCTATTTAACCATATTTACGCAACACTTTTTGCACAGGCAACTTAGTGATTATCTCTGCAGTTGTAGTCTTAACCAGCCTTGAAATAAAATCCTGAGCCCTCTATGTCTGAGGTCGAGACAAGACAAAGGAAAACTTGAATACTACCCCACTGTTTAAAAGTGAGGGCTTTGAGTGGGACGCACTGGCTCATATCACCATTATAAATAACAACTGCAATGCCAGTGAGAAATGTCTCTCTGTCATAAAGTTCATACAGACCTTGGGGGTATTTTGTTCTTTCAAAGGGAGCTGGAACACCAACTTGACATATAGCAGTTCTCCGTATTTACACTTTATGTTCTTTGAAGTCATGATAAACCTTCAAACTACAGTTTGTGTGTCTGTGCATTTCTAAAGCAGACTACTTGTCCTCGATGTCACATGAAAACCTTGAATGACTTTTATACTGAATCAGAATAAGTAGGTAGGTTCAATAATTACTCCACGCTAATTAGCTGGAGGCATCTCAGTTAACCAGAAGTGAACTGTGGAGCTCTCGGCTCGTTCTTCATCTTCCCTCCACACTCCGATCGGTCATGTAACTGTCCATCTCTGCGCTCTCCCTTTCCTCTCAAGCACTCAAGTCTTTTTTTTTTTGTAATAGCCAGAGACTAGTTTCTGACAGATTCATGGCACACTAAGGAGGAGATGGAGTGTGGGAAAGTGTGGTTAAGGACAACTGAGCGCCTGATGTACCGTTGGACTACAGAGGCCCGCGGGCTGGCAGGCGCGCACACCTACCTAACACTTAATCGAGAACAAAGTGGAGGAAGGAGAAAGAACGGCGGCGCGTCATTTAGTCTGTCCTCACTGAGGTGAGACGGCCAATACACGACCGGTGATGCTTCCTCCCAGTTTCCTCTACTCTCCAGTGGATTTATGTGAGTATGTGTGCACAGCATATACATCAGCTCACTCTGAGAGACAACACGGCCCAGTTATGTCCTACTTAGAAATAAAGGGTAAGACAAGTCCATCTCTTTTGGTGAGTGTTCCAATTTACTGTTGATTTAACTCCACCCCCTTCCTCCTGCATTCCCTTCATTACGAGAGACGTACCTAGGTAACAGGCAAGGGTGCCGACTCCCAGCCATGCTTATCTAATAGATTAGCATAAAACTGTTGGGGCTGTCTGACCTAGTTTTAAGATGATGGCTGTATGTGTCTTACATTCACAGCCCTTAAGGTGCGGACACATCTCCAGTCTCCTCTCACCGACGGGTCAAAGGGGAAAAAAGGGAGGAATATATTTAGGGATGGACAGAATTAGATCAATGACGTATGTGAATTTAAAAAAAGGAAATTGGAACAGAAAAGTGAGGCGAGCAGCAGGGAGGGCGCAACACAGCAAACCATCGCTCTATACATGATTGGAAACGCAGGTGTCCAAATTGAATCGTCTGCTCAGAGCGGAAACCAATTGCTCACTGAACTAGTGATTCCTTCCACTGACGATATCTGACTTCCTATTACTTTGCACCGCCGAGCTAGTGAGTTCCAGACAGAAGCCTGGACTGCCATCAATTTGGCCGATGCTCCTCCTGCTGCTCTCACACTCTGCTTGGGAATTAGAGGCTACGGAGACATGATTATAAAGAGGACCACTGGAATACCTGCATGTACTGCACACACAACACACCACTTAACGACCATGTGCACACACAAACACACCAGCTGTAGCAATAGCACTTACTATGCATATACAGCATCATTTATAGCAACCACCATATTCTTATCATTATTCTTATTTCCCCCTAAACCAAGTAATACTCAACTACTGAGTGGTTGGACAAAAAAACAACCTCCAACTGTAGTTTGGCTATGTTTGGTGTGTTGTTAGAAAAGAGAACTTTAAGACTTGTGTTCATGGACTAGTTTTGGAGCATGAAGTGAGGAGAAAAGATGCCAGGAGAGCTTTGTTTACACAGTAACAGAACACGAGGAATAAATTCGAGTGGGCTAAAAAATAAGATGGAAAAACCTAAAACCGTGCCAACAATATACCAGTCATTTTTCATTTAATTATTCTGTCAGCTTGCACTGATTTTTATCACCACTGTTCCAAAACCAAACCTATCTGTCTAGAAAAGGTTCAACGGGGTCAAAATGTTTGTAATTCTGACAGAAACTGATGCATCATCAGCCTTGTTCAAACAACAGAGGGCTCTCATTGAATATAAATACAAACAAATGAGTCAAGACAAGGACAAAGACTGTTGGAGTGGCCGTCGTGACAGAGAACAGGTGTAACGTCACATCTCTACTGACAAACTTTACTGGAAGTAAAATGCTTATCATATAAACAAGATGTTCCTGCTAGTTGGCATTATCTGTGTGTTCATCCTGTCATCCTGTTCTCCTAAAGATCAATAACTGAGTTAGCTCCATATAATTAGTGTTCAAATAAAAGCAAGGATTTTTCAGTCTTGAAAGTTGGCTTCAGAATGATCAGAGGCCTGTGCTATGAGTTAGGATCTGGAGTTAACGAGGTAACTTAAGGGGTAAGCTGGCTCTCTTTTTACCGGGATAAATCACTGTGGTAGAAATCACCTGCTCTGGAGCAGATTATGTTCAGAGTATCGGTTCACAGCCTGTCAACACCCCGACCTCTGACCAATAACATCAGTGGAGAAAAAAGTATCCATGGACAGAGGCCCTGAGTTTCAGGTACAAAAGAGGAGTCTATATGTTTTTATAGGTCAGTATAATCATTTCATTGTTTCAGGGCTCCCAGTCGCAGACACTTTCAGTACAGTTTCATCTCATTTGATATGAAGCAGCCTGCTTCAGCCATGGTTCTGAGGATGTCGCTCTTAAAGGGATAGGGCACCCAAAAATGAAAATTCAGCCATTACCTACTCACCCATATGCCGATGGAGACTCAGGTTAAGTTTTAGAGTCCTCACAACACTTGCAGAGATCCAAGGGGAGAGGGGGTAGCAACACAACTCCACCTAATGGAGGCTTACGGCGCCCCAGATTAAAACGTCCAAAAACAAAATATCTCCATACTGCTCGTTCGTAGTGACTACAGATGAGCAGTATGGAGATATTTTGTGGTTTCAATTATGTGTCTTTTAGACACTTTAATCTGGGGCGCTGTCAGCCTCCATTAGGTGGAGTTGTGTTGCTACCCCCTCTCCCCTTGGATCTCCGCAAGTGTTGTGAGGACTCTAAAACTTCACCTGATCCTCCCTCGGCATATGGGTGAATTTTCATTTTTGGGTGCACTATCCCTTTAACACCCCCACCTCTTTTACATGAGCGCACTTGTGGCTGGATAGGAAAACCCAGAGTTGACTGAACTACCTGCTAACCAGCTTTGTAGTACCAGTTATCGAGACGGCTAATGTTAGGGTTAGTCAAACCTGATAACGGAAAGATATCCTGAGTAAGTTAAACTAGCTTTGTAGTAGAGGCCTCTGGAGCTGCTGTCAGAGCAAAAAGTATGAATAAGTGCTGATGTAATCATAATTAGCTGAATCGCAAACATTACTTCCTGTTAACCTCTTATGAACTTACTGTCTAGATACAAATGACTCATTTTCTTTGAGGAACAATGAAAAATTGTGACAAGAGCCACCCAACAGTACCAAACGTAGGAGACAACATGGCACTCAACTATGGCATGATGACAATGGTTTGCATTTAGACTTAATTCATTAGCTGTACTTGCATCATAAGTTCACTGTACAGTACAAACAATTTGCTGCAGATTGGACATCGAATTAAAATCGGCTGTAGGTTACAGCTACTTTGGCAGAATTCATAGGTGGAACATTTTTCCAGGGTTGGATATTATTATTGGGAAAAATTCTCAATTTTGAAGAAACAAGGTGGAGAACAGACGTGAGGTCACTTCTTGCTCAAGGTTTACAATCAATACTACAACAGCAGCTGCATTAAGGAGAACCACATGGATAATGCATACAACCACACTCATGCTGAAAGACAGATAGCATGAGACATATGTCCGTGAGTCTACTGCTCCAGTGCATGCTGCTGTGCTTCTCTACAAACCTACTGGACGTCATAAGTGCAATGGTATGATCAGCTCATGGAAGTGCTGATTGTGATTTCAACGCTCTACCATGCTGCCTTTATTTCAAAATAAGAGTGTACAGTTACTCAAGATAGCATCATCTAAAACTGACAAATATTCTGAGACATTTGGCACATGAGAGAGAACAGGAGAGAGAACAGTGGTGAGTTACAAACATTATGATGGAGAGGAAGAAGACTGCTCTGTTCTCTCACAGGCTGCATCACTGATGGATTGAAAAAGCTATTTTGCTGTTGAAACCTTAATGACTGCTGTGAGTGTGATGGATGCCTGCCACTTCCCCTCACAGTGAATCCACTCATACATTTTCACATCAGTTTCATCATTTAACCTTATTAGAGAGAGAGCTCTGTTGTCTGTTTTACAATAATAGGGTGTTAATATGGGACTGTGGTTTAATTCCTCTTTGCTCACCAGCTGTATGTAAAGTGTTGCCAGATACTTACTCATGCATACAGTTGGCTGAATGAAGATTGGAAATAAAGGAAGATATTGTTGGTCAAGTTATTACCAGGGTTGTAAGAGGGTTTCTTAACTGCTTGTGTCCCGATCACAGACCTGATCTGAAACTGATCTTCTAAGCAACTTGATGGTTGAGGTGATAAATTACTTGACATGATTTTAGAAGGACAAAATGCACATTTGTCTTGGCATATATCACCTTGTGCTGCTGCAGTCTTCATGCTAATCTGACTGCATTCAACTAACTTGAGTCATGCTGAAAGTGATAGAGAAATGGTACTAAGTCAAACCTAGTGAGATTAACTTTAAGGGTGCTTTAAGACCGACAGTTTTCTTGCTTTGGTCCGAATTGGTTGAGTTGGTTCATGTTCTCACGGCAGCATTTACAAGTGGACCAGATCAAATGCCTTGTGTGAGAAAGCTGCTCTTGATTGGTCAGAATTTCCATGCGGGAAAAATCCAGGAAGTAAACTAAATGTTGAAGAAGAGTACACCTGCAAGATAAATGTGACACTTTCTAATGTCACAATGGAGGGACAGCTACGCAGGTTGATTTTAGCGCTGCTCATCGTGGACTATATTGCTGTCATTGTTCATTTTAGTCAAACCATACAGTTTGAAAACGAGGCGCGGCTCCAACTAGAAAACAATGTTTTGATGCATTGGATGTGCTGAATGTGCATATTAAGGCAGTACAGGAGGAGGTGCACATTAATAATCCTCCAGGACTGTAACATGGTCATGTTTAACCCAAACAATGTGTCATGTGACTGCAGTTGGTTCAGATCCAGGTCGGAACACATTCTCATCACAAATGAACCGCACCAGAGTTCTTTTGTAACTGAACCGAGACCACCTCTTCAAGAAAGTCTCGGTCCGGTTGTTTTGGTGCACACCTGAGTGTGATTGCTGTGTTCATACCTGCCCAAATGAAACGCACTTAAGGGGCAAATGAACTTGGGTTTGACTGAACCGAACCAAACAGGGCAGGTGTGAAAGCACCCGAACATTAAAGCAATGAGGGTGCATGAGACAGACACGTTCAATTACCATCACATGAACTGAAGGGCTGCGTGTCTGAAAGATGCAATGACCACATGAAAATACTGTAACGGTTTCCAGGTTGCCTAATCACAGTCAGGCTGGCATTTTTTTTAATCATACCTCTAAGAAAAAAGGAATGATTTGTATCAAAAAATAAGTGTAAATACGCCTTCTTTTCTGCAGGTTTGGGCTTAAGGACTTGTTGCTATAACAGCGACAAATAACTTCAAGCCAACTAGAAGACCTGAGAAACACAGACACGGGTCAAATCAAGCTAACTCATGTATCCACATATGAAGAACAGGGCCCTTGAGTCCAATCACAGTGTTGCCTTTTAGCCACTGATGTAAAATAAATGTCATCAACCACTGCACTGTGTTGTTTATAACAACCCAAACATACTGACTGGCTCATTTTTAATCCAAAGTACCATTCTGTAAAGCATTTTACAAATTCAACCTTAACTTATTCTAGGTCTAAGCTCAAGTTACAGCTTGTATCTGTGCTGCGGATAATGCTAACAACTCTGAACTGCAGACAGGCAGAGAGAAGACATCCCATTTGCATAGGGCAAGCCCTTAGCCACCAAACTAGTGAGCAAGCTGCCTGGTCAACAATTAACCACCCACCTATCCGCCAAAAAGTCAGCTTAACTGTTTCCACAGCAACCTGCCACCACAAATGGTGCGTAAACACTGAAAGGAAGGATTAGTGTTGAAAGGGATGAGGAGGGAATAAAAAGGAAGACAGTAGCAGGAAGAGCAGGAGGGAGGAGATGAAACACAATGAGTTGGAGTCAAATAGGGTTCATTTGCGAAAGGGGAGGGCAGGCATGTCAGTAGTGTGTGTGAAATGCTTCCTCTTCTCTGAGGTTGGATCAGCTTGATGACACTTGGCTGGCCTGGCCTCTGTGGTGTCATTAGGCTGTTGTGGTGGAGAGAAATTTTAGCCCTGTTCACACCTGGTATCAACATGCATGTTGGGTGACTCGATCATTAAGCGGACGGCTCTAAGTACAGGAGCGAATGCACCGAATGCGTCTTCATATCCGAGCGCTCAGAACACATTCAGAGGTGATCTGGGTCACATATGGCCACGTTATTAGACAGTGTGTACGCTAATGTGTCCTGGGACACACTCGAGGACCGTCTACTCAGCTGGTGCCCTTACTAATCGACTCCCGGCCTGTAGACGCAGCACTGAAGGACAGTCTCCTGAGCTGCTCTCCTCCCAGTGAAGGGTCAGTTCAACGTCTGCCCTGTTAGCATGATTTAACACAGCAACAGCTGTTTGGCAGTCCCTACAAACTCACACCAGCTTGTCCTGTGTGTCCTTGTGTATCAGCCTGTGTCCCCTCTCTAAGTTCAGAGGTTTGCAGGTCAGTAAACACAATGCATACTCTGAGTTATTTTTTCTCTCAGCAGCAGTTTGTGTAGTTGCGTTGCGGGGTGGATAACTGATCAGTTGATCCGATCAGAGCTGATCACATCAGACTGATGGATGAGAGAAGCAGCTGTTTGTAAGTGAATGTAAACTTTTAGACCCAGCGCAATGACTGGTTAACTTTAACTTTCAGTGTGCCTGACTTTCTTCTGCACCATCTGTGCCCAGAGTACATCCTGCATTGCGAGACTGTGGAGCAATAAATAACCAAACAGTATATGCAGTATATTCCAACAGCACACCTAATGAATGTACCAGCTCAAAAACAGAAAATCCAAACGTGGCATCAGGTGTTTTAATTGTGGCAGGCTGCCACAAATAAATGTGTGGGAAACCCTGCTATATTATTTTAGTAATAACCTGGAATAACTGCGAGACAAGCAGACACACGAACAAGCAGACAGACAGAGACAAAAGATGAGCTCTATGTGTGATTAGAAAAAGCAGAGGAGCAGAACTGCTGTTTAGTCTGCTATGTCACCTCTGCAGCTTGTTTTTAAAATTTTTGTTATTACAGAGAAAGTAAAGTACCTGAGAAAGGTACTGCTGGGTACCATTAGTTAATTCCGTGTAGCGGTACCAGTATAGGTTCAAATGTGAACAGTATCTAACCCTGCTCATCAGTGAGGCAGGATTTATATTTGTGCGTCACTACTACGCAGAGCTTACGCCATAGCCTGCCCACGTGACCAATGCTGTCGTTGTGTGTCTGTGTCACTCTGCAGTTACACCTTCAAAAAAACTAGTCGGTGGTGAGGTTTCTGTGAAGTGCTGGAAAGTTTAGTTGATTCAAAACACACATTAAACACACAGTAAACATGGCTTAATAGAGACAGTTTCAAACACAAGTACACAAATCAGCTTCACTATAACTCGCAGCATTCACAGACAAACACTTGTCTTTATTTGGACACATTTTCCCCACAAATACAACATGCTAATGTTTTTAGCATAAGCCTATGGCATTTTACATTGTATAAATTAGCGTGGAGGCTAGCCAACTTTTCCTCTACTCATAAAATCAGGGACAACAGCAACACTTAACAAAGGTAACGTTACATAATTTGGCTCCATTACAACTCACAGGGTTCACTGACAAAACAACTGTCTTCTACTAAACACGTTTTCCAAACAAATATAACATGCTAACATTATTACAATTTACTGTTTCTTATCTGTGAAATTAAAGTAAATAAAAGCTTTGTTTCCACTGAGGGAAATGGTTTCAGCTTACAGAAACAGACAGGAGGTCTGCGTTGCCGCATTGTGTAGTTACATATCTGAGGAGGTGCTTGAGTGTGTAGTATGACAAACCTCTTGCCAATTAAAAACAACAATGTATTTGGCCTTTCCAAGTGGAAATGATGTATTTGTTAATTTGCATATAGAGCGAGGAAGTGAGATCCAATCACAAGTGGACACATCTGGAGAAGCATTTTATTACCAGATGTTAACAGTTAGACTTAGAGCTGCCCAGTTGTTATCGGATCAGCTATGACGCATGTTAATATCAGGTGGAAACCGGCTCTTTGAAAGATGGCTTTCCAGGAATTGAGGGATGAGGATGGCAGGATCCAGTGACCTCAGTTTTTTTTTAAGAGACGTTAGCAAGTCAGAGGTATGAAAACTGATAACAATCATGTCTCAGAAGAGTTGGCTTTCAAGTGTCTCTGGGACTGAGGGCATAAGGACTAAAGTGTTCACTGAAACGCAGGGAGGATGAGAGAACTGCATTAATGCAGGGTATTAAGGGACAATACAGACAAGAGAGAAAAGTATAAGGACACTTATCTCTTCTCACTTCCCAGGGAGTAAGAGATGGAGAATAAAAGAGTCTAAACAGGAGGGAGAAGGAAGGGGAAAAAAGAACGTGAATAGACTACAAGACAAGTGAAAGAGCAAGAACCCAGAAAGTGAACAAAAAGTGAATCCTCTCTGAGTCGCTATAGGAAGATGCACAAAAGCAGGATCTGGGAATAGGGAGGTGCCGCCATCTCCAAGCATACATATTGATGCTTTCATTCTTCCCTTTATCACAACGTGTAATGTGCCTTATGCCTGATATCATACACCCATCTCTCGTGTGTATACTGTCACAAGCCCTTTGAACACTCAAGATCCCCAACTCAACTGATCTCATATACATTGTACTCGACAGCAGTGAATGTATGAGAAAAATGACATCATGTTGGCTGATGTATCAGTAGTCAATCATCTCTGATGTCTACAATAAAGCAAGAGGAGAAGAAATAAACAACAACAAGTGACTGATGTAAGTTCAGGCTCATAAGTCAACATCATTAGCAGTTTCTATTAGCAAACTCTGTTTTGTCTTCTCTAAGCTTCATTAATCCGGCATTAAAACAGACTGATGGAGCTATTCATGCACTTCCAGGGCATCAACATATGAGAATCAGACGTGTCATTGCACTAACTGCACAGACATTGTACAGGAAGCCAAAGGGATAAAAAGGTATGGAATTTACCAGCTTTGCTCTTTGTCCATTTACAGTGATGTTGTTGAGTGTAACCAACTATGGCACCCTCTTTTTTTCTTTTTTGGAAATTAAAGAAACATCTCTATCAAAAATATCTGTCAGCATTTTTCATCATCTGCGCATCTATATCCCGCAGATGTTAATACATTCACGTGCCCACTGATCCATGCTGTACTCATGTTGATGAGGACTTGATGATGATGCACCATCTATAGGACACAAAGTGGCAAAAACGATTTTCACTGGTGGGTGCCATTTCCTTAATATCTGCAAATAGATTTTAAGACGAGGCCCCCCCCTTGACGGCGCCACTGGCCGCACACGTGAGTTGTCGACGGTGACAACTTGTGTGGCGGCTTCGTTGAGTGTACCAAGTACAGCAGGAAGCTGGTATATGACAGCAAAAAGACGGGGACCTCGACACTTAAGAGGCACATGACGAAGGCTTGCCATGGAAAGAAAGACGAGAATCAGCCTTCAATGTCCACGTTTGTATCCTTAAAAAAAATGTCGGGTTTAAACCGCGCTCAGGCTCATAATTACAGTTAAAGGGACAGACTGGGCCGGGCTCGGACAGAACATGCACGGGCTCGGATGGGGTCGGGTTGGATTTTTTGGGCCCAATCTAAGCTCTGATCTGCGGTTACATATCTTTGCCTTAAGGGTGACCTTGAGTGTCTTGAAAGGCGCCTATAAATAAAATGCATTATTACTATTATTATTTATCAGTAACATTAAAAGTTTTCAGTTTGTCTATCTCACTTGTCATTTTTATTGCAGCAAATTGTATTTAGTGGACTGAAAAAGCAATTGATTTTATTATTCTAGTGAGCTACAAAACGTTTAATTTGTATTTGTAACATTAAGCATTTATATAATTAGAAAAATCGCTACTTGGTGTTGCATATTGATAAGATATGGGCACGAAAAAATATCCCGATACTGAGCTGTGTCAATCTTTTCACTCGAGGCACCCAGCTCTGTTTCTGGTATATAGGGGGTTAAAAAAGGCAACAAATAAAATTCACTGCCATGAGCAATCATCACAAATCAAAATCACAGCAGCAGAACCAGAGATATCATCTTTTAATTTCACACGTTCTTCCTCCTCATCGAAAAAAACTGCCTCCTAAAATACCCACAATGCAACTCAATCACCGACAGTTGGGTCAAAGATTTGGGTGTGTACGCTGTCTGGTGAGCTCCCTCATTTCTCACTCCACACCCCCAGGTTTTTGTCAACAAGTGACATTACTGGAGGCTATTTATCAAACTTCACACAGCTCTCTCAGGAGACACAAAAAGCTTTGTACAACTTTCTTCTCATATGCAGCAGCACTCCCCCAGACCTGTAAACAGACTTTGATGCGTAAAATCAGTGGAACTTCCCTTTAAGAAAACAATTCCCAACACATTTGGCACAATGTGGGCATCACTTTGGAGTCCTCTTTCTAACCACCTGCTGTATGACAAAGTAAGATTCACTGAAATTTAAGCACCAGTTTAGTTTGGAAAATATGTGGCGGTTATTCTTTTCTTAAAATCTGTTAACCACAAAGCCGTGTCCTTGACTAACCCGGAGTTTGCACTGGGCAGGTAGCATACAGCTGCTTTGAAATTAATCTGGATCCAAAACAATGAGCCGAGAAAACAATGGGAGCTGTACAGAGGATGTTGAGTCTCAGAATTATCTGCAGCTCGTTTTCCACTTACAGATGAAGTAATTTACTCAAACTAAACTAAAAATAGTCCTTGAAGCAATTTTAAATGAATGAAAGAACACTTCCATTTTAATTTATTGCAAATGCCTCCAAAACATGGTAATTCAAGAACATATTTTTCATTCTAGCTATGTCGAACACTAGAACTAAAACAGTGAGACCATTTCCATAAACCACAGGCAGTATTGATGATCTTCCAAACACACAACAGATTTTGCACGGAGACATATTTTCATGAAGCACAAATATGGGCCAGTCTACATTATGTTCACGTAAGCTGCTTAACAGATATACACACACCTAACCCGGCGGTTCCCACTATGCAAGGCCAGACGCTGAGCTCAGAGGCACACTGGGACATCTTCCAGAATTCCTCCTCTACTGGCTGCCGTCGGCCAGCACACACACGCACGCACACAAACACATGGCTCGCAGCCACGGACATGGTGTCCGTGCCTCGCTGTCGGCAACGCCCCCAGCCCACTTTGGCTCTTTGTTCAACATGCGGGCTGGAGCGGGAGGGAGGACTGAGGTCTATTACACAATCTGAGGGGCAGGCGTGATGGAGATGACTCTACTAGTTTGAATGATGACATGCAACAGAGAGAAACATCAAGAAAGACAAGCTGACACACACACACACTGATCTTAATGGTGACTTCAGGACAGTGGTGAAACTGATATTCCCTCTGCATCAGAGTGCTGGATGCAGTTTAGAGTCTGAGAGAGTTTGAGGAAGAATGTCTGAGAGAGTGCTAAAGAGCGATAGAGGGAGGCAGACTAGAAATAGTACACAGAGGATACTTAAGCTGCTTCCTATTGGTAAACAAAGCAGCAGTCCCTTTCATTGTGGGCTTTTTATAGATCAGTGCATTCTGAATTGTGCACAGCATATCCATCCTCTCTAAAGGAAACTGTCAAATCTGCAAATAAAGCCTGCCTGTCTTGCCTTAACCCCTTAATCCTGTACATTTCTGCAGAGCCAAGACCAGGTATAAGTGTTTGGAAATTATCCGCACAAGTAGTCTTTCAGGACGTTTATGACATTAAAAATCCCTCATATTTCATATGTGTTATACGGCAAAGGCACCATTTCAGCCACACTAGGGAGTGTACGACTATGTCTCCTGCAGAGAGTGAGGAGTTAAGTGACGGCTGCCAAAATGACTCAGCTCCCTGACTCAGACTCTTCTCTCTGTCTATCTTCAAAACAACTGCACATTGTCATACAACTAGACACGCATGACTGGTCAGAGCCAATAACTGATGAGTGAACACACATCGTTCTTTTCCCGTTTCTATTCCTCCTTCACTCTCCTCTCGTCCTACCCTGGGTTTTATCACTGGCCCCCCGAGTTATAGCACAAATCTGACCCTGGGCCTTTACAGCATTGATAAGCAGGTTCAAATTTAAGCTCGGGCTGGGCGATATAGACAAAAATTCATATCTCTATATTACAGTATTTATAGGCTGACTTGCATTACGCAATATATATCTCAGTATTTTCTACGAAATGGGCAACATGTTTTCAGTTGCAAGTCAGAGCCATATTTGAGATGTCACAAGCAGTTTTATAAAAACAGACTGATCAAAATAAAATGCAAAAACAGGGATTTTTCTCTCTGTTTGAAAATATGCAGCTGCACATAAGTTACACCACCAAAACACTATTTGGCAGTGGGGTTTCTGTGAAGTGCTGTGAAGTGTAGTTGATTTAAAATACACACAAATCAGCTTCACTATAACTCGCAGCATTCACAGACAAACACTTGTCTTTATTTGGACACATTTTCCCCACAAATACAACATGCTAATGTTGTTAGCACAAGCCTATGGCATTTTACACTGTATAAATTAGCCTAGCGGCTAGCGGACTTTTCCTCTACTCATATGAAGCCAGGGACAACAGCAACATTTAACAAAGGTAACGTTACAAAATTCATCTCCATTACAGCTCACAAGGTTCACTGACAAAACAACTGTCATACTAAACATACTAAATATGTTTTCCAAACAAATACAACATGCTAACATTATTAGCGCAAGCCTATGGCATTTTGCATTGTATAAATTAGCCTAGCGACAAGCAGAGATTTCCTCTGCTCATATGAAGCCAGGATAAATCACACACAAGACTTAAAATGCTATTTTTGTGGAGGCTTTATTGTCTTCACAATTTATTGATCCTTATCTGTGAAATTAAAGTAAATAAAAGCTTAAGTTTCCACTGAGGGAAACGGTTTCAGCTTACAGAAACAGACAGGAGGTCTCCGTCGCCACAACATTTCTGAGGAGGTGCATGTCAGGCCACAGCTCCAAAAAGTGTTGCTGGAGAACTTGTGAGTTAATTAGTGCGGCAGAGCTGTGTGGCGAGTGTGAGAGGGGAGGATTGCACACTGGTATGCGTTGTGTAACGCAACTTGACCATATATCGATATAAACGGTGTTGTCTAAATTTATAGCTTGCTTGAAAATATATTGATATATCATACATAGTTGTTGTTATCGCCCAGCCCTAATATAAGCCTATCTGGAGTTTCATTAATAAACACGACATCTATGCACTGTGAAAAATGACCTTCAACATCCACCTCTCCAAATTTTTACACTGACACAAATCACAAATGCAAATAGCAGAACTAAAACAAGCACAAGTCTTCATACTTGAAAGACGACTGGGTAAAAGAGGACTGTGAGTTATTGGCACCTGGTGTAATACAAGTTATTACACTCATAGCAGAGCATGAACATATCTTTAAAAGCTGCATGAAAGGTTCTAATGAATGGGGGGGGGGGGGGGGGGGTACGCTCAACTTAAACAGGGATTAAGCTAAAAAGGTTAATATGTTTTGACATCAAACATATCTCTAAGCAAAGAATTCTGTCTTGCTTTGGAAGACATCCGAGACTTATCAGCTGTACCATTTCCTGCTGAGGATAAAAACTCTTTCACCTTGGAAGCTACTGTAATAAATGGTGCTATTTAACACGTTTTGATAAATCATACTGCTCAAATACTGAACACTGCCAACAAACAGGAGGAAGGAATAGCAGGTGTTGAAGACAGCTGAAAGAAATATGACATGTAGGAACTGTCTGATCAAGTTTTCTTGGCCCCGATCTCGATTTGAGTACTTTTAACATTGGATACCAAGCCTAGACACTGATGTCAATTCAAAACTATGACCTTGAAATACTTAAATGATTCATATGATATAAATGAAAGCTAAAGAAACTCAGTTAACTCACGCACTGAATTGCAGAGAGCACACAAACTCAACTACAGCCAAGTTTGTTTTTCCCTGCCTTCAAATTAATCACAGATTTAACATTAATTAGTGACAGCTGATATGACCCGCTGCCATGGACATTTGCCACTTTAACCAGTGAAAGCAGCGATCTGTGCTGGCTAAAAATAAAGAGCTGAATGTTTTGTACACTGTTCTCTGCTAACAGAGAAAAGAGAAAGGACAGCAGACTCATTACCATGAGAGTTTGGTGAAATCATGCATTTTCCCAACATGAGTGTCAGAACTGCTCTAAACATCATCCATAAGTCATTCCCAAAGCCCAAGATGACGTCCTCAGATGTCCCATTTTGTCCACAACACAAAGATGTTCAGATATCAAATTAGTTGCCGATTAATTTAATAGTTGACAACTAATTGATTTATCGTTTCAGCTCAAGTCAGGACAGAGCCAATCTTCATTTTTCACATTCACACCCTAAATGTCACTTGCATATGAAGTAAAATAATACACTAGAGAGCACAGAGAGCAACACACTGCAAGACTGAAGTGGACAACACACAGCAGAGCACAGTAAATAATATGGATCCATTCAAACATGTCCTGCTCTGCCCGAATACCAAGCCTTGAGATTGGCTTGAAACCTTTCTAATGACAGGTTCACTCTATCATAAACACCTGTCATTGAGAGTGACTGGCTTTTTCAAGAGTGTGCGTGTCAGTGTTGTGCCACTTACGATCTAGTCCGTTGACATAGCGAATAGATACTTCACAGTGCCCCCACACAGCGCTGACGATGGGATACAGTCTCTTGCCTTTTAGCCCTCTAAAAGCTACTCCCAGATACTGTCCGTCTACCATGAAGCTAAGTGTTCCTTCGTCCATATCTAGTATTACTGTCAGAGAGTCTGGAAGCACGAATGACTCGTCTGGCTCCAGGAAACACGGATACGTGGGTGCCAAAGTGGAAACAGGCCGGTTCTTTCCATCATGGTAGAGTCTGTTCCGACCCAGGTCCCAGCCCCAGGACTCAGAGTCCGAGCCCACCAGAGCTGTGTAGCCCACTGAGTGTAAAGATGCTTCAGCAGTGGCCACGCCCACGACAGCGTGGGTGCCTCTCTGCCTGGCCGGCCAGTGAATCCTCCACACGTGGAGGCCCCTGGTGTATCCCACCTTCCCACGGATACAGTCTGTGCTCTGTGCCACTGGATGTCGATGAAAAGTCAGCTTGTCGTCCTCCTTAACAAAGACATTGAGTGACCGGTCATCAGGGTTCCAGGCGTGACGAAGCTGGGTCTCAGAGGTGGCCGCAGGCATGTCCAGCAATAAGTCCAGCCTGGGGGGCCGACAGAAATCCGGGCCCCGTAGTTCGCGGCGCACGGGCCGATATGAGGGCTCCCCGCGTACATCCACTGACTTGATACTGCCAGAGATCTTCTGGCCCATGGCTGGGTGGGTCCAAGGGAAGAAGGGACAGAGGGGAGGGAAATGGATGGACCAAGGGTGGTAATGAGGGGACGGTAGGTCCTGACGCTACCTCATGGGCGCAATGGCATCACAGTAGGTCCTGGGTGGAAAGGTGCTGTTGGACACACACTGTCTTCAACCAGGGGAACCACACTCCTGAAACACACACAATGAAAACATCATGTATCAAATGTATAATCTTTAACAGCTGATATTAGTCACTCTTGGCCAAACAGTTTGGCTTTTCACACTGCCCTTAGCTTCAGGCTTCAAGAAAGCTGTTAGCTTGAGGCTAAAAAAGCTTTAACACTGGAACAACCAATTGGGCAAACACCAAATTTCACCTAGGGAATGAGTAGGCAACCTGCTACACCTGGCCTAGGGCATGTTGGCCCAACTCTGGAACAGAGTTAGCCCCTGAAAATTGACTTAACAACGGGCTAAAAGTTGCCAGTGTGAAACAAGGCTAAACAAACAATACAATTTCAGAATATTAACATGAGTTAAGCGTTCCAACTGACATTTAACCCAAGGCTAGTGGAAGTGCGGTATGAATCCTATGAACCCCTGTTTTAAGGTTAACCCTTTCTTAATGGTGTGTGTGTGTGTGTGTGTGTGTGTGTGTGAGAAAAGGGGCTAGGTTAGTATGAAAACCCTAAAAATGACCAAGCAGACAAGACACAGCAACTGCTTCACTGCTTTCCTTGATCAACTGGAGCAGGTATTATTGTCGTACCTTACACCAGTGGTTCCCAACTGTTGGGTCAGGGTCCAAAAGTGGGTCATGGGTCCATTCTGAATGGACTGCAAGTGACATTTTATTTCTAAGAACAGCAAATGTTCAGCATAGAGCTTTTATTTTGAAGTGCTGACTAAAAGCTGGGCAGCTGCTTGACAGAGACGGCAAACTAGATCGTCAACATGGCCAAATGCAAGTATGACGCAGAATGTATCACACTGTGTGGACCTTGAACTAAGGAGAGATCTGGACCCCGTGGCTGGACCAGCTGGGAACCACTGTGTTACACTAGTATAAAGGAAAACTGTCTGATGCAAGAATGAAATTGATGCAGACCACTTGCTTTGTCAATAAGAATATTCCCAAATTTAACTACACATTCACAATGCTCACTATTAATTTAACTATGATAGCCAGAAACTTTCTAAATATCATGAGCTCATATGATTGAGTGTACATTTGATGGTTTTTCTTGTGTTACAAAAACAATGGAAGTCTGTTCAAACAAAGCCAAACTCACAGTTTCAATTTAGTACTAGTGAATATCTTTGGATTTTGGACTGTTAGTTGGCCAAAGCAAAACATTTGTCACCTTGGAAAGTGATGGATATTCTTTATTTTCCCCTGATGTTTCACAGACTAAACGATTAATCAATCACGTTGAGAAAACACTTGGCGTACTTGACACTGAAAATATTTGTCAGCCGCAGCCCTACCTGGTGTAAAAACTTGATGAATAAAGTACTTGTTCTCATGTATGCACTTCAAACACAGAGACTGGCAGAAACAGAGGCAGAAAGATGGCATCAACAGCGCTGGCTTCCAGCCAGAGCTGCAGAGAGGAGGGAGAATGACAGGCAAGGAGAAGTGAAGGATGAGATTCTCTTCACTTCTGGCATTCCTCTAGAAAACCATTTCCTGTCTTCATCTTACCAGTCTGGAGTGTGGACAAACACATTTGATTTTGTCTGTATAAGAATGGATCTTCTTTTTCTTTGTCACTTGACACCTAGACAGTTTGGAAACTATGCACTAAACAAAGAGATTGCAGCAGGCGGGACGTGCGAGCTGACTCTCTGCTGCACATTTACACAAGCTGGGAAGATGAGACCAACATCAACCACAGTAATTACTAAAACGTGGTCTCCTTCAGATACAAACACACACATACCCCACACATTCCATCATTTATACCTTAATTCAATGCATATTGAATGAAGGTATTTGGGGCTTAGAGCTTTTAAGGAGATTCTATGTGCAACCCTCCGATGATGAAATACTAAGAGACACAGGGAGGATTTCTGCAAACTTGCTGCCAACTTCCTCTGAATAATAGTCATGCACTATGCACTCCCTCTTCTTAGCTAATCCCTTCTTCACCGAGCAAACAAATGCAACGCAATCCATACTTTATAAGTCTTTATAAGAAAATGTATCACGTACATGCTGAGCTTTCACAGCGAGCAAACAGAAAGCCCTAATCTACTTCCAAACATGTTTCCCTGTGTGGCCGAGTCAGGAGAAGCTCTCCCAAATGGGCTGTTCTGACACCGCTCCTTGTCCTTGATCTTAACACTTTCTTCTACATGCACGCCTTCAAATGTTTTCCTTGCCCTCCTATAGTTTCTCAGGAAAGGACTCCGCATGACTTTTCCCAGGAAAGTACAGAACAGTAAGTAGTGCTGACCCACCGCGGGAGGCCTGAATTACACACACACTAACACACACACAGATGCAGGTGTGTGTTCTGTACTTTGAAATGGGCGAAGGGGCCGAAAACAAGATCAAATTTCGACATTTAACCTTTTACATTTTTAATCAGTTTAATGCAACAAATGGAAACAACTTCAACTTGTTGACCTTCAGCAGCCACATCTAGAGTTCAACAAGTCTGTATGCCATGTGAGGATGATGCCTGCATTTAAAAAACAAAACCAACAAAGGGTGTGCATTCATCAATCTGACTTCAGATTACATAGAAGAGGCAAACTTTGTCACATATCTCGATTCTGTTTCTGCTGTCTGTTTAAATGTCACAGAGCGAATGCGTTGTGAATTGCTGTGGTGAAGGCAGATGAAAAGGCTTCGATCCACGCTGTGATAAACAGACAACAGCTCTGACAACAAGACTGATGTATCAAAAAACACACTTGCTGGAAATTTGCAGAACACTATCTCATGACCGCAACCCATTAAAAGTGACGAGCCATACATCTGCATATTAATTCAATCATACCAGACATGACGCATGAAGTCATTCCGGGACAAACGAGAATATTTATCACAAAGAATAATGTTTGAGATTGTAATCACTGTGGCAGTCGACCACTCAGTTGACATTTGGGAATGTGTGTGTAACGTGCGTAGCAAAATAAAAGCCCTTACTGCTCGTTAGGGCTGCACGATATGAGGAAAATATGTGGTGATGAAGTGATCATGATACTACTTGCTATAAACACTCATTAAACTGTACTCAGTTCTGCCTTTCTGCTGCTTTCATACACTGACAAAATATAACAAGTTGCTCGTTGATTAAAAATCAAATTAAATTATTTAAAATACTTTTAATCAAACCAACTCAACACTGAACTGAACACAAAAGACATCACACATTATATTACTTTTTAAAATGCAGTTTTCTACTGATGCTCTCTTTCAACTTACTAATTAAAAAAGATCCTTGAGTGCAATATGCAGTCTTTCATGAGGTGTTCATCCCACAAGTCCCAATTAGAGTTGAGTCGATTTCAGCTTTTGCTGGTCGAGTCCAGTGCACAGCTTAAACCAAACCGGCTGAACTGGCACTGGACATTAAAACAGCTCCTGCAAACGGAAGAGTGGCCTACATCATCAACCTGTGTTGACAGTATCAAATAAATAATAATAAATAATAAATAAATAAGGTGGATGCTGGCTGAAGAAAGATCGCCAAGAAATTGAAAGTTTCTGCTGAGCTAAATGACCCTTGTTAATAACAAACTATGCTAACATTACTTGCTGGTGGCTATATCATCGTTTCCTGACTGTACGTTCAAACCAGAAGCTTCCAAAGAGGCAAAGTCTCTCGAGGACGCCCAAGAAGCACGCCTGTCAAAAATATTTGTGGCAGCTTCGGTCGCTCTAGTCGCTCATCAGGTGAATCATTGAACATTCGAGCTTCTCAATATAAAGGAGCAGCAAAGCAGACTACTGGCTTGAAAGCAGCGTAGTTGCTGCTTGCTGTTGTCCAGTCAAAAAGCTCATAGTTGGCCTACAGAAGGTTATGCCTGGTCAGTGAATACAGAAAACGTATGTCATCCCATTCAAACCAAGCAAGGAAGATTTGCATGCTATGTCGCAACATTAGCCTGCAATCTCTCCTCTATTACTAACATTACACACTTTAAAACTCACCAGACCAACCGACTACCTCCGTGACGCGGTCCCAGGCCTCCTCCTTTTTATTTTGGTCTCTGTAACCAAACAGTGACACATTATGAAGGACTGAGTGGGCAAGAACGCAAGTAATAAACTTCTCGATGTCCATTGTCGGAACAAGTGTGCTGTAGGAACCAAAGTTACATGGTTTGTTCTCTGGGACCTACTTCATCGAAGCACGTCAGCATTCTGATTGGTTGTCCCCAGACCAAATCAGAGCTCATTACCATAAAGTTAAATGAGTTTTAACTTCCCTCCGAACCCGCTCCGGTCGCCCAGGTTGCCCAAGTCGCCGGGCTCTCATTGAAAATGAATGACTTCTGCTGTTTTGGAAGCTCTGGTCGCTTTTGGTGTGAACATACAGTGACGCTCATTTTCTGTTGGGATGCAGCATCATTATCTTCCACTCAGGAGCTGCTGAATCGAGTGCGACACCTGGTAAAATTCTGTATACCAGTCTGGTTCGGTGTTTGGCTTGACATCAAACTGGTTTGAAAATTTTACAGCAGCCCAACCCTTATCATAATGACATTAAAAACCAACATATTTTGCAGCCCTACTGCTCATGTACACACATTTTTCTGGTTATCGCTCAAACATGAACTGTCAGTGGGGAAACACTGGGCCAAACAATTATGGGAGGATTTATGAGAGTCAAGACGAGGAGTGAGGGAAAACGTGATGACAGGACAGAAGAGAGAAAATAAATTAAAATCAGTTATATTTTGGATAGTCTTCCAAATTTATAATAATCTGGAATGAATCCCCAATACATGCAGGGACATACACAGATGTCTGCAATTTAACTACAGCAGTCAAGCCTGGATCGCACACACACTTCTACAGTCAGTCAATCCCGTGCTCTGTATCCAAAGCGCACTAAGCCAGAGTACAAGTCGATTATTACTTGTGACTTTTTATGTGTGTGTATTCAGCTTGTAATAGCAGTGGGTAGCAGTGGTCATGTTCAATTCACTGAGGAAATCAGATGTTCCACACTTGCCTGCCCGACTATCCTGCAGGGTTAAAATATCACAGCCGTACTCAAACAGAAATAATTGGGTTTAACCAAGGAAAAACTTTAATTATTATCTGCCCGTCTGTCCGGCGCAGCCTATAAAACACTATCCAGTTAAATTTTTTGTTCGGCTAGATCCTGGCTGCATCAGCGATTAGGGATTCCAGCCAGAGGGTGTTTTTGGAGAGCAAGACGGAGAGGTAGAGAAGTGCTCCTGTCAGCCTCTCTATAGAAACCCTTTGGGAATGTTTGATGTCATCCACATGGAGCTGCTGACATCAAAAAGACACTTCCAGCTGGTGAATATCAAACTTCCAATCAACTTCACCCCAGTGTTTGACCGGCAGGACTGCCTGTGCCCTCCTGTGCAGGGAGCTGTTCCTCATGCCCACACACACATAGCTGATAACGGGCCCTTATCTACAACATCTGCAGAGAAAATGAAAACATGGAAGTCTGGAGAAGGGAGTCATATTTTACCCTGATATTGTGACATGCTGGTTTATAATTGTGTCACGAACTAACAAAGGGTAAGCCAAGATCATTTCAGCACTTCAATTTGCTGCAGAAATGAATACGCTACTGAGTGTATTCATTTCTTATAGAAGAAAGGGTCCCAAGTTCAGGGAGAAGAAGTAATTTCCGCAATAAACAGCTGTGGAGCTCCTGTCGTTTGATTATTTCCTGAGAAACTCAGCACATTTGGCGAGCCTTGCTGCTGTCATCAAACACCAGTGATGATGGTCTCACTATGAAAACAAAAACGGAAACCACAACACAAACTGCAGTTACAAGTCAAAGAGTTCAGATTAAACTACTGACCCTGTTCTCCCACCGGCAGTTCCCACATAGATGAGTGGCTGGCAACAGACAAGTGGGAGGATCAGGAGTCAAGGTCATGATGTGGCAACAAGGCCAAACTGAGCAGGTGATGCAGAACAAGCAAACCTTCAAAGAAGAGCCTGTTCATGCCTGGTATTAATCAGCATCCCGGATGATGTGATCACAAGCAGACAGATCTATGTATATGTCTTCACACATGGCATTAGAACGCATCTCCACATGTGTCTCAAGTGAACACACTGCAAAGACCAAATGTGTTGTTGTTGAGGTTTGTGGCGCTATATGCACACTTAAAGCCTTGATTATTTCAAATGAGTAAAATCTTAAAGTGTAGAGCTGCATGCAATGCAGCCAAGGACACATAAGTGTTCACACTGCTGAAAGAATGTGGCCATATGTGGCCCAGACCAGCATCCTGCACCAGGTCCCACAAAAAGCTGTGTAAATGGTAAAAATATGTATATACATAAATTCACAGGTACGGCACAGATAAAAACACACGGGGGCAGGCAGCAGTATGAGAAGAAAAATGAATTTTTTTAATTTTTAGAATAAAACAAAATAAAAAGATGTGCAGTATATGTAATAGTTTGACGTTGAAATCACCATTATCAAACCGCAATTCCTTATCTTTTGAAAGTCAATGAAACAAGTAGAACCTTTGACCTTTTCGTCACATTGTCATCCACATGGACTCCAGCCATGAAACTTTGCAACCTGAGGATGAGGTGGCAGCCTACATCGAGCTCAAGACACCCAAGGAGGATCCTTTCGAGGTTTTATGGTGGTGGAAGGAGCATGCTAAAATGTTTCCTAACCTGCAGTGATTGAATGATTTCACCATCCCAGCATCGAGTGCAGCCAGTGAAAGAGACTTTTTACTCCACTGGATTTGTCATTTTAAAGTTACAATGTGTAATTTACGTGGTTGTTTATTAGCAAATATCAACTATTGCTTTCATAAATATATAGAATGATTTCTCTATATATACACACAGGCAGGGCGCAGTCTGCTGGAGGGTGCCTTCTTGCGTCGCCATATTTGAATACAGTGGCCGAAAGAGATACACGCGCTTCGCCTTTCGTGTTTATCTAGAACTTGCCATCACTGGAGACGGTGAAGATCAATCCGGGGCGCTTCTGCGTGAACCTGCTTTGTACTTTTATGATTCTGTCACACTTTAAATGGAGGAGCACACATATGTTTTGCCCCGTAAGAGGGAAACCACGCCACCAAATAAAAGAGAAAGATCAGATAAGCGAGACAAAACGCGAGTGAATATCAGCGTTGCTTACTCCAGGTGGAAAGAACTCCTGTGGAAGAACACTCTGGAGACGCATGTATTATAATCGTACCAACCTATATTTGCCGCACTGTGCCGTGACTATCTCATAAACGTGTTATTTTAGCATTACTGTGCTAATGTTTGCTCGTGTTACCAAAACAATTAGAGATAAAACACTCCTAACATATATCTCACAGATAACCTATATCTCACTGGTAAGCTATAACATATTGTAGCGCCTGCCAGGATGTGTGGAAAAGATGACGCAGTTATTCGGCAAACCACCGTTTATTACTGAACAGTACAGGTTACTGTTGGCCGTAACTACGCCAAAACAACCAACAAACAAGAACTTAGCTGTAACTCCAACTGTGCACTCCTGCTCTCTCCTCCAGCTCGCTCATACACACACCAGCATGCACACTCACACAGCTCTCATCCCCGTCACACTCGCACCCCACCCCCCTACCTATACTCATTCAATCCCAAACATGCCATTAACTCACAGAACATTGACATTATAACAGAACATTTACTGCAGGGTCGCTACAATAGATTAGATTCCTAAATAAATATTCACCTCATCGTTAGATGGGCCTACTCCTGAAAAACTTGAAAAACTCGTGGATGATGCCATCTCTGTCTGCGCAAGGCTTTCTGTCCTACGAGGCCACCGTCACTTACCCGACGGGAGGGGTGAGCGAGTGAGCGCGAGTGAGCCCTGAAATCTAGAATTTGACCGCTGATGTCACTGTTACTCACCTTTTCTTACACACTGAGGCTTTATGAAGGGAGAACCGAGCTTAATGTGAGAGACTGTAACCTGTGTGCGTTTAATCGCGGGTGCAGGTCGGGTCTCGGGACTTTTACTAATGGGTGCAGGCCGGATGCAGCTTTGACTTAGACATAATGATAGGTAACAGGTTGGGTCTGGTACTTAGCCTTACAGGTAGGGGCGGGTGCAGGTTTTCAAAAATGGACCCGTACAGGACTCTGGCCTAGACCACCTCCCAGTATGGTTCGATTGATGGGCTCACAATGCATCTTGATGGTCATTTACACTTAGTTAGAGCTGTTCACTTAAGTTTGGATCACCTGAGATGTTAATAGCAGGTATAAACAAGCTTGAAAGGGGCTTTCACACCTGTTTAGTTAGGTTAAAACAACTGTGCTCTGTTTGTCCAGTTAGTGCAGTCTGTTTGAGCTGGTGTGAAGCTGCAAATTCTGGTGCAGATTAAATAACTAAATCAAGACCGCTTGAAAAGTTGGGTCTTGGTCCACTTCCAGGTGGACTCCAGTGTGGGTTGTATGTGGTGTGAAAACAAATAAACCTACCACAGGTTTTTATGATAGCAGGTATGTGATTTAAACACTGTGTACTCCATCAGTTCTGTGATCCCTCTGTAATAAGCCCTGAATCATTACTGTACAAGATGTCTCCTTTTCGTCCTGTCTCTACCTGTTAGTCACAATTAATGCAGTCAATTTGCAGTCTATTAATGCTCATGAGCTCAAATAATATAAATATACACATGAGAAGTGGCGTATAAAATTCTGTCAGTCACCAGAATCTGATTTCCCCATGTGGGTCCTGATGGTGCAATGATGACAACCAAACTAAGACTGTCCAATCAACGGGTTCCCTGTCAGTCTGTGTAACTTCATGTGAACTTCTCTTGGTTTGTTTGGTCCAGACCAAATGAACAAAACCACAGGTGTGACAGCACCCTTAATGTGTATAGTCACTCATCAATATGAGCTAGACACTGTACAGCACAGTGAGATGAGGATGAAGAGATGTGGAAGACGCTGGTTTAATATTAAAAAGGTGAGTAAAAGGACAGAATAAAAAGCTGTCTGTCGGGAGGGTCAAAAGTTGATGACGAGAGTCAGTAAAAAGAGATGACGTAACAGACCTGGGGAGAGATGAGAGAACTGATGACAGAGGAGAGAAACACTGATAGGGCAGGTGAGTGATGGGTGATGGTAGGAACCCTGATAGGGGAGAAAAAGTGCTTAAAAGACTGAATGAGATGCGCCGTCTAACCCGACACCTCCTCCGATTAAGGGAGCAGAATATAGTGGAAGGGATTATCCACTTCCAGATACAGTGAGTACAAACCAAGAACAGTCTGTGCTTCATTTCCTACACTTCTTTAAGAAGTCCAGTGATCTTCTTCTGCTCTGTGTGTAGGAGAGACAGGATGCGAGGAGAAGGGACCGGGACTGTTTAAGAAGCGACTTGACCAGAATCCATGGCACAAACTTGTTATCTTAAGCAAGGGAGGCAGTGACATGAAGAGGGCCGCTGGTAGCGTGACAGCCATTGTTAGCATATCAAATACGCACAGCCAGTCTTAACACAAGCAACCCCCACACACAGACACACACATGCAGCTTTAGGGCACACAAATGCAGGGACTTTGAAGTATCACCCACTCAAACACATACACATTTATCAGCACATCGGCATTGGAACATCAGCTGGGGCAATGACAACATGCTTGTGAGCAGGTACATATGTATACAACCTCTGACACGGTCAATGACAAACTGTTAGGGGAGCTAAGTATCCATTACAGGCATGAATAAATGGACAGACAGTTTGCAGATGGCAACACGTGTATGCAAACTGGACAACATGTGTGACCTTTACACACGTTCTCATTTGGTGTGAACGGTTCCAGATGCTAGTTACATTTTCCATAGACTGAAAATGGCACTAAAATGAACTAAAATTGCTTCTTTACAGTTCTGCAGCGTCCGCTAATTATGTCAGTGAAGATTCTCAGTCATCCAGGTCATGGTAATCATAAGTGCAATATCGTAGGCAACTGGACTTGCATGTGTTTCTTGAGAACGTTTTTGCCTCTCATCCAGGAAACTTCTTCAGTTCTAAGGAACTGAAAAACTGAAAACCAAAGAAGCTATTTGGATGAGAGGCAAAACATCTTCAAGAAACACAAGCAAGTCCAGTTGCCTACTATAGCACTTATGACATCCATTAATCAATTCATTGTGATAAAAAACAACAACCACAGGTGACAAGAAGAAGACAACAGTAGAATGGGAGAAAGGATATCTGAAGTGGTCCAACAGCATAAAACAATCATAGTTGTTGAATTCTGACATGAGACTGTGCAATACATTTCAATGTCAGTAAGTATTTTTTCTCAGGATTCTGCATGTTGTCTCATTTTCTTCTATAATCAAAAAAAAAAAATCACGACAACACAGGTACGAAGCAAAGCTAAAAACTGCTAGGTATGCACCGACTTATCGGCCAAACATCAACCTGTCGGCAAAAAGATGGCATTCACCAATAGGTGGCCAATATTTTCCCCATTGTCTCACAACAGTTTTGTGCAGGGTAAAAAGCAGGGCTTGATGTCTAATGGTGTCCTGGGGACAACAAAAAACTTTTTGGGACAAACTAAGATGTTCACCCGGATATTGTTGGGACGAAAAGGCGCATTAAACTCGCTATGGATGCATCAGCGGATGCACCCCATAGCTTCCAGTATAATGCTTCATTCTGAAGAACAAATCTGTGTTGACATCGTCATGAGGAGAGCTAGTTAAAGTTCGCTGTTAGCAGCTGGTAGCAGCTGGTGGCCGGAAGTTGCATTAGCTCCTTTTACGCTGCCACATTTTTGGCGATTGCCCGCAAGCTGCGAGCATTTAGACACACAGAGCCAGATTGGCGAGTTGATCCGAGGTGCCCAATTTTCCACCTCATAGGGTAGTCGTATTGGCGGAACCTTTTTGGTTTATAAAGAACGAGGCGCCCTTCCACCACAGGAGGGGCTGTTGAAGACTTGTGGGAGGAGCTGTTGATGACGCCACACGTGCGACCCACTGGCGGTGGATAAACAGGAAACAGCTGATAGCAGGAATTAGCGAGCAGCTAGTAGCAAGAGGGAAACACAAACCTGACAGACACTGTAAAGATAAGCAACTGGGGAGACAAGGAATTGCACGCCCTCCTTGCCCTCGCAAACGAAGAGGCCATTAACCGGCAGATGACGGGGACGGTGAAGGATGGGCAAACTTACGAGAGAATCGCCAAAGGACTGACCAGCCATGGCTTCCTTCCCACGTCACTGTTTACGTCACACGCTGAGCTACACATTTTGTTACTTGCTCACGCCCCCCATTACCCCGAAAAAGGCGCATTCTGTATGAACAAAAGTAGGATGGTGGCATTTTGCCGCACTCCCCGATTTTGTTTTTATACTGCCAGTGCTGAACGAATACTGATTGGGCTTTCCTGCAAATTTGTACAACTCCTGTCTAAAAAGGGCTTTTGAGTTACATTCTGATGCGTTTAAGCTCTCTTACGAAAAAAAAAGTCCTGGGCAAGGGTAAATTAAAAAGTTCCCAAGATGTGTTCAAATGTAATCTTGGTGAGAAACTTATTAAGAAAATATTTTCATGTTGCCAACTCATATTCTGAGCATATAACAAGACCGTTATGTCATTTTGGTTTCATAGTTGTGTGAACAGGTTTGTTATTCAGCAATCTTGGGTCTTCAAATTTTGTTTTTTGGACTACAAATACAGACTACTAACTATTTCTTTGATCTTGCAGAGGCATAGGATGTACGTGCATGCCAGTGGTCAGCTGGCCGAAGCCTTCAAGTGTGTTTCAAGTGCCACTTTTAATAGAAGAGGTAAGGCGATGTGAGGACACGCACAGCATTTATCAGTCGGCCTTTGCCTGCTTTGGCTCTTAAAAGGCAGACTTAAAGCCCTCCAAAACACACACGCACTGTGAATTTGGGCTTTCCCAGACAATTATGAGCAAAACATGGTGAAATATGTGGTGCTCAATCCAAAAAACTGCTCCAACTGTGACACAAGTCTGACGGCTGACGTGAGTTAATAACATGTCTCTGCTTGCATCATCGCAGTGCTGTGATTCACTGGGCTTTCATCACACCATCTGACATGCCTCGAAGTTGATATTGCTCAGTCTGTCTCAGATTGCCACCAAGATTTTGTTAGACCAATCTAACACAGTTTAACAGTTTCAGAGTGAAGTGAAACTGGGAGATTGTTTTCAGTCGATTAAGTGAGATTCTGTGAGGTCCAAAGCAGACAGAGGTCGACTACGGCTGGACATATAACTTTATATCTAGTGGAGAATGACAAATGACATGGGACTTAATTTCCTTTGACAGAAACTGATCTCAATGCCATGATATTATCACTATGAAGACTGACCAGAACCCCAATGCCATTTGTTGTTCACTGATGTTTGACATTTGTCCGTACGCTGCTAGATTTGGAAAAAATTGACAAAATAAAAGAAGATGTAGCATATTATTGTCTCTCAGGCATCAGTAAGGACATAAAACTTTGCAGTCGGGTCTGTTGCTTGTTTACAGACATGTGACAGTTTATTAGAGTGTCTGAACTGAACTGAACTTTTATCTAATCACTCACATCAGACATACACCTACTCAGCCCAGACACAGGTTACGTCAAGTGTAATTATGAGTCAGGAGTGAACTGGCCTGGTGTGGCAGCAGTGAAACACAATCCAGAAAGTCTGCAGTCATGTGTCACTCTCCCACCTCTCAGTCATTTACATGGGTGAAATGCTACACTGCAGGTAATGTGGTAGCAGCATAGCCATGACGGGGAGCACGGGGAGCACGGGGTGGATGGCTGGACAGCGACTGAACACTAGTCTTCTACTTTACATGTAGACCAAAACATGGAATATTCATCCAGTTCAGATGCAACAAGAGGACATTCAAAGTGGTAGACAGCTGAATTCAGAAGCCTTTCTTTGTAACAATCAATAAGCTCAATAGTAATCTCAAACTCAACCATCTCAAACTTTAAAATATGACACGAATAGCTCCAACAAACTAAACCTTTTAAACAAATGTAAAGAAATGAATGCCTCGTTAAATTTCATTCATTCCAATATGTCCTGGGACATGCTGTTACCCTGAGAATGTTGTAACAAGCACAAAGACTTCTGAAAACTGTCATCATGGGATAAGCCCAGCAACAGCCTCAGAGAGACGGGGTGAAACCTGAGAAAATGTCACAGACGGAAAGAAGCACCAACAAGAGGTCAAGCGACTTAAGTGGCCTGTGAGAAGAGGAGAGGCATCTTACCATGAAAGCATTTCTCCGAACAGTCAGGCAGCTCTCACACACCAGTGTGAACACGCAATCACAGCAGCCGAGTAGAAGAGAGGGAATACTTGCTCCTCAGTCTGAAGTCCAAAATGAGGTCAGCACACAGTCAACAGCCAGACGAGAGTGGGACAGGGGCTGAGACGGACAAAAAGAGTGTGTGTCTTTTTCCGTGTGTGTCGGTAAGTTGGTGAGTTCCTGCTTGTGACGCGAGGATGGGGAAAAACAGCCTGGCTCCAGTTCCCAGCTAAGACAGGAAAACAGCTGCTGGAGGGAGGAGGGAAGAGAGGGAAGGATAGAGAGGAGGGAGGGAGGGAGGGAGGGAGGGAGTAAGGAGGAGGGCTTAGCGTGGAGCACGCTCAAAGTGTTTCCCAAGCAGTACGAAACCACCCACTCTCTCACAGATGCACTGACTGGGCGCCTCCAGAAAACGGTGGAAAGAAATGTGGACAAACACACACAAACACACACACAGTTCTCCCACATTTGCAGCTCATTTCCACTTTGCTCCGCTGAGCTGGGCAGAAGACACCGGGGCAGTCAGGGAGGAGTGCTGGAGACAGCAGACGCCTTCTGGAAGTCTGTCTTTTATCACAGTCACTTCTAAATGACATACAAACACTACGTTAGGGAGATTAACGAGGCGGTTTTAATGATTTTATTACCGCATAATATTTCACACTACAAAATATAAACTGCAACATCAACTAAACTGAGCTGTGAAGTGACTCGATTAACTCAGACTGACTGTATTCTCCTTCACTGCAAGACAGCAGTCCATTTCGAGAGCAAGCCGCATTAGACTCAACATAAAATGAGTTTATTTCTCTTATTGATCTCTGGAGTTGTTTTACAGCCCATAAACTTCCCCTTTACAGATGCTTAGTGTGACAACAAGCAGACTCTGTGTGACAACTCAGACAGACTGATTTCTACATTTACCAGAAACTCATGTTCCTATTTTCCTGAAGACATGAACCCTATCTGCTTCTCACTCTGGGCATTGTTGAAGAAATGGGATAACTTAAAAAAAAAATTGCTTATGAGGAAACTTTTTTTGCTTTCTTTGCCTCAGTTTGATGTTACCCAGCATAGATCTGCACTTCAGCATCTCCATTTGCATTTTGACATCTTTTACATGAACTCATTCAACCTATGACTGTCACATCATATGATACTGAACCACGCCATAAACATTTGCTTCGGAAATGTTTGTGCAGCTCAGATATTTGCTATCATCTCAATAGAGGACATTCACATCTGTGCATTTTTTGCCTTTAATTTAATTTTACGGGAAAACTAACTTGTTCATTTCAGCCCTCAATGATACATTTTAAACAAGAGCTAATCACTACAGTCACACTGGTGACCTCATGAGGATGTGATGCTCATCAAAACACATCCAAATATCAATCAAAGCTTGTATTAAACATTCGGAAAAATAATTTCGGATCCTTTTTCAGACATTTATGTTGGCCACATGCTAGAAGAGGGAAAGTTGGTCCGATTTGCCCCTTCTGACAATCACAGGGGTATTACCAATTCTAGGCTGTTCTGTAGATATTATCTGACCTAATGATCCTATAGTTTGAGGGTATTAACACATAACCTTAAAGTTTACAACTGGATCAGAGTCTTTCTGTTAAATTGTGAATATCAAACATGTTTGACATTTATGACTCGGAATCTTGTAGTGTGAAAGGAACAGTCGTAGAATATTGATCAGTAACCCACAATAGCCAAAACCCCCTTTTTTACACTGCCTCTTCAAGGCAGGAATTCCACGTTATGCTGCCTCATCATTCTGTATAAAGGCCTCAGACACACCAAACCAACATCAGAGAACTAGCAGTGACAAGAGCCCCTCGCTGTGTGCCTCGCCCAAAAAGTTGCACATGAACACCCCAAACCGATGGCAAACAAGCACATATGCCTGCGTGAGAGGACATACCCCTCCATACCAACAGACTGCAGCAGTCTGTAAAGACAAACTGGAGGACCACCTTAATGCTAGTTAGCCACTAACAACACAATCCAATGTTGAAAGATCAGAGCATATTAACTGTGCACAAATGAAAATAAAAAACAAGTTTGTTTCAACCTCAGTCCCTCCTGACTTTAGCTTTTTGTTTACAGTCCTTGCTTCTGGTTCTCTTCCCGTTCGCTGGGCTGAACTGCCAATCAGACACAATCACACACCACCCCAACAAGGACGGCAGACGCTCACCAACGGCGCAAATTTTGACCAATGGCAACTTGTCGGCTTGGTGTGTCAGGGCCTTAAAGATACAAATGCAGAATGGGGAGACAGAGTTGTCTCACCTTTAAGCCGGCAGCAGTGGTAGTAACAGCTCTGAAGTAAGGTTTGTATAAAAAGGAAACCTGGCAACACAGGTGTAACATGTTGATGAAGTGTTAAGCCTAGTTCACATTACACGATTTTCACCCTGATTTTGCTGATGCTCTTTCTCAGTAGTGTCACACTTCTCCAGTTTTCTAGCATGCCAGATATCCAGTCCCAGTCACAGACGAGGGGGCGACTTGCTCGCAGGCTTGTTCACACATGAGGACACGTCGTGGCAGACTATCTGCCGACTCACCTCCGACCCAAGGTGGCTCTCAAGATCCTCTACGACCAATAGTCAAAATTGCGGTGAAAATCATGTAATGTGAACTAGGCTTGATGCGTGCGACCCACTGTTGGGAAATTTAAAAAGTAGCTGATAGCAGTTAGCAGCTAACTCACAAAAGAAGAATAGCAGCCGAAAATGAATACATTCGGATAACAGTAAGGTCCAGGAGCTCCTTACCCTCCGAGCAGAGGACAAGATCCACCGCCATTTAACAGAGACAGTAAATGATTGTTGCTGCAATGTTATGTCATTATTATTTAGAAAGTTCTGCTGATGCATACACTACATGCGTACATGTTTGTCTAAAATCACGCGCCATTGTGGCATGATGCAGCCATTGTTTGATGCAGTGTAAAATGCAAAGGCAGCATGAGGAAGGGACTTTATAGCGGTCCTATAGCGTGATCTGATTGAGAACGAGCTGAGTGGGTGGCATCATAAACACGTTTGAGACTAATAATAAAGCGTTATTTTCAACTCACTCAGCCATGACTTTTTCTCTGCTTTTTTTGTTGGTTTGTTTGTTTTTTTCATGTAAAACACAGCACACACAAGTGCGACTAGCTGACGACGACTATGTTTTTTTTTTTTTTTCCCCTCAAATCAGTTTGATCACACGAGTTTATGTGAGGTCCCAAGTCCCTGGAATCACCACTCTAAAACCATATGGTATAAACGACTAAGTTGAGGTTTCGGTTCTTACGATTAAAATATTAAAAATCGGTTACGTCTCTCATTATGACTGTGATCTCCCGAGATTCTAAAATCAGTTAAGATTTGAAAATGCTCTAGTGTGCACCAGGTATTAGCTAATGCATTCTCTGGAGCCTTTAAGCCACTAAGTTCCTCCCAGCAGAAGAATTCAATGTTGCTTTTTGATATTACAATGTGTGTGTAATATAAGCTCAGTTATGACAAGGTACCCCACCCAAGCTGTCTTTCTCTTCCTCTCTCCTTGGCTCTGACACCATCCCCCGCTCTCTACCTATGTATCTATGTTTCTCTACCTCTCATCTTTCTCCCCTGGGAGACAAGAAAGCCCTCCTCTCACTTGTTACCGCCTCCCCTCCAGTAAAAGCACAACAGCATTCCTCTCTGCATGCTCGCACTCCTCCATCTAAAGAGTGTCTTATGCCAAAGTCCGTATATATTAACGCAATATGACTGGGTTAGAATTAACTCAAGCAGGGAAATCACACAGGAGCTTTCGCTGTGCAAAAAATGCACAGTCACCACATTCATAACAGATTCAACTACACCCACCCACGCTGAAGGCTGCTGCTGCTTGCCGCAGGATTACCTTGTTTTGATGTGGTCTTGTGTGTTGATACAAGAGCAGCAAGAGGCTGAATGACCTCAAGTAGGGATCACAAAGAGTGGGCTTGAACTACACTCAACAGGCAAACATGTGTCTGTGGGTTTGTGAAGTCAATTCGGGGCACTTGTTATTCCGAGGAGGAGGAAAAACAACATTTTATTTGTGTTATCAACTGCAACACCAAGAACTTGGAAGGCAGCTAACTGCAGGGACTAGGGATGGTCACTGGTGACAACACAGCTGTTACAGATGACACCGGACATCTACAAGAAAAGATATTTGTCGATGACTGTCAATATCTGTTGAGTGCTTTTTAAGTTATGGTTAAGACAAATTGAATATTCCCTACTAATGCAGCTTCATATTAAAAGCATTTCACCGGTGACACATGAGTTGACTTTAATTATGAAGTAGTCATAGGAAATGCAATGTGTTTGTCAGTGAGATTAGCACTATCGCTATCATTAATCAACTACAATTACCCCTCGTGGTTGCATGCCCCCGCAAACAAGCCAAGCTTCTCTTTCAGTTCATATCCATGTATGTGAAAACATGGATGCTTCACCACATCGTCCCCCCGGCAACACAGACGACCTGTACAATCAGCACAGTTTCAGGGTGGACACCCGAGGTTAGTGTCAGTTCAGTTTCTGACCAAATGTCTCCTGTGTTCCTGAGATATGATGTTGACTAATGGCTAGAAAAGTGTTTCTGCAGAATATGATGATGTCACAGTGAAGCGGACCTTTGACCTTTTGGATATAAAATGTTATCATTTCATCATTTTATCCTATTAAACATTTGTGAGAAACTTTGTCATAATTACAGGGTTCCTACACATTTGGAATTTCAAAATTCCATACTTTTCCATACCCTAATTTCCAGACTTCTCTGCATTTTTTTTTTTTTTCAGAGAATATGCGACATCTGAGTAAATATATCAGTGTATCATATTTCACATCATATTTAATTATTCTTAATAGGCGATTGTAGCCAAGTACCATAATGGCAGGCAAATAAAAACTCAGGTAAGTTCAATGTCTGGGCTGAGGCAAAAAGGTTGGGACTCTGGGTGCAAGCGATGCAGTAATGAGACGTCTGTGTTTTTTCCGTTCATGTGGTTCAGAATCGCCTTCTCCTCCATGTTGGCGATGTCAAACGATTTAGCACAAAGCTTGCATCTAGCTCTGTGTGTGAATTGGGAATCCTTGGCCAACCAGTATTTATATACGGTATTGTCAAGCCATCCATCCAAAAACTTGCATCTACCCATTGTGACCCACGTGAAACTCATCTTCTTGTAGAAGGTGCAGTGTTGGAGTGAAACTTGATACCTGGGGGGCTGGAGGAGGGTCATGGGGCAGCGGACTGGACATACCACTTGTCAATCAGGTGAAAGGGGAGGTATGTTTTCTGAGACTTTTGCTCTCACGCAAACTGTGCTTGGCCCAGCATAAAACATGATCCGGATTGATTAAATTATTTTTGGAAATACCTAATTTTCTATTTTAGAAAGCAGTATTTTAGAACAGTGGTAATAGTCTGGAAACATAAATATTTTTCCATACTTTATTTTTCATTTTCCATACTTTTTAATACCTGGAAATTGATCAAATTTATTTCCATACTTTTCCATACTTTCCATACTTGCATAGGAACCCTGTAATTAACAGACAGCATTGGTGCTGTGCCGTTCCTGCAGAGCTGCCTGCTGCTGTCACTACTGTATTTCCATACTTAGGGACATTCCAAGCCAGTGCATTTTCAACAACATAGTCCCACAAAAAAAATAAATAAATAAAAAATATAGGCAAGACTCCTATTTTCTAGACCTGTGGTTCCCAACTGGTCCGGCAACAGGGTCCAGATTTCTCCTTAGTCATTAGCTCAAGGTCCACACAGTTTAGCATCATACTTGCATTTGGCCGTGTTGACGAGCAAGTTTGCTGTCTCAGTTTAAAAGCTGTCTGTTAGTCAGTCACTCTACAGCAGGGGATAGCGCTTCAAAATAAAAGCTCTGGACTGGAATTGACTGTACTTCAAAGTAAAGTGTGTTTTTTTTTTTTTTTAAACTTGACACATTGGCGAGTCACTTGCAGTCCATTCAGAATGGATCTGCAAACCACGTTTGGACCCTAACCAACCAGTTGGGAACCACTGCTCTAGATGTTCCGCACCTGACTAGCACTGCTCACACTGGCAGTGTGGCTGCTCCATTAACATAGGTGCCAAAAAATAAATAAAAAGAGCTACTGCAGCAAAACTAGCAGGGACAGACTTGATTGGGAATACTGCTAAAAAAAAAAAAACAGCAATGAAATGATAAAGATAGGTCAAGTCAACAAATGAACACATATAAAGAAACCAAAGTCTGGATACTTCAGAAAAATGGAGTAAAACATACAGCACAGACCTGTGAATCTTTTACGGAAGTACAAAGTGCACAACCATATGAACTGCACTCTGATTAAAACCATTAAAACCATTCTCATTTCATCTCTCCTCAAGTAGATGACTTTACAATATGCAGATCGAAGAGTCTAGTCAGCCAAGGTAGTGGGCCAGTCAATAATAGAGCCATTTATCTAAATGACTTCCTGCTCCTCAGACAAAGACGCACCCCAGAGCCAAGGATGAGTAGCAGTTTGCCGTCTCCATGTCTCTGTTTACCCAGGAGAAGAATCTGTTGGCAACCACATGTTGGAAGTGGGAGCCAAAGCTAACTGGTCTCTGAGAGTCCAGTTCTTTCTTGTGTCCACAAACACAGGACCACAATCTAAACACCAGACACATAAAAGGTAAACCTGCCTCCATGGTAATGTCTCCCAAGTGTTGGAGAGGAGACAGAAATCTTTTCATGGTGAAGTGTGATCAGCAAGTAAACTAAGCACATTTTTTCACCTTGCAAGCCCAAAAATACACAAGTTAAAGCTTGTTGATATTTACAGTCACATATGGCAATATTTTAATTCAACACCTCAACACTGCGGTGGCTTTGTTGCTAAGCACTTTCAGCCACAGCACACATCAGGGCCCATCTGTGTGGAGTTTGCGTGCTCTCCTTGTGTTTGTGTGGATTTTCTCAGACTATGCAGGTTTCCTACTATCGCCCAATGACAAGAGGGTGCTTTGAATAGGAAACTCTAAATTGCTGAGAGGTGTTAGCCTTGTGTTTCTCCGGTGACTGCGATCTGCTGCAGCCTCTGCTAAACCTTAACAGGACGAGGTAGGCAAAGAGTATAGATGAATATGACTCATGGTGCATCCATATTGTAATTTAAACTATGCGTAGGCGATTAACTCTCTGAGAAAAAGATTATTAATGTGAAGGCTAAGGAGAGGAGAGTTTCACAGCTGCTACAGTGAACAAAAGTGTGCACAGCATTAAAAGGCTTTGCTGGGTACAAGAAAGATAATCATGATGATCTTAACAACATTAGAGTTGCTGCAATTTGTTGATCAATTATTTGAGAGACAAAATTAATCTGTGAGTAATTTTATTAGTTTAAATCATTTTTCAAGCTAAACTATTTAACATCTGAAGGTTCCAGGCTCTCAACTGTGAGAATTTCCTGCTTTTTCTGGTCTTACATTACAAATAAAAAATTTATATTTTGGGGGTTTGGACTGTTGATCAGACAAAACAAGATCTTTGATTACATCATCTTAGGCTTTGGGATATTCTGACATTTTTTTCACTGTTTTATGGTGTACAGATAATCCAGAAAATAACTGGCAGATTAATCAATGATGACTTAGTTGCAGCCAGGGTCTGAAATTAGAATCTGTCAAATACAGGTAAATTGTTGGCAGTGGCGGGTAGAATCGTCAGGGCATCCACAACTTTGGTGGACAGGGAAAACGCACAACAGAAAGACACATTTAGTAAGGCTGGCGTATGAATGGAGAAAGCTACAGATTTGAAAGCTGTCTGCAACTGAATATTATTAGTTTTCATTGACAGTCAAAATTCACTGAATTCTAACCAATAGTAATCAATAAAAGATGTTCACACACATACATATTTAATACTGTATCAACTTCTAACTCACGATTCAGTTTTGTCTGAAGGAACAGCTTAGCGGATAGCAAGTGCGTAGTTAAGTGAGTGGACAAGTGCAGTGAAATGCGCTGAGAGCAGACAGGTGCTGCTGATTAGAGCAGAGGAAAATTTCACAATAAAGTTGTACAGTGAGTCTCTATGAATTGAAATCTATCGTATATTTTTGCACACAGGTGGTATTGTTGGTGTTATTGTCTACTGTATTGTTTTTATGTATTGTACTATTCATTCTATGTTGTTTAAATGGTCTGTCCTGACTGCAAGAAAAGTTTCCCTTTTGGGACAATAAAGTTACCTAACCTAACCTAACAGGTGGGCACATTCACATGCATGTCTACAGTACCCTCCCCTCTGCCCTGAGAAGTAGGGCCCCCTAATTACTAGATCTTAAGTTTTTTTTGTGTAAATATATTAAAACACTGAATAACTTTATTCTTACATTAAATGGTGTTTAAATTATCTTAATGTTAATCCCTCACTCAGAGTATAGATTTCTGAGTGGCAGACAAAAAAAATTGATGCAGCTATAGATCTTGGTGCAGCCATAAAAAATAGGTGTGTCGATATCTAATATTTTGGTCACAGCCATTTTGACAACCTGGGAAAACAGTGTTGTCCGTGTTTTTCCGGTATTGGTGCCAAAATTATGCCCATGATACTTTTTTTCCCCAAAATAAAGCACACCAACATTGTTTTTAATTTTTAAAAGGCAATTTGAGGCAATGGAACTTGAAATTGAACAATATATGTCCTCTTATCAGTTTAACGTACAGCCTACTTATACTAAACACTATTAACAAATTCACATAACTCATTAACGTAAATAAAAACTAACCCAACTGCAATAATTTAACACTAAGTAGCAGTTACAGCACTTATAACAGCAGTATTAATTTTGAGTTGGGATAATTATTTGTCTCCTAAACTGAGGAAGACTCAGCAGACAGACGTTTCTAAATTATCTATTGAGGAGCAACTGGGATAGTCACTAATGAGAAATCATGAGAAATGAGAATAGCTGGTCCATCTTAACAGTCCACCTTAAGGAAACCTGGTCAGTTTGTAATATGAGGCTAACTTTAGGGCTAACCTCCTTCACTTATCAACAGATGGCAAGCAAGTCACAGGACCTTGACGTGGGTCTTGCGGATTCATGACATTTATCCACTGACCAATAGCCTAAACTGTGCTCACACTGCACTGCTACAGCCACACACTTGCTATATATACACAATCTGGCACTGAATTCTGTTGCACCATGATTCAGTCCAGCAGGTACTGGTCATCTAGGAACTGGTGCCATATTGGCACCTGATGTCAGTAGCCAACCCTGTTTAGTCTAGTGTAGAGGACTGCATTGGGATTGGAATCCCACAGGGAGAAGACTCAATCCACTGACAATCAATCTATTGTGCAGGCATGAATGGTCAGAATGTCTGCTTCACACCCTGTGGTAATGTGCGGGAATAAACAACAAGTCTGCTGGAGCGGTAATGGTCAGAAATCCAGAGGGAACAGGATTAGGAAAACAGTCCTGTGCCGAGCTCTAGTCTAGTGTGGCCACAGAAGTCTACTGTTTGACTGTACTGTTTGTTAGACTGAAAAGCTGGCAGGGTGAGCAGCTGGTTTCTTCAGCACTGACTCGCATCTTTGTCATGCTTTTATAAGCCTGCACACAACCACACCAACAGTCTCCTCCTCACACACTGATATGATTAGAAAACAGGCTTCACACATATTACGAGTTGAGAAAATTGTTTGTCATTGTTTGACAGTGGACACACAACTACACCGGACAGAGTCTGATGCTATTCTGGTTATCATGATGGTTGAGGATCAATTGTATCTTCTCTACTCCAGTATCCATTAGTCTGGATAACAAGGAGATTGGCAGGGTAGCAGGGGTCACTGAGTTCATCTTAGCTGAATCCTGATAGTGAAATTACAGCTGTGTGGAGGCCATATTCACACAGAGTAAGCATACAGAGACAGGACCTGTTGTTGCTGCAGTGTAGTGTTGGCGAATACATAGATAGACGAATCAAATCACCACCAAAAAGTAGAAAGTGGAATCACAGAGCAAGTGGCTTTGACCCAGCATGGCTCATGAACACGCCTGATGGGATGTTGTGTGTTCTCTGCAGAAAACACAATCCCTCACAGCATGTTGATTTCGTAAAGCAGCCACTCCAAAGGTGCACACAAAGTGTTGGCACAATGCACCCCCACACTTCTCCCAGCCTCTGCCACCTTAGTCTCAATGCAAATTAAAACTATGGTGTTTTTAAGTTCTCTGATGTTTCCTAGAACTTCAGATTCTCTACCTATATCTAGTTTAACCAAAGACTTGATTCTGTAGCTTTAGTTCTCACACAAATACAAAGACCTGGGTCGGGTACACACGTCACCCTGTATTGTAATTCTGAAGTGTACTGTAGCAATTAGGTTAGTGAAATAGGCCTCTGCAGGGTGAAACCTTAGCCAAAACTCTCTGAGCCTGTACTACATATCAGCTGCTTTTGGGTTAGGACCTGTTGCAATATTTAGCAGCAGCCTTGGATCAGTTTCCCTGCGCCTACAGGTAAGCCCAAACCAGTCTGATCAGGTTTCCACAGCTGGGCTATAGAATGTGAGGTAGACCTGTCTTCACGTGAAACACTTCCCATCACCACCGGGGATAATTTGTCATTTTCAAACAAAGTCATATTGCTTGCTAGTGGTGGAGGAAGTATACAGATCCTTTACTAAAGTCAAAGTACCAATAAATGTAGTCCGTTAAAAGTAAAGTGTCAAAGTAAGAGCACTTCGTCACAGGGGACATTTTTACTGGAGATTAATATATGATTATATATGACATCATTAGATTGTTAATACTGGTGCATAAGTGTGTACGTAGCATTTTACTGTTGCAGCTGCAGATACAGATTTGTAGCTTAGGTGGTTTCAACCTACACAGTCATGACCTGAGGGGCCATGAGAGGATTAATGGGAGAGGAAAAAGGGAAATAAAAAGTTCTGTTGCACAATCTGTATCTATATTTTCTGTTTTTTGTTAAGTGCTGGATCATTTGAACAGTTATTTGAATGAAACTATCTAAA